>NC_054831.1:55056701-56402934 GCF_018345385.1 Vulpes lagopus | reverse complement strand
ACTCAACCCAACAATAGCAGAATATACATTATTCTCAAGTGCACATGAAACATTCTGTTGAATAGATCATGTGTTAGGTTACAAAACAGGTCTGAAAATGTAAAAATATTGAAATTACAAGTATCTTTTCAACCAACAATGGAATGAAGCTTCAAATTAATAATAGAGGGAAAACTGGATAATTCAAAATATATGGAAATTAAACAACTCACTATTAAATAACTAATGGGCCAAAGAATAAATCACATAGGGAATTAGAAAATACTTAGCTACAGATGAAAGCAAATACACAGCATACCCTAACTTATGGGATGTAGCAACACCAGTGCTCACAGATAAATTCATACTACATTAAAAAAGAAAAAAGTTCTTAAATCACCTTATGCTACTAGACATCTTGTAGAAATAGAAACAAAACAAAACAAAACCCAAAGCTAACAGAAGGAAGGAAATGAAAAGATCAGAATAGAGAAAAATAAAATTGAGAATAAAAAACAATGGAGAACCAGTAAAACTAAAAGTTGGTTATTTTAAAAAATCAGCAAATTGACAAACCTTCATCTAGAGTGACAAAGAAAAAAGAAGATACAAATAACTAAATCAGATATGAAAGTGAAGACATTACTACTGACCTTAGAGAACTTGAAAGGATTATTTAAAAAATACTATAGACAACTTACACCAACAAATTAGATAACCTAGATGAAATGCACAAATTTCTAGAAACATACAAATGACCTAAACTGACTCAAGATAAAACAGAAAATCTTGACATGTAACAAGTGAAAAGATTGAATCAGAAACCTCCCAACAAAGAAAAGTCCAAGACCAGATGGCTTCACTGGTAAATTTTACTAAACACAAAAGGACAATTATCACCAATCCTTCTGTAATCCTTCCAAAAAATTGAAAAGGAAGGAATACTTCCTAACTCATTCTATGAGGCCAGCATTACAGTAATACCAATTCCAGACAAACACTAAAAGAAGAAAACTACAAATCAATATCTCTTTTGAATATGGATGCAAATATCCTTAATAAAATTCTAGCAAAGCCAATTCAATAGCACATCGAAGGGATCATGAACAAGTGGGATTTATTCCAGGAATGCGAGAATGAGTCAACATGGGAAAAACAATCAATGTAATATAGCACCCTAATAGAACAAAAGTTTAAAAACCACACGATCATCTCCGTAGATGCAGAAAAGGCATTTGACAAGATCCAATACCCATATGATAAAAACACTAAAAAAACAAGGAATAGAAGGTAACTTCCTCAAAATGATAGGGGCATTTATGAAAACTGCATGGCTAATGTTATACTCAATAGTGAAAGACAAAGATTTCCCTCTAAAATTGGGAACAAGATAAAGATGCCCACCTTCACCAATGGCATTCAACACTGAAGTAGAAGTGCTAGCCAGATAAATTAGATAAGAAATAGAAATAAAAGGAATTCTATTCCTTTTTACAGATTACATGATTCTATCCATGAATGTTCCAAAGAATCCACAATAAAACTAATAGTTAATAAACAAATTGAGCAAAGCTGCTCAAGATCAACACAGAAAAATCAGTTGTGTTTCTATCTATGTGCAATAAACAAAAAATGAAAGAAAGCAATTCCACTTAAATAGTGTCTAAAAGAATAAAATACTTAGAAATAAATTTAACCAAAGAGGTGAAAGACTTTTTTTTTAAAGGTTTATTTCTCTATTTGAGAGAGAGAGAGAGAGAGAGAGAAAGAGAGAAGAGAGCATGGGGTGGCAGGGAGAGAGAGAGAGAGGGAGAGAGAGAATCTTAAGCAAGTGCCATGCCTAGCACTGAGCCCAATTTGGTGCTTGATCTACGACCCTGAGAATGACCGTGACCTGAGCTGAAACTAAGTGCTGGACACTCAACCAACTGATCCACCCAGGCACCCCTACAAATCATATATTTGATAAGGGTTTAATATCCAAAACACACAAAACTCATCAATAACAGGACTCAACAACAAAAAAGACAAAGAACCCAATTAAAAAATGGGCAAAGGACTTACATAGACTTCTCTCCAAAGAAGATGGGCAAATGGCCAATAAGCACAGGAAAAGACCCTCAACATTATTAGTTGAGTACTTTGCCACTACTTTGCCATTGCTAAGATGGCTTTAATCAATAAAACAAAAAGTAACAAGTGTTGGTGAGGATGTGGAGAAACTGGAACCCTTATACATTGCTTGGTAAGATATAAAATGAGGTAGCCTTCATGGAAAGCAGTGTGGCGGTTCTTCAAAGAACTAAAAACAGAATTATCATATAACTCACCAATTCAACTCCTATGTATATATTAAAAATAATTGAAAATAGGAGCTCAAACAAATATTTGTACACCAGTATTCATTGTAACATTATTCACAATAGCCAAAAGGAGGAAACATTCCAAGTGTCCATCAACAGATAACTGAATAAACAGTGCTGTATGTATATATGTATATATATATGATGAAATATTAGTCATAAAAAGGAATGTTTTTATACATGCTACATCATAGTTGAACCTTGAAAACATTAGGCTAAGTGAAATAAGCCAGTCACTAAAGAACAAATATTGTATGATTCCACTTATAGAAATCTCTAGAATAGGCAAATTCATAGGGATAAAAAGTAGAGAAAGGTTAACTGGGACTGGGAGGGATGCCATGGAGGGTTACTGCCTAATGCTTATACAAATTCTGTTTGGGGTGATGGAAAATATTTAGAAACAGATAGTTGTGATGGCTGCACAGCAGCGTGAATGTAATTGATACCACTGAATTGTACACTTAAAAATGATTGAAATGGCATATTCTATATCTTTTTTATGTATTTTACCACACACAAATATTATTTAAAAAGAGTTAAAAACCAATAAAACTGTTTTACTTGTAGCATGATGTGATTGCAAATAATATGATTAGAAGGTATGCTGCATGAAACAAGGGGATCACTGTCACAGAGGTTGCTTCAAACTCCAGTTGTCTAGAAAGTGATGTAAAGTAGACCATCTGCCAAAAAAATATACTCCAATAAGTAACTTTTAATTCCAATATGTGTGTGTGAGTTACAAACACTATTGAAATGCTATCGCTTATTGATTGAAATGTTAAAATTTAGTAAAAGATCAAAGTAAGTGAATTATGACTTTAGAATAAAGACGATAATATGGATTTGCTTTTTCCCACAAATCTGGCCTGCTTTCCAGTTTCTTGCAAAAACCCAAAGTTGAAAACTCCTGAGTTCTCAGTTCCTCAGAACTCAAAATCTGAGTTCTATATAAGACTATGAATCATTAATAACTACAGAAATTGTCACTTTTTCTAAGTTTTTATTAGGCTGTTGTCTATTTAATTGCATTGATATTTCAGAAAGATCTGGAGTTCAAGGGCTTTTTTTCTAGTAGTTGTCTCACTTTGACCAGGCTTACTCACAAGTATTAGTAGGCTTGCTGGCCCAACAATTACAGAGTAGCTAGAGTGTACCTGGCACTATGCTATAACTTACTTGGAAAATGCTGAGCTAGTTATCTTTTCAAAGACACCATGGAGCTACTGCTTAAAGGTTAGTTTCTGCATTTTTTAAAAAAATATTTTATTTATTTATTCATGAGAGACACAGGGAGAGAGACAGAGACACAGGCAGAGGGAGAAGCAGGCTCCCTGCGGGGAGCCTTGTATGGACTCCATCCAGGGACCCTGGGATCATGATCTGATCTGCCAAAGGCAGATGCTCAATCACTGAGCCACTCAGGTGTCTATGTTTTTGCATCTTAGTGAACTTCAAACTAGTTTTAGGAGGCTCCCCCAAACAGCAAAGACTTTAACAAAGAGTAGGAATTTCAACATAATTTGAGTAGAAAACCTGATAGTCGATGCCTGTACCGAACACACCGGCCTTGAGGATGTGGGATTTGTGTTTTCCACCAGATTATTACTAAGGAGTTAAGATTTGTGGCATCCTTTGATGTGTGAGATTAAGGAAATTGGATTAAGTACCGAATGGAATAGAGCACTCCGTGCTTCAGGTCAAGGGCTCCACCGAATTATCAGGGAGTGCCACTGCTATGGTCCTCAGAAAAAGTGTTATTATCCCTCCTACGTTTCCCTGGCCTCCCTATAAAACCCAGCCACCAGGTACCTGGATCTTCTTAGAGGCCAAACTCTTTTCAATGTTGGTAGATTGGTTCAGGAAATGGATCAACCACATCTTGCTAAGCTCATTGTCCTTCACATTCTCAGTTTTCAGGTAGTACAGTAGCCGCATGGCTTTGGCTTTCACGAGTAATTGGTTCCTTCCCCTCCTCTTGCCTAAAAAGGTTCCTTCCATGGTGCCCGCCAGGTAGTGGAGCTGACCCGATAGGTTGAAGAGCGGGAAAGTGATGTTTGTCAGGTCGAGGTCCTGGTTCATGCGCCAGGCGGACAGGAGGGGGTTGGAGGGCACGCAGGCACCCTGGTATTTAGCGCACACCCGATCATAGCCAATCTGGGTCCCGTTTTCCTTGGCCACATACAGATCCTGCACCACAGTGTCCAATGTACTAATTTCTTCTAAGATTTCTTGTTGCAGCAGCGAGGCAGTGCCGGAAACCACTAGGATGGAGACAAAATTGACCCCGGTGCTCTTCCTGGAGTTGGAGAATCTGTAAGAGTCAGTTGGTGGTGAAATGCCCCTGCACAAAGCGCTGCTCAGCCGTGGCCAGGCTCCCCATGGGGGTGTACTGCTCCTCGAGGTTTTCTTCAGTATCGCTGGGCAAGTAAGGCAAGCCTGTGCCCAGAGCGGCCGTCAGCAGCATGGGCACCAGCAGGAAGATCCAGGGCTGCGAGCCCACCTCCTCCCCAGCCTTCCGAAGGCGCGGCTGAGGGGCACCTCCAGGCAGTCGGTGTGGCGGCGGGGGCTCGCTGACAGCTGCCTTTCCGACGGGGAGGCCGGCGGACTTGGACGCTCCGCACTGTCCCCGACTGTGGAGGGGATGCCTCGAGGAGCCCTGTGCGCTCTCCCGAAGCCCAGTCAAGCTTGGGTTCCTGTCCCTGACTTGGCTTGGAGGCGGGGAGCGGCTCTCCCCGGACCCCGCGCCCACGTCCCGCGGCGTCCCGGTGTCGGCCCGGGATGGGCCTCGGCTTCCCGCCTGGCCTCAGGCTGCGGCTCCGGCTTCTCTGCCCTGGCCTCGGGCTCCCCCTTCGCCTCCATCTCGCGCCAGGCGTCGGGCGCAACCTTGGAGAGATTGAGGCTCATTTCCGGGAGGGAAAGGCAAGGTGTTCAAACTGGGCAGCAGGTCGGGAAGCAGCCGCTGGCCGGAGCGCCCAACTCCTCCCCCCGCCCGTTGGCTGGAGAAGCCCAAGACTGCGGCTGCTGGCGCGAGGCCAGGGGGGCTTGGGGGCATGCGTTTGACCCACAGCCCGAGCAGCCCAACTTGTCTGTGGCGTGCCTCTCCTCTCCCAAGCTTAGTTTCAAACAGAAACACTTCTTCTTCTTTTCTTTTCTTTTTTTTTTTAAGATTTTATGTATTTATTCATGATAGACAGAGAGAGAGAGAGAGAGGCAGAGACACAGGCAGAGGGAGAAGCGGGCTCCATGACGGGAGCCTGATGTGGGACTCGATCCCCGGACTCCAGGATCACGCCCTGGGACAAAGGCGGGCGCTGAACCGCTGAGCCACCCAGGGATCCCCAGAAACACTTTTTAATGCTGCGTGAGATGTGTGCCCTTTCTACAAGACTTACATATTTTTATTGGGGGGAATTCGACTTGTCACCCCACCCCCCGCCCCCGACACACACATGCTAATCTTTCCGGAGACCATCCAGTATCACACTTCTTGGGTAAGGTGAACCTGGTACACTTTATTATATTTTATTAACTACAAACGTAACAGATACATTCTCTTTGTAGAAAGTCAGAAGTAAGTGTGTAGAATGAAAAGTGAGGATAAGTTTATCTTTGGTCTGTTCCACAGCTCCCAGGATGGAGGGACCGCTGGGTTCATGTCACCTTTTTAATGGAAATCCTCGCCTACCTTTTAACATGCAGGTAACTGAAAGGCAGGTGGAGAGAGGTTCCTAGAGTTATGAAAATTGTTTGCCATGTTTGCCATGGTTGGCAGTTACTTAACATGAATAGTGATTGTGTTTTTATGTGGGTAGATAGAGAATGTTAATGAAATCTCCAGACTGCAAGAGTACCAAGTCCAAGAGTATAAGGGAGGTATCTTCAACAGCATTTTAGAGGAGAAACAAATAGGTGATTTCGTTAAGTTGGCTTTCCAGAAAGTCATTGTTTAAGAGTGGCCTTAATAACCACAAGGTGGCACCCGTTTTCTATTTTAAAAGTTTTGGTCAGTGGGCCTGAGGATTCCTTTTCTCCTTTATCTGCATGTTGCAAGTTCTAGTTACATGCTGCGTTTATTGTTGGGGTGCTATAAATCTAGTGGCATCTGTAGCACATTTAAATGGAGGAACTGATTTGGGAATTCTATTTGCCAAACTGTATCTACCTTATAAAGAGAAGGGCTCAGCTGGCCTCCTAAGATTTTAGGATGAAATGTTAGAGGGAGGGTGATCACAGATACTCTGTAATGTTCAAAACCAAACACAGGACCTCTTAGTGCCCATCTTTATGGTATTTCTTTAGCACAACATCAGCATTTTTTTTAATCTCAAAATACAACCACTAAATTTCTACAATTGCTCATAAATCAGCCACTGTGAAGTACTAAACTCTTTACAAAAATATGTGCCTCGGGATTTGATTTTATCTAGTTTCTTCATTCTAGATGATTGATTCTAGATTATTTTATTTTACTATTCTAGTTATCTAGATTACTAATGTTTGTATGGGTTTAGAATGTCAATAAAAAATACCACTATTAAGTATTTTCCACCAGTTTCCATAAAAGGAATTTGGCATTTTTAAAATGAGCTCATCTGCTATTTTTGAGTTGTGAAACCCTTTCATATTTGTTTCAGAACTCCAGACTACTCCGTGCAGCTGTAACATGGCTGAGAAGTGACTTGTCTGTCCTAAGTGATATGTCTCTTAAGTCCTTTCAATGCAGACAACCCTCTGGCCTTTAATCTGAGAATGGTGTCTACTTTGTCAGGATAGGATTCTCCATACTCTAGAAAATGCCTTCTGGATGAGAAGGGGGTGGTGGGTATTGGGAATTCAAGAATATAGTGTAAAACTTAAAATTTTATCTAGTCTGCTTCTTATCCACCTTCAGTCTAGATAAAATGAATCAGACAAAAACATTACCTTTTCTTCATCTCTCATCACTATATAGATTCCATTTCCTTCTATTCCCCAGCTCTTCTTTGGCAGCCCCCATGACCCATTTTTTTCTCTTGCCCCCGTTTCTTCTTTTCTAAGTCCCATTCTCTCAGGTTAGCCAAAGTCAGTTTGGCATAAATTAAGGGCAATTGCCCATTATTTTAAATGTTTTATTAATTTTTTTTGCCCATTTTTATTTACAAGATGTTTCTCTTTTAGCTGTTAGTTACATGATAGTCTGTTTCCAACACTTGACTATGTGCTTCTTAGAGACAAGGACTGCATCTTATTCATCCCTGCATTTGATACTCAGAGGACACTCTAATGTTAGTCATAACTTAGGTGGTCCTGCTTGTCTTTCCACAGCTCTAGGAATTATATCACTCAAATATGGCAGACATAATGGCTGAAATATATTCCATGCATCTTGTAGGGTCTGCTCAGATGCCTGTGTTCTAAGTGAGACACCAGGTACCAACCTGGTAACCATCAGTTTGTTCTGATAGTTAAAAGTCTGTTTCTTGATTACTCTCTCTCTCTCTCTCTCTCTCTCTCTCTCTCTCTCTCTCTTTTCTTCCTTTGCTGGTCTGTTTTCTTTCTAAAATTCTACATATAAGTGAAGTCATATGGTATTTGTCTTTCTCTGGCTGACTTATTTTGCTTTGCCTAGCATTGTACTCTCTAGATCCATCCATGTCATTGCAAATGGCAAGATTTCATTCTGTTTTTTACAACTGAATCATATTCCATTATAAATAACATTCCATTATATATAATATTTCATTTCATGTATATATGGACACTTGGTCTGCTTCTGTATTTTCGCTATTGTAAATAATACTGCAATAAGCATAGGGGTGCATGTATCCGTTTGAATTAGTGCTTTTGTATTATTTGGGTGAATATTCAGTAGTGTAATTACTAGATCATAGTAATGAATTTGGGTGTTTTCCTTCCCTTTCTATTTTTGGGAATAGTTTGAGAAGAATAGGCATTAAGTCTTCCTTAAATGTTTGGTAGAATTTGCCGGTGAAGCTGTCTGGTCCTGGGCTTTTGTTTTTTGGGAATTCTCTCCTGTGACTTATCTGGGTCTAGTTCCTTTAAGAGATGGAAATTTTTAACAACCAATTAAATGTATTTGGTAGTATAAGGTGAATCAGCTGTTAAATTTCTTCTTAAGCCAACTTGATAATTTTTCTAAAAATGTGTTTATGTCACTAATTTTTAAATTGCCAGAACATTTTCATGTATTTTTTAAAATAAAAAAAAGACTATTTTTTATCTGTACTTATGACCCTTTTCCATTCCTACTGTTAATTTGTGTTTACTTTTTTCCTTAGGAAGGCTTTTAAAGCACTTTTTAAAAAAATTTACTATTTTAAGAGAAGGTTTTGATTCTGCAGTTTAACTCTACCTTAAAATTCTCCTGCCTCTATCATGAATAAACAAATAATAAATAAATAAATAAATAAATAAATAAATAAATAAATAAATAAATAAATTTTAAAAATCTAGTTCATTTACATTCAAAGTAAGTATTGATAGATATGTATTGATTGCATTTTGTTACTTGTTTTGTGATTGTTTCTATAGATTTTCTTTGATGTTTTCCTCTCTTGCTATCTTTCATGGTTTGTTGGCTTTCTTTAGTGATATTCTTGGATCTTTTCTCTTTATTCTTTGCATATCTATTCATGGTTTTTGGTGTGTTTGTATAGGTTTTTGATTAGGTTTGTATATAACATCTTCTGTATATAGCAATCTATATTAAGTTGATGGTAGCTTACGTTAAAACCAATTCTTTTCTGTCTCCCTCCATTTTAGGTGTGTGGTGTCATATTTTACATCCTTTTATTTTATCACTCCCTTGACTAATTTTTTACAGAAATACTTATTTTTACTGATTTTGTGTTTTTTACTTTTCATATTCTCCCTTATGGTCTTTTTTTTTCCACTTAAAGAGTCCCCTTTTATATTTCCTGCAGGGCTGGTTTAGTGGTCATGACCTCCTTTAGTTTTCGTTTGTCTGGGAAACTTTTCTTTTCTTCCTCTTCTCTTCTCTTCTTTTCTTTTCTTCACAGGCTCCACGCCCAGCATGGAGTCCAATGTGGGGCTTGAATTCACAACCCTAAGATCAAGACCTGAGATCAAGAGTAGGAGGCTTCCCCAGATTAGGGACGTTTTTACCTTTTATTTCTTCAAATAAAATTTCTGCCCCCTTTTCTCTTCTTCTGAGATCCCTACAATGCAAATGTTATTATGCTTGATATAGTCACTGACTTCCTTAAGACTATTCTCAATTTGCATAATTTTCTTTTCTCTCCTTTCTTCTTTTCTCCCTACTTTCCACTCCTCTGTCTTCCAGGTCATTAATTCATTCCTCTGCTTCATCTAGCCTGCTATTTTTTCTATTAAGTATATTTTGAATTTCATTTGTTGTGTTCTTGATCTCTGATTGTTCTTTTTTTATCTCTGTGTTAAGGGGTCTCACTGATGTCCTCTACTCTTTCTGAAGTCCAGTAAAGATCTTTATGATCATTAAACTATCACATATTACTTATGTCCATTTCACTTAAGTCTCTTATTGTGTGGTTTTGTGCTATCCTTTCATTTGGGAGCTATTTCTTTGTCTCCTCATTTTGTCTAATTCTTGTTGATTTCTGTGTATTAGGATAATTATCCGCATCTCTTGCTCTTAATAATAATAGCCTTATGAAAAAGAGGTCCTGTAGTGCCTTGCAGTGTAATGTCCCGTTTCCTGTGGCTTCAGGGAGTGTCTCCTATATGTGTTGCATGTGGTCTGCTATTGAGTCGACCTCTTTTTCCTTCCATCCAGTTGTATCCAGAGGCTCTTTTTGCCTATTGTGGGCAATGTTAGGTCCCAAGCAGTGATGTGGTACATTTTAACAAGGTGTGAGGAGGTCTCTTTACAAAATGAGATCTGCCTCTGCTGCTGCAGGAACTAAGGTCTGGCAAAACATGTGGGTCTGGAGATGTGGTGGACAGGGTTTGGGCCCGTCTTCTGGGGGAGGGAACCCTGCAGCCCTGGAAAGGCTGGATCTCTCCAAGCAAGGGTTAGGGGCTTGGTGCAAACAAAGTAGGTAGTGAGTTTCAGCACAGTGCTGGTTCCCAGAGATGGCTGTTGCTTATGCTGGGAGGCAGGGGCAAGGGGAATGGCACCTGCCAGTTCCTTTGTCTCCGGAGGGGTCTCCCATGATCCTTGTCTTTCCCAGCCACAGTCTGATATGAGGAAATCACTCTCCCTCTTTCCTGCCCACTCTGTTTTTCAAATTGTTGGTTCTAGCACTGTGTCTGCATGGGCTGTTTGTCGGGCTATTTCTTTAAGACTGGAGACTCAGCTTTCTAACACCCTCCAGGCTCTCCCAGAACTGAGCCTGCCAATTTTTAAGATTCAAGGCGTCAAGTCCGCTGGATGTATGAACTCATGAAATTTGGCCCCTTTCTCTTTCAAAGGCGAACATTATGGGGATTTGTCCTCTCCATTAGTGGGATCCCCAGTGTGAAAGTCTGTTTTTTACCCTTCTCTGCATCACTAGGTCTCTCTCCACCAAGGATGTTCATGGTCCATTTTGCTTTGCCCTTCCTACCTTCTTCATTGTGACTTCTTCTCTTTGTTCTGCCAGTCTTGGGTCATTTTCTGGGTTATTTCCACTGCTGTGAGTGTTACCTTCTTGTATCCATGGGAGGAGGAGGAGAGTTTAGGATCCTCCAACTCTGCCATCTTTCCAGCCGACCAGAAATAAACTGTTTCTTGAAAGATTGCTGAATCTCTCCTGTGACTTAATCTGGGTCTAGTTCCTTTAAGAGATGGAAATTTTTACCAACCAATTAAATTTCTTTGGTAGTATAAGGTGAATTAGCTGTTGAATTTCTTCTCAAGCCAACTTGATAATTTTTCTAAAAATGTGTTTATGTCACTAATTTTTAAATTGCCAGAACATTTTCATGTATTTTTTAAAATTAAAAAAAAACTATTTTTTATCTGTACTTATGACCCTTTTCCATTCCTATTATTAATTTGTGTTTACTCTCTTTTTTCCTTAGGAAGGCTTTTAAAGCAGTTTTTTTTTTAATTACTATTTTAAGAGAAGCAGGTTTTGATTCTGCAGTTTAACTCTATCTTAAAATTCTTTGATCATTGTTTTTTTAAATTTCTATCTTTGCCTTTATTTCCTTCTTCCAACTTTTTAAATTTTTTTTCTAACTTAAGTTGACTGCTTCCTATTTTATAATAAGTGCATTTAAAACTACGAATTTTCACTTATGTACTGGATTAATGACTGTAGGTTTTGATGGATAGTGTTCTAAAGAGAAATTTTCAAGAATTTATTAATTTCCTTAGAATGTACCCTATTTTATGTCATCTTTTTGCCAAGCTTTTATTCCCACTTGCTTTTTCTACTTTTATTCCTGCTTTTATTGTTGGAGTACTACATTTTTTCTTAATTCTCATGGCTTGTTTTAAAAATTACTCTTAAATTTTCTTTCTTTTTTTATTTTTTTAATTTTTTTTACTCTTAAATTTTCAACATGTATCTTAGTTTTACATTTCTCTAACAAATTATTTTCTTTTTTAAGATTTATATATTTATTTTAGAGAGAGTGAGAGTGAGTTCACATACAGGGAGAGGGGTAGAAGGAGAGGAAGAGGGAGAGAGGCAGACTCCCTGATGAGTGGGGAACCTGACTCGGAGCTCAGTTTCACAAGCCTGAGATGATGAACTGAGTCAAAATCAAGAGTTAGGCTCTTAACCAATAGAGCCACTCAGGCACCCCTTTCCAACAAGTTCTAAGGGTATTAACTATTCTTTTCCCAAAGCAACAAAAATATTTTTAATTTTTTATTTCAATTTGAACTACCCTGCCATCAGCTTTCTGAGTATTATTATCTAGAATTTTCCAATTTTTAAACATCTGTGAAAATTACTATTGTTATTTTTTTCTTTTAAGATGTATTTATTTTTATTTAAGAGAGAGAGAGAGAATGGAGGAAGGGGCAGAGGGAAGAAGGAGAGAAAAATCCTCAAGCAGACTACTCACTGAGTGTGGAGCCTGATCCCAGGACCCTGAGATAATGGCCTGAGCCAAAAGAAAGAGTCAGACACTTAGCCAACTAGGCCACCAGACACCTCATACTGTGATTATTTTTTTCACACTCAATACTTCATTTAGTTTAGCTATGGTTTTCAAATGAATTTGCTCACCTGTTGAATTTCCTCTTTCCTTCTCTGACTCAGTTCTATGGCTGATGCATATTCTTTAGTAGTTTCTTCACAAATGCCAGTGAGGAGTAAACTCTTGATTTTTCAAACTTTTTAAAAAATATTTATTTATTTGAGAGAGAAAGTGAGAGAAAGAGAGAGAGAGAGAGAGAGAAAGAAAGAGATCGCACATGATCTGGGTGAGGAAGGGGAAGAAGCAGGCTCCCTGCTCAGCAGTCCTCCGATGCAGGACTTGATCCCAGGACCCTAAGATCATGACCTGAGCTGAAGGCAGACACGTAACCTACTGAGCCACCCAGGTGCCCCTTTCATACTTGAATATATATTGACTTATCTTCCTTTTGAATGATAATTTATTATATATTGAATTCTATGTTATGAGTTCTTTACCTTAGGTATATAAAAGATATTTTCCTACTACCTTTTAGCATTTATTCTTGCTGATGAGAGCTCTGCTACCAACCTGATTGCTACTTTTTTTTTCTGGTAATCTGTCATTTAAAAAAAGAACAGTGTCACCTGGTTGGCTTAGTCAGTGGGAAATGCAACGCTTGATTTCAAGGTTGTGAGTTCAGGTCCCCTGTTGGGTGTAGAGATTGCTTAAGAATAAAATCTTCTGAGTGCCTGGGTAGATCAGTCAGTTAAGCATCTGACTCCTGATTTTGGCTTAGGTAATGATCTCAGGGTCATGAGATTGAGGCATGGAGCCTGCTTAAGATTCTCTTTCTCCTGCTCCCTCTGCCTCTCCCCACCCCCACTTGTGCACACTCTTTCTGAAAAAATAAATAAATAAAAATTAAAAAGGAACACCCGAATGGCTCAGTCAGTTAAGTGTCTGCTTTTGCCTCAGGTCATGATCCCAGAGCCCCAGGATTGAGCCCCACATTGGGCTCCCATGGGGAGTCTGTTTCTCCTTCTGCTCCTCACCCTGCTTGTGCACACATGCTCTTCTCTCTCACTCTGTCTCAAATAAATAAATAATATCTTTAAAAAAATAAAATAAAAATAAAAAATAAAATCTTAGAAAAAGAATAGAAATTAATTCTTAGAGTAATTTTAGAGTCACAGAAAAATTAAACCAAAGGCTCGGCACTTTCTTATTTACCTCCTGCCCCTGCACATCCATGTCTGCCTCATTATCAGCATCCCCCACCAGAACTATAAAGAGTAAAAAGTGAATCTCCTCTTTGCCCTACACCACTCTACTTTTCAACTTGCCAATTTTTACTCTGTCCTATTGTTATCAAGTTGGTGTGCATCCTTCCTGAACTCTCTGTCTACATACACACATGCACACACCGTGCAGCAGTGCATCTGTATCATAATACAAATGTGTATGTAAAGTCACATGCATGATGGTTGGTTTTATGTGTCAACTTGGCGAGGTTATATGGTTCCTAATAATTCCATCAAACACCTATCTAGGTGTTGCTTTGAAGGTACTTTGAAGATGTGATTAAAGTCCATAACCAGTTGATTTAGGAAGGGATATTATCCCAGATAACCCAATTTGAAAGGTCTTAACAGAACTGAGTCTTTTCTTAAGAAAAAATTCTGTCTGGGGGCATGAGTTTCAGCTTGCAACTGACAGATGTAGATTACTCCCTTCCTGATGCCCTGTGATTTTCCAGCTTGCCTAGCCAGCCTTGATAATTGCATGAGACAAGTTTTTGTGATCCATCTCTTATTACATACTTCTTACTAATTCTGTTTCTCTGGTTGAGCCATGATTGACATATATCTTTCTGCAACTTACTTTTTCACTAACAATATGTCTTAGAGACGGTGTTATGATTAACTGCTGAATCATAGCTCATAATATGAATGTACTGTATCTCATCTAATCATCCTGTTACTGGTGAATATTTTGTTGTTTAGATTCAAATTTATATTTTCATTTGCTACTTTGAAAATTTAATTTATCCACTTCTTCCTATAGTAAAATTTAATACCAATTGGATCCGTTCTTTGCAGATAATTATATTTCTTCTTTGAAAGCTTTTAAGATATTATTCTTTTTTTTCATCTCATAAGAACATATTATTGGGGAGAAAAAAATTTCTTCTACTCTTCAAGGTTATTTGACTGGTTTCATAATTGAATTAACATATGATAGATTAATAGGAGAAAACAAATTTGATTACATATTTATGAGAGGGGCTGTAAGAATATGAGACATCAGGTCAAGCTGGGCAGTTCCTGTTTATATGCCATCTTCAGCTAAGGAATGGGACAGGGACCTGGGGCTTCAAAGGGAGGAGGATGATTCACAGGACAATAAGGAAAAAAGATGTTTGGCAGTTAGATGTTTGCCCTGCCATACAGATCTGTCACTAAGATAAAAAAAATTATTCCTAAAGGAGAAAAAATGAGTGGGAAATATCAGAAAGGGATACAGAACATGAGAGACTCCTAACTCTGGGAAACGAACAAGGGGTGGTGGAAAGGGAGGTAGGTGGGGGGTGGGGGTGACTGGGTGATGAGTACTGAGGGGGGCGCTTGATGGGATGAGCACTGGGTGTTATGCTATATTTTGGCAAATTGAACTCCAATAATAATAATAAAAAAATTATTCCTGATAATAGTTGTCTTTCTGGGCTAGGCCTCTGTCTAAATTCTTTCAGGTAGTTAAGGGAGCAGTAAGAATTTTTCCTGAGTTTTCTGGGTCTTGATTGTTTTCAGTTTAAAATAGTCCATGTGCCCAAATGACACATTTTGGGGAGACTTGTTTTGAACCTCTTTAATATCTATGGTTGTTTTTCATCCTGCTTAATTTTTAATAATCCCTTTAAATCTGGAGACTCACTTTTGATGTTTTCCTGTCATTACTTTTATTACTTTTTTTTCAGTCCTCTTTCTCTTTTTAACTTGGAACTCATATTTGATAGATGCAGGATTTTCTGGGACTTTCTCTCAAGCCTCAATTTTTTTTTAAGATGTATTTATTTGAGAGACAGAGTAGGGGGAGGGGCAAAGGGAGAGAGAGAGAGAGAGAGAGAAAATCTCAGGCAGACTGTGCTGAGCACTGGTGCCACATGTGGGCTCATGACCCTGAGATCATGATCTGAGCTGAAACCAAGAGTCGAACATTTAACCAGTTGAACCACCCAGGCACCCCCTTCTCAAGCTTCAACTTTTGTCATCCTTCCTATCCATTCATTCTGAGCTGGGTAATCAGCTTATGTGGAGGCCGAGAAAAATTAAGACCATTGCCTTTGTCAACAGGGGCCCAGGACCCATGATTGGGTCCTGCAAAGGATCCTCTGAAAAAGGGGGGAATGTGGGACCCAGGAAATCTAACAAAAATCCCCTACCCCTGGACAAGCAGAGCAGGACTAACTCCATTTTGTGCTACACCTGCCATCTCATGTAAAACCCTCACACGACCTGCCTATTGTTTAAGGCACTCCCTCACCCTAGTTTAGCTATTAAGCACACCCTTATCAGAAACCAGCACACTTAGGAATGCAGGACCTCTGACCTTTAACCAACCAAGGAATGAAAACCCCTCTTTTGCCCGCCAAACCTGCGTCCCAATTCTAACCAGAATAATAGGCTAGTTCAAATGGTCACTATAGGGTGAATCATGATTCAATTGGCCACCTGCGTGTGGACCGACATGACTGTACAATCTGCTTTGCACAATTTCTGCGTTGTTACAATCTCAAGCCAATGGCCCCTATAACACTGCTGTGCTTCTTAGTCTCGGGGTCCAAGCCCCTGTTCTGCTGTATGGAGCTTGGACCAAGCTCGAGCTTGTAAATAAACCCTCATGTACTTGCATCGGTGTCGGCTCCTTGTGGTTTCTCGGATTCACAGTCTTGGGCACAACACTTATTAACTTGCTCTTCAGTTGTGTCAATTCTATCATTCAGTCAATATACTGAGTTTTATTATAATAATAACATTTTTTTATTTTTAAGATCTAAAATTGTATTTTTATAAGACCTGTTCTTTTTTCATAGTTATAATGTTCTTCTGAGGATATTAATTTCACTTCTATTAGGCCTTCTACTGAGCATTTTTTCCCTCTGGTATTAGGTTCTGTTCATGAAGTTTGGAACATCTCTTTTATGATACTTATTTTCCTCATATATTTGGCAGTTCTGGGTTTGGGTACTGTATTTGTTGAGATGTCTCCAGTGATGGGGAGAAGGAATAGGATGTGTTACCAAATGAGGAATGGTAGGTATTCATAGCCTTAGGAAGGATTGCTTTGTTCACCGTTTGCAAAGGGCAGCTGAATTGTCTACACACACTTCTCCAGCCTAGAGCAAATGCTTCAGCTACTTGCTCCTTGACAATGGGGAGGAGGGTCTTTGCAGAAGGAGGAAGGGGCTCCATCCATCTCTCATCCCTCTTGCACCCATCTCCTCTGAGTTTAGAAACTTGCAGAGCATCCAGTTTCACAGCAGTTTTTTCCTCTGTGTTTTTCCCACGGCTGTTTCCTCCACCACTTCTATCTCCTTTCTGTCTCTTAGAAATGCCTCAAAAGTTTTTCTTCTCTCTTGCTTTCCAGCACTGTTATATATTTTAATCGTTTCCCTGTCATTTCTAGGAATTTGGGGTAAGGGGGAAGGTAGAAGAGTGTTCATAATCTTGATTTTATCTCTGCACTGGATTACCATTAAATATTTTGGGGAGGATTTAAGTTAATTTGCCAATAACTTTGGAAAAAACCATACATTCGTCTTAAATAATAATAATGAGAATTGAAATAAATGACTTGATTAATAATCTAGAACTTGAAAAAAACAACAAAAAATAATTTTAACAATACCCTATACCCTTTTTCTCAACCATATTCACACATGGTGCCGTTAAATTTCTAAAAGTTACAAAGGAAAGAATAGCAGGTGTCTTGTTATGGACGATGTAATAAAAGGAAGCTCTAAGGAAATGTTTAAAAAATTGTGGGCTCAGAGGCTGAGAGAAAAGCTAAGAAGAATAAGATGTGTGTTCATGTATATGTGTTCATACATTTTTATTAGGATGCTTAATTAGCAGAAGTAGAGTTTCTGGAGAAGTGATTAAGAATGCAAAATCACTATCAGAGAAAATGGACTGTAAAATTTCAAAACATTTATCAATCTAGTTTGGGGATTAGGAGGACAGCTGGTAGATTTCTGCTGTGATTTCCATTGATAATAAGAGCTGTATTTAAAGATTGCATATACCCCCTGGACTTAAATTCTTAAAAGTAGATGTGTGATTGTGTTTTCTTATTCAAGTGAGCCCTAATTCAAATGTCTGTTTCTACAATAAGGGTAAAAGTAATTCTTTGGCTGCTTTATCATGAATCTCAATTGACTCTTGGACCAAAATTTAATTGGCTCTGGGTTCCTATTGATGCACTGCATGTTTTTCCCATCAACCACTTTTGTTTGTGGATTAGATTCCCCTCCCCCATGTTCTTTGTCTTCGCTTCTGGAATAAGTTTCCAAAACAAGGTGATGTCTCAGGGATACATTGTAAGTATTTTTATGTTGAATGTTCAACAAATATTAAATGTATTTTCAGGACCAAATATTGTAGTCTAGTTTGGAAAAAAACTTTCCTTGTTTACATTGCTACAAAGTTCCTTTCTTTATTGCCTTTCATCCATTATTAAGATTAAAGCATACTTGGAGCTTTCTTGGGTGGCTCAGTCTGTTGAACATTTGACTCTTGATTTTGGCTCAGGTCCTAATCTCAGGGTCATGATTTGAGCCAATGAGCATGGAGCCTTCTTGAGATTCTTTTTCTCCCTCTCTTTCTGCCTTCCCCGCCCCCGTTCTCTCTTTCTCTCTCTCTCTCTCTCTCTCTCTCTCTTTCTCTCTCTCTCTCTCTAATAAATCTAAAAACAAAACAAGGACGCTTGGGTGGCTCAGTGGTTGAGCGTCTGCCTTTGGGTCAGGGCATGATCCCAGAATACTGGGATCGAGTCTCGCATCGGGCTCCCTGGATGGAGCCTGCTTCTCCTTCTGCCTGTGTCTCTGCCGTTCTCTCTCGCTCTCTCTCGCGCCCTCTTGAACAAATAAATAAATAAAATCTTTTAAAAAAACAACAAACAAACAAAAGTAAGCACAGCAATTTCTGGATACCACATGAATGTCATTCAACTTACTGGGGTATATTGACAGGCTTAGGTTCAAACACTTCAATTATATAGTGATAATATAACAAGAATGTGAATTCTGTTTTGTTTCTTGCAACTTGAAGGATGGAATCCTTGTATTTGTTAACTCTTAAAACACATTAAATCCCTGGGGTGCCTGAGTGCCTCCATCAATTAGGAGTTGGACTCTTGATTTTGCCTTGGATCATGGTCACAAAGTCATGATCTCAGGGTTGTGAGATTGAGTCCCACACTGGGATCAGAGCTCAGTGTGAGATCTACTTAACATTCTTTCCCTCTGCTGTGACCCCTCCCCTCCCCCTTGCTAGCAAGTACATGCTCATGCATGCGAGCACTATCTCTCATCTCTCACACAAAAAATTTTAAAAAGAGAACAGATTAAATTCCTAACTCTGTCACATAAAAATCAGTAAAAGCACATGTTGTACAGTTCAAAAGAAATTTCCTTATTACACTATAAAATGATGTATCCTTATCTGCTGCATAAAGAGAAAAGATATCAAGTTTGGGTAAAATTATTGTATTGCTTTGCTGTAATGTGTTTGTGTACTAACAGGGGAGTATGTGATGTGGGCAAGCTTTAATTCAGTTCTCTTCTTTTTCACATTCCCTGCTCCAATCTGCAAAATAGTATTGAGGATACAGGTCATTCATGGTTGCATTTCTAAAAAATCTTTTTTTTTTTTAAAGATTTTATTCATTCATTTGAGAGAGAGCAAGAGAAAACACAAACAGGGAGAGTGACAGAGAGAGGGAGAAGCAGGCCCCCCGCTGAGCAGGGAACCTGATGCGGGGCTGGATCCCAGGATTCCAAGATAGATCGTGACCTGAGCTGAAGGCAGATGCTTAACTGACAGAGCCATCCAGGTGCCTCAAAAATATCTGGTTTTCAGTAACAAATACACATTAAGTGCTTTTTATCTAAGATTTGAAGTGATTGCATTATATTGTCAATAAAAGTTGATGTTTTTAATTCCTGATGTAACAATACATTTGAACTCAAATGTGGGGATCCCTGGGTGGTTCAGCGGTTTAGCACTTACCTTTGACCCAGGGCATGATCCTGGAGTCCTGGGATCGAGTCCCACATTGGGCTCCCTGCATGGAGCCTGCTTCTCCCTCTGCCTGTGTGTCTCTGCCTCTCTCTCTCTTTTTATTTCTCATGAATAAATAAATAAAATCTTAAAAAGAAAAAGAACTCAAATGTGGAAGCTACAGAAAGATAATCTCTAAAATGTTAATTCAGTGCTGTCACTCTTATAGGGAGGTATCGTAAACTGAACAGAGCCATTTGTTCTTTTCCCTTCAGGGATAAGTGAAGAAAAGATAACTCAGTCTAGCCCACATATTGATGAAACAGTTAACACTGTACCACTTAATGTTGCTTCTTCTTTTAACATAGTTGTTCATTGTAAACCTTACTGCAGAAATTTTCAATTTTTCTCTAACTTTCATTTTGAATAAATCACAATACCAACTTATTACATTACCATGAAAAATATATCACAGCCAAGGCTTTTATGGATTAACATTCTTGCTATATAATAAAATTATATGGGAAGTCACAGTTTTACATTTTAAGAGATGTTAGTGTCGTGGTTCTTCATGTTTTAAGGTGAGAGTATTTGATAAAAGCCATGTGACCTTTTCTCAGGGAAACTGTGTTTCCTGGGAAACTGCACATATGTTCATGGTTTTGCCTATTTTGGGGAGCTCATGACTCTATGGGTTCATGTTTGACTTAGCATTTTGAGAGCAGAGCAGATTCTTTGATACTCATTTTGCTAGTACTACAAATGGGACAGCTTTGTGATTTAAGTCCTATTTTTAAAATTTTTTACTATGTGGAATTTCCACATGAAATAGTACTTGTGATAAACCAGAGCCTGTAAACAGTGATATAAGACTCAAAAAATATAAAGCTAGAAAAGTTGTTAAGTCCTTAATAATATAACCTACGGAAAGAAGACACAAAGTTGTGTTTGTGTCATTTGTACCAATAAATCTAGCCCTTCACATTCAGTTATTCGGAGGTAGCATTGTGCACCAGTTAGTGTTATGAGCTCTGTAGACGGGTGCCTGTGTTCACTTCCCAACTGGGCACCATCTTGAGTGTGTAACCTTGGACAAGTTAAATGAGAACCAACCAGTGTACCTGCTTCTAAGGAGCATAAAACAGTGCTAGCACTTTGTGCAAACTCAAAAAATACCCAATACACAACAAAATAACTATGCCAATATTTATAACGTATAGAACAATTGTTTTGGTTATGCCTTTCTAATCTCAATTTTTGTGGCAGTTCGGTGACATAGACTCATCTGGGAAGTTTCTTAGACTTTCCAGGGTTGTCCTGATTAAGGTGTTTTCCCTCAGCACAATCTTTGGGAAGGATAGGGACCGATAGGTCCCTACACCCTGCAGCAAGCTCCTACAACACTGATGATCTGCAGTGCTTTCCAGGGCTGCAGACTGAAGGTATGAGCAGTCTGCCTTCTCCTTCTGCAGTCTATAGTCTGAATTTGAGGTCATTAGATATAATTCTTGGTTTTGTCTCTTGGTAGGACTTGAGTCTACCAAACAAACAAAATATATTGCAACAGTACCACTAAAACTGTTATAAGGAAGAGATCTCAGAGCTCTTTAATTTTAGAAATTAGATATTTAGAAATGAAGGATTTTACAGAAATAAGGATTTTACATTTTACAGAAATAAATTAAAATGATTACAATTTTAAAACGGTTTCTAGAGTGAAGCTCTGGAAGCGACAATGTTCAGGCACTAATTTTGATAACAGGTAATTTAAACAACATATGGTAACTTTTATAGAAATGTGTAAGCAGATATTAAAATAAATTCATTAGACATTCATTTTTCTGTCATGTACTTTGTGTAGGTGTTTCTTTATTCTGCAGAATCAATGGTTGTTTTGGTGACATACCTTGTAGCAGATGCAAAACATTAACTACTATTTTCTGTACTTGTCAAAATGTTTGGTAATCATTACTCTAATTGCATATACATATTATACTAAGTCACAGTGAAGAAAATATTGATAATAAAGTGAACCACTGGTGTGAAATTAAAAACAAACCAGACTCTAAAATGAAAATAGGGATCCCTGGGTGGCGCAGTGGTTTGGCACCTGCCTTTGGCCCAGGGCGCGATCCTAGAGACCCGGGATCGAATCCCACGTCGGGCTCCCAGTGCATGGAGCCTGCTTCTCCCTCTGCCTATGTCTCTCTCTCTCTCTCTGTCTGTCTCTCATAAATAAATAAATAAATTAATTAATTAATTAAAATGAAAATAAATGTGAGTTGGATCTTGAGCTGAGTAGCAATCTTAAATTAAAAGCCATACAGAAATAAAGTGATAAGGACTTAACTTTGCCTTCTTGGATCTGTATGCAACATTTCTATGTATTTTTAGTATCTAAAATGCATAGACCATAACTTATATTTCACAAATAACATCTGAGAAGTAGTAACAATTTGTCACTAACACAAATTTCTGAATTAACCCATAAAGAATATTCTGAAGTTGTTGGTCTGATTTTGCTGTTGGAACTAAATCAGCTAAGACCTCCATTTTTGACAGTTGTATTCAATATGAAAATCATGTTTTTAGGACTTTCAAAAATGTATGCATTACTGTTGATGTTTTTAACATCAGAGCTAAGGAATTTTAGAACTAATGAGGGAAGTGCCTGGGTGGCTCAGTGGCTTAAGCATCTGATTCTTGATTTCGGCTCCGGTTATGATCTCAGGGTTGTGAGATCAAGTCCTGATCCGCTGCTGAGTGTGGATCCTACTTAAGATTCTCTCCTGTTCCCTCTGCCCCTCTCTCTCTGTCTCAAAAAAAAAAAAAAAAACAACAATTAATGAGCTTGGCAGTTATCTGGTCTACCATTTTTATCTTACATAAGACAGGAAATTACGTGAGGAAGAGTTTAAACAGTTTATTCCTGTTGATTGGGATCCTGTTGATTCCTACATTGTTTCTCAGTTTTTTTCCCTCTTTATTTTTAGCAAAGGAAGTTCTACAATTCTGGTGACTTTACCTTTGTCTGTTTACTAAATAGATTATATGTCTTGGTTTGCTAACTGTGCTTTCTTTTGACTGTTCAGTAGAAATATTTGTCCTGGGTCTGTAACCTATTAAGCTTTCAGTGGCCATCAGAAAAACAGTCCTCACTATCTTGATAGCTGCCTTGTAACTTTTAAAAAATATTTTATTTATTTATTTATTTATTTATTTATTTATTTATTTATGAGCATGAGGAGGAGGAGGAGGAGGGGCAGAGGGAGAGAAAGAGAATCTCCAGCAGACTCTGCACTGAGCATGGAGTCTGCTATGGGGCCCAGCCCTGAGATCATGACCTGAGCCAAAATCCAGTCAGATGCTCAACCAACTTAGCTACCCAGGTGCCTCTTAGCTGCCTTGTAATTATTTACAGCATTGCCTGCTGATTCATTGACAAAGAAATTAGAACTCTGTCAGGTAAAACTGAAAGAAACTTATTTTTTAAAGTATGTTGAAAATAATTTGTTAAATGTAGGCTATGGATTCTTACAAGCCAACTTAGTTTCGATAAGGTCTGGGGTGTTGTTGGGCCTTAGGAACATCTGAAACCAAGCCTCAAATGCCATCAAGACTCTTGTGATTCATCTGTTTTTCTTTCTGCTTTGGCTTCCTTTTTTTAAATTTTTTTGTTTATTTTTTTAATACAAGTGGATTTTTCTCTAAAAGTCTAGTAGCAAGCATAAGTTTAAATCTTAATAGATTGCCAGTTCTAGTTCTAAGATTTTGGAGAAAGGACACTAATTGGCTTAGCCTGAGTCATGTTCTTGCTTAGCCTGAGTCATGTGCTTACTTACAGAGTGATTAGCTGAGGCCAGGAAATGAATTGCCACCAGAGCAATGTCTTGACTCAGGTAACCACTCTTGGCCCAACCAACTGTGTCCCAAAAGCCGGGTCATATTGCCTCCCACCGTAACCATGAGTTTGGGGAAAAGGACAGTTTGTAGAAAAGGAGTGCCGGATAAATGATTATCATGCAGGCCACTATATGACAAAACTTGAGATTTGCTTCCCATGGGTTCCCAGAAACCATTCCAATCTCTCCTTTATCCAGCCATGTTGGAGTAGGTCAAAAATTTTAAAGCAACCTAAAAAAATGTGTCTTTAGATTTTACCCACTCATCTTTATACTGGTATCAGGATTTTTTTATAGTTTTAATTGGGCAGTGGATGATACATATGAAAGGTCATATGTAACACCAATGTAAATTAAGAAGCACAAAAATAAACACCTAGGAAGCCATGAGCTAAACTGAGGAAAAAGTATATTACAAACACTACCCAAGCCCCTGGTGTGCACACTCTGCAGCACTCCTCCAACATCTAACTTAATCTATTAAATAAAGATTAGTATATTTCCCCTTTTTGGTAGGAAGACAACAAAAAGTAGTCAAGAAATATAAGCTGTGGATTAGAATTTTGTCTTTTCCACTTACTACATGAACTTATTAGCTAGTTACTTCATTTCCCTGTGCCTCTCTATTCATATGTAAAATGGGATTAAAAAAAGTTCCCATCTCACAGAATTTGACAATTACATGAGAAAAGCAGCATTTTTTTGTAATAGTGAAAACCTGGAGCCTTGGAAACAGCATAATATAAATATTCATTAACAAAGGACATTTAAACAAATTGGTAGACTCAAACAATTGACCATGATGAAGCAATGAACATCATATAGCTATAGCTTATAGCTATATAGAAGGCAGAGTACCTTCTGCAACATATTTGGCTGTTTCCCTGGTTCTGCTTTAGTTTGCAACAGCAAGGCCAGAGCTTAGTTGGGAGCTACGAGGCTCCAAGTGCGATTGTGTCATAACAGAATGGAAAGAGTGTTACTGAATTTTGGCTTTCTTCTTGGAGGAAAAATGAATAAAAACAGGGAGCTTGGGACTTGAAAAGTGAAGATGCAGGGAAACTCTGATATGAACAGTCATTGGTATGACAGAGTCAAGGTGTGAAGCAGCCAGTAAGGGATAACCTATGGTGGTGATGATGGAGGATGGTGGGGCAGGTAAAGGCAGATTGTTGGCAGACATCAGCCTGTAAGGCCAAATCCAGCCCATCACCTAGTTTTGTATAGCCTGGAGCTAAGGACGTTTTATTTGTTTGTTTGTTTCTAAGGATGGTTTTTTTTTTTTTTTCCTAAGGATGGTTTTTAACACAAAAATTATTGAGAAATCAATTTTTAAAAATAATATTTCATGACACGTGAAGATTATGTGAAGTTTTAGTTTCGGTGTCCACAGATCACATTCTGTTGGAATATCCCATGCCCATTCCTTTGCCTAGTGCCTCTGATTGCTTTCCCCCATGGCAGAGCTGAGTAGTTGCAACAGCCTCGGTGGTGCAGCGGTTTGGTGCCACCTGCAGTCCAGGGCGTGATCCTGGAGACCCTGGATGGAGTCCCACGTCGGGCTCTCTGCATGGAGCCTGCTTCTCCCTCTGCCTGTGTCTCTGCCTCTCTCTCTGTGTGTCTCTATGAATGAATAAATAAAATCTTAAAAAAAAAAGAAACCATATGGCTCCCAAAGCCAAAAATATTTACTACATGAGTTTTTACTGAAACAATTTGCTGATTCCTGCCTTATGGCATAACCTGTGGATTTTAGGAAGAGATGCTAAAACTTAATTCATGCTGAGCACTCACTGTTGTCCAGTGTGGCTCTAAACTCTTCACAAATATTTAATATAATCCTGTAACACTAAAGATGGGTGGTAGTGTTACTATCCCCATTTCACCCATGAGAAGTCGAGACACCCAGGTGATTTGTTCAGTGCTGTACCATTAGTGAGTCGAAAAGCTAGAGTATGAACCTGGGCTGTCTAATCCCAGAGCAGTAATGTGTAATTTCCAGTTTGTTTTATGTCTTGCCTGTTAAGTAATTCCTTCCAGTCCCCCTCTGAGTGTCAGTACTGCTATGTGATCAGTTGCCCCCTGGGTCTCTGTCTTACTGTAGAGACTTGTAGGATTGCCTGTGCTTACACTTCAGGCACAGCATCAGTGGAGGAAGATTTCAACCTGGAGGAATGGTTCCAGTGTAAGCCTGGGTTTTACATTTGATGGCATCCTAGAATGGAGGAGATAGTGTGTGTGTGTGTGTGTGTGTGTGTGTGTGTGTGCATGTCTGTGTGGTACACATAGAACATGTCCAGGATTCGTGCCACACAGCAGATAGTTGCCCTTGAAGAATGAATAGGTAGTGTAGAATTGGCAGATTTCTACATTTTAATTCTATGTAGTTTGAAAATTTTAAGCTACTAGTCTTAGTATTGTCATTAACAGCAACAACAGCAACAACAACCCTATGGAATATGGTGGAAAGAACTCTCTGAACTGGTTTTTCCTTTTGTGAGGTAAATTAGCCTAAGTCTCCTGTGGTTATCTTAGATACTGAGAAGAGACAAATTGTTTAATAATTCAATTCCCCAGGATATGGCCTAGATGGAAGAGAGATTCTCCAACCACCAAAAAATGTCCTGTTTTTCCAATTGGGATATTCCCAACTTAATCATGAGTGGGGGACATCCTTTCTTCTTTTCAAAGATACACAATGGCACTAGGCTTCCTCTTTATTTTACTTTATTTTAAAATATGGTATAGTTAACATACAGTGTTATATTAATTTCAGGTGTACTACATAGTGGTTCGACAATTCTATACATTACTCAGTGCTCATCATGGTGAGTGTACTTTTAATCCCCATCACCTATTTCACCCATCCCCCCACTCACCTCCCCTCTGGTAACCATCAGTTTGTTCTCCATAGTGAAGAGCCTGTTTTTTTTGGTGGGGGGGAGCACCTGGTTGGCTCAGTCGGTAGAACATGCAACTCTTAATGTGGAGTCATGAGTTACAGCCCCACATTGGGTGTAGAGTTTACTTAATAAAAATATTTTTAAAAAAGAATCTGGGGTTCTTGGGTGATTCAGTAAAGTGTCTGCCGTTGGCTCACGCTGCGATCTTGGAGTCCTGGGATCAAGCCCCACAACAGGCTCCCTGCTTAGCCCCACTGTCTTTTTTTTTTATATATATAATGCCCACGGATTCTGTTATAGGTGGCCGTGGTGAAGTCAGAGGACATGGAAGCAGAGTTAGCATGCCCTGGTGGGCAGCCTTCCCCAGCAGGTGCCACTCCACAAGAGGTAACCCTCCACATGGCAGAGCCGGGGGGCAGCGTGGCAGCAGAGAGCCAGCTAGGCGCTCCTGACCTGCAGCAGATCACCCTGGCACCGGGTCCGTTTGGTGGGACTGGCTACAGCGTCATCACAGCACCCCCTATGGAGGAGGGGACGTCAGCTCCTGGCACGCCTTACAGGTGAGACCTGCTGCCTCCAAGGCCCCCTTCAGCCATTGTCCCTCTGCCCCACTCGTACTCTCTCTTTCTCTCTCTCTCTTGCTCTGACTCTCACTCTGTCTCTCAAATAAATAAATAAAATCTTTAAAAAAAAGAGTCTGTTTTTTTATTTGTCTCTTTTTTTTTTTTGCTGGTTTGTTTTATTTCTTAAATTCCACATATGAGTGAAATCATATGATATTTGTCTTTCTCTGAGTGATTTATTTCACTTAGCATGACACTAATTCCATCCATGTTGTTGCCAAGGTAAGATTTCATTCTTTTTATGGCTTTTTATTCATTGTTTTAGTACTATTCCATTGTATACCACATCTTCTTTATCCATTCATCTATTGTTGGACACTTGGGCTGCTTCCATATTTTAGCTATTATAAAAATAATACTGCAGCAAACATAGGAGTGCATATGTCTTTTTGAATTGGTGTTTTTATACTCTTTAGGTACATACCCAATAGTGGAATTACTAAATATATGGTAGGTCTATCTTTAATTTTTTGAGGAACCTCCCTCCAGACTGTTTTCCAGAGTGGCTGCACCAGCTTGGATTCCCACCAACAGTATAAGAGGATTGCTTTTTTGCCACATACTCACCAACACTTATTGTTTCTTGTGTTTTTTATTTTAGTCATTCTCATAGGTGTGAAGTGATATTTCATTATTGTCTTGATTTGCATTTCCCTGATGATGAATGATGTTAAGCATCTTTTGATGTATCTGTTGGCCATCTGTATATTTTCTTTGGAGAAATGGCTGTCCATGTCTTCTGACTGGGCTTTCTCTTGACATAAGATATTCACACATGTTAGAGCATAAAGCTCCATGCAAATGGCTTTATCTACTCCATTTACTGCTGGTGGGAGTAGGAAAGGAAGTTTCTTCTTTGCTGAAGATATTTGCTCACATGTGATATCTGCCTCCCCTTTAAGATGGTAAGGAATGTGCTTTTCTTCCTAGATAACTGTGTACTCAGAAGGATTACATCCATTTCTCTTGTCTCCTCCCCTCTCCCAGATTCATACCCCCCACATCCCCAGGACCAAGAGAAGGAATACTGCTAGATGTTTGGCTACTCAAGGCTGGAAAGATATGGCAACACCAAAACATCACTCATACCTGGCTCTAAGCCCTCAGCTTTGGACAGAATGAGGAGTGGGATCTGGTCTTCTGAGTTCCTCTTGGTCTCTTGGAAGACTGTTTCAAGTTTAGTAAAAAACAGTAGTCAATGTTGCTTCCATTTTTGATATAACCTTAAAAAATGAAGTAACTAAGCAAGCTGGGCATTTCAGTTCTACTGCTTTTCAAATGTTGAATACAGACTCCCATGTTAGAAACATACCTAAAGGAAAATAATCATATGACACACAGTGTAACCTCACTTTTTTATTTTTTGCATTTAAAGTTTATTTTTTATTTTTTTTTTTTTTTGCATTTAAAGTTTAAAAAAACAGTATAAAGTCAAACTTTCTTTCTTGGAAATGACTATCTTTTTATTTCTGAGATGATCTTCTTTCTGTTTTGGTGGCAGTGGGGGGGGGGGAGTGCCTTTTTATGAAATTAATTAAGAATTCCTATAATTTGCAAGAAACTGTTCTAGGTCCTCAGGTGTTAGCAGTGAACAAAACACAGAATGCCTCTTAACACAAGAGCAAATTCCAGAAAACAAACAAATACATAATGTTATGTATTAATTAGGTAATAAGTGCTATGAAGAAAAATGAAGCAAGGTCAGGAGTTTAAGCAGTGGGGCTCAACCATGGGTCAACACTGGAAACTCCAGGGAGCTTTAAGAAATGCTGAAGCCCTCATCCCACCTGGATAGATAGATTCTATTTCACTTGCTCTGGAGTCCTTCTTGGGCATCTGGATTTTTGAGCTCCTCAGGTAGGTCTACTGTAAACCAGAATTGAGAACCATTAGGTTAGAGAGTGACATAAGTGCTACTTTAGGTGGGTGTTCAGAAACTGCCTCTCTGGCTTAGTCACATGGGAAGAGACCCAAAAGAGGACAGACTGTGAGCCAAGAGCCTAGCTGAAGTGCAATCCAAGTAAATGGACTACACAGGCCAAGTCCTGGGGTATGTGCTCCATGTGCTCTTGGGATGGGCAGGTTGTATAATTTGGGTGCAACAGAGTGAGCCAGCGGGAGAGTGAAATAGCATCAGGTTGGAGGGGAGAGCAGGAGCCAAATCATTTAAAGCCCTGTAAGCCATGGAAGGAACTTGGGTTTATTCTAATGTGATGGAGAAGCCACAGGAGGGTTTTGAGCAGAGAAGTGAAATAATTTAATCCATCTTTGAAAAGGACTACCCTTGCAGCTCTGTGGAGAATAAGCTAAATCCGATGCAAGAGGGGAAGTGGGGGGCCAGTTAGGAACCTACTGTTACAGATCAGCCTAAAAATAATGATAGTTTAGACCAGGGTGCTAGGAGATCAAGATCACTAAGAAGTGGTTGGATTGGGAGTAATTGGCAAAGGTAGAAGGTAGAGCCAAAGGAATTTACTGTTAAATTGGATGCCAGGTGTGAAAAATTTTTTTAAAAAGTCAAGAATAACTCCCAAGCCTTTGATTTGAGTAACATTTTTGGGTGAATCGGCGGTGCCATTTTGCAAAGCTGGATGACACCAGAGAAACAGATTTGTGTTGGCAGGAAGGAATCCGGAGCTTTGTTTTTAGACATGTTGCATTTGATATGAAATGATGTTGAGATAATAAATGGTAGAGTTTTACTTGTTGTTGTTAATATCCTCAATTGACAAACAGTTGATAACATTGGGCCCTTAATTTCAGAAGTTACACTATTCCATAAATATTTTAAAGCAGTGCCTTTATGTCGTGGAGCATGATTAGGAATTGTGTTAGTGTTTATAAATATGTCCTGGTAAAATGTGTCTAAAAGAAATTGGAGGATTTCTGGTTTTATGAAATTAACAATCATTTACTAATTAGACTCTTAGACTAATTAGACTCATTTTATTAGAAATAAAATGTTCCTTGTTTTATCATTTCCCTGAAGGATTTACATTATGGCAAAATTAAAGCATCAGTCTAATGTTAGTCTCGGATTTATTTGGAATATATTCACAACAGTGGCTGAAGCCTTTCAGTTTCATGCCACTGTGTAACACCAAGACATCTATGATTTTATGACACCTCTGTATCCATTGTAGCATCTCAAAAGATGAAAATCAAGTATTTATGTAAACTAGAAAAATCTTTTCTTCCAGCATCATGGATGATACCAGAATACAATGTGTAAGAGATGCTAAGAGATGCTGTTAATATTTAGTAGAGTCATATCGAATGTCTGGATTTTTCCCTATTATTTAGACAATGGAATAATAAAATAATTCCCTATGACGTCAGCAGCCACATTGTGAATTTGAGTGTTTGTGAGTAGAGTTCCCCTGTAGCTAAGAATGCCTGAATAGGAGTCAGAACCCAGAGTGTGATATTACAATATCTTTCAAATGCAAATAAAACGAAGAGTGCTTCCATGTTTCTCTGGCAATTAAAGCAAAAAAACTATTACATTTTTCTTTTAGAAAAAAGAAGATATGAAAGAAAAAGCTGAAATTCCCAAGAATCTGAATGTCTTTCAATGTAGCTCATTTCCTAACATGCAATGGTTTTTATCACTGGGTATACCAGAATCTATATTGAAAATGTACTTGGCAAAATGATACAAAAGCAACAAAACCATCGCGTGGGGACAGAAACTGCATTTTGTAATTTCATTTATCGTGAATTCATTTGCAACTGAACTTTAGCCATCTGGACACTAGTGACGTTAAAAGCTGTCGTGCCCAAGATTGCGAATCCGAGAAACCACCAAAGGAGCCGGCACGGATGCAAACACACGAGGGTTTATTTACAAGCTCGAGCCTGGGTCCAAGTACACCCGACACAGCGGAGCAGGGACTTGGACCCTGAGGTGGGTTTTAGCTTAGTTTTAAGGGTTGGTCTAGGAGACCTCCAGAAAGGGTGGAGGAATTCCTCAAGTTCTGTTTACATTTTGATATGGGGCCTTCAAGGGCATTGAGCTCTGTTCTTTTTTTTTTTTTTTTTTTTCTGTTCTTATTCTAATAGGGGCTTCCTGCCCTTGGCTTGGGCTCTGTTTTTTTTTTTTGGGGGGGGCTCTGTTTTTATTCTAATATGGGGCTTTCTAGGACGTTAAGCTGTAAGCTGTTTTCTTCCTGTAACTAAAGTAAGGTAAAGTTCAGCTCTTATTCACAGGGGCCTGGGATGGCTGTCCTTGTGCTAACGCTGAACTTAAAGTGGAATGGCCTTAATTTTCTCGGCCTCCACAAAGCATGCTCATGTGACCAAATGGGTCACCTTTTTTGGGTAATTTAAGGGTGTCTTCATAAATATAAACGGCATAAGTGACTGAGCATTGGTGAAGTCCCTGTGGAGGTTTTTAGGTCCATAATGTTTCTACTGATTTCTTTTCGTGTTTCTATGACATGTATCCCCAAAGCAGAGCTTAGCGTGTATGTTGAGGAGTAATCACACGCATACACACTAAACCTGCTTCACAGACGCTCCCAAGCGTGGTGCTTCCTCTTGGTCCCAAAAGGTAGCTTTCAGTGGTGATGGGAGCTGGAAGGGACATTGGGGGCAGGGGATCGAATTCAGGAGATCCCTATTTTCCCTCTGCCTCAACTGTCGGTCTTTTTTTTGTGGTCTTTTCACAGTCATGGAAAATAAAAACGTGATGTATCTGACCAAAGCTGACAATGAAATCCTACTGGCACAGATAAAAATTGGTCTTTGCGCAGTTCCATGAGTCACACACTCACAAACATCTGATAGTAATGCTAACATATGTTTAACATTTACTGTGTGCTCTCCATGCATCATTAATCCTGAAAAACAGTGCTATGATGTAGGCATTACTATTAGCCCCATTTTACAGGTGAGGAAATGGGCCTTGGAGATTAAGTAACTTGTCTCAATTTCTCCAGCCACCAAATGGAGCAGCTGGAAATGCTATCATGGTTCTCCAAACAATCACATGGATAAAACCTCCAAGAGCAACGGACACGGTCTCAGTCTTCTGGGCTCTTGACTAACCCCACTTAAAGCATACACTACCTCCTCCCCACCAACTTTTCAGGAGACCCACCACATCGCTAGGCCCTTGGGTAGAGAGTAATTAACGCCTGTCCTAAATAAGCAATATCCTGCAGGCTTAAGAGAGCTAGAGATATTTAAAGCTAGATTCAGCCAACGGACACTATTTACTCACCTGGCAAAATCCGGTCCAAGGGAAAAAAGGAAAGAACAATAATTATCTAATAAAAACTCCCTTTCTTTTTTCTGAAAGTTAACTTGAAAAGGGATTCTACTTTTGATGTGTAAAAACCTAGTGTTGAAAGGGATTTCTAAAGGCAAAGGACAGATCAATTCCAGCTTCTTTTTATTTTAATGTAATGCTTGAACACGAGTCTTTGTTTTAGAATTTTATATATTGTGAAGTTTCATAATAACAAAAGATGGCTGTTTTTCAGGTCTCAAAGCTTCTCTAGAAGGAAAGTCTTGTCTTGAAAGCATTTCTAGCTAAAAGCTTCAGCAAGCTCTGGCAACAGTTTGGAATCACGAACAACCTTGTTCTTTCTCAGACTGTTCCACTCCAAAGTCATTTCTGCTTGCTCCTTGCCAAATGGTTGAGCTACCCTAAGCCCTGCTGCCTCCCAGAATTCATCTCCAGTCAAATTTGCCTTGTCGCCTCTCCCGATTAATCTGGTTCTGTGCACCTGAACAGGGGACAGATCCAGAGGTTGTAATGCACTGAGGCAGTATTTTCCCTTTGGACTGCCAGCCTGAGTCAGGCCCAGGTGGGTGGTGATTCAAGTTGAAATGAACGTTGGCTCAGTCTAAGCTCTTGGTTTTGCTCTGTAGGAAAAATTCTTTGTAATGTGTGCCAGGGGAATGTAGCTTAAAAAAAATAATACTAATATGATGCAGGGAATTGTTATGTAAGAGTTAGAGTGCTTTATGGTTCCTTGGCTGAGATATTTAAAATGCTGTATTATAGGGGGAAAAACGTAAAGTGAAAGAATATTACAACCGAGTCTTTGGTATAAAACATACCCTTTAAAAAAAAAATTGGAGTTTAGGGCACCTGGGTGGCTTCGTGGGTTAAGTGTCTGCCTTTGGCTCAGGTCATTATCCCAGGGTCCTGGGATCAAGTCCCACATGAGCTCCTTGCTCCACTGGGAGCCTGCTTCTCCCTCTCCCTCTGCCTGCTGTTCCCCCTGCTTGTGCTCTCTCTTTCTCTCTGTCAAATAAGTAAATAAAATCTTGAAAAAAGTAAAAATAAAAAATTGGAGTTTAAGCACCTCTTTTAATGGACTTTGAGGCCATCTGGTGTGCCTTTTCAAGAGGTCACTCCATTTGCTGCTCCTGATATATTCTCCCAAATCTTGAAAGTATTAGAAAGTAATGAATCACAAAAGCCAAGAAGCTTCTCATTCTTGTCATCACCTGGCATGAGACTTACAGTCTCATGTAATATCCTTTAAAAATCATCTACAAAGGAAATCTCTTGATTTCTAAGATTGATTTGTATTTTAGGTAAATTTTTACTTGGAACAACATGTACCCAGATTGACATCAAGATAACTTATTTTTCCTTTCCCCTCATTTGACTAATTTTTATCTGTGGAATGCAGAGGATATTTGTGAAAATTTATGCAAGTAACTCTCACAAAATTTTTTTGAAACGCGGGTAATTAAAATGATTGCTTCAGTTCTCCATTTACTGATGTTATGCAAACACAGCAGCTGTAGCCCAAGTATTTAAACTCCAGTTTTTTATTTCTCTGGTTAATTATTTTTTATTATTAATATTTTAAAGCAGATATAGTGCTCGTAGGTCCTGAGAATGTGCATAAAAACCATCTGCTTAAACTAAAATCTATTGTAGTATGTGTCTAAAAATTAAAATTTAGAGATGCCTATGTGGCACAGTAGTTGAGTGTCTGCCTTTGGCTCAGGGCATGATCCTGAGGTCCTGGGATCGAGTCCCCCACATCAGGCTCCTTGCAGGGAGCCTGCTTCTCCCTCTGCCTATGTCTCTGTGTGTCTTTCATGAATAAACAAACAAAAAAATCTTAAAATAAAATAAATGAAAATTTATCAATAATAAGCAAAAGCAACATTTTAGGTAGAATATTCCCTCTAAAATAATTTCCACTTTCCTGTATATATGAAAACTTACATTAAAAACATTGAAAACAAAAGGACTATACTTACCTGACAGGACCTCTGTAACTTTCCCATTAAAATACCCAAGAAGATAACAAAAGGACAAAAACTAGAGACAGTGTAGGAAAGTAAGGAAAGAAAAAAAAAAACTGTTTGCAAATTTGAAAGACAATTGCACTATTATATTACTGGGGGTGGTCTAAGGGACACATTCTGGGACTCTGTGTGCTGTGAATTCTAAACAAAAGCAGCAGGGATAACAGCAATAAAGAAAGAAAAAGGCTTTGATTTACCTCAACTGCCTGCCCAGAACAAGGAGCTCTCTTGGACTAAACACCAGAGGCATTCAGGCGTCTCCCTGCTGTAGGAGCTCTGTTGTAAGCTGCTCGGGAGTTACAGCCCTTCACCCACTTAACCCACTCCCAGCCCCAGCACACAGCTCCTTTATTCCCTTTTTTCCTTTCTTAGATTTTTTAAATTTATTTTAAAGATTTTATTTATTTAACAGAGAGAGGGAGAGCACAAGCAGGGAGAGTGGCAGAGGGAGAGGGAGAAACAGACTTCCCACTGAGGAGGGAGCCCAACTCCAGGGCTCTAGCCCAGGACCCTGGGATCATGACCTGAGCCAAAGACAGATGCTTAACCAATTGAGCCACCCACCCACTCTTCTTTCTAAGATTTTATTTATTTGAGAGACAGAGAGAGAGAGAGAGAGAGAGAGAGCATGAGTGGGGAGGGCCAGAGGCAGATAGAGAAGCAGGCTCCCTGTTGGAGCACAGAGGTCAACGTGGGGCTCGATTCCAGGACTCCAGGATCATGACCTGAGCTGCAGGCAGCGCCTAACTGACTGAGCCACGCAGGAGCCCCGGCTCTTTCTTTCTATATCCACTCAGACTCTACAGCTCCTGCCACACCACTGGCAGGCAGTGTGATAGGTTTCAGTATAAAATGATTTTTCCAGAAGAACTATAGTCAAGGGGAAAGAAAGGAAGAGCCCCAAGAACAGTGTCTATAGTGGAATGGTTCACAAATGTCACAACAGAGCTAGAGATGGTAGCCAACTCTTGACAGTGTAGGGAGACAAATCCTCACTATCCATGACACATCCATTCTCACCAAGTATTGGTGACCATGGCCTGGGTGTTACAAGCCACACTTTATGCTGAGTTGGTCTACACCCACATGTTCATCCTTTTAAGTGTTCTTCGTTTTGTCTGCGGATTCTTTCTTCTATTTGGTATAATTTCCCATCTGTCCCCAAATTCTCTGCTGGCCATATCTTGCAGTGACAGTCTGATGGCAATGAATTCTCTCAGTTTGAAAATGCCTTTACCTTGCCTTCAGTTTTGAAGGAAAATTTTGCTGGAGGTAGAATTTTAGTTTGTCAGTTTCTCCCCTTTTTCAGGACTTGAAAGATGTGGTTCTGGTGTTTTCTGGTTTTCACTGTTTCTGGAAGAATTCAGCCATCATTCTCATCCTTATTTCTCTTAAAGCAATTTTTATTCCCTTCTGTGAATACCCATAAGATTTGCTCTTCATCTTTGTTTTTTGTTTTTTAACAGTTTGACCCTGTTGTGTCTGGGAGCAGTTTTCTTCATGTTTATCATGCTTGGAGTCCTCTGGCATGCTTGAATCTGTGAGCTGACATCATTAATTCAAGACATTTCCCAACCATTATTTCTTCAGATTTGTCCTCTGTTCCTCTCTCTCTCTCCCTTGGGGACTCAGTTACATGCACAATGTTAGGCCATTATTGTTACTGTCCCACAGAACTCAGATTCTCTCTCTCTTTAACCTCCTTCTGCCCCTCCCATGTTTGTTTAGCTTAATTTGAATAACTTCAGTTGACTTGTCTACAAGCTCACTGACTTCTTTTTCTCTGCTGTGTCTAGTCTGCTGAGTCCATTGAACGATTCTTCTATTATGTTTTTATTTATTTTTAATTTTTTTAATTTTATTTTATTATTATTTTTTTAAGATTTTATTTGAGAGAGAGAGAACACAAGCACTACTGGGGGCAGAGGGAGAAGGAGAAGTAGGCTCCTCACTAAGCAGGGAGCCCAATGTGGGGTTTGATCCCAGAATCCTAGGATCATGACTTGAGCTGCAGGCAGATGCCTAACTGACTGAGCCACCCAAGTGCCTTTGTTTTTTTTATTCTTAACATTTCTGTTTGTTTATTTTTTATAATTTCTTGCTCTCTCTGGATATTGCCCATCTATTTATGCATTGTCCATTTTTACCTGCTTGGTCCTTTTACATATTTATTATAGTTATTTTAATGTCCCTATCTGATAAGCCTACCATCTGGCCATCTCCAGGTTCACTTTTATTATTTCTTTTTTCAACCATAGCTCACATTTTCTTGTTTCTTTGAATGTGCCATAATTTTTTTTAAAAGATTTTATTTATCCATTCATGAGAAACATACAGAGAGAGGCAGAGATGTAGGCAGAAGGAAAGGCAGGCTCCCCATGGGGAGCTTGATGCAAGACTTGATCTCAGGACCACAGGATCATGCCCTGAGCTGGAAGCAGATGCTCAACCACTGAGCCACCCAGGCGTCCCTGAATGTGCTATAATTTTTAATATTTAATCAGGCAATTATGTATGAAAAAACAATGAAAAGGAAAATAATATATACTCCCAGAAAATAAATGTAAGGGCCTGAGTTAATCTAATCTTTAGTTGAACTGAGTATGGACTTTGTTGCAGCTTTAGTAGATTCAGGTCATCACTAGCTTCAAATTTTTTCTTTAAAAGACTTATTTGTTTATTTGAGAGAGAGAGAAGGTAGGAGAGGGAGAGAGAGTCTCAAGCCTACTCCATGCTGAGTGTGAGCCTGATGTGGTACTTGATCTTACAACCCTGAGATCATGACCTGAGCCGAAACCAAGAGTTGGTGGTTTAACCAACTGTGCCACCTAGGTGTCCCTAGCTTCAAATGTTTTGAGTGCAGGACCAGCACTTTCCCTTTGCCAAGGCATGGGACCCTAAAGAGGTTTTTTTTTGTTTTGTTTTGTTTTTTTGTTTGTTTTAGTTTCAGGGGTCGAATTTAGTGATTCATCAGTTGCATATAACACCCAATGTTCATTACATCACATGCCCTCCTTAATGGGCATCACTCAATTGCCCCATCCACTTCACCCCCACCTCCCCTCCAGCAACCTTCTGTTTCCTAGAGCTAAAAAAGTCTCTTACGATTTGCCTCCTTGTTTTTATTTCATTTTATTTTTATTTTATTTTTCCCTTCCCTTCCCCTATGTTCATCTGTTTTATTTCTTAAATTCCAATTGAATTTGGTGAATTCATATGGTATTTGTTTTTCTCTGACTTACTTATTTCACCTAGCATAATGCCCGCTAGTTCCATCCATGTTATTGCAAATAACAAAATCTCATTCTTTTGGATGGCTGAATAATATTCCATTATATCATTAAATATATATATATATATATATATATATATATATATATATATATATATATATACCATATCTTCTTTATTCCTTCATCTGTTGATGTGCATCTGGGCTCTTTCCATACTTTGACTATTGTGGACATTGCTGCAATAAAAACTGGGGTCCATGTCTTTATGATTTAAAACCAAATCACCAGCTTTACAGGCTAGCTACCAACTTTTTGGGTCAATGGGAAGTTCTCTTTGCCTTTCAATTATGATCCCCACTCAGAGGGCCTCAGGAGATCTCTCTGTGCCTTACCCTGATGGCTTATGCAGTGCATTCAGTGAAGGCCAATAGAGCCCAGGGGTCTTTGTCTCAGGACTCTGCTCTCCCCTAGCTATAGGAAGCTGGCAGCCAATTTCTAGTACTGAATGAAACATTCAAAGAGGTTTCTCTCAGTCCTCCTTACTTGTTCCCAGGCTTTGGTTTACCACCTCTGTGTATTCAGTGAAAACTCCTGGGATAGAGCTGACAGGTGGATGCAGAACTGATCTGTGGATAGGCTCCTTGGGTTCTAAACTGAAACGAGTGTTCACATGGGGCATTGAGATTATGCGACACAGCTAAAGTTGTCTTATAAGGAAGTACAGGAGCTTACTGAATATAATGGAGAAGAGGGCAGCCTCGGTGGCTCGGCAGTTTAGTGCCACCTTTGGCCCGGGATGCGACCCTGGAGACCCGGGATCAAGTCCCATGTCAGGCTTCCTACATGGGGCCTGATTCTCCCTCTGCCTGAGTCTCTCTGCCTCTCTCTCTGTCTCTCACGAATAAATAAATAAAATCTTTAAAAAATATATAATGGAGAAAAAGAAATCCTGAAAATCAATGAGATAAGTCTCCATCAAAGAAACTAGAAAAAGGGATCCCTGGGTGGCGCAGTGGTTTGGCGCCTGCCTTTGGCCTGGGGCGCGATCCTGGAGACCCGGAATCGAATCCCACGTCGGACTCCCGGTGCATGGAGCCTGCTTCTCCCTCTGCCTCTCTCTCTCTCTCTCTCTCTCTGTGACTATCATTTAAAAAAAAAAAATAGAACAAGAATGTAAAGATAAATCCAAATGAGGAGAAATAAGAAAATAAAAAAAATTAATGAAATGTATAATCAAAATTTTGTAGAGATTGTATCATACCAACAGATTGTAGAGAAAATTGAAAAAGACCAAAATGAGTCTTTAGAAAGCATTATAAATTGTATAAATTTCTGTAAACACCAATTGCAGTAAAAGATGGAAGGCCTTAATAGTCAAGAAGGGAAATGAGACATACCTCAGATGTTACAGAAATTAAATAGTCTAATAATAAAAACAAAACAAAATACTTCAGACCAAAAAAAGGGGGGGGGGGACTTAAAGGGGACGAGTCCTTAAGAAAAACCAACAAAAACCTTAAAATGAACTAAAAAAAGAAAAAGAAAGCTTTAATAATTACTAAATAAATAAATAATAAACAAAATTAAAGAAATTTTTATCAGTAGTCAAATAGCTATAAAAACCAAAAAGTCAGGCTCATGTGGCTTCACTGGAAGGTATACCAAGTATTAAAGGAAGGAATAATACAGCTCTTTGGATAAAATCTTTCAGATAATAGGAATAAGAAGGGGGAGACTTATTTTGTGAGGCTAGCATAACTTTGATACTATAACCTAACAAGGACAAAACAGGAAAGGACAATGACAAGCAAAGTATAATGGGTAATATGTAAAAAAAATAAAGATAACCATTGTTACCAAGTGGGGCTTATATGAAAGACGTAAATTTAGCATTAGAAAGTCCATAATTTTGTAACTATATATGATGACAGGTGTTAATAGGACTTATTGTTTCACAAGGTATACAAATAATGAATCATTATTTTGTGCACCTGAAACTGTACATTGTTATATGTCATTTATACCTCAATTTTATAAAAAGGAAAATTGGTAAGTGTAATTGATTGACAAAGGAAATACATCCTGGGATCCCTGGGTGGTGCAGCAGTTTGGCGCCTGCCTTTGGCCCAGGGCGTGATTCTGGAGACCCGGGATCGAATCCCACGTTGGGCTCCCGGTGCATGGAGCCTGCTTCTCCCTCTGCCTGTGTCTCTGCCTTTCTCTCTCTCTGTGTGACTATCATAAATTTAAAAAAAAAATTTTTTTTAAAGGAAATACATCCTATAATAATCTCGACAGATTCAGAAAAAGTACTTGATAAAATTCATGATCATTTATGATTGAAAATTCCCAGCGATTGTGGAAAAAAGCAAAATTATCTGTAGATTACCAGAAATCCTTCCATAAACTTTTTATGTAACAAGTGAGTCACTGAAGTTTCCCTTGGAGTTCAAGAAAAGACAAAAATGTTCATGCCACATCTTCAATTTAGCATTTTGGTAGTGCTCCTAGGCAGCACAATAAAGCAAGTGAGAGACATAAAGTTTTGATGATTGAAAAGGAAGAAATGAAACAGGTATGATTCACATGTGACACAGTTGTGTTTTTGGTAAAACAATAATATACAGATAAAATATTAGAGTTAGCAAGGAAATTTAATGAGAGAGGTCTATATAAAATCAGTAGACAAATTTCAACTGGCTTTCCATAAACCAGCAAATTCCTCAAAACATACAATTTACAATAGCATAAGAGGAAGTCAATTATCTAGGAATAAAATTGACTAAAGTTATAGAAAGGATATATTTTTAGGAAAAATACCAAACTTAAGAGGTGGTCACAGATTTAAATGAATGAAAACCACCATGTGCATAGATTAAAAGACTCAATAATGCAAAAATTAAATTTTTCACAAATTGATTTACAGAAATCATTTATAAGTTGCATTACATTGAAATTAAGAATTTTACTTGAAAACATCATAAAATAAAACACTAGCCATGGTGTGGGAGAAGACCTATTTCAATTATATCCTTACAGAGGACTAGTATGAAGAGCATTTCAAGAACTTTCACAATATGGAAAAGAGACAGAACCCAAAATGGGCAAAAGGCTTGAAATAGGCACTTCATAAAAGGGGAAATTCAAATGCCCATAGACATGAAAAGATGCTCAATCTCATTAGTGATTGGAGAAATGTAAATTAAGATCATGAGATACTGCTTCTGTGTTATCAAATTGGTGGCTTTTTTATTTCATTGTTTATTAGCTTGACTGATATCTTTGAAAATCTAGGCATATGTGTAGGATTAAGCAATGGAGACTTAAAGAAAAGATCTATTTACTTATTTTTAGTGGGGAGGAGCAGAGGGAGAGAGAGAGAGGATCTCAAGCAGACTCCCTTCTAAGCACAGAGCCCTTTCGGAGCTGGAATCTCACGACCCTGAGATCATATTCTGAGCCAAAACCAAGTCAGATGCTTAACCAACTGAACCACCCACATGCCCAGATAAATAATTTTGAATTTACAGAAAAGTTACTAGAATGGTACCCCCCAAAACCCTTGGACTATTTGGTTGCAAGACATAAGTTGCCACATGATTGAAAAACATTTGTGGTCTCAAATGCCAAGAGTTGGCAAAGATGTGGAACTACGAGAATTCATAGGTAGAATAAGTGAGTCTCTAAATTGGTAGAACTACACTGGCAGATGGTTTGACACTGTAGGATAATGTTCACAATATGTCTACCTTATGACTCAGAGATTCCACTCCTACTTATACCTGAGATATATGTACAAGAATGTTCAAAATTATCCCAAACTGGAAACAGCCCAAAGAGTCATCATTGGCAGAAAGGATAAATAAATTGTGATATTTTTACAAAATAGAGTCTTACATAGCAATGGAATTGGATGAATTATAGCTATATACAATATAAGTGCAGGTTGTGAACAAATTAAGAAAACAAGTAGGATTGGTGTGCCTGGATGGCTCAATGGTTGAGCATCTGCCTTTGGCTCAGGTCGTGATCCTAGGGCCCTTGGATCAACTTGATCTTTGATTCTTGGTCCCACATCAGACTTCCTGCAGGGAGCCTACTTCTCCCTCTGCCTATGTCTCTGCCTCTGTGTGTGTGTGTGTGTGAATAATAAATAAAATCATAAAAAAGAAAACAACTAGGATAAAACAAATCATTCCACATAAGAAGTTCAAAAGTAGGCAACACAACACATATTATTTATGGGTGGAGGCATATATGGTAAAAATATAAAGGAAAATAGGAAGTGATTAGCCTAACAGTTGGGATAAAGCAGTGCTCTCTCAGAGGGGAAGCAGGGTTTTAGGAGTAGGAAGGACTGCTCCATGGGTTGCTGCTATGCTAGGAAATTTCTATTTTGTGACCTACAGGATGGCTGTGCTGGTATACAGGACTGTATGTTTGTCTGTTTTTAGCTATTTGTTAAACTATACATGTACTTTTTACATGTGGTAATATTTCACAATAAAGAGTGTGTGTGTGTGTGTGTGTGTGAGAGAGAGAGAGAGAGAAAGGGAGAGGGAGAGAGAGAGAGAAGTGAAAGGGAGGGAGAGATTGATTCTCGGTTTGATTTAACGTGGTCCCAATAAACTTATTGTTCACTGAAGCAGGCATTTGCCAACAGAGATAAAATTTTTGCTATCTTAAAAAAATGGATTGATGATGAGAAAATAACCATTTAGGAGTGGGGACAGGCAGGGTTAAAGTATCATTGCAAGAGTGGCTGGCCCTGTCTTGGGATTTAAAACCAGAAACACTCTCAAGATGGCAGAGCCTTGGGGCACCTGGGTGGCTCAGTTGGTTAAGTGTCTGCCTTTGGCTCAGGTCACATTCTCAGGGTCCTGTGATTGAGTCCTGCATCCTGCTCCTTGCTCAGTGGAGTTTGTTTCTCTCTCTTCCTTTCCCTCCACAATCTCAAATAAATAAAATCTTTAAAAAAAAAAAATTAGGGCAGCCCCGGTGGCACAGCGGTTTAGTGCCGCCTGTAGCCCAGGGTGTGTTAAAAAAAAAAAAAAAAGAAAAAGAAAAAAAAAAGAAAAAAAAAGGAAGGAAGAGAAGTTATTACAGGAAGAGAAGTCATTATTGTACAGTTCAAAGATAGGATTGAAATGTTACAGAGTAGGTGAGCTAAAGTGCATTGGTTTCATCCAATGACCTTCTTGCCTCTCTTGATCTGGGCCGAAGAGACTCCTAAAATAAGCGCCTCCCTGTTTTCTCCTAGAAATAAGTGATACAGAACACAATAGTTTTGTTTCATCCAGCTGAAGCTTCTCTCATTTGGAGGAAGTGAATGAATCACAACTACTCCTTCAGAGTTTTGCTCTGTCTCTGAATTTTCAAATTACAGTAGCAAAAAGCAGTAACAGTATAACGGAATTGCGTGTGTAGAGGTTATAAGGTATATATTCTTAATTCAGGGCCTGTATACTGCTATGGGAACACTATATTCTTGGTTTTGTCCTTCACAGTTAGAAAGACAAGCTATAATTTTGTAGCTATATATAAAAAAAATTCTGACTTTAAATAGTACTGAAAGTTTAATCCAGAGTACTGGATTAAGTAATCCAGTACTTAAATAGTACTGAAACCTTTAGCTTCCCTAAAAATAGTACTAATAGTACTGAAACCTTTAGCTTCCCTAAAAACAAACAAATTGAAACTAGATTTACCTCTGTACACATGCACACACAAAGCCCGCATGGAAATGTCTTCCTCTAACTGGAACAAGTGGGACTCCACCTTCTCAGAAAGAAAACAAGATCTGTATGTTCTATATGCAAACAACTACCTTGAGTATTCAAGTAACAGAAAGTTAAGGGAACTAAGAGGTCCCTTCAAGGGAGAGTGAAGAGTTAAGAGAGCAAATGCAGGGAGTTAGTATCTGCATTCAGGTCATGACCTCGCTCATTTGGAACAAGCTGTTTTCATATGTTTTAAAATAATCATCCTGAAGAAAAAGCACATTAAATCGCAGTAATATGGTTCACAATAGGGTGCCGGCATAAAATTCGGCAAAGAACAAAATTGTTTATTATTTTAATTAAAGACTAATTTTGAAAAATCCTTCCAGTCTGATTGATTATGGTATGGAAATGACTTTTTAGGGAACACAAAGGCTTTCCTCAAACATTTTTGTAGGGCTGGTCCTTTTGGTATGGAGAATTACCAGCAAGTTCAGATCTTGTTCTGCTGAAAGATTTCTGCCCCTTTTCTGCAGACTGCAGGCCCTGCTACAACCACATCGTATTCTCAGTTTTCCTTTGCGCTCTTCCAACTAAGACAAGCCAACGTAACTGGAAGGAAAGGACTATAGGGTAGGGTTTATATTTTTCTGTACTTCCAGTGTACAGAACTCTGGATTAAGAGCTAGAGGATCTGGATCCCAGACACTTCATGGTTGAATGATTTAGAACAGGGTACTCAAATTTTATTGATCTAGGGTTCCTGAGGTTCTTGTGTTTTTGGGGTTTTGTTTTTTATTTGGTTATTTGGGTTTTTTCATCAATAACCTAGGGATAAAATTACTTATCTTGCCTACCTCACTGGGTTCTTAAAAGGATCAAATAAATGACATGTTTTGAAAACCACATGTGAATTTTAGAATCATTATTACTGTACTCTAGAACAATTCTCTGCTACTGGTTCCCCCACTCTGTGCCAGCACCCTTTGCCCTTGCCCTGGCTCTGGCTTGCCATTGGAACTCCAGAGCCTACTATGGAGCCAGTGATAGGATGGCAGAAGTAGTGGCATAGATATTGGGACAGGAGGAAACTAAACAGAGTAGTCCGACGACAGTTTAGCTGCTCCAGGTTATCAGCCACTTTTTGTTAGAGTCATAGCCGAGTCATAGCTGAAAGAACACTTTCTGAAAATTATTGCAGAATGTCAGAAAGGTTTCTGGACGATTGTCTTTTCTAGCTCTGAGTTCTTTCACTCTGATCTCTAAAACTTAGATTTAGGATTGGGATGGAGGAGGGTCTCTTACTCTAGGGCAATCACTTGCTCCACCAGAGAGAGTTCCATCCATATTGTTGAATCATGAAATAAGTTGGATGTCGTGGAATTTGGTTTACTAAGCATTACTTGAGACAGGCAGGACTGTACAGGTTTCAAAATGGTAACACTTAACAGAATGTAATACATGTTTTAATGGGATTTACGGAAGAATGTGTAATGACAGTGTTTTCTACACTTTTCTCTGGCAGATCACAAGCTTTGCATTGATATACAAGTGTATAGGTTAGAGGTACCTGGGTGGCTCAGTCAGTTAAGCGTCTGCCTTGGGCTCAGATCATGATCCCAGTGTCCTGGGACTGACTCCCACATCAGGTTCCCTGCTCGGTGGGGAGTCTGTTTCTTCTTCCACTCCCCCAGCCCTCCACCCCCGCTCACGCTCTTTCTCTCTCTCTCAAATAAGTAAATAAAATATTTTAAAAAACTGGTCACACATACAAAGAAAACCACAAGTGCATGAGTTATATGCCTGAACATATAATCATAGGGGTCACTTTAGAGGGGAGTTTTCTCAGTCTTTATGAGGGTTCCCAGGCTAAGGAAGGAATGCTTTAAGGTTAAATAATGTTAATACATGCGTAGGCATAAATTAAGTTGAAAGCAAGACTAACCAGAATAACTGGCCTTACCACCAAAATGGGGTTTCTCAACAACGGTGCTATTGACATCTTGAGCTGGATAGCTGTTGTTGTAGAAAGCTGTCTTGTGCATTGAAGGATATTTTGCAGGATCCTTGGCCTCTACTCTCTAGATGTTGATAGCATTCTCCAGGCAGTGCCAAATAACCCGTGGGGGTGGGCAAAATCACTCTTGCTGAAAATCACTGCACTTAAAACCAGTAATTTAATTCACTGCCCAAAATTCTGTTTTCCTTCTGGAAATTTGCTCTTAATGAAGGAACATACTTCTCAAATAATCAACACATTTTAGTTCTCACTAATTTTACAAATAATTTTTATGGCTTTATAATTTACAAATTATTATTTTTTTAAAAGATCATATTTATTTATTCATGAGAGAGAGAGAGAGAGAGAGAGAGAGAGAGAGGCAGAGACAGAAGCAGAGGGAGAAAGAAGCAGGCTCCATGCAGGAAGCCTGTTGCAGGACCTGATCCCAGGACTTCAGAATCACGCCCTAAGCCAAAGGCAGACGCTTAACGGCTGAGCCACCCAGGCATCCCTACAAAATACTTCTATATACAATATTATGGAATTGAAAGGAGAGGAGTCAATATTTATTATTTACCATATGCCATCCACTGAAGGATTTAATTCAAATACACTCTTCCATTGAGATCCTGGAGTATTTCTAGATGAGAGTATTTTCTTCTATATTACAGATGATCAAACAAGCTTAGAGATGGTAAGTGGCTTTCTCAAGAAATGTAGCAAATCTTCTGACCTCAAGTTTTACTATTCTTTATCCCACATAAAAGCTGCTAGGGAGGCACTGATCTTTTACACTCCAAGGTGAAATAGCAATTATGATCTGTGTATCAGAATTTGCTATCTCATAAGGGGCTCAAGTCATTTTTTACAAGAGTGTTACACTTTTCTATTTTGAGTTTTTTTTTTATTTTAAGATTTTATCCATTTATTCATTAGAGATACAGAGAGAGAGAGGCAGAGACACAGGCAGAGGGAGAAGCAGGCTCCATGCAGGGATCCCGATGTGGGACTTGATCCCGGGTCCCCAGGATCACACCCTGGTCCGAAGGTGGCACTAAACCACTGAGCCACCCGAGCCTGCCCATCTATTTTGAGTTTGATAGCCCCCACATCCACCATGTATCATTATTAAAACAAAATTCAATTCCATGTTTTCCATTGGGCCAGTTAAAATAATCAAATCACTCATGCTATTTCTGGGTCAGTAAGTTATGTTACCCTTCCATGTGGCTGGTTTGGATTATTACAGGGTGTGTGGGTAGCAGAGTAAGCAGGGTAGCAGATGTTACTGGGGGATTTGGAACAAAGGTGGGCAATTTCCTTGCAGGTGATAAACAATTTGAAATGAAGTATTAGATACCCCTTTTCTTAAAAGTCTTTGGGCCACTGCATTTCCAGAATGCACCCCATTCTTTCTGGCCATCTTTTCCCCTGGCTTCAATCTGCCATCACACACATCATAATCAATCTTTTCACTCAGGTATCCTCCCCTATTCCCAGACTCTCTAGATACCTTCATGTTTAGCTCTCCCCTAAATTAGATTTTCATCATTTACAGGGCAAAGCAATTAGTTCTCTACCCCCTCTTCAGGATGGGGTCCACCCCCACCTATTGGAAGATGCATTCATCACTTTGCTAAATCAAAGGCCATCCCTTCAAACACTCACCCCTGTGCAGCCCTGAAGAATTGGCAGGCTTTGCAATTTCTATCTTTCCTTAGTCCTCACCACACCTCCATTCTCCTCCTCCCAAGCTCTGTAAGCAGAAGAGGTCAATATGACATTTATTTTCCCATTGAGAAGAATTGACGAGAGGTGTCTGGATGGCTCAGTTAGTTAAGTGTCTGCCTTCGGCTTGGGTCATGGTGTTGAGTCCTGGGATCGAGCCCCACGTTGGTCTCCTTGGTCTCCTTGCTCAGCCGGTAGCCTGCTTCTCCCTCTCCCTCTACTGCTCCCCCTGATTGTGTGCTCTCTCTCTCTCTCTCTGTCAAACCAATCAATCAATCAATCAATCAATCAATAAAATCTTAAAAAAAATTGTCTAGCCAGCCCCACTCACATCTTGAATGGAAGCAGTAGTCAGTTTTTTATCTTTAAAAATGCTTTGAAGTATCCAATACATACAGAAAGGGTCACAATTCCTAAGTGTATACATCTATTAATTTTTATAAACTGAACACACCCATATAACCAGCATCCAGAACAAGACACAGAACATTACAAGCATTCCAGAAGCCTTTTGTTCCCTCTACCAACCAGCGTAGGATTTTGTAATAACAAAGAGTCTGTACATGCCAGCATATGCTCTCTAACCAAGAGCATGGTAGTGAGTAACTTAGTTTTATTACTGTACTGGCATACAATCAGAAGTTCACCACATGAGGCACAATTGCTTATGTTGTTTGTATACAAATCACTGAATATGTAGTCATTGTGTTAATATCATGGTTTAGGGGTTCAAGATGGGAAAGAGACCTCCTGCATCCTGTTCCTAGGAGTTCTCAGAGCCCGTGGGTCTTTCCTCGATGGGGTTCTCTCCTCATCACCCAAGAAGCCCTAATTTTCTTTGGGTTCTACAAGTTTTACCTAGTCTGATAAGTGATGAGGACTCTCCCAGCAGAGTTCACACTACTGCAGGTGAAATTATTGTTCCTAGAACCATCAACACCACCACTTGATACTGTAATGTGTCAGCACATGGGAGAACTTAAAGTCATAGAATTCTCTACCCCGAGTGGGTCTCATCCCTGGCAGCACATTAGTATTGAAGAATTTAAAATAACACCGAAAACAAACCCCCAAAACCCCACTAACCAGCCAAACACACACATACAAAACCCCCACTAGTCACATCTACCAATTACATCAGAACCTCTTGAAGGGTAGGGCTCAGCATTGATACCTTTAAAGTTCCAGGTGTTTCTGAAGGGTTGAACTTCTCAACCTCCCCTAGCAGCTCCCCTCCTTTTCACTTTTAGACAGATCAGCAACTCTAATTACATTCTCAAGGTGATTGAAATTTACCCCAGGCTTGATTCCTTAACTACCTTTCAAACATAAGGTAGGGCATTTTTTCCTTTTCTTTTCTAACCTAGGGACTATCCTTAAGTTATAGGAAATGGACAAAACGCCTCCATTATCTCCCAGTTTCCTTCCATTGGCCAGATCCCCTGGGATCCCTGTGATGGAGATCTGACCCCTAGAAGCCCTGCCAGGGGAAGTGAAGTCTATTCCAGCACAGGAGCATGCCTTTGTCTAGTTGCTTTCAGTTCAGGACACCAGGTATACCTTAACAGAGCCACATGAACAAGTGCCTCCTGTGTCTCCAAAGGCAGTTTTACTGTCAACACTCACCAGTCACTCACCAGTTACCTTTTGAGGGCTTATGAGCTGCACTGGTGATAGGAGGGGGTCGGTAGGCAGAGAAGAGGATCTGGCAGTTGGTCGAGGAGGGAATATCCCAGAAGTTAGTTCAGGAAAGGTATAGAGAGATAGGAGCTGGCCTGGCTGTGGAGGATTTCTCTTACATAAAAAAATTAGTCCCTGTTTTCTATCAATGTCATCACGTGCTTGCTTTTTCTGGCTTTTTCTCTCCCCCTAGAAAGTATTGTGTCCAGAAGATCTTCCTTGGAACTGCATCTGGCTCCCACCACTTGAACGATGCAATAACTACAGGATGCACAGTGACTTGAGAAGATATTAGAGGCGACCTGTCACCATGCCGGGGGTGGGGGTGGGGTGTCACATGAAGAGCTGTCTCTCTGTGTTCCTTCTAATCTAATATTTGGAGGGTAGGAGAATGGATGTCATACTGCATAATTTGCTCCAAACTCTAAACTTCCAAGAGATGTCTTTGCTGGAAAGCAAAGTGTACCCCTTGATAAACTTGAAGCTCCAGCTTTGAAACAGGGCCCCAGGCAAATAATCCTCAACTCATCCTTCCATAGTAAAATCCCTAGGGAGTCATGATCTCTGATGGCAGTTCTGACTGATGGGATTGGCTGAATTAATAATAATAATAACAATAATAGCCATCATTATTGAGGATCTGCTGTTCACCAGTCACTGTATATTCATCATGTTATATAATTAACCCTTAAAGGTAGGTATAACTCATGTCGTTTTACAAATGAAGAAATCAGGGCTTAAAAACTTGAATGGCTTGCCTCTCATCACACAGTGAGTGACTGAATGAAGCTTTGAAACCAGGTGTGTCTGATTAGACCCTGTGGCCTTTCATAGAGAACATTGTCTTCCTGTAAAATAAGCTGCTAGACCTTCTCAGGTCTAGTGGCCTGGTACTTTTATGCCAAACCTGAATTCAGAATTTCTCCCAATCACCAGCCAGTTCAGGCTTGCTTTCCTCCTTCATAATCCCACAAGAAGAGAGCTATGTACTATTCTCCACGTAAGGCTCTCTCTCTCTCTCTCTTTTTAAGAGATAGCTACCAAAGTAGCAATGGTTCCAGTTCTATGCAAAATGTCATGAGTTCATCTTTGGTTCCTAGAAAATACCTTTAGTTTATGAGATCCCTCCAAAAGTAATGCTTTAACCAAGATTGATGCTGATAGTTGGGATTTTAGACACCTTGAAGAGAGGTCTATATGGGGTACTTTTAGAGGTTTCTTGAATGTGTCAGTTAGGACCCTTTGGTTGGCAAGTAAAGGAAATGCAAACTCAGTCTAGCTTAAGGGAAAAGAAGATATACTAGCTGCAAACATCAGAGAGAGAATGGTGAATACATAGTTTTATGGAATTTATAATACAGCACTTTAAATGAATTATAGCTATGTCTCACAACATAAGTAAATCTCTAAAACAACACTGAATGAAAATGTCAAGTTGTGTTGAGTCCCTGTGTAATTTGATAAAATTATCAAGTTAAAAAAAATCTATAAAATAGGTTTAAGGATACATAACTAGGTAGTAGAAATCTTATGTCATGTATGGGCATGATAAACACTAAATTTATGACAGTAATTATCGCTGGGTTGTAGTTGGGATCTGGTGGAAGCACACACATGTTGTTTCAAATCTGCAATGTTTAATGCTTTCCATGGAAAACACTTAAATTATGATGCTTATCATATTTGATAAAACTAGATGTTCATTATATTATTCTCTACTCTGATCTGAGTGTTTAAAATAATTGAGAATTGGGGCACCTGAGTGGCTCAGTCAGTTAAGCCTCCAGCTCTTGATTTTGGCTCAGGTCGTGGTCTCAGGGTCATGAGATCATCCCCCACATCCGGACTCTGTGCTGGGTGTGGAGCCTACTTGAGATTCTCTCTCTCTCCACTGCTCTTCACTGTGCTTGCTCTCTCTTTCTCTCAAAAAAAATAATAGTTAACTAATTAATTTCTCTAAGTGAAAGTGACTTACAGGAAATATATCTTCAGTCTCACTGAGGAATATATTTATATATGAAAACTCATAAATAATGTGCCAGAGAATATAACTGAACAGTGTATAAAAGAATAATTTGCCAGAATAATTTGCCAAAATCAATCAAGATTTATCTCAGCATAGAATAATATAGCAAAAATTCATTAATATAATACATTGCATTGATAAGTTATGGGAAATAACAAACAATAGGTGGAACTCTATAGCTATTCAAAAAACAGTGCTCTCACTATTACTTATTATTATTTTTTTTAATGAAATGCTAAGTCAATGCATTAAGGGAGAAAGCAGTTATAAAAAGTATCATAGATAGAAGCTTGGGAAAATATTCTACCCATAAAAGACCAAAACTAATAAAAGTGGACAGATTCAGTTCAGTTTATGAATAAAGAGAACCTGATCTCAAGGAAGAGGACAGACACAAGCTTGCTTTGGAATGGGGACAGTGGGAGTATTAGATACAGACCCAGGTTGCTCTAAGAATTATCTCAGAACATAAAAAGAATAAGATACAGCCCCCAAGAAATGAGGCTGGCATGAATGAAGCCAGAAGCAGGTTACAGCCAGCTGGCTTGGTACCCATAGGGCACTGATACCATAGCACCAAGAATAGGGAAGCCCCGAGTCCTCTCTGTAGAAGAGAGTCAGATAGGGGCCCAGGCGTGCCATGTTGTGTATCTGTCAACACCTCTTGGCATTCTGGAACTGAACTATGGACATACTTAATGTAAGCATACTTAGGTGAGAGCAGCAGGGTGAGAGATTTTGAGGTGGTGCTAGGCTGCTCATCATTGGTGGGTGAAGGCAGGCAGCCTATTATTCCTAAATGGATACTCCTTTGACAGACAATACAACTTGGCTGAGAATAGTATGGGATGAGCCCTGACAATGATCTCTATGTGTATCAAGGATTGTGAATAGTATATCATAAAATAAATCGTTATGTTTTAAATACACTAATAAAAGGCATCTGCTGACGTTTGAGCTTTTGACATGTTACTCAATAGATCTAGTCCTGAGTGTGCCAGAGGGCCAGAAATGCCAAAACTCAAAAGGAACTGGTCAAAGTATCTGCTCTTAGGTAAAAAATAATGCATATACTCCACTTCTTCTCTCCCACTGAATGAAGTTATACAACCTGGAAAAAATGTGTGGCGCAACTATTTAAGTACTCTGAAAAGTAAATAGCATATGGCCTGGGAAAGAAGACTAGGATTTGAAATACCACTAAAGCAGCTGTATTTATCATTCTTTTTATTTTCAAAATTTCCTGGCCTCAGTTCAATGTACCAGAAGTGGGCAATGAGGCACAGAAAGAAAGTTCTAGGAGAAGTCCTTTGGTGGTGACTTAAATGGAAAACATAGCTTCTAAGCTCAGAGTGAGTGTGAAGTTTAGTCCCCCTGTTTCTTTTCAAGGAAAACAAAGAGGGGGAAACACTATGTATACTGGATACGTTAAAAGGATAATAACTCTACTTATATAAATTCAACAGCTTAGTGAAATAGACTCATTTAATTCCTTAAAAAACACAAACTCAGCCCCGGGGGGGCTCAGCGGTTTAGCGCCGCCTTCAGCCCAGGGTGTGATCCTGGGGACCCAGAATCCAGTCCCACGTCGGGCTCCCTGCATGGAGCCTGCTTCTCCCTCTGCCTGTGTCTCTGCCTGTCTCTCTCTGTCTCTCTCTCTCTGTGTCTCTCATGAATAAATAAATAAAATCTTAAAAAAAAAAACAAAAAACAAAAAACACAAACTTCCTAAACTGACTAAAGGTGAAATAGATAACCTGAATATATAATGATATAACTGTATATAACTGTGTACATATATACAGTTTTATATATATACATATATATGAAATTATTTAAAATAATTAATTCTTGGTTAAAATTCTTTTGAAATTCTCCAACCTCAAATAGTTTTACTGGTGAGTTCTACCAAAGAGGTAAAGAAGAAGTAACACTAATTCCACCCAATATCTAAATAAATTAAATCAATATTAAATAACCTTCTCAAAAATAAAGCACCAGGCCTAGATGGTTTCACAGGTGAATTCTACCAAATATTTAAGGAAGACTTAAGTTTAAATTGAATTTACGTCAGTTCTCCACACTCCTCTAGATAATAGAATGCAGACCATTCTCTAATTCATTTTTATAAAGCCAGCAAACCCATACTTGGCAAAGGTAGTACAGACAAAGAAATCTATGTATACCAGGTTTATCCAGGTTTTAGGTTCTCAGACTACACTGATTAATAACTCACAACTAACTTTATAATAAAAAAAATACCTCTGACACTATATTTTCTTTTGAGATCCTTTGTTAGCTTTTCTCTTCCTGGTTTTTGGTAATTGAAGTTGTTGGCTATTGACATCCTGGTCTTTTTACCATTTGCTCTAAATATCAGCTATTCGTTTAATATGTCTTCAAGAAAATCTATGGCCTACCTTGAATTGTTGCTATCCTCTCCGCTCTATGTTCAAATATCAGAATGTTTACTTGGATGTTTGAACTGAAAGGATCATAATCAACATGAAATACCTAGAACATTGTCGTCAGTAGTGAAAATGAGCTCAATGCAAGTGTTTGAATAGCATATCCATTTAATCACTGTTCCCGAAAGTAAATTTTTCTTCCTTTGTGGCTTCTTGGTGGCTAAGAGACAAAGCTTTAAATAGCCCGATGAATTAGGGCTTCTTTTCCTAGATCACTGGGCACTGGCGGTTGAGGAAATGAAACTTTGCAGGTTTAGCTCAAGTGTACATGTTTATGGTGACGATACGATATGGAGTGATAGAAGTACATTGCAGCTGTTACGAGGAGCTGCTGAAACAAAAGCGCCCCGCTGGGCCAACTCAGTCCTTCCCCAAGTAACACCAGCGACGCAAGGTTAGGTTAGGGCAGGGGAGGGGCGACAGCCTGCAGAAGGAGGGCGAACTCACACGCGGGGCTTCCCATCTGCGCTTGCGCAAGGCTGATTAATCACTCCGGAAAGACGCCGGAGCCCCCGAGTTTGCGCAGACGCAGAGCTTCCTCAAGGCGGAACTGGGGAGACCGGGCCTTGTGCAACCTAAACAGCCCGGGTAGGAAGGAAGGTGGCAGATGCGCAGCGCTGCGCATGCGCGGGCACCGCTCCCGGGGGGGAAGGGTTGAGAACCGGACCCGGGCGGCCGGCTGGGCTCAGAGCGGAGCAGGGTCAGGATGGACGAGGACGTGCTGACTACCCTGAAGATCCTCATCATCGGCGAGAGTGGCGTGGGCAAGTCCAGGTGAGGCGGGTCTGCGGGCGGTGACGAGGGCAGCGGGCTTGCTGCCGCCGTGGCGGCCGTGCGCTGGGCCGCTCGGGAACGGTAAAGGCAGCGGCCGGTGCGGGCCGGGGGGCGGGCTCCGCGCGTGCTCCCAGGCCTGTCGGCGGCGCGGCCCGCGGCCCCGGCCCGGCCCGGCCCCCCGCCCCCGGCCCCCGGCCCCCGCCGCGCCCGCCTCGGTGTCGGCCTCTGGCAGGCCCGACTCGTCTGGATACGTGTCCCCTCCTGTTGAACCGGATAAAGAACAGTTCCGAGGGCCGCCGCTCGGCCCGGCCGGCGGGTTCGCTGCCGAGCAGCCTCGGGCGCGGCGGGCGGGTGTGGGCCCGAGTCTGGACTCGGCCGCGGGCGGGGCAGGGGGGCGCTCAGGCTCGCCGTCAGCCCGCGAGTGGAGTTGAAACTTCAGTCCTTTGATTTCTGTCAGGCCTTCTCTGGATACGTAGTGTTCCACGCAGGAAGTTTCGTGACGCCCTAGGTCACGTTCCTGGCCTACTCGGGTGCCCCACCCCCCGTGGGTTCGGAGTCAGCTTGTGGAAGAACCCTGTGGTCTTCTGACTACTGGAGTAATTCACTGTAGTCCAGGATGCTGTGAGTTTAAGCTGGGACCACCGTTGAGAATAAAGGGTGTTTGTTTGACTCCGCATTCTGCCACAGCACAGAGAGGTCAAGGAACAAATGAGTATGTTGTTTCTTTTCTTGAGGGAAAATGATAATTGGCAGGAGTTCGAGTTGAGATCAGGTAAGAGCAGTGGAGCTCGAGCAGTGGGTGTTGCAAGCGGGTTGTGATTTCACTCAAGCCTCGGAACAAAGTTCTCCAGGTAAAGTTACCCTTGCCATCTGGCTATTATTATTATTATTATTATTATTATTATTGATCCTAGTAGTCGAGGCTGTCCTGGTTTGTAAACAGTGTTCAATTCCAGAAGTTCAAATCACTTCATCAAGTTTTACTTTTTTAGATGCGTAAGGATTTCAGATTTTATTCTGTAATACGTTCTTTTTGCAATTTTATATGTTTTTAAAGTATGACAATATATTTCCAATTTTTCTCGTTTAAATGTATTAAGTACAGCGTATTTTGGAGTGAAAGATTTGTACACAACAAGGAATAAATTAATGAAACACTGTGGGCTAGTATAGTAGTGTGGGGAGTGTGTGTGTGCATTATTTAAAGGACTGAGTAATTTTCACGATCACCATCTATTATATTTCGGATTAAAAAGTTGCTATATTGAACATTGTCTTAATAGGACTTCTATAGCCCTGTGATCTTTTTTTTTCTTGAGGTGTGACTCATGTAGGTTAAGGCATATGAAATTGCTGATTCTGAAGTCAAGAATGGGTTGACTGTCATTTCATATAGTTCAACCCAATACAGTTTTTGGTAGGCAACATTTTCCTAAATGTATCGGGTGGATGACTGGTTGTGTTAAAATTTTCTGGAAGGTTAATAGAATGTTTACATAATTGAGGTTCTTCCTCTAGCATAAGATCTGCTAAGTGGATTTATTGGATTCCTTAGTTCCCTCCCCTCAGACAAACATGTTTGGATCTAATCTGCTCCAAACTTTTCTCAGTACTTAATGAATTTTCAGCTGCTCACTGCCAAATTTTAACTTTTAAAATTTTTTTTAAAATTTTAAAAAAAGGTCTTTTTTAACTTTACCTCTTTCAAGAAAGGGTCGTGTTCAGGGAGAAAGTTGGCTTATTTTTCTAGCTAGACATGCATTATTGGTGCTTGTGCTGTGCTACGGAAAACAACCTTGAATACTTATTCTTTCTGGGTACCCAGAGAACAAATGACTCTACTAAGATAGAAGCCTGTGCTTTTTAAGTTAGTACAAAAACATTTGTCGTGGATGTAGTCTTTAAGAATTGTTCTGACCAATAAGTTTATATTTCTTTACAGATCTAGAGTTAATGGAAGTGAAATATCATTTGTATTGTTGCACGACAAAGGATATTTTTTTTTAAAGATTTTATTTTATTTACTCATGAAAGATACAGAGAGAGAGAGAGAGAGGCAGAGACACAGGCAGAGGGAGAAGCAGGCTCCATGCACCGGGAGCCCGAGTGGGACTCGATCCCTGGTCTCCAGGATCACGCCGTGGGCTGCAGGCGGCACTAAACCCCTGCGCCACCCAGGCTGCCTGACAAAGGATATCTTAACTAATTCAAATTAGTAGGTTATTTTTCCAGTTTATTTCAGACTGTTGGAGTGTGATCAGCATGTGTGGTAGCAGACAGGAGATCCGGATTATGAAACTGGTGCTGTCACTTACGTGACCTGTGTGATACTTGTGAATGCTCTAGGCCTTCATTTCTTCGTTTGAAAAATGAGGTTGGAATAGAAATCCTTCAAACCTTATCTAATGTTAAATGTATAAGATGCTTTGAGCCATGGTGAAGTAAAGAACTAGCAAAGTGTTTCAGAAACTGGAAGGTTGGGACGCCCGGGTGGCTCGGTGGTTGAGCGTCTGCCTTTGGTTCAGGGCATGATCCTGGAGTCCTTGGATCGAGTCCCGCATCCGGCTCCCTGCATGGAGCCTGCTTCTCTCTCTGCCTGTGTCTCTGCCTCTGTGTGTGTCTCTCATGAATAAATAAATAAAATCTTAAAAAAAAAAAAAAAAAAAAGAAACTGGAAGGTTATAGAGACCTTCTGTTACCTAAATTGCTGTCCCTCCTATGTCTCTGTATCCCCCATCCTTTTTGGCCAACTTCATTTGTAAATTAAGAAATGCAGACTAGTTATGAACGCACTGTTTATTACAGATTTGATTTCCTCTAACTGGTAGTTACTCCTTCCATCTATAGCTCTGCATGGAGAGTATTTTTCTTCTCTAACTTTGAAAATATGAACACGTAAATAGCATTGGTTCTTAATCATTTTCTGGTTGTGGAGTCTTTAAAAAGTCAAATAGAGAAGTAGACTCTCTGCCTAGGAAGAAGCATAACATAGAGTTTAGAATACATTTCCAGCTAACAATGTATCCCTTGCTATGACCTGCTTATATTCAGAGCTGGTATTAAAATTTGTTGTTTTGTACCATATCAGTTCCCTGGCTTTCTGACAAAGTACCTTTAATGACAAGGGTTATTGTAAGGATTAGCAATTATGTAAGAAGAACCGCTGGTTCAAATGTCTGGCACGTTGTTACTCTCCAATAAATGATAGCCAATACCATTGTTATTTTATTATTCTGGTATTTTTACTACTACTAGTACTCTGCAAGTTTCTTTTGTTTTTGTAACTGAGTCTTTGTAGTAACTGAGTTAGATACATACCTTTTCCATTCTTAAAATACGAGTAACTAAATTTTTAGCGAAATCTTCACTTTTATGAATTTAAAAACTTAATGTTGGGGAGAACATTTTTACAAGTGCAGTCTTAAGATTCTTGTTAGTGCAGTCACCTAACTCATGTTGGAAGTAAGCAAAGTTATAATCAAGAGGGTTCAATGTTAAGTAGAAAATCTATTTATTTTACTTCTATGATGCTGGCTTCATCGAAAACACAAGAAAGCAAAACCAAGAAAGGGAGAGTTAACCCTTCAATACAATTAATGACACCAGCTTTTTTTTTTTTTTTTTTTTTTTAAGATTTTATTTATTTATTCATGAGAGACAGAGAGAGGCAGAGACATAGGCAGAGGGAGAAGCAGGCTCCATGCAGGGAGCCCGATGTGGAACTCCAGGAAGGCAGATACTCAACCACTGAGCCCCCAGGTGTCCCAGACACCGGCTTTTGAATACCAAAAGGCCATTATGTGTTGCAGTATACTCTGGACAAAAAAAACCTCTAGCAACAAAAATTCATACCTTTTTTTTTTTTTTTTTCATTTCAGACATCTGATAGCTATTTCCTTGATTTTATTAATGCATACAGGTGGATAGAACAGTCTTTTGTCCTATTGTAGGAGATAATGTGAGGGAAGATGGATTAATTTTATTAATTTAGGGCTTTAACAGAAGCTTAGATTGTATTTTTGAATAGCTTCTAATAACTGACCCTTCTGCCTTATAATAAATAAAAAATTCTGGGAGATATGAAATCTTAGAGTACTCATATGTGTCTTTTGCTATTATTTCATCTCTCATCTCTTTCTAGTTTCTTTACCATTTCTTAGGTTTAGTCCTTCTTATCTTTCACCATAACCATGGCAGTTGTCTTTTGTTAATTTTCTTGCTGGCATTTTTTGCTGGCATTAAAATGAACAGTTTTTGTCAAGAATTCTTTCTTTCTTTATTTTTTTAATTTTTTATTTTTTAAGAAATCTTTTTTAAAAAAAGCTTTTGGGAGCTCCCTATTGCCTACTTTTTTCATTCACCCTGCCTAGCATTTGCCAGATAATACTTACTCTGGCTATCTATTGTTTGGTCAGTCTACCCTTTCTGTTTATCAGTCTGCAGCTTTCTGTTTATACTTGAATTCAGAGTGGAGTATACATCAGATTAAACAAAAAATTAGCTTGTTGCATTCCAAGGGACTTATTTTCCCCCCTTTTGACCACATTACAGTATGATGTGTTGCTACTATTTTCTCACAAGGATACATTTATAGTTAAAAACCAAAATCAAGCCTAAATCTTTTTTTTTTTTAATTTTATTTGTTTGAGAAGAGAGAGTGACAGAGAGAGGGAGAGTACAGAGGAAGAGTAAGAGGGAAAAGAATACTCCCCGCTGAGCAGAGAACCCCACTTGGGTCTGGACCCAAGGACCTTGAGACCCCAGGACCTTGAGATCATAACCTGAGCTGAAGGCAGACGCCTAACAGACCGAGCCACCCAGGCACCGTGAAACCGAAATCTTTTCACACTTGAGAATTGTGTAGAGGAGTATGGGGAATATATTAAGGAAACTTCTTTGCTCTTGGGATTCTTTTATTGCCTTCCAATAATTTAATTCCTCTCTGTATTTCTGCAGTGAGGCATTATTCTTGTGAGCAGACCTGTGTCTGATTTGTGACAAAATATAATCATGAATGTTTTGCCAAATGGTTAGAGAAAAGACAAATTTCTAATCTGTGTTTTAAACATCTCTTTTAGCCTGCTCTTGAGGTTCACAGATGATACTTTTGATCCAGAACTTGCAGCAACGATAGGTAAGCCTATGTTTAAAAATTCAATAGAAATACCATGTATTTTCTAGCCTTCAGTCTTTTATCTAATTCCTTCTACCCTCCCTCTCACCACCTCATTGCTTCCAAGTCTGTTGAATTATTTCCCTTTAAAAGCTTAGCTATGGTTTCATTAAGTTTCTGGAGCCTTTGTAGATCTCACCAAGCAAAAATAACTTATTTGTTGTTTCATGACACTTGGTTAGCACTGTGGGTATTATGATTATGATTAATCTATACATACATTTCTTTCTTGTACTATGGATTGTCTTTTACTTAGCAATTATCTGAATATTTATTGTATGTCAGGTACTGTCCTAAGGGTTGGGGTTGTAATGATGAATAATATAGACTTGGTATCTATCATCACGGACCTAACAGTATCACTTAATACTAGAGTGTGTTAATACTGTGTTCTTAGCGTTTGCAACAGTATCCTGCATAATTCTGAACTCAACATGTTTATCGATATTAGTTACTAAAGATTCTTAGGAGCCTTTTTAAGATGAGATTTAGATCTGAAAGTGGTTTGTCACATTAGCTTACTAGAATATAAGAGAAGATTGAGCTAAATATTTTGGTGTATCACATGTTTAGGGAGTAGATGACAATATAAAGGTATTAAGAGACAGCTTGCAATGTGAAAGAGCTGAGTCAGAGCAGGATAGTAGCCTTGGCTCTGCCTTGAACCAGTTGGCAAGATCTTGAGGAAGTCCTGTAACTTCACTGTTTCCTCCTATAAATGGAGGAGTTTTGTTGAGAGATAATACATTTTTCTTACAGCTCTAAAATTTCATGATCTGATGAGTAGAATGTATTAAATACCATCCTAGCATTATTATTAGGGAAAATAAAGAGTTTCTCTTAACTGGGTTTGTTTTCATTTATTATGTTCATTTATTCGTGTTCATTTATTTATTATGTAGGTTTTTTTTCCCCTTTCTTTCAGATGCTAAATAATTTCATACTTAGAGAAGTGTTGTAAAAAATAGTAGAAGACTTCTTGTATGTCCCCAGATGTTAATATTTATCACATATGCTTTATCATGCTCTCTCTCCACACAACTTTGAATCCAGAGTAAAATTACAGAAAGCTCTCTAAATACTTCAATGTGTATTTCCTGAGTGAACTAGATACAATTTTACTGTATACAGACAGATTTCATTAATTGTCCCCCTAATGTCTTATTTAGCCAAAAAAAAAACCCAAAACAAAACAAAACAAAAAAACAGAAACTCAAAACTATTTTCTGGTCAGCATCCAGTCCAGGATCACAACTGAGTTTAGTTGTCATTTCTCTTCAGTGTCTTAATCCGGGCAGTTCTTTGGTCTTTCTATGTCTTTTATGGCCTTGACATTTTTAAAGAGTACATACAGGTCGATTATTATAATGTAGAAATCCTTCAGTTACATCTGTCAAATATATCTTTGTTGTTAGATTTGGGTCATGTATTTTGACAGGAATTGCAAAGTGCTTCTCAGAGCATGGTGTATATTTGTACCATTATTGGTGATGGGACTTTGGTTACTTAAGGTGATATATGCCAAATTTATTTAAAGTATCATCCTGTCATTCTGTGATGGTTGTCAGATGGTGATTTTTTTAAAATCCCGTCATTCCATCTACATTTCTTACTTAGAATTCTGCCAGGAAGAGGTCTTGTTTCTTCAGTATAAACTCATAGTGCCTCTAAATGTTTAGTAAGTTATACCAGGCATTACTTAGCTTTTGTGTGGCATATTAATATTTACAGGTTTACATTTATGTGTGAAAAGAAATCATTTACAACACTAGTAATTTAAAATCCACTTTAATTTGGCTTTGCTATATTATTTGTTCCTTTAAAAAATTAGTTGTAAAAAAAAAAATTAGTTGTAAAACTTCATTTCACTCAGTACATGCCTCACAGTGGATGGCAAGGAGAAGAGTAGGAACTGGCAGGAAAATGAATTTGCCTAGAGTTAAAATTGTACTAAGGGAATGATCAATATACAATGTAAAGGTATCTCTTCATTTTAAACCCAAATGAAATCCGGGAACTTGGACATGACAAATTATGTATTGTCTTTATTTTTAAAAAGGCTTTGTCTGCTTTAAAAACCAGGACTAAGATTGTGATATACTGATTAGGATATACATAATTTGTTTCCCAAATGGACCCTAGGTCTTGAAAAGTATCTTTTGCATTTAGACATCAGATTATTTTCTGCCTTAGTTATAACTAATACACACATGAGTTTTTAAAATAAAAACAACTCAGTTGCTAATGGCCCTGTAAAAATTAATGTTTTGTGGAAAATTAGTATTTTACGTAAAGTAGTAAGGAAAGCACACCTCTATCTTTCAGTAATATAGTGAGACATTCAAGTTTCTATCTTGTATAAAATATTCTTTTATTTATTTATTTTTTAAAGATTTTATTTATTTATTCATGAGAGACACACACAGAGAGAGGCAGAGACACAGGCAGAGGGAGAAGCAGGCCCCATGCAGGGAGCCCGATGTGGGACTCTGTCCCAGGTCTCCAGGATCATGCCCTGGGCCAAAGGCAGACGCTCAACCGCTGAGCCACCCAGGCGTCCCTAAAATATTTTTTTGACATAATTGTTGGGTTTTGAGTCTGAGGATGGTACAGTAAAGCTGGCATTTTTTTCTTCTGCTTTCTGGAAGTTAGCCAAAATAACAACAAAGAGAGGGAAAAAGTAAAACACAAGCCCCATATTCCACTGAACTAGAAGAAAGCTAAAAACCCCAGGCCACAAGATAGGTGGAATGGCTGCCAAAAGCAGTAGCATAAGCAGGATGCATTTGGGAAGAAGGAGGGTGAGGATGCCACAGCTGCAGAGCTTAGAACCAGCCAGAGATGCTTCATGAATCTGAGAGGCCCACCTGGAGATGCCTAAATCCCTTGTTTGCAAAAGCAAAATGGTTTTTTAAGCTAATGTCAGGGGTTTCCCTGCACCTGGTTTGATTCTCAGACTCAAAGGAAGAGGGGAAGCCAAACAAAGAATCACAGGAACAAGCCATTTTTGCATTTGTCCCTATCTGTAGCATGAGGGGAAGGGATGTCTTTGCATTGTGAAAACTTCAAGGCTGCCTGTCTCCATTTGCTGTTGAGAAGTACAAAAAGAACAAAACAAAAAACCCTACAGGATTCTCCTATAAAATCCTGAATCAAGACAAAGTTTTGCTGGTCAGGAATTGGAACCACTATAGCCTTCTGCATGAACCTCTTACAAATAGCTTTTCCAAAACAACCTTACCTCTAAAGATGAATTATCAAAAGGATTTCAGCTTAAAGCCCCTCCCTCCCCATTCAAGAATCAAAAAGGAAGAAAGCAGAAAAACAAGGAAGAGTTGAAGAATACTCAACAGAAAAAAATATTTCTGTAAAGGAAATGAAAATCATGCCCAGCTGTTTTGCTCTGAATTTGAAACACTTTTTGAAAGTATTTACCACTGAGAGCACAAAGCAATAAGAGGTCAGGGAAGAGATAGTGTGACTGCATGAGAAAATGCAATGTAAGCTGAGCAGAAAGAAAAATAAAGAAAATAAAACCAAAAAAAAAAAAAAAAAAAAGAAAATAAAACCATCACTGAAATAAAGGTGAAATTGGAAGGATCACAAGGGACAGTAGAGACTGGAAAACAAAATAAAGCACAATAGAAGCTCGAAATGGAAAAAGTGGGTAGAATTTACCAAAATGAATAAAGACTTTAAAACATAGAAAATGATGTGGAAATCAGGAAAGGAGGAGAAAAATTTCCTTGTTCTAGGTGACCTTTGAGCATAAAAAATGCTTTAACTAATAGTTATTTCAAATTAAAAAACTAGAAAATTTATTTATTTAAATTAGAAAATTTAAAGCAAATTCTTTTTTCTTTTTTTTTTTTTTTTTAAGATTTTATTTATTTGAGAGAGAGCATGTGCACACACAAGTAGGGGTAGAACCAGAGGGAGAGGGAGAGAAAGAAAATCTCAGGCAGGCTCAGCGAAGAGCCTGGCTTGGGGCCTGATCTCATGACTCTGAGATCATGACCTGAGCCAAAATCAAGATTTGGATACTTAACCAACTGAGCCACCCTAGTGTCCTGAGGAATATATTTATTTAATTGTTTGATAAATTGCTTCATTTCTTTTCTACCCCCCCTTCCTACTTTTCTTTTGGTTTATTTTTTAATTTCTTAAGATAAGTGTTAAGTTCCCTTCTTTTTAGTCCTTACTCAGGGTGTCCTCTAAGAACAAGTGCCCCATAGGTTTTGGTAGGGTGTATTTCTTTTCTCATTGCTCTTTGGACATATTTGAAATTTTTGATTCAGAAATTCATTTGTTTTTTAATTTCCAAGTTATTTTGTGGTCATTTGATTTCTTCTTTATTGGATAATGATGTTTGTTTGGAATAAGACCATCCCTCCCTCTGCCAGCCCCACGTCCATCAGCAGGAGTCAAGTTGGAGTCTTCGGAATTCAGCCAGCTTCTGACAAGACCTTTCTCAACCCCACTCTTTTCTCTCCAAATATTTTTTTGTCTTGCTGTTGCTTGTCTCTCTGTAAGTAGTCATCACAAAAAGCCCTGGACTCCCAGATTATTCTTCATCTCCCAGACTTTAGTCTTCATAAGGTTTTGTATGTCATTTCTCACCCCCTTCCCTTCCTTCTCAACTCTTAAAACATATTTACTCTGTCTTCTGGGGTAGCAGAGAACCTACCTTTTTTCATTGTTGATACTTTTAAAGTTTGTAAACTCAATTTTGGGGAATCTAGGTTGTCATAATATTTTCTCCATTGGATCCTTAAGCTTTCATAGTATCCCTCCTGATGTCTCCCTACCCTGATATTCTCTACTCCCTCTTCTCCCAAAATAAAGTAGCAGGTGAAGCAGGAATTTTTATTTCTTGATGAGAAGGGGGAAACCTACTTAAAGAGGTTAAGCTCTTGCCTATCTAGACCTCAGTAAGAGAGCTGAGACTAAATCCACCTTCCTAACCTCTAACTTGGTATTCTTTTAATCACAACATAGTAATACAGAAATAAAAAGAATCAAGCACAAATTTGAATGGAATGTTAAACATAAGAAGCAACAGAATTAAAATAAATTAAAAAATTGATATATTTAATTAAATGTCAGTAGGTCCAATTCTCCTAATAATTTACATTGTCAGATAGAGTTGAAGAGTACTTAAAACAAATAATGAAAGGTTGAAAAAAAAAAAAAAAGAGTAGGCCAGGCAAGTGCAAGCAATACAAAAGCAGAGGTGGTAATATAATGTAGTTTAAAGTAGAATTCAAGGCTAATGCACTGGATATAATGAAATAGGACAGTATGTAATAATGAAAGGCCCAATTAATTCCTAACAAAGTAGTTGTAACAGTTATAACAAGTAGGCACCAAACCTAGATGCTCTTTGTGACAGCAAAATTTGTTCAAAACATAAAGAGTAGTTGATGAAAATAAAGTTACTTTAGGAGATTTGTTACATGTCTTTCATACTTAAGTAGATCCCAAAGACATAAATGAGACCATAGGGAAATAGAATAACACAATCAACAAATCTTATTTATTTATTTATTTATTTAACGATTTTAAGGAATCCTACACCCATTTTGGGGCTCAAATGTGCAACTCCAAGATCACGAGTTACATGTTCTATTGACAGACCTAGCCAGGCACCCCTCAATCAACAAGTCTTTTTTTCTCTTTTTTTGTAAGATTTACTGAGAGAGAGAAAGAGAGAGAGCCTGGGAAGGGAGGGGGCAGAGGGGGAGAGAGAGAGAGAGAGAGGGAGAGAGAGAGAGAGAGTGTTAAGAAGACTCTGCTGAGTGCAGAGCCTAACGGATACAAGGCTCCATCTCACAATCCTGAGATCATGACCTGAGCCAAAACCGAGAGTTGTTTGCTTTTTTTTTTTTTTTTTTTTTTTAAATTTTTATTTATTTATTATAGTCACAGAGAGAGAGAGAGAGAGAGGCAGAGACACAGGCAGAGGGAGAAGCAGGCTCCATGCACCGGGAGCCCGACGTGGGATTCGATCCCGGGTCTCCAGGATCGCGCCCCGGGCCAAAGGCAGGCGCCAAGCCGCTGCGCCACCCAGGGATCCCGAGTTGTTTGCTTAACCAACTGGGTCAGGCAGGACCCCCAGTCAACAAATCTTTTAGATGAGGAACTCATTACTTCAAAAGCCCACGGAACAATTCTACAAAATCAGTCTTGGACTTAGTATCAAAGTAAATCATAAATCAGTACAAAGTAGGGATTTTATAATACATGTTCTCTTATAATTTATTCTTTCAGAAAATATTTTTTTATGTGTTATCTTTCTACCATATGAGTAGAAGTGGGTTTTTTTTTTAATTACCATACAGTAAAATTGATCTTTTTTTTGGCATTTTGGTATTTGATATTGGCCAGTTTTTTGAATTTTAACATGTATTATACAAATGTATATAGTCACTTAATTGTTACCGCAGTGAGGATATTAAGCAGTTCTATCATTCCAAAAAACTAACTAGTGTCTTTTTAGTCATACATTTTCCCTGCCTGTACCTCTGGTAACCACTGGTCATTCTTCATCAGTATAATTTTATCTTTTTGAGAATGTAATATAAATTGAATATATTATGCAAAATTTTCAGGCTCTTTTCACTTAGCTTACTTACTGCTTTTGGGTTATATCCAAGTTGTTGATGCCAGTAGTTTCTTTTTATTGCTCAGTTGGTTATATTCCATTGCATGGATGTTTCTTTTTTTTTTTTTTTTTTTAAGATTTTATTTATTTATTCATAGAGACAGAGAGGGAAAGGCAGAGACACAGGCAGAGGGAGAAGCAGGCATCATACAGAGAGCCTGACATGGGACTTGATCCAGGGTCTCCAGGATCACGTCCTGGGCTGCAGGCAGTGCTAAACCTCTATGCCACCCGGGCTGCCCTGCATGGATGTTTCTGAGTTGATTTATCCATCCACTTATTATAGGACATTGGATTGTTTCCAAGTTTTGGTGATTATTAGTAAACCTGTTATAAACATTGAAGTGCAGGATTTTATATGAATATTAATTTTTATTTCTTTAGAGTAAATGGCCAGTAATAGAATAGCTGGATCATATGGTAAATGCATGTTTAACTTTGGAAAATAGTTCATCCATTTTTTAAAAAAATTTTTATTTATTTATGATAGAGAGAGAGAGAGAGAGAGACAGAGACACAGGCAGAGGGAGAAGCAGGCTCCATGTACCGGGAACCCGATGTGGGATTCAATCCTGGGTCTCTAGGATCGCGCCCTGGGCCAAAGGCAGGCGCCAAACCGCTGTGCCACCAGGGATCCCCATCCACTTTTTAATAAAGTGATTGTATCACTTTACATTCTCACTAGCAGTATTTTAAAATTTTACATTCTCACTAGTAGTATATTAAAATTCCTGTTTACATTCTCGCTAGCAGTATATTAAAATTCCTGTTTCCACATCCTCACGTGTTATATTTAGCATGATCAGACTTTAAAAATTTTAACCATCCTAATAGGTATGTATGTATTGGTAATCTCATTGTGGTTTAATTTGCATTGTCTAATAACTAATGATGTTGAGTGTCTTTAAAGTTCTTATTTGCTGTCTGTTGATCTGTTTTGAGTGTGTGTGTGTGTGTGTGTGTGAAGTTTATAAATCTTACTCATTTTAATTGTTTTTTTCTTATTGTCGAGTTTTGAGAATTCTTTACATATTCTGCATATGAGTCCCTTATTACATAATATATGCTTTGCCGTATTTTCTTAGTCTGTGGCTCCTCTTGTCATTCTCTTAAAAGTTATTTCTAAAAGTAGAAGTTTTTTATTTTGACGAAATGCAGTTTATCATTCTTATGAATGATGGTTTTAGTGTTGTATCTTTTGCTTAACAGAGGGTTGCAATGATTTTCTCTATTTTCCTCTAGAAGTTTTATAGTTTTATGTGTTACTTTAGGTCTGTGATTGATTTTGAGTTAATTTTTGGATACAGTGTTAAGCATAGGAATCAAAGTTCTCTTTTCTTTGTTTTCTTCCTTCTCCCCTCTTTTCTTTCTTATATGTTCTAAAACCATTTGTTGAAAAGACTGTCATTTCTGCACTGCATAGCTTTTGTACCTTTGTAAAAACAGTTGTTTCTATAGGGTGAGTCTATTTCTGGACTCTGTTCTGTCCCTTTAATGTATTTGACTTTATGTCAGTGCCTCCCTGTGTTGGTTTCTGCAGCTTTATAATGGATCTGGAAGTCATGTATTGTTAGTATACCAGTTTAGTTACTTTTTTCAAAGTATTCATTCTTCAGGTTCCTGGAGTTGCTTAGTCTGGATTATTATTATTTTTAAATATTTTATATATTTATTTGAGAGAGTGTGCACACAGCAGGGGGAACAGCAGAGGGAGAAAGAGAAGCAGGCCCCCCGCTCCCAACAGGGAGCCCCATATGGGGCTTGATCCCAAGACTCTCGGATCATGACTTGAAGACAGATGCTTAACTGACTGAATGGATTACTTAAATGTTCAGTAGAATTCATTTTGGGCATGAAAATTTTTTTTAATGGAAAGGTTTTTAACCATAGATTCAACCATAGATTTCTTTGGTAGATGCAGAACTCCCCAGTTATCTATATTTTTATTGTGGTAAAATATTCATAACATAAAATTTACTGTTTTTAAGTGTACAGTTCAGTGGCAATAAGTACATTTGCATTGTTTCACAGCCTTCACTGCTATCCAGTTTCAGAACTTTCTCATTACCTCAGACAGGAGGTCTATACCAATTTAACAAAACCTTCGACTCCACTTTCCCCTCAGCCTGTGGTAACCTTTATTCTACCTTCTGTTTTTATGAATTTGCCTATTCTATATACCTCATATAGGTACAATCATACAATATTTGTCCCTTTGTGAGTAGGGGCATTTAGCATAATGTGTTCAAAGTTCATCCATGTTGTAGCATATATCAGAATTTCATTCCATTTTATGACTAATATTCCACGATACATATAAGCCGCCTTTTGTTTATCTGTTCATCTGTTCGTGGACACTTAAGTTGCTTCAGCCTTCTGTTGTAATACTGCTATACACATTGTTGTGCAAGTATCTGTTTGAGTTTCTGCTGTCACTTTTGGGTATATACTGACGAGTGGAATTGCTGCATGATATGGTAATTCTGTTTTTAGCTTTTTGAGGAAACATAAAACTATTTTTTCACAGTGACTGTACCATTTTACATTCCAACCAGCAAAGTACAAGAGTTCCAATTTCTCTATATCCTTGTCACCATTTGTTATTTTTCATTTTTTAAAATAGCTATCTTAATGGATGTGAAATATAATATTTGGTTTTTATTAGCATTTCCCTAATGGATAATGATATTGAGCATGTTTTCATGTGCCTATTGGCCATTTGTATATATTCTTTGGAGAAATGTCTATCCAAATCCTTTGCCCATTTTTGAATTAGGTTATTTTGTTATTGTCGTTGCATGATAGTTCTCCATATATTGGGATTATACTAATCCTCTATCTGCTGTATGTTTTGCAAATAGTTTCCACTCAGTGGGTTATCTTTTCATCCTTTTGATGGTGTCCTCTGATGCACATAGTTTGTAAATTTGATGAAGTCCAGTTTATCTATTTTTGTTTTTGTTGCCTGTGCTTTTGGTGTCATGTCCAAAAAATCATTGCTGTATTCTGTGTCATGAAAACTTTTCCTCCTATTTTTTTCTAAGACTTTTAAAGATTTAATTTTTACATTCAGGTATTTCTTCATTTTGTGTTAACTTTTGTGTATGAAAGAAGGTAAGGCTCCAGCTTCATTCTTTTGTATACAGATACTCACTTTTGCCAGAATTATTTGAAGATGCTGTCCATTCCCCGTTGAATGGTCTTGGCACTTTTGCTGAAAATCAATTGGCTTTATATGTTAGGGTTTATTTCTAGGCTCTCCCTTCTGTTCCATTGGTTTAAATGTCCGTCCTTAACGCTAGTACCATCTGCTTTAATTATTGCAGATATGTAGTAAGTTTTGAGGTTGGAAAATGTGAGTCTTTAGACTTTATTCTTCTTTTCCAATATTGTTTTGCTATTTAGTACTATTTGCTTTATATAAATTTGAATACCAGCCTTGTCATTTCTGCAAAAGAGTTGTTGGGATTTTTATAGGGATTGTGTTGGAGCTGTAGATTGTCTTAGATAGTATTACCATCTTAACAATATTAAGTTTTCCAACTCATAAATACAACATGTCTTTCCACTTATTGATGTCTTCTTTAATTTCATTAAACAGTGTTACAATTTGCAGCTTTCAGTGTGTCAGTCTTAAAAGTCGCTGGTTAAATTTATTCCCAAGTATTTTCTTTTTGATGCTACTGTAAATGGAATGGTTTTTTAAAAATATTCTTTTTGGATTGTTCTTTGCTAATGTATAGAAATGCAGACTTAATTTTTGCATGTTGATTTTTGTATCCTACAAATTTGCTGAATTCATTTATTCTAACAGTTTTTTGTTTTTGTTTTGTTTTTTTAGTTTGGGGCATGTGTGTATTAGGATTAAAAGTAGGATTTTCCAGGCAGCCTGGGTGGCTCCGTGGTCTAGTGCTGCCTTCAGCCTAGGGCCTGATCCTGGAAACCCGGGATGGAGTCCCATGTCGGGCTTCCTGCATGGAGCCTGCTTCTCCCTCTGCCTGTGTCTCTGCCTCTCTCTCTCTCCCTCATGAATAAATAAATAGAATCTTTAAAAAGAAAAAGTAAGATTTTCCTTGGGGGGGCAAGATGGTGGAGGAGTAGGGTCCCCAAGTCACCTGTCCCCACCTACTTACCTAGATAACTTTCAAATCATCCTGAAAACCTATGAATTCGACCTGAGATTTAAATAGAGAACAGCTGGAATGCTATAGAGAGAAGAGTTTGCACTTCTAACAAGGGAGGAAGACGAAAAAAAATAAATAAAACAGACTCAAGTGGGGGAGGGGACCCCGTGAGGAGACTGCTAAGGGGGGCAGTGAAAGCCTCCCGGGACAGGAAAGCCCAGCCCTGGAGAAGCAGGAACTTTAAAAATCCAACCGGATTCTTCCTGAACAGAAAAGCGCTTAGCAGGGAAACTGGGCCGAGCCATAGGAGGGGCAGTGGGGCCTCCAGGTTTCCAGGGTCACTAATAGGGGAGGTGTACCCGGGGGAGAGCGCCACACACACTGTGGGCCAAGCTCAGTTAAAGGGCTGGAGTGCGTGGCTAGTGGGGCCTCGGGAGGAAGCTCAGGCGGCGGCTCCGGGCAGAGGGTGCTGCGCCCTGCTATTTTTGAGAGCTGTGGCCCCAACAGTGCGATTCCAGCAACATGGATCCCAGGGTGCCGGGGGACACAGCCCAGGAATCTGTGCTCCTCCCGGGACAAGCAGAGGCAGGGAGGACACAGGACAGCAAGGATTGTCCTGCCCCTGGGTGCCCCCAAGCTGTGCAGATCAGCATCCCGCCCTGGGAACATCCAGGCCCCTGTGGACTGGGAGCTGCAGTAGTTACTGTGGGAGCTGACTCCAGAGCTAGAAGGCAGGCTGCCGTCAGTCTTGTCCTCTTGGTGTCATCCTGTGCCTGGGACGGAGCGCGCCGTCAGGGAACAGGGGCCTCAAAGGATGAACAGCTTCCAAAGGCCATGCACCTGGCAGGGGGCGGGCAGCTCCCCCAGGTGCACACACCCAGGAGAGAGGAAGTTCTTGACCAAGCAGCGCTGGAAAGCTCCAGGGGAAGTCGAGGGATTTACAGTATATAGAACCAGAGGATATCCCTCCTAGGTTTTTTTATTTGTTTGTTTTTTTTTCTTTTCTTTCTCCCTTTTTTCAGTACAACTCGTTTTTAGCCACTCTGCTGAGCAAAATGACTAGAAAGAAGAACTCACTACAAAAGAAAGAATCAGAAACAGTCTTTTCTCCCACAGAGGTACAGAATTTGGATTACAATTCGATGTTGAAAGCCAATTCAGAAGCACAATTAGCTACTGGTGGCTCTGGAAAAAAGCATAAAGGATTCAAGAGACTTCATGACTGCAGAATTTAGAACTACTCAGGATGAAATTAAAAATCAATTAAATGAGATGCAATCCAAACTGGAGGTCCTAAGGATGAGGGTTAATGAGGTAGAAGAAAGGGTGAGTGGCATAGAAGACAAGTTGATGGCAAGGAAGGAAGCTGAGGAAAAAAGTAAAACAAAAGACCATGAGGAAAGGTTAAGAGAAAAAAATGACAGCCTCAGAAGGAAAAAATCTACATTTAACTGGGGTTCCAGAGGGTGCCCGAAAGGGACAGAGGACCAGAAAGCATATCTGAACAAATCATAGCTGAGAACATCCCTAACTTGGGGAGGGAAATAGGCATTCAGATCCAGGAGATAGAGAGATTCCCCCCCCCCCCCCAAAATCAATAAAAACCGTTCAAAATCTCAACATTTAATAGTGAAACTTGCAAATTCCAAAGATAAAGAGAAAATCCTTAAAGCAGCAAGAGGCAAGAGATCCCTAACTTACATGAAGAGAAATACTAGGTTAGCAGCAGACCTTTCCACAGAGACCTGGCAGGCCAAGAAAGGCTGGCAGGATATATTCAGGGTCCTAAATGAGAAGAACCTGCAGCCAAGAATACTCTATCCAGCAAGACTCTCATTCAGAATAGAAGGAGAGATAAAGAGCTTCCAAGATAGGCAGAAGCTGAAAGAATATGTGACCACCAAACCAGCTCTGCAAGAAATATGAAGGGCGACTCTAAAAGAAAGAAGCCCAAAGAAACACTCCACAGAAACAGGGATTGAATAGGTATCATGATGACCCTAAATTCATATCCTTCAGTAGTAACTCTGAATATGAATGGGCTTAATGATCCCATCAAAAGGCGCAGGGTGTCAGACTGGATAAAAAGCAAGACCCATCTATTTGGTGTCTACAAGAGACTCATTTTGACCTAAGGACACCTACAGCCTGAAAATAAAAGGCTGGAGAACCATTTACCATTCAAATGGCCCTCAAAAGAAAGCAGGGGTAGCTATCCTCATAGCAGATAAATTAAAGTTTATTCCAAAGATTGTAGTAAGAGATGAAGAGGGACACAATATCATACTTAAAAGATCTATCCAACAAGAGGACCTAACAATCCTGAATATTTATGCCCTTAATGTGGGAGCTGCCAACTATATCAATTAATAATCAAAGACATACTTCAATAATAATACACTTACACTGGGAGACTTCAAGACGGCGCTTCTGTAAATGACATATTTTCTAAGCACATCTCCAAAGAAACAAGAGCTTTAAATGATACACTGGACCAGATGGATTTCACAGATATTTACAGAACTTTTCATCCAAACGCAGCTGAATACACATTCTTCTCAAGTGCACATGGAACTTTCTCTAGAATAGATCACATACTGGGTGACAAATCAGGTCTTATTCGATACCAAAAGATTGTGATTGTCCCCTGCTTATTTTCAGACCATAATGCTTTGAAACTTGAACTCAATCACAGGAGGAAATTTGGAAGAATTCAAACACGTGGAGGTTAAGGACCATCCTGCTAATCGATGAAAGGGTCAACCAGGAAACTAGAGAATAATTAAAAGAGTCATGGAAACTAGTGAGAATGAAAATACAACTGTTCAAAATCTTTGGGATACAGCAAAAGCAGTCCTGAGAGGGAAATACAGTGCAATTCAAACATCCCTCAAAAAAATTGGAAAAAAAGCCCCTCAAATACACATGCTAACCTTGCACCTAAAGGAACTGGAGAAAGAACAGCAAATAAAACCTACACCCAGCAGAAGAGAGTTAATAAAGATTCGAACAGAACTCAATGAAATAGAGAGCAAAAGAACTGTAGAACAGATCAACAAAACCAGGAGTTGGTTCTTTGAAAGAATTAATAAGATTGATGAACTATTAGCAGCCTTATTAAAAACAAAGAGAAAAGACTCAAATTAATTAAATCACAGATGAAAAAGGAGAGATCACCACCAATACCAAGGAAATACAAATGATTTTAAAAACATATTATGAGAAGCTATATGCCAATAAATTAGGGATTCTAGAAGAAATGGATGTATTTCTGGAAAACCACAAACTACCAAAACTGGAACAGGAAGAAATAGGAAACCTGAACAGGCCATTAACCAGAGAGGGAATTGAAGCAGTCATCAAAGTCCTCCCAAGACACAAAAGTCCTGGGCCAGGTGGCTTCCCAGGGGAATTCTATCAAACGTTTAAAGAAGAAACAATACCTATTCTACTAAAGCTGTTCCAAAAGAAAGGGATGGAGTACTTCCAAACTTGTTCTGTGAGGCCAGCATCACCTTAATTCCAAAACGAGAGAGGGACTCCACCAAAAAGGAGAATGATAGACCAATATTCCTGATGAACACAAATGGAAAAATTTTCAAGATACTAGCCAGTAGGATCCAACCGTACATTAAGAAGATGATTCACCATGACCAAGTGGGATTTATCCCTGGGATGCAAGGCTGGTTCAACACTCATAAAGCAATCAATGTGAGAGATCATATCAACAAGAGAAAAAACAAGAACCATACGATCCTATAAGTAGATGCAGAGAAAGGATTTGACAAAATACAGCATCCATTCCTGATCAAAACTCTTCGGAGTGTAGAGATAGAGGGAACATTCCTCAGCATCTTAAAAGCCATCTACAAAAAGCCCACAGCAAGTATCATTCTCAGTGGGTCAACACTGAGAGCCTTTCCCCTAAGATCAGGAACAAGACAGGGATGTCCACTCTCACCACTGCTCTTCAACATAGTACTGGAAGTCCTAGCCTCAGCAATCAGGCAACAAAAAGAAATAAAAGGCATTCAAATTGGCAAAGAAGAAGTCAAACTCGCCCTCTTTGCAGATGACATGATACTGTACATAGAAAAACCAAAAGCCTCCACCCCAAGATTGCTAGAACTCATACAGCAATTTGGCAGTGTGGCAGGATACAAAATCAATGCCCAGAAATCAGTGACATTTCTATACACTAACAATGAGACTGAAGAAAGAGAAATTAAGGAGTCAGTCCAATTTACAATTGCACCCAAAAGCATAAGATACCTAGGAATAAACCTAACCAAAGGGGTAAAAGATCTATACCCTATATATAAACTACAGAACACTTCTGAAAGAAATTGAGGAAGCCACAAAATGATGGAAAAATATTCCATGCTCATGGATTGGAAGAATTAATATTGTGAAATATTAATTTACACATCTAAAGCAATCCCTATAAAAATACCATGGACTTTCTTCAGCGAGTTGGAACAAATCTGAAGATTTCTGTGTGGAATCAGAAAAGACCCCGAATAGCTAGGGGAATATTGAAGAAGAAAACCAGAGCTGGGGGTATAACAATGCCGGATTTCAGGTTGTACTACAAAGCTGTGGTCATCAAGAGAGTGTGGTACTGGCACAAAAACAGACACATAGATCAGTGGAACAGAATAGAGAATCCAGAAATGGGCCCTTAACTTTATGGTCAAGTAATATTCGGCAAAGCAGGAAAGACTCCGCGGGAAAAAGGACAGTCTCTTCAATGAATGGTGCTGGACAATTGGACAGCCACATGCAGAAGAATGAAACTGGACCATTCTCTTACACCATACACAAAGATAAACTCAAAATGGATGAGAGATCTAAATGTCGGACAGGAATCCATCAAATCCTAGAGAACACAGGCAACACCCTTTTTGAACTTGGCCACAGCAACTTCTTGCAAGATACATCTATGAAGGCAAGGGAAACAAGCAAAAATGAATTATTGGGACTTCATCAAAATAAAAAGCTTCTGCACTGCAAAAGAAACAGTCAACAAAACTAAAAGAGAACCTACAGAATGGGAGAAGATATTTGCAAATGACTTATCAGATAAAGGGCTAGTATCCAATAATTATAAGGAACTTAGGAAACTCAACAGCAAAGAAACAAACAATCCAATCATGAAATGGGCAAAAGACATGAACAGAAATTTCACAGAGGAAGACACAGACATGGCCAACAAGCACATGAGAAAATGCTCTGCATCACTGGCCATAAGGGAAATACAAATGAAAACCACAGTGAAATACTACCTCACAGCAGTGAGAAAAGTGAAAATTAACAAGACAGGAAACAACAAATGTTGGAGAGGATGTGGAGAACGGGGAACACTCTTGCACTGTTGCTGGGAATGTGAACTGGTACAGCCACTCTGGAAAACAGTGTGGAGGTCCCTCAAAGAGTTAAAAAGGTACTGCTCTACAACCCAGCAATTGCACTGCTGGCGATTTACCCCAAAGATACGGGTGTAGTGAAAGGGCAGGACAACTGCACCCCAATGTTTATAGCAGCAATGTCCACAATAGCCAAACTGTGGAGCCTTCGTGTCCCTTGAAAGATGAATGGATAAAGATGATGTGGTTTATGTATACAATGGAATTTTACTTAGCCTTTAGAAATGACCAATACCCAGTTTTTGCTTCAACATGAATGGAACTGGAGGGTATTATGCTGAGTGAAGTAAGTCAGTTGGAGAAGGACAAATATTATATGGTCTTACTCATTTGTGGAATATAAAAAATAGCGAAAGGGAATAAAGGGGAAAGGAGAGAAAATGAGTGGGAAATATCAGTGAGGATTACAGAACATGAGAGACTCCTAACTCTTGGAAATGAACAAGGGGTGGTGGGAAAGCAGGTTGGTGGGGGGTTGGGGTGACTGGGTGACGGGCACTTAGTGGGGCACTTGACAGGATGAGCACTGGGTGTTATACTATATGTTGGCAAAGTGAACGCCAGTAGAAAAATATACAGTAAAAAAAGGTAGGATTTTCTACTTATAAGATTATGTCCTCTGTGAACAGAAATAATTTTGCTTCTTCCTTTCCAGTATGGATGCCTTATTTCCTTTTCTGCACTAATTGCTGTGGCTAGAACTTCCAATAATCTGTAAAATAGAAGTGAGAGTAGATGTATTTGTCTTGTTCTGATCTTTGGGGTAAAGCTCTCAGTCCTTCACCAGTGAGTATAATGTTAGTTATGAGTTTTATATAGCCCTTATCTAAATGTTAGGGAATTTTTATTTCTGTTTCTAGTTTGCTAAGTATTTTTTTTTTTTATCATAAAAGGATGTTGAGTTTTGTCAAATCCTTTTTCTGCATGCATTGAGATGATCGTGTGTTTCCCTCTTCATTCTTTTAATTTAATATATTATTTTGTTTGATTTGCTCATATTCCTTCAATCTTGTATTACAGAGATAAAACTTTATCATGATGTGTAATCCTTTTAATAGCTAACGTATTAAATTTGATAGTATTTTGCTGAGGGGTTTTGCATCAGTATTCCTCTCGGTTATTGGTCTGTAGTTTATTATATTATAGCATTTTTGTTGGCTTTGGTAGGTATCAGAATAATGCTAGCTTCAAAGGAACACTTGGAAGTGTTCCTTTCTCTTCAGGTTTTTTGAAAAATGAGGATTGGTGTCACCTCTTTGAACGTTTGGTGGAATTTATCATTGAAGTCATCTAGTCCTGAGCTTTTCTTTGTTGGGACTTTTTGACTACTTATGGGTCTCTTCAGATTTTCTTTTTCTTGGTAAGTTGATTTTGTCATTTGTATGTTTTCAGGAATTTGTTCATGTAAGTTATCCAACTTGTTGGTGTATAATTGTCCATAGTATTCTCTTATAATATTTTTCTTCTCTAAAGTTAGTAGTAATGTCCCCCACTTTCATATCTGAGTTTTGTAATTGGAATCTTCTCTTTTTTCACTTAGTCCAGTTAAAAACTTGTTAGTTTTATTGATCTTTAACAATAAGAATAATAATAAAAACCCAGCCCTTTGTCATGGATTTCTCTATTGTGTATCTGTTCCCTTTATCTTTTGTCTTTGTTTTGATTTTCATTATTTTCTTCCTTCTGTAGCACTTAGTTTCCTCTTCTAGGTTATTGATTAGGTTACTGATGTGCGATATTTCTTCTCTTAGAATTTCTTCTCTTGCGATGTGTTTATAGCTATAAATTTTCCTCTTAGTACTGCTTTTGCTACATCTCAAATTTTGGTATGTTGTGTTTTCATTTGTCTCGAAATATTCTCTCATTTTTCTTAAGATCTTTTTTTTTTTATTTATTAGTTGTTTTTTAAAAGGGTATTTTTTAATTTGCACATTTTTGTGAATTTTCCAGTTTTCTTTCTATTACCAATTTTTAGTTTCATTCCATTGTGATAAAAAATATTTCATCGATTTTAGTCTCTTAAAATTTATTAATACTTTTGTTGTATACAATATATGGTCTGTCCTGGAGAATGTTTCTTGTGCACTTGAGAAAACTTTATTCTAATGTTATTGAGTAGAATGTTCTATTGGGTCTTACTGGTTTGTATTGTTCAAATGTTCTGTTTCTGTGTGATCTTCTCTCTGGTTCTATCCATTATTGAAAGTGGTATATTAAAATCTCTGACTAATAGTCTATTTCTCCCTTCAGTTATGTGAATGTTTACTTCACATATATTGGGAACTTTGCTCTGGTGCATATGTTTATAATTGTTATATCTTGGTGAATTGACCTTTTAATCTCAGTATATTTTGTCCTTTCTCTTTTGTAATAGTTTTTAACTTAGTCTATTTTGTCTGATATTAGTATAGCCACTCCTGTTCTTTCTTGGTTACTGTTTGCGTGGAATATTTTTATCTATCCTTTTACTTTAAACTTATATGTGTCTGTAGCTTGAAAATGAGTTATAGACAGCATATGGTTGGCTCTTTTATATATATTTGTTTATATATTTATGTATTTATATATATTCTGCTAGTCTCTGCCTTTAATGTAATTACTGATAAGGAAGGATTTATTACTGACATTTTGCTGTTTGTTTTCTTTGTGTCTTACAGAGTTTTTGTCCCTTATTCCTCTATTGCTGCCACCTTTTGGGTTTAGTTAATTTTTTATAGTGATGTTTTGATTTCCTTTTGTTTACATTCCTTAGGTATTTTGTTCGTGATGTATTTCTTTTTGAGTAAATTCAGGTAGTTTTTAATTTTTTTTTTTTTAATCAGTGTTCGTTTTTTTTTTTAATTTTTATTTATTTCCGATAGTCGCACAGAGAGAGAGAGAGAGGCAGAGACATAGGCAGAGGGAGAAGCAGGCTCCATGCAGGGAGCCCGACGTGGGATTCGATCCCGGGTCTCCAGGATCACGCCCTGGGCCAAAGGCAGGTGCTAAACCGCTCCGCCACCCAGGGATCCCTAGTTTTTAATCTTTGAAGGAAGTTGACATTTCATCTGAATTTTCAGGTTTTTGGGGGGGGGCATGAACTTTGTAACATTCTCTCTAAAATCTGTAATGATGTGATCTTTCTCATTCTTTATAATGGTAATTTTTGTGTTTGTTTCTCCTGATCACTTAGGCTAGAATTTATCTGTTTATTGATTTTTTTTTCCCTCATAGAACCAGCTTTTTTGTTTCATTAATTTTTTTTGTTAATGGTTTTGCAGTTTTCATTTTATCAGTGTCTGCTTTGAACTTCATTATTTCTGTTCTTCTGCCTGTTTTCTATTTGTTTGCTTTTTAAATTGTCTTAATTTGGAAGCTCAGGTCATTGATGTGAAATGATCTTTTTCTAATATGGTCACTTAGTTCTGTAAATTTTCCTGTAAGTATTGCTTTAGTGACGTCCCACAAATTTTGATAAATGTTTTTCTTTTCATTCAAAATACTAGTTTGAAAAATTTCCTAATTTCCCTTTGAGCAATTTGTTATTGTGACCCTTAGTATAGTTTTCTTCATGTTTCTGTGCTTAGGGTTCATTGAGCTTTTTTGATCAATAGGTTTTACATTTTATTAATTGTGAAAAATTTGAGGCCATTATTTTTTTAGATCTATCTTTTGACCTTCTTTCCACCTTCTTTTTGTCCACTATCATTGCTTGCCTATGAGACTACTTGGAATTGTTTCATATCACGGATGCCTTCTCATTTTCTTTGAATTTTTTCTCTCAACTTTTGGGTAGTTTTTGTTGCTGTCATCATATTCACTTATGTTTTCTTCTACAGTATCTAATTTTTGTTACTCTCATCCCATGTATTTTACATCTCAGACATTGTCATTTCATCTCTTGAGTTTGATTTGGGTCTTTTTAATCTCTCATGTCTACTTAACTTTTTCAACATGTGCTATATAGTTAAAATAGTTTTTAATTTCCCATTTGCTAATTCTAACATGTTTGTTAGTCTCAGTTTCTGTTGATTGCTTTTTCTCCTTTTGACATGGCAGGTGATTCCTTGATATGTTCTAGTTTTTCACTGACAAATAGCTCTTTATGATATAGTTGATATTTTTGGTAAACTTTCATGTTTCATTTACTGCTTGTCTTAAAGGCTTTATTGACTATGATGTCTAGTTTTTAGTAAAATAACCTTCATAAAATGTGCCTAAAAAAAGATTACTTTAAAAAAAGTGAATTAAAAATCATTTTAAAAGTGCAAGCCCAAATGAATGACAAGAAAAAAAGCCAAAATGGCCATTCAGTGGATATTGTGATTTATAATAAAAAAAATATATTTCGTTCATGGCACAGACCTTTTAAAACCCTTTGATTTTCTTACCTGATCAAAGAGATAGATGTCTTTTGTTTTTCATAACTATCCCCTTTCAACCACACCAGAGTTTATGTTAGTCCTGTGACTTCTGGAAAGCCTCTAAAGGTGGAGGCTCTTGCCTGAGGAACCAACCATGTGATTGGAGGATTGGGATTTTCAATCCTACTCTTTCCTCCTCTGCCCCAGGGGAGGGAAGAAGGATGAGGGACAGGAGATTTTGTACACTTTCCAAAGGTCAGTGATTTAATCAATCATGCCTAAGTAATGAAACCTTTGTAAAAATGCTAAGTTTATGGGTTCTGAGAGTTCTTTTTTGGCAAACACATGAAAGTTCTGGGGAAATGGCATACTTGGAGGGGACATGGGAGCTATTGTGCCCCTTCCTTATACTTTTCCTTATTTATCTCCTCCATCTGGCTGTTCCTGGGTTATATCCTTTTAGAATAAAATGATACTCTAGTAAGTGTTTTTCTGAGTTCTGTGAGCCACAATTTGATCTAATCAAGGGTGAGGATTATGAGAACCTTTTGGTTAATAGCCAGGTGGTTGGAAGCACAGGTAACAATCTGGATTTGGGGGGCAGCCAAGGTGGCTCAGTGGTTGAGTGTCTGCCTTTGTTTCAGGGCGTGATCCTGGAGACCCGGGATCGAGTCCCACATCGGGCTTCCTGCATGGGGCCTGCTTCTCACTCACCTGTGTCTGTCTCTGCCTCACCTGTGTCTCTCTCTGCCTCACCTGTGTCTCACTCTGAGTGCAGCAGTCTCATAGGACTTATTCTTGCCTAGCCTTTACCCCGTAGAATCTGACTTTATCAGACTGAATTGAGTTGTAGGATACTGATGTACCTGTCAGAGAATTTCTTATGGGTAAAACCCTCACAGTATTTGGTCACAGAAGTGTTCAGTATTGTAGGAGAGTAGAGGAAATACACAGAAATGTTTTTTTTTTTTTTTTCTTAGACGTTCAGCTGTTATGAGCTCCTTGTCATTCACCTGTAGAGATTGAAAAGATAGTTTAATCAAATCTAGTAAGAAGTTGGCAAAGCACATTAAAAAGATTCACACTGTGGCCACCAATAAAAACAAATTATGGGCCACTTGCAAAACAGAAGAACCAGACTTGGTGAAGAAGCAGTTTAAGCCTATGAAAGCTACAGAGCTTAGCGTCTGCCTAGGACACCAAAGAAAGATGAAATTGGGGACTTGCAGGGTCTGGTTCCAGATGGGGCACCCTTTCAGGCTACCTGTGTGTACTGACTTTGAAGGTAGGACTCCAGTGAGCATTGTTTTCTGGGGAGGTTATCTGTAACTTTCAGGTCTAATATCTCAGAAGAGTAACTTGGAGAAGATTATTAACATGTAAATGATACATATGGTAGAGGCCATCGTTAGACTGTCAAGAAACATATGAAAGGCTGGCAATTGTAAAAGAGGGAGGAGATTTAGAGAGAAGTAAACACAAACATTTTGGGAACAGTGAGTTTCTTTTCTTGGGTGGACTAATAATTAGCTTAGAGCCAGCAAAAAGCCAGTCTAGTCTGCCCATGAGCATGTCATCTGGAGTAAATAGGGAAAAAATTTTCTTTATTCTCTGAAAAACTTTGAGAATTTAACTGTAGAGTGTGTATGATGGGTTATCTCTGTAATGTCTTCCAGTGGCCTTAATTTTGTACCTGTACCAAGTCAGAACCATTTCCCTCATCCAAATTTTCTCAGGCTTTGTTTTGTCTTTAAAGCATTATGAATAATGGGACACCTGGGTGGCTCAGCAGTTGAGAGTCTGCCTTCAGCTCAGGGCATGATCCTGGAGTCCTGGGATCAAGTTCCCCCTTGGGCTCCCTGTGAGGAGTCTGCTTTTCCCTCTGCCTATGTCTCTGCCTCTCTTTCTGTGTCTCTCATGAATAAATAAAATCTTTTTTTAAAAAAAGCATTATAAATGACATATAAGTAGTTTCGTATTTTTTATATAAATGGTATGGCATATTTCTTTATCTAGACCTGGTGAATACAAGATTATTTAATATGACATTTTTTGTTTAGGTGCAAAAAAACTTTACACTTAGGTTTTCCTTGGACTATGTTCTTGGCACTGTCATTTAACAATAATTGCCCATGATTCTAGGTGCGGCTTTATCAGCTCCTTTATCATCCTAGTCAAAACACCAAAATTTTTTTTTTCTTAAATCTGGCATGCAGAGAGACTTGGTATAATGCACATTTTGAAATGCATTTTTATTACTTAATTTTGTTTGTAGTGGATCACCAGAAATCATCCAAGATTTACTAATATATTTTCATATTGGTGACAGGTGTTCTTGTAAGTGTTTAGTATATGAGGGTGCTGTTCATCTTAGTTGTGGATGTTCTGAATCAATCATGACAAGCTAATAAGATCTTTTGAAAGTTTCTTTCCAAATTTCTTGAGCTAATGCTTTCCCTCTAGCCAGTGGGGTAGACTGCACATTAATTTTGATACTCTTTAAAGACATGTGGACATCTACTGTTCATTTAAGCCAGATGGCATGTGTCAACTCCTTTTCCTGAAAAGGGAGAGGTTGTTTTTTTTTGTGGGGGGGGAGGGCCATACTATATAGTAGAACCTTAAGTGTCATCTTACGAAGCTCTTCTCTTTACATAAATTAGTACTTATAGCTGTTTTTTAAAAGATTCATTTATTTATTTATTCATAAGAGACACAGAGAGAGAGAGGCAGAGACACACCTGCAGAGGGGAGGCAAGCTCCTGTGGTGAGCCTGATGTGGGACTCCATCCTAGGACCCCAGGATCACTACCTGAGCCAAAGGCAGACACTCAACCACTGAGCCACCCAGGTGCCCCAGTACTTACAGAAGGTTTTCATAGCACTTTGAGCATTTCACTTATGAAGATTCTTAGAGATTTGGCACAGGTGTTTTTGGGTGTAAGTTCTCCTTTTGCAACTGTGCAGTAGCAAGGGATCATTGATAAAGTTACTGTTTTTTAGGATGAAGACCATTCATAAGACAAGGAGTAAGTGGCCCTTTTATGTTTTTACTAAGTTGCTAACAGTCAGAATTTGAGTTAGGGAATTGGCTGGTATGGACAGCACTCTTGATAATGGAATATAGATACAGTTGGAACTTTTTAGAAAATTACCCTTATCTGGAGTCAGCCATAGAGTCTTTACATTAGCACTGTGAATTCCATCCAGCACTTGGCTTTTAACATGCATTGTTAATCACCTTACATTGAAGTTTATTTTCTCATTAAACTTATTTTTTTCAAGGAAGTACAGGTAGGTGAGTGTTTGAATTCTGCAAGCATTTGGTTTTTATTTATCCTGACTAAATCCTAAGCTGCTGAACTTTTTTTTTTTTAATTTTCACATCTATAACTCCAAGAATTTGGGGTGTGAACTTGGTATTTGATAAAGTGGCTTTTCTGTTTTCTCGTTTTCTTGATAACTGATTTTATATTTTACTGGGATTCTTACCAAAATGTTCTTTCTTTTTTTTTTTTTAAGGTGTTGACTTTAAGGTGAAAACGATTTCAGTGGATGGAAATAAGGCTAAACTTGCAATTTGGGTAAGAGTTTTAAAAATGTACTTTGTATAAATATTCAACTTGTATTTTTTAAAGAATCAGAGATGTGTAGAGTTCTAGAGATAAACAATTTGTATTAAATAACTTTTGGATAACTTAATATTAAGGGATAAACAATAAATGGTTATACCTTAAAATTAGGTAATTAGGCAGAGACTTGTTTTACTTAAAAATTTAAAATATATGATCCTTTGAGAATATTTAAAAGCAGAATAAAGTACAGAAAAATAGTCTTGTTTGCCAGAGAGAATTACTATTATTGAATATGTTTCTTGAAGGTCTTAAAAAGACAATGTATACTCACTCAGTTGTGGATGAGAAGGAGATGAAGTAATGCTCAGGAAAAACAGTATTTTTTATGTTTGTTACTATATTTATGAAATTTGAGTTTACCAATTTTGGATTTATTTTTTAATGCCTATGCCCAGTCTTTACCTACTGTCTTCATTTGCCTGTGAACCCAAACAGTCTGATACACATTGCTTTCCTAACTAGACCTTTTCTTGATAGTGCTGATTGAAAAAGGTAGCATTAAATGTCAAAAACATCCAAAATGGTCAGTGTCTGTCTGTCTACTTGTCTCTTCCTCACTCCTATCTATGTATCTGTCTACCTGTCTACCTCTCTCTATCTAAATGATTGCTAATATTTTAAAAATATTACATAAATAATTTATAAAAATATGCTCATATATATCTGATTCCCATATATACTGTGATAATATATAAATATGTTTTTATTACATGTGATAATATTAGAACTGGTCAGCAGTCTTCACCTTGAGATGTACTTAAACATAGTGATTAAATAGTAAATCAGTTACAGATTGAAACAGAAGTGTTTATTAATTATATGATATGATTCATCTTCCTGGCATTCTCTGAATGGCATATTATTTCTAACACACGTTTTATCCCAAATGACAAGTAATTGTGTGTTTCTCACATACAATACATGATTGGTATCCTATTTGCTCCCTCCCTGAAATATAATTATGGTATCAATAAGAATAGTAATGTCTAACAAAACAATTTGAAAAATGTTGGACTAGGTAATAACGAAATATATTGAACAGTTTAACAAAGCTGGCTTCTTTCTGTACAAAAGTGGGGCCTGATTTTCCATGTACTTTTCATGGTTGAATTAATCACTTCTTTCTGTCTTTGCTACTGTTTTGTGAGATACGCATATTAGAATAGGATCTAAGGCTTGATGGTTTCCATGAGATCTTTCTTTTATGCAAGAGTTTTTTTTTTTAAATTTATTTTTTAGTTCCTGTTAATAAAAAGGTTGGCAGGTATTATTGAAGTGATATCTTTATCATAGGACTATAAATATTTTGTAAATAAAAGGCTCAGTCTCATGACCCTGAGATCATGACCTGAGCTGAAATCAAGAGTCAGATGGTTAGCTAAGCCACCCAAACACCCCAAATGTTAATGTTCTGGTGTTTTTGTTGTTGTTGTTGTTTTGTGTGTGTGTGTGTGTGTGTGTGTGTGTGTGTGTGTGTAATACTAACTTATATGCTTTGAATATTTTTTCTGGTTTGTCATTTGCCTTCCAATCTTGTATAGGATGAATGAATGTGTGTATAGATGGTATGGGGAGCTATGTTCTTGCCATACCAAGGTTTTAGTATTTATGTGGTCAGACCAGTTATTTTTCTTCATGAATTTAGGTATCATGTTGTATTGAGGAAGGCCTCCTCCTCACTCATTAAGAGAAATACACAAATCCATTGTTTCCTCTAATTCTTCTGTAGTTTTATTTATATACATAAGATCAGTTCCTTTCCTACTTGGACACTCCTCCTAGGATCAAATAGAATAATCAAGTACAGCTCTGTCCTCACTGATCTTAAAAGCACCTCTAGGGCTGTTTTTCTCAAAATCCTACCCTTATTTCCACTCCCACGTTCTAATATTTAGCCTTTTCAGATACTGCCTAGCCCTTTATCCATTTCTTTTTTTTTTTTTTAAGAGTTTATTTATTTGAGAGAGAGCAAGAGAGAACATGAGTGAGAGGAGATGCAGTTGGAGAGGAAGAGGCAGACTCCCCGCTGAGCACAGAACCTGGCATCGGGCTCCATCCCAGGACCCTGGGATCATGACCTGAGCTGAAATCAAGAGTTGAACCCTCAACTGACTGGGCTACCCCGGAGCAGTTCTGATTTTTATGTTGTTTCATCAGGGCAGTTACTGAAACTGATCTCAGTGAAGATGAAGGGGAACAAAATTCATATTCAAATACTTTCTGCTATTTCTAGAAATTAGTTTACTACAGTGTGAATATGGGTTTTGTTATGCAAACAGAATTTTTCTGTTATAACAAAAAGTCTTTTGACTAAACTATTTCTTGCTTGGTCCTTGCCCTAACCTTTATCAAATTATCCAAATTATAATCTGCTTTAGATAGCAAGTGCACTGCACTTTATGGACCTTTAATTTATATTATTGTTTTTGAAAAGTTGAGCCAGTATGCAGATAGGATAATTTTAAATATCAGAGGTTTCTTAAGAAATTTTGAAGCTGGGATCCTTGGGTTGCTCAGCGGTTTAGAGCCTGCCTTCGACCCAGGGTGTGATCCTGGAGCCCTGGGATCGAGTTCCGCATCAGTCTCCCTGCATGGAGCCTGCTCCTCCCTCTGCCTGTGTCTCTGCCTCTCTCTCTGTCTCTCATGAATAAGTAAATAACATCTTGAAAAAAAAAAAAAAAAGAAATTTTGAAGCAAAGGGAATTTTTATAAAGAGAGAAATCATTTTTATCATAAATTTATCTGTTTAGAAAGTTTAGCTTTAATTTTGTTAATTTTTTCATTTCAACATGGAAAGGTTGGGGGCAGTTTCTGTAGTGGTGACAATCTGGAAGCAAGAATATTCTGCATTTATTATGTAAGCTTATCTGAGGAAGAGTAGTAGATGTGCAAAGTGGTTTACTTTGAAAGTTATTTTCCTGTTAAGTTTCTCTTCTGGGGCTGTAAATTACTCATATACTCTCTACCTATAGCTCTTCATATTAGAGCAGTCTCTATTTTGGCCAGGGAAAGAAAGGTAAGTAGGAAAGTAGGTAGCCGGAGCCCGTCACCGCTAGTTTAAAATTCCTCTCGAATCTTTTAAACCTCTGAGAGGTTCTTAACATGTTACATATTTGAAGGAGCCTCTGCTTGCCACATAGCTAAACTCGAATTTACGACCATTGGACGGGCAGCTAAGTTGATGTTTGACATACGTCTTCACTCTTCTTTAGGTTATTTTATATTAGCAGACTGGAAACTTTCTCTTTAAGTCCAGATAGTAAATATTTAGTCTAATCCGAAGGCCGGCCATATTGCAGTGCATAAGCGAGTGGGCCTGGCTGTGTTCCAGTAAAATTTTATTTAACAAAACAGGTAGTGGGCTGAGGGAGCCGTTTGTCAACTGCTGCTTTGCATAATCTTAGGTACCTTGAAGCCACAGTCCAAGGATGGTAGAAAAAAGATAGAAGGAACCAGACCCAGAAGTACAGACTTTCTTTCTTTTTTTTTTTTTTTCTTTTTCTAAGAAAAGTTGAACAACTATCCTGTGGCAAGAAGTACTCTGGGCACAAGGCTTAAACCCATGATTAATCAGATGAAGTCTTTTTTTCACAAAACTTGCACTTCCTAGCTGGTGTACATCTGTTCGTCTCTCCCAGTAGGAGTCAGAAACCTGTGATAGCAAGTGGTTTGGTTTTATGCATTTTCCTAAAAGAAGATACTTAGATACTTTAAGAGTTCAACCTGAAAATTGCTTAACTATAGTAAGACACTCTTGTAATTCTCTTTTAAAAAAATAAGAGGTTTTCAACCTTGATTTTATGTTAGAATCACCTGGGAAGATTTTGAAACCTACTTTCTTACTGAGGCCAATTAAATCAGAATCATTAGGGATTGGACTCAGGCATCGGAATTTTTCATTTCCCAGGAAATTTCATTGTGCTTCTAAAGTTGAGAACCATGGTTTTCAAGGAAATGTTCATGTGCGATAAAAATCTTTTTTAAAAACAAATAACTAGGATGCCTGGGTGGCTCAGCAGTTGAGTACCTGCCCCGGCTCAGGGTGTGATCCTGCGGTCTCAGGATCGAGTCCCACATCAGGCTACCTGCCTGGAGCCTGCTTCTCCCTCTGCCTACGTCTCTGCCTTTCTCTCTGTGTGTCTTTCATGAATAAATAAAAAAAATCTTAAAAAAAAATAAAATAAAAAGCCTTTGGGATGCCTGGGTGGCTCAGCGCGTGATCCCTGAGTCCCGGGATCGAGTCTCATATCAGGCTTCCTGCATGGAGCCTGCTTCTCTCTCTGCCTGTGTCTCTGCCTCTCTCTCTCTCTCTCTCTCTCTCTCATGAATAAATAAATCAAAAATATTTAAAAAATTTAAAAATCCGTTTACTTAGATGCATTTTTCTAGAGATGAGTATTAATTTTATTTTATGTAATAACACTTGTCAGTAAGAGAACACATCTAATTTAAATTTCAAGTTTTAAATCAGCTTGTGCACGGGTATTTTTAATAATGTTTGATTTTCTTTTTTTTTAACGTTTGATTTTCTACTCTTAATTTATACTTTTAAAAATTTAATAATAATTGATTGTCACTTTTAGGATACTGCTGGTCAAGAAAGGTTCAGAACATTAACTCCGAGCTATTATAGAGGTGCACAGGGTGTTATATTAGGTAAGGTTTTCCTTTAAGATAATGCTTGAAAAATATTATTGTCTTATTATTACAATTTCTGATTTTCTTAATCTGTGAAGGTCAGTAAATTTTTATTTTTCTTCAGGGGCATCTTTATGTAACTTGAAGTTATAGTAAGCTTGATTTTACATTAATGACTAAACTTTCAAAATTTATTTTCAGTTTTTTTGTCTAGCAATTAAAAGATAAAGATCAGATTAATTAACTTGGTTTAAAGGCTCATATTGATGAGGACGTAATTGAGGATTAATCTGCATGCCATTGGTCTGTCTTAAGAGTGTTAACCAGAAACTGACCTTCAGTGAGCAGTGTATTAACATTTGCTTTGTGTTTATAAAGGAAGAAGCCTACTAGTTGCTTAGTTGAATGTTTTATTGTCCTAAAAAGTATCACAAAGCACTTAACATTGTTGATTCGTAATCATACAGAATTTAAAAACCAAATGGGGATTCTTACTGTAAAGTGTTGAAAAGTACTTGCTATTAATATGCCAGAGAAACTTTTTAAAATAAATACTGATCAATTTTAGAGGGAATTGTCTTTTTGTATTATAACTTGTGAGGTTTGGGTTCATTTCATTAACAGCAACTCTTATTTTGGTTCAGCATCTTTAAGTTTAGAAAACACTTTAATAAGGTTTTTATATTAATAAGCTATTTTATATTATAATGTGGTTTCATGTAAGATGAAAGTGGTAACAGGGAGATAGAATCCTATTCATTAAGTTTACATATTTTTTCTTTTTTTTTTCCATATTTTTTCAAAGTTGGAAATTCTGGTCCTTGTAAGAAACAAATTAACAGGATCATAGATGTTTAAATCCATGTAAAAAATTTGGTATTTTGCCACAGATTGAATATGAATGTTTTTTGGTCTTTGGATAAATGTTTTTTACTATTAGGAATGGGAACAACAGTTGTTTTGCTTAAATTATTTTTAATTATTGCACAGGATATAATCTCATTTCTCTAACAATGTGTGTTAAAATTGAAGAATGTATATGTATGTGTTTATTATTTTTTAATAGACTTGTTTCTTTCATCCAGGTGAGTAGATACTGATTGTTAAGCATTGAAGGCTTAGAAACATAATCACCTATATAGAATATTAGTTCTCAGTCATATATCAGAAATATTATATCACTGCTTCTTATTTCTAATGCTTATTTAATAAGTGACCCTTTTTATTTCAGTTTATGATGTCACAAGAAGAGATACCTTTGTTAAATTGGATAATTGGTTAAATGAATTGGAAACATACTGCACGAGAAATGACATAGTAAACATGCTAGTTGGAAATAAAATTGATAAGGTAAGAAGTCAGACACTTGACATTTTGACTGCATTTTAGTAGCTTTTCTTAATCTTTATATTTATCTTTTAGGAAAATCGTGAGGTTGATAGAAATGAAGGCCTGAAATTTGCACGAAAACATTCCATGTTATTTATAGGTAGGTGTATGAGCATTTATCCTTCATTGTTAATGAGAAATTTTAAAATTGGAGTTTTTGCTATATTTTTCTCTTTATAAACTGTAAAATGTATGTACTTAGGTCATCATTTTTTTGTGTTCTAAAATCTAACTATACAGCCAGGTTCATTTTTCCTTTTGTTAAAAAAAAAAAAAAAAATCACATTATGTAAAGTTGTATAGGACACAGTCAAATCTTTCCTCTCAGGATATAACAGCGTTCAGCAAAGCCAGGCACTCAGTGCTGTGGTTGTACTTTGCTGGTCCTTGTGCCAGCAACAGTGGTGTACCACCTGGGGAGTTTGTTAGAATTGCTTCATTTTGAGGCCCAGTCCAGCTTTTCTGAATTAGAATCTGTATTTTAACAAGATCTTCTTGTGATTTGTATGCACATCAGTACTTGAGAAACATTGTAAAATAGGGTTTGGCACACTACAGCATGGGGTCAGATCTGGCCACGCCATTTGTACTGAAGCACAGCCGTATCTACCCAATTATCTACGTGCTGTCTATAGCTGCTTTGTGCCTCATGGCAGAGTTCAGTAGTTACAACAGAAACCATATGGTGTTCAAAGTCTAAAATATTTACCATCTGGCCCTTTACAGAAAAAGTTTGTTGACCCCCTGTCTAGAAAAGTGGACAGGCTATATCACTGTAGAACTTTTTTAACACTACAGGTTCCTTGAGCCTTGTTACAGGCCTGAAACTGGGCCTGGAAGACAGTTTATAGAAACACCCTAGTTGATTCTGGTGTGAAGCCAGCTTCAGGAATTACTTATTTAGCTACTTCACTGTGTTAGAATCTTTTAGGCATTAGAAAATGGAAATGAAAGAACATCATCTATAGATAGAAGCAGGGTGCTATAAGTGGAAGGTAATAGGAAATTTTAGAAAGGATAGAAAGCACATATTTCCTGAGCTAGGAAGCAGTTTAGTGTGTTTAAGGGACAGGAAAAAAGCTTGTGGGCTGAAGCATAGTGTATGTTGGGGGAAAAGGTGGTGATGATGGGAGAGAAGATTTAAAAAGTCACGTTGGGCCTTTTTAAGGTATGGTAAAGAGATGGATTTTATTCTAAGTGTGAAAAGTGAGGGGGTAGTTTTGTGATCTGGTACTCTTTTAAAAAGACCTGTTTGTACAGAAGATGGTCCATGTGAAGCAGAAACAAGAGGTTCATCATTTTCTTACAGTGGCCCAGATGAATAATGCCAATGCCTTTATCTTCGGGAGTAGTTGTGGATGGTGGAAGGATGGCAGATCTAGGAGATATTTGGATGATAAAGGTGACAGGCTCTGTTGATAAATTGGGTATTGAGGATAAGGAAAGAGAACAATCAAGTGTAACTCTGAGTCTTTGGCATGAGCATACTAGGTGGACTGTGTTGCCATTAGCTGTGTGTGGAAGGCTGAGGTAAGAACAGGTTTGGGTAAGGGAGTGGGGAATTAAGAATTCTGCTTAATATAAGAATGAATCATTTCTCAGATAATCAGTGGACATGCTGATCATTAGCATGTAGGTGGTATTTTTTTTTTTTTTTTAATTTTTATTTATTTATTTATTTATGATAGTCACAGAGAGAGAGAGAGAGAGGCAGAGACACAGGCGGAGGGAGAAGCAGGCTCCATGCACCGGGAGCCCGATGTGGGATTCGATCCCGGGTCTCCAGGATCGCGCCCTGGGCCAAAGGCAGGCGCCAAACCGCTGCGCCACCCAGGGATCCCATGTAGGTGGTATTTTAAGTCATGGAGTTATAGTGGCCACAGGAGTAACTGGGTAGAAAACAGCTGAAGATTGAAGCCTGGGATGCTCCACCAGTTAGAGGTCAGCAGAAAGTGGAAGGGTCAGTGAGTAAGACTGAACGATGTGCTAGTGAGAGGAGGAATATGATGAGCAGTGTTCAGTGTCCTGGAAGTCAAGTGAACAAAGTATTTAAAGGAAGAAAGTGATCAGCTGTATTAAATGCTAGATGTCGAATAGGATAAGGACATTGGATTTGACAGGATGGAGAATGTTGGTATTTTTTGGAAAATAGTTTCAACGGAGTGATGAGAACAAAAGCCTAGTTAGGGTACAGCTGACCCTTGAACAATGTGGGGGTAGGGTGCCAACCCCCCACCCCCCACAGTCAAAAACCTGTGTATAACTTTTGACTCCTCTGAAACTGAATTGCTAATGACCTATTGTTGACCTGAAACCTTACTGATAAAACAGTCAGTGAATGCATATTCTGTATGTTATGTGTATTACATACTATATTCTTACAAAAAAATAAGCTAGAGAAAAAATGTTATTAAGAAAATCATAAGAAAAAAAAAGAAAATCATAAGAGAAAACACCTTTATAGTACCGTACTGTATAGGAAAAAATCCATGTGTAAATGGAGCTTCACAGTTCAAACTGGTGTTGTTCAAGGGTCAGTTACAGTTTGAAGAAAACATGTGAGGTAAGAAAGTGGAAACAGCTTAAGTAGCTAACTTGTAGGTAAATCTTGATTATCAGTTTTGCTTTGAAACAGAGAACCCAGGTGGCTACTAGAAGGTCACGTGGGCTGGGGGGTGGGGTGGTTGGTTGCTTGATTGATTATTAAGATGGACAATAATTTTGGCAGGTTTTTAAGCTGACTGATGTGATCCAGTAGTGAAGGCACATGATTCTTCAGTGAATGAGAAGGGATGGGAGTTAGAAAAGGGGATCCAAGGAGTTAGAAAAGGGGATCCTCCTAGATAGCAGCAGGGACCGTTCATGTACTGTCACAAGAGCGAAGGCAAGAGCCCATGGTTACAGATGCAGACAGGTTGGTGAATCTCTTAGTGGTATATGATCGGTTAGCTCCTGTCAGATCATTTCTATTTTTCTCAACATAAAGTTAGGTCATGAGCTGAGATAGAGGAGTTTTATGATAAAGGAATAAGGGAGTCATTCAAATAGTGAAAAAGGTAATGACTAGGGAAAGGTACTATTGGGGAGTAGGGCTCAGTATCCACATCAGTTTCATGGGGAGCATAAACATTAAAGGAGACCAGTGTCCATGAGTGTGTATCATTTATCCAACCACCTAGAGCTCCTTGATTGCAGGCACAGAATGGCCAGATTGTTCAACTTGGAGCCTGAATTTCCTTATTCTGAAATGGGAAGAATAATCTGTTTTAGGGGTTGATTTTACGAACTAACTAAAAAATTAGTTACTCACTGAGAAATTTTGGCATAATATTTCTGTAGGGCTTTACAATGTGCAATTCTATGACAAAATCTTGGGCTTATATACCACTGTTTTTGTGGATAGAATTTAAATCGGTCAACTTTGAGAGTTGGGCAGAATTCATGAATATTAAACTGTGGGGAGAAATTGCTGACTTGCCTCAGTGTATACTGCTGGCTGATGTTTACACCATAATAATTTCCCAGAAAGGGATTCCCTGGGTGGCGCAGCGGTTTGGCGCCTGCCTTTGGCCCAGGGCGCAATCCTGGAGACCCGGGATCAAATCCCACGTCGGGCTCCCGGGGCATGGAGCCTGCTTCTCTCTCTGCCTGTGTCTCTGCCTCTCTCTCTCTCTCTGTGACTATCATAAATAAATAAAAATTAAAAAAAAAAATAATTTCCCAGAAAAACATAGGAATATGGCCAGAAAAGAATATACTCTGACATTTTTTTCTTGAATTTCAGAGGCAAGTGCAAAAACCTGTGATGGTGTACAGTGTGCCTTTGAGGAACTTGTTGAAAAGATCATTCAGACACCTGGACTGTGGGAAAGTGAGAACCAGAATAAAGGAGTCAAACTGACACACAGGGAAGAAGGCCCTGGAGGAGGGGCCTGTGGTGGTTACTGTTCTATGTTATAAACTCTGGGAAACTCCATCTCTTGCATATTTGATCAGATAGTGACATCTTTCTGTATATAAACTCTTTAACTGCTATTTTAGGGACCTTGCAGTTTGCACATATTTGTTTTGTATCATGGCAGTAAATACTTGCAAGAAATCCCGCTCATCGGCTTTCCCAGGTAAAATGTTATGGTAAGCATGCATAGTTTGCAGTCTATAGGTTTTTATGTAACATAAAATAGGTGTACTTTTACAAGTACATTTGATTTTATGATTTACATTTATCATGTGATTAAAAAAATCCACCTATCTAGTATATGTTGATACAAGGTCTACTTTTGGTCTCCTCTTTGCTTAAAAACTCCTATCAATTAATGAATTAATTGGTATGTAGAACTCCCAGAACCGCTGGGAGATATTCAGGTATCATCAAACCTGGCAGATTTCCTTTCAGGAATAACACAGAGCATGATTACACAGCTTTTGTAGGATGTTTGCTGACCGATTCTCTTTTAGTACTAAACAAAATTCTCTTGACAGGCCGCAGTCCAGGTCAATTTATAATTAAATCTCTGTTCTGATGATGCTTCTAAAATAGCATTGATATATTACAAAGTTTGGCCTTACTTTTAAATTTTCTTCAATGAGTAGCTCAGTTGCTTAACTGGAGTTTTAACTCTGGTTACCTACGTTGGATTCTGACCCTTTGTGCAGCATTTTTAGTTATGTGGTGTTTGGCAGAATGGCAATAAGGTTTTCCCCCATTTTGGTTTGGGAAGGATGCGAATAGTGTGTTTATGTAACTGGTGTAGTACTTACCAATGTAAACCGACACCTTCTCCCATAATGCTGGTGGTGTTTGTCCGGGTACCTCATTTGTAGCTTGTATAATGTTTATGAACATCTGTGTCTCATGACTTCCCTAAATGGCTAGTTGCTATTCAGAAACCTATCTCTGTGTTTTGAGGGTTGGGAAAAGAACACTAAATGACAATTTGAGAAAGACCTATTGTTTCCAGATTTTGATGTGTGTTGGAAAATACTATTGCAATGGACATCTTGGTAATTTACTGTAACAAGTAGCCAATAGTTTATCAAAACCAACTTGTACAGACTAATAAATCTTTTCCACAGTATTCAGTTTTCTAACCTCTTGCTATTATACACTGCTTTTTTTTTTCACTCATATGTTATTTAATTTACGTTGATACCTGCTATATTAAGCCCCCAAATAAGTTATTTGTCCTTTTAGCCAGGTTACCCTTATACTCCTCAATAAGATGTCTGATACTAATTTCTGTACAGTTGCAAATGATGCAATAACTTGTGATAGTGGATTGACTTCAAGTTGGGGTTCTTTCTGAAATGTACATCTTCACGTAAGACAACCTTACATTCTACTTGGTTCACACCTGTGAAACTACATTACATGTGATTAAAGGTTTTATACATTATATATGTATTTACTAAATATAAAACATGTATTCCTTTATTGTGGGAGAAAAGTAGCTACAGATGTACTTATAATTGGTGTTACATTAAAGCTGTAGATTTGTATATTTATATAGTGTCTGAATTGACAAGACATTTATTTCTGTTTATTGCTTTTTGCTCTTTGAGGTATATAATAATCTTTTTGTGTGCATTGGATTGTTGTGTTGATTCGGTCAAAATTTGGATACATATGAGTCACTTACTTTTAAAACTAATTTTGTTTGATAGATTTATATTGTAACCTTTTATAGTTTTTGAAATAAATATAGCCTGCTTTCCCTAGATGCATTTGTGCAGGAAGTATTCTACATTTCCCTGTTGCTCTCATGGGTAAGGAACATTCTGAATAGAGCGTCACTCAGATTCTATTATATGGCTTTCACTCTACTATTTTGTTGCAAGCTTATTTCATAGTGGAGGTTTTCTAAGTGAAGTAGTTATGATATCTAAAATTAGTCATTTAAATAGCTGAGGATTTTATTAATTCTTTATTTCCAGATCAGTTGTAGTAGTTTAAAAGTGCCTTTTGGAGATGGTCAAATTAGAACAATTAGAATATAGTGTTTTGAATTCTAGGAGTACTGATACACAGACCTAAACAAATAAATAAATACTCAATTTATATTAAGAGTAATAGTTAACATTTATTGAAAGCTTCCTTGATGCCAGGTGATGGTCTAATTGCTAGATTATTTCATTAAACCTCACAGCAACCTTAAGAAATTGGTTGGTATGCCTATTATGCCCATTTTAAAGATGAGGATAATGAAACATAGCTTTGTTAGGTAACTCCCCAAGGGTCACATAACTTAATCAGAAATGGAGCTGGATTCAAGTGAAATCATTTTTCATAAGTCCATACTCTCAACCGCTGTTCCTTTTGCTATGGCTAGTTCCTAGCTTTTTGATTTAACACAGCAGGATTAAAGGATTTCCTTTATTTTTATTTTTTAATTTTTTTTTTAGTCATTTTTTGTTATGTGTTAAAGAAGTAGTTCAGATTTCTTGGCTATAAAGGTAGTAGTGGGTGGTCTCTTAGTTCTTTTTCCTTCTTGGATTGGAACGAAAATACCTGACTTAGGAAAGATACAAAATCAGGATATGTATGGGACCTTTACTTTGTAATTGGACCTGAGAAAAGAAATTAAATCTGGGAACAGTCTTTTGCTCAAAATTGAAATCTGTGGGAATGTTTCATTTCAGGTACTTAATTGTCATATACACAGGTGCACACTTGGTGTTGACTTTCTTGAATGCAGTGGGATTGAACTTGATTTTGATTTGTTGTACTTTACATACTCAAGAAATATATGTGATTCTGTACAAGTATGGAACTGACCCCATAGCTCATAAAATAATCCTGATTACTACTACTTTTTCTGTGGGATGGCACAGACCTACCTCACAACCATAATATCTTTAAACACAGTTTAATGTATAGTTATTCTGATTTTCAAGTAAACTGGAATGCTAGATTATAGTTCTTCTCAATATTTAAGTATTATGCTTTTATATCTTGGGTTCCATTTCACTAATTATATTTTGGAAGGTTTTTATCTGGTTAAGATGAGGGGAAAAGCATTTAATCAGTTTGCTGAAGACATTTATCCCAGTTCTGATCCCAGCTATGCCAGGGGTAATTTACTAGAGACTCCCTCCTGGGTTTTGTCTAAGAATGTTCAAAGAAGTGGATAGAAAGAAATAGGCTAAGTCAAGAATTAGAGCTAAGGAATATAAGTACAGATTTACCCAGGGATCTTGGATGATTGTTTTTTTTTTTTTCCCTGAATGGGAACATCTTATCAGTTTGGATTTAAAAACAAAAATAAAGGAGTCAACTTCTTTTGGTGCTTTAAATTTTCTATTTGTTGTTAGCTTTTTGTTTCGTATTCAGAAATTCATGTTGTTTGAGTGTAGTATAAAATTTGCTGAGGAGCCTCTTAGAGCTGTTGTGTTACACATTTGGAATCGTGTGAGCACGTATTCTTAGCTCTGTACCCCCCGCCCCAATTTCTCACAAACAGGACTTTTTCTTTTTTAAATTAACCTGGTAAGTGACAAATTATGTAATTTTATTTTTATTTCTTTCATTACTAGTGAGATCGGGCACTTTCAATATCTTATTAGATATTTGTATTTTAATTCTTATGTATGTTGTGGTTGCCCATCTAGCATTCACTGGCACTCATGTTTTCTTTGGATAACCAACTTCCTCCCATCATGCATGTGGTTCAGATGGGATTGTCACATCCCCAGCTCTATAGGTAGAGTTGGCTTGGTTACATTTAACTCTCTCTTCCCTCATCCCCAAAATAAATAGTTCAGGGATAGGGACCTGACCCAGTTCAGGCTGCTTTGATATAAGATACTTGGTTGAGGCTTCCTTAGGAATGGCTGCAAGAGGACACCTTCTTGGAGATAGTGTGGTACGAAGATTGACCCTCATAACTTGCTGCAAGTTTTTCTAATACAAAAGAGCCAGCCTCGGGGCTGTACCAAAAAAATGAGAGAGAGTCTAAGTTGGAGCCCAGAGGCAATCTGGAAAGTCTAGATCAAGTTGGATCTAAAATCAGCCCTACTTGTGGATTTTTTACTTATGTGAGCCAATAAATTCCATTTTTGCTTAAGCCAGTTTGAGTTGGATTTTCTTTTTTCTTGCAACCAAAAGTATGCCACATAAGTATATGTGTTATTTGTAGGGGCTCTTTGTACATCAAGTTCAATATGTTGGTATTTATTTGTATAGAGAAGAAAAAAGTAAAACTATCACTTGAAAAGCCATTACTCTTAAATAACATATTTTAGTGAGGTGACTTTCATATATTTCTTCATAGGTATATATATATATATATATATATATATATATATATATATATATATGAGTTGAATTCATACATATGATTTTAAGGACCTCTTGATTTATGTCCTTCAATTTAGTTTGCTCTGTCACATGAATACTCAACTCTTACCTGTGTCCTCCCTGAGGTAATCAGTGTTAGAACCTACATGAATCCCCTTTTCGCATTTCTCTGTGCCTCGGATAGTTGCCTCCAAAATAAAATGCACGTATGCATATATATATATGTTATACAAAAAATATTTTGTTATACAAAAAAATGGGATCATCTGTGTATTTACCTCCTGTTTCCTTTCTTACCTGTCAATAGATTGTGAAGATCCTTCCAAACCAATTTATATGCATCTAACATCTATTTTAGCAATTGTGCAGTATTAATATTCCGTGGTGGAGGGTACGGATTGCCACAGTTTATTTAACCATTCTTACAGTGGTGGGCATTCATACTGTTTCCATTTTTTGCCTTTGCAGATGGTACTGCAGTAAATATTCTGTAGAAAGTAAGTAAGAGTTGGATCCATGGGTCAAAGAAAATGTGTTTTTTGTTAGTTTTGATATATTTTATAGAAGGCTTACCAAAAAGTGTGACAATGAACATTTCCACTAGCATTCCCCATCAGCCACAGGAAGTGTTCTCAAATTTTAATTTTTATTACTTCATATTTGCAAGGTGTAACTTAATTTAGTTTGCATTCCCTGTAGTTTTTCATATTTGTGTGCCATTTGGAGTTGCTCTTTTTTTAAATGATTATTCATATTCTTTGCCAATTTTTCTGTCAGTTTTTGTGGTTTTATATAAGCTCTTTGTAAGTACAGATATTAACCGATGTGTCTGTTCTAAGCATTTTTTCTGATCTGTGTTTGTCTTTTCACTCTGATGATGCTGTGGTTTCTCATACAAGTTTTTTATTTATTTATTTTTTTCTTTTTTACCTCTGGGTTCCCCAACTCTCAGATTGTACATGCAGTCTTAGTCTCTTCAGAGATTGTCATTTTCTTTTTTTCTTTTTGAACCACTCATAACTTAGAATTACTTTTGCTTATGTTACAAGATAGGGAGCCATCTTCCTCTTCTCCGTATGGATATCCAGTGTGCCTACACTACACATTAAATACATTTTATTTTCCCCTCTGAGCTGAAGTACCACTTTTGTGCTAGATTACATTCCTGTAAGTACCGGAATCTTCTTCAGCCTTCTATTTTAGAATTTTTTAGTCTAGGAAGGTAATGTATTTCAGTGCAATTGGTTTTCTTTAATCATGTGTGTATTGTTTTATGCTTTAAAAAACATTCTTAGAAAGGCTCTGCAGCTTTCATCAGACTGTCTCAGGGGCCTAGTGAAACAATAGTTTTGATGTTAGTGGCTCTCTATGTTTTTGGCTGGTAAGGCGAGTCCTTTCTCACTTTTTTTCAATTTGTTTTTTACATATGAGTCTTAAAGATCACTTTATCCTTTGCCCATTTTTCCTTTTTGTGTTTTTTTTAATGGAGTTTTTTTCTAAAATGTACTAGAGATACTAATCCTTTACCATTAATATATATTGCCAAAGTCTTCTCCCAATTAGTAATTTCTCTTTTGGATTTGTTTGAAATACTGCATAATTAAAACATTTTAAACCAAAAATGTAATCCTTTTCATCAGTGTTTTAAAACTGGGAATCTAATTGGAATCACATATTTCTATACAATGAGAAAACTGATTAATTGTAAGACTGCCATTAAGAAAAATGGGGTATCTCTTTGGTCTGTTCAGATTTTTTACCATTTTAAAAACTGATAGTTTTCTTTGCATAGGTCCTGAATTTTCTTAAAAGTTATTCTCAGGAATTCTTTTTTCATTAGTGTGAATAGAATTGATTTTCTTATTTCAGATTCTATGTAGTTGCTTTTCTGTCTATACAGGTGCCTAATCAGTTTGTTACTTTGGTTTAAACTAGTTTGTTTTTTCAGGTAAAATAACAAAAATGAAATTTATTTTAAAATATACATTTCTTTAGAGGAAACTGCAGGCATCTCATTTTGTTTTGATACTTTTTTTTTTAAAAGATTTTATTTATTCATGAGAGACAGAGAGGCACTCCCTTCAGGGAGCTCAAAGCAGGACTCGATTCCAGGACCCTGGGATCACGCCCTGAACCAAAGGCAGATACTGAACCACTGAGCCACTGAGCCACGCAGGCATCCTTTTTTTTGGTACTTTGAATCTGTGCCCTGACAAAGTGGTTAAAGGATGCCTCCCATTTCACACCAGTTGTTAATCCCAGCCTCATGGAGGCCACTTATGCGCTGCTCCTTGGCCAGTAGTGCCCAGATCTCCTAGCTGTCTCCAGGCCCAGGCTTTAGCTCTTCATGGGTTTCCATGGGTCAAGCTCTCCTGAGATTCCCCAATTTCTAATGTAGTAATAGTGAGACAGGACTGTTATTTCTTTATTTCTGTTGTTGATAACTTCATGTTTTGTAAGATTCAAAAAAATTGGGAAGATACTGTCTTTTACACGCTGAAATACTTAATTTAAAAAGGGAAATTGTTCATTGCTTTTCCTAGAAGTCAGTGTAGCATACTGGTTAAGAGTGTGGCCACTTGGCATCAGAGTATGCTCATATTCCAGCTCAGTTACTTAAAATTTTTGGGTCTCAGTTTCTTCATACTGAAAATGGGATGGAGTGCCTGGGTGGCTCAGTTCGTTAAGCATCTGATTCTTGATTTCGGCTCAGGTCGTGATCTCAGGATTGTGAGATCAAGCCCCACATTGGGCTCTACACTGCCTGTGGATTCTGCTTGGGATTCTCTCCCGTTGCTTCCCCCACAGTGTGTTCGTTCTCTCTCTCTTTCTCTCTAAAAGAAAAGAAAAGAGAAAATGGGGTAATAGTCTCCACAACTTTGTCAGGTTGTAAGCATTAAATGAATAAGGGGGGTATAAAGCTTGACAAAGTGTGCTTTGATAAGTGTTAGCTGTTACTATTAGCATATCCTGGTTATTAACTGGCTCAGTTTTTCTGTTCTTTAAATCTGGTTTTATAGTTCCAAGAGAGAAAACAGTACTTTTTTTTTTTTTCTTTTGAGGTTTAAGGATTTTCTGGAACAAAATTGGACATACTCATTTAAAAATTATTTTCCTAGTTAGTTTCTCGTTACATGTATAATTTTCCTTTTTTATTTTGCAAGCATTTTGTCTCTATGTTCTTTCAAACAGGTAAGCTATAGAACAGTGAGCTGGAAATAAATGATACAGTGATTTTTAGGATAGAGTAGATAAATGTGGATACGGTACCTGTTCAGAATACTGCCAAATTCTCTCTCTTGCCAAGGCCTCGATATTGACAGCAGGCCTCACCTCCAGCTACATAACATCCCGTGTGCCTTGGCACTCTGAAGTCTACACACACCACAGGAGCTCCAAGCATTCACCTAGCTGTGTCAGGAAATAGTATAGCCTCCTGCCAAAAGACATTTGTTCTTTTTAGATTCATGTTCCTTTAGCCATATTTTCCTCACTAGGAATTTTAAGCTAGTTAAGTATTCCCACATGTCACAATCGTACCACCTATTTTAGGTTAAACACAACTGACATCTAAGTTTTCTGTAACGCAACACTAATAAATCTTGTAGTACCAAATAGCATAACCATGTACATTTATAAACTTGTCTGTTTACACTTACTTCTTGCACAACTCACTTTATAGTAATAGAAATACAACTAAATCACTCAGAGGATGACTGGTGTCACAATACCAATAGAACTACCAATGAAACTGGCTCAGAGAATGTAAAGCTTCATTAGCACTCTTTTTGTAATTTTACTATGAACATACAGTCACGTGCTCATACTACTTGAATACTTTTTCTCTATGGTTTATGGTTTCATCTATTTGATCTGAGTTACTTTGCTCCTATTTGTATTCAACTTTAGGGCTTACTTTTTTCATCCCTTTCATTTGATTTTTCCCACTCCTATTGATGCCATCCTGATCTCATGCCCTTCCCATATATAGTCATTATCACCAAGTTTTTGTTTATTCCTCCTGTGTTTCTTTTTGACAAAATTACGCAACATTCTTTTTTCCCCCATTTCTTACAGAAAAGGTAGCATACTATATATACTTCTTTTGAATTTTCTTTTTTTTTACTTAACAATGCAACCTAAAGAAATTCCATATATCATTGGTCCATGGAGCTCTTCCTCATTTTTTTTTGTTTTGTTACGGTTGCAAGTCCTCTTGTGGATTGCACAGTCTGTTCAGCCAGTGGCCCATGAATGAACAGTGAATGTATGTTTCGTTTCTCTGGATGATAAGTTCCTAAGTCAATTTTAAAAACTTTATTCAAGGGATCCCTGGGTGGCTCAGCGGTTTAGCGCCTGCCTTTGGCCCAGGGCGCGATCCTGGAGTCCCGGGATCGGGTCCCACGTCAGGCTCCCAGCGCGGAGCCTGCTTCTCCCTCCTCCTGTGTCTCTGCCTCTCTCTCTCTCTCTCATAAATAAATAAATAAATCTTTAAAAAAAAACTTTATTCAAGTATATTTTATATAATATGAAATGCACTCATTTTAGGATCACAGTTTAATTAGTTTTAATAGATATATACCCTTGTATAAATATCACAATAAAGATATGGAACTTTTTTTTTAAGATTTTATTTTTATTTATGTATTCATGAGAGACGCAGAGAGAGGCAGAGACAGGCAGAGGGAGAAGCAGGCTCCATGGAGGGAGCCCGATGTGGGACTCGATATAGGGACTCCAGGATCACGCCCTAAGCCGAAGGCAGATGCTCAACTGCGGAGCCTCCCAGGCGTACCGATATGGAACATGTTATTGCCAAAAGGGTCCCTTGTGTATAATGTCTGGTTCTCTTCTTTCTCCCACCTCTACTATACTCAGTGCTGCCTGGGGCTTTCTCTGTGTACCCACAGGTAGATGGGCTCTGGCCTCTATTGAATCTTTACCTGGTTGTTTTAGACTTCCTTTTTCTTCCCTTTTATCCATTAAAGGCATCTATCTTTTCCCCATTTTGCATAGATCTGCGGAAATAATGAGAGTGTTTTTCACTGCCTTCACTATTAAGATTTGTTCAATTTCTTTATTTTTAAACTGTTCTTAGAAACAGACATGTGCTTGGGTATATCTCCTAAGCTAGAGTAGTCATTGGTCTTTTAATTGGTGAGGCCAATAAATAATTATTGACAGGAAAAAAAAAAAGGTAGAATCAAAGGATGGGCATTCCTAAAGAGATCAATATCTTGGAATAGATACACCAAGGCAAGTGAGCTAGAAAGATAGGCAGTGTCAGAGAGATGCTTGACTTTGAGGTTTTGGGAATAAATCAAGATTATAACCATGCACAGTTACCTGTAGGAGTGGAATAATAGAAAGCTGGAAGTGAGGAAGCCAAGATGCTAGGTGGATAATGGATATTTTCTCATTCAATAGATACATGGTTGAATCTATTTCTAGATGTGATTCTGTTCCAATGATGTAGAACTGTGCCAAAATCAACCATTTAGATTTATAGAATATTTATAAGTCAAATTCTCCCCATCACTGCTTAAATTTTTAAACAACTTATTTTGCCAATCATTTTATCCAGTTATAAAATAAAATCCTTTTGGAATTCTGACAGGAGCTGCATTAAATATATATATTAATATATAAACTGACATTTTTAAAAGTCTAACTACCCAGACACATGGCATATCTTTCCATTTATTCCATTCTTATGTTACATCCTTAAGTAAAATTTTAGAATCTCCTTTATATGTATATCCTCTAGCTGCATTTGTTAATATATTCCTGGGCATTTTATCATTTTTTTGTTACTACAGTGTATCATAATTTTAATTATGTTTTTGGATAAGGCCTATTTCAAGAAGTGTGACTTAATTTCATATTTAAGGATTTTGTTCTATTTCTTTCCCTGTAGGTTATTTTTTCATCTTGTAAACTTCTAGTTTACAATTCAATTATGGTTAGAGAATGTGGAACATAAACTCTACTTTTTGGAATTCATTAGGGTTTTCTTGATGGCCAAGAATTTGATTTCTTTTTTCTGGTTGGTTTATATTTTATCATTACTATTTTAAACTTGCAGTTGGGTAGGCCAGGGCAGCCAAGGGCAAGAGCAGTTAGTTCATCTGCCATGCTACAATGATGCGGTATGTCTGGGTGGTTCAGTTTGGAGCCTCTTAAGTTTTTCTAAGTAAAGGAGAGCTGTCCTAGGAAGAGGGGCCAAAAGGTGCTTAGTGCTCAAGTCAGGGAAGATGGAGACCAAGAAGAAACATAATTACAAAAAGGAAAAACTCTACTATTTACTGACTCATAGATACCAGTTCCTGATCTTGGCTTTCACTTGTGTTAATCATTAAACCTTTAAATGTGTTCACCACACTGTACTGTGTGGAATACATTATGTTAAAGCACAAATATTAAAGATACTTATAAGAGTACTAGAAAAATCATTACATCTGAGGAATCGGTGAGTAGGTGTGAAAATTTTCATTTTAGAGAAGGAAATGGAAACTCAGATTAAGTAACTTTCAGGATCACAAAGCCAATAACTGTTGAGATTTTGCTTGGTTTTTAAAAATATTTCATGGATATAAGAAATTTAGTATAACATAGAAAACAAAGTTTTATAATATACATCTGTTAAGCATGTTCACATCTTCTTTTTTTTTTTAAATTAATTTTTATTGGTGTTCAATTTACCAACATACAGAAAAACACCCAGTGCTCATCCCGTCAAGTGTCCACCTCAGTGCCCGTCACCCATTCCCCTCCACCTCCCGCCCTCCTCCCCTTCCACCACCCCTAGTTCGTTTTCCCGAGTTAGGAGTCTTTATGTTCTGTCTCCCTTCCTGATATTTCCCAACATTTCTTTTCCCTTCCTTTATATTCCCTTTCACTATTATTCATATTCCCCAAATGAATGAGAACATACACTGTTTGTCCTTCTCCGATTGACTTATTTCACTCAACATAATACCCTCCAGTCCCATCCACGTTGAAGCAAATGGTGGGTATTTGTCGTTTCTAATTGCTGAGTAATATTCCATTGTATACATAAACCACATCTTCTTTATCCATTCATCTTTCGATGGACACCGAGGCTCCTTCCACAGTTTGGCTATTGTGGCCATTGCTGATAGAAACATCGGGGTGCAGGTGTCCTGACGTTTCATTGCATCTGAATCTTTGGGGTAAATCCCCAACAGGCATGTTCACATCTTCTATAGCATTTTGTCTACTTGAGCTGTCAAATTCTATGAGTTGTATTAAGTATATTATGATAGATGATTTTATCAAGTTCCTATAACTGTAGAAGTTTTAGCTTTATGTTTAATCCATAAGGAAACACAATGTATATATTATTTATGATTACATATCTCTTATCATTGCATAATACTCCCTCTTCGTCTTGTTTAATTGGGGTCTTGAATTTTGGCTAATCTGATGATACTATTGCAACCATGTATTATTGTATGTTTATTTCATTAAATTTTTCCCCATCTTCCTATAATAAAGAATCTAGATAGTGTAGATATGTTACAAAGAATAATATGAATGCACATTGAAGTCCTACTATTTGTGTGGGAGTATGTATATAGTATAGTTTAATTTTGGAAATTCCAATTTCTCTATAAATCACCCTTGATAATAATAAACAAATTTGCCTTTAGATTTTTACTTCCAAGTTTGGAAAAACTTGAAGAACATGCAAAATACAGGAATTCAGATTTGTTTTCTAACTGTTCTCAGGTCTGAATGAGCTCTAAGGGGTAACAGGGCTAGAGTTGAGGTCAAAGGGAGGTGAACAAAATTATTAAAACCTTCCTTTTATATACAGATTTAATGGAGAAAGGGAACTGGTTAAAACATTGAAAGGGAAAGACATGGAGGATATACCAAAACTCACTTAGTTCCAAGTGATTAAGATGCAACTATTGGAAATCCCATTTCAGTCTCCACGGATGAATAGAATTTGTATAAACTGTATCTCAGATATTTCAATTAACTAGATGAGAGGAATACTTTCCACAATGTGTATCAACTTATCAGATGATGTGTGCTTTAAATATCTTAAAATTTTAATTGCTAATTATACCTCAATAAAATGGGATTTAAAAATGAGATTTAAAAATGGGATTAAAAAAAGCTTTTCTTTTTTTCAAGAATGGGTCTTGACTATAAAGGATAAATATTACAGTTCATATTTTTCAGTTGAAAACAATTGAAGTAAATTCAGTAGATTCTTTTTTTTTTTTTTTTTTTAATTTTTATTTATTTATGATAGTCACACACACAGAGAGAGAGAGAGAGGCAGAGACACAGGCAGAGGGAGAAGCAGGCTCCATGCACCGGGAGCCCGACGTGGGATTCGATCCCGGGTCTCCAGGATCACGCCCTGGGCCAAAGGCAGGCGCCAAACCGCTGCGCCACCCAGGGATCCCTGTTCAGTAGATTCTAAAACTATATTGAATTCTAGATTTTTTTTGAATTTAAAAGAAAAATAATCTTATGTTTTGGATGGATAGAGAAATTTCGATCCAAATAGCATCAGATGTTTTGATAAACATGGGAATGATGAGGGTATAGTTGCTGGTGGAAAAAATAATGATCGTTCTTGTGTAAGCCAGTTTTAATTTTCCCACACAAGAAATATTTTTTATTTTTAAAAAAAAATTTTAAAGAACTATTTTTAATCTGCAACCTAGAACAAAACAGACAAGTTCCCTACATTCATGGAATTTATATTCTTATGGGACACAATAAACAAAAAAAGCTACAAGACTTTAATGTCATTTTTTTTCTATATGAAAATCCACACTATAGCATCTTATCCTTCACTGCAGGATTTCTGCAGCACATTGTTTTGCTCTGCCACTAAAACATGAAAGTTTGGAAATGAATTTATTATATGTTCACTCTTGAGCTTGACCATTTCTATTGCTAGGATGACATGGCTTGAGATAAAACCCAGAATTAGAATACAAAAAGTAGGAAGGAAAGACTGGAGATTTTCAGTGAGGGTGTTGCAGGGAAGGTGGACAATGAAACACCAAGATAACTTCAACTTTGCTATTCTCTAAATTTTGGAATTTAGCTATTAAGATTTGTAAAGTGTGTGTTGAGGTCAGAATTGTAGCCTGTCAGGTCAGACTATTTCTCCGCATAGTCATTTTGAAGAACAAACTTTGGTGATAAATCTAAATCCAAGTAACAATAACTTAAAGTGAGATTCAGTATTTTATTCCTTTCATATGTATATTACTATATACCTGTGATCATCAAAAATCTTTCTTTTTTTAAAAGATTTATTTATTCATGGGCACCCCGGTTGGCTCAGTGGTTTAGTGCTGCCTTCAGTCCAGGGCCTGATCGTGGAGACCGGGGATCGAGTCCCACCCACGTCAGGCTCCCTGCATGGAGCCTGCTTCTCCATCTCTCTCTGTCTCTCATGAATAAATAAATAAAAATAACGATTTATTTATTCATGAGAGAGAGTGAGAGAGAGAGGCAGAGACACAGGCAGAGGGAGAAACAGGCTCCGTGCGGGGAGCCTGATGTGGAACTCAATCCTAGGACCCTGGGATCACACCCTGAACCAAAGACAGATGCTCAGCTGCTGAGCCACCCAGACATCCCTGGTCATCAAAAATCTAATCAGTTATTTTTATTTATTAAAATTTTTTTTAAAGATTTTATTTATTTGAAAGAGTACTAGCAGGGGTAAGGTCAGAGAGAAGGAGATGGAGAGGGACAAGCAGACTCCCTGCTGAGCAGGGAGCCTGTTGAGGGCTGAATCCCAGGACCCTAAGATCATGACCTGAGCCCCAGGCCGACGCTCAACTAACTGAGACACCCAGGTGCCCAGAACCAGTTATTTTTGAAGGAAAATCATATATCAAGAAGAATGAGCATTTTCTATAAGAAATGTTTGTGGTGGTTGCTTTTCTTTCTTTTTTTTTTTTTTAAATAGCCAATTAAAAAGGAAAAAAAGGCAGGATATAAATGCGTGATGGCAGGATCGAGATCTGTGAATGAGATCTTCCAGTTCTCCATGAGGTGGCAGCAGTTCTTCAGTTATCTGAGAAATCCTGCAGTGAAGGTCACGTTCAAACATTTAAGAGATAGTCCAACTGAGAATTTGTACAGGTTGTGCTTTTTTGTTGTTGCCAGATTTCTTTTCTGGTCCTTTCTTTGCTATGTCTCTCTCATTCTTGTTGTCTTCCCCACTCCACCCCCCACCTCCACCCCCCTTGGCAAAGTTCAACCATGGATCACCTTTTTATTAGATCTGATGAGCCTTCCTTTTCTGAAATGGCCTACTTATGCTGAAGTCAACAGGCAGACTTCACAGCAGTCCTCAGGGCCAAATTACAATTCAGCATCCTTAGAGGTTGACTTGGCTGGAGATTGAGAAAATGGAAACATAACTGATCTTGCATTTTAGAGGAGAGGATTGCTTCCTTCCTAGGACACATGTTTATCTTTTTTTAAAAAATATGTTTTATTTATTTATTCATGAGAGACACAGAGAGAGGCAGAGACATAGGCAGAGGGAGAAGCAGCCTTCATGCAGGGAGCCTGATGTGGGACTCGGAATACATGTTTATCTTTTTATTTATTTTTTAATTTTTATTTATTTATGATAGTCACAGAGAGAGAGAGAGAGAGAGGCAGAGACATAGGCAGAGGGAGAAGCAGGCTCCATGCACCGGGAGCCCGACGTGGGATTCTACCCCAGGTCTCCAGGATCGCGCCCTGGGCCAAAGGCAGGCGCCAAAGCGCTGTGCCACCCAGGGATCCCCATGTTTATCTTTTTAAAGACAAGTTTTCAGGGGTTTGAATTAGAGGCATTACAGATAAAATGTAGATGCCACCAATGTTTTGTAAAAGAGTTAATTTAAGGCTTTAAGATGATATGTTTACTTTTATGTTTTCTTGCTTTAAAATCATGTTATAGACTAAAAATGAGATTATATTTGTCTTTTTGTGAGGAGGGAATTGTTTTCTGGAAGCACTCAGTTAAAATAAAGGATTTAAAATTGCACTCATTTTCCACCAAACTTCTAAAACTAAATTGTTCTATGATTTTGACTTCAGTATTTGAATGCATTTAATTCTAATAGGCTTCCTTCCCCAAATGTTTCAAATTATAAGACAATTCTTTCATTGTATTCTTCATCAGAATCTGGCACTACCTCTCTTTCTCTGCTTACTTAGCTTAAATGACACTATTACTGGCCTGAGTAATGACAGACGTGCTTGGTATAAATATGTGTTCATAATGGTAGCATCATTTTTAGAAGGTTCAGAAGTCGTCTTTCCACTAATGTTCTTGATCAGACTTGCCACTTCAAAGGTGTTGATTTTATTGATAATGTCTACATTTTTATGAGTAACATTTCTATTTAATTTTTGCTTCTATATTAATTCTCTCTACTTTAAAAAAAATACTTTGTTTTTTATAGCACTGTAGATTCAGAGCCAAATTGAGCAAAAGATCAGCATTCCCATATAGGCCCTGTCCTACATATATATAGCCTCACCCACTATACACATCCCACACCAGCTATTTTCCCATTATTGATTTTCTTTTTTTTTTTCTTTTTAAGATTTTATTTAGTTATTTGACAGAGCACAAGAGCAGTTGCAGAGGGGCAGACTCCCCACTGAGCAGGGAGCCCAATGTGGGGCTACATTCCAGGGCCCTGGGATCATGACTAAGCCAAAGGCAGATGCTTAATGGAGTGAGTGCCCCTCCCATTATTGATTTCTAGTTTAATTCCAGTGTCATCTGAGAACATATATGATTTCTATTCTATTGAATTTGTTATGGTCTCTTTTTGTGGTTCAGAATATCATCTTGGTGAGTGTCCCACATAAGTTTGAGGAGAATATATATTCTGCTGTTGTGTGAAGTGGCCTATAGTCCACTATAACAAGTTGATCTGTCGAATTCAAGTGTGTTTTTAGTGATGTTTTGCCTACTGGATTTCTGATACAGGGATGTTAAAATCTCCAGTTATAATTGGGGATTCATTATTTCTCCTTGCAAATCTATCAGTTTTTGCCTTATGCATTTCAACACTGGGTTGTTAGATACATACACGTTAAGAATTACTATGTCTTGTTAGAGAATTCACTCCTTTGTTATTATTTAATGCCCCTACTTATCCATAATAACTTTCCTTACTCTGGGAAGTCTGATCTCTCTGAAATTAAGATAGCTACTTCCATTTTTTAAAATTAAACTCAGTCCTGAGATCAAGAGTCACATGCTCTACCAGCTAAGCCAGGAGACACCCCCATGTCTTTATATTTAAAGAGGATTACTTGTAGGGATGCATGGGTGGCTCAGTGATTGAGCAGCTGCCTTCAGATTGTGATCCTAGGGTCCTGGAATTGAATCGCACATCAGACTCCCTATAGGGAGCCTACTTCTCCCTCTGCCTAGGTCTCTGCCTCTTTTTCTGTGTCTTTCAAGAATAAATAAATAAATTTTTTTAAAAAAATAAAGAGGATTGCTTGTAGACTATATAGCTGGGTCTTGTTTTTGATCCCCTCTGACAGTTTCTGTGTATTAATTGGTACATTTAAATTATCGGCATTCAAAGCAATTATTGATACAGTTTAAGATCTACAATATTTGTTACTGTTTTATATTTGTTGCCCTTGCTCTTTGTTCTTATTTTTCTCCCACATCTTTTTCTGCCTTTTGTGGGCTTAACTGAGCATTTTATATGATTCCATTTTCTCTCCTTTCTTAGCCCTTTAATTATACTTTAAATAAAAAAGATTATTTTAAATTTCAGTCTGATAAACATATAGTATTTTATTAGTTTCAGGTGTGCAGTTAGTGATTCAGCAATTCTGTATGTGCTCATCATGATAAGTGTACTCTTTTTGTTGTTGTTTTTAGATAATCTGTATGCCCAATGTTGGGCTCAAACTCATGACCCCAAGATCAAGAGTCACATGCTCTACCAACTGAGCCAGATGCCCCAATTATGCTTCTTTTAAAAATTTTTCTAGGGGATGCCTTGGTGGCTCAGCGGTTAAGCTTCTGCCTTTGGCTTAGGGTGTGATCCTGGAGACCGGGTTTGAGTCCCGCATCGGGCTTCCTGCATGGAGCCTGCTTCTCCCTCTGCCTATGTCTCTGCTTCTCTTTCTGTGTGTCTCTCATGAATAAATAAATAATAAAATCTTAAAAAAAATTTTTTTCTAGTGTTTGCCGTAGAGTTTGGAATATACACTTAACAGCTAATCCAAGTCCACCTTTGAGTAATACTGTACCCTGTGTGAGTAGTATAAGTATTTTATAAAAACGATATATATTCTTTGTTCTCATCTCTGTCACTGTTGTGACATTTCACTTAAACATAAGTATACACTAGAGCATACATAATCAGATACACTGTTGCTGTTGTTATTTTGAACAAGCTTTTCTATTAGAACAAATAAGAATTAAAAAAGCTTTTAATTTTTACCTACCTTTTTAATTTTTACCTATTCATTCTCTGATGTTCTTCCTTTCTTTATGTAGATCTTAGTTAGTTGTTTTTTTTTTTTTTAATTTAAGCTGTGTGCTCAACAGAGGGCTTGAACTCATGACCCCAAAATCAAGAGTGGCATGCTCTATTGACTGAACCAGCCAGGCATCCCTGTAGGTCTGTTTTCAACCCAAAATATTTTCTTTCCTTCTTTCTAAAGAATTGCTTTAACATTAACCTGCAAGGCAGGTCTACTGGCAATTTTTGTCTGGAAAAGTTTCTATTTTCCCATTACTTTTAAAGGATAATTTTGCAGGTTACAGAATCCTGGGTGTTATTTTTTCTTTCATCATTTTAAATGTTTCACTCTGTTATCTTCTCGCTTGCATGGTTTCTGAAGAAAAGTTGCTATAATTCTTATCGTGGCTCGTTTATAGGTAAGATTTTTTTCCTCTGATTTCTTTAAAGATTTTGTCTTTCTTTTTGATTTTATGCAGCTTGAAGATGATATGCTTAGGTGTAGTTGACTTTTGTGTTATTGTTTTGTTTTGTTTTTGCGTTTACTCTGCCTGGTGTTCCTGAGATTGCTGGATACGTGGTTTGGTGTCTGACTTTAATTTTGGAAAAATTTGTCATTATTTTTTCAAATATTTCTTCTGTACCTTTCTCTCTCTCCTATTGGTATTTCCACTATGTGTATGTTATACCTATTTGTCCCACTGTTCTTGGATGTTCTGTTCCACTTTTTAAATTTTTCTGTTTGTTTTTGTGTTTTAGGAGTTTCTCTTGACATATCCTCAAGTTCAGTGATTCTTTTCTCAGAATCTAGTCTCAGCATCTAGTCTACGAATGAGCACCTCAAAGGCATTATTCATTTCTGTTACAATGTTTTTGATCTATAGCTTTTTTGTTTTTGCTATTTTAATTTTTATTGGATTAATTACAAAGGAAATAGAAAATCTTTTAAAACATGCTTCTTTTAAACATGCATCTCCATTCATCTCCATAATACTTTTCATCTTATTATACTGAAGTCCTATATCTACTCAGTAACTCCCCATTCCTGGCAACCCATTCTCCCCAGTCCTAGAAACCACCATTCTAATTTCTGGCTCTATGAGTTGTACTACTTTAAGTAATTAACATAAGTAGAATTATACAGAATTTGTCTTTTTTGACTGGCTTGTTTTACTTAGCATAATGTCCTCAAGGTTCATTCATTCTGGAGCACATTGCAGAATTTCCTTTCTTGTTAAGGAAGGAGCACTATTCCTTCATGTTGATATACCACATTATACTTACCCATTTATTTGCCAATGAACACATGGATTGCTTCCAAGTTTTAGCTTATTGTAAGTAATGTTGCTATTAACGTGAGTGTACAAATACCTCAAGACCCTACTTTCAGTTCTTTTGGGTATACCAAGAACTGGAATTGCTAGAAAATATGGTAATTCTATTTTTAATTTTTGAGGAGCCACCATATTTTCTACAGTGACTGTTCCCCATTATCCATGCATAAGGGTTTCAATGTCTCCACATCATTGTCAACACTTATTTCCTGTTTTTGGATAGTAGCCATACTAATAAGTGTGAAGTGGCATCTTATTTTAATTTTGATTTACATTTCTCTAATGATTAGTAATGTTGAGCATATTTTCATGTATTTATTGGTTATTTGTATATCTTTAGACAAGTGTCTATTCAAGTGTTTCCCCCATTGTTGAATCAAGTTGTTTGTTTTTATATTGTTGAGTTTTAGGAGTTCTCTATATATTCTGGATATTAGCCATTTATTAGATTTTTGACTTACAAATATTTCCTCTCATTCTGTCAGTTGTCATTTTACTCTATTGATAAGGTCTTTAAATTTTTTTTATTTTTATTTTTTATTTATTTGAGAGAGTGAGAAAAAGAGAGAGAGCATGAGCAGGGAAGGAGCAGAGGGAGAAGCAGATACCCTGCTGAGCAGGGAGCCCGATGACATGGGGCTCAGTCCCAGGACTCTGGGACCATGACCTGAGCCAAAGGCCGACATCCAACCAACTGAGTCACCTAGGCGCCCCTTTATAATATCTTTTGATAAATAAATTTTAAAATTTTTCATGAAGTTCAATTTATATATTTTTTTGTTGCCTATGCCTTTAGTGTCATATTCAAGAAATCAGTGCCAAATCCAGTGTTGTGAAAGTTTTATCCTATGTATTTTTAAAGACTCTCTAGGGGCACCTGTGTGGCTCAGTCAGTTAACATATGACTCTTGGCTTGGCTCAAGTCATGAACTCAGGGTTGTGAGATCAAGCCCCACATTGGGCTCTGTGCTCAGCAGGGAGTCTGCTTGAGATTTTTGCCCCCCTCTCTCCCTCCTCCTCTGCTCATCCCCCTGCTTGCACACATGCTTGCATGCGGTCTCTCTCAAATTAATTAATTAATTAATTAATTAAAAAAATAAAATCTTAAAAAAAAAGACTTGCCTTTTCTTCATTGAATGTTCTTGGCAGCTGTGTCAAAAATTATTTAATATAAGCAAGGGTTTAATTTTGGGCTCTCTATTCTATTTCATTTGTCTATATGTCTGTTTGTTTTTGCCAATACCAGGCTGCTTTGATTACTGTAACTTTGTAATAAGCTTTGAAATCAGGAAGTATGAGTCCTACAGCCTTTTTCTTTTAAACAATTATTTTGGCTATGTGAGGTTCCCTGAATTGTTCTGGGAATTTTAGCATCAGTTTCTCTATTTCTACAAAAAATGACATTGGGATTTTGTTGGATATTTCTTTGAATGTGTAGATTGTTTTGGGTGGTATTGACATCTTAATAATGTGAGGTTTTGTAATCCATGAATATGGACTATATTTCCATTTCTTTATATCTTTAATACCTTCCAACAATATTTTATAGTTTTCATTGTAGAAATCTTTTATCTTCTTGGTTAATTCCTAAGAATTTTATTTTTCTTGATGTTTGAAAATGGGAAAGGTTTTGTAATTTCCTTTTCAGATTTTTTCATTGCTAATACATAGAATGCAACTGATTTTTGTGTTAACTCTGTATGTCTGTTCAGCTACTTACTGAACTCATTTATTTTAATAGTTGTATGTGTATGTAAAATCGTTAGGAATTTCTACATGGAGGATCATATCTGCAAACAGAAATATTTTGGCTTCTTCCTTTCAATTTGAATACCATTTTTTAAAATTTATTTACTCTTGCCTAATTGCTTTGGCTAGAACTTAAGAGTACCACATAGAATAAAACTGGTAAAAAATGGGCATCCTTGCCTTGCTTCTGATCTTAGAGGAAAAGCTTTTTAGCCTTTTTAAAAAAATTTTTTTTTTTTGCTCTTTTGCCTTTTAACAGTAAATATGATGTTCACTGTAGATTTTTCACAGATGGTTTTTATAATGTTGAGATAATTTACTTCCTAGTTTGTTGAGTGTGTATGTGTTTTATCATGAAAGGATATTAAATTTTGCCAAAAGCTTTTGTCTTATCAGTTGAGATCATATGGATTTTGTCTTTCATTTTGTTAATGTAGTATATTATATTGATCAATTTTTGTATTTTGAACCATCCTTAGACCCAGGAATAAATACCACTCAGTCGTAGTGTTTAACCCTTTTAATATACTGCTGAATTTGGTTTGCTGGTATTTTGGGGAGATAGGCACATCAATGTTCATAAAGGAATATGGGTCTGTAGTTTTCTTTTGTATCTTTGTCTGACTTTGGTATCAGAGTAATGCTGGCTTTTACAGAATGAGCTTGGAGACTCCTTTTCACTTTTTTTGGAAAAGTTTGAGAAGTGTTTATGTTATTTGTTCTTTAAATGTTGGTTGAATTCATGAGTGAGGCCATCTGTTCCAGGGCTTTTCCATGGCGGAAGATTTTTGATTACTGAGTTAATGTTTTTATTAGTTATAGGTGTATTCAGGTTTTCTATGTCTCAGAAAATAGACTTGGTAGGTTTATTTTTCTAGGAATTTGTTTCATTTACATTATCCAGTTTGTTGTACAATTGCTCATAGTACTCTTATAATCCTTTTTTTTTTTTTAAAAGAAAGATTTTATTTATTCATGAGACACAGAGAGAGAGGCAAACACATAGACAGAGGGAGAAGCAGGTTCCCTGCGGGGAGCCTGATGCGGAACTCAGTCCCAGGACCCCAGGATCACACCCTGAGCCAAAGGCAGCTGCTCAACCACTGAGCCACTCAGGCTCTTATAATCTTTTCTATAATCTTTCTTATAATCCTTTTTATTTTTGTAGGATTGGTAGTGATGTCCCCACTTTCATTTCTGAATTTAGTAATTTGAGTCTTCCCTCTTTTTTTCTTAATCCATCTAGCTAAAGGTTTGTCAATTTTGTTGATCTTTTCAAAGAACTTTTCATTATGTTGACTTCCTTTGTTGCTTTTCTATTTTCTATTTTGTTTATCTCTGCTCTAATACTTATTATTCTAAACACCGCTGTGTTTAGATTTTTCTTCTTTTTCTAGTTCCTTAAATTGTAAAATCAGACTGTTGGCTTGAGATCCTTCTTGTATGTTTTAATTAGCATTTATATCTATAAATTTCCCCCTTAGCACTCTTTCACCTGTGTGACATACATTTTAGTATCTTCTGTTTTCATTTTCACTTGTCTCTATGGATTTTTGAATTTTCTTTGATCCATTCACAAATTTGTGAATTTTCTAATCTTCTGTTATTAGTTTCTAACTTTATCCCATGTGGATGGTAAGACATTTTGTATGATGTCTATCTTTCTAAATCTATTGAGGCTTGATTAGTGGACTAACCTATGGTCTATCCTGGCAAATGTCTATGTGTACTTGAAAAGAATATGTATTCTTTTGTTCTGTATACGTGTGTTAGATCTAGTTAGTTTATTGTGTTAAGTTTTCTGTTTCCTTACTGATTCATCTGGTTGTTCTGTGCATTATTGAGAATGTGCTATTGAAGTCTCCAGCTGTAAATATGTAAAACTGTATTTCTCCAACGGATTCTGTCACTTTTTGCCTCAGATATTTTGATGGTCTGTCATTAAGATGCAAGATGTTTAATATTGTTAAATCTTCTTGCTATATTGAAATTTTTATTAATATAAATAATATATATTTTGTGACATTTTAAAGTCTATCACTTCTGATAATAGTTAGCCACCCTTGCTTTCTCTTAGTTACTTTGCATGGAATATCTTTTTCTTTTTACTTTCAATCTGTGTCTTTGGGTCAATACTGCAATTTTACCTGTCTTTCCAATTTTGAGGGGCAGTGATTTGCCCTATGACCTTACTTCTGTGCAGTATCTAAGAAGAGTTGTTGATTTTTCCATTTGTTAAGCTTTGTACTTGTTAGGACAACGTGACAAGCTCCCTACATGCTAGAACAGACACTCTCCATTTTTTTTAACTTTGTATTTGAATGGTTAGTCAATAACTTTCATTCTTTCTTGCATTTAAGGTTACATTTTTTTTACTAGTTCTATTTCTGCATTCCATAGTTGTTGATATGTCATTCATTTTCAAATAATTGGTAATTTCACATTTTCTTATCTTTTTATATTAGTTTTAAATCTTTTTATTCTAAGAATAATTAATTTAAAGGCTTACTTATTTTTAAAAAAGAGAACGTGTGAGCAGGGGGAGGGTCAGAGGGAGAGAGAATATCAAGCAGATTCTGCACTGAGTGTGGGAGCCTGAAACAGAGGTTGATCCCAGGACCCTGAAATCATAGCCTGAGCCAAACTCAAGAGGTGGATGCTTAACTGACTGAGCAACCCAGGTGCCCCTAAGAATGTTTAGTTTAACTTTTCCCCCCGCCAAGGGATAGAATTTTGATGAGGGAGAATGGGGCTTTACTTTGCTAGTAAATGCATTGAAGTCAAGACATGTACGTAATGTTTTCTCCATTTTGCAATTTTTAAAAATATTTTCCTCTGTGTCCTAATACATAGTTGATTTTGTAAATGTTCCATGTATGTTTGAAAAGATATACATTCTCTGTTTGATGGACCATAAGTATATGTACTGGGAAAGAAATATGGTGGGCACATCCTATGTTCATAGATACTTCTGGATTGCCTTCCAGAGGGTCTATAACAGTTTACCTTACTGTACATGAGAATCTGTTTATTTATATCCTCATCAACACATGAAATTTTATAAAAAGATTTTATTTATTCATGAGAGACAGAGAGAGGCAGAGACACAGACAAAGGGAGAAGCAGGATCCATGCAGGGAGCCTGATGTGGGACTCGATCCCAGGACTCCAGAATCACACCCTAGGCAGAAGGCAGGAGCTAAAGCACTGAGCCACCCAGGTGTCCCAACAAATGGAATTTACATCTTTTTAGTTTTTATAGCCATGATGGCAAGAAGCACCTGCTTAATTTGCAGTTTTGTTAATCCTGAGATTGAACATTTATTTGTATGCTTATTTGACTTGAATATTATCTTCTTGAACTGCTTTTTGTGGTCCGTCTTTTCTTGGATTAAGGGTTTTTGCTATTGATTTATAGGAATCTTTTGCAATTTAGGAAAATTTTTACAAATATTTTCTTCAAGCTGTCATTCATCTTATATTCCATTTTATATTCTTCTTATATTTTGTGTTAATTTTTTATACATCTTAAGAGCCTGGAGTTACAAGATCCTGTCCTGCATCTTCTAATTGAGTTATCTCATCTACACTTCAGTCTGCAACTTTTGATCCTAAAGTCTATAATTATCTCTCACATAGGCCCTTTTTTTTGAGATGTGAATCACTATAGCCAACTTTTGAACATCTCACAGGATCCTTGAACCCAGTATTTCTAAAAATCAGTTGACTGTTCACCACCTACCTAACCCAATAATTCCCTCCTTGCATATTCCCTATCTCAACATAAATGACCCACGCTAGTAAACTAAGAAGAGGTCCTAAATTCCTTCCAGTTACTTTTCATCCATTGACAATTTACAGTAGATACTACTTCATTAATATTTCAAATTTCTTTCCTCTTCATTAATCCTCACTACTTATCCTTAGTCCAGGTTTTCATTAAATCTCTCTCCTTTTATAACTATATCCTATACTATTGAAATACTCCAGTTGATCTCTCTGAATCTGATCTTCCTCTCTTCAACCTGACAGCACTGATACTAGAATTTTTTTCTAATGGACAAAAATGAAGATGCTTGGTAAAGGGGTAACTCATTATGGACTAAGTTTTTACACAATCAAAATTTTCTAGACAAATGAATAAATAAGAACACATAATCCATAGTCAAGAGAAACCAACCCTGAGAAGACTAAAATATGAGAAATAGACAGGAACTCAAAAGCAACTAGTATGATTATATGCAAAGACTTAAAGGAAAAACTGGCCAGATTGAGTAATCTCAGAAGAGAAATTAATAATGATAGCCAAATTGAATTACAGAAATGAAAAGTGAAATGAAGGGATCCCTGGGTGGCGCAGCGGTTTGGCGCCTGCCTTTAGCCCAGGGCGCGATCCTGGAGACCGGGATCGAATCCCACATCAGGCTCCCGGTGCATGGAGCCTGCTTCTCCCTCTGCCTATGTCTCTGCCTCTCTCTCTCTCTCTCTCTCTGTATGACTACATAAATAAATAATAAAAAAAAAAAAAAATTAAAAAAAAAAAGAAAAAAAAAAAGAAAAGTGAAATGAAGTATTTACAGGATGGGATCTGACTCTTGATTTCAGCTCAGGTCATGATCTTAGGATCTTGAGATCAAGCCCTGCATCAAGCTCCACACTCACCAGGAGTCTGCTTGAGATTCTCTCTCTCCTTCTGTCTTTGCCCCTCCACCTACTCATTCTCTCTCTCTCTCTCTCTCTCTCTCTCTCTCTCTCTCTCTCTCTGTCTCAAATAAAATCTTTAAGCACACACACAGAATATTCAAAATGAGTCAGATCCTGGGCCATGAAACAAGTCTCCATGGATTTCAAGAAAATGAAATCTTGCTATCTTCTCAGATCTCAACAGAATAAAAACAAATCAGTAAGAAATCAATAAAAAGTGATGTCTGTCTTTCCTCAGTAAAACTATTTAGCCTAAATTCCTTAGTAGGGCATAGTTTGTAATTATCTGCCTGTGTTCTTTCAGCCACCTCCCCAGAACCTTCTTAGTTTGCCAGACAGGCATTCTGACAATTCCTCTCACTTTTTTGTCCTCATTTGCCCACTGGTAATTTGTTTTATAGGGCCTCCCATGCTTTTTAGTTTAGGGTTCTCCCTATTACATAGAAGGTACTTCTCTTATTTGTATCTTTTAAACAAAATGTGTTTTCTGCTTTGATTATATTTAGGCTGATATTAATAGTACCGAAGTTTAGCATTCACTTCATTTATCAGTTTTGACTCCATTATCTTTTGTTTTTGTGTCATTTTGATTTATGTGTGTTTTCTGTAAACAGCATAGCTGGATTTAATTTCTGTTTCTGTTTTTAGGTCAGTCTAAGAATCTGTTGTTGTTTTGGCTGGATTTAGCCCATTTTTACTACAGTAATTGACATAGTCTTATAGTGCTCACCTTGGTATGTTTCCTATTTATTGTACTTTCTTTTTTTACCTATCAAGTGCTTTTATTTATTATCCTGTCTTCTTTCTTCCCTCTCCCCTATCCCTTCATCCCTCTTACCCTTCCTTTTAAAACATTTTTGTGATTTGGAAGTTATATATCTTATTATTCTCCAAATTGATCACCTTGTATTTTTCTATCAACATTGACAATCCATCATTTTTACCTGCTTCTCTTACAGCCTGAGAAGGCAGGGATCTTAGCATAGTTCAATACCCCTCTTTGCCTACCCATTGAATTTATGTGAAATTGTAGTTGCAGAGTTTTATTATTTAAAACCATGATTCCCCTACTTTTAGAGAAATGGTTTCTTAAGTATGTATGGTATAAAAGAAAATGTCATGGTTTTACCAGTTTCTTACTTTACATTATTTCTTGAATTCCATGGTGGCTTTTCCCGACATTTTTGGTTAATTTTTAGTGAAGTATAGCATCTAGTAATTACTTAGGAATCTGTTCCAAGAGAAGTAAACTTTCAGAATCTTTGTAATTTTAAATTGTCTTTTTCTTTTGCCTTTAAAATATATGATGGTTTGGTTTTGTATTTGAATTCTAAATTTAAAGTTATTTTACCACAGAGATAATATTGCTCTACTGATTTCTTGTAGATATATGGTCATATGCAAGCCCACTTATATATTTTAATAGGTAACCTGTTTTGCACTTTGTTCCCCCTCCCTTTCCTCACCTTCTGTTTCCTCCCCCTCTTCTCCCCTCTTTACTTCTTTTTCCTTCTTTTACACCTAAATAACTTTATCTTCATCAAAATTTGCAATTAGCTGTATCTGGTGTGCACTCTGCCACCACAATTCCTAGGCTTTCATGGGCTCTTATGTCTGTTTTCCTTGCTGCTTAACATTTTCCCCATAATTCATTACTTTTATTTTGCACTCTATTACAGAAGAATCCCCCAGTTTGCATTTCCAGGTTACCAATTTAGTTACTTATTTCCATTTTTACCTCACATACTGAAACTTATTTGTGAAGTTGGGGGATTACAATAGTTTCAACCACTCTGATCACTTTTTTATATATATTACTTTCGTTTGTGATAGCCTCTCATCTCTCTGAGGATACTAATGATTATTTTTCAGTTTCCTCTGTTCTTCTTTGCAAATTCTGTTTCCTCATGTTCTTTTCATATTGTTCATTTTTCTCAGGTATCTGGTAGTTTTTGGAAATATGTTTACATTTAAGAGATTTTTATTTCAGTGCTTTTAGATTAAAGGTATTCCCTCAGCAAGTTGGGAATTCTTATTTTCCTAGAAGTGAATATAGATTCCCAAGGTTGTGCAGGAAAGACAAGGAGGATATACGTGCAGGAGGGTTTTTCTTACTGTAAGTGGTTACCTTTATCTTGTGGGTGCAGGGTACCATCCTTATCAGCTGACATGTGTGGGACACTCTTCCATTTCTGTGGTGCTCTGAGAGTCTTTCATATCAGAATTCATTATTTATTTAGAGCAGTGTACTCTCAGCATATTAAAAAAGCACACAAACTTTCCTCATAGTCACCTATGAAATACAAGCCTTCAACACTGGAAAGGCCATCAAGATTGGAATGAACAGAATTATTATTGATCGGTAAGTTTTCACTGGGGTAGTGAGATTTTTTTTTTTTTTTTTTTATTGTTACCGTAACAAATTATCACACAAATTTAGTGGCTTGAAATAACATAAAATTGTTATCTTACAGTTTTAGACACCAGAAGTCCTAAAATCAAGTTGTCAGTTGGGCTGTGTTCCTTCTGGAGGCCATAGGGGAATCCATTTTTTTATTTATTTGAAAGAGAGAGAGAGGGCAGCCCGGGTGGCTCAGTGGTTTAGTGCTGCCTTCAGCCCAGGGCATGATCCTGGGGACCCAGGATCGAGTCCCATGTCAGGCTCTCTGCATGGAGCCTGTTTCTCCCTCTGCCTGTGTCTCTGCCTCTCTTTCTCTCTCTCTGAATAAATAAGTAAAATCTTTAAAAAGAGAGAGAGAGAGAGGGAGACTGCATGAGCGGGGGAGGAGCAGAGAGAGAGGGAGAAGCAGACTCCTTGCTGAGCAGAAGGCTGGACTCAGGGCTTAATCCTGGGACTCCAAGATAATGACCTGAGTGAAGGCAGACACTTCATCAATTGAGCCACCTGGGTACCCCTGTGGGAATCCATTTCCTTGCTTTTTTCTGGTGTCTAGAGGCTGCCTGCATCCCTTGGCTCATGGCCCCTCTTTCATCTGTAGAGCCAACAGCCTTGTATCTTCAACTCACTCTCTCTCTCTCTCTCTCTCTCTCTCTCCCCTCCCCCCCCATCTCTTTCCCGTACTCTCTGACTCTGCTTCTGTCATCACATCTCCTACTGTAAGTCTGACCTTCCTGCCTCTCTCTTATAAGGACCTTTACGATTACATTGGGCTCACTCAGATAATCTAAGATTATCTTTCCATCTCAGGATCCTTAAATGAATCAATTTTGCAAAGTCCTTTTTGACATGTAAGATGATATATTCATGGTTCTGGAAATTAGAATGTGGACATCTTTGGGGGACCATTATTCTGCCTCTCTTAGGAGGCTAAGAGGTTTGTGCCTGTTTTTGGTGAGACATAGCAGTGGGTGGTCTCAGAGAAGATAAGGAGAAGACATGCTTGGTTTGGGGTAGATTCCCTACTGGTCCTTCTGCCCTTTCCCTGTTAGTCCCTCACTCCCTACTGAACCCATCTACTCTTTTCTACACCTTCCAACTCCTCAACACAGGTAACTCAAAGTCATCCTACAGAGATGCAGAAGCCATGCCACCCAATTAACACAATTCAAAGGATAAATGTCAACATTTATACAAAATATTGTCAGAAAGGACATAAAAAATGGGAAAGGATTCTTTATGGATTCTGTAAGGGCCTGTAAAACTCCAATTTATGTACCAGAAATGACTACATATGTTATATAGTCAAAATATCTCTACTGAATCCTGAAATGTATATGTGTTGAGCCTGCATTTAATCTCGGATCGTCTCTGTAGATTATGATGTGAAATACACTTTTGAGGTCTGATGAAAACCACATGGTGGAGCTTTTCCACCAAGCTGTAGAATGGGGTTGGCCCTGTGCCTGCACAATACATCCTGTGTAGCCTCTGTGTTTGATGGATGGCCTGCTCTTCCGTGTATGTAACCGATGCATCTTTCTGAAACAGTGAAATCTGAGAATAGAACCCATATTTAATGTATTGAACCCAAGCTGTCAATAGAATTAAATACTTTTCAGCCAAGGATGTCATTCTTGTTCTTCTTCTGAAACAGAGTATTTGTTATTGTTATTGTTGAACTGGCTGATGTTCCTTTTCCCAACACTGTGCTCCCAAGAAAGGGCAGACAAGCAAAAGGACAGATAAAGCATGGAGCAGTAGGAAATGTTGTGAAGTCCTAGCAAACTCATTAATCACAATTAATGAGGACCTGGAAGCCATCTAAAGTTTAATTTTGTGATACTTAAGAGGACTATATAATAAACACTTTAATAGAATAAACATTATTTCATGTAAGTTCCTGGTTGAAACACAATTTTTTCTTTTGCAAATATTTTTTAAATTATGAAATACTTCAGACACACAGAAAACAGAGAACAAAACATCTATGCATTTAAGATCCAGATTTAACAAATGTTAGCATCTATTTTCTTTACTTTAGGTACTGAAAAAAATAGAGGTGCGTGGGTGGCTCAGATGGTTAAGCATCTGCCTTTGGCTTAGGTCATGATCACAGAATCCCTGGATCCAGCTTCCTGCTCAGCGGGGAATCTGCTTATCCCTGTCTCCCACCCCTTCCCTTCCCCCTGCTTATGCTCTCTCTCAAATAAATAAATAAAATCTTAAAAATAAATGAATGAAAAAAATAAAAATAAATAAAAATAGAACAAACATAGTCAAAGCCTCCTTACAGTTTTTCCTGACTCATCCTCCCTCTTTCCTCCCGTCTCCATGGAGATAACCATTTTCTTCAAGTTGGTAAATATCTTTCTTTTTTTCTTTTTTTTACTCTTTGCTCTACAGATCTTTATTTTTTTATTTTTTACATTTATTTATTTATTTATATTGAACTATAACTGATGTTCAATATTATATTCATTCCAGATGTATACATAGTAATTTGACATTTATATACACTATGAAGTGATCACCATATAAATGTATCATAATCTAGTTATATATCACCATATAAACTTATTATAATACTAATTGTATTCCCTATGATATATATTATATCCTGTGTCTTTTTAATTTTATTTTTAATTATTTTTTTATTGGAGTTCAATTTGCCAACATATAGCATATCACCCAGTGAGCATCCCATCAAGTGCCCCCGTCAGTGCCTGTCACCCAGTCACCCCAACCCCCCACCCATCTCCCCTTCCACCACCCCTTGTTCATTTCCCAGAGTTAGGAGTCTCTCATGTTCTGTCACCCTCACTGATATTTCCCACTCATTTTCTCTCCTTTCCCCTTTATTCCCTTCCACTATTTCTTTATATCCCCCAAATGAATGAGACCATATAATGTTTGTCCTTCTCTGATTGACTTACTTCACTCAGCATAATACCCTCTAGCTCCAACAACATTGAAGCAAATGGTGGGTATTTGTTGTTTCTAAAGGCTGAGTAATATTCCATTGGATACATAGACCACATCTTCTTTATCCATTCATCTTTCGATGCACACCAAGGCCCCTTCCACCATTAGGCTATTGTGGACATTAATGCTGTAAACATTGGGGTGCAGGTGTCCCAGCGTTTCACTAAATCTGTATCTTTGGGGTAAATTCCCAGTAGTGCCATTGCTGGGTCATAGCAAACCTCTATTTCTAACTCTGGGGAACCTCCACACAGTTTTCCAGAGTGGCTGCACCAGTTCACATTTCCACCAACAGTGCAAGAGGGTTCCCCTTTCTCCACATCCTCTCCAACATTTGTTTTGTTTCCTGCCTTGTTAATTTTCATCATTCCCATAGTGGGAGGTGGTATCTCATTGTGGTTTTTATTTGTGTTTCCCTGATGGCAAGTGACGCAGAGCATTTTCTCATGTGCTTGTTAGCCATGTCTGTGTCTTCCTCTGTGAGATTTCTGTTCATGTCTTTTGCCCATTTCATGATTGGATTGTTTGTTTCTTTGCTGTGGATTAATAAGTTCTTTATAGATATTGGATACTAGCCCTTTATCTGATAGGTCATTTGCAAATATCTTCTCCCATTCTGTAGGTTGTCTTTTAGTTTTGTTGACTGTTTCTTTGGCTGTGCAGAAGCTTTTTATCTGGATGAAGTCCCAATAATTCATTTTTGCTTTTGTTTCCCTTCCCTTCATAGATCTATCTAGCAAGAAGTTGCTGTGGCCAAAGTTCAAGTTCAAAAAGGGTGTTGCTTGTGTTCTCCTCTAGGATTCTGATGGATTCCTGTCTCACATTTAGATCTCTCATCCATTTTGAGTTTATCTTTGTGCATGGTGTAAGAGAATGGTGTAGTTTCATTCTTCTGCACGTGGCTATCCAGTTTTCCCAGCACCATTATTGAAGAGACTGCCCTTTATCCACGGATAGTCTTTACTGCTTTGTCGAATATTAGTTGACCATAAGGTTGAGGGCCCATTTCTGGGTTCTCAACTCCATTCCATTGATCTATGTGTCTGTTTTTGTGCCAGTACCACACTGTTTTGATGATCACAGCTTTGTAATACAACCTGAAATCTGGCATTTTGATGCCCCCGGCTCTGGTTTCTTTTTCAATATTCCCCTGGCTATTTGGGGTCTTTTCTGATTCTGCACAAGTCTTAAGATTATTTGTTCCAACTCTCTGAAGAAAGTCCATGGTATTTGGATAGGGTTAGAATTGAACGTGTAATTTGCCCTGGATTAGTTTAGACATTTTCACATTATTAATTCTTCCAATTCATGAGCATGAAATATTTTTCCATCTCTTTTGGCTTCCTCAATTTCTTTCAGAAGGGCTCTGTAGTTTGTAGGGTATAGATCCTTTATCTCTTTGGTTTGGTTTATTCCTAGGTATCTTATGCTTTTGGGTGCAATTGTAATTGGGATTGACTCCTTAATTTCTCTTTCTTCAGTCTCATTGTCAGTGTATAGAAATGCCACTGATTTTTGGGCATTGATTTTCCATCCTGCCACACTGCCGAACTGCTGTATGAGTTCTAGCAATCTTGGGGTAGAGACGTTTTGGTTTTCTATGTACAGTATCATGTCATCTGCAAAGAGGGAGAGTTTGACTTCTTTGCCAATTTGAATGAATACCTTTTCTTTTTGTTGTCTGATTGCTGAGGCGAGGACTTCCAGTACTATGTTGAATAGCAGTGGTGAGAATGGACATCCCTGTCTTGTTCCTGATCTTAGGGGAAAGGCTCCCAGTGTTTCCCCATTGAGAATGATATTTGCTGTGAGCTTTTCATAGATGGCTTTTAAGATGGTGAGGAATGTTCCCTCTATCTCTTCACTCTGAAGAGTTTTGATCAGGAATGGATGCTGTCTTTTGTCAAATGCTTTCTCTGCATCTATTGAGTGGATCGTATGGTTCTTGTTTTTTCTCTTGTTGATACGAACTATCACGGTGATTGCATTATGAGTGTTGAACCAGCCTTGCATCCTGGGCATAAATCCCACTTGGTCATGGTGAATCATCTTCTTAATGTACGGTTGGATCCTATTGGCTAGTATCTTGTTGAGAATTTTTGCATCTGTGCTCATCAGGGATATTGGTCTATAATTCTCCTTTTTGGTGGAGTATTTCTCTGGTTTTGGAATTAAGGTGATGCTGGCCTCATAGAACGAGTTTGAAAGTATTCCATCTCTTTCTATCTTTCCGAACAACTTTCGTAGAATAGGTATGGTTTCTTCTTTAAACGTTTGATAGAATTCCCCTGGGAAGCCATCTAGGCCTGGACTTTTGTGTCTTGGGAGGTTTTTGATAACTGCATCAATTTCCTCCCTGGTTATTGGCCTGTTCAAGTTTTCTATTTCTCCCTGTTCCAGTTTTGGTAGTTTGTGGTTTTCCAGAAATGCATCCATTTCTTCTAGATTGCCTAATTTTTTGGCATAGAGCTGTTCTTAATATGTTTTTCAAATCGTTTGTATGTCCTTGGTATTGGTTGTGATCTCTCTTTTTTCATTCATGATTTTATTAATTTGAGACTTTTCTCTTTTGTCTTTTGTTTTTAATAAGGCTGCTAGTGGTTTATCGATCTTATTAATTCTTTCAAAGAACCAACTCCTGGTTTTGTTGATCTGTTCCAGTTCTTCTGGTCTCGATTTCATTGAGTTCTGCTCAAATCTTTCTTAATTCTCTTCTTCTTCTGGGTGTAGGATCTATTTGCTGTTTTTTCTCTAGCTCCTTTAGGTGTAAGGTTAGATTTTGTATTTGAGTTCTTTACAGTTTTTGAATGGATGCTTGTATTGTGATGTGTTTACCTCTCAGGACTGCTTTTGCTGCATCCCAAGGATTTTGAACGGTTGTATCTTCATTCTCATTAGTTTCCATGAATCTTTTTAATTAATATTCTCTAATTTCCTGGTTGACCCTTTCATCGATTAGCAGGATGGTCTTTAACATCCATGTTTTGAATTTCTTCCAAATTTCCTCTTTTTATTGAGTTCTAGTTTCAAAGCATTATGGTCTGAAAATAAGCAGGGGACAATCCCAATCTTTTGGTATCGAATAAGACCTGATTTGTGACCCAATATGTGGTGTATTCTGTAGAAAGTTCCATGTGCACTTGAGAAGAATGTGTATTCAGTTGCATTTGGATGTAAAGTTCTGTAATTATCTGTGAAGTCCATCTGATCCAGGGTACCATTTAAAGCTCTTGTTTCTTTGGAGATGTTGTTCTTAGAATATCTGTCATTTCAGAAAGTGCCGTGTTGATGTCTCCCAGTATAAGTGTATTATTATCTAAGTATGTCTAAACTTTGGTTACTAATTGGTTGATACACTTGGCAACTCCCACATTAGGGGTATAAATATTCAGGACTGTTAGGTCCTCTTGTTGGATAGATCCTTTAAGTATAATATTGTGTCCTTCTTCATCTCTTACTACAGTCTTTGGAATAAACTTTAATTTATCTGCTATGAGGATGGCTACCCCTGCTTTTTTTTTTAGGACCATTTGAATGGTAAATGGTTCTTCAGCCTTTTATTTTCAGGCTGTAGGTGTCCTTAGGTCAAAATGAGTCTCTTGTAGACAGCAAATAGATGGGTCTTGCTTTTTTATCAATCTGAAACCCTGCACCTTTTAATGGGATCATTAAGCCCATTCACGTCCAGAGTTACTACTGAAAGATATGAATTTAGTGTCATCATAATACCTATTCAGTCCCTGTTTCTGGGGATTGTTTCTTTGGGCTTCCTCTTTTTTTTTTTTTTAAGATTTTATTTATTTATTTTTATTATTCATGACAGAAACAGAGAGAGAGAGAGAGAGGTAGAGAAACAGGCAGAAGGAGAAGCAGGCTCCATGCACGACGCCCGACGTGGGACTCGATCCCACGTCTCCAGGATCAGGCAGTGGGCTGAAGGCATCACTAAACCACTGAGCCACCCGGGCTGTCCTGGCTTCCTCTTTCTTTTACAGAGTCCCCCTTAATATTTCTTGCAGAGCTGGTTTGGTGGTCACATATTCTTTCAGCTTCTGCCTATCTTGGAAGCTCTTTATCTCTCCTTCTATTCTGAATGAGAGCCTTGCTGGATAGAGTATTCTTGGCTGCAGGTTCTTCTCATCTAGGAGCCTGAATATATCCTGCCAGCCCTTCTTGGCCTGCTAGGTCTCTGTGGAGAGGTCTGCTGCTAATGTAATATTTCTCTTCATATAAGTTAGGGATCTCTTGTGTCTTGCTGCTTTAAGGATTTTCTCTTTATCTTTGGAATTTGCAAGTTTCACTATTAAATGTTGAGGTTTTGAATGGTTTTTATTGATTGGGGGGTGGGGAATCTCTCTATCTCCTGGATCTGAATGTCTATTTCCCTTCCCAAGTTAGAGATATTCTCAGCTATGATTTGTTCAAATACACTTTCTGGTCCTCTGTTACTTTCAGCGCCCTCTGGAACCCCAGGTAAACGTAGTTTTTCCTTCTGAGGCTGTCATTTATTTCCCTTAACGTTTCCTCATGATCTTTTAATTGTTTTTCTCTTTTGTCCTCAGCTTCCTTCCTTGCCATCAACTTGTCTTGTATGCCACTCACTCGTTCTTCTACCTCATTAACCTTCATCGTGAGGACCTCCAGTTTGGATTGTATCTCATTTAATTGATTTTTAATTTCAGCATCAGTAGATCTAAGTTCTGCAGTCATGAAGTCTCTTGAATCCTTTATGTTTTTTTCCAGAGCCACCAGTAGCTTTCTAATTGTGCTTCTGAATTGGCTTTCTGACATCGAATTGTAATCCAAATTCTCTAACTCTGTGGGATAGAGACTGTTCTGATTCTTTCTTCTGTGGGGAGTTCTTCTTTGTAGTCATTTTGCTCAGTGCTAGTGGCTAAAAACAATTTGTACTGGATAAAGGAAGAAAAAAGGGGGGGGGGACAAAAAACAAAAACAAACAATAAACAAGGAGGGGTATCCCCTGGTTCTATATACTGTAAATCCCTTGACTTCCCCTGGTACTTTCCAGTGCTGCTTGGTCAATGACTTGCTTTTCCCGTGTCCTTCCCGCTAGTCTTCTGGGGGAGGGGTCTGCTGTGCTGATTCTCAAGTGTGAGCACCTGGGGGAGCTGCTCAGCCCCCTGCCTGGTGCAGGGCTCAGTGGGGGCTGTTTATCCTGTGAGGCTCAGTCCTAGGTACAAGATGACAGCAGGAGGAACAACAACAGTGGCCACGGCCAGGTCTCCAGCCCTGGAGTCAGCTCCCGCAGTAACTACTGCAACTCCCAGTCCGCAGGGACCTGGATGCTCCGGGGGCGGGCGTCGCCGATCTGCACATCTCAGGCCCCCCGTGGCAGGAGCGCCCTTGCTGCCCTGTGTCCTCCCGGCCTCGGCCTGTCCCAGGGGGAGTGCCGGATCCTGGGCTGTGTCCCCCAGTGCCCTGGGCTCCGGGGCCTGCGCCGCTGGAATCACTCCCGGGCGGTGCAGCCCCCTCCGCGCGGAGCCGCCGGAGCTGCCCCCGGGTCCAGCCGTGCGCGCTGCAGCCCTTTAGGGAGCTTGGCCGCGGAGTGTAGTGCACTGTCCCCGGGGCGCAGGTGTCTGTAAGTGTCCCTGGGAGCCTGAGGGCACCCCTGCCCCTCCTGGCATCCTGCCCCAACTCCCTGCAAGCGCCTTTTCCTCCGGGAAGATTGGTGAAGTTCCTGATTCTCCGGGGCTGGGCTCTCCTGTCCTGGGGGCTCGCTCTGGCCTTAGCCCGGCTCCTCGCGGGCCCCTCCCCCTTGGATGCCTTTTTATTTCTTTATTTTTTTCCGTCTTCCTACCTTGATAGAAGCGCGAACTCTTCTCACTGTATCATTCCAGCTGGTCTCTCTTTAAATCTCAGGCCGAATTCGTAGGTTTTCAGGATGATTTGAAAGTTATATAGGTAAGTAGGTGGGGGCAGGTGACTTGGGGTCCCTGCTCTTCCACCATCCTACCCCCCCCCCTCCCCCGGTAAATATCTTTCTCATTCAGCCTTATACTTCTTACAAAGTTTCTGTGGAGTCCTAAAGTACACATTTTTGTTTGATGTGTTTGAAACTTCATATAAGTGGTATTATACCACACTTATCATTTTGGAACTTGGTTTTGTCCCTCAACATCACTTTTGAGATTTATTGATGAAGATACACGTGTCTCCAACATCTTCATTTAAATGATGTCATTCTGTCTCCCTGTATTAACATGCCACATTTTATCTGCCTCTTCTCTTATTGATAAGTATTAAAATTGTTTCCATTGTTTCATGGGGCTGCAACAACCATAAGTTTTGCTTTTTTTCATTTTGTGTATGTTTGTATGTGTATGTGTATTTGCTTTCTAGTTTGTTAATTTCTGCTGTTTTCATCTACTTTTAAATATTTATCAACCTTGTCCTCGCCCTTTGTGTGGGGAACCACCTCCCCCATGTCTTCTCTCAACTCTACTCACACAGAACACTTCTGTGACTTACAAGATGCGAGCGTGATATTCCCACATCAAGCAATTCTGTGATTGCGGTGGGGAGTCCTATAATCCAGTTCTGACACTATCTGCTTGGAATTATCAAGGTTAAGTCTCACAAGTCTCACAAATCTAAAAATCAAAATTGGTCTCTACTAAAATGATAAAGCTCCACTGTGGCTCCTGATTGTTGCTGCTATGAGGTATAGATGGGTTCTGTCTCCAGTTTCTCATAAAGTGGAACCCAGCGCCTTGGGTTCATGTAGCTCTCACAATGCTCAGGTCTTTCTAAGTTTTGAGAGAAAGTAAAAACCCTGTATTTACTTACCTTGTATTTTGAAACTTTCCCTCAAGTTTCACTGAGTTTCCTGCACTTTTTGGCAACTTCTATTTCTGTACCATTTAGTGAGATTTGGCTTTTTCTCTTTGGAAGACATAATCCTAAAAGGAACTATTGCTGGAGTGCAAAATTTAGAAGAGCAAAGTAAGAAGATGAGCTTTTCAGAACAACTGCCACGAAATTTTTCAGCTCTGCAACCCAGAAACACAAGATTGTCATATAAGAAACACAAGTAAGGGATTTTTCTCTGGAAACCAATAACAATAACAACAAAAACCCCTTAAACTGCAAAATAATTGAATAGATTATAATTAGGGAAATATTTTAAACAAAATCCAGCTGTTAATCTAAATGCTGATGCTTTTATTCTGTTTCTAATAGCTTTCAATTGAGAAGACTCAAAGAGAAGGCCTTAGAGTAGAATTAAACTTATTAATGGTATCATTTTCACCTGTATTCTCCTGAGAAGAAGTGCATCGTGGTTGGCTATATAATTGACATCCTAATAGTAAAAGGAGCAAAAGAGGCTTGTTTAAACAGATTATTCCAATTTAGCTCTTGTTCTCCTAGAATATAAGCTCAAATGTTTGTTGCAAGAATTGATTGATTGGAAGGTACTAGGATGAAATTTAATGACATTTATTTTAAAATAAATTTAGGTGAAATGCATTTTTAAATTAAACAATGTGAGGTCATTTTAGGAAAACCCAGAAAATTTAGATATCAAGGGACATGACTATATAAGAACAAACACATATTATTGATTCCTGTCCTTGACCCCAAAACCACTCTCAAGAGAAAACTAAAGAAATAATATAAAATAAAAAATAAGACATGTCCTGAATTTAGGGAAATGCCAACCACCTGATATAAACATCATGGAATTCCTGCTGCAAACATTACAGTTTGGACCCGGTGAAGGAAAACATGGAATCGTGAGTATCTCCCTTTTCTGGGAGAGCAGTGCAGCATTTTTGGAAGCAAGGAAAGGACCTTCTGGTGGTGTGGTGTGGACAACACTGTAAGGGCCAGTTCTGAAAGCACTGGGGTGCCTGACACATTGTGGTCCCATCTCCCTGCTGTAGATCATGGAGAAGTTAAGAATCTATAAATGGTGCTGATGGCAGGGAAGTAAATGGCTCTTACCCTACTATTCTCCAATTATATGGTGGCTTCTTCAAAGGATGCAGGCTCTGTATAACTTGGGGATGTCCCTAATCTTCAGGGGTTAAGTTGTTAAGATTAAAAAAAAAAAAAAATAGGCCAGAGAAGAAATAGTCAAATTTTCCTGAGGTTATTTTCATGGCTTTGGGCCAACAGTAGTGAAAGTAAGATAAGGAGGAAAGCTATGAAAACCCTCCCCAAGCAGACAACTGATGCTCACTAAGGGGGGGTTTGTTTTGTTTTAATAGTTAAAGTTCTTGGCAATATGGCTGGTTAACACCATTGCAGAGAAACAAGCTGAAGCCACAGTCCTTGGTAGGCCATCATCGTATACCACGAGGATGCTATTCTGCTGCCAGGAATGTGGTTACAAGAAACCAGACAAATGAGAACAAAAACATCAATGCCTAAAACTATCGTATGTCAACTATACTTCAGTAACAAACAATAACATCACAGAAATGAAGTTGCCAGAGCTGCTGTGTTGGTTTTGCCCATGAGACTCATACTTCTCCTGTACACTTGAGATGGCTGCATGGTCCCATGGATCACAACATTAATCTGTGAGAAAAATATATACTGACCAAAAAAGGAATGGTGTTGATATGTTCGTGCCAGATACAAAATATGTTAAGGCAAGATGGATTACTAGTGATAAAGAGAGTTCCTGCCTAATGAGACAAGAACAATTAGGAAAATAGAACCCTCTTTGTGCCTTTTTGCACTTCATACGATCACCTCAAATATGTGAACCATATACCAAAAAGTAAGAAGTTAAGCCAACATGAGAGTGAAGGTTGTGGCACTCATTCCTCAGTAATTGAGTCAATACAGCAAAAGAGATTTTTATAGATGTAATCAAGACAATTTATCAGTTCATTTTCAGTTAAACCAAAGGGAGACTGCGTATGTCTAACCTGATCACAATACTCTTTAAAAGCAGACTTTTCCGGGCGCCTGAGTGGCTGAGTTGTTGAGCGTGTCTGTTCAGCTCAGGTCGTGATCCCCGGCTCCCGGGGTCGAGTCCCGCATCAGGCTACCCGCAGGGAACCCACTTCTCCCTCTGCCTGTGTCTCTGCCTCTCTGTGTGTTTCTCATGAATAAATGAATAAAATCTTTAAAAAGAAAAAAACCAGATTTTTCTCCCGCTAGTTGCAGAATAGGAAGCCAGAGATTCAAAGCACAGGAAGGATTTGACTGGCATGCCGTCGCTGGCTTGAAGGCCTGTCAAAAACTGAGGACTTAAATCCTTCAACTGCCAGGAACTGAATTCTGCCAGCAAGACCAGCTTGGACGCCGATTCTTCCCTAGAACTTCCAATGAGAATTCAAGCTGGCCATCATTTTTTTTTCAAGATTTTATTTATTAGAGAAAGAGAGAGAGAGAGAGAGAGAGAGAGAGCGAGCGCATGAGCAGGGGAAGGGCAGAGGGAGAGGGAGAAGCACACTCCCCGCTGTGGGATGTGGGGCTCGATCCCAGGACCCTGAAGTCATGACCTGAACTGAAGGCAGATGCTTGACCATCGGACCCACCCAGGCGCCCCAAGCTGGCCATCATCTTGACTTCTCCCTTGTGATAAAACCTCAGCAGAAAGCTCTGTCCCACCGCTCTGGACTTCCGGCACACAGAGCCATGAGCTAATGAACAGGTGTCTTAAGCAGCTGGGGTCGTGGTAATGCGTTACAGAGCAGCAAGAAACTCCTACATCAGTATTCATATTGTGGTAGTTGTACCTATTATATACGTTGTAAATATCCTTCGGTGTGACTTCATTATTTAATACGCTTTTTTGTTGTTTGCAGAATATTATTTTTAAGGATTTTATTTATTTACTCATGAGAGACACACACACAGAGAGAGAGAGAGAGAGAGGCAGAGACCCAGGCAGAGGGAGAAGCAGGGTCCATGCAGGGAGCCCGATGTGAGACTCCATCCCGGGACTCCAGGACCACTCTCTGGGCCGCAGGCAGGAGCTAAACCCCTTGAGCCACCCAGGGACCCCTTGCAGAATATTTTTAATTTATTTTTAATGAGATGTAGTTGACAAATAGCATTGTGTAAGTTGAAGGTGTGAAATGTGTGGACTCGATATATTTATGTATTAAAGAGAAAGTCAGCAGTGAATTCTCTTGACTTCAGTGTGCCTTCTCAACATTGCAGATGTCACAAGGCAGGGGTGGGGGTGGTTTGGGAAAAGAATATAAAAATCTGACCCATGCAATAATGACAATATGTCTTACAAATAAATCATGGGTTATGGGCCCTTTTTTATGATATGTCTTTTAGTAGACTGCATAAAGTTACCAAGCAAAGATTACAACAGTGAGCCAAGAATGCAGACTACTATTTATGGTGGCCTAGAATTTGGGAAATGATTCAGGCCTGTTTATTCTATGTAATGATGTTATTGTTGCACTAAACATAGGGTACGTTGTAAAGTGATTCTGTATGTTGGTCTAAATGTGTAAATATTTTTGTTATGACATCCTTATGCACACTGGCCATGAATATTTTATTTTATGGCGTGCTTGAATTAAATCCATTACAATCAAAGAAGGCATTTGAACTTGGAGTCAAGCTAGCTCGGCTGCCAGTACCCTGAACCCAGCAGGCATGAAATTGCTACTAATAATACAAGGAAATAGAGGCATAAAACTATGGAGCCTTAAGAAGGCAACTCTGTTGACTCTAAAAGAATATTTTAACACATCTTAACAGATGTGAGATGAATGGCACCGGATGAATGAAACCTAATGTAAATAATCAGCCACAAGATGGCATTTGAATACTGATGTATTTAACGTTTGGGGCACTATTGTAACTTAAACACATGCCTATCTCAACCTCTTCCCTCCTGTGATCCTTTTTTTTCTCATATTGCCACGTCATGAGACCAACAGGCTTATTTTCTCTATAGCCAACAGTCATGAGATATTTTTCAACTTGTTTTTAAAAATCTCTTATGATGGTTAATTCTTTGTGCCAATCTGACTGAGCCATGAGGTGCCCAGATATTTGGTCAAACATGATTGTGGGTGTCTCTGGGAGGATATTTTTGGATGAGACTAAGGTTTAAATTGGTAGATTAAGTAAAGAAGGTTGCTCTTCATAATGTGGATGGGTCCCCTCCAATCAGTTGAAGGCCTGAATAAGGCTGAACCTTCCCCAACCTTCTCCTGCCTTCAAACTGCAACACTGGCTTTCCCTTGTTCTAGGGCAGCCTACCAGTCTTCAGATTCAAACTGGAACATTGGCTCCACAGATTTTGGACGTGCCGACTTCCATAATTATGTGAATCAGTTCCTTATAACAAATCTATCTATAATCTCTCTCTCTCTCTCTAATCGAATCTATCTGTTATCTATCTATCTATCTATCTATCTATCTATCTATCTATCTATCAATTTATTGTTGAAAAACTCCCCACTATTATGAAAGTTCCATAAAGGCAAGGGTTTTGTCTCATTTGCTATTTTATCTCTGGTGGCCAACTGGACCTTAAAAATCATACAAACAGTATTTGCTGAAGGAAGCACCTCCTTGGGAGAACAATGATGCATCTAGATGTGTTGGTCTGGCACTGAAGGGGACAAATATGTCAGCTCGAGAAAACAGTGTCTACTTGGGTGGGTGGTGAAATGTGTTACGTTGCTGTGAAAAGTAAAATGGAAGAGAAGTTTTAAGAGTCAAAGCATGTCATTACTCAAAAGGTAGTTTATATAAATTCTGCTAAAAGGCAGGGATAATCTATTCATGAGTTTTAAATATTGTTTGTAGATATTTGGAAATTATAGAAGTTGATTAAAAATTTTTTTGGCCAGTACTGGAACGTGTAATTATTTGTTTCTGTTGCCTCAGAGAACCTAAGTCTTGACCGTGTCATTTGGTTGAAAGCAAACTGCAGAAAAATCAGTGTCAATCATGATTACAAATCTCAGTTCCCTCTGTTAGGAAGAGATGGAGGGTACAGAAACCACTGCTGATGGCTTTGGAGACTGTGGATGTGAGCTGAGGGGCTCAGGAGTCATGCCTGTGACCTGCAGATTCTATTACAAATCCCCGTCCCACCACATCGTGGCCATGATAAAGCAGGTCATCCTCTATTGTGAGCAGTCTTACAAAGTTAAAAAGAAAAGAAAGAAAAGAAAAGAAAAGAAAAGAAAAGAAAAGAAAAGAAAAGAAAAGAAAAGAAGAAAAGAAAAGAAAAGAAAAGAAAAGAAAAGAAAAGAAAAGAAAAGAAAAGAAAAGAAAAGAAAAGAAAGAAAAGAAAAGAAACAACAGGTGAGCAATATGTCCTATGCCACTGACTTATTTAGTGGGCTGAACAGAGTCAGGGTACAATCAGGAAATGCAGTTTTTCTCTCACTGCCGCCTTTATTATTACTTTTTTAAAGATTTTACTTTAAAAAAAGAAAAAGAAAAAGATTTTACTTACTTATTTGACAGAAAGTGAGTGAGAGAGCCAGGGAACATAAGCAGGAGGAGCTGCAGAGGGAGAGGGAGAAGCAGACTCCCCGCCGAACAGGGAACCTTATGCAGGACTCGATCCTCGGACCTCAGGAGCACAACCTGAGCCAAAGGCAGACGCCCAACTGACTGAGCCACCGAGGCATCCTTTACTGCTGCCTTTACACAAGCCTTTTCTGCCCTCCCTTTCCTGGTCACCGCTGGCAACTGGCACATCCACTGTCAGCCATGAGAGCTGTCACATTTTCAGATGTTGGAAGTCCAGTCCAGGGTAACACAAAACTGCACCTCCTGCTCCAATTCCAGCTCCTCATCTCCTTCCCCTTCTGCCTGAAACATGTGGTTCAGGAATCTGCCATGGGATCAGGTTAGTTTGCAATCTCTGGGACCTTTCCGAGTGTAACCTGAAACTGGCTCCTCTACACGGAAGGCGGGGGAGCAGGGAGCAAGGAAGAAAGAGGGAAGCCACTGGACATGAGTCAGCAGGGGACTCACTAGGAGGCTTGTCTTGGCAGCTGTGAGGAATAGATCTCGGCACCTGCCTGCCAGAATCTTAAGTTTCTGTGGAGCCTATAACTGGGTTCAATAAGGTATCCGGTCCAGACAGCCTCAACACCATATTTTGGTCTCAATGCTGTATCCCTGGGGCAGATCTGGGAACATTTATTCTTTTTTTTTTTTTTTTAACTTACTGAGATACGATTGACATGCAATACTATATTAGTTTCATGTGTACAGCATCAGGATTTGACATTTGTATACATTGAGAAATGGTCACCCCAATGTCTGTCACCTTACAAAGTTACCCGCTGTCACCTTACAAAGTTAATACAATGCTATTGACTATATGCCCCAGGATGTACATGGTGACACATTCTTGGAGGCCACTCCTCCAACAGATCTGTGCTTTCATTAATGCTCCCCCTTGATGTCACACTTCTCCATTAACTACTGCTTTCCTAGGTGGTGGTGGGACAAGGAAAGGGAAGAAGGGAAGAGGGGGAAGGAGCAAAGTTCTCTTCATATAGATGGCACAGTTTATAGTTCTCTCTGCAACGTCAAATTGCCCTCTGTCATGTGTCCCTCCAAATACTGACTCGTTGGGGGATATATAAGCGGATCCTTCAGAGAAGCCCACTGGGAACTTCTGCCCTGCACTTTCCTGACTGCCCCCCCCTTCACCTTACTTCCTGCTTGCCTGTCATAGAGCTTCCCACATCTTTCTTCAAGGTCTCTTTATCCCGACAGGGAACCCCCTTGGTGGCAGGGGTGGTGGTGGGCCCTTTGAAGCTCTCTTATGCTCAGTTGGCTATCCCAGCATCTCTTAGCCCATGGAACTCGTACCTACTTGCCTTCTCCTGCTCAAACAGTGCAAGTATAGACGGCTGGACTACTGTCCCCACCCACAGCCTCTGTCCTCTAGTGCCCGGTGGACAAACAAAGAACACCTCCTGCCTTCAGAATCTTCCAGCTGGGAAGCCTGCACCCCAATGTCCTTGAGTGTTTCTCCATGGGGCCTCCCTTCACCTGGTTTGGTGACCTCACAGCCTGCCCTGCCCAGCTGCAGGGCTGCCCTTGGAGGATGTGCCGTGGGATGTGCTCCACCCCCATCCTCCTTTCCCTTTTGACTAAGCACCAAGCACGCCCTGCTGAGCTGGAGCTCTGGGCTGAGTTTTATCTGGTGACCTTCTACAAGACTGATGAATTACCTATAACATAGCTCTTGGTGCCCGGGGTCCAAATTGTACAGCGTATTGTAATATGGAGCAGCGTGTGGTAGAAGAATGGTTTTCACTAGGGCTCTAGGAGCCCAAGTTTCACAATTAGCGAGAGCAGCTTTGATCGTCCAGCAGAAATAGACTTGGGGAATGAAAGAGAATGCATCTCTGGAAGGCATCACAGGCTTCATAGAGAAGCCAGCGTACATAGCATTGAAAATGCTGGTTCACACAAGAAACCTTTGTGTGTCCCTGGTCAGAGCCATACTCCCTGAGGCATCGAGTTGCTAGAAACACCAGACCTAAAGGAAAACTTAGTAATTTAGCTGATTAAATATGACAAATGGGAAACAAAGCCTCCTCAAATAAGACTTAGTGTCTGGTACTGTATCACTGCAGAAATATTAGCAAGAATATAGCATTTTCAGGGCACCTGGAGTGGGGGGCTCAGTTGGTTAAGCGTCTGCCTTCAGTTCAGGTCATGGTACCAGGGTCTTAAGATCGAGCCTCAAGCCGGGCTCCCTGTGAGCAGGGAATCTGCTTCTCTTTCTCCCTCTGCTTCTCCCCTCCACTTATTCTCTCTCTCAAATAAATAACATCTTTTAAAAAAGGACATAGCAATTTCAGGAATGCCACTTTCTGAAGGGGGATTCAGTACATGTACAGTACATACAGCTTTCTCCCCTGTGTACAATGCATGGTGCCAAATTTAACCTCTTGGTGGAGGATTTCTTGCAATGGAGTTAAATTCCCAAGTTATGGACTTTGGACAACTGACGTAGACTAACCAGTTCTTGGTGAATTGAATCAAGATTTTCTCCATTCTCTCCTTCAGACACTAATGAGTTTTTTCTTTGTGCTTTGGCAACTGTAAGCACTGGGTTCTGAGAACATAATTTTATCTGGGATAACTGCACGTAGGTCTGCAAATTGGCTTGGTTCCTAAATTTGGTAGCTGTAAAGCCAATGTTATGATACTCTTAGCTTTCTTTGAACACATTGGACTTGTTAAAGGTAGGGTGTTTGAGAGACTAGTTCAACTTCTCTGGTCCAGAATGAATTACACCTTTCCAGAGATCATCCCAGTCTCTTGCCGCTGAGCAACACTCACTCCACCCAAGCATTGAGGGATGTCTAGAGACACTGAGCAAAATCAGACATGACAGAGGAGGAGGGATATTAAACCTCAACTTCTTTGGGATTTTAGCTTACCAGGGCAGAAGTTTTTGGATAGTACATCTTTTGGACTGTGGCTTAAGAATTTTGGATTTTGATCTTACCTATTCATTCATTTATTTATTGTGTTGCTGGAACAGTTCTGTATCTTTTTTAAATTTTTAAATATTTATCTCTTAATTTAGATTTTGGTTACTTAACATGTTAATGCAATACTGGTTTCTTGAGTAGAATTCAGTGATCATCACTTACATACAACATCCAGTGCTTATCACAAGTGCCCTCTTTAATGCCCATCCCCCATCTAGCCCATTCCCCACCCCCTTCCTTCCATCAACCCTCAGTTTGTTCTCTATCATTAAGAGTCCCTTATGGTTTGTTTCCCTCTCTCCTTTCCACCCCCTTCCCATATGTTCATCTGTTTTCTTTCTTAAATTCCACATATGAGTGAGATCATATGGTATTTGTCTTTCTCGAACTGACTTATTTCACTTAGCATAATACTCTCTAGCTCTATCCATATTGCTGCAAATGGCAAGATTTTATTTTTTTTAAAGATTTTATTCTTTTTTAAAAAGATCGTATTTATTTATTTGAGAGATAAAGAGAAAGAAAGTGTGTGCACATGCGAAAGAGCACAAGCAGGAGGAGCTATAGGCAGAGGAAGAAGGAGAAGCAGACTCCCCCGCTAAGCAGGCAGCCTGATGGGGGACTGGATCCCAGCACCCTAGAATCATGACCTGAGCTGAAGGCAGATGCTTAACCAACTGAGCCACCCAGGTGTCCCCAAGATTTAATTTTTTTGATGGCTGAGTAATATTCTATTGCATATATATACCACATCTTTTTTATCCATTCATGAGTTGATGGGCATTTGGGCTCTTCCCATAGTTTGACTATTGTGCACATTGCTGCTATAAACATTGAGGTGCATGTGCCCCTTCGAATCTGTATTTTTGTATCTTTTGGGTAAATTCCTAGTAGTGCAACTGCCAGATTGTGGAATAGTTCTATTTTTAACTTTTTGAGGAACTGGATTTTTATCTCCTTAGGATTTAATCTTCAAATTTTAATTTCTCAAGATAAAATTCATGATGAGAAGTTTACATTTAAATGTGAAGCAACTTTACATTATTGGAATTTTATTATTAATTTAAATAATATATGATTTGATTTAAACAGTTATTGGATTATCTCAATATCATGAAAAATCTCTCACAATATGACTGGATGTAATTAGGTTGTAAAGTAGGGAGTGTGTAGCCTTGATTACAGACTGGCCCAAAGAAGAAATTAATGTATTTATACTATTCCAGACTATATTAAAGGATGCAAAGCTTGCTAATTAATTTTATGAAGCTAGCATAATCTTAATATCAAAATCTTCTATAAAGATAGCAGATAAAAATATACGGTAGTCCTGCCTTATCCAGGTGGTTACGTGCCGAGATCTCCAGTGGACACCTGAAACTATGGATAGTACTTAATCTCATGTAGACTATGTTTTTTCCTATATATACACACCTATGATAAAGTTTAATTTATAAGTTAGGCAAATCAGAGATGAACAATAATAATAATAAAATAGAGCAATTATAACAATGTACTGTAATAAAAGTTATGTGATTGTGGTTTTTCTCAAAATATCTTTATTCTACAATACTCAGTCACCCTTCTACTTGTGATGATGTGAGATAATAAAATGTCTAGGTGATGAAAGGAAGTGAAGGGAGTTATGTAGCATTAGGCTACTGTCAATCTTCTGACAATACATCAGCATGAAGGTATCTGCTTCTGGATCATGCTTGACCATCGGTTACTGAAACTGAGGACAGTGAAACCATGAATAAGGGTGGGGGGACTATTGTACAGCCGATTCTTGGTATTCGTGGGAGTTACATGCTACACAATTGCCACAGACACTGAATTAGTGAATACTGACCCATCACTCCTAGGGAAAATACATATTTAGGTTCCTGCGAGCCTCTGGACATAATATTTTCATCAATCAATTAATGCATAACCTTGTTTTATATATGTTTCTGTTTAGAGACACCTTGTTTATTATATATTGTTATTTATTAACATTGAACACATGGCCAACTCATGTGTATACATCATGCCTCAATGAAGCTTTCCTAAGACACATATTTTCTCCCAAAGGCACATCACAGTCTTTTTACCCATAGGCACACTGGATAATACTCCAGTACTATGGTTATGGGCCATTTTAACACTGAAATCACCAACGAAAAGCACAAAAATGCAAAAAACATAGCCCTAAATATGCCACGAACAGGAAACTTGTTTACAGTATGAAAATTGAAATGAAAAGGCAGAGCATTGCCTTGCTCAGCTTCAGCTGGGGACAGGCACATCCGGTGACCCACACATGTTTGTCACTCTGCCCAGGTGCTCTAACAGCAGTGAAAGCACAGAGACTATCAATTTGGGGTTACAAATATGTTTCGGCCAGTAAGTGAATTTGCAAATACAGCATCTGTGAATAATGAGCATTGCTTGCGTGGCAAAATTCCATTCATAGTAGCAACACAGTTCTAACTGTGGACTAAGAGCTCAAATGAAGACAATTATGAAATAATATTAAAGGGCATTAGATAAGACCTCAATAGATGGATAGACCTACTATGTTTCTGGATGAGGAGTCTTAATCATATAAGATATAACCAAAATTACATTGGGTAGTTTTTATTTATTTAAATTATTATTATTAAATATTTTGAGAGAGAGGGAGAATGCATGAGCAGGGATGGATGGAGGGGCAGAGGGAGGCAGGGAGAGTGGATCCTAAGCAGGCTCCAGGCCCAGTGTGGAGCCTGATGTGGGGCTCGATCTCATGACCCTGAGATCATGACCTTAGCCAAAATCGAGAGTCAGGGGCTTAACTGAGTGAGTTACCCAGGCACTGGTTTGCCTTTTAAAGACAACGCATTTAAAAGTTTTTATATAAAAACAGATATGTAGGAGTTGCTCAAAAATTTTTAGAAAAAATAGAGAATATAAAATTTACTATAGAAGTATTGTAAACACAGCGTAGCAGAGGCATAGTGGTAAAAAAAAAAAAATAGAGAATTTAGAAATAGATCTGTGGCACTGTACTATATGACCACATGGCATTTCAATTCATCAGAGGAGAAGCTGATATTTTACAGATGGCATTGTCATGACTGTCTTTACATATTGGAAGAGAAAACTGAGACCCGAAAGTCATACAAAAATGCATTTCAAATGGATGAACTAAAGTTCTTGATCTTTTTAACTATAGAAGTGTTAAAGAAAATTTACGATGCAGGGTTTATCACCTTGGGTGGCATCAGCTTTTAGGAAACCCAGACTCCACAGAGAGTTGACTACCTAAAAATTAAAAATCTCTGTACGTCAAATGACAAGATGAAGAACAAAGTTAAAAGACAAACAAGTCTGGGAAAAAGCATTATTAACACATGTGAAAGACCAAGTGTTAATGTAATTCAGCTTCTACAAATTCATAAGAAATGGAACCCAAGATGACAAAGGGTGTGAACAGGCATTCACAGGAAAGGAAAGGCTCAGATGTGACCAATAAACATCTACAGATATGCTCAACCTGAAACACTGAAGTGCAAACAGAAATAGTAAGATCATCTTACGCCCATAGAGTTGGGGAAGGGGGGTGGAGGAAAGAACCTGTGCTCACAGAAGTGGGGGAAATGGCCATTTGTATCTACTTCTATTGGAAATAAGACTTCTTAGCATAATTTCTGAAAATAATATGGCACTATTTGTTAAATGTCCAATGTCCATGACTGTAAATACTCAACCCACCAACAGTATGTGTAGGAATCCATCCTCCAGAAATCAAATCCTTATTTTAATATATATTCACATATATTCATCATTTGCAGCATTGTTTATAATAGAAAAAAAATGGAAACATTCTGTCTCCCAAAAATGAGTGTAACCATATCATGGAATAGTCTGCATCTGTGAAAAAGAAGGTCATAGATTTTTTTCTCTTAATGCGTGGCCTTTTACCAATATTATGCCTTTAAGATCCTGTGAGATCTTGCTCTAAATTTCTCTAGAAATTCTCTAGGCTTTGCAGTGCTGGCTGAGCTTCAGTTAAGATAGTGTTACGGAAAAATTGTGTTTGTGATTTTGCATTTAGTAACAAAACAGGTGTCCCTCTCTGGGGCCACCCACACGATCCTGCTTATGTGCTTAACAGGTTCACAGCTTTCTCCCCTCTGCCCCTGAGAGGCAGAGGAAATCGCATCATCCTTCTACCAAACCGTTTTGGGCTTCACTGGCCCAGTGTGCATTGCCCCAGACCCTTAGAAATATGACCCTTTGGGTGGAACCACATTAAAAAGTTTTAAAAAAAATGATTTCAGAAAACCCTGGGGAAGAGGGTAGGTGGGGATAAAAAATACAATATGAGTTTTTCAATAACATCTTGAACTTATAACTCTGTGAAATATTGTCTTTGAGCCATTAATGAAACCCACATTGCACCAGTAGCCTTGATGTAGCACACGGAGGGGGCGGGCCTCTGCATTTACTGTCCTTTGACTGTGCTCCTCATTATGTTCATTCTTATTCCTTTTTGCTCTTGAAGATAACTTCTGCAGTGCCCGTAGCCTATGTGACATTTCTCCTGGGAAGAACTGGTTTAGAAATTCAAGTAATGCTTGACTCTATGTTCAACGCCTAATACGGCCACCTGCATAGCCTGAGTAACTTTGTTGGGAGGAGGGGGGGCTTTGGCCTGCTAGTCTCAGTTTGTGTTGATGAAAATTCCCTCAGAGCCTAAACCTTTAAAATCAGCCCAGTGGAACAGCAGTCCAAATTAGTAGAGGTGCACAGGACCAAAGGAAATTGGAAATTTTAGAAATTACATTATAGGCTGGTAGAAACTTTAGAGATGTAGGTGTGTGTGTGTTTAAATCTGCCCCTACTTACAGACTGAAAGGAAATATGAATTCAAGTAAGGCAGACTTTAGGCTTCAGATAGTTGCTCTAAACCTGGGTGTCCCTCAGCCAGGGCTTCTCGGAGTGTGGTCTGTGGACAAGTTGCTCCAAATCACCCAGGAGCTTATTAAAAATGCAGATTCCACAAAGATTCCAATTCAGTAGGTCTGGAATGGGACCCAGAAATCTGGACTTCAGTCTTTCCAGTGATTTGTACATTCGCTATAATGTAAGGACCTACCCATAGGCAACCCTCTCTGCTGATAAGGCAGGCTGGCAGGTGCACTCGAAATAGTTGGAAAGTTAAGGTTTAAAAATTGAGCCTGTAGGGATCCCTGGGTGGCGCAGCGGTTTGGCACCTGCCTTTGGCCCAGGGCGTGATCCTGGAGACCCGGGATCTAATCTCACGTCAGGCTCCCTGCATGGAGCCTGCTTTTCCCTCTGCCTGTGTCTCTGCCTCTCTCTCTCTCTCTCTCTCTCTCTCTCTCTCTGTATGTGTGACTATCATAAATAAATAAAAATTAAAAAAAAAATTGAGCCTGTAAGCTCCCCAAGATATTCTCACTGAAAGAAAGAATCTACTTGAATTGACTCCAAACACTTTCCACAGGTATATTCTGGGGGATCTGGGATTTAAAATATCTGATTTTTCAAGAAAACAGCGGAGAGCAGCAAATTTTCTAAGAGGCTGATAAAAGCTGATGTTGGGTGAGGGTCATAGCAGGGATCATTAATATGCTTTCAGGTATGAAAATTTCTGTAGTAGAAATGGAAACAAATTTAAACATCAAATTTCCTTCTGTTCATTTACATTTGGTGTCTCAGTTATCGAGGGACTCTGGGATGCCAGCTGAATATCAATGAGGACCAATGACGTCACACTGATAAAAAAACAATACCCAAATTTTGCAGCTATAAAAAAAATTCCTCTATTACACACCAAATGTCAGGCTTCCACTTGTCATTTATAATCTGCTCTACTTTCCATTGGGACTCATATCAGTCAGCTCATGCCACAAACTGCTGCATAACACACCATCCCAAAACACAGTGGCATAAAAAAAATAAACTTGGATTTGGAACCACATGTCTGCTGGTCGGCTGGGGCAGGTTGGCTTCAAGCTGCAGGCTGACTGGGGCAGCCCTGATGATTTCATCATGTTCAAGCATATGCTAAGTGCTTCTCGTTTTCTTGGGATTGTTGAGCCCCCCCAGGGCATGTTCTTCTCATGACAGAGGCTCAAAAGGGCACAATTCTGCATCATGTTGCTAATATCCTTTTGGACAAAGCAAGTCACTAGTGAAGCCCAAAGTCAAGGGAAGAAGAACATTGCACCAGAGGTAAGAATTACAAAGTCACAAGGCAAAAGGACTGGATAGGGAATGGTCAATAATCTCTTTACCCAAGGACTAGTCCATTGGTTTCTCTACTTCCAATAAAAAGAAAGGTTATTTCCCCTGGGGATCTGAAGTGACCCAGGCCTCTGGTCTTCCTGCAGAAGGGCCCATAGAAAGCTATCTCCTCAATTCAGATTTCCCTTGTCTCTGGCAGGATTATTTCTAACCTTAGCTCTGAAATCTCCTAAAATTATTATGTCAGGGACTAGATGGTTATACTCTATAAAATCCCAAAGGCTGTCAAAATGAATCCAGACACCTAAGGAATACATAGCATATTAATAGAATATACACACACACACATGAAAATATATGTGAATATATATGTGAATATGTGAAAATACATATATATGTGCAACCCCACCAGGTCTGTCAGGAAGCTGCATGAAGTTGGAACAGAACAGCTCATGTGTACCAAGAAGCTCAAAAGCTTACCCTACAGTAACGGACATGGTGTATAAATCAAATATATTTATATATTTATATATGTATATTTTTTGCTTCTACAATCTGTCCCGTTAATGAAAAGATTTTTAGTCACCAGGAAGCTAACCACCCTCAGAAAATTCTCCTCAAGAAAAAAAAAAGGAAAAAAACGATAGTAATCTTCCTTAGAGGCCTTGCTATTCAGGACTCCTTACCTGATAAATTTCCACCTTTGAGTGAGGACAGGACAAGCATCTGGGCTGTGTAGAAACAGCTTTCTCTTCTTCTTCTTCTTCTTTTTTTTTTTTTTTTTTTTTTTTAGCTTTCTCTTCTAATGCAGTGCATAAGGCTTACTTGTCCCATCCACTTACAGAAAAGCTGTGGTCGTCGGATACTAAAAATGGCCCCAATTCTCCACCTTCCCCTGGATCCACACTGTTTCTAGGGTGATTTAGAAGAATTTCCTCCCACCAGTTTCTCCACCTCAAATCTCAAATCTCAAATCTCCATCTCTCAAATCTGGGCCAACCAGGTGATTTGTTTTGGCCAAGAGAATGCTCTAAAAGACTACTGTACCGTTTGTGAATGTAAGCCTCACGAGGCTCTGAGTGCTTCTGCTCTTGTTCAGTACCCTGCCTGGCAGCCACAGAAGAGAGCTGGGGCCACCTGCTGGAGGGGGAAAGACCCTAGTGTGTGGCAGGGGAACAGGTGTCTCTGCTAGTCCCAGTTGCCCTGCCACCCTACTGCAAGAGCCTGGCCAAAATTGGCCCAGTCTGCCTAGGTCAGCAAAACTGCCCAGGGGACCCAGAGAACTCAGAAGCAACACGCCCATTCTTCTATAGGCCGTGGTGGTTTTGTGTAATGATTAAGAATATGGGAGGGGCGGGGGACTCAATAAGAAGTGAACGTGCTGAACAGAGGGAATCCTCTTCATTCCTGGTGGGATGAGACGATGGTGGGGACTCGCCTAAAAAGGACATCAGTGGGAAGGAGAGGAGTTGATGAGTTATATCATCCCCCTGAACTGGTTAATAATTACACACTGCTGGCATAGCAGGTCATTTATTCCACAGAGTTTCACAAATACTGTAGTGTTGGGATGCTCAGATGAAATAAAACTCAATCGGATGGAGCTAATCTGCTGGTTTCCTGACAGGCTGCATGTGGGGGGAAGGGTGGTGACACAGGGCAGGACTGGCTAACACCTAAGCCCGCATACAAGTTCCCTGTCCCCTCTCCAACTGGGTCACAGGAGTCCAACGGGGTTCTTTCAACTGACTCTTGGTGGGAGACTCTTCTTGGGAGCCATGACTTAGCATGTTACACAGGACTCCCTCTTTAGGGCACTGGTCTCAGATGAGGTGATGGGATCTGTCTTCTGAAATGATGGAAAGTGGCAAAAAGATCAGGTATTTTCTTCCCCAAAGAATTATTTCAAGGGCTAGTCAACTTCTCTATCTTTTCTTGACAGTGGAAGATACATGGGTCTGGAAACTGAGGTTGCCATTCTAGCAAGTCAGGCTTTTCTTGAGTGTCTGCATGGAAGAGGCAGGATGCTATGGGGCAAGTACAGTGACGAGCCGCCCCCCCCCCCCCCGCCCTCCCCACACACACGCCAGCTTCAGTCCCACCAGAGCAGCATGAAAATGTAAACAGGGTCCTCAGCCCCTTTCTTCATATGCTACCTCCTAACCCATACTGGCCTTCTGGAGAAACTGGAGAAGCCTGCCATCCTGTGCCCTCTACCCTCTACCCTCTGCTTGAGCTGCCTAAACATAGTTTGGGAACAAGACTTTTCTTATATGCTTAAAGCACTTCATACTTTAAATATGTTTTAATATCTTAACTCGTTTGATCTTAAACATCAAAATGATTCACTAGGAGAGGTCTTTTTGTACTTTATAGACATGGGAAACTGAGGCAAAAGCTCAGGGGTGACCCCCGGAGTCTGTATGACCGACAGACAGACAGCTTGTACGCACAACGTTGACTCAGATCATAAACTTCTTAACTTGGTTCTACTGTCGAGAGGCAGCTTCAGATAAATCTTCCCAGGGCACCAGAATTTTCCCGGAGTGGCTCTTTTACTTTGCTAATTGGAAGCTTTCTGTTCGGATGCCTTAAGGTGAGCAACAGCAGAAAGAGAGGGGAAAACTTTATTTCCATGCTGCTGAGTCTAATGACAAGGGATCAGTTCCACAGGTACCTTTCTCACTGACCTCTTTCCGCATGGGGCTCTCAGGAAATTCCTATTGATCCTCTCTGATTTTAATGCTCTAACGACGCTGTTTCCATTCACAAGGGAAATGATCGTGGACACTCTGAGTTGTGTGAATACATATGTACATATTTATAGACATATCTTTGTTGCCCTAGCAAAGTTCTTAATGCAGCTAAAATGGTTTGTGAATATTTTTCCGAAACCCCCTCCAGATGTTTCCAGCAGAATTCTGTAAGCCAGACTGTTCTTCTGTTTGTTTGTTGGTATTTGGTTTTAACGTGCCAAGCATTTGGGATCATACAAAAGAGATGACTATAGAGGAGGTTTGTTCTCCTCTTTTCTCCCCCAAGCCCCCGCCGCAAAGAGCTCCTTTTCAATGTAAGGAGTCAAAAGCTTCCTGTGTTATGCTTTCTCCCGGCAACATTCAAACCTTTGTCTGGGTCAGAAGAAGAGTCAGGGAGGCTCCCTCCAGACTGGCAGCCAGCTTTCAAAGTCTCCCCTTTCCAAGTGGAGAAATAAATTAAAGCTGACACTTGGAGCGTGTGTATGCCTGCTGCCTTTAGATTTGTGCTCGCGCGAGCTTATTTATTTTTGCTCCGTTGCAAAAAGATTTATGATCCCTAATTATGGATCCTGACACTCCACAGATGCACTTAGGTTGCTTTTCACTTTCTGATGGCTTTCAAAAGCTTTCCTTTTCAACTCTAAGCCCTCATGGGCAACAAGGGTCCCTTTTGAAAGAGGGTCTGGCCAGTGCCACTGCCTCCCAGGCTGTGTTTGCAGGGCTCCGGCTTCATCAGGGCTCCGGGGTTGATGGATGGGTAGTAACCTCGGCCACTGCTTTATTTACTCTTTCTTGGCCCTTGTTTCTTCTAGAGAATTCAAGTGAATGTATAAAAAAATGTGTTTCTAAGTAAAAGCTGGCAAGTGGAGTGTCAGCCTGGAAATAACCTTTTCAAGACATTTCAGAAAAACAAGAGTACTTCATTATTTGAAGTTTATTCTAAAAAGATAACAGTGGATGGCTGATTTGGCTGGGACTGTCGTGTTGGCTCAGCAAGTGAAAAACTGCATTGATTATGCAAAACAGATAAAGGGACATGAACTTCACGGGCAACTCATCCAAACTGACGTAGGATGATGTGGGAGGACCCTTTGGTCCCTTTTGCTGATGCACAGCTCACGGCATTTCTTCAGAAGCAAGTAGAAAGGTTGATCTAATGGGTGGAGCAGCCGTTACAAAACCTGGGATCAGCCCAGGGGCCTGAGGGAAGTACGGGGGTTCACCCTGAAGAGAGGGGTGTAATGAAAGGCTTGAACCATCTGAAAATCCAGCATATTTTGGAACCTGGGTGGGACTCTCAGCTCTTCCTTTCCTGGCTCCCTCCTTTCCACCCAGAGTCCATCTACCTACTATTTTTCTGGTGTGTGGACCTGATTCTCGGGGTGTGGGCTGGTAGTGGTGGTGCTGTCGGGCCTAGAACCTTATTTCTCATGCCAGGGATCAGGCTTCCCAGGGCACGGCAGCAATGTGTCAGGTTCCCCAAGACCTCCTGATCCTGACCTGATCCTGTATTTCCCAGAAAATTGTGAAGGAGAAGTCAAATAACTTAATTTTAGGGGCACTTGGGTGGCTCAGTGGTTGAATGTCTGCCTTTGGCTTAGGTCACCATCCCAGGCTCCTGGGATCAAGCCCCACGTCAGGCTCCCTGTTACATCTGCTTCTCCCTCTGCCTGTGTCTTTGCCTCTCTCTGTGTGTCTCTCATGAATAAATAAATAAAATCTTTAAAAAAACTTACTTGATAAAATATTTTAAAACATTATTTTCTATATTTTAAAACAAACCCAGGCGTATCATGGGATGAGAAGTTAAATCCACAGAACTCTTGACATAGTCTTAGCATCCAGTGAAGAGGCTGCTTTCCCAGGGTCTCCATCACTCACCCCTCAGAGTCAGGGTACTTTGGGGGTAACGCTGCAAGGGTCTATAGCACTTACTATGGCTGTTCTCCCAACCCTGCAAGGTGAACGGAGTTGAGATCAGTTTGCTTGCTGACGAAAATAACTAAATTTTGTTGGTAAATTCAGTCTCGCAGTAAGGGAGTATATCAAGCAACCCCAACTAAAGAAGCCATCTGCTTCCTCCTCCTCCTTCTCCTCCTCCTCCCCCCTCATTTTCTGTCCTTAGCTTCAGTAAAGCTGCATGGAGGATACTCTCAACTGCCTGGACCAGTGTCATCGAGTCTGGGCTCCAGGTTTCTGAAGGGTTGCTCTGACCACCAGGAATTCTGCCCAACTTGCTCCCAGGTCCCCGTAAACGAAGCAATCACCTGGAAGAGCTGTTTTGAAGACCCTCTACTAAGCATAGCAGGGAGCTTGCTGCTGTGATTTTTCAATCTGCAAACTAGGACATCCCTCGTTTTCATTACAAAAGTCTCATAAAGCCCAAAATGCAAGAGTCAGTAAGAGTTTTTTAAGGTGCCAGTGAAATCAGGCACCTTAAAAATGTCTCGCTTGCTTACACCTCTCCAGGGATTTCCATGAGCTCAGGCCAAAAGGCTACCTGCTTGCCGTGGCCCGTGCGGTGGCCTGCATAGTTTGCCATGCCTCTCTTCCCCCCGGGTCCCCTGCCCATCCCCCAGGCCCCATGCTGCTCCAGCCACCCGGGTTTTCTTTCTCTTCCATGAATGCGCCGGGCCTTCTGCTCTGTGAGGGTGTAGGTGCCGTGCAAGTGTTCTGTCGCCATGGTCTTCGCCGAGCTTGCCACTTTCTGGGGCTTCTGTCTCTGCTCCAACATCGCCCCTCCACAGCGTCTCTGACAACTCCCTCCTCCCCCACCAGCACTGTGTCCAGAAACATAGCACCTTTTTCACTTTCTTCATGGAATTTCAGTGTCTGAAGCCGTCTTGTTCCTTTAATAGTTTACTTTTCGTTCGGCCTCCTGCATCCACCCTCAGGCCCCAACCCTGACTTCAAACACCATGAGAGCCAAGAAGCCTTGTTCTGCCCCATGCTACACAGAATCCCAGTGTCCTGCACAGATCCCGTTACATAGAAGGAGCATGGTGATCACTGTTGAGTGAATGAATGGGTAAATGAATGAATGAATGAATGAATGAATGTGTCAGGCACTGTGCTGGTGGCAGAGGGTCAATGGTGAGGACCGACCCCCGCCTCCATGTGGCTTTGCAAATGGGTGCAGGAGACAGGAAGTGGATGGGTCACCCACATCCAGGCTAAGTTGAACAGGAGACTGGTCTCATGGAGGGATCCAGGAGGCTTCCCTGGGGAGGTGATACAATCTGAAGAGCGAGAAGAGTTTTCCACTTGATAATACGGTGTTAATTTGGAATTAGCCTGGCTCTCAGAGGATAACAGAGTGAAAGACGGGCGGTCACACACGAGTGAGTGGCTGCCCAAGGGAGCCTCTCTGAGGCCAGTAGACCTCAGTTTACAAGTCTTTTTATATCTGAATCCACTGTTTTTCTCCCTTATCTTTTTTCTTTCTCTTTCTCTCCTCTTTGTTTTTTTTTTTTTTTGAAAAGTATTAAACTCTCTTCACAGAACACACTGATTTTTTTCAACCTACATTTGCTTCCCCTCAACCCCACCCCCCAGTTGTCTATGTTTCCAACCCAGATGCTTGCTTTCTTTTTTTCTTTAAAAGATTCTATTTATTTATTCATGAGAGACACAGAGAGAGGCAGAGACACAGGCAGAGGGAGAAGCAGGCCCCATGCAGGGAGCCCAATGTGGGACTTGATCCTGGGATCCTGGGATCAAGACCAAAGCCAAAGGCAGATGCTCAACCACTGAGCTACCCAGGCACCCCAACCCAGGTGCTTCGAAAGTGTCTTTTCTTTTCTGTTTGTCAGACAGTGATGATTTCCTGCATGTGTGATTGGCGTGGAGCTGCTCCTCGTTCTTCCGAAGTTGGCTCAGCACTGTGCCTCCCAGCCATCCCCTGTCACCCATGAGCAGCCCGAGCCACCGACTTTTCAAAAAGTTAACAAACCAGAGAACCTGGCCAGGCTCTGCCCTGCACCTTTTTGTTTCTCCTGATATTCTGTGTACGTTTCAAAGAAAATTTCTTCTGTAGCATTCCTATTTATTTATTTTTTACAGATTTTATTTATTTGAGAGTGAGCGAGCACACCAGTGGAGTGGGGAGGAGCAGAGGGAGAGGGAAAAGCAGACTCTCGGCTAAGCAGGGAGCCCTACAATGAGCAGGAGCCCAGGGTCCTGGAATCATGACCTGAGTCGAAGGCAGATACTTAACTGACTGAGCCACCCGGGCACCCTGCTTTTCCTCTTTACCTAAATCAGCTCCTGAAAATGGTGGTGGTCAGAGCGATCTGAAGCTCAGCAAGGTCCTTGCACCTTTTTACCTTCCCCAGGGTAGAGCCGCAGTAAAAGCAACGGAGCCTAGAGACTTAAGAGATGCATGACGTTTCAGATGCTCCCACCTGGGAAAACGAGCTGCTCCTTACTTCATTCTCAGGGTGCAACTCTTGGGGGGGTGAGTCTTCCTTTCAGCTGTCTCTACCTCAAAGAGAAGGTGAGCCAGTACTGCCCCCCGTGCATTGATGACACGCACAAGTCAAGGAAGGGACTTTTTGTTCTCTATCAGAGGGATTTCAGTTATGGCCAGTTAGAAGATGCCACTTGCCCAGAGCAGCAGTCCAAGTTCCAGCATGAGTTCCTCATCATCCCACTGCCACCCTCCAGCTGGACAGAGCAAGGTGCTGTGTGCCATGTACCAGATGGCCCCAGGCTCTTAGGACACTGAGTTCCCCATGTGCCTCTTAAATACAACAGAGCAAATGTCCCTTCCAGGGGCTTACGGGGATGCATGCTGAGCTCTAACTCCTCCACAGAAGCAGTGGAAGGATGATGATTGTTGAAAGCCTGTGAACTTGGAATGATTAATTGAATAAAATGTTGATGTTAATCTGAGAAAGACATATTTTCAGGTAAAAGGGTCAGATCTTTGTAGGCAGTGATTATTACAAACAAAAAGATCATGCTTTGTGGGTAAGGGTATTTGGAAATCAAGAAGAGAAAAATACCCTGGGACAAAATTTTTTTCTGAGATATTCTTGTGAGTAAGGATTGGTCCTTGCTTTAAGTACAAGTTGAGATGGAAAGAAAAACATACCCAGGGAAACAAAAAGCTTACAACATGGTTTTGGAAGTGAGGTCTTTTTAGACACATGGATGTAGTTTTGGAATTGTTCTTTGAAAATTGTTTTTTTAACCCTCTGACCTGAAGTTTGTGCTTGAAATTCTGCAGAGTGATGAATCCTTTTCGTGTTGATTGTATCATGTCCTGTGGAGAATTTAGTATTTGTTTTATCAAGAGATCTAGTTGATCTAAGAAGATAAGAATATTTTCTTTCTCTTCCAGTTTTCACAATGAGAGGACCTGAATTCAGTCTAATTGAAGGAAAACTATGGGGTTCAGCATTTCGGGGAGAGCTGGCTTATATAACAATGCTAAGGGCTTCTTCCGCTTTTGGAAATTGAGCATTAGGCCACTTCGCTATTATGGAGGACCTATATTAGTATCTGTTTCTCCTAAATGACAGAAATCTGGACAGGATTTCTGCTTTTCTGAAGAAAGACAAAAACAGCATTCAGTGTGTGTTTGACAGGGAGCCCGTGATAGAGACAGCGCAGGGCCCACAGATCTCCTTCCCCAGGAACTCCACTCTGCATCTCAGCACTAAGCCACCACCACTTCGCCCTGGGTCTGTGAACATCTGTGCTCTACTTCAATTTATCTTGTGCATCCATTAGCAAGATGTGTCCTAAGGTGTAAGTAAAGCCTAAAAGAGGTTATTTTTGGGGTGTGGGGATGCTCAAAAACATTTCCACGTAAATGAATGGTAGCTGCTTCTTCGTGTTACGCCATTTCAACTTAGGAAGGGTTTCCTAGGAATGCTCTCTCTTCACATGGTAGGGGAAACCGGTATCTCAAATCAAGAACCGAGAGCACAGGTAAATAGGAAGAAAGGAATGACAGGCGTTCTTGAAACTCTTGGTTCCAGATGAGGTTATATTCATAGCACTAGGAATAAGCCCTCCATCCTTTGCTTCAGAAATTTATCACCCTGGAAATCAGATATTTTTGAGCAGCTCAGTTTTTAATTTAAATTTTAATTTAAAATTTTAGAATTTAAAAAATTCTATGGATGTCCCCCACATGCTAGAGTCTTCCATATATGTTTCTTGTTAGATGGACTCAGTATGTTTTAGCTTTGGCTTGTTAAAGTTATTTACATGGCCTAAGGTCAAATGGTGTTGTTTCACATTTTGCTTGACGGAAATGTCACTGGACTGCATTGTTTTTATAGGAAAAGATCAGTTTCAGCGAGGTGGTAGAGAACTTCACTTCCAATGTGTCTGTTTAGCAATACATTCACCAGGCATTCACCTCTTCTGGAGAAGATATAAAACAGTGAGGTCTGTATCTGGAGTTTCAGTGTGGTGGTTCCTGATCTGAGAGGGGCTGGTTCGCACGTTGTCATGCTCACACACCAGCGAGGGAGAAGGTCAAGCATAACATTCTTTCCAACAGAGGCAATGGAGCAGTGGCTTTGCTCGCTCGAGAATTATGTAAGAAATTGAGATGTCTGGAGGTCATCGATGGTAACCGGAGGAGAAAATTGAACTGAACAGGCTGCTTCCACTTAGTGAGGCTCCTCTAGGAGATTATTTACAAGTCTCAGAGTCCAGCTCTGGTAGAGCTCAGTTTCACAGAGTTAGAGAAAAGCTGTAAAATAAGCTTAAATCAGCTTAAATCAGCCCATCCAACGTTTGAAAGGGCAAAGGACGGGGGGGGTGGGGGGGGGTGGGGGGGGTGGAAGAGGGGGAGGAACACAAAGGGGGAGGGAAGAGAGAGGATGCATTCCAAAATCCGCTTAATTTATTCCTTCCTTCTTCATCTTTGTCTCCTTGGCTCTCATCTCGTTCACCACGGAGTCTGCAAGTAGAGCAAAGGGGGGGGGGGGGGTGAATGGCCAAAATGGTAGCCATCTCTGCTGTTCTGGTAGCAAAGCCTCTGGACTTAGGCGGCCATTTTCTCTTGGATCGTGGATGTCCGAAGTCACATTCTATTAGCTCAGCAGCACATGCAAAATAATAACCATAAACCCAGAAATGTGCCGTGGAATTTTCTCCCGCTCTCTTAACGAGCTTTGCAAAGCTCCTCTGTCAAGGAGAGCGAGCAATGTGTAATTTCAAACACATTTTTAATAGTTGCTCTTGGCTCTCTCCGAAGAAGAGGGAGGCATGCTGACGTGGCTGTAGGAGAGGCAGCAACTTTATAAGAGTAATGTGAAACAAATCACCAGGTGCTAGTAGCACTTGGAAAGCATGGGGAGCTGCCTGGGAAGCTGGGGCTCATCAGGCGGAGAGCAGTGCTGGAGTCTGACATGTGGCTCTAGAAGTCAGACCAGGGTGGCATATGGCAGGTTCACATGAAGATAGGCACCTCCAGAGCTCTCCATCCAAGTCATTCTCAGGTGTTTCCACTTTCCAAAGTCCCTTTTCCTCTTCCACCAAGCAAGATTTTGTAGAACAGAGGAAAGTGGTAGAAAGAGTGGAAAAATGGGAGCAGGTGCCAGACCACCAAGGAGCATCAGTTAGGATGCCCGGAGCTCTTGGTCCTTGGCTGTAGCAGCAGATCGATCCATGGTGTAACTCAATGTCTTAGCCCCGAACTCCTGGAGATGGGGTGGAGGAGGTGTATGACTCTTGGGCTTTGCTTGCTAAAGAACCCCAAAAACACTCATCAGAAAGACATGAAGGGCTAACAACAACAAAAAAAATCTTATGCTCAGGATAAAAAGGGTCATAGGAAGAATTCTATGCCCTCCTGCCTCTCTCCATTTTCCCACAAGCCTTTCTAAGTACCTGACCAGAGTTTCTTAACACTCAGAACTCATAGTCAGAATATCTGAAATCGAGACAACTTTGAAAAATCTGTAATTATGGTTATTATAAGGATTTAATGATTTGATTTAATGAGTCTACCAAAGTCGTGATGCCTATCAAATTAGGAAATGCTAACTTGAGAAAGACCTTTCCTATTTTTTATCCTCTAATCGGTAATGGCAAAGTCATTTCCTCGTGGTCAGTTTCAATGGAGCATCTGTTTTTACAGGAGAGAGGAAATCGAGATGTCTTGAGTCAGAGGGCTAAAAAACTGCTAGGCGGTCATCCGTTCCAAGCCCCTCGTTTTACGGATGGCGAGGCTGGAATGACAAAATCAGTGGCTGAGAAACTCAGGACCCCCATTTCTACGCTCAGTGTTATTTCCCCCACCTTGTGCAGCCTGTTGTGTATCTGCTCTATGGGGGCCAGTTCTGCCTTGGGGGGGTTCTGCACCCCACCATCTGTCCTCCCCCATTGCTGTCTGTGATGGGAAGACAGTGAGCTGCTTCTTCGACTCCCAGACTTTCAGCAGCATCGCAGCTCAAGTGGGATCCCTAGGAAGGAAAATGCTGAGTGGGTCTGGCATTGGTACAAGTAGGCTAATCACGGTGAGTGGCTGGTAGGAGATGTGAGACAGACACGGGCTCCATGCAGTACCATTTTGCTCCCGGCCCCGAGCTTACCCTCCCGGTCTCCTTTAGGTCATCTATTTCTTCCCTGACAAAAACATCTGGTTGTTTCCAAACTGAAATTTTTATGCATTTCAACTCATGTAGGAATGTTGAAAAGCTGTTCTGAAAAACATAGCTCCTCCCTGTGCCAAACCAGTTGGGCTGGAATGAACAACTGTTGTTATAAATCTCCACTCTGCCTCTTCAACGGCCCCAGAAGGTACAAAATAGAATGTTTCATGAGACTGGCCAGACGGATCGAATAAGCCCTGCCCAGAGGAGCCCTGTGCGTGAAGAGTACGGGAACACCCCTTTCTCTCCTCTCTCGTCCATTCTCTGAGTCTCTCTTTCAGTTTCTGGAACTGTTGGCAAGAGGACAGCATGTCAGGGTTCTCTGTGTTCACAACAAATTCTTTTGTGTCTTTAAGTGGAAAAATATTTTATGTCATGGCAGAGCAACTGCTTGTTCTATGAGTGATTCACAAAGAAAACTCAGCGACCTAATGATGTGTGTCCTCGCCAAGACCCAGACAGGGAAAGGGATTTAAAAAAAAAAAAAAAAAGTGGCTCAGAATCAAAAGGTACTTTAGAAGTCATTGAGGATGTGAGGCCACCTTCCCACTGAGATCTTCCCATAGTGGACTGTGGAGTTGCCTCCTTGGCTGCCTGTCATTTCGAACCTGTTCCATAGGTATCCTTATCCACACAGTGCTACATCTGCCCCCAAATTCCATGCACAAAACCTTCTGTCCACTTGGGCCTTATTTTTGTGATTTATTATTTCCTGGCAGTGTGTGTCCTCATCAAGGTGGGCTCTTGCAGCTTTTGATGCTCTATATAATTAAGGGCTGGAAATAAAGGGTTCTGGTGCTCCTAGAATCAGAGGGCGCAGACTGGATGGAGGGCACCCAAGGAATCATCTAGCTCAATTTATTGCACACTCAGGAATTCTTTCTGCTAAATATCTGTCCGCAGATGACTTTGACCAGGTCTTACTCCCCAACAGGGAGCTCACTACTTCACAAGACAGCCTGGGTCATTGTTAAAGGGCTGCGATTGCTAGGAGGTGCTCCGTTCTCTTGTTGAGCAAGTCTATCTCCTTATCACTTGGACTTCCTTCTGCAACATGTCCTTCTTTTTGACAAATGGTCCTTTCAGTATTTGAAAAGAGCCCTCACATTTCTCCAGCTTTCTTTTCCAAGCAACACATCCTCTTTTTGCAGCCATTTCTCATGTTCTTCAGAACTTTGCTCATTCAGTCTTCCACCTCTGCTTACTCTCTAGTTATTCTCAATCCTCTGACCTTTTCTCCATATGAATCCATGCCAACCTGAGTCTCCTCCATCCTGTTCTTCTGTGATTTATTTTTGGAGACTAAAATCCAAGACTTTACCCTTTCTTTTTCCTGTGGTAGGGTTCATGTCACCAGTTTCAGCCAATATTCGAGGTGGTTGATGGTGTGTTGAATCCTGAGTCTGTCGTCTACGGCACTGGCTATCCCTGCTGATTTATTTTCACTTAAAACACTGATATTGTCTGTCTTCATAAAACTCACTGATGAAAAAAGTTAAAGCTCAGAAACAACTCTCTAGACATTATCAGGCCATTACTCACTCTTTGGATTGAATTGCTCACCAATTTCAGATCCAGCCAGCCTTATGCTCATCCAGTCTGCATTTTACCATCTCTTCTTTTTTTCTTTTCTTTTCTCTTCTCTTTTCTTTTGTCTATCCTCTCCTCTCTTCTCCTCTTCCCTTTGCTTCTTTCCTTTCTTTTTCTTTTTTAAGATTTTATTTATTTATTTGAAAGAGAGAGCACATGAGCAGGAGGGGCAGAGGAGAAGGAGAGAGAAAAACTCAAGCAGACTCCATGCTGAGTCTGGGTGGGGAGCCCATCTTGGGGCTTGATCTCATGACTCTGAGATCCTGACCTGAGCTGGAGCCAGGAGACAGATGTTTAACTGACTGTGCCACCCAGGCACTCCTTCACCATATTGTCCATACAAATCTTGCTGAGTGTTTTGTCATGTTTTGCTGAAACTGCATAACATGTCCACTTCACTTTCCTCCTGTATCAACCCAGAGACGCTGTCGAAAATGGAACTAAATCAAGTGCAGGAACCTATCCTGCCAGTGCAGTAGCAGCTTTCCTTTCTAAATATCCTTCCCATGAACCTGTTTGGTTAGCTACTCCTCTCCTCCTCGAATTCCCTTTGGGGACCCCTTTCTCCTGCATTCAGAGCACCAGGATGCCTTTTGTGGATCATCACGGAATTCACTAGACCCATCTCCTAAGTCCATATGAGGTTGTCTTACAGGATAATGTTTGCATTTCAAGGGCAGCCCTCTGTGCCTCAACCCAAGAGTGCACAAGGAAGATTGGTGGCAACACCAGTGACTGGTACGATCACATCTGGAGCTGGCTGGCCTTCTCATCACAATCTCCTTGTCTGTACCTCTGGCAACTCTCCTCATGAGCCACCAAGCCTCACACCCCAACACTCCAACAGGCATCCCGCCACACAATGGGAATCTTTGATGAGGCTCGGGACAGGCTTCTTTTAGCCAGGACTGAAAATGACCTCAAGGGATTTTTTTTTTTTTTTTCCCTTCTCAGTTCTTTTCTAAGCCATGCTATGCCAGGTTAGGCCAGTTGGGGGTTTTAAAAACTTCCCCCTCTTTTTTTCCCCACTATCTCTTTATTCAACATTCTTCTTCATTAGCAGCAAGCAGAGGGCTCATTTATTCATTCATTCATTCAAAGAGTCATTAAGCACCTACTGTGTGTCAGCCTAAGGTAGGTACTGGAGATTCAGAGGGGAGCCAGGCACACTGAGCCCTGCCCACAGAGATGCCAGTCCAGCTAGGAAGCAACAGTATGAGTGGGGGTTATGGGAAGGCTAAGGGTGCATCTCGCTCTAGAGATCAGGGCAATGATGTGGGTCATAATAGGACAATTATTACCTGTGTGCACCTGAGAGCCTGAGAGGAAGACAGCTGCTCCTGGGAAACGTGTCCAGAGTTATGTCCCCCCAAACACCTCCGGATTCCCCCAGAGTTGAAGATCCCGTCTGTGTGTTGGAGAAGGGCTCTAACTGGGTCTCATTCCATAGCCCGTCTCAATTCAAACCCTGGAGCTGTCACAGCCTCTGCTTACTTACAGAATATTTACCTACCTGTGGGGTGATGCATTTCTGTAGGGAAATGTCTGGAAAGCTTCTTCCTCATTGCCGGATTTGCCACGTACCCTCTTCCTGGCCCTGAGTCTCCGCTTCGTCTTCAAAACACCAGAAGTGCCCCAAAGACGCCTGTTGGAATTAGAATTCCTGGTTGTTGGCTTCCGCGGGCTTTGGCTCTGAGACACCAGGGCCGGGAAATGTGTTTTTGACACCCGTAGGCAAGGCTGTTTGTAGGGCCGAGCAGGATCCCTGGCGGGACCGCCTTCCAGCCCCTCGGTCCCGCCGGTGCCTTCACTCCCCGCGCCAGGCCGGCGGCTCCGAGCCTCGGGAGCCCGCAGGGACCAGGGAAGGGGCGGCGCAGGCTTCGCCCAGCGCGAGGGGCCCGCACCCAGCCACGTGGGCAGACGGCGAACCGCCTCGTGGCCTCCCCCCGAAACATGGGGCGACAGTCAAAGCTTCGGCAGCCCTTGGCGCAGCGGTTCGGCGCCTGCCTTTGGCCCGGGGCGCGATCCTGGGGACCCGGGATCGAATCCCACGTCGGGCTCCCGGTGCACGGAGCCTGCTTCTCCCTCCGCCTGTGTCTCTGCCTCTCTCTCTCTCTCTCTCTCTGACTATCATAAATAAATAAAAATTAAAAAAAAAATAGAGCTTCCCCGGGGGGCGGGGGGCACAGCCTCACAGCGCAGCCAGACCCTGCCCCTCTTGCCTGGCGTGTCGCTTCCAGCCGAGCGATTCCGGGAGGAGGCAGGGGCCGCGGCCGCGCAGGGGGGCGGGGGGCGGGGGCGGGGGCGGGGGCGGGGGGCGAGCGCCGCCGCCCAGATGCCCGAGGCCCGCGTGCCCGGGGCTGTCACTCCTCATATCCTACCGGCGCGAAACCTCTTTTCCCTGGAAAAATAATAAAATGCGGAGCCGGCTGCTTTTAAAGTGGCTTGTGTTTCACAATTCGAGTTGAGCTTTGTGTCAGGAAGTGATTAGCCAGGAGGCCGTTAAGGTGGTGGCGGGGGAGGCGGGGGAGGCGAGGCAGCGGGGGAGGGTGGCGTGCGGGGAGCGGGGGCGGGGGGGCGGGGCTGGCCGGGCTGACCCTGCCGCTCGGTGTCTGACAGCAGGGAACGGTCGCGACCTGGCGGGCCCCGGGCTTAGGACAAAGCAGCAGCGTCTCTACTAGTCTTCTGTGATGGGGGCATTTCTGCAGCTCTGGGCAGGGCTGCTTCGGGAAGGGCCAGGGTCCAGCGCAAGGAGGCAGATGATGCATCGCTCATGAAGCCAGGCAGCCACTGGATGTCAGCAGCCCGTGTCATTTTAGGACCATGGGGATGGGCCAGTGAAAATCCCAGGCAGCCCCAAACCAGCCCACAGATGCCAGGAAAACAAAAATGGAAATAGGGGACATGGGGCTGGGCGGAGGGGAGCGCGGGCAGACCGGAGAGCGGGCCCGGCCGTACATCTGCACGTTCGGGCAGCACGGGGTGCAAATTGAACGGTAACGTCCATACACAGGCCATACTGGAGCATGTTCGTGAACATCCCCGAAAGGGCAGGGAGCTCAAATACACACTTGGAATTTTCATTGGAAACACATGCACAATTAACAACAATGAAAGCATAGCTTAGAAAAAGTGAACTTGCACCTAGGCAATTAGCGGGCTGGTTCATTTTGATTTGCTCCGTTGTGGGGCGCAGATCACCACCTCCCAATGCTGTGACCGTAGCGGAAGGCTAGAAGGAGTTCAGATACGTTTGGTCCTACGGAAGGCTTTCCAGATTCATGCTTCAGCTGGAGGGCCAGATGGAGGCTGGGCTTTTTATGTTTAACACCTTGTGATTCCCAGGTTACTCAGTTTGGAAAGGGGATTTACAGACAAAAGTATTCATCGTATTTTTAAACTTCTTCTAATAGGCACACAGAGAGAAGTGTGTCTCTCAGCTCAGGGAGCTTTCTTAAACGGAACACATCCATGTAGGCAAGAAAGCACACCAGCAGCCCCACTCTGCTCCCTTCCAGCCACTGCTGTCTCCCTCTTAGTCATTAGAGTTTAAATTACACTTTTTCTTGTCAGCCCCTAAGATGATGATGATTTATCCTGTGCCAGGATTTCAGGGCAGAGCAAGCCCAGGCTGGGGGCATGCTGTGTATCCTGGAATCCTCCTCAGGTTCCCCTGGCTGTGCCTCCACTTCCCTAAGGCTCCCCAGTATTACCCAGAGTCTGGCTCAGATATCATCTCCCTAAAATCTCTCCAAATTTCTACCTCCTCGATTCCAGTGGCCATGGGGCTTTGTAAACTCACCCATCTTAAATATCATCTAAGCCCACTGGGGCTACCATGGACCAGACGGCTCGTAAACAACAGAAATTTAGTTCTTCCAGTTCAACCTCCCAGTTGCTGGGAGGTTCCAAGATCAAGGTGTCAGCAGATCTGGTGTCTGGTGAGGACCTGGCCCCTGGTTCATGGATGGTTGTCTTTTCCCTGTTTCCTCTAGTGGAAGAAGGAATGAAAAGAAATGAAAAGGAAAGAAAGAGGTCTCTATTGCAAGGGCACTAATCCCATTCCCATGACCTAATCACTTCCCAAAGGCCCCCTCTCCAAATATCATCATCCTGGGGGGTTAGGATTTTAACATATGAATTTTGGGAGGATTCAAACATTCAGTCCCATCCCAAACATATTGAGAGCCACCTGGTACCAGGATCTCTGCTCTTGAAGAGTTTAGGAACCTATAGGCGGGAAGATGAGGACCCAAAAGGAAGCATTTAGCTTGATCTTAAGAGGTCAAGGAAGGCTTCCTAGAGGAAGAGGAGCCCAAGCAGGGACCTGGAAGACTAACTCAGAGCCATCCATGTGAAGGAGCAGGTGGTAAGAAGAATGGAGTTCAAAGCAGTGAGAATAGCATGTGCAAAAATGGGAGAAAGGTGAGAGGTGAGGTGGGAGAGGTTAGCCAGGATCGACTCCTGAAGGTCCTTTAGGTTCTGAGTGACCTACATCCCAGTTTGCCCTGGGATAATCTCTACTTACATCTGTTGTCCCAGCATAAAGACTACCTCTGCCCCTCCTTCACTCTCAGTAGTGATTGGTTTGGACAAAAAAGTGTTATGGTCACCCATTCAAGCCACATTAAAGAGCCCAAATTCCATCCTTGAAGACCCAAGGAGCCAGCAAAGGCCTTTGAGGAGGGGAGAAACACGATCACATCTGCAGTTTAGAAATACTACTTTGGTGGCAGTTGAAGAATGTTTTGAGGAAAAGCATACCGGAAGCAAAGGATGTTTTAGATTTTTGCTTTAATCCAAGGTGGAGATGGTGGTGGCCAGGGTCAAGAGATCAATAGTGATGGTGGATGAATTCACGACATATGAGAAATATGGAGAGGGAGGAATCACAACGGCTTAGTCATTTTATTTACTCTAGGTTCATTAGTCATTTATGTGCTGCCTTCTGAGACTAGATCTAGAGACTTCTGAGACTAAAACTAGATGCTGCTGGCAGCCTGGCGCTCCGGTTCCAGGAACACAGAACCCTTGGAAGGGCTGGAAGAAGAGAGTGACCAGCCCAGTGTGGTGTTTTCCCTCTCTGGAATGCAGAGCTTTCTTCTGCTGAGCCGGGTCCCAGCAGCGGCCTGGGCTGAAGCCAAGGTCAGGGCTGGGGCAGCGCAGTGCTGGTTTGGGGTGGTAGGGACAGCATGGTAGCAATGGGGTTCTCTGCAAAGCCTTCGCCCCTGGACTGGGAGGCGGGGTCCCATCCTGTAGCGTTGAGGAATGTTACAGGCTAGTGAATTACATTTTAGAAAATATTTTATCAACACCTCTAACATAGTACAAACTCAAGTCGGTGCCACATGTGTTTTCCATGTGTGTTGCGACGGTAGGAAGTAACCAAACAACTCTGTATTGAACTTGTCAGAATATAATCAAAAATTCTGCTAATTACTTCAGCATGAAGCCTAGCGAGCGCTCTCCCTTAATCATCAGAAGCAAGTCCCATTAGCGAGCACCAAGGCTCAATAACACCACTTTATTGTGTTTCTTGGACAACTGCAAAAGCTTATCTTTCACTGCAAGGTTTTCTCATTTTTGGAACCTCCATCCCCATAACAGTCATCATTACTGACTACATCAAGAGTGTAGTTCTGGGAAAAGTACTGTGCAAAGAAATTCCTGAAATGGGAATGGACATTCATGTTGAAGTGGTGGTTTTTGCCAGAAAGTTAAACTCTAGCAAATGAATTGATTTTTCTAGGCGGCTGGCTTCATTGCCCGAGAGAGCAGCATACAAAACTCTGCTGGGTGTACATGCTAGTTAGCACGTTTGTTTTATCTCTGAGAGGCCAATAATAACGACAGAACAAAGTTAAAGGCGCTCTGAGCCCAGGCAGAAGAATTAAGAGGTTTGTAACATTTACAAAGGAAAACATTATTTCTCTTTAATCTTTCTTGCCGTTCGGTTCAGCTCCCTTTAAGCATCTGCGAGTTCTGAGGCTGGAAAGAAAGAAAAAGAAGAAAGAGAAGTAAGTGAAGGCAGGGCAAAGAAAGAGTAAGTTCTCAGAGAGAATGCACAATTATTTCTACAGATAGGAGAGCCTTAGGGCAGAGTCTGTCAATGTTTATATTTGGTTTTTAAATGAAATATGGTAAGCCCCATTTACTATTCAGAAACCCAAATTTACAAAACAGATTTTTTTGTTATTGTTGTTAGCGGGAAGAGGAGGTGGAAATGGGCTGGGATAGGAGTTTGTTCACATTGCATAAAAATTCTTTACTTTGCAAAATGATTCACTGAAAGCTTCCTTTAAATAACAACTCTGCTGGTGCATTTAATTTACCAAAAAGAATCAATTTTAAACAGAACTTTAGGAATAAAGTCTGTGTTGTGCAGTGGAAATGTAGTAGGCATTTAAAAATAAAAACAGACTGGGGTGAATATTAAAATAAATTTTCATTCTTTGAATAAACTCTTCCTAGGCAAGTATCAGAATGTGGCCAAAAAGCATGATGACAGGGTTAAGTGGGGGGAAAAGGTTGAGGGAGTAAATTAGGTAGGATTAGGAGAGAGAAGGTGGATTTATATTTAAAAACTGGACATGAAATCATATACGGAATGAGTTTTAATAGGAGACCTTGCTTCAGTACAAGTAAACAAATGGACTTCTAGTTCAAGACGCCCGATAAGCTGACCTGCATTTAAACATGCAGGTGATTTCCCCTCCCCCTCCAAATTCCCATTGAAATAAGCAAATAAATACACAACCAAGAAATCTGCATCAGTGTGTTTACCTGGTTTCTACAAAAGCAGGAATGATCACAAGAATTTAGGTTCAAATGTTATTGAAACGCAATGTCTTGTAAAATAAACACAGGGATATAGAGAGATTAAAAGAATTATAGCAAAAGTCCTGCCAAAAGGAAAAGAGAAGTCTTCATAACTGACTTCATAATATAGAGAGACAATTTGGGAGAAGACAGAAACCTAAAATCACATGCAAATACTGTGATGCTGTAATCCAGAAAACATATGCCCCTTTTCTAGCACGCTATGTTGATGAGTTTTGGGGACTGCAAAGGCAGGCAGACTTGAATAGGAGTGAGCCAGAAGTAAAGGTCCAGTTAGAGAAAGAAGTCAACTTTACATGTTGGGACAAGGGTCCTCTGAGGAGACAGGTGTAGACAAGTGTCTACTGTCAGGATGATCAAAGAACTTTTAAGAAGAGTTTTGCCCCATCTGATATTATGTTTCTAGGCTGCTGTAATTCACTATCCCTTCATCACCTCGAATGTTCAGTAGCCTTTGCAGAAGTTTTGGAAGTAATTAAATGCTTATGTAAGGTCCGGAGTGATGAAGATGTCAGGAGATTAAAAGCAAATGGATGGCGAGAATGCAGTTGGGACACAATGAAGCTGTGGGTATCAATAGGCAGGGCCCCAGGAAGTGCTGCCAAAGGTATTGAGGATGAAAGGCAGACATGAGAGCAAAATTCACCATGAGAATTTAAGTTCCTAGAAATGTGCCAAAATCTGGGAAAGGATGTTAGACTTCTCACTGAATGTGGTAGAGAGGGCCCATGGTTTTGTTTTTAGATATCAAGGAGCCATGGGAGAGCTAGGGTACATAGTGTCTACATTATTAGAGTTAAAAAGATACATCTATGGAAAAGTAAAATGAAAAACAGCCACAAAGCATTAGATAAGATATACAAGGTTGGATTAAAAAAAGATACAAGGTTGGATCAAATAAAGCAGTTATGACATTAACTTAACTTGCTAGTAAATGACAAAGATTCAGAGACTTGGTTTCATGGTAGGATGTAATAGGTCACAGCAGCCCAATGTTCTCCCAGCAATAACTAGAAAGATCCAGATATTTCCCCAAAATTTTGTGTTTTTTTTTTAAAGATTTTTTAATTTTTATTTTTAGAGAGAGAAAGAAACTGGTGAGGAGGGGCAGAGGGAGAGAGAGAGTCTCAAGGAGACTTCCCACTGAACGGGGAGCCAAATGCAAGGCTCCATCTCACCACCCATGAGATCATGACCTGAGCCAAAATCAAGGGTAGGATGCTTAACTGATTGAACTACCCAGATTCTCTTTCCAAAATTATATGTTAAAAGACATAGCAGAGTTGTAGAAACAGAACTAGATGAGTTGGAATTCCAGGTCTGCGGTGATCTGGCAATTACCAGCTTGCCAATCTGGTTAAAAATAAGAAACTGTTTGCTATTTTCAAGAGACACACTTTAAACAAATACCATTTGTAAGAGACTTTATTTATAAGGTTACAGGAAGATGGAAAAACAGCAAAAAAAGAGCTAAGCCATACAAACACTAATCAAAATCTAGCTGATATAGCTGCATTAATAGCAAACAATAGGATGTAAGACAAGAAATGTTAATAGAGACAGAGGGGGTTTCCATAATGATGCAAGAGCCAATTAATCATGAAGTCATAATAATTTTAACGTTGTGTGTACCTAATAGCTATTAAAGATATAAAGCACAAAAAAGATATAAAGCACATGTTGATAGAACTAAAAGTAGTCATTTATAATCTGCAATTTTAGTTAGAGATTTTAATACACCATTCTCAGTAACTAATCATAGTAGGTAATAGTAATATGTAGAGAAAAAAGTGGATGAAAACACGGAAGATCTGAACCTGACACATATAGAATATCACACCCCAAAACCGCAAAACAAATATTCTTTTCAAGGTTACATGAAACATTTACCAAAATAGACCATATGCTATATCATAGAGTAAGTTTCAAAAAATTTCAAAGGACTAAGGATATATAGAAAATGTTTTTTGACCACAGCAGAATTAAACTTGAAATGAATAATGGAAAGATAAGAAAATCTCCAACTTTGAATAACACAAGTATCAAAAAAGAACTCATGATAGTAGTTATGAGATATTTTGAAGTCAGTAATAATAAAAAAGTGGCATATCAAAACTTGTGGAATGCCATTACTAACCAAAGAGAAATGTATAGTTTAAATGAACATATTAGAAGAGGAAAAGCAGAAAATCAATGATTTAAATCACGGAGGCTTAAGCCTCCTATTTAGTAAATAAAAAGCAAATTAAACCCTCAGAATATGGAAGGAAAAATAAAGCTAAAGCAGAAATCAGTGATGGGAAGGAAAGATACAGGGACAGGAAATCAACAAATTGCAAGTACAAACTACTTAAGAAAACTATTTAGCAATACCTATTAAAGCTGAATTTGTGTATATCTCGCAATTATTCCATCCGGGATACACACCAAGAAAAATGAGTTTTTGGGTCCTCCAAAAATAGGATACATACAAGGCATGGACTAGACATGCATAAGAACGGTTCCCACTCCTGACCCCACAGGTCAGGTCACTACTTCTCCCCATTTTCAGCAGAAGACTGAAGGTTTTCTCTTTGGAGAGGGCAAATCTCACAGGTTCTGGATTTGGGCATACCCAGCACAACCAGGAAGTAAGAGTGAGGTACCATATTGAAAATGGAAAGTCAAAGGAAAAATGACAGGGGTGGTGAGCCCTCTGGCCCTCTTTCTCCATTTGGGTCTCAGAAAACTAACAGCCAGCCTGAACTCTCTAACAGAAAGTTAATTTATTCCTTTCTGAGAAAACCTCCTAGCTCAAAAGAAAAGACTAATCCTTTCTTGCAAGAGCTCTGTGTCCTTAAAATCTGAACAACTGGCTTTCAGCCGGACCTCAGTGCACCTGTCAGCTGGAGTCTAGGTGTTTGGTTCTCAACATTCTGCATGTCGCTGGGGGAGAGCATAACCAGTATCCCAACCTGTCTTCGAGGGATTCCCTAACCCCTAACCTAGGATTTGGGGGAGGAGTCAAGACAATTTAATTTGAAAGGTCAAATATGAGCAGAGTGCTGTCAACATCTGGATTATACCTATATGAAGAAAACAGCAAAAAATAAAAATAAAAAGAGGAATATTTTTAAAAATAAATAAAATTGCAATGCTGTCCAGTGTACCCTAATTTAATAAGTCCTAATGCAGGTGTTTAATGAAATCAGACAAAATCGTTCTAAATTTCACCCAGAATAATAAAGACAGACAAATGACTTTTAAAAGGTGAGGAAAGTAGATTTATTATAGAAGATATTAAAATGAATCATACATTTACAGGAAGTGGCATTTCATACCAGTAGGGAATTGGTCATCCAATGAACTGTGTAGATAACCACTAGAAAAGGAAAGAGTAATGATTTTATGTCCTCTTCCATGGTTAATTAATGAAGAGTTTATGAGAATGCTGGGCATCCCTGGTCCAAGGTGGTAACCACGACTGTTCCCAGTTTCCCTGTCTGTAAAGCACACAGGGTTGCAAAGGTTGCCTGCTAAGATCCCTCTCAGCTCAAATCTAAACTAAGATGGTTCTGCATTTGTTTGTCTTTTTCAAAGTTCAATTGAGTGGTGGCATTTGGTAAATCAAAATAGAAAGACAAGAGTAAAAATAAACTTGTCTGGCTTTCTCTCATGAAAGAAGAGGAAAGATGTCTGAGATGGCCCATCCTGGCCTCGGGGGCCGCAGAGACTCCTGGAGCTTTTTGACATGCACTGTTTGTTTTCAATGGGAAATTACTCAAAATGTAATAAGGAAATATTTTGCTGAGTAAATAGATTCGTTTACATCTTGTGGCATGGACGGTTAAAAAGAATCCTGGCCTTTTAGCTCACTTGGCTGAAGTCCCTCATGGAAGAGAGGGATTTCTCTTTTCCCTGGGATTTCTGCCTTTCCAAAGGGTTCTTCCTCCACCTTTTGAAATCAGATATTTTAAGACACTTGAAATCCAGGGAGGGAAAAGGGACTTTATTCTACTGTGATGGGGAAGAGAATTATTAATGTTTTGTGGTCACAGCCTTTCCCGAACCTCCTGTGTCTCTCTCTAGAGAATTCTAGCTTTGTCAGCTCAGAGCCTGAGTTTGGGTGCAGAACAGAGGCTGAGACAAATACACAACCGGACAGCAGAGTTCAGGGGGACAGGGGGTCGGCGCTGGAAAGGACAGGATTATTTATGAGAGAGCAAGCAGAGATGAAAGGGAGGAGGGGTGGATGGGGAAGACAAGTGGTGGACCTGAGAGGGAGGGAGGCCTGAAGACCTGGTGCGGGTTGGCTGCCATTCGGGGTAGGAGGTGGCGGTGAGCCCTGAGAGTTGGCACCTCCTGAGACAGAACTCAGCCTGACTGGCTGCACCCAGAGTGGGAGCTCTCTCCACGTTTCTTGGCAATTTTTCCTGTGAGTAGAAGTTGGAACTGATTTAATTTATATTTTTCAGCAGAGTGTGGTTCTTTGAATCAAAACGTATGTGCCGAAGCTGGGCCAAGTGGGTTCCAGTTATATTTGGGTTACACCACAAAAGCCAAAGGTTGGATCACTCTTGGCCTCTGACGTTCACTTTTCTCTTAGCCTTGCCCCATCTTTTTTCCTCATAGGAGGGTTCTCCTGTTACTCATTCGTAGGCCTTCTCTCTGCTGCAGGCTGCCCTGCCCCAATCCCTTGAATCCTGGTACAGGTAAAAATACATTAAAAAAAAAAAATCTATCTCGGGGATCCCTGGGTGGCGCAGCAGTTTAGCGCCCGCCTTTGGCCCAGGGCACGATCCTGGAGACCCGGGATCGAATCCCACGTCGGGCTCCTGGTGCATGGAGCCTGCTTCTCCCTCTGCCTGTGTCTCTGCCTCTCTCTCTCTCTCTTTTTTTTTTTTTTTGATATTTCAAAGTTTCTTTAATGTGTCAATGTTTGTCAAGTTGGAGCTGGTTGCATAAACCTTCACAGAGCAGAAATAAGCAAATGTTAATAGGACTGCATTCTTTGATACCAAGAATTCTTTGAACACCTGATATTAACAAACACAAAACTCTTAGGTAAAGCCAGTTCCTCTTCTGAACCAGAATGGGTTGTAAAGAATTGCCAAAGAAAATTACCAAGGAGGACTGGGGCCATGTTCTTCAATAAAGATGTTCTCTTCTTTTCCATGGGAATTTCTAGCCACATTTTGGTGCTAAAATGAATGTGCTCATGTCCTTCTGGCTCTTCACACTCTAAGTGACTTCGCCTCTCAGCAATCACACGTTCATCCTTGTTTCCAAATAGTTTCTTTGGAGGGAACTCAAGGGTAGCAAGCTCTGCATACTTTAATTTCAATGTTTTATGCATTTCTCGAAAACGACTGTAGCGCCTGAATACAGTCCATGTCTCATCTAGGACAGTAATCTTGACCTCAAACTCGAAGTGCTCATCCTTCCCTTGCCCACACAGCACATAGCGTGGAATACTAATTTTAATTGGGTCCTTCAGGTCGTCTGGATTTGCTCCCAAAGAGCGAGAAACCATCCGCTCATATTTTAGCTTGCGTTGAATGGTGCCATTGTGGAGTTTCTCATTATCCTTCACCACATCTGCAGATGCATCACCATCCTCACTAATCACGCGATGTAAATCCTGAAGTCGTCTTTGGACTTCTTCTTCAATGTAAGCATTGATCCTGGCATCCATCAGAGGGACCAGGTGTGACTTCTCAGTACTGGATGGCAAGCTGGGAGAAGGAGCCTTCCCCTCCAAGGTCCGATGATGCCCTTTTTGAACACCATCAACCTCACAGATCTTCTGCTTCAACTGCTGGATTTCATGCTCTAATCTCTCCCTGTCCTTCTCCAGGGCTTCCTGTTCAGCTTCCAGGCTAGCCTGGAGCCCAGACTGCTGTTTCTTTGTGTGTGTGACTATCATAAATAAATAAAAAATTAAAAAAAAATCTATCTCGAATGCTACCAATGTCACCTCATCTTTGTCCTCATTTGCAGACTCTGAAGAAAATGTCTGTTTGGAAATGATTAGTTGTTTCAAAATAACTGCAGGATATTCCCCATCAACTGGCTACCTATAGACATAATGATATTATTTCTGGGTTGCAAAACCCAAGTCTCCAGCGGGAATGTGCAAAGCTGTGTCCTTGTTTCCTCACACACGGGCACTCACTTAAAGGTATTTGCCAAGTCCTGTGTGCTGTATGCACGCATCCATTCAACAGTTATTGAACACCTGTGTGCTAGCCACTCTCCACGCGTGAAGATATAGCAGTACAAAAAGATAAAACAAAACAGGTCAAAGGAATTCTGCTTTTTTACAGTCTGTATTTACAGTCTGGTGGATATAGATGAGACAGGTAGTGGTGAGGACTAAGATTTATGACTGAAGCCAAGGGGAAAGCTAGAAGCCATCAGGATGGATGGAGGCCCTCAAAATTTCGATGGGGTGGCCTGCGGTGTTCTCACTGAGGAGGTGACGTTAGAATACATACCCAGGGGACAGGACAAGGAGAGATGTTGGCAGGAGGAACTGCCAGGGAGAGGTTGGAGAAGGCCAAGTGACCGGGGGAGGGGCGGCAGGGGAGCAGCATGAGATGATTTCCTGGAGGTTGTGAGGGGCTGGGAAGATCATACAGGGCCTTGCAGGTCATGGTGAGGACTCGGGCTTTTAACTTATGTGAGATGGGAACCCCCTGGGGGAACCTGAGAAGAGAAGGGACATGATGTGGTAAATTGGAACAGGATCATTTGGGCTTCTGTTTTGAACACAGAGTGAAGATGAGGGAGGAAGCAAGCAGACCAGCTATGAAGCTGCTGCGGTGACTTACGTGAGGCAGGAGGGAGGCTTGTACCAGGGCAGTAGTAGTGGAAGTGGGGAGAAACTAGATTCTGATACATTTTTAAGAAGCTGATGAGATCTGCTGACCATCTGGATTCAAGAGTGATTCTAGATTTTTGGTAGGCTAGAGTTCCCCTTCACTGAGAAGGGGGAAAGTTGTGTATAGAGCAGACCTGGATGGGAGTATCAAGAACTTGGTTTGAACATGTTAAGTTTATCTAGAAGACATCCAGATAGAGGGGGCAGGTAGGTGACCATACAGATGAGTTCGGGGCAATGGTTCACACTGTAGGTAGAGATCAGGGAGTTGCCATTACATGGTTGCTATTTAATGCCATAGGACAGTTTATGGTCACAGGGGAGTATCTGTAGATAGACAAGAGAAGATACCCAAGAATGGGGAACTGGAATACATCATTGTTTAAAAGTCAGAAAGATGTGGAAGAACCAGAAAAGGAGTCTTAAAAAGTATGGCCAGAAAGAGGTCATCCTAGAAGCATAGTGAAGATAGCATTTCAGGAAGGACAGCATGATCAGATGTCAAATGCCACTGAAGGAGGGGTGTCAAGAAAACTGAGATGACGTTTGACCACTGGATTTAGCAAAATGAAGGTCCTCAGTGGTGTGGACGAAAGTAATTTCAGCGGAATGGTATGGGTGAAAATTTTATTGAAGTGCTGCCCAGAGAGAGGAAAATTAATAAAAAGAGGGAAGAATTGCCAGAGCAATGTCCTTTAATACTCAAGGGAAGGCAATATTGAATGGGAACGTAAATAGGTAGGCTTCAGTTAGGCGTTTCTCTCTAACAGGAGAGAAAGTGGAGAATATGGGAACAAAAGCAGGAGGTTTGTGGTGGTGGTGGTTGGAACTAGTGGAAGACCTTTTGATTGCTTCCTTTTTCTTTTTCTTTTCCTTTTTCTTTTTTTTTTGGGAAATAAGAAGGAAGATCATAAGCTGGGAGGAAAGATGGAGAAAACACGAAGTAGCTTTCTAGGTTTTCTGGGATAGTAGGAGAATGAACAGACTGAAAAAAATCTATTTAACCAACAGATAGCATGAAGCATCCATTAGAAGCTCATGGATTAAAACAAGATCAGTGAACATGGTGGTGCTTTAAAAACAAATCTACCCCCAGACAGCTGTTCCAAATAGCTAGAGTTGGATTTAACAATGCTAGGTATTTTGCCATGGGAGTACCCTGAGGCAAGAGAAAAAGCTGAGGCATTGTGGGTATCCATGAGGGTGTAAGTGAAATTTTAGTTGACCAAAGAGCCAAATGAGAACCTGAAGGAGGTAAGGGACAGTGGGAAAAGTGGCAGAATTAATGGATTGAAGGTTCTACTGTCTACGAAAAAAAGATTTGAAGTTTCGGTTCATGACAGGGTAAAATAAAGCACGCAAGCAAAGGAGTGCGTGACTAAGACTGGGTGGTGACAAGACCACTGGAGGGGAGGCATCGAGGGAAGTGGGTTGTCAGGGTTTTGGAATGATCCTGGGAAAGGTTGAGAGTTTTAGAGAACAGAAGGGGAGGATGCCTGCAACAACAAGGGGTAAGAAGATATGGAATCCGCAGATAAGGGACTCAGGCTGGGTTCTACAGAGGAGGCGGGAAGGAAGGTATAGAAGTGTAGGGAGGACAAGGAGGTTCTGCACCCACCTCCAGATATAAGGACTGTGGAGGGAGAGCAGCCACCGCTTGGGAGGGCTGCAGAGGTTGTGGGGCCCTCAGGGGAGAGCCAACTCTTAGAGGAAGAAGGTGAAGAAAATGTCCCTAGAAGAGGTATAGGACTGAAGGAGCTTTGTTGATGATTCCCCTTGATTCTAGAGGGCAAGGCACCGGGGCAGACGTGGGAGACTGGAGATGGGCTCAGCAGGGGTGATTTGCAGGGCCATCTGGAGATTTCATGTCCAGAGGAAGGAGGGACACCTGGGATCTTGTGACAACTGACATAAACAAGGATGAAGCACATAAGGAGATGAATCCTGATGGTGCCAAGGCAGCTGTAAGTGCTGACAGCAGCAAGATGTGCGTTTCCCAGGAGCACACAGTGTTGTGGGTAGTGCTATGATGGAGATCGCCAACAACTGGCTCTCTAGGAAAAAAAAAAACAAACGCATGTGTGTATATACATACAAATGTTTAGCATAGATTTTACTCATGTGAAGGATATGTAGTAGCATGTAATTCATAAACAGCAATACAATACATACATATAATAATATAAAAATATTCTTTTCTTTTTAATTTTTATTTATTATTTATGTATTATAGTCACAGAGAGAGAGAGAGAGAGTCAGAGACACAGGCAGAGGGAGAAGCAGGCTCCATGCACCGGGAGCCCGATGTGGGATTCGATCCCGGGTCTCCAGGATCGCGCCCTGGGCCAAAGGCAGGCGCCAAACCGCTGCGCCACCCAGGGATCCCTAAAAATATTCTTTATTCTAAATTACATACACGTCACTTCAGTGTGACCTTTTTATCTTGCAAAATCTACTACCACTATTGTAAAATATACATAACATAAATTAACCATTTTAATCTTTTTTTGAAGGATTTATTTATTCATTTGAGAGCGAGAAAGAGAGAAAAAGAGGGAGGCCTTACTGCTTACTCTAAGCAGCAGGAGAAGCAGGAGGAAGAGAGAGAGAATCTCAAGCAGACTCCATGCTGAGCACAGAGCCCAACGTGAGGCTGGATCCCACGACCCCAAGATCACAACTTGAGCTGAAACCAAGAGTCAGATGCCCAATCAACCGTGCCACCCGTGTGCCCCCATTTTAATGATTTAGCAGTATGCAGCTCAGCAGCATTAAGCATATTCACCAGGTGCAACCATCACCATAATTCATCTCCAGAATCTTTTCATCATCTTATACTGAAGTCTATGCCTATTAAATACTAGGTCCCTATTCTCTCCTCCCTCTAGCTCCTGGGATCATCATCCTATTTTTAGTGTCTGAATTACACTTCTAGGTCCTCAAATTAGTGCAATCATACAATATTTATCCTTTTGTGTCTGGCTTTTTCACTTAGCATAACGTGTACAAGTTTCATCCACGTTGTTAGCAGGTGTCAGAATTCCATTCCTTTTGTAAGGCTGAACAATATTCCATCATATGTATATGTTGCATTTTGTTTATTTGCTCCTCAACAGACATTTCAGTTGTTTCATCCTTTGGCTGTTGTGAATACTGCTGCTATGGACGTGGGTGTACCAACGTCTGCCTAAGTCCCTGCATATGATTATTTTGGGTATATACACAGAAATGAAATTGCTGGATCATATGGTATTCTGGGTTGAATATTTTAAGGAACCATCTTCACATTCACCACTGCAACTGTTTTGTTTTCCACCCTCACCACCAGCACACAAAAGTTTCAGCTTCTCTACATCCTCACCAACACTTGTTTTCTTTATTTCTCTTTTTGGTAATAGACAGCCTACTGGGTATGAAGTGGTATCTCATGGATTTGACTTGTGTTTCCCTAATGATTAGTGATGTTTATCATCTTTTCATGTGCTTATAGGCCAGCTCTATATGTTCTTTTGGGGAATGTCTATTCAATTCCTTTGCCCAGTTTTAAATTACATTTCGGTCTTATTTTGTTTTGTTGTTGGAGATCTTGATATATTCTGGTTATTAATTCTTTTCAGGTACATGATTCACAGATTTTTTTTTACTGTTCTGTAGGGTTGCTTTTTCTCTCTGCAGACATGTCTTTTGATTCACAAAAGCTTTAAATTTTGATGAAGTTCTACTTGTCTATTTTTTTCATTTGTTGTCTGTGCTTTTGGTGTTATATCCAATAAATAATTGCCAAATCCAATGTTCTGAAGCTTTCCCTTATGTTTTCTTCTTAGAGTTTTATAGTTTGAACTCTCATATTTAGGTCTTTGATTCATTTCAAGTTAATTTTACATATGGTAAGGTACCAACTTAATTCTTTTGCCTTTGGATATCCAGGTTTTTTCCAGCATGCTTGTTGAAAATTTTTCCATTTGCCAAGGTCTTGGCATCCTTGTTGAAAATCATTTGATAATGTATTCAAGGATGATTTATGGACTTCCTATTCTGTTCCATTGGTCTGTATGACTGTCATTATGCCAGTATCACACTCTTAATTATTTTAGCTTTGTAATAAGTCTTGAAGACAGGCAGTATGAGTCCTCCAATTTGTTCTTTTTCAGATTATTTTGGCTACTTTGGGTCCCATGAGAATTTTAAGATGGATTTTTCTATTTTTCTATTTCTGCAAAAACTGAAAATTTCTTTTTGGTAAGTCTGGCTAAGGGCTTATCAACTTTATTCATTCTTTCAAAGAAGCAGCTCTTACTGTTGATCTGTTCTACCGGGTTTTTTTTGGTTGGTTTCTATATCATTTACTTCTGCTCTAATCTTTAGTATTTACTTTCTTCTGTTGACTTTAGATTTTATTTACTGCTCCTTTTCTAGCTCTTTTAGGTGTAAGGTTTGGTTGTCTTGCTTCTAGAGTTACGCCTGTACTGCTATATACTTCCCTCTTAGGACTGCCTTTGCTGCATCCCAAAGGTTTTGGACTGTCGTGTTTTTATTTTCACTTGCTTCCATGTAATTTTTTTTAAAATTTCTTCTTTAACTTCCTGGTTAACCCATTCTCACTGAATTTGTTTAGTAATTCCAGCAGTTTCTTATGGAAACTTTAGGGTTTTGCATACATGATTACATTTTCTGCAGAGATTATTTTCTTTCTTTCATTTATTTATTTATTTTTTTTAAATTTTTATTTATTTATGATAGTCACACAGAGAGAGAGAGGCAGAGACACAGGCAGAGGGAAAAGCAGGCTCCATGCACCGGGAGCCCGACGTGGGATTCGATCCCAGGTCTCCAGGATCGCGCCCTGGGCCAAAGGCAGGCACCAAACCGCTGCACCACCCAGGGATCCCTATTTCTTTCTTTTAAATTCGAATGCCTTTCCCTCTCCTTTTTTGACTAATTGCTCTAGCCAGAGATCTCAATACTAAGTTGGATAGAAGTGCCAAAAACAAGCATCCTTATCCCTGTCTTAGAGGTAAAGACTTCAATCTTTCACCATTTAGCATGATGTTAACTTTGGTTTTTCATATATGGCCTTTATTATGTTGAAGTAGTTTCCTTCCATTTCTAGTATGTTGAACATTTTTTATCATTAAAGGGTTAATTTTTTTCAAAATTTTTTCCTGCATCAACGGAGATTATCATGTGGATTTTGTCTTTTATTCCATTAATATGGATTACATTTATCCATTTATCCAATAAATCCAATTTATTTAATCCATTAATATGGATTACAATATTTACATTATTGATTTTTGTATGTTTCACATCCCTATATCCCAGGAATAAATCTCACTTGCTCATGCCATAAAATCCTTTTAATATATTGCTGGAGTTGGTTGCTAGTACACTTTTGAGGATTCATTGTAGAATGAATTAGGAAATGTTTTTCCCCCTTCAATTTTTAAGGAGCATTTGGAAAAAAATCAGTATATGTTTGTTATACTTCACTAGTGAAGAAATCTGGTGCACAGAATTTTTTATTACTGATTCTATTTCCATACTAGTTATAGGTCTGTTCATATTTTCTATTTCTCATGAGTTAGTCTTTGTAGGTTTTATGTTTCTAGGAATTTGTCATTTCATCTAAGTTATCCAGTTTGTTGATAAACAATTGCTCATCATCATCTCTTATAACCCCTTTTCCCCATAAAATCAGCAATGATGTCTTTGCTTTCATTTTGGATTTTAGAATTTCAGTCTTACTTCTCTTTGCTTAGTTTTGTCAATTTTATTGATCTTTTCAAAGAAACTACTTGATTTTGTTGATTTTCTTCATTGTTTTTCTAGTCTCTGTCTTATTCCCCCCCTTTTTTATGATATAAAGGATTCTATTTTTTTTCTTTCCAAATTTTTATTTAAATTCTAGCTAGTTAACATAAGTGTAATACTGGTTACTCTTGTAGAATTTAGTGATTCATCATTTACATATAATACCCAGTGCTCATCATAACAAGTGTCCTCCTTAATATGCATCTCTCATTTAGCCCATTCCACCCACCCCCCCTCCATCAACCCTCTCTCATTAGTTTTCTATCATTAAGTCTCTTAGGGTTTTTTTTTTCTCTTTCTCTTTTATCCCCCTTCACATATGTTCATCTGTTTTGTTTCCTAAATTCCACATATGAGTAAAATTGTATAGTATTTGTCTTCCTCTGGCTGACTTATTTTGCTTACCATTATAACCTCGAACTCAATCCACATCATTGCAAATGGCAAGATTTCATTCTTTTTGATGACTGGGTAGTATTCCATTGTAAATATGTATACCACATCATCTTCCTTATCCATTCATCAGTTGATGCACACTTGGGCTCTTTCCATAGATTGGCTGTTGATAATGCTGCTATAAACATTGGGGTTCATGTACTCTTTGGACCTGTATTTTTGTATCCCTTGGGTAAGTACCTAGTAGTGCAATTGCTGGGGCATAGAATGGTTCTATTTTTAACTTTTTGAGGAACCTCTATACTGTTTTCCAGAGTGGCTGCACCAGTTTGCATTCCCACCAACAGTGCAAGAGGGTTTCCATTTTTTTGCATTCTCACCAAGACCTGCTGTTTCTTGCGTTGTTAATCTTATCCATTCTGAAAGATGTAAGGTAATATCTTGTTGTGGTTTTGACTTGCATTTTCCTGATGATGAGTGATGTTGAGCGTCTTTTCATGTGTTTGTTAACCATCTGGATGTCTTCTTTGGGAAAATGTCTGTTCATGTCTTCTGCACATTTCTTAACTGGATTTTTTGCTTTTTGGGTATTGAGTTTGATAAGTTCTTTATAAATTTTGGGTACTAACCCTTATTAGATGTCACTTGCAAATATCTTCTCCCACTTCACAGGCAGCCTTTTAGTTTTGTTGATTGTTTCCTTCACTGTGTGTAACTTTTTTGTCTTGTGAAATCCCAATAATTAATTTTTTGCTTTTGTTTTCCTTGCCTCTGGTAATGTGTCTAGTAAGAAGTTACTCTGGCCCAGGTCAGAAAGGTTGCTACCTGTGTCTTCTGGAATTTTGGTGGTTTCCTGTCTTACATTTAGGTCTTTCATCCATTTTGAGTTTATCTTTGTTTATGGTGTAAGAAAATGATCCAGTTTCATTCTTCTGCATGTTGCTGTCCAGTTTTCCCAACACCATGTGTTGATGAGACTGTCTTTTTTCCATTGGATATTATTTCCTGCTCTGTTGAATATTATTTGACCATACAGATGTGGATCTATTTCTGAATTCTCTGTTCTGTTTCACTGATCTATGTGCCTGTTTTTGTGCCAGTACTATACTGTCTTGATCACTACAGCTTTGTAATATAGCTTGAGGTCGAGAATTGTGATGCCTCAAGCCTTACTTTTTTTCTTTCTTTTTTTTTTTCAAGTTTGCTTTAGCTATTTGGGGTCTTTTGTGGTTTCATATAAATTTTAGGTTTGTTTGCTCTAGCTCTGTGAAAAATGCTGGTGGTATTTTGATAGGGATTACATTAAATGTGTAGATTGATTTGGGTAGTATAGATATTTTAACAATGCTTGTTCTTCCAATCCGAGAGCATGGAATGCTTTCCTATTTCTTTGTTTCCCCTTTAATTTCTTTAATAAATGTTCTAAAATTTTCAGAGTACAGGTCTTTTATCTCTTTGGTTAGGTTTATTTCTAGATATCTTCTATTTTATTGTTTTCGGTGCAATTGTAAATGGGATCGCTTCCTTGTTTGTTTTTTCTGCTGCTTCATTATTTGTGTATAGAAATGCAACAGATTTCTATATGTCGACTTTGCTACATTCATTAGTTCTAGCAATTTTTTGTTCAATATTTTGGGTTTTCAAATATTGGTCTGCAAATAGTGAAAGCAATTTTTTGTTCAATATTTTGGGTTTTCAAATATTGGTCTGCAAATAGTGAAAGTTTGACTTCTTTCCTTCTGATTTGGATGACTTTTTTTTTCTCTTTGTTGTCTGATTGCTGAGGCTGACTTCCAGGACTATGTTAAATAGTAGTGGTGAGAGTGAGCATCCCTGTCTGTTCCTGACCATGGAGGAAAATTTCTCAGGTTTTCTCCATTGAGGATGATATTAGCTGTGGGTCTTTCCTATTTGTCAACGTTTGTTCCATCTACACCTATTTTGTTGACGGTTTTTATCAAGAACAGATGCTGTATTTTGTCAAATGCTTTTTCTGCATCTACTGAGAGGATCATATGGCTCTTATCCTTTCTTTTATTAATGTGGTGTATCACGTTGATTGATTTACAAATACTGAATCACCTCTGAAGCTCAGAAATAAATCCCACTTGACCATAGTGAATAATTATTTTAATGTCCTGTTGGATTTCATTTGCTAGTATCATGTTGATAATTTTTGCATCCATGTTCATCAGGGATGCTGGCCTGTAATTCTCCTTTTTAATGAAGTCTTTATCTGGTTTTGGAATCAAGTAATGCTGGCCTCATAGAATGAGTTTGGAAGTTTTCCTCCCATTTCTATTTTTGGAAACAATTTGAGAAGAATAAGTATTAACTCTTCTTTAAATGTCTGGTAGAATTTGCCTATGAAGCTACTTGGTCCTGGACTCTTGTTGGTTGGGAGATTTTTGATTAATGTTTCTATTTCTTTGCTAGTTATGGTCTGTTGAAATTTTCTATTTATTTCTGTTTCAGTTTTGGTAGTTTGTATGTTTCTAGGAATTTATCCATTTTTCCCAGATTTCCTAGTGTGTTGGCATATAATTTTTCATAATATTCTCTTATAATTGTATTTCTGTGGTATTAGTAGTGATCTCTCCTCTTTCATTTGTGACTTTACTTATTTGGGTCCCTTCTCTCTTCTTTTTGGTAAGTCTGGCTAAGGGCTTATCAACTTTATTGCTTCTTTCAAAGAACCAGCTCTTATTGTTGATCCGTTCTACTGTTTTTTTGTTTGTTTCTATATCATCTACTTCTGCTCTAATCTTTAGTATTTCCTTTCTTCTGTTGATGTTACACTTTATTTGCTGCTCCTTTTCTAGCTCTTTTAGGTGTAAGGTTCGGTCGAATATTTGAGACTTTTCTTGCTTCTAGAGTAGGTCTGTATTGCTATATACTTCCCTCTTAGGACTGCCTTTGCTGCATCCCAAAGGTTTTGGAATGTTGTGTTTTCATTTTCACTTGCTTCCATGTATTTTTTTTTATGTCTTCTTTAATTTCCTGGTTAATCCATCCATTCTTTAGTAGGACATTCTTTAACCTCCGTGTATATGTGGCCTTTCCTAATTTTTTCTTGAGGTTGACTTCAAGTTTCAAAGTATTGTGGTCTGAAAAATATGCATGGTATGATCTCAATATTTTATACTTGTCAAGGGTTTATTTGTGACCCAGGACGTGATTTATTCTGGAGAATGTTCCATGTGTACTTGAAAAGAATGTGTATTCTGTTACTTTAGGATGAAGTGTTCTGAATATACCTATTAAGTCCATCTGTTCCAGTATGTCATTCAAAGCCATTGTTTCCTTGTTGGTTTTGTGCTTAGATAATCTATCCGTTGCTGTGAGTGGGATGTTAAAGTCCCCTACTATTATTGTATTATTTTCAATGAGTTTTATGTTTGCTATCAATTGACTTTGATATTTGGGTGCTCCCAAGTTGGGGGCATAAATATTTATAATTGTTAGATCTTTTTGATAGATAGACCTCTTAATTATGATACAATGCCTTTCTTCATCTCTTGTCACAGTCTTTGGTTTGAAATCTAGCTTGTCTGATATAAATATGGCTACTCTGGTTTTCTATTGATGTTCATTGGCATGATGGATGTTCTCCATCCCCTTCAATCTGCAGATGTCTTTAGGTCTAAAATTAGTCTCTTTGAGGCAGCATATAGATTTTTTAAAAAAATCTATTCTGATACTCTATGTCTTTTGATTGGAGCATTTAGTCCATTTACATTCAGAGTGTTATTGAAATCTATCTTATTTATCTCTATTCTAAACCTTGATGGTGCCTTCCTTTCATTAGCTTTAGGTTTAGTTTTTTTTTTTATTCTTTTCTAGTTTCAATGTATAAAGTTAGGTTTTTGATTTGAGATCTTTCTTTTTTAAAAAAATTTTTTTTTACTTATTTATGATAGTCACAGAGAGAGAGAGAGAGAGAGAGAGGCAGAGACACAGGCAGAGGGAGAAGCAGGCTCCACGCACTGGGAGCCTGACGTGGGATTCGATCCCGGGTCTCCAGGATCGTGCCCTGGGCCAAAGGCAGGCGCCAAACCGCTGTGCCACCCAGGGATCCCTCTTTCTTCTTTTTCAATGTAAATGGCTATAGATATATATTTCCCTCTTAACACTGCTTTCACTGCATCCAATAGAGCTTTGACATGTTGTACTTTTGTTTTTATTCACTTCTAAATATTTTTAAATTTCCCTGGTGAGTTCTTCTTTGAATTATTAGTGGTTTTAGTGTATTGTTTAATTTCCACGTATTTGCAAATTTTCCAGATTTTAAAAAAGATTTATTTATTTATTTTAGAGAGAGAGAGAGAGTTAAAGTGAGAGCTGGAGGAAGAGCAGATGGAAAGGGATAAACAGAGTCCATTCTGAGCAAGGAGCCCAATGCATGGCTCAATCCCAGAACCCAGAGACCATGACCTGATCTGGCCAAAACTAAGAGTCAGATGCTTAACCGACTGAGTCACTCAGGTGCCCCTCCAGTTTTCTTTTTGTTTTTGATCTCTAACTTCATTTTGTTGTGGTTGGGGAAGATAACTTTGTATAAAACTAGTTTTTTTTAAATCTATGAGACTTGTTTTGTGAACTAACATATGTTCTATTTTGAGGATTGTCCCATGTGCATTTGAGAAGAATGTGCATTTTTCTGTTGTTGCGTGAATTGTTAAGCATATATCTATTAGATCTAGTTGGTTTATTGTGTTGTTTAAGTTCTCAATTTTCTTACTACTTCTGTCTGGTTGTTCTATTATTGGGAGTGGGATATTTAAATCTCACTTAAATCTTAAATAACAATAGTTGTTATTGTAAAACTATTTCTTAAATTCTGTCAAATTTTGCCTCATATTTTGAAGATTTGTTATTAGGTGCATTAATGTTTATAATTGCTATATCTTCTTGTACTGAGCTTTTTATTAATATATAATTTCCTTCTTTATCTTCTGTAAACTTTTTAAACTTAATTTCTATTTTGCTTGGTGTTGGTAAAGCCATCCAGCTTTCTTTTAGTTCTATTTGCATAAAACATCTTTTTACATCTTTTCACTTTTAATCTGTTTGTGTTTTTGGATCTAAAGTGAGATAATGCATATAGTTAGTTCATATATATTTTTAACCCATTTTGCTGATCTCTATCTTTTGATTGGATAGATTAGTCCATTTACATTTATAGAAATTACTGATAAGAAGGACTTAATTTTGCCATTTTTGTCTTTTGTTTTCTTTATACCTTGTGGCCTTCTTTGTCTCTCATTCTCTTCATTACTGTTTCCCTTTGTATTTAGTTGACTTTTTTTTTTTTGCAGTAAAATGTTTAAATTTCTTTTTCATTTTCTTTAGTGTATGTTCTATGGTTACTTTCTACATGGTTATCGTGGGCTTTACATTTAATGTCCTAAAGTTATAATACTCTAATTTGATATTATACTAGCTTAATTTCAACAGCATATAAAAACTCTGTTATAGCTCTGTCTCTATCCCATCAACTTATTGATATCACAAATTGCATCTCTATACATTGTAAGCCCAAAAAACAGACTAGGGGGACCTGGGTAACTCAGTCAGTTAAGTGTCTGCCTTTGGCTCAAGTCATGATCACAGGGTCCTGGGACTGAGCCCTATATTGGGCTCCTTTTTCAGCAAGGGAGTTTGCTTCTCCCGTTCCCTCTATCCTTCTCCCCTCCTCACCAACCCCGCCCCTGCTGCTCATGCTTTCTCTCTCTGTCTCTAATAGATAGATAGATAGATAGATAGATAAATAAAATGTTTGTAAAAACCCCAAAACATAGACTAATAATTTTTAAAATGAATTTGTTTTTTTAATCAGGTGAAAGTTAAAAAGTGAGATTACAAACCAAAATTACAATACAACTATCTTTTTTTTTTTAAAGATTTTATTTATTTATTCATGAGAGACACAGAGAGAGAGGCAGGCAGAGACAAAGGCAGAGAGAGAAGCAGGCTCCATGCAGGGAGCCCAATGTGGGACTCGATCCAAGACCGTGGGATCATGCCCTGAGCTGAAGGCAGATGCTCAACCGCTGAGCCAACCAGGTGTCCCTGATGCAACTAACTTTGATGATTGTCCTTGCATTTCCTTTTTTTGGAGATCTTTATTTCCTCATATGATTCCTAGATACTGTCTAAACTCCCTTTATTTCAACATAAAGGACTCTCACATTTCTTGTAAGGCAGATCTGGTGGTAATGAGTTCCTTTAGCTTTGTTTATCTAGGAGTTTGTGAATTTCTCCCTCATATTTTGAAGGACAGTTATGCTAGATAAAATTCTCAGTTGAAAAATTTTTTCTTTTACCACGTTGAATATACCATTCCACTGCTTTCTGGCTCCCAAGTTTCTGATGAGACATCTGCTTAAAATCTTACTGAGGATTTCTTGTATGTGACAAGTCATTTCTCTCTTGAATCTTCAAGATTCTCTTTGATTGTAATGTATTTCTGTGGGTGTCTCTTTATGATGATAGAACCTGTAATTTATAAGCTTCTTGGATTTGTAGATTTGTATCTTGCATATTCAGGAAGTTGTGGGATATTATTTCTTCAGAAAATCTCTGTGCCCCTTTCTCTCTTCTATTTCTAAGACACCCACAATGCATATGTTTGTCTGCTTGATGGTATCCTACAGGTTCCCTGCACTCTGTTGACTTTTCTTCAATCTTTTTTCTTTGTGTTTCTCAAATTTAATATTTCAGTTGTTTATCTTTACATTCACTAATCTTTCTTCTGTCCACTTAAATCTTCTTTTGAATTCCTCTAGAATTTTTTATTTTACTTATGTAATTTTCAACTAAAAATCTGTTTTCCCCCCATGTTTTCAATCTCCACTTATGTTTCCATTTTGTTTTGTCATACATTATTTTCTTGAATTTGTCTTTAGCCTGTTGAGAATTTTAAGATAGTTATTTTGAAGTCTTTGTCTAGTAAGTATGTCATCTGGTCTTCCAGATTTAAAGGAAAAAAAGAGTATATTTTTCCTTTAAATGGGATCTATTTTTCTGCTTTCTTTTTAATATCTTGTGATTTTTTTTGTTTAAAACTGGAATATTATAATATGATAAATGTGAAAATCAGATGATTCCCTATCACCAGGGTTTGCTATTAAAAAATTATTATGGGGTGTTTCATTTCTGGGAAGCAGGCAGAGGTATAAATTTAAGATCTTAGTTTTTTTTTTTTTTTTTCAGAGCCTGTATCTTTCCCTGAGCATATGCGGTAACTTTATAAATTGCTGCACATAGTGGTTGGTTTTGAAAGTCTTAATCCTAAGTGTTTGGTTCCTAAATGGAAAAAATGGAAAAATGAAAAGAATTATGAATAAACTTGGCTTCTTTAAATTCCTTGGAAGTCACTTCAGCGAGTGGATGGCGCTTCCAACAGTGGCAGCCCACTTCTGGTCTGCACTGCCCTCTGCAATCAGAAGCAGCAATCAATGATCAGAATACAGATTCCAAATATTTGAGGGACAAGGTCCTTTTTTGGCTACCCTGGCTCCCAGAAGTTGCTTCAGGAATGTTGGCATGGATGCTGCCATAGGGTTGGGGGTTCCATAACCACTCCTATGCTAATTGTTGAGATTGACTAAAGTTAGTCCCAATTTATAGACCAAACTTTCCCCTGGAAGCTGCAGGCCTTTAAATAGATTGTAGAGCTCTAAAATAGTTACATCAGATGGATTCTAACAGAACAATTGTTGTCTAGACAGAGAGATGGATTTCTGGAGATTCCTACTCGACTGTCTTCCCTGATGTCATTCCTCTACTATAAGGTTTTGGACCATTTCCAGTAATATCATCACAAAATCAGGCTAGAGGTAATGCTTGATTACTGTATGATTTAGCAAAGGAATCACTGACATCATTCATGTTGATTGATCTTGATTTTGTTTATCTTGCTTAAGAAGAAAGTGAAGCAACACAGAAGTATGCCAGAGCTTCACTTGTTTAGTAACAATGTGAGAGATTTCTTTGTTGAATTGGATAATAGTTTCCAAATACTGAGAAAATATTTCCTCATTTTTTGTACTATTCATAATGTAACACTAAGAGACACAACACTCTTAATTTTAATGTTTAAGAATCTGCATTCTTAACATTTCCTTCATATTTTCCTAAAACTAGAACAGATCAGACAACTATTTTTATAAAGAACCACATAGTAAATATTTCTGCTTTGCAATGACTCAACTTTAACAACATAGTACAAATTACTGATAGACAATACATAAACATGGCTATGCTCCAATACAACTTCATTTATGGGTGCTAAAATTTGAATTTTTTTTGTGATTTTTCACATGACATGAAATATTACTCTCTTCCATGAAATGTATAAACTAAACATTCCCAATACTCTTCTAATTGCACACCCTGCCCCAACTCCTCACATTCTTCCACAAACCCTCTGTTTATAGTTCTTCATACCACTCAGCACAAGCTGAAATTATTTTGTTCATTTATATGTTTTCTTTTTTACTCTCTTTCTCTCCACCTTTGAAGGCGTGCTTGATGAGAACAGAGAGACCTTATAAGTGAGCTTCTTATCTCTAGTACCTATAATGGCACCTGGCATCTAGTAAGTGCTTGCAATTTTTTTTTTAGAGAAAGAATGAAATTCAATAGTAAATCCCTATTCACCTTGCTGTCACTTACATTCTGGTATGTATTTTTATGTCACAGAGCCAAAGAATATTTCACATTACAAATAATGTGGAGAATTCCCACTCCATTTTGCTCCTAGAAAAGCTGCAAAGAGCTATGCCCTGAGAGCATGTTCATGTCTGCAGGAGGTCCTAAAGCTCCTCATAGAACGAAAGCAGTGTTTCAGTCAGGGCAGCTGTATAAGGCAACGCTCTGTTGGAGTTGGTTAAAAACTATTTGTGAGAAATGTTTTCCTTAATGTTCACAGCTTAATGGAAAGTTGTTATTTTAAAGGTGCTGTATGAAACCAGTTCTGTTCCTCGAGCAGGTTGTCTATGAAACAGCTCTAAATGAGTTTCAGGCTCTCCAGGGACTTTTTTGATAGAGACCAAATTTCACAGTTCCTGACTTGGCCATGTTTGCTCAGGGAGATAGTCTTATTTGTCCTGCTCAGTAATTGTGAGACAGAGCTTCCTGAGAAACCAACCAGCTTCACGAAGGACTACTGTGCGTGTGGCTGACGCTTCTGTCTTCCTCTCAATGTGTTTTAAATCTGTCTTCTGACTCAAGGTGGATCTGCTGACATGTGAAACTTTGAATAGGTGTCACTACAAGGTACACTCTAGTAAAAGATATCATCTTTAAAATTGACCTGTGTCCCTCTCATGGTCGTGGAAACGACATCTGGAATCATATCCAAATAGAGCATTTTCAGGATTCTTTGCCACTTGTATCATACGTTGCAGAGTTTATATGGTAACACAATCTTGTTAGTTGGAACGTCAATATTACCTAGATCAACAAGCACTCTTACAATTTGTAGGCTCCAGAGCCATATAGTTTAAGCAGATTTTCCACAAGTGTCTCAGACTCATCAGGTAAAAAAAAGAAAGAAAGAAGAAAGAAAGAAAGAAAGAAAGAAAGAAAGAAAGAAAGAAAGAAAGAAAGAAGAAAGAAAGAAAGAAAGAAAGAAAGAAAGAAAGAAAGAAAGAAAGAAAGAAATGAAATCTTCCTTCCCAATCCCACTGACCTGGTTTCCATGCCATGTTTGCTACCTCTGTCTTTCTTTTATTCTTCCAGTCTCTCAAGCCAGCAGGGCCTGTGTTGCTCCAGTTACTACTCTCCCTGGCATCTCACATCCAATAAGCACTGAGTGCTGTAGTTTCTCTGGAACCATCCATCAGAAGGCTCCCCACCTGTTCAACTCTCCACGCCTCTACCTTCCCACAGTCCTGACCTCACGCCTGCCTTTCTTCCACTTTCAGGCCTGTCTTCATGCTCTGCCCTCTACCTTAGAGGCCCTCCTTCCCCTGTGCCTCCTTTGTCCAGCAGTAGCCTGACCCACTTCTGTGATCTTCCTCAGGTTTCCCCTCCAAAGTCTGCACTCTAGAACTTTCCCTGACCAGTACTCCTCCAAGCCAGGCAAGGTGCCTCTCCTACCTGCATCCTCTGCAACTATGCCCATCCCTGTTGTGCTCTTTCTCTTCCTCTTTGTTTTCCTGCTTCCTACAGGGAAGAACTTTGGTTCTGTCCATTTTGTGTCCTTGGCACATCATGGAGTCCCTTGCAGAAAGTGAATAAGTAGGATCTCAAACTCCATGAACATCCTGAGTCCAAGGGCAAGGAGAGGTGGCCAGAGAAGGGCGCCCTTGTCACCCTACTCTTGGCCAGCATGAAGAAGGTTTGGCCCCCAGCCCCAGACAGAAGCAGCTATTGTAAGGCGTGGGAACTTGGCCAGCAATGTAGGGAGAGGAGGCCACTGCAGAAGCTGAAAGGGTCTTCTGTCAACATATTATCTTTCAGGAGCTGGGTCAAGAGAGAGTGTGTGGCTCTGGAAGCCATAGCACACCATGGCCTGCAGTAGGCCTTAGAAGGTTTCTCAGGCAGCAGCAGGCAGAAGGCCAAGGGAAGAGCCTGTCTGGGCTGGGAGGCTGTGGAGGTGGGTGGAGGCTGGTCCTGGAGAGGCTGCCCCCTGGGTGGGCTGCGGGGGAAGCAGAGGCGCTGGAGAGCGGCCTCGCTGGAAGCAGGCAGGAGAGCCACTGCCAGGGGGGCTCCAGATCTTGTGTGTGGCCCCCAGGGAGTGAGCACACCAGCTTGCCCTGTGAGACCCAGGCTGGGAGAAATCCTTGTGGCATAGATACTAGGCCCATATAGGACCTTCCTTGTTCAAAACACAGTGGAAAGGAAACAAAAGCAGCAGCAATGAGAGGGCTTTCTTCCTGCTGGCTCTCAGCTCCTGGCCCCTGGAGAGCTCAGTATCTAAGGCATTCTTGCTCTCTAGAGACACCGGCCAGGGACCCCAGACCGGAGGCTGGGGGCAGGGAAGAGGCCAGGATGCTCCTTTTCTGCTTCAGAAGGCTCCTCTGCAGTGCCCCTGGGGCTCCATCCTCCGCAGGACAGGTCTTCCTCTCCCTTTGTGGTCACAGCACCCCGTCCCCAGGCAGATGCAGATGCAGATGCAGCCACCGCCAAGGAGCCTGGCTCCGCCCCCTCCCGCCCCCCCCCCCCCCCCACCCCCAGCAGCGCTTGGGCTCTCATCGCCTTTCCCACCCTTGCAGCCGCTGCCTGTCTATAATTTTCCTGTTTAAAATATCCAGGGTGTTGATGCTTTCCTGATTGAACTCTGACTCATACAGGCCTAGGAAGAAATTCTCCAACACAAGAAGGAAAACAGTACTCAGAAGGCAGAGGGAACATCATTTTATAAAAGATTTATTGCAGGAAAAGGAAGTCGTATTTAGGCAGCATCTGCTATGGACTCAAGCAAATTTTTAAAAACATGGGCTTTATGAAATGGGACTGAAATCAGTCATCAAGCTAAGATTTATTTTATTTTAATTAATTAATTTATTCATGAAAGATACACACACATAGAGACAAAGGCATAGACAGAGGGAGAAACAGACTGCAGTGAGCCTGATGTGGGACTCAATTTGGGACTGGATCCCAGGACCCAGGGACATGCCCTGAGCTGAAGGCAGATACTAATCATTGAGCCACCCAGGCACCTCAAGCTAAGATTTTCTTAAAAAGCTAAATGGCATAAAGAAGGAATGTTATGAAACACAAAATGAAATAAAAGGTCTGAATTGCTCTTTTGGAATATCAACTTAATAACATGGAAGAGAAGCTTTAAAAAAACATGTCACAAACTCAAGAGGAAAGGGGGGAAAATATTCTGAGAGAAGAAAATAGTTTTAGAAGCCATCTTTGTAAACCTAGTAAAGAGTTTTATATTTTGCTAAAACATAAGCTGGAGTATTTATTACAAAGCCAAGGAACCTTTGATTAATTTTTTAAAAAGTTGGATCTTGAGCAAAATATAAATGCGTGTCATAGTTTGTATCAGGAATTCTAAAAACCAGTTGTGAAACAGATTCACCTGAAAACTGTTAAACAAACAAAAATTTATGAGCCTTGTCCTCAGACTTTTATTGAGTAGGTCTAGGACAGAACCTGAGAATCCGTAATTTATTTTTTTTAAAGATATTTATTTTTTTGACAGAGAGAGAGAGAGAGAGAGAGAGAGAGCACACACAAGCAGAGGGGATAGCAGGCAGAGAGAGTGGGAGAAGCAGGCTTTCCACTGAGTGGGGAGCCCAGCTCAGGGCTCGATCCCAGGACCTCAGGATCATGACCTGAGCCAAAGGCCGATGCTTAACCAACTGAGCCACCCAGGCACCCTGAGAATCTGTAATTTAAAAAATTATGTCAGTTCATTTTGATGCAGCTGGTCCTGACCAGGGTTGTAAAACTACTGTTTTGAACAAAAAGTTAAATTACTGCACCACCCTGTGGCAGTATACCCCTAATAGCAGACTCTGTGTGTTGGGGATGGTTTGGAGTGGTACCTGGCTAGAACAGGACCTGATTTCTTCTTCTTCCTCCTCCTCTTCTTGTTTTTTACGTTTATTTATTTATTTAATTTTGGTAATCTCTATACCCAAGTGGGACTCAAACCCATGACCCCAAGATCAAGAGTTCTTTGTTCTGACTCAGCCAGCCAAGTGGGCGGCACCTGATTTCTTTTAACTGAATCAATTCTGTCGAGCAAAAATTAGTGACTGTCTGCAATGTGGGAAGGAAGAAGGAGATGATTATGTGAATTGGGCATGAAAAGGCAATAGAAGCACCAACTTCCATAATGAATTAAGACCCAAATACTCTTCAATTGGTGTTGGAATGGGACTCTCTTTTTTGAGAGAAATCCTAAGCCTGTCCCTGCTGCAGACCCTTCTCTGGAGGGTCACGCTGGCCTCATGGACTCACTCATTGAATCTTTAAGACACTCAGACTTAAACAATGGCAAAGAGGTGTTTCCTCAAAATCCTGAGAAAAATTCTTTAATCACAGACAGGGAAAACCCAAGGGAAATCGGCATAGAACATACTGAAAGAGGCAGTTCACCTTGTGATACCTCTACTGAGCGCGCCACCCAAAAGTCACGGCCGCTGGTGGGAAACCTGACTAGCAAATCCAGCCTTGTTTTGAGACTTTCTTTTCTAGGTGTCAGTTCAAAACTGCCCTATTTAACAACCACCATTCAGGAGTGGGTTTCCCCTCCCCCACTGACCTTAGACATTGTGATGTCCAGACCAGGAAAAGCTGAACCCTATTTCACACCTACCTTCCTTGTTCTTGGTTCCAATTTCCTTTTTGAAGTTCCAGCTTCTTTCCCAAAAGAGCTGGCCCAGGAATCGCTCTGTCTTTCCAGTGAGACTCCACCTACCAACGAGGGTGCAGTCCAGCCCTTGTAGATTCAACAGGAAAACCGTATTAAAACACAACACGGCCATGTCAATTTCATTCTGTGAGCTATTCAAATACTATAAAGAGCTGTTTCCAAAAAGAAGTTTTCACATCGGGGTGTTGGAGTGTGTGTGTGTGTGTGTGTGTGTGTGTGTGTGTTTTGAGTTTGCTTTTAGTATTGGAACACTGACTTCAAGTCAGAGACAAATTACCAAGTAGCTACACAAGAAAGGGAAAAGAATTAATTAAAGAGGAGTTAGAATGTAAAACAAAAGTGTGGGGCCCAGTTAGAGAAATCGTGAGCTTGTCTAGAGTATTTCTGATGACAATAATGGCAGAAGAGTGAAATGTAATTCCAGCTACACATTAAGCTAGGAGGGCAGTGCAGGAAGCAGTCAGCACCGTTCTGGTTTAACGTGATCAGGAGCCTTCCCTCTGGGATGAGATGCTAAATCCACTGGCTCCTTTCTGAAAGGTCCTAATGAGCCAGCTCGAAGCTGAGGCTGTTTCTCCATTGGTCAGTCTCCAATTCCAGACAGTGGATAAACAAAAAGCTTCCAATGTATTTGGCTTTGGGGGTGCATGATATATGATGGTAGAGTTTTCAGTAGCAGATTTCCTTCCTAATGATGTTTTTCTTAGGCTAATAAGGCAGTCCCCCTTCTATGCGCCAGCACATTTGTGGCTGCACCAGCACATTTGTGGCTGCACCAGCCAGCCCTGCCTCAGAAGCTCTGCCACTCTGGTTTTTGCCACTGTTACCTGCTCACATGCAAGTTCCTCTGATGATTCTTAACAAATGTAAGCAGATAAATGCAATTCAGTTCTATTTCATATATTCCCCAGAACCTGGAATTGTCTGTTGTGACTAGGTAAAATAAGTTAAATATATCCGGTATACATATTGGCATGTTATCTCAGTCCCTTGCTTTTGTCTATGTGACAAATGCTTATTTTCGGAGAGACCTGAAAATTAGCTTTATATGAACCAGCATTGGTTCTAACTGGGAGTCATTGGGTAGAGACTCCTATTACCTGAAAGCAAATTTACTAAACATCAATTCACCTAATGACCAGTTTCCTCAATTAATGAGGATTTCTTCCCAAGTTTGGTTTCACTTTGGCTTCTCTGTGGGTCCCTGACCCTACCCACCCTTGTCCTGGTCACTGCCATTTTGTATATGAATGGGTGGTTTTCGGCTCACTGTCTTTTCTACTCCAATGATTTGCCCCTGGCCTGGTTTGTGCGTTTTCAGCAGGATCTGCCCCTGCGTCTTGAGCATTTTAGAAAGAGGAGTGATCCTTCCTGAAACACTGTTCAGGGCCTTCTCCATTTTTGCTGATTCAACCATGCAGCTGCTCCTGAAGGGCCCTGCCCTTGCCAGGTGCCTGTGCCTGCCCCCTGCTCTGTAGGGAAACCACAGCAAACCGGCCACCTGGTGGGAGGGGGTTGGTTAGGCCAGGGCAGGAGGTCACCCCGTGAGCAGCCCCAGCCCAATAGGCAATTTGGAACTTTGATTCTAGGCTCCCTAGCTCACTGCCTACAGAGGCTGCTGTTTCCTGGCCACCATGGCTCAGTGAGTCCTCTGGAGGGAGCCAGAGAGGGACAGGAGACCCTGGCGGTGCCTGCCCCGGTCTGGGAACATGCTTTTGTTAAATCTCAGCTAGTGTTGGTGGGAATTGTCACACTCACCTTCAGGGCCAGGAGGACTGCTGCTGGGAGTGTCACAGCCTGTAAGTGAGGCCAAGGGCCCTGGGGTTGGATTGTTCTGAGGAGAGGGGTCAGAGGGAGAAATCAAGGTGGACCCCCAAGAGGGAGGTCCAGGAACAGAGACATGAGGAGGAGCCTCGTGGAGAGGGATCCACCTGGACATAGTCAAAGGGCCTCCTATTCTGCATGAGGAGAAAAGATTCTGGGGCAGGACCCTAATGACGTGCATTTATTCAGGTTCACCCAGAAGAGGTAAATGTGGAGGAAGTAAAAGTCCTGAAGTTACTTTCTGATCTCCTTTTTAAAAAGTAATATATAGGGGCACCTGGGTGGCTCAGTGGTTGAGCATCTCTTTTGGCTCAGGTCCTGTGATCCCAGGATCTTGGGATGGAGTCCCACATCAGGCTCCCTGCAGGGAACCTGCTTCTCCCTCTGCCTATATCTCTGCCTCTCTCTGTGTGTCTCTCATGAATAAATAAATACAATCTTTAAAAAGTAATATATAGATTTTTTAAGAAGCCACATAAATATCATTTTTAAGTGTACAATTAAGTGGCCTTAAGTACATTCACAGTGTTGTACAACCATCACCACCCTCTATTGCCAACATTTCATTACTCCCAGAAAGAAACTCTGGGAAACTCCCATTAAGCATAACTGTCCACTGTCCCTCCCCAGCCCCTGCTAAACTTTACTTTCTATCTCTATGAATTCATCATTCTAGGTACCTCAGTTAGGTGGAATCATACAATATTTATCCTTTAGTGTTTGGCTTATGTCACTTAGCGTTATTTCTTCAAGGTCCGTCTATGTTGCAGCATGTGTCAAAATTTGATTCTGCTTTATGGCTAAATGATATTCAGTGTGTCTTTTTTGACTACTGGATTTCTCCCACTTTGCAAAAGTGGGTGCTCCATGGCATATATGAAGCCATGGGTTTCATCAAAGACTGTCTTTAAAAATATACCAGGGCTGGTGGAGAAGTGGCCCCTGGCAGCTTAGGGTAAGGAAAAGTAGGGTTGCATCTTAATGAATCCACTCTGCCTTTCCACAGACACCTCCTCCCCATCTAGAACTGACCACATTTGACCTTTCTGAGTTGGGCAAACTTGGAAGAATGACTCGGCAAGGAGTAAGTGTATGGAGAAAGATGATCAGAATCCATTTTAATCTGTGCTTATACCTTAAAAGAAAAGAAATGTTCCTAATTTGTGGTTATTTACAACACTGTAAATCAAGCAAATGCCATGAAGTGCCAATAAAAATTTTTAAAAATCAGCCTTAAATAGCTAAACTCTCAAGAGCAGCTCATAAAGTGAGGCTTGGCAGTTGTTAGGTAGTTATGGTTAAATTGACAGTCCTTTGGGGAGTTAAGATATCCAAGAAGCAGAGGTAGTTAAGACTATAAGTGATAAATGGTTGGGCTTGTTGGTTGAAGAGATTTTATAGCACACATTTAAGCTTAACCGCCTGTGAGAAGGTGAACAGGAAATAGAGGTTATCACTTCTTCATAGCCACTCCGTTCATTATGGACCTTAGGGGGTCTTGCAGCACACTGGGAAAGGCAAGGTGGAGGCTATTTAAAGGAGGAAACCATTTCTAGGTAATATGATATTGTCAGGCCGAGAGTGAGATAGGGAGGGAGGGAGAGAGTTAGGGAGACGTGCAAATCTAGTAAAGGTACAAAAAAAAGTTTTAAAAAAATCATGAAAGGAATTTTTAAGACCACAATAAAGAATAGTACTTAAAATAAAGAAAAATAGCAAGAATATAATTTGCTCTGAGACTTCTGAGAGATAGTGGTGCAAAGTTATACTTGCTTCACTCCCTTTGCCAGACCCTGCCCCAGGTACAGACAAGAAGAAAAGCAGACAGCCAAGTTCCATATCTGATGAAACTTGACTTGGGCTCAACCACAGAATATGACAAATATCTATTGTACGCAGTGATGTTTTGACCAAATAAATTCTACATCTCAGGCAGGTTATAGATGTCTCTAAAAGTAAGTGAAACAAAATCCTTAAGTAGCCAACTGGCAATCCCTTACATAGAAAGACAAGGACTTGGGGTCATGAGCAGACCACAGGAAAGGGGGTAAATGTTGATGGGCATTTATTTTCTTAACATAGAGCTAGAAGGGAAGGGGGGCTGCAAGACTTACTTTCTCCTATCCAGAAATGGATTAGAAGTGAGACAGGTGTGAAAAAAAGGCAGAAAACATGATCTGGTTTGCAATTGCTGACCTGAGTCAGTTGAACAAAGAAGTAATCAGTAAGAGGGCCATATTTTACTCTGAACCTTTTCAAGTCCTGCCTGGAAGACGTGCTCATCCTGGAGAGGGAAATTATGCCCTTACACAGACACAGAGCAGATTTGCTGAGAAATATGAGCACGGTGTTGTTTTGAATCACATACCTGGGCTGAGGCTGCCAGGGACACTGTGTCCTCCCCGGTCCCACAAACATTTTTGAGCAAAGAGTAGCAGTAAATATAAAGAAAAGAAGGTGGAACCTGAATGTTATTTTCAAAAAGGACAAAATCAGACATAACAAGCAAAATGCAAAAGAAGAACCTATGTGAAAAGAAGCTTTCCAGGAAAAAGAAGAATACTTATGACAAATACTACTCTATGTACTCTAGTTAGAAGCTAAAAAGGAAATACATTTTGAAAAGAATCTCCAAGAGGGAATGAATGATATAACTATCACAGCAGAGAGTAATAAAGACATGAAAAGTGAGCCTTTCAGAGCAAGAAGGAAATACAAGATAACTTAAAAAACAAAACAAAACACAGAGATGTGAAAACAGCAAAAGGAAAACTCAATACCGCTAAACAGGTAGGAAAGACTGACACAGGAGATTTCCCTGGAATTCTAGTCTACTCTTTTAGTACACATTACTGATCCCCAACACCGAGCAGAGCGTCTGGTGTAGTGCAGGTAAATAATTGGATAAATTAATAATCCAAATGGCAATTTTGAAGAAGCAAACAGAAAAGGAAACTTAAGAAATAATTTAGATAAAAGAATTTTTTTCCTGAACTAAGTTAGATTTCAGTCTGTAGATCCAGAAGACACAGAATGCTCCTGAATGCTTCAGACACTTTCTGGTTAAGTTACTGAACTTTAAGTATAAACAAAGACTTGTAATGGCGTTCAGGCAAACAAACAAACAAGCAAACAAAGCAAGTAACATATTGGGAGAATATGAGAGTTTTTAACAACAGTATCTAGTCAATTAGTAGCAGAGCAGTAATAAGAGTTCCAAGTGCGAAAGTAAGATCCGGACTTGAATGCTTTTCTAGATCATTATGAACATATAAGGGAACAGAAGACAGCTTCAACCTGAGGGAATACAACATTTATGAGCTTATCTTAAAAAAACAGTAGTAACAAAATCCATCCAATCAAAAGATAAACCAGAATAGAGAATGCAGGAAGGGTAAGAAGCATATGAAAGGACTCGAAGTAAACATTAAACCCATTTCCATAATGGTGGAGGTTATGATTTCAGAGAATAATTTAAGAAGCACGAATATTGACAATGCAAAATTAATAGGAAATTCGTTTAATGGCATGGAGAATGAAAGGAAGTATAAGAATTTTAGTGACTTCATCTTTCATATTGAGGATTCAGCAGATAGTACTTAAAGTGTGTAGCCTGAGAAATAAAGATGGGGAAATGGGAGCCTGCATGTGCATCCTCAGCTGCCCCCATCTGAGTGCCTCATTCCCAGTTCCTATTCAATGCCTCAGGAAACTACTCTTATCAGGCAGCACCTATAGAGTTAAGAGGAAAGAGAGAGAGAAAGAGTGAGAGACAGAGGGGGAATGCAAAGAGGAGAGGAAGAGAAGAAAATCAAGAAAAAGTAGGAAGGGGAGGAGAAAAGGAAGGGAGGAGTTCTTGTCTAGACCAGAACATGGAAAACTATGGAGAAGAGCCTCAAGGTGAGCATGGAGCTCTAAGTTCTTAGAGAAAGCCTACTGTGAAAACAGTTCTCTGAGAAGAAGGCAGCTTAACCAGGGGGAGGACCTGACCTTCAGTGCACTGCGGGATTGCTAAGCAATTAGCCAAAGTCTTCCTACTTTTTGCAGTTCTGCAGGCTGGAGAGCAGAAGGGATGACTCTAGGTGCCTTAACAGGGGATTGCAGCTTGCCAGCTGGTCTACTTCCTGATCACAAAGGCTGAAGATGTCTGCTCCACCTCCTACTCATAAGTTTCCACTGCTTACAATGAATTTGGGTTTCATGCTGAAGAAAATCTTGAGCACACAATGAAAATGGTGATTGAGTAACCAGAGAAAGAATAACAAACACAATAAACAGCACAGGCAGTTTCTACTGAAATGATGGATGGAGGAGAACTATTACAACTGGAAAATAATTAAACAGACAAACAAATGCATTTAAGGAGATTCGAGCATAATATTTTACAAGATATTTACAAGATACCTGCTGCATGTGTGTGTGCGCACACACATACACACATACACACAAGCACAAACATATATACATCTGATAAAGGATTCATATCCAGAATGTACTAAGAAATACTTTGAAATCAAGAAGAGAAGAACAGATAACCCAATATCACAATGGGCAAAAAAGTTGAACAGGCACTCCACAATATACAAATAGTCCATACATACCAAAACCACAATTACATATTAATTAAATTTGATATTAAACAGTATCGTATTAAATAATAGATATATTTAATATTTTTTGTTTTAACGTTAAAAACACAAATTAAAACCACAGTGAGATGCCTCTTCAAATCTGCTATAATGTCTAAAACATTAAAAACTGTCAAGTTTGCTGAATGATTCAAAGGGGCACCTGTACCCCAGTTTTTATAGCAGCAGTGTCCACAATAACCAGACTATGGAAAGAGCACAGATGTCTATAAACAGATGAATGGATAAAGAAGAGGTGGTATATATATATATACATATATATATATATATATATAATAGAATATTATTCAGCCATCAAAAAGAATGAAATCTTGCCATTTGCAATGATGTAGATGGAACTAGAGGGTATTATACTAAGTGAAATAAGTCAATCAGGGAAAGAATGATATGATTTCACCCATATGTAGAATTTAAGAAACAAAGCAGATGATCATAGGGAAAGGTAGGGAAAAATAAAATGAGATGAAATCAGAAAGACAAACCATAAGAGACTCTTAATCAACTGGAGCAACCGAGGATTGTGGAGGAGACCTGAGTGGAGGGATGGGATAACTGGGTGATGGGCATTAAGGAGGGCACTTGATGTAATGAGCACTGGCTGTTATATGCCACTGGTGAATTACTAAACTCTACCTCCGGAACTGATAATACACTATACATTAATTGCATTTAAATAAAATATATATAAAAAATAAAAATAAAATTAAAAGCTGGCAAGTTTGTAGATCAAGTAGGTACCTCATATCCTGCTTGTGGAGATATAAACTGGTATCACTATTATGGAAAATTGTTTGATAATATCCACTACAACTATAATATAACTCAGTAAGTCTACTTCTACCTAGCAGAAATACAAAGATTTGTCAAAAGAAATGTATAAGAATATGTTTATAAGGATTATTTGTCATAGCTCCCCAAATGGAAAGCAATCCAAATGTCAAGAGTGGGGTGTATTACTAATTTATGCTATATTTGTATAATGATAATGAATCATATAATGATGCAACAATATATAGCAATAAAAAGGATGAATTGTTGTTGTATTCAATGAGATGGATGAATCTCAATAATCCAATATTGAGCAAAAGAAGACAGAAACAAGAGTAGAACTCTATGACTCCATTCACAATGTAGTACAAAAATAACTACCAGTGAATAAAAATTAAGATACATGAAGGAAAATAAAACTGTTGAGGATCAAATGAAAGAAGAAAATTGGACAATAAAGCTCAATATTGCAAGTGTCTATTGACCTATATATTCATGCAATCCACAAATGCCGACATCATTTTGGAGTGGGGGAATGGGGATCTGGTAAAATAATTTGTCAGGTATATCTTTAAACATTAAGATGAAGAAAGAGCCAGTAAAATTATGGGAAGGAATAATAGAAATGAAGGACTCTATACTCATTCAGTAAGAAACTGAATAAAGAGTTCAAAAGCAACCATTTAGAGTAGTGGATTATCTAGCAAATAATTTTGAGACACCAGCTATGTTTCCTTTTGAGGGATGAGGGTGGGGGTATTCAGTGAAGAGCCAGATAACTAGTTCGCTTTTTAAAATTAATTTTTTAAATTTGGACTTTAACTTTTTTTTAAAGATTTTTTATTTATTCATGAGAGACAGGGAGAGAGAGAGGCAGAGACACAGGCAGAGGGAGAAGCAGGCTCCATGCAGGGAGCCCGATGTGGGACTTGATCCGGAGACTCCAGGATTACACCTTAGGCCGAAGGCAGGCGCTAAACCACTGAGCCACTCAGGGATCCCAGACTTTAACTTTTTATTTTTTTTAATTTTTATTATTTTTAAAAGATTTTGTTTATTTATTCATAGAGACAGAGAGAGAGAGAGAGAGAGAGAGAGAGAGAAAGAGAGAGGCAGAGACACAGGCAGAGACAGAGGCAGAGGGAGAAGCAGGCTCCATACAGGAAGCCTGATGTGGGACTCAGTCTCGGGTCTCCAGGATCACACTCCAGGCGGCGCTAAACCGCTGAGCCACCCGGGCTGCCCAGACTTTAAGTTTTTAGTGTAGTTTTAAGTTCACAACAAAATTGAGGGGAAGGTACAGAGATTTCCCATACACCACATGTCCCTACACATGTATATCCTCCCTCATGTTCAACATTCTCCACCAGAGTGGTACATTTGTTACAACTGATGAACCTACATTGACACATCATTACACCCAAAGTCCATAGCTTAGATTACAGTTCTTTCTTGGTGTTGTACATTCTGTGGGTTGGACAAATGTGCAATGACATGTGTCCATCCTTACGGTGCCCCACAGAGTATATTAACTGCTTTAAAACTCTTCTGTGCACTGCCTATTCATCCCTCTTCAACCCCAACTCCTGAAAATCATTGATCTTTTTGCTGTCTCCATAGTTTTGTCTATTCTAGAATATCATATGGCAAGAATCATGCAGTATATAGCCTTCAGACTGGCTTTTTTCACTTAGTAATAGGCATTTAATTTTCCTCCATGTCTTTTTTTTAAGATTTTATTTATATATTCATAAGAGACAGAGAGAGAAAAAGAGAGAGAGAGAGAGAGAGAAAGAGAGAGGCAGAGACACAGGCAGAGGGAGAAGCAGGCTCCATGCAAGGAGCCCGACGTGGGACTCGATCCCAGGACTCCAGGATCATGCCCTGGGTCAAAGGCAAGCGCTAAACCGCTGAGCCACTCAGGGATCCCTTCTTCCATGTCTTTTCATGTCTTGATAGCTCATTTCTTTTTAGCACTGAATGATATTTCACTGTCTGGTTGTACCACAAGTTATTTATCCATTCATGTACTGAAGAATATTTTGGTTGCTTCCAAGTTTGGACAACTATGAATAAAGCTTTCCTTTGTGTGCAAGTTTTTTGTGGACATAAGTTTTCAAATCCTTTAGGTAAATAACAAGGAGCAAGATTACTGGTTCACACAGTATGCTTAGTTTTATGAGAAACTATCAAACTGGGGCAGCCCAGGTGGCTCAGCAGTTTAGCGTTACCTTTGGTCCAGGTTGTGATCCTGGAGACCCGGGATCGAGTCCCATGTCAGGCTCCCTGTATGGAGCCTGCTTCTCCCTCTGCCCGTGTCTCTGCCTCTGTCTCTCTTGCTCGGTGTCTCTCATGAATAAACAAATAAAATCTTTAAGAAAAACTATCAAACTATCTTCCAAAGTGGCTGTTATCATTTTGCATTTCTACCAGCAATAAATGAGACATCCTGTTGCTCCACATTCCTGCCAGCATTTGATGTGGTCAGCGTCAATTAGAATGACTTCAGCCATTCAAATAGGTGTATAGTGGTATCTATTACTGTTTTAATCTGATCTTCCTAATGACTTGTGATGTGGAGAATCTTTCCCCATGTTTATTTGCCATGTGGGTATCTTCTTTGATGAGTTGTCTGTGTAGGTCTTTGGCCCATTTAAAAACAGATCAGGTTTTCTTATTGTTAAGTTTTAAGAGTTCCTTGTATACTTTGGATAATAGTCATTTTTTAGATGTGTCTTTTGCAAATATTTTCTTCCAGTCTGTGGTTTGTCTTCTCATTCCCTTGGCATTGTTTCAGAAGTTTTTTAATTTTAATGAAGTACAGTTTACCTTTTGTTTCATGTATTGTGCCTTTAGTGTTGTATCTAAGATGTCATTGTCATTTCCAAGGTCATCTAGATTTTCTCCCATGTTATCTCCTAGGAATTTTATAGTTTTGCATTTTATATTTAGGTCTGTGGTCCGTTTTGAATTAACTTTTGTGAAAGATGTGAAGTCTGTGTCTGGATTTTTTTTTTTTTTGAATGTGGGTGTCTAGTTGTTCCAGCACCATTTTTTAAATTGTATCTTTTCTTTCAATAGTTTTCTTTCAATAGTTTTTCTTGAATCTCACCATTTTGTCTTTTCTGCGCTGTATTGCCTTTGCTACTTTGTTAAAGATCAGTTGACTATATTTGTGTGGGCCCATTTCTGGGCTCAGTATTCTGTTTCGTTGTTGAATTTGTATATTCTTTCACTAATACTATGCTGCCTTGATTACTGTAGTAGGTGTTGAAATTGGATAATGTCAGTCCTTGAACCTTGTTGTTCTTCAATGTTATATTGGCTATTCTGGGTCTTTGGTGTCTCCATACAAACTTCAGAATCAGTTTGTTGATATCCACAAAGTAACTTGCTGGGATTTTGAGTGGGATTGCATTGAATCTATAGATCAAGTTGGGAAGAACTGACATCAGGGCAGTATTGAGTCTTTTCATCATGAACATGGATTAACCCTCCATTTACTTAGTTCTTTAATTTCATTAATCAGAGTTTTTTCATTTTCCTCATATGCATCTTGTACATATTTTGTTAGGTTTATACATAAAGATTTCATTTGGGGGGGGGAGTGCCTAGCTCATTTTTTATGCCAGAATAAATTTCCAATGGTTTTCAACGTACAACACAAAAATAAACCATAATACTAACAGCAGAAAAGATGGATGGATTTTTTTTTTAGTCTTGGCACCAAGTATAAGGTACTATAACGACAAATGCTTCATATATAATAAATAACTAATTTAATCCTCACAATAGTACCCAGTAATTATTATAATCCATATTTTACAGATAAGGAAACTGAGACTAGATAGGTTAAATGTCTTGTCCAAGACTGTAGAAGTAATAAGCAGGAGAGATATGATTCAGCAGTCTAACTCCAGAGTTTGGATTCTGAACTACTATACTACAAATATAAGCACTCCTATACATTCTTTTTATATGTACAGATGATATTTAAGCTTCTGAATTTAAAAATATTGTAAAGTGAAGTAAAATTATATATAAAACAGTCCTTGAAAATATTTATAGCATATATATATATTTTAGATTTTTTTATTTATTATTTATTTATGAGAAAGAGAGAGAGAGAGAGAGAGAGAGAGAGAGGCAGAGACACAGGCAGACGGAGAAGCAGGCTCCATGCAGGGACCCTGACGCGGCACTTCATCCCAGGTCTTCAGGATCACGCCCTGGGCTGAAGGTGGCGCTAAACTGTTGAGCCACGGGGACTACCATTTATAGCATATATTAAAAACAGATTGAACTTTAAAATATGCAAATAATGCACACATCACTAACAAATGTATGGAAGGAAGGAAAGAAGGAAAAAGAAAGAAATAAAAAAGAAAGATATGAGCAAGCAGTTCATTGAAAACAAATATCAATGGCCAATAAGCTTATGTGTGCCAGTCATCTTGAAAAAATACCAGTTAAAACAATGACAAAATATCACTTTTGCCTATCACATTGTTTAGTATTGAAAAAGTTAATACACTCAGTGTTTTGAACAAGTTGAAGAAAAACAGATACATTCTACTGTTGAAAGTGTAACCCGGTAGACCTTTTACTTGGTAATTTGGTAGCATCCATCAAAACATTTATGTATCATTTGACCCATTAACTCCACTTCCAGGTATTCCATAGATGTATAAGTGACTGAAGACACACATGCACAGGAATGTTCATTGCATCAGTATTTATATCAGTGATGTTGAAATAGGGCCTGTATGACAAAGGCAATTCAATTCACCAATTGTTACTAGTCTGTGGGGAGATAAAGGGTCAGAATATAAATCAATCAGGAGCACTGTGAGTTCAGGTGACAATTTTTTTTCATAGAAGTTTTTCTTGCAGTATTTTGGTGTTAAGCTCCTTATCTCAATATAAAGCAGCACTTTGAATCGCACTAGTTTATAATAACTAAAAATTGGAAATAATCCAAAAGTCCACCAAGGAGGTATTTGCTAAATAAATTATAAAAGATCCAAAATAAAACCCTAGGCATTCATTCAAATAATCAAATCTACACACACACACACACACACACACATATATATATATATATATATATATATATACTCATGGGGGAATGGAAAAACTATTACAGAATAGTAAGAATATAGTAAGAAGTGCTAGATGAAAAAGTACAAGTTTGTATATGCATAGAGTTTCTGGAAATACACACTAGAGATTGTTAACCATGGTTATCTTTGGGATGTGGAATTGGGATCACGGAGAGATAGGGTATGGGTTTTTTTTTTTTATCTTATGGCCTCCTAAACTGCTTATATGTTTCTATGACTAGCATAAGTTCTGTTTATAATTTTTCAAAACATGAATTAAGATTTTCAAGTTTTGTTTAAAAGTCATGAATACAAGTCAGATTAGACTAACTGCAGACCAAATTTCCTGAAACTGGTTTTGGGCTGAAATTTGTTTCAGAAGACTTACTAAGACAAACTTTACATAAATTTCCATGGATTCATCCATGTAAAGATGTAAAAATCACACCAGCTTGTTTGTCCAAACTCAGACTTTGGCTTTTCTCACCTTAAGAGAAGAATTTATTATGGGCAACAATACACTTCTCAAACCAAATTTTTAGTCCATCTGTAAGATGTATCTCTAATCTAGTAAGTAGTGAAGTCAAGATTCTGTCCATGCAGTGTGACAATCATTCACCTAATTCTGATCATTATTGTTACAAAGAAGTAGAAGACCAAAAAGCTCTGCTTAAGAAGGCTGGAAGATGGTAAATACAATATGAACTTGACAAAATCTGGGGGGGTCCTATTATGCTTCATGGAAACCACAGTTTATATTGCCAAAAATTATGGGCTATTAGGTCTTTCAGAGTCATCTGGAACACATTAATAATCATTAACATTTGTACAGAATATGCAGTTTGCAAAGTACTTTTATATTCACTGCCTTATTTAATCCTCACAACACAACTTTGGAGTAGGTAACTTTCATAGATCAAATTTTATAGATGCAAACAGTACACAAGGCTTATGCTTATTCCCCAAAGTCACTAAGCAGTGGAGAGGCAAAGCCAGGTTATGCCAGTCCAAGTGCTTACCACCATCCCATACTGCTTTCCAAGGCATGGCCGACCTAAGCTGCCCCAGACAAGAAGAGTCTGGGTGGCTTGCTTACTCTCTGTGTTTATTTGCATGATGTTATGCTGTTGAGCTGGATGAGTTTAAAAGCAGACCATGGCTGTTGCCATGTTTGTTAAACATTGCTACTTGGAGCAGGCAGGGATACAGACAGCAGCATGAATTCTTAGTCGTCTTGAACAGAATCAAGCAGGACGAATAGAGGAAAAGGCAATTCTAGTCGATATGGATGAAGGAAGCTCTTGCACATTCTATGTTTTCTATTGGCATATCTGTTCTTTCCTGCCTTTGTTCTACTTCATTCTTTTCTCTGGGAAGTCCAAGGTAATGATAACAAAAAGATCTTTCCTGAAGATCTCTCCAGTTCTGATTCCAACTATTACTACTCCACAGCAGTCTTTCATGTCAGACACCTTTCCTTTCCCCAAGGTTCTTCATTAAACCCTCCGTATTTCTATTTTCTTGTACACAAACCCTATATAGAGGAACTATAATTATGTGATAATACCTTCCATTTAAGCATCTATTAATTGCTAGACATTGTGGTAGGCACCTTATATGTTGTATGTGATCTCTAAACCTTGTAGCATATCTACAAGGTATGACTCATTCCTCTTACTTTGCAGATGAAGAAAGCCAAGTCCAGAGGGACTGAGTCTGGATCTTATGTAGTGAGTGGCAGAGCTAAGATTCAAACATAGATCCATATAGCTTCAAAGCTAAGATCCTCTCCAGTACATAGCACACGGTAATAAAACTTATTGTATTAGCAACTGAAAGAAGGTATTTAGTGTAAATGTTCATTTTTAAGTTATGCATTTTAACAATTAGCATCATACTCTCTTTCCTCAGCTCTTAAAAGGTGGGCTGGTGGTCTAAGGTGATGAAAAACAAACCTAATATAAATGCAGTGCTCCCATATCATATCCCTTACCAAACTAAAGAGACTTATAGCATATAATGAACCCTTCTGTTCTACTTCTTTCTCCACCTGGTCAACTCTCAAAGGAAAACAAAATTCATATGATCATTGAGGTCTAGAAATTAACTTTTATTTTCAATCTGTCAAGAACTCCTGGCAGTTATTAATTTTATTAAAATGATTACATATGGCAAAACAAAGAATAGAGGTAATTCTATTTCTCTACAACATAAATTATGAGTTAGATTCTTAGCTGCTGGCTCAGCATTGTTCAAGATTCTTTTAAAGGATGGAGGGACTTTAATTTCCAGAAAATGTTAAAGCAGCAAAAGAAAAAATAAATTAAAAGTAATTGCAATTGGAGATATTGCCAAGGATGTGTTAATTACAAAATCTTCTTGATGTGTTTATAGGCCAGATTCCAAGCTTTGGTATTTAAAAAAATCATGTGAAAGCTCTCCTATATTGACTTGTCATCCATAGTTTATAACACAGAACAAATTTGCTGATTCTTTTTAAAAAAATGGCAAAAATGAATTATGACTCATTCAAATAAAAAACAACCAGCATCCATTCATCTAACTGAAATATGTCAAAACAAAAATCAATTTTATTAAAATATTTAATACCAGAATAACTTATAATAGTATGAAAAAGAGTGAAGTACTTGTCCTTAGTTTTCTTTAACATGACCACATTTTGACAAAATTAATTTATAAAGATTCCAAAGTTTTTATCATGAATCTGTAACTATTTAAGGTTGTAAACCGAAAGAACTCATACTTCATCTGATCATACAGTCATAACTTAACATATCTTGCTTTGCACTTACTGTTACTGCAAACAGCAATTTAGAAAACAAAGTAAAAATATATATATACAAAATATTTTTATATCAAATTATCTTCATTACACTAAATAAACCCAATCCCCAAATGCTATGTTACATGAAAAAGTGTCCTACAATTTATATCAAGATTGATATTGTCCATATATCAACTGGAGCAGCCTTTGGTTTTAAAAGCGTTTTGCAGAATTAAGAAAAATATCACCACATGGCTGCACTACTGGCTCTCATTCACACTCACAAAAAAGCTTTCCAGTTAAAAAAAATTACAAAATACATTACATACCCAAAAAAACATCCCACCATAAAAGAGTCAAACCCTTTTTACTTCTCTGTAGCACATATACTCTGTTATATTTGGCATTTCTACTGTTTATTCAAGTTTCAAGTCTTTTTCCCCAAGCTGATTAGAATATTATTGTTTGATTGAAAACTATATTCTTCTTTCTTGATATTGATTACTTTCTGTCAATGATAGTCTAATTTAGAAACAAAATGTTCTTTCTTTTAATGCACGATTTCACTTAATTTTTACTACTTTAACATCCTACTTGGCAAAATTCAAAGACTGTCAATGTTTTGTTTTCCATATGTTTTAAATTTAAAAACCAATTTTATGTGGGTATGTGTATATTCACATAGAGATACATTTCTTTCATTGTCTTGTTCTCATTGCAATACAAATTGTGCATCAGCAATTATAATTCGAAATCAACCAACTAAAAGGTTTTTTAGCCATTCCATATGAAAAAGTTTCCATCACAAAAAGCACTGACCTCTAATGCAAACAGGATTATGTGTTAAAACTAAACTATAGGTTTAGTTCTACACGGGAAAATTCTGAGTAATTTATATAATAAAATTTTAAAAAACTTCAGCAAAACTTAAGAAAAAGAAAATCCAAATTAATTTTAAAGGGCATTGTGGTATTTTCCAGCAATGCTTGGAAAAAGTTTTTCAGATCACAATGTATTTACTGGGATTCTTCTTAAGTGTACATATTATATGATTGCCGCTCCTTTCATTTTGGAACTTTGTAGTGTGTCAGATAGGCAGGCAAGATACATGCATGAAATTCTCACTGTCACTCTGAAAAGCATGCTGAACAATTTTAAATGCTGCAAAAGCTTTTTTTAGAGGAATGTTTCATTTGGGCTGAATAGATTTCCAAGTTTTAACATGTGAGTTACTGAATACGTTGTGAGGGCTTTCAGTGATTGTGGTTTCAGTCCTGAATGGTTAGGCCCATCTGGCGTGACACACACAGACTAACAAGCTTTGTGGCGCTGTCATTTGAGGCATAGCTGCTCTGCTCTGCCCACGTTGTTGCTGATATTTGGGAAGCAAGGCACTTACTGTAATGGCAATGCAGACACTTGATGCATAGTTTTAGTAACATAAAATAAGTTACTATTTTTGATTAAAGTGAGGTTTTTATAATTTATATGTCTTTTATAGAAGCAACTAAATGATGTATTTAGGATAATTAAAAATAAGAAGAGGTTTAAAAGGGAGTCATTTTCACTTCTGCTTCAGCTCTTAAGATGAGGATTTATGGGAAAACACTGACGTGAAGAATAGCAATTGGTTTGAAAAGCAACAAACTCTTAAAACTGCTGAACCAGTGGCACTTTGACCGTTTTTACTTCTGCTATATGTGACGACTTCTGGATGATGCAGCTGGTAGTTCCCTGTAGTGTGTCTTTGCCCTGTGCAAGATTTGTTAAGGCCATAGCTGCATTAATCTCCTTCCAATATGTGTCATCCTTGCTTGGTCCCTTCCTGTTGGCTGCACTGGATTTAAGCAAAAAAGAAAGAAAATGATCAAACTCACTGCAGTGTACACAGAAAATGCCATCAGTGAAAAGCACAAATGGCAGATAAAAACATATTTCTTACCTGTCACCCTTATTGGATCCATTTTCCAGGGCATCTGTAAAGACAAGCAAAAATTCAATTATTTTTCTTTCTTTTTTAATCTCTAGAGTTGCATCACTAATTACCAGGAATAGTAAGTAATTCATCAGGAAATATAGTTGAAAATAAGTTAATTATTTTCAAACATAAAGTTGTTTAAATTAAGATACAAAAGAAATCTCTCTGCAAAGAAGCAGGAATAAGATGAGAACAGGTAAGAAAAATACAAAATAGCTTCCGTAAATTTACAAAAATTTGATGTTGATTTCTTCTGAGAAATTGGGCCTTTTGGTGAGGAGGCAACCAGTATAGGGACAGGAATGCTAACTCTTCTTGCAGCCAGGTTCTGGCCTCACTCCCCGACTCACCTGCTGTGTATCTTTGGACAGGCTACGATGCTCCCACAAAGTCTGGGATGTGGTTTTCTTGACTATAAAATAAGGGAGTTCCTAGAAGATCTTCAGGGCACCTCTGGTTCAGTATTCTACGATTTCATAGGAATCCAATCTTCATCTCAGAAAAAGGACTGGCAAGCAGTTCTTTCTGGCTAGCTGGCAAATGACTGACAGATTCAATATAGCAGCACAGGACTTCTGGCATATTAGAATAAGCAGGTACCAGTCTTCTAGCTGCAAGGGAATCCCTCATCCCTCATGTTGCAAGAAATAAGCATTTGGGTGTGAGCTTTGCTTATGCACCCTCTATTGTGGTGTAGATTTCCTCCCTCTTTCAGGCACCAATATCTACCAATGCAAACATCAATATCAGGAAAGATGAAATGGGCTACTGATCTTGATTAAAGCTTCCCTTGGTAGCTCTTAAGCTAAAAGAATACTGTATGGGGAACACAAAAATAGACATGCTGGAGGGAAAGATGTGTGGAGGGTCTGCTAGCATGTCACAAGAAGTGAGGACAAAGAAGCAAGGTTGGGACTCCCCATCAGCTTATGAGACTCCGAAACTAGGTTAAGTCATTCCACCACTCCCATCACCATCACCACCACCATCAGCAAAACAACAATAAATATTATCAAGTAGCTACAGAATGAGAGATTTTATCCCACACAAGAAACTTGAAAAACACAATGTTTGCTCAAAGCCTTTTTCCAGTTCTATGGCTTTTTTGGAAAGCTATCTTTTCCTGCCCTCCATCCTCTCCCTTTGTTTTACTTCCCCCAACCCAATAATTTTGAAGGCAATTCCCCCCCACCCTTCTTTAATGCTCATGGCTAGTTAGGCCAGCATAATTTTCCAGTTCTGGGCTCTAAGATAGTCATGGGAGTTGGGAATAAGATCATCAACATGATCATAATACAGTGTGACCAGGGTAAAATTTTCCAAGGAAGATATGGTTAAGAGAAAATGACTATATGTCTATGCTGGTGAGGCAGCTAAACTCCTGTGTCCTCTAGGAAGGAAAAGAAGGCAAGCAAACAAAACAAAAAAACTTAGTGCACACATGACAAGGTTGTTAAAAGGAATAAATGAGATGCTATGTGTCTGGCCCCAAACAGAACAACAAGCATTAGTAGTCCCTTTCTTTGCTCTCCTTACACTCAGGGATCCTTTGGGGAAAGAGCTCAATCTGTTGAGCTGGATGGCCATCCTCTGGATCTTTTGGTCCTTACTAGGTTGGCCTGGATGGTTAGCTATACTTTTGCTGCTTTTTTATTTTTTTGGAATTATAAAACTCCTTATTGTAATTGGAGGAAGAGAATGACAATTTTCAATTCACAAAACTCCAATAATCCTAGCTTACAGATCACTTCCTATGTGCCAGACACTATTCTAAGCACTTTGTGTCTTAGCTTATTTAGTATTAGTGACTCTGTAGTCTCTCTTACGTCCTGTTAAGTCATTCTTTGTTTCAACTATTATCTGTAAATCTTTACTCAGGAATGGCAGGGACAAGGCACTACCAAAACAGAGACCAAGTCAAGGCCTTTGTTTAGGAGGAGGAAAGCCAGCAAAACTGGATATTTTACAGAGGAATAAGAAGAGTTAAGCCTTTGCACAATTTTGCCCACAAATTGCAACAATTCTGTTGCCAAAGTGAAGCAATAGGTTACGGAGATATTTATTCAATGGAAAGACTTGGCAAAAGCAGAATAAGTTCCATGAAGCTTAAATAACATTAGGGAAATAACAAAACATAATTTAGAAAAGACCATGTAACTGATGCTCTGGCTTGCAAACAAAGCAGCCTCACATATTCAAAGGGGACCAGAGTCAGATTTCCTACCTGGATGGTCAACCTGAGAGTGATTACCACACAGACAAGGTGGAAGCCTGTGGCTATCTAATAGGTAATGGGTTACAGAATCCAGAAATGCCATAAATGAATGGAGCCTGCATGCAAAAGGAGAACATGTAATTCACTGTTAAGGTCCATGGAGAGCTTCTATTTAAGAGGAAGAGTGAACTTCTATGTCCTGCGGCCCCATCAACTACTGGATGCTGCTAGCACTCTCTGTGGCTGCTTCCCTGAGCTCATTCCACCAAGAAACAAGTCTCCTACAGCCAACTGTGAAATTATAAAATTCTACTTACTCTTCGGGTGTATGTATTTTACAATGTGGTGCCTATGAAAAATACCTTTGAAGTGTAAAACATAGATTTCAATCTCTATTTGGGTATTCTTAATTAGTTTCACAAATTTCATGAATTTCAACAATGTGTTCAGCAGTATTCAAAAGATGGCATCCTGCATTTTATTTCTAAAGCTGACTAGTACGTTCAATGTCATTAGGTATGGATTCAGGTTCTTTTTTTCCCAGCAACAGAAGATTCATAAAATGTAATGAATAGAAGAGACATTTTACTTCTCTATCAATAGAAATGGGAAAACAATGTAACCAATCTCAATGTCAAACATTTCAAAACAACAAGAAAGAGGTGACTACTACTATTTAGGGTGGGGAGTGAGGGGCAGAGTTTCTGTGTCTGGGGTACTTTTGGTACAAAACATAAACTGGTGTTAGAAGGGCATGCTTTTCCTGTTGTGTAATTGGTAGGTTGCCTGGTGTCACTAGGATATTATGCATCCAAGAGCCACCTCCTGCAGAGTAGTGTGTTCTAGTTCCCAGAAGAACTAGCAGAAGGAAGATAGCAAATAGGGCTCCTTTTAATCTGAAACATTTGTGCTTTTGCAGGAAAGCAAAGGACAATAAAGATCTGGTGGTTTGGGAAGAGTTTTTCTACTCCTTAATGCTGAGATGAAATCTGGGGAAATACCTCAGGTATTTTAGAGAACTTATATCATTTGAGGGGAACTCAGAAAATTTACAATCCCCTTATTATATTAAATAATTGTATTAAAGATGAAGATTTTTTTTTCTTATGCTCTTTTCTTTTGAAGTGTAAACTTGCTGGCTCTTAACTGGTTCAAATATTTTGTGTCTTTTCAGCCAATAGATGGGTGTGGTGGGTCAACAGACCACTACACCACTCGGGGCTCATGCCACTCTGCCCACTCCAGATAAGTGGTCTCACTGGCTCCTCTCCAGAAGTGGCATTCAGTAACAATATGACAGGAGAAGGAAGGATTCTGAATGCTGCTGAAAAGAGAGAAATGTTAAGTCTGAGCTAGAGCAGACGTTTCACTGCTGTTAATTAACATGCACAGACTTAGGGTTCTGACTGCCCTACATTCAGCTCAGCTGTATCTCTCACTCTGCAAGTAGCTTGGCTCAGTCTCTCCAAAGTCTGGGCTAAAATGCCTTTTTAGATTCTAAGGTTCCAAAAATCAGCTACGCTGTCAATTACCATAAAAGCAACTGGTTGGCAGGAACAACTTATTGAACCAGCCAAAAGAGCGAGTTTTAAGACCAAAAAAGAAAAGGAAAGAAAAAAAAGAGGTGTGTAGTTAGGAAAATCTTGGATGCCGTAAAACCCAAACCATGTTGAAACTTAAAGTGGGGCTATCCTCAGTTTGGACATGTGTTTCCTTATAAAGTTATGTTGAGAAACAATTATACTAAAACCCCTTCTATTGCAACTCGAGATGTGTAAGCACCAAGCTCTGTGGGCAAAGTGTCTGCTCGACATTGATAAATGCAATTTAGAAACGTATTAGTTCTGATATATATTCCTGAAGTAAGAGTTATAGTCATAAAAAGAGGCAAAAATATGGGCAAATCAGTTTCTCTGAGATTTTTAAAAATTTAACTAACTTACCCTAAAGTTAGGATCGCTGAAAAATATTCCACAAATGTGGAGTAGTAACTCATACCACTGAAATGTAAATAAAGAGAATGAGGATTGTTGGAACAAATCATCCTAAGATTTGTGTGAAATCAGAAAAGACCCCAGGGGAATATTAAAAAATAAAACCATAGCTGGGGGCATCACAATGCCAGATTTCAGGTTGTACTACAAAGCTGTGGTCATCAAGACAGTGTGGTACTGGTACAAAAACAGACACATAGATCAATGGAACAGAATAGAGAATCCAGAAGTGGACCCTCCACTCTATGGTCAACTAATATTTGACAAAGGAGGAAAGACTATCCACTGGAAAAAAGACAGTCTCTTCAATAAATGGTGCTGGGAAAATTGGACATCCACATGCAGAAGAATGAAACCAGACCACTTTCTTACACCACACACAAAGATACACTCAAAATGGATGAAAGATCTAAATGTGAGACAAGATTTCATCAAAATCCTAGAGGAGAACAAAGGCAACATCCTTTTTGAACTTGGCCATAGCAACTTCTTTCAAGATACATCCATGAAGGCAAGAGAAACAAAAGCAAAAATGAACTATTGGGACTTCATAAAGATAAGAAGCTTCTTCACAGCAAAAGAAAGAGTCAACAAAACTAAAAGACAACCTACAGAATGGGAGAAGATATCTGTAAATGACATATCAGATAAAGGGCTAGTATCCAAGATCTATAAAGAACTTATTAAATTCAACAGCAAAGAAACAAACAATCCAATCATGAAATCGGCAGAAGTCATGAACAGAAATCTCACAGAGGAAGACATAGACATGGCCAACAAGCACATGAGAAAATGCTCCGCGTCACTTGCCATCAGGGAAATACAAATCATAACCACAATGAGATACCACCTCACACCAGTGAGAATGGGGGAAATTAACAAGTCAGGAAACCACAAATGTTGGAGAGGATGCGGAGAAAGGAGAACCCTCTTACACTGTGGGTGGGAATGTGAACTGGTGCAGCCACTCTGGAAAACTGTGTGGAGGTTCCTCAAAGAGTTAAAAATAGACCTGCCCTACGACCCAGCAATTGCACTGTTGGGGATTTACCCCAAAGACTCAGATGCAATGAAACGCCAGGACACCTGCACCCCGATGTTTCTAGCAGCAATGTCCACAATAGCCAAACTGTGGAAGGAGCCTCGGTGTCCATCGGAAGATGAATGGATAAAGAAGATGTGGTTTATGTATACAATGGAATATTACTCAGCCATTAGAAACGACAAATACCCACCTTTTGCTTCGACGTGGATGGAACTGGAGGGTATTATGCTGAGTGAAGTAAGTCAATCAGAGAAGGACAAACATTATATGGTCTCATTCATTTGGGGAATATAAAAATAGTGAAAGGGAATGAAGGGGAAAGGAGAGAAAATGAGTGGGAAATATCAGTGAGGGTGACAGAACATGAGAGACTCCTAACTCTGGGAAATGAACAAGGGGTGGTGGAATGGGAGGTGGGCAGGAGTTGGGTGATGGGCACTGAGGGGGGCACGTCATGGGATGAGCATTGGGTGTTATGCTATATGTTGGCAAATTGAACTCCAATAAAAATAAATTTTTTTACAAAATTAAATAAATAATATAAAAATCATGTACTATCTATTTCCCTAAATTAAAGTGGAGTGAGTCAGAGCTCCAGACGCTTGACAACTGCATCCTCTCACACTGTGTCACTTTTGGGGTCGTCAATGGAGACAGCCAGGGTTCAGTGTGTTTCTGATCTCAGAGGTCCCATGAGTCCCCAGGACACCAGATCAATTTCTGGAATTATTTACATACTTAGAACAATTGAGATAAAGAATAAGACTCTGGTGAACCAGGCAGATGGAAAACCTCTCTGAAGGTGACAAAAAGCTCTAAATCTACAGGACCTTACCCCAAATGGACAGAGCGATTCCCTGGGGCTCCCTGCTCCTACCTCCACAGTCTCTATCTTTATCTCCCCCATACTAGATCCGGGCGGGGTCACACACATATACATACAGATTGGTTCCACAGTGACTCTACACTTCTTTCCTTTTAAAAATAGCATATGCTGCAGGTCTCTAATAAGAAAGTAATACAGGTTCACTGCAGAAAATCTGGGGAAAAATATAAGAGAGAAAGTAAAGGAAATTTAGGGAAAACTAATATAAAATTTGGTTCTATGGCTTTCCAAACAGGTTTATATGTTTTTTAAAACGCGGTCATGCTGTACGTTTGCTTTTTTCACTAAATTTCTACGTTTGCCTTACACTTTGTTAATAAATGATAATAATCTGCCATTTGGTCTTCCCTGATGTGAAAATGTTTTTTGCCTGTGAAATATAAACAGATTGAAAGAATTCAAAATCCAGCTTCATCCAGTTTAAACTTGAATATTGAGAGACTCAAATGTTATGAGAAGGGGTTATCTTTAGAATAATAATTACTAACTAACATTCATTGGATGCTTATTCTTATGTTAGGCATGATGCCAGGAACTCTAAAATGTTATCTGGTTAGATGCTTACAATAACCTTGTAAAATAGAATCATGGCCCTTCTTTTCAAATGACACTCGCAAAGGACTCAGTTTGGCATTGGGGGTGGTGAGTCTTAGCTCCATGTCAGCCAACCTAAAGGTCATGTTTTTAACTACTGCATTCAATGATTCAAGTGGTCTCTATCGATAAAGTCATTTCTATACACTAACAATGAAACTGAAGAAAAAGAAATTAAGGAGTCAATCCCATTTACAATTGCACCCAAAAGCATAAGATACCTAGGAATAAACCTAACCAAAGAGGTAAAGGATCTATACCCTAAAAACTATAGAACACTTCTGAAATAAATAGAGGAAGACACAAAGAGATGGAAAAATATTCCATGGTCATGGATTGGCAGAATTAATATTGTGAAAATGTCAATGTTATCCAGGGCAATTTACACGTTTAATGCAATCCCTATGAAAATACCATGGACTTTCTTTTCTTTTTTCTTTTTTTTTTTTTTTTTTTTACCATGGACTTTCTTCAGAGAGTTAGAACAAATTATTTTAAGATTTGTGTGGAATCAGAAAAGACCCCGAATAGCCAGGGGAATTGTAAAAAAGAAAACCATAGCTGGGGGCATCACAATGCCAGATTTCAGGTTGTACTACAAAGCTGTGGTCATCAAGACAGTGTGGTACTGGCACAAAAACAGACACATAGATCAATGGAACAGAATAGAGAATCCAGAAGTGGACCCTCCACTCTATGGTCAACTAATATTCGATAAAGGAGGAAAGACTATCCACTGGAAGAAAGACAGTCTCTTCAATAAATGGTGCCGGGAAAATTGGACATCCAAATGCAGAAGAATGAAACTGGACCACTCTCTTTCACCAGACACAAAGATAAACTCAAAATGGATGAAAGATCTAAATGTGAGACAAGATTCCATCAGAATCCTAGAGGAGAACACAGGCAACACCCTTTTTGAACTTGGCCACAGTAACTTCTTGCAAGATACACCCACGAAGGCAAAAGAAACAAAAGCAAAAAGGAACTATTGGGACTTCATCAAGATAAGAAGCTTTTGCACAGCAAAGGATACAGTCAACAAAACTAAAAGGCAACCTACAGAATGGGAGAGGATATTTGCAAATGACGTATCAGATAAAGGGCTAGTTTCCAAGATCTATAAAGAACTTATTAAACTCAACACCAAAGAAGCAAACAATCCAATCATGAAATGGGCAAAAGACATGAACAGAAATCTCACAGAGGAAGACATAGACATGGCCAACATGCACATGAGAAAATGCTCCGCATCACTTGCCATCAGGGAAATACAAATCAAAACCACAATGAGATACCACCTCACACCAGTGAAAATGGGGAAAATTAACAAGATAGGAAACCACAAATGTTGGAGAGGATGCGGAGAAAGGGGAACCCTCTTACACTGTTGGTGGGAATGTGAACTGGTGCAGCCACTCTGGAAAACTGTGTGGAGGTTCCTCAAAGAGTTAAAAATAGACCTGCCCTACGACCCAGCAATTGCACTGTTGGGGATTTACCCCAAAGACTCAGATGCAATGAAACGCCGGGACACCTGCACCCCGATGTTTCTAGCAGCAATGTCCACAATAGCCAAACTGTGGAAGGAGCCTCGGTGTCCATTGGAAGATGAATGGATAAAGAAGATGTGGTTTATGTGTACAATGGAATATTACTCAGCCATTAGAAACGACAAATACCCACCATTTGCTTCAACGTGGATGGAACTGGAGGGTATTATGCTGAGTGAAGTAAGTCAGTCGGAGAAGGACAAGCATTATATGTTCTCATTCATTTGGGGAATATAAATAATAGTGAAAGGGAATATAAGGGAAGGGAGAAGAAGTGTGTGGGAAATGTCAGAAAGGGGGACAGAACAGAAAGACTCCTAACTCTGGGAAACGAACTAGGGGTGATGGAAGGGGAGGATGGCAGGGGGTGGGAGTGAATGGGTGACGGGCACTGAGGGGGGCACTTGATGGGATGGGCACTGGGTGTTATTCTGTATGTTGGCAAATTGAACACCAATAAAAAATAAATTTATTATAAAAAAAAATAAAGTCACTTTTGAAGACCATGACAAGGACAAGGCTTAACATGCTGTTTACTAGAAACCCAATGAATGACAACCTATTAAAAATCTATTAAGAATCTTTGTTTTCTTTTTGTTAGTATTTTAGACCACAGAGATGCAAAGAGACTTTGTTTCCAGCTTATGATTTAATCTGTAAAATAAAAAAGTCTATCCAAATCACAGAATAGGGACTCTAAGCTCTCTTGAGCTCTCTCCCATGCTTTAATTAGATTGGCATTTTAATAGATGTGATATCCTTCTAATCACTCTTCTATTGCCCAGAGTGAATTACTGCTAAATAACTCCTAGACAGCTGTGGCTACATCACTTTTAGAAGAAATTTTTGTGGTTAGCCTCTCTTTGGGGTAGTCAGAGCTTCTGAATGAGTAATGATAAATCATTCTAAGTGATGTTTGCCTCAGCAGGAAGGAAAAAAATACCCAACAACCTGCAACACGTATCTGTTGATGACTGAACTGCTTCTTCCAGATCCACTATGACCAGAAGTGAGTTCTACTTCAAAACTTTAGCATGACAGGAAGAGATTGCAATTGAGCTTGGCGAGTATCAAGGACACTGCTTGCAGAAGAGTTATTGAAGACTGAGTTTCGACAGCCTTGAGACAAGGGAGTTGTGCAAGCTTTCTGAATAGTGAGAATTATAAAATGAAACCCACCTCATCTTCATGGATAGAGTTACAATTTTTTCCCTTTTGCAATATACTAGCTAAATTATTTATCCTGAGGCCTTAAAGAACGAGTGGCTTCCAAAGTCATTTCAGAGTTTGAAGAAAAATCTTTTCCAAAAATTAAGCCAGTGTTTCCTCCAGCCATGACTTCCACCATCTGGCCATAGATTCTTTTCCTTCCTGCTACCTCTCATGTGGGCTGGCCCCTCACTATGGCTAATGATGCCCAGATGTCCTGGATCCACAGGGTCCCCACCTTCGGCTGCCTGTCAATGCATCATCTCCTCTAACTCCTGCCAGGAAATAAAAATTAGAAACCACATCCCTCTCTTCTGGACCAATAGCAAAGAGCTCCCTGGTCAGGGTAGGGTAAGTTGACATCTCAAAGCTTTCAGGGTAGGTTATATTTCCATTAAGAACAACAGAATATCTTTATTTTTCCAGCAGTACCCATGAAGGCACAGACCCCAGCAGTCTGTGTGCAAACCTGTGAAACTGTTGCTTGGCTCCTTATCAGTTAGGGAGTCTAGCCTTGATGGCTTTCCTTGCTATGCAGAGCATAAGAACTTGAGACTAATGGCTCCTTGTTAATTCCAAGTGGTACCTTTGTTATTGTAAAATGCGCAGGTATTCTGACCAATTGATCTAGGCTGGAGGACTAAAGGTGAAGGAAGTAGGACTTATAATTTGAAAGGAACTTTTCAAATAAGCAGAGTACCACCCATCTGTCATGCCTTAACTTCACTTTCAATCTTTTTCACTAAATATTCTTGATGCTAAATTGTTCTGCGTAATCCCATCTACCAAGATTGCTCCTCTGTGATCTCAAAGGTTCCACCTTTCCAAAGTCTAAGACTTTCAGTTTGAAACTTCACTTTGAAAATGAGAATGCTGTCTATGGGGAGGAAATTGTTGGTGAGTGACCAGAAAGGGGGTTTGGAAATGTTAAATATTCTCATTTCTGTCCTTAGTTCATCGTTATTAACTACAAGGCTGGTCTAGTGTGAGGCACAGAGACAGTTTAGTGCACTGGTTGGAGCCCAGACCCTGGAACCAGACAGCAGGAGTTGGACTCTTGCTCTACTACTTACTATCTCAGCTGACCAGCTGCTTGACTTCCTTGTGCTTCAGCTTTCTCACCTATAATGGGTCTAATAGCACAAGACTCATAAACTTCTTTTGAGGACCATATGATTGAATATTTTCTAAAACAGAAGAGAGCTTGAGCACTTACACCAAGCACTATATAAATCCTCATAAAATTAAAAAAAAATTAACCTCCTCTCACTTTACTTTTTACATCTAGAATACGGGGTTGAATGTAGTCACCCGTAAAAGAGTATCGTTCAGAGATTTAATAAGAAAACCATTATGTAAGAACAAAATATTTCAACTCTGGGCAAAGTCCATCAGCTCAGATTAATGGATTAAGTGTGCAGAATCTATCATCTTCAAGGACAAAATGATGCTACTTTGTGCCAAACTATCACAACATGCCAAGACAAAGAGGACTGGAGCCACATGAAAGAAGAGCTGCAAACTTGAAGTGTCTAATGGATGTCGTTACTTCATTTTCTCAAGGGGAATATTGGAGATGTTACCCAAAATGTTTCATCCATGAAAGCTACGTTTCCAGCCAAAGTCTCAGAAAATGACTTCCTAACTATGCATGAATAACTCCCTGTGTGTTGCAAGGAGCATTAATTGTTTATAAAAGCACTCCATTTACATGCCAGTTGGGCTACTAGTTTTGAAAACTGGATGGACTTACCAATTCTTAGCTAACCCTTAATTCTGGCCCAAAGTTGACATTGATATTCATCCTCTAAGTTCTTCAGTAGCACAAGAACTCTTTTTCCCGAGATCAATGATATAGCTGCCACACTGCAGTTCTAGAAGGTTGACTTGTCAAATGAATGTGTAGCTGCATAGTGTTAGGTTGTGAAGTATTAATAGGTCTATCTTCAATAAAAAGAAATGGAAAAATATGCATTTGTAATGATCTAGAAACTGGCTGGAGAGTCTGGCTCCATCTATGTATTTTCTTTTTTTTTTTCCATCTATGTATTTTCAAGCTCTTCAATATCTCTGAGAAACCATCAAAAAGTATTTTTCCTTTGATATATGAACTGTAGTGTATCTTTGAATTGGCTCACATTTTTGCCATGCTTTTCAAATTCCTCAAATTACCATCTCCAGAAATGGCACTAGAGACTAGGAGACCTTGCTGTTAAACCTGTCTGACTGCATTAACACCAGAAATGACACAATAAAAGAGATGACGTTCACAAACTTCTTGGATCTTTCCGAGGAGTAGCAAATGACAGCTTCTCTACTCACAGTTCATCTGCTGTATTTATTAATAGAAAAGAAACATATTTTAGACATAAGATGAACAGGATTACTAGTCCTTCTACTTTTCAAATACATTTCAACGTTAATACATTTAAAATGTTAAAACTGTACTTGGCATGTCAGTGTTCTATGTTCACACATTTCTACATTTAAAGGTTCTGCGATTTTCTGCTTTTCATTTCAGAAACAGTCATTTAAAGTCTAAAGTGGAGTAGGGATGGGCTTTGAAATGAAGATTGGGAAGATTTTTGCTCATAGTATTGAAGGGCATGAGAATTTTAAGAAGGAACTAGGCATAAAAGGAAGATAAAATCCTTCTGGTGCCTTGGCTGTGGCTAGAGGTTCAAGAGCACTAGTCTAAAGGTCTTCTGATGTCCTGTTTCGATGAAATCCCACCACCACCACGACCACCCCTCCACCTTTGCCATTTAAATCTTGCCAGAGGTATCCACTCTAAATTTCGTCCAGAAATCTACATCCCAACACATTTATTAAATTCCAAAAACATACAGATCCTAATCCACTATTATCACCTAAATTTAGAATACAAGAGATTTATAGGGAAAAAATGGGAAAAATTGCTGCATAGTAATAAGTTGATCTGTTTGAAGGGAAAACAAAAACATTTTATAGATCAAAAAACCATCTTTTTGTATCATAATTTTTTGAAGCACAAGATATGTCCTGGGACCATAGGAAAACAGCCGACTCACCAGGCATGCAGCCTTGGGCAAGCTATTTATGCACACTGCGTCTAAGTGTCTTTCCCTACAGAATGGGGACAGCAGTAACCCTACTTCCCTGGGTGGCTGTGAGGGTTAAATGAGGTAGTGAGTATTGAACTCTTGGAACAATTCCTGGTCCATAGTAAAGGCTATGGCGTCACGATTCCTGAAGTGAAGAAGCAATGCTGTCACCCTTCACCAGCCACAGGAGCTGCTCCAAGTTCCACGGAGGTGCTAGCCCTATATGTGCTTTCTGCTATCACACCCTAGCCTCTAACCTGTCTTCTTGAATGCTGTAGAGAGGAGAATAATACACACAGGGAACCTCTCCAAAGGGCAGGCTCCTGAATCCCGTCTCTGAGACTGTGACTCCACAGGTCATAGAGATGCCAGGAATGTGCCTTTGAATGAGTTCCCCAGGTGCTCTAATATATGGCTGCCCGGGGAGAAAAACTGCTGCAGAGCATCACAATATGTGCTGCCGAAGTGAGCACTGCTGCAGAGCATTAGAAGTGGTTGTGTTTGGTGCAGGAATTTCTGGGTTTCACTCAAGTATAGCAGCAAATGTACAATTTCTTCAGTTTTTCTCAAAAATCATTATGGATTCTTAATGTTCCAACAAAGATCAAATAACAAGGCTGTATTTAACAAACCAAGTTCTTGATTCTATCTTCATGTGAATAGAAGATATAACACTATTGTTGGAAAATATTTTTTCAGAAATGGGTGCTCCAGCTTCAGAGATAGTTTTCATTGCCTATTTTTACTGAAATATGAATATAATGCCACTAAAAATGCCTTTTTTGGGGGAGAGATAAAACATTTCACTTTACTTGCATTGCTTTTCCCCAGTTATTACAATTTTTAATATACTATGACATATAATTCAGGGACAGTCATTACAAATACCAACTAGAGAAAAAAGAAACCCAAGATTTTTGCTGTAATATATTACAGAATACTTCAGAATAATCAAATCATCCTCTTTCTTCTAATTGGAACAGTGATGGTAACAATATACTGTTATAAGATCTGTGTTTTCTGTTTTGAAAATAAACATGTTGGCCCAACTGTATATTGCTGTGGTGTTGGGACCTTTTATTTTTGTAACTCTTGTATTTTTTTATCTTTCCTTTGGGAAAATGGGGTGACAGATAGTAATCCACATGGGGTGATTAAAAACTAATTATTCAACGTAACATAGATTTTTTTTCTTTCTAGGGTAGGATAATATGCTTTTAAAAACTAAAGTAAACTTAGTTTCTGTTGCTCTTAGTAGAATGTTTTATTCACGGCTGCCTCAAAAAGAACAGAGCATTGTTTTATTATACATCAACATAGTGATGAGGTTTTACAAACAGTTTTTGGTTGTTTTTAATGTTATTTTTATAGCAGCCCTGAGACATAACTAGAGCTATATGATCTCTAAAGAGGAACAAGGTTAAGGGTACAGAGGGCGCCTGGGTGACTGAGTTGGTTAAGCATCTGCTTTCAGCCCAAATCCTGATCCCAGGGTCCTGGGATCGAGTTCTGTATTGGGCTCCCTGCTCTGTGGGAAGCCTGCTTCTCTCTCTCCCTCTGCCTGCCACTCCCCTTGCTTGTGCTCTCTGTCCAATAAATAAAATCTTAAAAGAAAAAAGGATATAGGGTACAGAACCACTATGCAAAAAGTGGGCTACCACCAAGGCCAAAATCACTGAAATTGAATGCAGTGGAAATGATGTTGAATGTAGCTGTGAAGTAGGATTGAGAGGGTCCTGTCCAGGCCTGTGGGTGGCTTTGCTCTTGGACAAAGGCAAAATGTCAGAGCATCTTCTTGGACCAAAGGACTGCAGTGAACCAAAGTGCAAATGGTGGTCACCTCAAAGCCACCTAATGGTTGATGGGCAGGCTGAGAACAGAGAATGGCCCAGGTGTCTGTGGAAGTGTGAGCTGAGAATGTTCCTTTCCAAAGCATGTAGACCCACCCTATGCTGAGACCCAACTGCCAACGGCCTACCAAAATTAAATATAGTGAATAAAAAGGGTCACTAAAATAATAAATGTAATATTCAGGAAAGGTACTTCTGTGAGCATCACAAGATATTAAAAATATAGAACTTAAGCATGGAAACAAAGAAATGATAAAGAGAAAGCAAGCACCCATATACATCAAAAAACAAAACAAAACACAACACCAGATCTCAATGACCACCAGGGAAGAAGGAGAACAAATATAATACACAGAAAAATTCTTGCAAAGCCATTTCATGAAAATTTAAGTACAAAAGAATAGCATGTTTTCATGATTTAAATATATTTAAATGCAAGCATTTATATTGTCTTATAAATGTTATGTGCTGTGGTTTGTAAATAAGGCACCTTAAAAATAAAAAAGAAAATATTTATTTTATCATTAAATATTATTTAGAGAAAAGAACAATGAAACTAAAACTTTCTCAAGGCTAAAAGTAGTCCTCTGCCATTCCTTATATTTTCTACCTTTTACCATACTTTTTGAGACTTTAGAAAGAAATGTAGCATTTTAAAAATCAATAACATAAATCAATTTTAAACAAAAGAGAGAAAGGGAGGGAAAGGCAGGGGGCTGTGCAAAAAGAAAAAGAAAGCAAAAGTTACACTAGATCCACTTACCCACATTTTTGTTTCTGGTGATGGAATACACTATATACATTATCAAAATGATTTAAAAATTAAATTTTCCAATTCTAAATTCTCTTCAGACATCCAGAATTATATGGTGAATGAGCAATGAGAAAAAGATAGTCATTATTGCCTTGAATCAAAATGATATAAAAGAGTCTGGCTTTCCAGTGGTCATAAACAGTGTGGTACTGGCACAAAAACAGACACATAGATCAATGGAACAGAATAGAGAATCCAGAAGTGGACCCTCAACTTTATGGTCAACTAATATTCAATAAAGGAGGAAAGACTATCCACTGGAAGAAAGACAGTCTCTTCAATAAATGGTGCCGGGAAAATTGGACATCCACATGCAGAAGAATGAAACTAGACCACTCTCTTTCACCAGACACAAAGATAAACTCAAAATGGATGAAAGATCTAAATGTGAGACAAGATTCCATCAGAATCCTAGAGGAGAACACAGGCAACACCCTTTTTGAACTTGGCCACAGTAACTTCTTGCAAGATACACCCACGAAGGCAAAAGAAACAAAAGCAAAAAGGAACTATTGGGACTTCATCAAGATAAGAAGCTTTTGCACAGCAAAGGATACAGTCAACAAAACTAAAAGGCAACCTACAGAATGGGAGAGGATATTTGCAAATGACGTATCAGATAAAGGGCTAGTTTCCAAGATCTATAAAGAACTTATTAAACTCAACACCAAAGAAGCAAACAATCCAATCATGAAATGGGCAAAAGACATGAACAGAAATCTCACAGAGGAAGACATAGACATGGCCAACATGCACATGAGAAAATGCTCTGCATCACTTGCCATCAGGGAAATACAAATCAAAACCACAATGAGATACCACCTCACACCAGTGAGAATGGGGAAAATTAACAAGGCAGGAAACCACAAATGTTCGAGAGGATGTGGAGAAAGGGGAACCCTCTTACACTGTTGGTGGGAATGTGAACTGGTGCAGCCACTCTGGAAAACTGTGTGGAGGTTCCTCAAAGAGTTAAAAATAGACCTGCCCTATGACCCAGCAATTGCACTGTTGGGGATTTACCCCAAAGATACAGACGCAATGAAACGCCGGGACACCTGAACCCTGATGGTTATAGCAGCAATGTCCACAATAGCCAAACTGTGGAAGGAGCCTCGGTGTCCATCGAAAGATGAATGGATAAAGAAGATGTGGTTTATGTGTACAATGGAATATTACTCAGCCATTAGAAATGACAAATACCCATCATTTGCTTCAATGTGGATGGAACTGGAGGGTATTATGCTGAGTGAAGTAAGTCAATCAGAGAAGGACAAACATTGTATATTCTCTTTCATTTGGGGAATATAAATAATAGTGAAGGGGAATATAAGGGAAGGGAGAAGAAGTGTGTGGGAAATGTCAGAAAGGGAGACAGAACAGAAAGACTCCTAACTCTGGGAAATGAACGAGGGGTGTTGAAAGGGGAGGAGGGCGGGGGGTGGGGGTGACTGGGTGTCGGGCACTGAGGAGGCACTTGACGGGATGAGCACTGGGTGTTATTCTGTATGTTGGCAAATTGAACACCAATAAAAAATAAATTTATTATTAAAAAAAGAGTCTGGCTTTCATACATAAGAGTAAACAAACTACATATTTTTGTCATGAAAGTACAAAATAATTGCCTTTTTGGGTGGCTGGGGTGGAGAAGGCTAATGACAGCCAGGAAAACCATACATTCCTTCTACTATCCCCAAGCTCTTGTAGGTAAGTTAGGTAAGTGGCCTTCTCCCCTTTTTAATAGGATGTGGTAGTTCTAGTCACTTTTCCACACTCAGGCGGTGGAAGCAAGAAGAGGGATTGGTATTCAAGGGAAGACTAGTTTTTTATCAAAAACAAAGAGCTGGGTAGACCTCTGCTCCTAGAAAAGTGCCATAGCACCATTGTTCATGACATTTCCTATTGTTTTGGATGTCTATCTACTTAGACGCACACCCAGTTAATGCCCAGCATGAATGCACCACTCTTTGTTATGCATACAGTTTGCACATAGGTCCACAGCCAAGGTTGCTGAAGGCATCTACTGAGCATAGGAGGAGTAACAATCCTTCTCAGGCCACCCAGAAAGGGAGCTGAAACACAAGACTTTACAAAACACATATGAAGAAGTGAGCCACTGTTTCAGGCCTCAGGGCAGCAGTTAATTACACAGACCTCAGCATGAGATGAGAACAGGAGGTGAGAAGGTGGAGTTGGCAAGTAAGTCTTTTTAGAAAAAGTATTTCTTTTATTTTCCAAACTTGAAGTATCTGGATACATTATCTAGTTGATTTTCAGCCTGCTTTAGGAGGCTAATAAAAACCATTCTATAAAATAATTCTTTATTAGACAACATAACATATTGATTCTTACTCAGACAAGAAGGTGGCCAATAATACTCTCAAAGTGAAAGTAGTAAGGAATCTGTATTTGAGTTGACTTATAAGAGCCCGTATTTGGGGAATATGAATAATAGTGAAAGGGAATATAAAGGAAGGGAAAAGAAATGTTGGGAAATATCAGGAAGGGAGACAGAACATAAAGACTCCTAACTCTGGGAAACGAACTAGGGGTGGTGGAAGGGGAGGAGGGCGGGTGTTGGAGGGGAATGGGTGACGGGCACTGAGGTGGACAATTGACGGGATGAGCACTGGGTGTTTTTCTGTATGTTGGTAAATTAAACACCAATAAAAGTTAAAAAAAAAAAAAAAAAAAAAAAAAAAAAAAAAAAAAAAAGAGCCCGTAGAAGAAGAATAAAGAAACGAAAGATGAGCAGTAATGAAGAGCCCTTGGTAAAAATACATTTAATTATTCATACTACTACTGATTGTAAAAATAAAAATTGGCAGGGCTAGGAAAAGCAGAAAGTGGGCCTAGGAATAGAAAAGAGATTATCTTATACCGAAGAAAAGAGGAAGTAATAGGAGTTGCGTGGGGCAAGTGTTTGAAGCACCTATCAAAAGGTTGCTTTAGAAATGGGAGTCAGAGTTCATGACTAATTGAAGAATTTTTCAAATGGAATTTCAAGCTAATTTTAGAAATATTTGAGGCACAGAGAGAATAACCAATTAGTTACTCAATTCGTCCAGCTGCTTTTAATGGGATTTGTGCCTTTGTTTTGGTTTATCATGAATTGAGCACACCTGTTCTCTGCTAATAGTACAAACTGTGAAGGGTAGACTCACTTAACCACACTTGATTCCCTCAAAAGTAAAGTACACTGGAAAAAGGATAGATTTAGAAGCAGAGAGCTTGGGGTCTGAATCCCAGTTCTGTTGTATATTAGCATGTGGTCTGAGACAAGTTACCTAATCTCTCTAAGCCTCATTTTTTTCATCTGTAAAACAGATACAAAAAATACTGAACAATGAGGACTATTGTAGAAATTATAAATAAGCACTGTAAGACATAAGGCACCCAATAATACTCAATACATAGCAGTTATAATTATTCCACAATTGGAAATACTCTGCAGTGGCAGCAACCTTTGGTGAATTTTGAAGATTTATCTTGAAGTGGAGCAGATAAGTAACAGAACAATTTGAAATAGCTTTTGTATTTGAATTATCTAAGCTAGGTCAAGGGCAGCCATGTTATGTCTACGATGCTCAAGTGTAGAGAATTCTCACAGGAGCAAGGCTGCATATTATGAAGGCTTCGGTTTTGCAATGTCTTGGAGACTATCACTTCAGTTGCTTGGTAGCCATAATACTCAACACTTGAGGATGGAATCTTTGGTGAGAGGGAGAATGAGCATACCAAGACAAATTACAGGATTATGTCAGCAACTGGTCTTTTGCTGCTCATTTTGGGGTTGGCGCATGTAAGCTATTGGACCAGTGGCTTATATATGTTCCCCATGTAATCATATAGGCATGTTGGAGTATTTACTCTTAAATGCTTAGAGAAAGTATTACATGTGAAGACCCTTATTCAAGGTAGACTACAGCACCTAAATTTGAGAAAACAGCTTTGGAAATTCCCAATTCTTATAAGCTACTTCCCTAATATTTGTTATTAAGGAATTCCTATGAAGATATAACTAACTAGTATATCTGTCCTTTTCACAAGGAATAAACTAATGACTTACATCATATTTAAAAGGCCTTAACTGTATCACTGCTTCATCTTAACTATACTTGAATCCTTAGATTCTTGATTGACTGGAGCAAGAATATATAGATTATTTCAAATACTCTTGATATTTTACAAAGAGACTGATGATTATTAAAAAGTTCTTCCCACTAATGACCAAATGAACAAAATACTTATTTTTCTTGAAACTTTTTTTTGCCATCTCTGAATGGTTGACAATTAGAGAATGTACAACTACACTACAGTGAATCTGAAGTTATCCAAGTGAAAACCAAATTATCTTTTTGTACCAAATGTAAAATTATACTTTGTACATATTATTTTATCCCCCTAAATCCCCCCTGCCTTTTGGGGGCATAAGTAAGGGCCAGGTTAAGTGAACACAATTCAGGTGATGATAATGTTTATTGAGCATCTTGCAAGTTGTAAGTGTGCAATTTATCTCATTTCCCTTTTGTGTGCACATATCATTTCCTTCATTTATAATATAGAAATTGAGACTCAGAAAAAATGACTGTCAAGTCCAAGGCCAAGTTGTTAGTAAACACTAGGACTAGTACTAGAAGCCACATCTTTTAAGCACAACAGAATTTGCTCTTCTCCAAGTTGTCTTTATTTACTTTTTTATGAGTCCATGGTTCATACAGCAAACATTTACTGAATGCATCTTATATGCCAGGCACTGTGGTAGGCCCTAGAAATACAAATCACCAATGGATCTCATCCCTAAGCAACTCACACTTTGATAAATGAATGACAACAGCTCCTTTTGCCAAGTGCTCTGGGAGCAAGGAGGAGGAGGGAGCAAAGGCAGGGGTAGGAGCTGGTGGTCCTGAAAGGAAAAGATATCCCTGAGCAGCAGATAGAGGCCTTGGGCAGCTGCAGCTGCAAGCAGTCTCCTCTATTCACACTAGCATGCCCAGCCAGTGTTATCATTATCTGAGTACCAAGTCCCAGAAAAGATGGGAAAAGGACAGGCCCGGGGAAAGATGAGCAGGAATTATTCAGGTGAAGAAGATGGGGGAAAAGCATTCCAAGGGAAGGGAATGGCTGCTGTATGAAAGCACGATGTCATGACATTATATGGCTTCTTTGGGAGACTCTATTTGGTGTAGCTGAAACGAATGAGGTGGGTGGCAGGGCAGTAAACCAAGAGAGATTAGCAGAGGCCAGGCACTGTGGGGTTTATGGTTTTGGGTGCATCCTGCAAGGTACAGGAAGCGAGCGAAGGGTATTTACCAGTGGTATGATCAGATGTGGATCATAGAAAGCTCCCTCTTGCCGTAGTGGAAAACCAGATTGGAGGAGCCAGGTGGGATCATGGCAGGAACCTAAGGCAGAAGTGAAGAGTCCTGGGATTAAGGACGGAACAGTGAGGACGACAAGCCAAGATTTGAGAGATAGGGGGGCAGACTTGTGGAATGTCTAGATGGGTGTAGAGATGGGAGTCAGGAATTTGAGATATCCCTTAAATTTCTGCCTGGGATGAATGGATGGACAGTGATGATATCCTCTGAATTAGGGAAGAAAGGGAGAAAAGGAAATGTCCCTTTAGAGGAGGAGGGACATAATGAGTGATTCTGACATGTTGAGTGCTTTGAGGACTTTCAAGTGTGGATGCTGGGTTGATGCCATCCTTGACATAGAACACTGTGTTTCTGGATGACTTACAGAAATTTTTTGATATTTTCTACTCAAAGCATTTATTTTAACATGGAAATTCATCAGCATATAGGAAAAGCAGGTATACAAATAAATAAGGATGAGTCTTATATGAATCTAACTACAGAATAATATTTTAGCACATAGATCTAAATATTTTCCCATTTGTTAATATTTTTCAACACGTGATTTAAAAAGTCTAAGATACCAAAGTCTTAAAAGATAAATTATTTAAAAATCTTTATTAGTCACACACTCTTAAAACATTTGCATTTGCTCTGACAGGGAAATATACACCCAAAGGGTGAAGGAGAGAAAAATAGTTTCCTTAAGTGAAGGAATGGGAAGAACAGAATATCTATCTGGCCACTTGCCAGAGAATATTGAAAAGCTGGACATTTCAAGACAAATCTCCACTAATCCATCTTTTACCAAAGTTCTCACTTAAAGTCCACTTTTTGACATGAAATATTTAATAGGAACTTATTTTAGCCACAAAGTGCCCTTAAAGAAATGTAATACTGGGCTCCTTACTAGGCTAAAAGAAGAAGGTATGAGAAGAAACTTGCAATTAAAAAAAGAAAAAAAGGGACTTGAGGAAAGCCTTGACCAGTTAATGAGAGTTTCTATTGAAAACTGAAAGCTAATGACAACACAAAGTTTCTTTGCTATTTAGGACAGATGTTTCTTAAAGAATGGATAAATCAATAAAGTTCATTTTCTATTGGCATCTGGAACCACAATTTTAACCCGTTGAAATGGCACAAAGAACAAAATACAAATAAACACAAAAACGTTTTCTGTAGAAAGGAGCACCTTTTAATTGGCTTTCACCCTCGCAGTTTATATTCAGCTCCCTAATGGGGAATAAACTCCCTCAGGAAGGTGACTTTTTGTTGGGTGCCTGCATGATGTTCATTTGTCTTGCATCTAAAAATTAGAACATAACAAGCTTCTAATCATCACCTGTTAATTCAAAACAAAAAGAATTCTTTTTTTTTTTTCCATTGAAAGCAGATTGTAGTAAAAAAAAAAAAAAGGCAGCATTCTCCAAGGTCATATGCTGTTGGCAAAGCTCAAAAAAACCTTGTAGTCCAACTTGCTTATGTTCAGCTGTGTTTACTTAGACTTAACATGACAAAGTCTGCCTCTGATTATGCTGTGCAGTCATCTGCCCACAGATAAATAGGTATTACACAAACTTTTGGAGAGAATGACATTTGGCCTCCACAATTTTGGAATAATTTACTATGTACCTTCAACTTAAAACACCAAAATGATCCACAATATGTTCTTGGGAATGAAGCATAAATATTTCATTTTACAAAGGGAGCAGTCTCCATGACCTTTATGGATTTTAGGTGATTTACTAACAAAGTATGGTACTGGTTTGGAAGGTGTGGGGTAGCTCTGCAACAGGCAGTTTGAGGCAACATTTATTTCAGTCTTTTCAATAACCATCAAAATTTCAAGGAATTTCTGTAAACAAACTGTCACTTAAAGAAAATAACTTTCCATCATTTTTTTGCAACAAGTCTCCAGAACAGAACATGCATATAAAAATAAGAGTTAACTAAATTATTTCCAGAGACTGCATCTTGGAGTAATGTTTACACTATTGGTAGAAAGCAAAAGCTCAATGTTTTACCACCATATCTTACAGTAAATGCAAAATTTTGCTTTTGGAGTAATGTAAACCATTTCCACAGCATACAGTCTGTTCCTGATTACCTAAGAATTGATTCTGGCCCATCATATTTACTTTGCTTGCTGTTGTATTTACATAATAAAAGATACACAGACTTTCCCCTCCAAACTAAGATTGTTTCAAAGGTAGAAGTACTTATTATATTCCCCAGCTATCAATCAAGATTGTTTCAAAGGTGGAAGTACTTATTATATTCCCCAGCTATCAATCAATAAACCAATCAATCAACAGATCTTTACTGTATTTTGCTAACAGCTGGTAATACAGTAGTGAACGAGAGGGAGATGGTTCTGTCTTCCGAAAATTATCTAATGAGAAAAATGATAAATGGAACACGTGCTGTCACTTTCTGGGTTACCTAGTTTAATTTACATAATTATGAAGAGTTTTCCTCCACAGAAATGAATATATTTTCAACCCTAACCCTGAGTCTTGTTTTATTATTGAATTAACTTAAGAATATAGCCCTTCATTTAGAATGTGGTCTGTCAAGGGAGCCATGAATATTCAGCTGTGCCAGCTCCCTTTACCAGTTCAGGACACATCTGTAAAAAGGTTAGTTTTGACTGATTCATTTAATACTTTCTAGTTTGACCTTTATTCTAATTTACTGAATTTGCTTTGATACACACTCTGTAAAGTGAAATAAGGTAAAGGATGGCACTGCTACTCTTCTAGCAACTGCCACTTACATTTAATAAGCAAAGATTTCCAAAAGCCTTTCCCTCTAAAGAACTGAATAGATCTATGTACCTTATGCCACATTCCCGCCCCCCCCCCCCCACTGTTTTCTTATTGACCTTGGGATTCACAAACAATGATTTTAGGAATACACACACACACACACACACACACACACACACAAACACACATACATATATGCATATGTTTTCAAATGTGTATGCCTTTAAGGTTAGGAAACAAATCCATAACATGTGCTGGAGACTAGTGTCCTGCTCACACCAGTCTCTACAAGAGCATATATGTAGGCCTCATCAGCTTTTTGTTTTTTTTAAGATTTTACTTAATTATTCAAGAGAGACACAGAGAGAGAGAGAGAGGCAAAGACACAGGCAGAGGGAGAAGCAGGCTCCATGCAGGCAGCCTGCTGCAGGACTTGATCCCAGAACTCCAGGATCACAACCTGAGCCGAAGGCAAATGTTCAACTGCTGAGCCACCCAGGCATTCCAGGCCTCATCAGCTTTCAATGCAAAACTGCATCCACAATCATTCTAGAAAGGGCAGATTCCCCAGATTCGACGTGTAGTCAGAGAACTGAATCCAGGAAAATGAGGAAGTATGAAATTCTCTTCTGAAGCCCAGCCACATGACCAAGCCACTGATGGAACAGCAAGCCCAGTGAGGAAGGCTGCTGCTCTAGAGAGAAAGAAATTACTTTCACAGCTTGATACCTAGGTCCTATGATAGCTGCCTCAAAGAGGAAGGTAAATGATGTTAGAAAACATGGGGGACGTACAAATGACCACACAGTTTACTTTCTGAGCATGAGAGCTGTGGGGCCAGGTGATATATTAAAGTAATGAAAACCCTTTAAGTTATGCAGCCACTTGCTGGGGGATTTCTTATTAAGGAAAAGTAAATTTGCAAGTCTTATTAGATTGGACCAAGACATAACCCTGCACAAAAACTAGCACAGAAGCTCATTTTAAAAAAGGAATTCGAAAGTCCTATATGTGCAAATTATCTGACATTCAGTCAGGGCTATCAGGCAGCAATATTATGTCTAAGAAAAGAATGGCAGACATCAGTATCTCCACACATGCAGTTTGCTCTCTAAAACACAGAATTTAACACAGAAGAAAATGTTAGTTAGCAGATCACTTGACGGGAATTAGTTTGCAGAGGATATGTAGTTGAATCAAACTTATATGGCTCTCTCAATGTTAACCAAAGTTGGAAGAAAAAAAAAGGAAAGCTTTCACAACCAAAAATCTTGAAAAATTTCCTATATTTTCTGGTTTCATTTTTCCCAGAACTGAAACACCACAAAATAACATCACCTCAGTGCACTCACTTCCAGCTCAGCCAGGAAGTGCTGAGGTACATAAACATTTTTTATTTCACTTTTTTACAAGAAGGTGACCAACATTTTCTTAGCCTTCCAAAAAGCTTCAGGTTTGGAATACATTTTGGTTAAATGTCAGCAAAGGAATTTGCTCATCGTTCAAAAAGCACTTTTTCTTTCCAACTTTGGAATATATGTAGAAACTGTGTTGTGAATGGAATTACCAAAAAGGCTTGGAGCCACAAAGGGAAATCTAGTTTTACAATTCCGAAAAGAGTTGTGTAGGGAAGCCTTCTGTATGGGAGGAAACAGGATGAACAAAGGACATTCATATAGCACAGCTTGTCAAATGTTTTCACAACCATTAGCAACAGCTCTGGGAGGTAGGACATTTTCTCTCCCTCATTTAAAGATATGGAAATAAATCAGAGAAGTTAAATGATTTATCTAACGTTTTTCAGTTAAGGGTAGAGAAAAAATATCTGAACCCAGATCTTCAAAGTCTAAGGCCATAACTAGAAGGCACAGATTGAAAACCAAACGCCAGCGTTGTGCATACTGGGAAAAAGCTAGAAGTGTTGCCAAGGTCAGAAACAAGAAAAGAATGTGTACCATCATCACTATTATTTAACACTGTATGTAGAGGTCCAAGTCAATGCAATAAGCCAGGGAAAGAACTCATGGCAAAAATTTCAGCAGGAGGTAAAACCATCACTGTTTGCATGTAATATAACTGTACTGCTAGAAAACATAAGAAAGTCTACTAAAAGGCCTACAAAAATAATAAGCAAATTTATTGCAGTAGCAGAGTATAACAACATATACAAATCAATGGCATTCTCATATAAAAAGCAACAACCAGTTAGAAAAATGTGATGGAAGAAAGGACTCTACTTATAACAACAAAGCAGCAAAAAGATAAAATGCCTATGAACAAATTTAACAAGAAATATCCAAGACTTATTTAGAACATTTTAGAACCCTCCTAATGGCAGCAAAAGAAGCTATGGACAGACATATCAAGTTTTTGGATAAGATGATTCTACATCCTAAAAATATCAATTTTCTGTAATTAATTTGGAAATATAACACAATTCCAATAAAACTAACAAAATAGTTCTTTTTAGTAGACAGGTTGATCCTAAAATTAATATGGAAAAACAAGCAACAATAGCTAGAAAAACTGAAAAAGGAAAAATGAGAATAAACACAGCCATATATTAAACAATTCTAAAGGCTCACTAATTAAAACAGTGTGGGACTTTCTAGTAAAAGAGTAAAAAAAAAGAAGTCAGTAGAGGAGAATAGAGAGATAAGATAGGCTCAGTTTAAAATGTGGTATTCCTGGGGATCCCTGGGTGGCTCAGCGACCCAGGGTGCCTGGAGGCCCGGGTGTGCCTTTGGCCCAGGGTGTGATCCTGGAGTCCCGGGATTGAGTCCCACGTCAGGCAACCTGCATGGAGCCTGCTTCTCTCTCTCTCTCTCTCTCTCTCTCTCTCATAAATAAAGAGAATCTTTTTTTAAAAAAAATAAAAATAAAATGTAGTATTCCCATCAGGGAAGAAGGAAAAAGACAAATGGATCAATAAATGGTATTAGGATAACTAAGTAGCTGTATGGGAAAAAAAATATTTTTTTCACATTGTATGATACCATATGTCAAATTAAGATGCATTCCTAAAAGATTTAAGGTAAAAATTGAGACCCATAGAAATACTGGAAGAAAACTTGTGACACCCCCTTTAAAGCTGTGAAGGGAGGAAGTTCTATCACTTAAAATCTAGAAGCCATACAGAGACAGATTATTAAATATAATTAGTTTTTTAAAGACTACATGAGGAAAAAATCAAAATGAAAATAAGAACATATGTAATTAATAGAGACAAAATATTTATTACTCACAAGTATCTCCCTACTCCATAAAGTGTTCTTCAAATTAATAAAACATTATCCACAAGAGAGTCCCATAGCAAAAAGAGTATGAATATATATACACACAGGGAGAATGAAATTTTGTGACTGTCTTATTTCACTTAAAAAAATGTCTTTAAGGTTCATTCATTTTGTAGTGTGTGTCAGAATTTCCTTCCTTCTTAAGGCTGAGTACTCTTCCATTTTATGTATATGCCACACTTTCTTTATCCATTCATCTGTCAGCAGACACTTGAGCTGTTTTCACCTTTTGGCTATTATGAACAACACTTCTATGAATGTGGGTGTTACAAACATCTTCTTGAGTCCCTGTTTTCAGTTCTTTTGCGTATATATATCCAAGAGTAAAACTGCTGGATCATATGGTAATTCTATTTTTGCTTTTCTGAGGAATTAGCATACTGTTTTCTATAGAGGCTGCACTTATTTTATATTCCTACCAGCAGTGCACAAGGGTTCCAATTTTTCCACATCCTTCCCAACACTTGATCTGTTTTGTCTTATTTATTTATTAATTTTTTTTTTTTAATAGTAGCCATCCGATGGGTGTGAAGCAGTATCTCATTGCCGTTTTGACTTGCATTTCTCTAGTGACTAGTAATGTTGAGTGTCTTTTCATGTGTTTATTGGCCATTTGTGTATCTTCTATGGAGAAATGTCTATTTAAGTCCTTAGCCCATTTTTTAATTGAGTTGTTTTTTGTGGAGTTGAATAGTCTTTTATATAAAATAGGGGAAATAATACTTTATATTCATATTTGCTTATAAATATTAAGGATTCTCTGTAAGGGTATATTAAAAGTTAAATATTTAAATAATGTACTTAGATGACATTCCTCTGTTACATATTTATAGTATCCTGTATTTCTTTGTAGTATTTGGCATACTGCTTCGTTCAATGCTTATCTCCCACAATATGCTGTCTGTCATGTTCATTGTTTTAGCTTTAATACATAGCAGAAAAGATCTCAAGGATTATTTGCTAACAGACTCACTAACTGATGAAGAGAGTAATTTATCATGTTAGAACATATTATGCTATTAGGATGCTAGACTATTAGATTACAAAATAGTAGTCTTGTTGGAAAGCAGAAAGAAGGACCCAAGGGAGTTAAGCAGCAGGCTCGGGGCTGCATTATGATTTTTGTATGCTCTAGGGCCTTCTGTCTTTGCATACTCTTTCCTATATAAAAAAAGGTTAAAATTGTATTTTATGATTACATCAATAGGTATTCACATTTGTTATGTATTCATTACTATTATGTTCATTTTTCTTTTGATTTTAAAAGAAGTAAGATAGAAGTATTTCCATGGGTCCTAGCCATTGTGCTACTGTTTGGAAGTTAGCCCTTGGAGAGGTAACCAAGGAATAAGTAGTAGATGTGAGGTATTTCTTAAAGAAAGCAGGCCTATGATGCTGTGATGCTATGACCAAAGACTTAATCCTGGGGGATTGAGAGGCAATATGAACACATGTGAACCAAGCGTCCATGAAGAGAAGTAAAAGGAACATACAAATTCAACCATTTGGGGGCTTATCTTCTCTGCTTCTGCACCACTGTTCTCTGCCCTCTCTGACAACTTGCTACAGTAGTTGGCATCCATTGGCATTAAACAGGGGCTACTTCTGTGAAACTAAGCTTTGAATTCCAAGGACAATGAAAAATAATAGAACTTTCTTCTCACCCTACTCTAAAATGTTCTTCTAGTTAATTCACTTGAAATTTCAAAATAAATTTATCTTTAAAAAAAAACTAACTCTGCTTTTCTAAATGGAAACTTACAATCTATAAAAAATTGTCTTCTTTCTTTTTTTTTTTGGTGAGCATAGTGAGATGAACATAGTGACTCCTGTTGTACATATACACACACACATTATGTTTTAGAGAGAGTGTGTACACCAGAGGGGGATGGGGTAGGGGAAGGGCAGGAGAGAGAGACTCCCAAGCAGACTCCACACCCAGAGTGGAGCCTTACAAGAGGCTTGACCTCATGACCCTGAGATCATGACCTGAGCTGAAATCAAGAGTCAGATGCTTAACAGACTGAGCCACCCAGGTGCCCCCAAAATGAATTATTGTAATAAAATATTTTCTTTATCTCAATATGGTCCAAAATATTACCATTTTAACATCTAATCAATATAAAAATTGATGATATATTTTCTGTGTTGTTTTCCTCCACACATTTAAACATATCTCAATTTGGACTAGTCATATTTTAAGTGTTCAGTGGCCTCATGAGACTAGAGGCTAATATATTGGACTGCACAGTTCTAAGTGACTCTAGATAAAATGCACACATGAACCACTCTATGACCCATCTCTTAATTCTCATAGTGAGATAATGAATCCCGAGGAATCTCTGAAATACTGAAAATGTCCATAGTTTCCCACAGCATTCCTGTGAAAGCAGAGATTTCTAGAATTATCCTACAATGAAAAAGTTGAAGATAAGACAGGGCTTGACTGTAGCATGTATCTTGCTTTCCATTCTTGATCCCTGGTTAAAGAGACCTCTTATTCACTACTAATTGGTCATGATGACCATTTCCTTTTACCACATCATCTTCAGTTTCTGTATTAGCACACGGAGAAGGGATCCCTGGGTGGCGCAGCGGTTTGGCACCTGCCTTTGGCCCAGGGCGCGATCCTGGAGACCCGGGATCGAATCCCACGTCAGGCTCCCGGTGCATGGAGCCTGCTTCTCCCTCTGCCTGTGTCTCTGCCTCTCTCTCTCTCTCACTATCATAAATAAATAAAAATTAAAAAAAATTAAAAAAAAAACAAGGAGAAAAGATTCCTTTCCTTGCTGTTGCTGACTTCATGCACACTCTTTCCCCCTTAAGAGTACTTTTTAATCTTTTTTTATGGGATAGTGGGAGAAGACTGAACGAGGCTTATAACAGGCTTATATATAAGCCCCACAGTACTCAATAAATAAAGAATACCAGTTTAAAGACTCACCCCACACTACTCAACATGGAATCCACAAATTCCTTCAAGAGTCTCTTCAGGCCTAATTTGTCAGTAATTCCTGGTATTTAAAAATTCTCTGGTCCTTTAGCATACAGACCCTGATCTGGAAATAAGAGTCATTCCCCTATCCTACTATGATTTTCTTGTCTTCTTAGGTCTCTCCTTTCTCAGTCCAATGAACTTCTCAAATGTTCTTTTCCCACATCACTATGAAATATTTTTTGGATGTTTCTCTTCTAGTTTTTCTTTCCTATTACACATTTATTCGGTCTTTCAATTTCTGACATCATTATTTCTTATACCTGGCATGTAATCACCACTATACTTTCTATTTTTCTAGATGATTCTCTCTCAAAATCAGATTCTCTAGCTCTTTATCAAGATAGAGCTATCCGACCTATAGTCAAGTATTAAAACAGCCCTTCCATCCCAGGAAAGAAATTTATATATAATTTACCTCAAGTACCCAAGTTTAAATGACCAGTGGTTAAGATAGAGGTGAATGAAATGATTTTTGATTCTGGCTGAGTCTTTCAATGGTGGCAGAAAGCACTTGAAGAGAAGTGTCTAATTGTGATGAGTTGGCTAAAGAAGGTAAAATGTGTCTAATGTTGCTCCTTTGATTTAACATCCTTCCAGCTTTTCTCTCGTTAATAAATCAAGAGAGTAAGCCAAGGATTGGGGATCACAGAAGGTACTCCAGTGCTAGAAGAAAGCACGGTCAGGGCCTAACTTCCACTTTGAAGATGTCTACCTCTTCAACACAACCTCAGAACTCTGGGGGTTATAATGACATTTCTGGCTTATCCCTAACTCCATACCTCTGCCAGTTTCTCAACATATGTGTTTACTGGTGATATTTCTAAGTCATATCATGGGACTGGATGGGAAGTTTCCCTCAGAAATATGATAAACTGTAGCCCAATAATATCACTGCTTTGAAATAAGATAAACATCTTTTTGTCCTGCACAAGCACATGTAAGAACAAAACTATACATGCTAGAATACCCTAAAAATGGAAATAGAATGAAAGCAGCAGTGCTTCGAAATCACAGACCATCATCAAGGAGAGGACCCCATCATGGGTAAAAAAGAATGTGTCTCTTAGAATAACATAGTTTCAAATTTAAAACAAATGGAAGAAATTATCTAATGATCTAATTGACTCCTTTCCTAAAATCACTATCCACTTTTTAATACCAATTTCTATTCCTCTATCATGTTATTCACTTTTCCTGATAATACATGTATCATTTTCTTAATAGAGCACGAACATAAAACAAAGTATTTTCTGGTGGATTTGTTTTCTTTTTTCCCAGAAGCTTCAAAGCCACCCTCAGTTTCCAAACTGGCCAGGAAGATGGAATGGACAAGTCCATTAGTATGGGCTTCTGAGCCCAGAGATGACCTCTACACTAACTGTCCTGACCTGGATTCAACTCTGCCGAGGTTATGAGAGCACCCTGCCTAACCATCAACTCTGCTTCAAAGAGGAACCCCAAATAAGTCCTAAACTCACAGTCCCAAGAACACTAGAAACTCCAGAACTATCTCCAAATGGGGTTCCAAACCTAGGTGGAATGATGGTTGGGTTTTAGGGAATCCTTGAAATCTTTAAAATTATAAACACGTATAACTAAAGAAAATAAGTTGCCATTTAACATCACAAATACCTTATAAAGAAAGTGAAAGTAATGAACCATGAGGCCCCTTAGGTTTGTTTAGCATCTTGGGGGGCAGGTTGAGTATGCAAAGGTAGGCCTGGAACAGAGTTTGCAAGCTGATGCTGGAGAAAGCTGGATTCTACTACACTGAGTGAAAAGAACTTGGAGATTTCAAGACAACTAGGAAACTAGCGGATGAATAGGAGAGGGTGGAAGGCAGAAACTTGAACTAGTGAGATGCTGTGAGGCTGGGGACCACATCAAGCATAGCAGGAAGAGTCCCATGTGGAATGTCTAAAGGACACTTTAGAACAGGGAAAAATAGTGCTGCACATGAAACTATGTGAACTGCTATAATATAAGGCTCTCCTCCGTTCTCTCCAAAATTTCCATAGTCTACTACATTTCTGCATATTCTGAGTGGAAGGACATGCTAGCATTTGAGGAATAAAGTACATTTCATATCTGAATCTTTGTGATGCAGAACAGGGACAACATATGTGAGATGGCAGTGCAACCCAAAAGTTGAATGTAGCATGGAAAGTACATAGTGACATATGCTTTGAAGACAGAACCCTCAGGCATAGTCAGAAATCCTCAGAAGGAAGGGCACCTGGGTGGCTCAGTGCTTGAGCGCCTACCTTTGGCTCAGGGCATGATCCCAGGGTCCTGGATTGAGTCCCACATTGGGCTATCCGCAGGGAACCTGCTTTTCCTTCTGCCTATGTCTCTGCCTCTGTGTCTCTCTTGAATAAATAAATAAAATCTAAATAAATAAATAAATAAATAAATAAATAAATAAATAAATAAATTCCTCAGAAGGGCCTGACATTCCACAGCATGAATAAAGTGTCCAAGAGAATCCTATTTAGATCTAAGGAATCAAAGATACTCCTTCTACCATCTGGGTTACACTGAAGTGTCGGGTAGGGAGAATGGATGCGCATTCCTCTGGACAAGGATCCAAAGCTTTTTATCCAGTGTTCAAAGCAGCCCATATACAAAAGGAGGAACAGCTCTAAATAAATTAAGAGTCACTGTTTGGGAGAGTTCTGCTCCATGAATGATTTTATTTTGAATATAGTTAACTAGAATGGAAAACACCGTAAAATCAAGTGGAAAAAGCCTGAACGAGGAGCTGAGAGACTCAACTTCTCTTTCTGGCTCTGTCATTAAGTAGCTGTGCACCAGTAGGTCACTCCTTCCCACCCTGCAAGAAAGCAGGAATAATTATCCTTATTTTTACGTCATAGAGTTATAATGACGATCAAATAAAATAACAGATGTTCATGTACTTTCTAAAGTACATAGAGCAACACAATGTATTAATAGATCTAATCTGGCATTAGATTTGCTAACCTAATACTAGAATAGTAAGTACAAAAAATGACTTTAGTAAAAATATTTTTACAATTCAATCATGGATATTATACCCTTTTCTTGCCATAATAAACAATGGCATTCTGCTTTAAAGGATATTTTTATCGTTCATCCAACTTTCGGAGTCTCACTGTGTTCTAGCCTCACTTTACAACTTCTATTTTGTGACTTTTCCTACCTACTGCCTTGTTCCTCTACAGGCAAGCACATCATACTTACGCACAAGGAAAAGAGACTTTGCTTGCTGCTTCTACACATGGCAATGGACATGACATTTGATCTTAACATAGGGATTAAGTCATTCATGAGTAGAGCCCAAAGAGAGGAACAGCTCCAAAAAAACAACTAGCCTTGCTGGTACTACAACATCCAGAAATTCAGAGTTGCTTCTGGTACAGTTACAATTTGTAGTCTGTCTGGCACTGAGAAATCCAACTGCAGTCTCTGTGGTTTAAATAAAATGTATCTACAGCAGCTTGGAGCCATGTTTTAAAATGTTCCATGTTATTTTAGTTCAAGGACAAGCTTTTAAAATTAAAAGAAAACTTTGGCTTTAATTATAGATTAAAAATGAGGGTTTTTTTTTTTTTTTTTAAAAGGAATGCTATTGAGTCCAACTTTTGGAGAAAGCATTCAAAATAAAAAAAAAAATAATTCTTCCCCTAAAGTAACAATCTTCATTAATATAGGAAGATCAAAAACTGAGAGCATACACTCACACATAAAGACAACATTTTTGTGGCTTTAAAACTATAATAGTCACAGTTCATCTACTCAGTATGATATTTTCCAGTAATTTCAGTTATATTTTACAACCAGGATGCAATACTTTAATAGACATTACTGCTGACACAATGACAGGACTAATAAAAGGCAGTTGATATTGTTGTTTAACCTTAAATGTAAGAAAAACCCGATATCTTAGAATATAAACTTAGGAAACATAGAAGTTGAGTTATATCCTTCATATAACCAAAGGATTCAATGCAGGAATATTTGAAGTCATCAAGTCTCTACACTGTCTTTAAAATTTCATTCAATTTAAATCTAATGTTTGTGGAATGTATCTATTCTGCAATTCAAGGCACAGCTGTATTTTCTGTGGATTTCTATAGAGTGGCTTGAAGTAGAAGCCTGAAGTCAAATATACCTGGAGAGGCTGTAAGTGAAGCCTTAGCCCCAGAATCTAGACAAGTGCCAGCTCCTCTCCTGCCCTCAGTGCTCTGGGGCCACTCAGGATGCTACAGAAGGAATCTGACTTTTTTTCTCAACAGATTTGCTGCCCCATCCAAGGGAAAGGCTCCCCCTAATAAAGGGCCCCATCACCCTTGTTCTATATGATTGCTTTATCTACTTTCTCCACAGCTTGGGCTCCACAGCTCTCAGGAAAATTGCTTTGGGCAGATGTTTGCTTCCCTATGGCCACTGTTATGTCCCTGGATCCCTTCTCCTTTCTACAGAGATGCTCTGTACTTCCTCCTGGAAGTCTATGGCCTGTGTGCCATTGCCTGTCCTACAGAGAAAGCTCTGTCCTAATCTGTCCTAATGGCATCATCTCCAGCCTTAAATACTCATCCTGGGACTCTGAAAAAACTTGCATTACTACAAAGGAAGTGATGAAAGAAATTCTAGACTGAAGGTTGTAATCAAAGATGAAGGAGTGACAAGGCTGATAATAATCTTCTGGAATGGAGAAATGATTAGGATGGCCCAGAGCAGTGAAGGGGGCTCCTTTGATACTCTCTCACACATTCAATCACTTAGAGACCTGCACGTTCTGCTTTCAAAATACTGTGTGGGAAATGGGGATGATAGGTGGTACTTACCTCACAGGGTCGTTATGAAGATTAAGTAAGAAAATGCCTGGCACTTGGTAAACAGTGCTCAATAATTACCAGTTACTATTATTGTCATTATTATGCCTAAACTATTTTGACCATGCTGTTTTCCATCACCTCACAGACATCAGCTGTCCTAAAATAAAGTCCTGCAATTTTTAATGGCGACTCATTTACTATAGAAGACAGAAGGGGTAGACAGAGTACCTACTATGATTGGGGGGGGGGGGGAGGCTGAGCACAGAGCAAGGACATAGGCTCCTTAGGAGCCAAGAGGTAGAATAAATCTTGGAAAATGAGGTGGGAGGATCTCTCAAAGATATTACCATCTGTGTAACTTTCCCTAGGTTTGGGGAAAAGTAAAAAAAAAAGGGGGGTCCAGAGTAAGGTTTTAGAGTCAAACAGATCTGAGCTTGAATTCTGGCTCTGCAGCATCACAGCTTATGCGGACAAATTTTATATAACTGTTCTTTCATCGTCAAAGTAAGGACAGTAAGACATATATCACAGAGTTATTGTGGGGTTAAATAAAATAGCACATGAGGGTAAAGCACAGTGCAAGGCACATAGTAAGCACTCAATAAATGGCAACTGTTGTTATCATGTGCAGTAGATTTTCACCATCCCACTGGGAACCATTTAGGATTCTACCTTAGAAATACATTGTCAGTTGTCTGATGGTTGGTTGCATGTTTGTTAAAATGCCAGCTTCAGGGCAGCTGGATGGCTGTGGTCAGTTGGTTGAATGTCTGACTTTTGGTTTTGGCTCAGGTTATGATCTCAGGGTTGTGAGATCGAGCCCTACATTGGGTTCCACACTCAGAGTAGAGTCTGTATGGGATTCTCCTCCTCTTTCTCTCCCCTTCTGCCCTCCCCTTACTCACACTCTTTCTCTCTTTCTCTCTCAAAATAAATAAATAAAATCTTTAAGAAACAGCCTCATGTTATGATCTAACATTATGATATTATTATGATAAATGTATGTATCATTAAGGAAAGCAAGACGAATCAAATATATAAAGAGAATACATAATGTGCAATTTTTGTACTCACATGTAACTAATTATGTAAATGTCAACTAATTTATTTAGACAAGATTTGATTTCACAAAGCCTATCCATAGCAAAGCAGTATACTTTGCATACTTTATAATTAAAAGATCACACTAATTATAATGCTTATTGTCTAAACTTTTGAGATTGAATGGGCAAAACCTTACTTAAATCCCCCTAAGTGATCTCTTCTGGGATAGGCAATATTTTGCCCCTGTGACTTTTTCCCCAGTGTCACATCTGTGAATCTGTTATGTTCCATATTAAAAGTGGCACTGCAGAGGTAATTAAGATTACCAATTAGCTGACCCTAAACTGTGGAGATTATCCTGGATTATCTGAGTGGGTGCAATTTAATCACACATGCCCTTATACTCAGAGCTTTATTCTGTGGGGATACAGGACAGAGAGATTCAAGTGTCAGAGGGGAGCAATGTGCTGTTGCTGGTTTGAAAATGCAGAGAACCAGTGAGGGGATCGGGCAGCTTTTGTAAGCTGAGAGGCAAAGAAGTGGGGTCCTCAGTCTTACAATCACAAGGAAATTACTTATGGCAATAGTTTAGACAAACTTATGAGTGTGATCTTTCCCAGCGCCCCCAGATAAGAGCCCAGTGTGACTGACACCTTGATGTCAACGTAGTGAGACTATGAGTAGAGAATCCAGTCATGAATGCCAAACTTCTGGCTTATAAAACTCAGAGGTAATAAATGGTATTAAGTTGCTGTTGGTGGTAATTTGTTATGTACCAATATAAAGCCAATACATAGGAGTAACAACTATTCTGCACTTTATAACCACAGTTGTCCCTTTCAAATCCGTCATGGTTAAGTATTTAAAAAAATACTCCTTTTCTGTCTGTGGCATATGAGCTGTCTGTTCCTAGCAATGTATGTTCCATGATCTCAAGCTGGCTTTCCAGCATTTCTTTCTTCTTCTTCATTTCAAAGCCTTCATTTAATATTTTCTTAGAATAAGTGCTTGGATATACTGCTGCCCATTAGCATCCCCCACAGAGGGTATGCAGGTTTGTTGGAAAAGAAAGCCCTTCAAATCCCTATATTCCAGGAAAAAAAAAAAAAAAACCCTCGTGAAGGGATTTGCTGCAATGTCCGGCTAAAAAATAGCTCTGATATTTACTGTTTATTCTTTTTGCCCAACAGCATATCAACCAGTGATAATATGTAAAGCCCTTGACCTCATCGAAATGATTCTAGTGTTCAAAGGATATACCAAAGCATTTGCTATATAATCCAGAGAAAGACCCACCTCATAAAGCAGGTATTGCCTAACATCATGACAATAAAGTCATCACAAGCAAAAGACTCTGGAAATGTTAGGTCCAAATAAAAGAGGGTGCTACTCTAGGAAAGACATTAGGAACAGTGGCCTATTTTAAATTAATTACTGTATAAATAGCACAGTCTCCACATGTTGACAGCTGGACAATCAAGCATATCCCTGAGGGAAGAAAGAAAACTCATAGAAAAGTATTCTGTGGTCAGTCTACCACTGCCCAGAGACATGAGACTGTGGTGTAATATTCAGTCAGCTTAGCCACAGTCGAACAAACTGAGGAAGAATCTGGATAGCAGAGCCCTAAATAAAGATCATGCATTTTACTCTTTAATAAAAAGAGAGAGAGAGAGAGACTGGAAAAGGGGATTGAAGGAGGAGGGGAAGGTAAGGGAAGGTAGGGAAGGAAGGAAGAAAGGAAAAGAAAGAAATTAGAGAAAGTCAAGATATTCTGACATTTTCTAAATAAATCAAATATGTAAATTTTAATATGCAACTCTTTAATATGATATTTTTGAAATATGATAACACTTTCTCTCCCATGGCATCTCTTTACTTTGATATATAACTTTAATCAGCTATATTTATAACAATAGCTAAAAATTATTAAGTAATCCAAGTACAAAAGAGTAAAAAAAAAACCCTAACAATCTGAAGTATATAATTATTCAATGCTCCATTAATCGATTTGCTTGACGGAATGATTGGGGAAAAGGAATGGAATTCTTAGCCACTTTTTTTTTACTTAAAAATTCCCAACAGTACTCACTCACAAAGACCTTAAGTTTTCCACTGGAAGGGTGAAAAGAAAAGTTAGTTCTAGCAAGTCCTGCCACATGCTCAACTATAGGGTAAAATAGTATCCATTCAGATTTGAAATGGATACTATCACATTTCAAAAAAAATCACATTTCAAAAGTGTAGCATTTATTAGGTCTATGACTGCCAACTACTACTATATCATGTCATAATTACAAGTATTTTTTATTTAAATTATATTTACCTTTTTATTTCAAGCACTGAAGTTTGGAAAGTCTTATCATCATAATGTGTCATGTTTATGTACATGAAACCCAGCAAGATTTTTCCAGGAGTTCCCATGTTCCATTCTGTATGAAATTACTTTTTATTTATTATTCCTTTGATATTCAAAATCTATACATAATTCTGAATGTGTGTAAATTCCCACTAAAAACTATCAGCAACAAACATCTTTGAGAAAAACATTTACTGACAACAGTCTATATTACAGAGTTCCCTTTAAGATGGTACACTGAAGAAGCTTTACTTATGTCTCTCAAAATCCCATTAAAATTATGGGATATAAATTTAAAAACAAGTGCCTAGCAATGCTTGAAAACAATAAATGGCACCACCATCAAATCAGAAAAATTGAGAAATTCACAAAAGATGAAATGCAGAAGGCACTAAATTGATGAGGAAATCTTTTTTTTTTTATAAAATTTTTTTTATTTATTTATGATAGTCACACAGAGAGAGAGAGAGAGAGAGAGAGGCAGAGACACAGGCAGAGGGAGAAGCAGGCTCCATGCACCAGGAGCCCGACGTGGGATTCGATCCCGGGTCTTCAGGATCACGCCCTGGGCCAAAGGCAGGCGCCAAACCGCTGCACCACCCAGGGATCCCTGATGAGGAAATCTAAACAGAGAACTACAACTCAAAACAAGTGGCAGAGTGTGGTAGAGTGTGAGCTGCTTTTCCCAACAGGGCACAGAAGACACTCCAAGCCAGGAATTTATAGAGAACAAAGTGGGCCATGGGAAGAATCATGAAAGTTACCAGTTACAGAACAGACATCAGAAGAGCTAGCCCATGCTTTTCCTTGCTGAGTCTGTAGAGCACCTCTAGATTACCTGAATCCAGGACACAGTTTCTACAAATGTTCTTTAAACAAGTTAGGGGACCTGTACAAAGGCGACTCCCAGCAAAGGCATAAAGGCCATTAAGAGATGCAGAGTAGAGATTCAGATAACTTCTGATCTCTACAGGGGTTATGACTGCTATGAAAAAGGAGTGCTAAGAAAAAAAATGATGTTCTTAGAAAATAAAAAACAAGACACCAAAATTAAAAGAAGTAGAAAGGCCGACCAATAGAATGGATGGGGCAAAGCTGATCACCAAATGAGTGATCTGGAAGGTAAAGGAGAGATTATTGTTCATGATATGGAGGGAAAGATGAAGAGCATGTGATAGAAAGTAGAGAACCAAGGGATCCCAGGCCAAGATGATTTCATAGATGAACTCTTTCCAATCCTCAATATATGCAGAAAACTAATCCTTACGTTTTTTAAACTTTTCCAGAGTAGGAAAAGATGAAGTATTTTCTAGCTCATTCCACAAGCCTGGTATACCTCTAATATCAAAATTGTGCAAGGAGAGTGTTAGAACAAAAGAAAATTATAGATAAAGCTCACTTGAGAATTTTGATATAAAATGATTAAATAAGGGCAGCCCTGGTGGCTCAGCGGTTTAGCACTGCCGTCGGCCTAGGGTGTCATTCTGGAGTCCCAGTTTCAAGTCCCACATCGGGTTCCCTGCATGGAGCCTGCTTCTCCCTCTGCCTGTGTCTCTGCCTCTCTCTGTCTCTCAGGAATAAATAAATAAAATCTAAAAAAAAGAAAAAGAATTCAAGGGAGTTAAACCCTAAGAAACTTACTCTACACAAACAGATTAAAAGAGGACAGTCAAATGGTATTAAAAATTGTGGAATTAGCATCTGATCATTATAATAACCTATTTAGTTATGTGTACATTTTGGGAGTGGGGAGAATCTCTTATTAAATAATCTAGGAATGGAAAGAGAATCCCTTACCTTGACAAAGTGATGACATCAGAAATTTTCTGCAAACATTATACTTAACAGTGAAATATAAGAAAAATTCCCTTTGATGCCTGCCATCACTACTATTATCCAACATTGTTTTGGAAAATTTGGTCAATGGAATGTAATAACTGGAGGGAGGGAACAAGGGCAAGAGAGAAAAGAGCAGAATAAATACATAAAGCTGTTACTATTTGAAAGTTGGATGTTTATTCATCCTCTGACAATCAGGTAAAAGAAAATATAAGATGGTATAAGAAAAATACACAAACCTCAACAGATTTCCTATATATCAATGATAAATATGATAATATGTAATAGATTGGAATTCATCCACAATGGAAACAATAAAAATGAAAAAAATAAAACATCTAATAATTTAATGAGAACTATGTAAACCTTATGTAAAGAAAACTATAAAAATTTATTGAATATCCTGAAAAATAATCAGCATAAATGGAAAGACTGAGTGGAAAGACGATATAATAAGGATAGAGATATTCCCCAAATTACTATATAAATTCAATGCAATCCCAGATGAATTTCCAATGAAATTTTTTAAATGAAACTTGTCAATCTTATCCAAAGTTCAACTGGAAAAGCAAATCTTAAGTGCCTTGATGAGAGTATTTTGAAAACACTGACAGTAGACATTCCCTGCCATATGTCAAAATGCACAATAAGGCTCCAGTCACAAAAACAGTGTGCTACTGATGTAGAAGTATTTTAAAAGTTTGGTGGAATACATTAGAGTCTATAAATAGACACATAAAAAGGAAGGTAAGGTATAATAAAGGTAGCATTTCAAATATGTAAGGAAATGTGGAAGTACTCAGTAAGTTGTGTTGGGACAAATGGTGTTGAGGAAAAAACAGAAGTGAGATCACTACTTCATATAATTTACAAAAAAAATTTAGGTAGATTATAAGTATATAAATGTACAATTAAAATAATAAAAGTTTGTTTTTATGTTTTCTTGGGATAGGTCTACCTAAAAATGACACAAGACATAAAGAACACACTGACATATTTAATCATAAACCCTCTCCACTCTTGGCATCCTAACTTACCCTTAAGGTACAAAACCCTCCCTGGGCAAGGTCCTTTCCTACCACCATGGGGGCTCCTGTGGCCAAGCTCCCTGAAGCCCCTTTGAAATGTTCCTGAGCTCAGAGTCCAAACTGGTAGTGATAAAATGGTATGCACTTAACTATGACTTTGTCAACTGTAGCCTTCTTTTTCTCCCTCTACTTTTTTGCAGAATCTCAGATTTTCAAAGGTATAAAATACTTATGCATCCCCATTTTACAAGTGAAGTAACCAAGGCCCTGGTTAATAAAAGGACTTGCCTGGGAACACATACCTAGCTGCTAGCAGTTCAGCTGAATATGGAGCTCCTGGTTTCAAAGGCAAATGGTTTCTGCTCTTTCCACATTATAACTTCCTGTGGCCTAATCTACAAGCGGCTAATTTTCAGGTCAGGTATGGAGGCTTACTACAGAGAAAATTTGAACCCAATAAAGTCATTTTTCAAACCACATATGAAACAGTAGGAATTTAACTATAGTCAAAATACAGATTAAACTTGTATTGTTTCCAGAGTCCCTACTCATTTACACTGTAATTTTAGTTAAAGTACCTGAGAGACAGGATGAGATCAAATAGAACATAGATCATTTGCCTTTGTCTTTTTGTTCTGAGCTTCCTATTAGCATTTCACTGAGTGTGTATGTCAGAGGGTGGGAATTAGGAATGGTATTTAGGGGTTGGTAATATGTCATGAAATCATAACGTTGAGATTTTTTATATTTTCCTAATGAGAGGAAAGTTATTGTAACTATAAACTAAATTTTACTGCTTCAATCATAGTAACCATGAAATAGTCCTCAAACACCTTTCAAGATAGTTGAAAATTACTATTCCAGATGATTTATGTTTGTACTTTTTAAAGCACATTTTAAGAAAAAAATATAAATAAAAAACCTCCTGAAGGAAAAAAGAACACAGGTTAGATAAACCAGAGGCCCCATGGGTTATGAGTAAATCTGAACTGGTGCCATATTTCTGGAAAGGTCTAAAGTAAAGGAACCCAGGAGACACAATAAAAACTAAGACAAGACCAACTGCACTACTGACAAGGTTGTGAAAAAATTCCTTGATCCAACTGGATAGATTTAGCAGCTCAGAAAGAATTGAGGAGTGGGGGGGAACACCAAGAGAGATAAAATGAAGTCAAGACAATGATAAAAGAAAATGCAAAACAATGGCAGTCAACCTCAGTTGCAAACTAGCAAAAGCTATGTGGGTTCTCAAGCAGCCACAATATTATAACCATCTAGCTTTGTGCTCAGGCGAAGACATCACACCAAAGGCACTTGGCACCAAATAACTTCTGGCCAGGGATTTTACATTTAGAAATGTAAGACCCAGTAACATTTAAGGAATTCCCCCTCTTGCCAGATAGCCATCCTCTTGCCCTGAAGCCATGTGACAAATGATCCTGAATACCACGTTGCCTTTTATGCATCTGTTGTCTAAATCAGTGTAGAAACTGGAAGGAGAGACTGAATTCTGGCCCTTAGCAAAAGGCTACATTTTAGTGTCATAATGACAGTCTTGGCAGAACAGGGCATTCTTACTTGAAATGTCTCTGCCATACTAAGAGCTTTGTCCACCATAACCTGAACCTGGCTTGATCGAAGGGACTATCAGTTCTAAATTTTAAATACACAATCAACTATGTGAAAATTTAAAAGAAGCAAACTGTTTCTTGGAAATCTCACTTCATGAATGATTGTCTCTGACTACCTTTTAGCACTTGAAAAGGTTTCATTTTCATTTGTGTTGTTTTCTGTTTTTATATCACCAAAATATTTCTCTCAAAATCACCACTGAAAACTTTTTTTTGTTCTTTTTATTTAATGACACTTGATCAAAGGCAAAATTGCTTTTGTGTACTGTGTGTGTGTGTGTGTGTGTGTGTGTGTGTGTGTGTAGTGTATAATGGCACCAAAAAGGGAATACATTCTTTCTGTCAAAGATGTTCATCTTGGTCACTGTATCAAAGATGCTCTAAAGCACTGAAGCAGGTAGGCAAGAAACTGTTTTTAATCCTCTCTGAAGTTCAGGATGGCAAGAGAGACACAACATGCACTTGAGAGCATCCTGGCCACAGTGCCATCACTTCAGGGTTGTCCAAATCTGTGAGTATTTTCATAGCTTGCTTTTCAGACTGGAAAGATCTAAAATTGTTGGAAATAGATGAGCAATGTTGTGCTTAAACCTGAGACTAGTCTATCTTCCCCAAACCATTTTCAATTTGGGTTGTTATTATCATTCAAGTTTTTTTCTGGCCACTAACAGGTAAGGATTCAAGGTCTCCAGTGTCCACACAAGGCAGAGGGAAGATACCACTGGTCATTTTGAAAACCCACTTTGTTTTCCTAACTACATCCAATTTCTTTCACCACTATGACTACACACACATGCAGACACACACACACACACAAACCAGCAGTAGTAAGTTTCAGGCGTTTTCTGCAAACTATTCGTATTTCCCTTAGTAACCAAAGGATGACCCCTAGGTAACAATGCCTATTACAACCTGCAGTCCATAAACATATGTAAAGATCTTTCCACTGCAGCCATTAAAATAGAGAACGTTTTTTAAATGAACATATACCCTGCTTAAGTTCTCAAAAGTTCAACAAAAAATGACTTACGTATTTACTTTTATTTAAAAGTAAAAGTCGGGGATCCCTGGGTGGCGCAGTGGTTCGGCGCCTGCCTTTGGCCCAAGGCGCGATCCTGGAGACCCGGGATCGAATCCCACATCGGGCTCCCGGTGCATGGAGCCTGCTTCTCCCTCTGCCTATGTCTCTGCCTCTCTCTCTCTCTCTCTCTCTCTCTCTCTCTCTCTGTGACTATCATAAATAAATAAAAATTAAAAAATAAAAAATAAAAAAAAAGTCAATTAAGTACCTGAAATTGCCCAAAGCAATCAGACTTATTGTACCAAGGATCTGGATCATATCTCCAAACAACTAAGCAACTCATCCAAAAACACTAACAATTTCAATGCCTAGAATAGAGCCTAAAACAATTTTCTAACCTGCAAATTCAAGAATCGAACCAGAGGAGTCATTAAAGTTCACTCTTGGATTTATAAAAATCCTTGACTATTTCCTTCTTTAGTACAGTGAAAATGAGAGAAATTGGGTAACAAAGTTGTTAAAAAAGAAAAGGAGAAAAGGGGCATTATGCAGTTGTATTTTAAATGGCCATCCTTGACCTAAACTGAAAACTAAGAGAAAAATTCAAATTTTGTAAAAGCACCATTTCTTTTGTGAGTGAACAAAATTGTTACTTTGTTGCTTCCTCAAAACTCACAACTATAAATGATATAATTTCTAATAGAAAACAAGAACAGGAGTTTCCAAAATTTAAAAGTACCAAAATTTTGGTCTGGAAGAAAACACATATTTATTCTGAGTAAAAATTCTGTTACATCAACAAGACACATTTTGACATAGAAAAATACCTGTTTAATTTTAGAAACAAAGTAGGGAGGTAGAAGGGAAAAACTAACTGCAGTTAACCAAAAAAGAAAGAAAGAAAAGAAACCACTTCCATATTCATTAAATAGAATGTCTTGTTATTTTCACAGACAGTAAAAACTTTTTGACATCCTTTTTAGTCCCAGACTGGAGAAGTGTCAATGGATCTTATTTGGTCTCTTCTTCAGTGTGTAGAGTTTACAAACCTAACCAAATTTAGAATTAGTGGGAGTTATGCACTTATGTTCCTTATACATAAGAGAAGAAAAAAAAGGCCCTTTTATGCCAGCTTTGAGTTGGGCTTGAATTTTTATGACTTATTTAGAAGCCCTAGGGAATGAAAAAAAAAAAAGTCTCTTAATGGAAATACTGACACGGTCTTAAATATAGTGACATGAACAAGCACTTCTATGAAACAGCACCAGGATGTGACTGACCACTCCAGCAAGTTTGAAGTGAAGACAGTTACAGACAATTGATGATAACTGACTGAATGACATTAGGAAAGTAATGGCAAGCTAGAAAAATCAAAATTTCCGGTTGGTAAACTTGTTTTTAATAGGAAAATACGTAAAATGTATGGGATCTTTACTCCAGTAAATGGAGGAAAAAGAAAATGTAAAATTTTTGCATAGATTTTCTTCAATTGTTACCGGATTAAAAGTAGTCATTCTTAAAAAGTCAAAGCTGTCATATCAATCCCGAGAGATGTAGCGAAGAGTTTAAATCAGTGGATCTAAATCTTGGTTTCTCAGACCTTACAAGGCTATGTGCTAGATAGAGATACACAACAAATACTTGTTTTTTGTCTACCTGTTACACTTTTCATTCTTTAGTGGATTTCTAAAAATTAGCTAGTCTTTTCCATTTTTCATCATATTTTCCAGAAAGTCACTTTTTTACTTGAAAATTGGGTTAGTTTCATTTTATACTTCTAAATTACTATGTTGAATCTCTTAAACCTCTCGAAGTTTTCAGCTACATTTTGTTTAGCATTTTCCTCTGGCTTTAACTTTTTTCACAATTGCCTCTTTTTTAAAAAGCTGTTTAAACTTATTCAAGATCATTTTTTTTCTCTTATCATGTTCAGGGACACAGATCAACATATATATGTGTACATTAAAATGTCCTTTATAGTTTGGAAGGCAAACAGACCAGATCATTAAAACACTAACTCATTTAAGAAACAGTTATGGGGCAAATATGGGAAAGACACTGTATGAAGTGCTAAGGGGGCTATAAAATGTATAAAACACCACTTCAGGACCCCAGAGAACTTTTAATACACATAAGGCAGTGAGTATCAGCACAAAAGAGAGACAGAATACCGCTGTCTTTCAGAAAAACAGTGTGTCTAACCTTCCCACAAATGTGTATTAGTGTTGCTATCATACTTAGGTATCGGATAGAAGAAATGTAATATTTGTTACACTGTAAAATGTTCCCACAAATGTGTATTAGTGTTGCTATCATACTTAGGTATCGGATGGAAGAAATGTAATATTTGTTACATTGTAAAATGTAAAAGGAATGTAAAACGTACATTTTTAACAATGTAAAAGGACAGAAAACATTAGGACTAAACATAGTTCTAAAAAATGTGTATATTTTCTAAACCAAACTGCCATAGACTTCTGATTTGTTTGCAAGCCATATGGTATAGGGGCTTTAGGTCTCAGTATTTACATTTACGGTTTTTCAGACTCTCATGTAATACCAAAGAACAAAGAAAAGTGAAGGAAAAGTTACCCTGCAGAAATCAGAAAACTGCTCATGCCAATAGTTATTCTTTTTTTTTAAATTTTTGTTTGCCATTACTCTCTCAGTTTTTAACAGTAGATGGAACACTTTTGCAATTTCATTTAAATTTTGCAAGTGGGATCCCTGGGTGGCGCAGCGGTTTGGCGCCTGCCTTTGGCCCAGGGCGTGATCCTGGAGACCGGGATCGAATCCCACATCGGGCTCCCGGTGCATGGAGCCTGCTTCTCCCTCTGCCTGTGTCTCTGCCTCTCTCTCTCTCTCTTCTCTCTCTCTCTCTCTGTGACTATCATAAATAAATAAAAAATTAAAAAATAAAAAATAAAAAAAAGTCAATTAAGTACCTGAAATTGCCCAAAGCAATCAGACTTATTGTACCAAGGATCTGGATCATATCTCCAAACAACTAAGCAACTCATCCAAAAACACTAACAATTTCAATGCCTAGAATAGAGCCTAAAACAATTTTCTAACCTGCAAATTCAAGAATCGAACCAGAGGAGTCATTAAAGTTCACTCTTGGATTTATAAAAATCCTTGACTATTTCCTTCTTTAGTACAGTGAAAATGAGAGAAATTGGGTAACAAAGTTGTTAAAAAAGAAAAGGAGAAAAGGGGCATTATGCAGTTGTATTTTAAATGGCCATCCTTGACCTAAACTGAAAACTAAGAGAAAAATTCAAATTTTGTAAAAGCACCATTTCTTTTGTGAGTGAACAAAATTGTTACTTTGTTGCTTCCTCAAAACTCACAACTATAAATGATATAATTTCTAATAGAAAACAAGAACAGGAGTTTCCAAAATTTAAAAGTACCAAAATTTTGGTCTGGAAGAAAACACATATTTATTCTGAGTAAAAATTCTGTTACATCAACAAGACACATTTTGACATAGAAAAATACCTGTTTAATTTTAGAAACAAAGTAGGGAGGTAGAAGGGAAAAACTAACTGCAGTTAACCAAAAAAGAAAGAAAGAAAAGAAACCACTTCCATATTCATTAAATAGAATGTCTTGTTATTTTCACAGACAGTAAAAACTTTTTGACATCCTTTTTAGTCCCAGACTGGAGAAGTGTCAATGGATCTTATTTGGTCTCTTCTTCAGTGTGTAGAGTTTACAAACCTAACCAAATTTAGAATTAGTGGGAGTTATGCACTTATGTTCCTTATACATAAGAGAAGAAAAAAAAGGCCCTTTTATGCCAGCTTTGAGTTGGGCTTGAATTTTTATGACTTATTTAGAAGCCCTAGGGAATGAAAAAAAAAAAGTCTCTTAATGGAAATACTGACACGGTCTTAAATATAGTGACATGAACAAGCACTTCTATGAAACAGCACCAGGATGTGACTGACCACTCCAGCAAGTTTGAAGTGAAGACAGTTACAGACAATTGATGATAACTGACTGAATGACATTAGGAAAGTAATGGCAAGCTAGAAAAATCAAAATTTCCGGTTGGTAAACTTGTTTTTAATAGGAAAATACGTAAAATGTATGGGATCTTTACTCCAGTAAATGGAGGAAAAAGAAAATGTAAAATTTTTGCATAGATTTTCTTCAATTGTTACCGGATTAAAAGTAGTCATTCTTAAAAAGTCAAAGCTGTCATATCAATCCTGAGAGATGTAGCGAAGAGTTTAAATCAGTGGATCTAAATCTTGGTTTCTCAGATCTTACAAGGCTATGTGCTAGATAGAGATACACAACAAATACTTGTTTTTTGTCTACCTGTTACACTTTTCATTCTTTAGTGGATTTCTAAAAATTAGCTAGTCTTTTCCATTTTTCATCATATTTTCCAGAAAGTCACTTTTTTACTTGAAAATTGGGTTAGTTTCATTTTATACTTCTAAATTACTATGTTGAATCTCTTAAACCTCTCGAAGTTTTCAGCTACATTTTGTTTAGCATTTTCCTCTGGCTTTAACTTTTTTCACAATTGCCTCTTTTTTAAAAAGCTGTTTAAACTTATTCAAGATCATTTTTTTTCTCTTATCATGTTCAGGGACACAGATCAACATATATATGTGTACATTAAAATGTCCTTTATAGTTTGGAAGGCAAACAGACCAGATCATTAAAACACTAACTCATTTAAGAAACAGTTATGGGGCAAATATGGGAAAGACACTGTATGAAGTGCTAAGGGGGCTATAAAATGTATAAAACACCACTTCAGGACCCCAGAGAACTTTTAATACACATAAGGCAGTGAGTATCAGCACAAAAGAGAGACAGAATACCGCTGTCTTTCAGAAAAACAGTGTGTCTAACCTTCCCACAAATGTGTATTAGTGTTGCTATCATACTTAGGTATCGGATAGAAGAAATGTAATATTTGTTACACTGTAAAATGTTCCCACAAATGTGTATTAGTGTTGCTATCATACTTAGGTATCGGATGGAAGAAATGTAATATTTGTTACATTGTAAAATGTAAAAGGAATGTAAAACGTACATTTTTAACAATGTAAAAGGACAGAAAACATTAGGACTAAACATAGTTCTAAAAAATGTGTATATTTTCTAAACCAAACTGCCATAGACTTCTGATTTGTTTGCAAGCCATATGGTATAGGGGCTTTAGGTCTCAGTATTTACATTTACGGTTTTTCAGACTCTCATGTAATACCAAAGAACAAAGAAAAGTGAAGGAAAAGTTACCCCTGCAGAAATCAGAAAACTGCTCATGCCAATAGTTATTCTTTTTTTTTAAATTTTTGTTTGCCATTACTCTCTCAGTTTTTAACAGTAGATGGAACACTTTTGCAATTTCATTTAAATTTTGCAAGTGGGGATCCCTGGGTGGCGCAGCGGTTTGGCGCCTGCCTTTGGCCCAGGGCGTGATCCTGGAGACCGGGGATTGAATCCCACGTCAGGCTCCTAGTGCATGGAGCCTGCTTCTCCCTCTGCCTGTGTCTCTGCCTCTCTCTCTCTCTCTCTCTGTATGACTATCATAAATAAATTAAAATAAATAAATAAATAAATTTTGCAAGTGAATTCATAAAGGAAATTTAATTTTAAAAAGCAAGCTACTGTTAAATACTCCATATGATGTATTTGGCTTTCATAATCACTGATAAACATTTACAAATCTATGGTGTTTAGAATATCGTGCTTAAGTTTGAATGATTCTGGAGTAACCTCACGCCTACCCAAAAGTCAGAACTTCTGTAGATATCATTTATAAGATTACTGCTTTGGAATAAGTAATTAGGAAAGAACCCTTTTCAAATGGCTATGAGAAAGACATCATTCTTTATTCAAAGATATCAGGGGCAAGTTAAGGATTGTGGTTAATTCTGAAACTACTGATTTGAAAGGGTGGAATATATAAAAAGCAATAGGAGGAGGTAGTTTAGAGAAGAAAGGATATTGAAGCACACCCCACATGCTGTGTTTAATATTATCATCTCAGGAGAACAGACAATTCTATATTTTTAAAATCAGTACTTAAATTTCTATTTGGAGATTTCACTTATGATGGAATACCTCATTCCCAGATGGTGTTTGATAGGCGAAGTATTATTGTAGTAAGGATACAAGACAAGAAATTGGATAACCTTTCAAGTATCCTTTAAATGTCACTAACTGGGCTGGTGATAGAGGGTTTTATTATTCTCCGCTGAAGTACATGAGCAGTCATTTGCATGCCAGGAAAAGAATGTCTGGAATAATCCAAAAGGGCAAAGCTTAGCTCTTTCACTAAAAATAAGGAAGTGACAGGCACAAAAAGGGAAATAAAAGAAGATAAAAGTATCCAAAGCAGACTTACTAGTCAACAAATCCCATAGAGAAACTACTATGTACACAGAAACATACTATTTTAACAGCTGGCTCTTGACAAAGCCTTCTCTTGACTACCATGAAGCTTTCTTTAAGCTACTCACAAATACAAAACCTAAAATTGATGAAACATATAAATTAGTAGTGATTATTCACTGTTGAAAAAGATCTGCCAAAACAGCCCTTTAAATCTTTCTTCTGCTTCATGTAACTATGGTTTCTTTGTTGAGCAGCCTAGCACAAAGCACAGGGCTCTAGTGAGCCTAGGATAGGGCCTGTGTAGAGTGGCTCTTAATATTTTTGTACATGGAATGAATGCATGAAAAGAGCACCTCATATATGAGAGAACTGTATCTCAGAAACGTACCTGTGAAGTCAGCTTTCCGAACTGGGAGTGCACTTCTTCAAAGAAGCCATGCTGTATAAAGTTAAGGTTAAATCCCAGGCTAATTCAATGTTTTTTTTGTTTTGTTTTGTTTTTTAAGATTTTATTTATTTATTCATGAGACACACAGAGAGAGGCAGAGACAGAAGAAGTAGGTTCCCCACAGGGAGCCTAATGTGAGACTGCCCCTGGACTCTGGGATCAGGTTCTGAGCCAAAGGCAGATGCTCAACTGCAGAGCCACCCAGGCATCCCTAATCCAGTGGTTTTACTGAACTCCTGAGCATACCTGGGTTTTTACCACTGATAATGCCCTTTACATTCTAAAGTACTTGTGTATGTAGGAAGAGAGAAAAAAGAACATCATTAGCTGAGAGGAAATGTTTGAAAATGGCATTTAGCCTCTGGCATCCTCCCAAACTTATTTTCTACTTCCTATTTCCTCTTTCCCTAGTAACCAAAATCCTTAGTTCTGTCATTTTGCTCCAACTGTGGCAGGCCATCCAAATGGCCTCTACCTTCCAAAAAATTCCATGTAGCAAATAAATGACTTCTTTTTTTTCTCTCAATCAAAATCTCCATTTCTTCAGGGATATTCACCTCAGTCAAGTGGAGGGGAAGCTAATCTAATTAATTCACACTACCACAGGAAAAGAGTTCTATCGGCCTATATGTTTTTGCCACACCACATGTGTCTAATTAAGAGGGATTTTAGACAGTTTAACACGATGAAGTTTAAACATTCAGCCTGTGGGAGCTGGTTAAATTTATGAATTATATACTAGCAGAGCAGTGGGGCTCAGAGAATAAGCATTCAAATGTACTAGCCATTTATAAGTTGATCATTTGTGAGCTGCAAAAAGAAAGAACATATCAGGGATTTGTTCTCAAGCCAAGCAAAAGAAGGGGAAGAAGTCTACCCGTTTTACTTCAAGACTTGCCTGATTTTTCCCCTTGTCAATAGACTTCTTAGAAACCTCTCCTTTCTCCTTCAGTAAAGAAGGAAATTTGTTAGGTTTTTGAGGATAAATCAAACTGCAATGCAAGTTAGGAAAGGCTCCAGTGAGGACTCACTGTAAGGTGGCACAGATGGCACATAGCTCCTTCATGGATGGTCCCATCTGGATAATATCAGTACTGATTCAATAGAAATGGAGGTGGATATTAAAGCTAGTCTTTATCCTGATACCTCAGAGAGCAGACTCACTGAGGGACTAGAGGGCTCGAGGTCAGTTTGTCATGGGGATTCACTCCATCACATATCTGAAAATTGTCATCCATTAACCTAACATGATGAACAGTATGATGAACAGTATTGTAATTTTAATTTAGGCATAGACAACACTGAGTGACTAAGTTTTCTCAAGTATTATTTAGCTGTATTTAGAAGCAATAGCCTTAATAATTCTAGTCAATTCTTGTTTAAAGATTTTATTTATTTATTCATGAAAGACACACAGAAAGAGGCAGAGACATAGGCAGAGGGAGAAGCAGGCTCCCCAAAGGGAGCCTGATGTAGGACTATATCCCAGGACCCCAGGATCATGAGCTGAGCCAAAGGCAGACGCTCAACGACTGAGCCACCCAGGGGCCCCTAATCAATTCTAATGTTATAATTTCTGCTGTCAGAAAGGAATGTTTTAGCCGATACTTATTGAAAGCCTATTTTGTCCCCTGGGGGAAAAAATCTTTTTTATCCCCTGCATGATGGGGAGACTGTAGATTACAAAAAAAAGTTTATGTCTACATAAAATCAACAAAAACATGTTTGCATCTACTTTGATGTTGTCAGTCAAGTGGAGAGGAAGCTAATCTGATTAATACACACTGACATAGAAAAGACTTCTATCCACCTATATGTTTTAATTAGGATTACTACTTTATAATCTAGCAGGCTTCACCCTCCTAGAATTTAACAAGAACAGGTGAAATGAAACTCAGTGATACATTATCTTTCCACACACCAACTCTTTCATTTGGCTTTTTTTTATTCAATTATCATCAATGGAATAAATCATAAGATACTAAAAATGGGTGGGGAAATGGATACAATTCTTTTTTAGCATAGATAAATTAATACACTATGTTTAAAGGTGATCTAGTCTTGAAGAAGAATTTAAAAGATGAAATCTTTGCACTAGGGACACCTGGGTGGCTCAGTGATTGAGTGTCTGCCTCTGGCTCAGGGTATGATCCCAGGGTCCTGGGATCGAGTCCTGTATCATGCTCCCCACAGGGAGTCTGCTTCTCCCTCTGCCTATGTCTCTGCCTCTCTGTGTGTGTGTGTCTCATGAATAAATTTTTAAAAAAATCTTTAAAAAAAGAAAAAAATCTTTGCACTACTATAAAACTGGGGTGGAGGAGGGGAGTGGTATTTAATAGCAGATTGAGAGGATTTCTTTTTAGGCAAAGAAAGAAAGATATAACCAGAAGGAATTGAAGGAATTCAGAATAAGCCTGTATGCCAGAGAAAACCATAGCAGTTGCTCAGAAAGTATTTATTGAAATCCCCTGTTCCACTATTTATGCTTGAGTGGTAACCCAGCTACAACTGCAGCAACGTTGTCGCTCGGTTCCCCCAGAAGACAGCCATTTATTATTTCAGGCTGAGATTTAGCAGACCAGTCTTAGACCACCAATCTTTCTCAACTCTCTATCCACAAAACCAAAAAATTTATTTCGTTCTTTTTAAAGTTCATATCCATGCATGCAAAACCAGAAGTTTACATGTCTAGGTTGCTTTCTCACTGTTTGCATAACTAAAAAATAGGCTTTTATTTAAAAATAGAACTTGGCAGATGAACAGGCCATTGGATATTTTAATAAAAATAAATGGCCAAGATACTTAATTTCGAGAAGTATCAACTATACAGGCAAGTTTCCCTCCTTGGTTTTCTATTTTATCACCTTTGAAAAGAGCATGCATTTTCAGAAGATTCATCACAATGTGTAAATTTCAAATTCGTTTCTACTGGGTAACATAAAGAAATTTATAAGAAATTTCACAAAATAATAGATCTTCAATTATTCCACCTTATCAAAATTAATCTTGTTTCCAAAAATCTTCCTTGTTTTTGTCTATATATATATTTGTACTGTCATAACTGCATTCAATGTTTCCACAATTTTAAATTGTTTTCCACTTAACCTTATGCTATCAATATTTCTCATGTTGCTTTAAAGTCACTATCACTATTATAAATAAAAATGTTGATTTTTATGCTATTCTAATCTGGCTTTGGATTAGGATAACATTTACATTTTTAAAAACTGACATACTTCCCATATTTTTATATGTTCCAGAAAAAATGCATATAGGATGAGAATTAATGATTTCTTCAAAGTTTGGGGAAAAAATCCAACAAATCTATCAAATCATATGTTTTAGGAACAGGGTTTACTAAAATCCTTGACTTTCCCTGAATTACTGATCATTTATAACTTTTTTCACTGTAATTTTATAATTTACTTTGTGTGGATATTACCAATTCATTTCATCTGCACATTTATATGTAGTATATTGTCAAATAACTGTGCATAATACACCACAATTTTAAAAAATATTTTTAATGACTATATATTGATTGCTATATCTCCTTTCTCATCTCCCACTTTAATCTGTGCCAAGTTTTACCTGTTTCTTTTAGTATTGCTTTCAGAGTCAACTCTTAATTTATTTTTCAGCTTTCCATGTTAACCTTTTCATTTTATTTTTATTCTTTTGTCAATTATCTGTACTTGCATGTTTTGACGTCCTATCCCTTTCTATCTCTGTAAATAAAATTCATGAAGCTCTGAATTATCTCCAAGTTCTGCTCTGGTCACATTAGTTAGATGTTAGTATGTAATTAAAAAAATTTTTTTTATTAGCTAAATAGTCTTTTATTTCATCTTTTACTTCTTACTAGACCCAATTATTATTTACAGGACTAATTTTGTATGTCAGAGCATTTGGAGTTGTTTTCAACCTTGAAGTTGGAGATGCAAACAGAAAGTGAAGTTAAGTCTTTAAAAATGTATTGAGATTTTCTCTGAATCCTTACAGATAATATATCTTTTTTAAAAAGATTCTTTATTTATTCATGAGAGACACACAGAGAGAGAGGCAGAGACACAAGCAGAGGGAGGAGCAGGCTCCCTATGGGAGCCCTATGTGGAACTTGATCCCGGGACTCCAGGATCATGCCCTGAGCTGAAGGCAGACACTTAACCGCTGAGCCACCCAGGTGTCCCACAGATAATATATCTTGCACACATTTGTAGACACTTGAAGATTTCCAGTTAAATAATCTGAAAGGTATATTAAACAGACCAAATTTAACTCTTTTATAAAGACCTATTGCCCACATATCAAGCTCCTTATAAGGACTACACTCAGTATCGTTTGTGTAGTGTTTAGCAGAGGGCCTAGAATATCATAATTGCTCAATAAATGAATTGTGGCAGTATATGTAATAATTAAGAGTTATCATAGTCTGGTAGTAGTTATGTTCCTCCTACCCCTTACACAGGCTAAGCTGTACTACTGATCCGGAGAAGAGTTATTAACTTGTGTTTTTGGTCTGGGTTTTCTTATCTATGATATAACATGGCAGGACTAGATGCTTTCTAAAGTTATTTCCAACTCTAAAATTTCTAAATCTCATTTGTTGGCATTTTCAGGATCTGGACTCTATCTGCACCAGATGTAGGTCACACATATCCTTTGTTCTAAAGCAACTTGCTCAAACACACTCTTTACGAGCAAAACTCTCTGGAAACTGAAGTGAAGATAGAGATTTTTACCAAACTCACTACTCCATCAGAAAGTTCCGGACAGGCAGAAATCAATTCATTATTTTTGGAATAAAAGTAAAAATTTCAAAGCTATTTATCAGTCCTACTTGTGCTTTCCAGGAATAAAAGTAAAATTTCCAAAGCAATTTAAGCCAGATCTACACTTTTCCTTCACATGAGTCTTGGCACCCATGCTAATTTGTGTTCATTTTCCATCACTATTAGCAATCAAAGAATTTAAGAGAAAAGATGAAACACAAAGTGTTTGCATGGCTGGCTATAATTCAGGGCATTCCTCCTCCAAGAATGTATATCATTGAGATTAAAAATGAGCATTAAGAATGGAAATTCTCATCTTTATTACTAAGAGTGAAAAACCCAAGTAGACCATCATCTACTAATAAGTATATCTGGTAGTTAAAAACAAAACAAAAGCTTTCAAATTAAATTATGAGCTATATGTGAATAATCTCTTATAAAAGCAATAAAGATTATGCCATTATACCTGTTGAATTTGCTGCAGTTTTAGTTCTATTTTAAACAAGGTGTCATGAAAAGCACAGACTTACCTGTACGGTAGACAAAGTTGCCTTCGGTTTCTGATGATGAGGGAGACACCAATTCTTCCTCAAATTCATTGGAACTAAAAGATCCCGAATGGTTTCTTTGCCTTGTCTTTCCCATCATGGCAGCATTCGTGGCCATGACATGTCTCAAGGAGTCGTTAAGGTAACGATTCAATAAGCTGCTCTTGTATTTGGGGGGTGATACGTAGTCCTCACTGGCCTGTGACTCTGGCCTCACTCCAGCTTTTATGACTGAGCTTTCACTTTTAATCACAGGATGATGAACTGGATTGTTATAGCCCCCTTCATTTATGTGGTTTCTTGGAGGATTTTCTCCATCTAAGGGAGAAAAATACCAGTAGGTAGTACTTACATATACTATTCCCTGTTATAGTTAATCATTAAATATATACATAAAGAAAGAAAATTTAAAGTATATTAAATTGTCTTTGATACCCCAGGTTAATTTTTAGGGAGAGGAAGCAGGAATCTATGTAATCTCTCCCTATGGTATTTTAATTTTAACAAATTTCACAGAAAATGTTATTTTGACACATGATAAATCTATAAACAAGAGGAAGCAGCCATAATTCTGTTGGTCATTTATAGAATTGTAATGAAAATTGTATAGAAAAATGAAGTTACCTCACGCAATAAAAAAGAACCATTATAGTACCATCATATTTTGTGGAGTCAACCTTAAAAAACAGCACTTGGCGTGAACTTCTTATTAATAGAGGGAAAGCAAAATAAAAATATTAACAAACCTTCAGAACATGAATCATCGCTGCTTACACTAAGTCGCTCAGCATTTCCTTGAACATACTTGTTGTACAGTTTTATTCGTAAAGCCCAGCTTAAATCTGGCTGTCGAACGGTATTCTTAAGCCGACGTCTTGCATTAGCAAACCAATTTGACACCTAAAAAAGTTTTATTTTTCAATTAACAAAACAAAAAATATTACCCATCACATAATTACTTTCCCACAAGGGACCTAAGCCCCTCACAGTATCTCTGATCATTAAATATTCTCAGAATGTAATAGTACTAGACATTCATTCATTCATTCAACAAATGCTGAGCACTTACTACAGAGACTGAGCACCTACTGTGTTCTAGGAATAATAATAATTAAAAAAAGAACAGGCTTTGCCATCAAATGCTCAGTCTAGTAAGATGTAGGATAGTGTACAAATAACTTTAGTATAGGAAAGAATGTGATTGAATGGCTTAAGAGGCATTAAAATAAAATGATACAGGAATCCAAAGGAAGAAGGGGTTACTTTCATGTATGACTTAAGACTTCATGAGGAATTAAATGAAACATTGAAGGACTGTGTCAGGTATAATGGGTAGGAAAGTGTGTTCCCAATAAAGAGGACTTGAGAACAAATATAAGTCAAATTCCAGAGACATTGTGGTGGGTGAGGAAGAGGGAAAGAGTTAAAAATGACCTTGAGCCATTCCTTTGTAACCAAGAGAAGGACAATGCCATTTTGAGAAGGAAAGTAGAACTGTTTATGGGTGAAATGATGTGCTTGGTTTAGGGAATGATTAGTTTGAGGTACTGGAAAAGCATACAGGTGAGATGGGAGGAAGAAAGTAAAAATGATATCTGAGACTCAACAGAGAAGAAAATCAGATGTGGGTCAAACGCACAGAAGTGTCGGCGGCAGCTTTGACTAGTCAGGGAGATGGCTGAAGACCAAACCCTGGAAACCTCCAGAGATCAAAGAGACAGAATTATAACAGAGAAACTAGCACAGCAATCAGATACAGCAATCAGAGAAGTAGAGAGAGAGAAATGCCAATAACACCCAGCTTTAAGTTGAAAGTCAAATGCTTCCAAAGAAAATAGCTGAATGCAAAGAAACAAACACTGCAAAACAAAAGAAAGTTACTTCCATTTCTTTTTAATAGATACTATTGTATTTCTGGAAGTTAGAATGGTGCTTGAGATTTCCTTGAAAATATCTGGCTATCATCAGGAAAAAATATATGTAAATAACCCAAAGGGCCAATATTTGCTTTTAAAAGAATGATATATGGAAAGAGAATTCTGTCTTTCTGCCAATTTTTTTCTAGAACATAAGTCCACATTACTACAATGGTTTGTGTGGCAGTGCTTATGTTGGAAGTTTCTTTTTTTTTTTAAGATTAATAATATAAACCTACAATTTTTACATATTTCTCAAGACATAATTATTGAATGGGCCTATGGTGAATCCTACTTTTTAAAAAAACAAAACTACATTTTTTTCCTCTTTGACTCTACAAGTTTTTAAAACATGGTGGTTTTTCCCAATTTACGTACACACACATACACATGCACACACACATATATACAGAAAATATATCATAGGTAATACATATCCAATATTAATTGCCTTTGAGTCTTAAGTAATAACTGTCCCCTTAAATTTATGTGCATTGATGTAATAACTCACCATGGCATTCCAGAAGTTTTAGTTTTTATCAAGCCCTCTTCCTATCAAGTTGTGCTATTATACTATGATTTAATATGGCTTCAATTTTTTTAGTCTTCTCCAACCTCTAGACAGACACCTTCTGCAAATACTCATTCAATAAATATACATTGAGTAGTTCTTGTGCTCTAGCCATGGTGGTCAGTGCTAGGAATGTTAAATATTAGGATAAACTTCATCCCTGCACACATGGAAGGATTAGTGTGGAACTATGTATTAACTGAAATACATGGGTGAACATTTACTATGGAAGCACAAAATGCCTGGTCTAGTCTTCAAACCTTCCTCTACTCTCCAAGTCATAGCCGAAGTATTTATTCAGGTTTTTGTTAGTAGTAACTGGGAATTTTAGAACTTTTTTTTCTGAATTTCCCTATCTTCTATTCTATGTACTTGAATGAATCTTAACCACCACCATCAACTTCAAGTGTTGATGTACCATTATGATTTAATTGCTTGACTTCTTCAAATCCTCATCAATATCTTGTTATCCTATAACTGTGGCATAATGTTTTCCTATTTTGAATTTGCCAAAATCAAGTGTGAATCTAGAGAAGTCACTTAACTTTTCTGAACTTCAAACCCTTCATCTATAAAATGCATTAGATGGTTCCTAACATCCTTGCCAACTCTAAAAACTAAGATCTGTGAAATACAGTCTAAGCTCTCCTACAAAAGTGTTAATTTATTCCTTTTATAGTTGGTACTAATCTACCTTCTGCTTTTGACCACTGCCCTTTTGGAGCAATCAGACATGTGTGTTTATGTCTTAAACTTTAGCACAACCATCATATAGTACAGTGTAATCCAATTCTTATGTGACTCTTCATATTTTTATTTAAATGCAATGGCCTTCTAATTTCCAAGGACATTAAGACTATAATTCTAACATACAAAAATTGGGACCTTTGAATGTCATGGTGGGATTACAGTTTTTCATATACAGGGGTCATATCCTTTTTATGTTTTATATAATTAGTTCTTACCATAATATATTTATCACATGTTAGAAGATTTTCCAAAAAGGTCTGCTGATATCTAAGATGAGCTGTCGGTAACCTGATTTCATAAGTTTGACTGGCAAGCAATCTGCTAATATATTCACTCTGCCAGTACTTTATCACTAGAAATTTACTGTACTATTTAAGGTGTTTAATATCTGCTTGCATTGTCATGTAAACAGCAAACAGTTGGTTAACAAATTTGCATAAATACTGTTTTTCTTTTCTTTCTTTCTTTCTTTTTTTTTTTTTTTGGTCCTGATGCACTAATGCAAACTCCATCTGTTTCACAGGAGGTAAAAATACCAGTTCAGATTTTTCTACCTTTAACTTACTATGGATTCCTTCAGGTTGTCATGCAAATCTCATTAAATTCTATTTTACACGAAACAGGCCTCCTTACTATGGATAGGTTCTGCAACATCATTTTGATGTCAAACTCAGAGCTTAAGAAACAAGGTATTTTATAGTGAAAACTTGGAGAACCAAATATCTAGAAGTTGGAAGAGAAAAACTAGTAATTTTCATCCCTACTTTAACCAAGATGTTTACATTCATCGTATTGACAGAGCAATCATTATAGTAAACCCAAAGGGATAAGCCGGCATCTGTCCACCTTTGAACATACAGAATTAAAAAACTTATTCTGAGTTACCCAACTGAAATATTGAGAACCTCATTTCTATTCCATATAGTATAACACTTGAAATAATGTAGAAAGACCAATTTGAAATTTTGTTGAAAATTTAACAGTTGCTATAATCCTTGTAGTTGATAACTACATACATATTTCAGCAGAAGCACTCACCAAGCAAAAACGGAGTTATGTCAACAGAAGGGGCAAAATCTTAGAACAGAGCAGTTTTAATCAATGGTACATTGGTATGTTTAGCCATTATCATAGAAATGTGAAACTTCTATAAGTAAAGGAAACATTAACACCCAATCATTAAACATAATCTCAAGCTCAATGTGCATTGCACTCTGCATTGGGATCACGAAAGAAGTCAACTCAAGGAGACAGTTCACTTTTATAATCCAGAAAAAATATAATAACTATGTTTTAAAATATATACACATGAACAATGGGCAACACTGAAACCAGATATAGCACCCATCTGTCCTTCTCTGAAAAACTTCTTCCAAGGCAATTATTCTGCAGTATGCTCTATATCCTACAATAATATAAACCCTAAATGCATGCCACTTTATGTTATTCCACAATAAAGCTCTTCACATTTTGATAATACAGAGTATATTTTTTTATAATGTTTAAGCAATGGGCAGCCACAGAGATTAAGCACGATGGAATATTTTGGTTGGTTAAAGTACACACACACACACACACACACACACACACACACACACATTACCTGTTAATTTTATGGAAATGTGTATATCTCATTAGGTAGTAAGATGTCAGGTTAACAACAAAGAACTCTTTTAGCTTCATTTGTCAGGGATAAATAAAATGTAGGTGTAGATGAATGTCCTTAGAGCTTCTATTTATCAGAAAAAGTACCTTTTGAGGTGCTAAGAACATTTCCTCCACTAAAGTTTCAATTCTATGCTTCTAGGTTTAGTGGGACTGCTGACCAGGTTTTATGTTCTTCCTTATCAATTTAAGAGTAACAAAACAAAGCAAAAATATGTTTTATGGAAAGCTTAATGGCCTGATACACAGCCAAAAGGAAAATGTTAAATGTGAAGGAAATTATCAAAATACAAGACACTCTAATAGTTAAGGAATAAAAGTCATGTTAATTGCTTATTAACATCAGTTACAGAAACAGAGACAGAAGGTACTGCAATAAACAAGAAATAGGAGTTTGGAACTAGAAATAAGGGGAACACCCCATATTTATTGACAGACATTAAAAATATGACATATTTCCAGACATACTGAAGATGATAAAATGAGTTATATTCATGCCGTTGTATGGAACCATCATATAGCATTAAGGATAATGAGCTGCTCCCTGTGTATTCCAATGGAATAGATTTAAAAACTAGAATATCTATCAGATTTCAAGACATTCTCTAGTTTTCAGAATGATACTTTGGAAAGCCACATGGTGATTATAGCGGTATTCCCCAAAAGAACCTATTCACTCTACAAACATGTATGAACAGTTTATGGAAAATACAGTGCTGGAAAACATGGGGGGTGTGAAGATGAAAAAGACATGATCACTCTTCTCAAGAAGCCTGAATCCACAGTAGAAATTTGTTCACTGGGAGAACGTGATTCATTAAATAGGGCTCTAATTTGCAGAGATCAAAAGCTTTATTCAGCCCATAGCTTTCTATTTTTCCTCCAGAAGTGTAAAGTATTTACATAATTTATTTGGTTTCCCAGAGAGTCAGAATTTGCTTGAATGTTGAATGTATGTCTGACTTTCACAAACTCCCCCATACATACCAACATAAGTGCAGCTGACCCTTGCACAACACAGGCTTGAACTGCATGGAACCACTTATGCACAGATTTTTTTTTTCACCAAATCAGTACTATTGTAAATGTATTTTCTCTTCCTTATAATTTTCTTACTAATATTTTCATTTCTCTAGGTCACTTTATTGTAAGAGCATGGTATATGATATGTATAACACACAAAATATGTGTCTATCAACTGTTCATGTCATTGATGAGGCTTCCAGTCAACAGCAGGTTATTAGTAGTTAAGTTTTTGGGAAGTCAAAGCTATATATATAGATTTTTGACTTGCAGGAGGGTTGGTATCTCTAACTCTTGGGTTGTTCAAGGGTCAGCTGTAGATAGATATGTATGTATACATACACACACACACACATATACAGATATTCTTACATGGATATCTTATTATGCCTCATTGAAAATAACTGGACCAAAATTGGATTATTATACTTAAAGTCCCTTGCCTATTCTACACATTTTTATTTTTTCTGTTAATCACTAAAAAGTTCCAGGAACCAACTTCATTTACTATAAAAATTTGAAAATCATTAAGCAGGAATCACTTATTATTATAAATAATTATCTTCGCTTCACTTAAAAATCAAATGATTTTGTGCATTTTTATTTTCTGAGGACTAGTGTAAGAGAAAGAAAATATAATGAAAATATAAAGTATAATTAGAAAACCATAATAGAGTTACCAAGCTCTTAATGCAGAAAGAATGGTTATTTGCATTTGAGCTATCATTATAGGTAGAAAATAATTTGGTTCTGTATTAAAATTATGACTGCTTGCACTGCATCTCAACAGAACTATTGTACACAAAACTTTTTAAATGTCTCTGCTGATGACAATGTTACTTTTCGTAATTAAAAAAATGTCTAAATATGCCATATGCTTTCCGTATAAAAGGATGGCAAGCATTAAGTACGGAACTGTATGATATACCAAATTAATCTAATGTTTTATTGCTGACATCATTGTGAAGTATTCAAATAGTTCTATAAACTAGCGTATTTTCAAAATAAATAGCATACCTGTTTAAACTGAAATTTGAGCATATGCATGTATTTTCACAAGTCAAGTTTTTCTGACTAGAATCACTGAAAATTCATAGTTTTATGTTAAACAGATACTGAGCCAAGAACACTAAATAAATTTTCCCCTCCAGTGCTGCAGCAAATCACTATTAATACTATTGCCTGTTAACATGAAGCAAAACAGATGTTATTCTCTACAATTGTATTCTGAATATAAGCAGACAAATGCATATTATAGTTTTAATAAGCTTGAATACAAGTCAACTTTCATGCTTTGTCAAACTTTCCAGCAATTCCTAAAATGTCAACCTTCAATACTCTGGAAAGCAAGTTTTATTTTATCTAGTAGTTAAATATTATCTTTTATTTGGGGCCTCCCTCACTATAAATTTAATGGAATGACCAAAACTTCACAAATGCAGTAATGTAGTTGCTACTATAATACGTGAAACTTCTCAGCTCACTTCCCTCCTCCTCCTGTTTCTGAATAAATTTGTTCTGTTTGCATGTTTAAAAGTTCATGTCACCACACTTATTAAAGAAGTCTGTGGTGCGTTGGAAAGAGCATTTGATCTGGAATTACATTATTTCCGAGACTACTTCTATCCCTTAGTAACATTTAACTGCCACAGTGCCTTGGTCACATCACCTGTAAAATGCTCATTACTGCTCTAACTCACCTTATTTGGGGGAATATCAAGTAAGATCATGTACGGAAAAGTCAAATATAAAGAAGTGTTGTTCACTAGAGAAGAAACAAACCTGCACCCTTTCTCTGCACTTAACAAAGTGGTAAACCAACCACTTGAAATTGGCCTCTTCTCAACCCCAGTAGAAAGATACCAGCAGCAAAATTGTGTGGATTCTAGCTAATGCTCGGGATGCCTCTTACTTAATAAAATAAATAAAATTAAATTAAATAAAAAAAACCCCACTTCTTGCTCTTCCTCTCCATCTCTTGGCTCTATTAGTCAAGGTAATTCTGAAAGTCAGCCTGTAATCGACCTTTCATGTGGGGCCCTAATGCGTAGTGCCTTTGTACACGGTTCTCAAAGTTTCAGCCAGGGCCAGCAACCTTAGCATCCTGAAAACTTGTTGGAAATGCAGATAATTGACCCCACTCCAGACCTACCCCTGAATCAGAAACTCCCACGTGGGGCCTAGCAGTGTGGGTTTGAACAAGCCCTCCGGGCGACTGTGATGCACACCCAAGTTTGAAAATCACCGAGGTCGTCCCACCCGTACCCGTCTGTGTAGGGCACGCGAGCCCAGGTTCCCAGGCACCTTGTCATAGCTCGCAGGTAACTTCCCACCTCCCTCCTTCACAAAGCACCATGCATCCCCCTGCACTGAGCACGGGCGCTGAATCGACAGCTAAGACCGAGGGGAGACCCAGAAGCCTCCTGCATCCTCTGGGCCTCCGCCGGCCCCATGCCACCGGCTCGGCTCGGGAGGCGTCAGGCGGGGGTTGGCGCCAGCACGACGCGGGCCTGCTGCTCGGCCGCCCTTACCTGCACGAGCGTCATCTGCGAGCCGAGCGCCAGGAGGATCTTCTCCGTCTTGGTGGGGTACGGGTTGTCACGGTGCTTGTAGAGCCACTGCTTCAGGGGCCGCGCCATGTCTTGCAGAGCCTGCCGCTTGTGCCTCACCTTCCCGCCGTTCTGCCTGGCCCTGAACATGGGGGGGGGGGGGGCGGGTGAGCGGCGCCGCCCCCCCCCGCGCCTGCACGCCTCGGCGCCCGCGGCCACGCGGCCCGCTCTCCGGGGCGTCGGGCTCCGAGGACAAGCTGCGGTGAGGCAGGGACGGAGCCGCAGGAACGGGCGTCTCGCTTTGAGACGGCTGCTGGCCGCCAGGGGCATGTGGCGGGAAGGACACGCTTGAAAGGCGGGAGAGCTCGGCGCCAGGGCCCGGCGCCTGGAGCGGGAGGTGGCGTGGCGGTCGTTACGCGGCCTGGGGGCGGCGGGTGTTTAGGCTCCAGACCTGCGCCGCGGGGCGGACCCCTCTCCCCCGCCCCAGGCGCGCGGCCGGCTCAGGGTGTTGCCTGTCGGGAGCTTCCCCGAGGTCGACCCCTGGACGGCGGGCGTGGAGCAGGGATGGCGGCGGTCGTGCCGCCCCCGTTCGTTCCCACCGAGCTGTGTTCTTGATCCTCTGGACTCCGCGCAAGTGCTCGTGGAGGAAGGACACACACACACCACCCCAGGGGCCTGTCCCCGACCGAGGAGAGTTTAACAGCTGTGGAGAGCTCGGTCCCCGAGGAAAAAGCACGTTCAAAGGGGGAGGGAAGAGGCCGGAGCCGCGCGGAGCCCCAGGAGGAGGCTTCGGCGCTGCGCTCCCCGGCGGCTCCGGGAGGTGTCGCCGCGCCCCGCGCCCCGCGCCCCGCGCCCCGCCGCTCCGGGAGGGCCGCGCGCCTGCGCCGCAGCTTCCGGGACCTTCGCCTCTTGAAACGCTCTGAAATGCAACTCCGCTCCCAAGGACTGGCAGTGACATTTCCACGAAACCCAATCTCTGTCTCCCCAAGCAGCAACGCCGCAGAACAAGCAGCTGATGCAATCTCTCAGGTGGAGACGGCCAGGACGGCCGCCGCTCTCCCGCGGGGCGCTCAGGCAGCCGGAGGGAGCCGCCGGCCCACCCGCGAGCCCCCGCTCCGCAGCAGCCCCTCACCCCACCGAGCCGACCCCGGCGCGCCAGGCCGGCCGCCTCCCCCTCCGGGCTCGCAGCGGGCCCCGCCGAGCCGCGCGCGCGCGCGCCCGCGCCCAGGGCGCCCCGGGAACTGCCGACCTTGCCAACACCTTCGAGGCAGCGCCGAGGCCCCGTCGCGACCTGAGAGGGGGAAGGCCGCGGGGCCGGCCTGACCCGGGAAGCCCTGACCGCTTGGCCCCGCCCTGTTGCTTGGCGTCGCGCTCAGCCCCTTGTGCCCAGCTCTCAGCCGCGTCTGCACCCGTGGGCCGGAGCCGGGCAGGTCGCCCGCGACCCTGAGGTGCAGGTATCGGGGGACCGAGGGGCCGTCCCAGGTGTTCTCCCTTTCCAGCAAGCCTCCTGCGAGCTGCCCTGACGTGCCGATTCCCCTGTATTTGGAGAAACTAATGCTGGAGACCAGGGGCGGAGACCTTCCCTCCCGGGGACTCTGGGTCTCTAACCCACGGGCCTGGCCGCCCCTTGCGCGCCCCGCGCCGCCCACCGCTCCCACTGTCCCGGCTGCAGGCGGGGGGGCCCCGGGAGGGTGCGCGTACCCAGTCCTCCGGTGTCTCAGGCCGAGGTTGTCCTTGAGGGGCGGGCCGTCCGGAATGCCCACCTCGGGGCGGGCGTGGGCGCCGTCCAGGACGCCACCGTAGGGCCGGCTGCCCCGTTCCCGGTCCGCAGCACCGCGGTCCTCAAAAAGCACGGCGCCGCTGAGCTTGTCGAAGACGATGGTGTTCATGGCGCGGGCTGGCAGGGGCGCGCCGCGCGGCCGCAGCGCCTCGAGGCCTGGCCGCCGGGAGCTCCGCAGGGCTCGGGTTCTAGACGAAGAAGATGCATCGCGTTACTCGCCCAGTGCTCACAGCCCGACGCGTCCCGAGCCCCGGGCTTGGCCGAGGCCCTGGGCCCGGGAGCCGAGGGGAGGAGCGGGGCTGCGGCACCTGGACCCGGGAATCCTTGCTCTCCCCACCTGGCTACACCGGGAACCCGCCAGCCTCCCCTCCCCCCCAGCCCTGCTCGCTCGGCGGGGGGGGGGGGGGGACAGGTCCCTACCCTCCTTCTGGGCCCCCGACATCGAGTTCCCAAGGAACCTCAACCGGGAATAATTTACCTGCGTTGGCAAAGGAAAGTAATTCCTAAACGAGTTCTTTTCTTGGCTTTAATCTGGAAGAACTGCAATCGGGTTAGCGGAGCCGGAGAGGCGCGGGGAGGGAGGGGGGTGTTGGTTCTTCGGGCACAACGGAAGTCTAAAGCATCGCGGAGCTCCCGCTCGGGTTATAAGGACGGATTGGAAGGAAGGGAAATTTGGGGGCAATATGAACGACTACATCTGCAAGTCCCGGTTAATGAGTCCCAGGCCACACTGGGATTCCGGGGATTTTCATGTTTTCTAGATCCTGGATGGTTTGGCTGAAACCCCTGCGTTCTAATTCTGGCTAAGGTCCCTGGGGGTAGGGGTGAGGGCAGGGAAAGTTAGTTCACTCCGGAGCCAGAAAGTTAAGTGGCGTCAGAGGCAAATGCACCACTTTGTGTCCCTCCCCCCCCCCCCGCGGTCCTCCTACCCCCCCGCCCCCGCCCGCTCCAGGACGCGCAGGGTCCCGGCGGGTCAAAGGCGCCGGAGACCCGGGCCTCCCGGAACCCGCTGTCAGGGCTGTCCTCTTCCTCGGCGCGGGGGTGAGCCTGGAGCTCGGAGCCCCTCCTCACTCGCCCCTCTCTGGAGCCTCGGGGAACCATTTCAGAGGTTGCATAGGTGTCAGGAGCGGAAGGAGGCATAGCGGTCCGCGCACCACCGAGCCTGCGGCTTCCATCCTTGGAAAAAGCTTGCAGCTCACCTCCGGGGTCGCGGCGGCCCCGAGCCTCTGGCCGCAGAGCGCCGGCCTCAGGTTCAAGCCCGCGCCGCGGCGGAGCAGCGGAGTTACCGCCCCCATCACCCCGCCTCGCGCCTCGGGGGGAGCTCCTGTTCCTCCCCAGCCGCCTCGGCACTGCTGCCAGCGCCCCCTCACCCCGCCCCGCCCAGGCTGGGGCAGCCACCCCAACACGTCCAGATCTTCTGCCTCGCAGAGCGCCCGCACTCGCCAACGCCCCCTAACCCCGCCCTCCCGCCGCCTCAGCAGCGGCCACGCGCGACACTGAGGACCGTGACCGTGACCACTAGGAGACAGCTACCGTCGGGATTCCTGGGGAGGGGGCCAGCCTTCTGCGGAGTGCTCAGTGCACCGTGGGCTGCGTCCTCCCGCGCAGACAGGTACGTGTCTGAGTGTGCACACAGCCTCGGCCAAGGGTGTCAAAGCAAATTTCCGCGCTTGCAGCCCCTGTTCTACCGTCAGGACTAGCCTCGGTGGTGGTGGTGGTGGTGGTTTTTTTTTTTGTTTTTTTTTTTAAATCAGTGCGCGTAGTGCTTTGCGTTCACGCCGAGGTGTTTGTCAAACACACCCTTTCCCACTCCGACTGTGTCTCTCCGCCCCGTGGTCCCAGGGTCAACGGCGAGTTTTTCCAGGCGACTCCGCCGTGAGGTTTGCCATCCCGGACCTTGTCCTGGCCGTCCCAAGCCCACGCAGAGGTCGCAACCACAGACACAGACGCCCGGCGCAGTCCGGGGCTGCAGGCTGCAGGCGAGCTGGGAGGGGGCTGCAAGGGTCCGAGGGCCGGGTCCGGAAGCGAGGGGTTCGGGGCGTGGGGCGTGGGGCGTGGGGCGTGGGAAGCGCGGCTGCTGGCCCTCACCCGGCGCCCAAGCGCAGTCCCCAGCGCCCCTTTCTGCTCCTGCACCCACCCCCCTTACCCTCACCCTGCCCCGCTCCAAGCTGTCGCTTGGGGAGCTCCCTGCGTGTGGAACTACCCCACCCAACGCCCGCGGACCACTGTAAAGCCGCGCAGGAGCGGCCACCCCGGGGCGCGGACCTGGAAGCGCGGTGGGGGCAGGGCGGGGAGCGCCGCGGCGCAGGAGGCCGAGGGAACGCGCCCTCCGGAGCCGGGGCGAGCCTCGCGTCCCTCGCGCCCAGCACGACGGCGACCTGGGCGGTACCTGGGGCGGTGCGGCCGGCGGCCGGCGGCAGGGCGGCTGGCTCTCCCGCGTCGGGGCTAGGCGCGCTCCCATCCCCGCCGCATGTTCTCGGCGCGGGCTCCAGCGCGCTCCCCGCAGCCACTGCCGTCCTCTCGGCTTTATTTACCCAGACGGGCGCGCGCCGCCCGGGAACAGGAATGCCGAGGCCTTCTCATGTTTCTTGACTGCGCGGCCCAGCCGGCGAACATCCTGCGGGCGCGGCATCCACGTTCCCGGGCCGGCGAGAGGAAGCCTCAGCACCCTCCCGGCCGCGGGGACTGCCGCGAACCTCGCAGACGAGCCGCCGCGGTAGGCGCCGCCGGGGAGGCCCCCCCGGCCCCCGCCCCCCCCCGCCCGCCCGCCCGCCCGCCGAGTCCTCCCCAGCGGGGCCCGGCTCTCAGATGCGCCGGCCCCGCAGGCGCAGAGCAAAGGGGCCATTTCCTTCACACTTAGGGGAGAAATTGGAGAAGCCGCAAGTAGCGCTGGGCTCGGGCTCCCGGAGCTGAGACTGCGGTGCAAATCCCGCGTCTTAGCTGGCCCGAGAGCCGGAGATTTAGCCACGCGTGGCCGGGCAGGAGAGTGCATTGCGATGCGCCCTTCATTTTCTCCGCGATTCGCAGGAGTGGAGTTAGGGCTCAGGTTTGCGCCTCTAACGTGCGAGCGTATTACGGGAGGTGCTTGCGCCCCGGGAGCTCCTTTTCTGGTGTCACCGGGCTTCTGGGGTCCGGGCTGTCTCGGATCCAGGCGCACGTCCACCGTCCGAGGCCGGGGCTGGAGAGGCTGCGCTCGCCGTAGGACACCGGGGTGGAGGGAGGCAAGGCTGGGGCGAGGCGAGCCCAGGTGCCCAGCCCACCGTGACCCAGGTAGAAAGAGAGGGCGAGCCCAGGGCCAGGGACCTGCATGCAGGAAAGGGCATGGAACTGGGAAGAATCCCGAGCTGGGACACAGTGCAAGGAGTCAGAATGCCTCTCAGATTCCCTTATTGATGATAGTTCTCTTCCCACCATCACCCTAAATATAAGAGTAGCGAAAGCCGCGATTTGGGTGCAACGGGAAGCTCAGAGCTTCTGGCAGCCTCGAGGATCCTCCAGGCGCCGAGCACGGAGCCGCCCGCGTACTCGCCGCGGGCCCTGCCGCCGCAGCGACACCTTCATCTTTTAGTAAGAGCGAAAGTAGATTTTCCCAAACCTGAAAGTTATGACATCATTATTCTTTTCCCCTCAAAGGTGGCTGGGTCAGCTCTGGGGCAAAGGCCCACCTAAGCATCTTCCTTTTATGGCCCTGGAAGTGGTTAAATATATCTATATATTAAAGCTACTATTTCCAAGACTAATCACACCTTCGAATTTTCCATTATGTTATCTCCCAAAATACGCGATGGCAAACCCGGCAGTGGCACAATCTAAAGCAGAACAGGACGAAGGTTTAAGTTTTTGCGCGTTAGGCAGATAAATATTATCATTTGATCACATTTCCCCGTGTCCTTGTTTTCCTTTCACGTATAATTTGAGGTTGGGACGTTAGCATTTTGTCATTGGCGCCGCACTTGACTTGCTGAAGTGTGAATTCAATATACACGTCGGTCTACAGAACTCGCTGTGGGATTTAAAGTCCCGTCATAAAATTTCAGCCACAGACTTGCAGCGAATAAGCTTCACAACAATTGATAAATTGATAAATCACAGGAAGAAAGAGAGGGATTCTCTCCTATGGCTCTATGATGGTGGTCACCAGACATTATAATGAAATCAGATGTAAAACGCCCCTCTGACATCTATTTTGGTCAGCTGTGCTGTGTAAAGCAACAAGCATGTACTTGGTTGCTTGTAATTTCATTGTACAGTACTGAGTTAGGGAGTAGTATATACTGCATTTTGTTGTTTTAGTCTTAACTGCATTCACGCAATTTTAAAATGCATTTAGAGGACTTTCATCTTAGATATATTTACGAATAAGATTTGTTTTCTTAAAACGTGATATAAAATATACAGCAAAATAATCTTTGTGTGAAACATTTTTTATTTGGTATAGGAATAAATATACACACCTTTGTCTTAAGTCACTGAAAAAGTATTGCAGAATTATTTTAGATAATAGTTTAGTAATTAGAATCCATTTTAAAATAAAAAAAAAAACAGTGAAGGGTTGGTTTTTAAATGAAATCGTATGGAGGATCCCTCCATAATATACAAATGGGCATGTGTTTTCTGATAGACCAAAATCTTATTTTTGCAAGTTTCATCCTCTGTGCAAGAATAAAGTTTCTTCTTTATTTTAACCCACAGTTCAGACACAGTTATCATTATATTAAATTCCACCTCTTCTGAAGATGAATTTTACTGAGCTTCTAATGCTATGTTGTAATCTCAGCATATGAAATGCTGCATTATAATCCTCAGAAGCAAACCTTCAAGTTTTAGAAAACATATCAGAAGACCTAAGAGAATATGTAGTTTGTGGGAGATGGCCATGTACAGGTGAAAGAAAAAAACAGCTTAGGCCAGAAGTCAGAAAATTTGAGTCCTAATCTTAATTTTGGTTAGTTTGATCTTGGTTTAGCCTGAACTTACTAAAGCATAAAAGATGAAGATATTAAGTTTTCCACAAATTTGCCATATGCTATTATTAAGATTTTTTTTTTTTATGTGAAAGCAATATATTACTACTGCTAAAGCTAGAAAAATGTTAAGTAAGAACATTTGGCAGAAATCTTGATTCATTCTATTAGACCTAGAGTGTCATTATAAACATAAGCAATTTTCACTTTCAAATTAAAAAAAAAAAAGCCTTCATTTTAATCATTTTGGTATTTTACCAAAAGGAGCCTGACAGTTCAGAACAAATATTGATTAAAGTTTTTGAAAATAAGGATTGCTTTTAAACTCCCTTTTTCTAGTTATTACTTATAGGCAATGATATAAATTACAAAGCCAGGGAATGACTGTCGCTTCCCGTCCAAATGTTATAAAATAGTAAATTTATGAACAAATAGCAGGTTCACCTCACACTTGGCCAGTGTGACTTGTAGAGATACATGTCGAAGTGCATAAGGGAAACAGCGAAGCCCGTAGTGAAAGCCACAGCTGCAGAAACATGGTGGGTGAGCCAGCAGAAATGGGAGCCTCCAAATTTCTCACAAGGCATTTTTTGCTTTGTTTATGATTTAATTTTAATTGCATAAATAACGCAGGATAAATTCTCTCTGAGAGGGCCTTCTCCATAAATTCACTCACAGCCAAGGAACAGAGTACAAGTGAAAGTTCCTCCACCCAGTCACGTTCCTGGGAAGCAACCACCAAGAGGTGGCCACTGCTGATTTGATGTGCAGCCTTTGGCTCCTTCTTCTCTGGGTTCACATACATGAATGCAAGCAAATCATCATAGTTTCGCTTTCTGACCTTTTGAAGTAAATGAGACCATAACTTACACCCTTATATAAACGTACACAGACACACAGAATTAAACTAAAACTCGCTTTTTCATTCGATTTCATAGAGAACTTTCATATTAGGACATATACATGTAATTCCGTACTTTTAAGTCTTACATGATGCTCCATAATCCATTTAGTCATTCTCCATCATCATTTCTGCCTTTTCAATGTTCACTGTAATAAACATTAAACACCTTTGTTGGACTATTTCTGCACAAGTGTAAGCATGTTTCTAGGAGTAGCTATACAGATGTGGAACCCCTCCTGGGTTGAAGGAGACATGATTTAAAATTTTTGATAGATATTTCCTAATTTCCCTCCAATCTATACCCCTAAAGTCCCCGTTTGCTGACATGCTGCATAGCATTTCATATATTTGGACATCATAATGTTTGCCAGTCTGATGAGTAAAATAGTGTCTTATCGTGTGAGAAGATTTTCATTTGCTTATAAGCCATTTGTATTTCTTAATTAAAGAAACTTGCTTATATTTTTATTAGATGCCTTGTTAATTTTATAAAGATCCTTTTGTAAATCATTTTTCCATGATATATATGTTTTATATAGTGCAAATATGTTACCTGGTCTGACATCTGCCTTTTGCCTATTTTGATTTTGCCTTATAGGGGGTTTAAAGGTGAATATAGGTCAATAGGTCTGCATTTTCCTTTATGAATTCTTGGTTTTGTGTCTTCCTTACAATTTTGTGTCTGAATTTTGTGTTTTTATTTTCTTCTAATGGTTTTAAAAAATTATTTTCACTTGGCTCTTTAATCCTCTTGGAATTAATCTGTATATGTTGTGAGGTGGAAATCTAATTTGATTCTTTTTTCTTCTTCAGTTGAATAGCTAGTTATTCCTGTGGTGTCCCTTAAAGAGTCCCCCCCCCCCCCCCCACTGATTTGAAATTACTTTTCTGGTGTACATGGCGAATTCCTTTCCAATGTAGATTGGTCTAAGAGATGTTGCAAAACACCCAAAAGGCTGTAATAAATTTAATCTTCAAAATTTTAAAACCATCTTGCGCTCCAAAGACTTCCAATATTATTCTGTTTCTAATTTCAGAGCATGTCAAGTATCGAAATAGTAATATGCATGGCCTGGTTATGGTTCTAATTTAGAAGGCTAATTCAATACTGTTCTAGGACGAAGTTGCCTTTTATTTTGTCGTGTCCTGCTCGAAGCAGGAGAGCAGTTTCGGGCAGCCGTATTCTCCAGAGTAGAGGACGGCTGTACAGAGCTTTTCAAATGCATCACATAACCAAGTGGTAACTGACCACCAGCAATATAAGGTTATTTGTAAAAATGATGAGTCCCTGCCATCCATCATTTGAAAAAGTAAAATGCATCTTTTTTTTTTTTCTTGCTCAATTCTTAATGCAATGTGAATTACTTTTTTTTTTTTTTTCCACAAAGCAACCAGTCAATATGAGAACCTTCAATCTGCTTGCATATTAGTCAAATTCACTCTGGACAAACATGCAAATATTTTGTTGCCAACACTCCTCAAAACGTTAGCTACATAAAAAGTACAGAAATACAAATAATGAACAGTCAGTAGAGCTGAGATCCAGGTGGGTTAATGTTCTTTTTCTACTTCCCAGAGCTTGAGACAGGGCCTGAAGTAACCGTGAAGCACTAACACTTCATCTTTTCGTTTCATTCCAAAATATCTTCGGTAGCCACCAATAATCACAGAGTCTCTACTCCATTATACACATGAAAATATACTATATTGTGGAATCTTGAGGTGAAATCTGGAGAACGTTTTGTCCTCAAAATGTGCATTGAAATACAAGAATTTCTCCCAGGAGACTATTCTATCTTGAAAATCAATTTGCTTGCACATCAAAACGTGGCCATTTAAATATAGTGAAGACTTTTGATCACCAGCTAGTATGACTCTATGTTTGGAACCAAAATGGACTTCAGGTACTCAATAGAGTTTTATTTTTTTTTTTTTTCAATAGAGTTTTAAGATGTAATTACTCTATGTACTTCATGCTGTATCAAGCTTTTGGCTGACCCCACCACCCCATCCATCCTCCCTGCTTTCATTTTTATCCTGTTTTCATGTATGTGTGGTTTATTTGAATAAATTCACCAAAGGAATGCATGTGAGCAAAAGTGATGTATTCAACTTTTGCTTAATCTGCTTAAAAAGAAATTGCTTGTCCTCTTTAACTCTTCCCTGTTACCAAGGGCTGGAACACGGATGTGGCAGTGACCCACATCTATTGATCAGATAACAACTCAAAGAACAGCAGAGAGTCACAAGATGAAAGGAACCTGGGGCTTTGAATGGACCACATGGATGAGAGCTTCCGGGCTTGGGCTCAGATAACTCTTTCTGGGAATGGCTGGACGGTAAATGTGTGAGGTTTTGTGGGTCATAAGTTCCCCGTTCAACTCTGCCACTGCAGTGTGAAAGCAGCTGTAGATAATGCTTGAGTATGAATGAGTCAATGAATGAGTGTTGCTGTGTTGCTGTAAAACTATTTAATGGACACCGAATATTGAGCTTTATGTAATTTTCATGTGCAACACAATATACTTCCCTTGACCTTTTTTTTTTTTTTCAGTCATTTAAATATGTACAAACTGTTCTTACCTCAGGAATAGAAACAGACAGCAGGCTAGATTTGACGGGAGGTTGTGTTTGCTGGTCCCCCGCACCTGGGCTATTCAGCTCTGGCCTCTTATGAGGGACCAGTAGACTTCCCCTTCTTGAAGTCACAGTACTTTGGGGTTTTGTGACAAAGGGAACTTAGCCTATATGCTCCATAATGAACACCTGTACAAAGTTACCACCAGCGGGCTTAAACAAAGCACTTTTAGATGACTGGAGGCTTTCCCAAACAGAGGGAACTCGAAGGATGTCAAGAAAGCATGCTTTCTCCCCTCTCCTCCTGAGAATGTGTTAAATATGTTTACAGAATCAGCCTAATTATTTTCACAATATTTTTAATGCTGTTCTTTTTGTATTTTAACCCCCCTTTTTAAAAAAAAAGTATTGACATACCTTTAGACACGGTATTGTTTGGGTTTTGATGCGTATGTTTTTTTTTAAGTCATGGAAAAATGGTGATTAATTTATAAGGATTACTGTTTTCTAGCTCACTTCCTCCTGCCTCTCCCCCAAACCCCACAAAATTCAAACTATTTTTTCCATTGTTTTCTTTTTAAATAATCAACAGTAAATATTTATGGGACACCTGCATGCAAAATCCCGTGCCAAGAACTGCACTGAATTTGATTTAAAAGACATGATCCTTGCCTAGCTTAGAAACTTGTTAAGAAAGCCCCAGAAAACAAACATACCTCATCTAAAATGTTCTAAGGTGTCTGATATAAAGATTGCTTGAATCCAGTAAATCTGTAAATCATCTGTAGAAATTGCATGAGGGAGCATAAAGACGATAGAAGGGACATTTTATGTGTCTGCTAAAAATTTTGTAACCATATTACCAACATCCTTCCAGAAAACATGCAAAAAGATCATTATTTCAGAAATTTGAGCCTGATTGAAAAACAGCATTTTCACCTCTTACGTCAGACTTTTTCAAGTTTTATGCCAAAAACCTCTGGGTTTCAAGAGAGATTTTTAGGGCTTCCATTGGAAAAAAAAAAAATACGGCAAGAGTAAACACAGGAGTTGTTAGCTCATCTTTCCTGGTCCAGGCCTTCCTGAAACCTGCCTCTGGTCCTCCACCTTTACACTCTTTTGGAAAACTCTTGAAGGGAGAGGGGGTTTGGAAGAGACGAGTTTTGAGAATAAACTTGTCATATGTGGCAGTGAGGTAATTCTTGAGAGAGAAGCCTCTACCTCTCTCCTAAGACCAATTCTTGCCCAAGTGTCTCGGCTCCAGACTACCCCGGCAGGCAACTTATTGGGGTGGAGTGGTGGGGTGGAGCAGTTGGGCCTTCACCTAGAACTATACAGTGATCCTAAGTAATTAGCTATCTGTTTGTTTTGATATTCATTGATCTTTGCTAAGTGTGCTTTGATGTTGTCAGCTACTACAAATCCTGTTTTAGAAGGGAGTGTGGGCTATACAAGAAAGGGAAAAGGAAAAAAGCTGTTTATGCCAATGAATTGTGCAATTTAAATAGCCCAAAGTCTAGGATAAGAGAAGCCCTGTAATATCCAAATATCACAATTTTTTTTTCTTGGACCTGCAGTAGCGGTCAGCTCAAGACAGAATGTCCTAATGCTGCTCTTCTGGACTCTTATAAATGGGGACATAGTTATGGAATAAAAAAAAATTTACATCATATGCACATGGCACTTACTACATGCCCATGTACCATCGTAGGCACTTAACTCATGTCATTCTCACAGCCATCCTTTGGGGTAAGCACCTGTTAGTGCCCATTTTGTAGAAGAGGACGCCTAGGCCTAGAATTGCCCTAAGTCACGGGTTGATCACTGGTGGAGCTAGGATTTGAATGCGGTCAGGCAGGTGCCAGAGCTCATTTGCTGAATCACCTAACTCTGACTAACCGCCTCTCTGAAGGTACGCTGGAAGGGTAGAGAGAAAGAACGTTACTTGGCTGCATCATTGTAGGCACAGCTAAATACGTGGTTGCACACCTTTTGGCTCCTCATGCAGCAGCAGGAAATTTGACACCAGTGTGTTTGCTTTCCTTTCTGTATGTGACCTTGGTGGGGAGCAGATAGACTCTCAGTGTCACCCAGAATGTGATGACTTCCCACAGCTCCGACATCATCGCAAAAGGCTGTACTTCCTGTTAAATTTCATGTGTCTGTTCACACTCAAAAGCCAATAACTGCTGACTCTTCTGTGGGTTCTCTCAATCTGGAGAACATCCTTCCTACCAGGCGGTGAAGTGGTTCAGCAATGAAAAACAACATACTTTGGAACACCCCCAGCGATCTGGAAATGTTGCTCTGTTATAGGAATAGACACAGCAGGATTGTAAGTGGCATATCCCAAGTGGGGTGAAAACCAGTCGTTTGACTGAGAGGCCTAAAGAGATGATAGTGGCGCCTACGACTTCATGAATTTCTTGCTGTTTTGTCTCTGTTTTGTTTTGTTTTGTCTTGTTTTTGTTTGGGATAGCTTCTAGGCCTCCCTCTAATATTCGTGTAGTCCAAGGCAAAAGTACAAATGGACGCCTACACACCATATGTCTAAATATTTAAAAGTTACAAATCAAGCTAAAAACACTGTTAAATAAAATATGTCACATCCCTCTACCTTGACAACTATACTATCATGATGAAAAATCAAAAACTATTTAAAGTTATGATTTTTCTTTGAAAAATATCGAAGACAAGTTGGTTTAATTGTTACTGCACATGTCTGGATGTTTTGTTGTTGGACTGGCAATGTTAAATGAGTAATAAAATGAAAGAGACACAATTTGTAATTTATTATGTATTTATTTAATTAAATTTATTTTCTTGTCTTCATTTCAGTAAAGATCACTGTGTTATTATGATCGATATGCTCTCATAACTTGTGTTCTGAAGGAATTCAAAGAAAAAGTAATTCTACTAAAAGTGTCCAAGATATATTGAATATGTGAAATAAGTGAATATATTTTCATCAAGAATGTACATTAAAGCAAATATAGAAAATTTTAGGTTTAGAGTTATTTTTTTTTAATCTTTATTTATTTATGATAGTCACAGAGAGAGAGAGAGAGAGGCAGAGACACAGGCAGAGGGAGAAGCAGGCTCCATGCACCGGGAGCCCGATGTGGGATTCGATCCCGGGTCTCCAGGATCGCGCCCTGGGCCAAAGGCAGGCACCAAACCGCTGTGCCACCCAGGGATCCCGGTTTAGAGTTATTTTAATATAGTTTATATATTTTTAATATATATTGTTATGAAGTGCTATTTCATTCTAAAATACATTATATGTAACATTCAAATAGAAAAGAAAAATTAATAATTAATGAATATAGGATTTTAAATAAAGCTGAAATTTTATTTAATATTTTGGAAAATTAATTTAGAATATTCCATATAAATAAACTTATCTGTTCATGCTAGTGTTCAAGGCATAGCTGGTTGTCAGTGTAAAGTACTGATATCTGATTTCATGAATGACAGTCTAGATCTACACACTTATCAATCTTTAAGTGATATAAATTGTTTAATATTGCAAAATGTTCTGTCACTGCCAGGTGCAACCACTGCAAAGATTTGCTAAACATTGAATATCTTGTATTGGAGAAGCAAGAAAGTGATGCCAGGCACTTCTGGAAAACAAATACTACACGAAGCAAGGCTAGATTGCATTCAGAGGATTTGCTGAGTTGATTAACTTATCTTTTCTCTCTGCTCTTGAAAGAAATGCTCACCTCTAATGTTCTTAGCAGGATAACCAAAACCTTTCCAATATTTGGAAGTGATTACCTTTTATCCTCAGGTTATACAACAAACAATGTATAGAAGAATTCCTATGGGCCCTGAATGGTATTGGTCACAGCAGCAGGTTTTTTGGTTTAAAGTCATTCTAATGAGTGCTAAGTCCTATACAACAGAGGCACCGTGTGCTCTTTAATACAGTTACCTGCACACAGGTGTATGATGTAGGTCCTTTCAAAGAAAGGTTCAGGGCAGTGGCCCCTTGCCCAGGTCTAAAGGTGATACTGGTTGTTTCGAGTGCTTTTAAATTTTTTGCATTTATTTATGTACTGATTTACTGACTTCTAAAAAATTTATTAAACTTGGGTTCTCTGATGAATCAAAATGAAATCACACTTACTGAATAATTCCCATGAGTTTATCCTCTGATGAGCCTACAATGACTAATGCATGTGACAACACCTGAAGTGACAGAAAGGCGTGTCATTTTTAACAGGGCAACATACATTTTTAACAGGGGCAATTATTACAGAGCCGTTCTTAGGAAACAATATTTTCACTGAGGGTCAGGGGATTATACACTTGAGCGAAGTCAGCTTTGCAAATTATTTCCCTTAAGATGAATGAGGAGACAGCTGATTATGGGCACTGCATATGGCTACTACCACTTACCAGCCTTATTCACAGGCAATCATGAGCTCCACAAAATGCTTTTTATTTCCTTCAACACCATGTTTTTCAACATGTAGCTTGTGAACTGCCTTAAGCAGGGGTACTTGTTAAAAATGCACATTCCAGATCCCAACTATACATGCTGAAAGTCAGGTTTCCTGGGCTTAGGCCCTATGGCAATGCTAACACAGATGTTTCTCAAACCATACTTAGGGAAAAAATTGATTTAGGGCAGTGGTGCTTAAGCTTTTTAAATTATACACCCTGATTAGTAAAAAATATTTTGGGCAGACATCTCTAACATATAATCATGTATTTGTAAATAGTCTATGTGCACTATTGTCCTATTATATCATGTTAATTCTAAAACACACAAAAAAAATTTTTTTTAAAGGCAAAGGTAAGTAATATTTTTAAAATATCTTTTTCTCTCAGTGAAACAAAAATATTTTTTGCTTCCAGCAAAATATAATTGTTAATAAGTAAATATATATTAATATGATCAACAGGTTTTAGTGAAAGCATTATAATTTGAATTGCTTTATAATTAAAAAAATCTTGGCTTAATAATAATTTAAAAGTTGGGGCTCAAGTTCAGGTTAATTAGAGACTTGTTTTTCATGTCATCTCAAAAAAAGATACTTCAAGACAAGACAGATTCACACAGAACAGGTCAATTTCAGACCGCATTTACCATTTGTTTTCAGCCCACCCCCAATAAAAGAAGAGTTTGCTTAAAATTATGCTTACAAGTCTTTGGGGATCCCTGGGTGGCTCAGCAGTTTAGCACGGGCCTAGGGTGTGATCCTGGAGTCCCAGGATCGAGTCCTACATCAGGCTTCCTGCATGGAGCTTGCTTCTCCCTTTGCTTGTGTCTCTGTCTCTCTCTGTGTCTCTCATGAATAAATAAATAAAATCTTTTAAAAAAAATTATGCTTACAAGTCTTCCTTGATATCAATCAGTTCTTATAAATTAATCACATGTTGCATTTTTATTTTCAACAACTGACTTTAATAATTCGCTTAAACTCTTTGAGAAATTTTAAAATAGATGTGAAAGTTTCTGTTTTCAAGTTTTTAAAGTGTGATCGGAGTTTCAATAGGCAATACAAATCATTTTAAGGAGCAAAATCACACAATGGTGGGTACACTTGTAAATCATGAGTGTCTTTTGGAAAACAGTTACTTTCTCAATTATTGTTAAATGTCATCTTTACCTGAAGGGGGCAGATGAAGAGTGTTTTATGCTTTTTGTTCTTAAATAACAGCTAAGGTAGATTCCCATTGAAAGTCATATCCTCAAGAAGATAAACGAATGACCGTGGCTTTTAAAGCTGAAGTTTCAGAGGTGTAAAGGAAATGGTGAAAATGATGAGGCTGCCAAGAAGTGAGCATAAGCTAGATATTCGGAGACCTGTGTTTTATGTCCACTGCTTTCATTTGTATCCCATAAAAAAGGAGCAGTCATCGATGCTAATTGCTGACATTGCCAGTTCACTGTGGGAAGGGTATGGAGGCCTCTGGGATAATTGGGTGCGTAGTGGAATTCTTTACTGTGAGGGAGAATAGTAACAATAGCAAGAGCTGGTAACTATGGAACCCTTAGGTGCCAGGCACTGTCCAGGGTTTTATATGAATCACTTCATTTCTTACTCACACAATGTCCTGGCACAGTCCTAGAATCAGGTTTTTCTGGATGAGGAATCTGAGTTCAAGGTCATATAGCTACTAAATAATGGAGCCAGGAGTCTGGCATGTTAGGGATTTCATTTGTGAATCTGGGGATTTAAAATGCAGGCCTGGCCCTGGACCTACAATTATGACTCAACTCTGACTTCCCAGTAAGATGGAGGAGGTACTAGAGGGTCCCTGGGGGGCTGAATGCTACACACTCAGGAAACTGACCAATCTCCTGTGGAAGGTGCCCTCTGCAATCTTAAATCTGCAAACAGAGCAGAGGCTAAAATAGCTGATCTTGTCAGCTGATCTTGTGGAGCATTGATTTCCTGAAGACTACAGCCTTCTTGGCAGGATTTCCCCGGTTGTTTTGGATCTCATTTACTTCAGAATGTGTTTCTTTAATTTCTGTGACATATAGAGATGCAATATTAGTGGCTGGGGCAATTTCTTGCCCCATTATAAATATTAGTTTATGTTTTCTTGGAGGGCTTCCTCTGATTGAGTCAATACTTAAGCATCCATTCTATTCCAGGCATTGTGCTTGATTCTTGAGATACAGTGGTTTCAAAAATCTGTCCCTTGCCCTCAGTCTAGACAGAAAGAGGTAAGTGGATAGGTAGTTAATATAGCACGTTGAGATTGTTTTTAGGGCTAAAACGGCTGTGCAGAGACTTGGAAAGACAGAAAGCTTCCCAAAGGGATGATTTGAAGATAGCTAGGTGGAGAGGTACGGGCTGCAGAGACTTCATTCACGTGTGTATCATCATACTTCAAAATAGGTATCATGTGCTTCCTATCTCTTTCCTAACTTCTGTCCTTGCCCAATACCCTCTTCACAGATTTCCTTTCATTGCTCTTCTGTTTTTAATTCCTTCCTTCCTTTAAAACAGAATCACTTTCTTATGTTCAGAAGATATATTATTAGCAATAAACAAAAGGAGATGAGCAAATCTTCACCAATAGTCCTTACCGAAGATTAAGAGTTCTCTGTTTAAAGTCATTGAAAATTATTTCAGTAATCAGTGTGAGGTACCAGAGAGGTCTAAAATTCTAAGGGCATTAAATCATGGGCACTCCCACCCTCAGTGTTTAATTCTTATAGTTTTTAAACCACACACACACACAAACACACACACACACAAAATCTTATTGTTACAAACACTGCTACCTTGAGAAAGCTAGAAAATAAGATAAGCAAAAATTAAGAAAAGAAAAGCACTATATTCCCACCATTGGAGATTATTTTTAATATCTTTTTGATTTGCTTTCAGATACTTTTTATATATGGATGTATTTTTATAAAAATGAAATGATTGCAAAGCAAGTTGTTTTGTATCTTGGTTTTCTAATGATCTTTCCCTTTGTGAGTCAAAATTTTAATCTTATCTAATAGTCTATCTTGAATCAGATTTTCTCAATTATCTTCATAATACCATTTAGAGCTAGTAAGTCCTACGTGTTGAATCTAGTTTTTATGGCTCTTGGTTTTCTTATACTTTAGCATCATCCTTAATTTTTTTCCCCATTGTACACTGACTTGTTGAACAGATCCGACCAAGGACCCTAACAGAATGATTCGTCTTGGTTTTGTCTGGGCTTCTTCTGGTGCTATCATTGAACTTCCCCCATCCACACTATTTTCTTATGCTGAAAGTTTGGTTTAAACTTCTGTTCAGGTTATGTTAAACATTTTGGCTAGAATATGCCACAGGTGACAGTATGTGGTTTTTTGTGTGTCACATCAGGAGACATAATGTTTGATGGCTCCACCATTCATAATGTTTGATGGCTAAATTTGAGCACTGTATTCGGGTGTTGAAAATCTGATCCTTTTATGAACGTACACTTATGTTTTTCTCCTGTGACTAGAAAGAAATCTTTGTAGTTTTGCTTTGGCACTTTATAACAGTTAGATCCCCCATAAAACATGCACTTAATGCTTTTTAACACTACTTGACAACCTTGCCTAGGTCAATAATTTCATTAGGGATCAACAATGATTAAAATCTAATTCAATCCTTCTTTTTCTCTTAGGTGATACTTTTCTATGAAATAACACTTTCTTTCATCAAGTGGTGTTGTTTTGTTTTGTTTTGGTTACTCTGTAATATAGTCTAACTGGGGCAGCAAAATAAATGTTTAATATTCCCCATTAGATACATGTTTTCAAAGGAAAAAACTTACTTAATAACTGCCTCAAATGGTGACATCTGGTGGGGAGGGCTTCTTTTTTCAGTATCATTCTCTATTCATGGATTTTCACTGATTCAATCAATGTTCCTATATCCTTGAGACATTTCTGGTCTAAAAAGTTTTAAGTTGAGTAATTCAGTATCAGTTGTTTTACACTGAAGTGCTACTTAAGAGAAACAGATACAGCCAATTCTACAATTTTATGAATATTTTGAAAAAATGAGATTGACAAGATGGTGAAAATCCCTTTCATTACACATGACGAGCCACCTGGCTCGGAGTATGCCCTCCCCCGGTTGCAGTGTGTGAAGTTCAGTCTGTCAGCCTCACAAGATGAAAATGAATTTACTCTTGGAAAAATGGATTTACAAGGCTGAAAGGGAGGCACCATTTCACTAACTGTTCACTTGTACCATAGGCAAGATAAGATGTCTCTATTTAGAGAATTTTTCTTTTTTATTTCACAATACAGATATGGAACTTCAGATTTTTTCTTACCCATTTTAAAAAATGAGTTGATAAACAGCTGACTACTGGGTTAGTGGTGCAGCTCATCATATAGCACATACATTGGAAAGAGGTATATATTTATTTGCTTGTTATTCTGTCTTCTAAAGTGAAGTCAAACCAAGAAGAACATGAAAATGACAAATGTGTGTGAGCAGGTATATATAAGCATGTATACATGCATGCATTCACAGAAAGATGTATTACTGAATTATAATGTTACTGAATGTCTTGACTTCAGCACTGAAAGTCTCGTGTCTGGGTAAACACTCCAGTCCCAGGCAAAAAGGGATGGTTGGCCACCCTAAAGTTACCAGATAGAAACCACATGGGATTCAGCAACAGATCTCTGATCAGTCTTCCTGTTCTTGACTCAGACTTTTAATAAGGCCTTTAATTCAGACATGAGTTAATATGTCAAACTGGCAGGAAAATAACTTATTAAGTACATAAGAATATGAATTCAAGTAAGTATGAGGAATGCACTAAAAGTCTTTAAAACTGCCAGTATGAAAAGGATCAAGAATTGTACTCCCTATTTTTTCTTCAGAAGAGGTAATATAGCTGCCAGTATTTCTGAATATTCCAGCCAAAGCTTGGAAAATAGCATGGCGGAAGGTACGAGGTACTTGAGTTGATTTTCACGATGGAATTTTATTTATACAGAGAACATTCATTGACTGTTTAGTTAGAAAAGACCTTAAAGAGTTATAGAATCTATCTTTCCACATCTAGTCAAGGCCACAATTAGATCATGATGGGATTCTACCCAATATATGTTTAAAGACCCTCAAATAAAGAGATGTTCCATTATTAATTTTATGCCTCGCCTGAAACTCTCATCCTTTATATGGAACTAATTACTTTTCTGGTTGATGCTAGAGAGTGTGAACAGCAGAAACCATTCTCTGACTAAGGTTAGAAGATTATTTTTCAATTTCCTTTAAGTATTTGAATTCTAGAAGCTCTTAACTTTTCTTCAAAGTTTGTACTTTTAAACTTTTGATTACATCTGTGCTCTGCTCCAAATCCCTAATGCATACATTTGGGTATGTTCTGCATTCCTAATAGCTCCTAGGTGATGCTGATGGTTCAAGGACCATACCCTTGCTTGCTTGCTTAATTGAAGTATAGTTGACACACAATGTTACATAAGTTTTAAATGTACAACATAGTGATTCAGCAACTCTGTCCATTATCCTATGTTCACCACAAGGATAACTACCATCTGTCACCATACAACACTATTACAACACCGCGGACTACATTCCCTATGCTGTAACTTTCAAACCTGTGATTTATTCATTCTGTAACTGGAAACCTATATACCTCCCACTCCCCTTCACCCATTTTGCCCCTCCTCCCACTGCCTTGCGCTCTGGCATCCACCAGTTTGCTTATTCTGTATTTATGGGTCTATTTTTGCTTTTTTTGTTTATTTGCTTTGTTTTTTTTTTTTTAACCACACATTGAAGAGCAAGGTTGTGAAGAACTTAGTTATAGCTTACTTCAGACTTTTCTTCTTAACCTAGAAAGACAAATAGTACCCAGTTAGATACACTCTTTACAGAAAGCAGTGGACATGGATAGAGATGGAAAAACTATTTTAAGGGTATAATTGGTATAGAGAAATATTTGTAAAAACAAAATAAGAAAGCTATTTCTGTAGCATAGTGACTAGACTATGATATAAATAGTATATAAGTATACTTATAATAGTATACTATTACTTATAATAGTATATACTATATACAATATAAATTGTATATAGTATTCAACTATACTATATACTATATACAAATACTATATACAATACTATACATAATGAATACTATATACAATGAATACTATATACAATGGTGACTTATCCTGTAATTGCTGATTGCTTTAGTTATGAATTTTTTTAAATTCACACTTATTCACACTTTAATTGCTGATTGCTTTAGTTATGAATTTTTTTTTTTTTAATTTATTTATGATAGGAACACAGTGAGAGAGAGAGGCAGAGACACAGGCAGAGGGAGAAGCAGGCTCCATGCTCCGGGAGCCTGACGTGGGATTCGATCCCGGATCTCCAGGATCGCGCCTTGGGCCAAAGGCAGGCGCCAAACCGCTGCGCCACCCAGGGATCCCCTAGTTATGAATTTTTAATTCACACTTTATAACTAGATTTAGACTTATTTTACTCCCCTTTGATGAAATTATTTTTCTCTACTTATTTTTTCTTTTTCTTTTTTTTTTTAAACGATTTTATTTATTCATGACAGAGAGAGAGAGAGGCAGAGACATAGGCAGAGAGAGAAGCAGGTTCCTTGCAGGGAGCCTAAAGGGGGACTCAATCCCAGGACCCCAGAACTGTGACCTGAGCCCAAGGCAGATGTTCAACTGCTGAGCCACCCAGGTGTCCCAATTTTTTGTAACATGAATATATGAAATTACTTTATACAAAGAAAGTTCACATGTGGAAATGCAGTATTGCAAATACCATAAACCAAAAACATTTTTATATTTTGTAATTCAAGTTAGCATTTAGATTGGGGTGCCTGGGTGGCTCAGTCAGTTGTACATGGGACTCTTGATTTTGTCTCAGGTCCTGATCTCAGGGCTCTGAGATTGAGCCCAGCCTGTGGCTCCATCCTGAGTGTGGAGTCTGCTTAGATTTCCTCTCTCCCTCTGCCCCACTCCACTGGAACAGCTGAGGGCAGTATGGAAAACCTCAAATGTGTCTGTGAGGAGGCCTACCAGAAGACATAACAAAACTGCAGAGGCAAGGCCTCTATCGTACTTCCAAATGCCAAGTCTCGCGCAGGGTGCATCTGATTTGTCAAGCCTAGATCACATTCAGAATCCAAGCTGCATGGCAGTCTGGAAAATGTAGATCTTAAGTTTCTAGTCTCTGTGACCTGAGAAGGCCAACTAGAAAAGGGATGGAATGAATGGTGGTCACCAATACTTTATACCCTGTTCTAGAACTATTGTTCTAGAATAGAAGCTCAACATCTACATGGGATGATGTTCTTTTTTGTCAATTCTGACAAGTCAGTATATCAATCTATCAACAGTCTTCCTGATCTTGGTTAAACCATAAAAGTTTGATATTCTCAGAAGCATACCAGAATGAGGCAATCTTAGATTTGAAATAATCGAGTTATTTAAAGATTTTATTTATTTGAGAAGGAGAGAGTAAGCACAAGTGGGAGTGGGGAGGGGCGGAGGCAGTAGGAGAAGCGGGAGCCCAGTGTGAGATCATGACCTGAGCCAAAGCCAGACACTTAACTGACTGAGACACCCAGGCGCACCTTGAAATAATCACTTTATTTTTGGATCGGTGCCTTCATATATATATTTTTTTTAGCTAAAAAATGCATTCTTCAGGTAAAATATCCCTTGGAAACATTATACATAAGTAAATAAATAAATAGCTGCCCTCCTCAAAGTGGCGGTAGGGCTTGTTGGCAGAAATATTTTGGGCTTCCTGTGTATTCCAGGTGGTTGCTTAGGTCTTCCAGATTCCCTTGAAGTTAGCTTGAGACCATGTGATGGCTTTCCGGCCCTAAAACCCCTGTGGATCCTCCATTCCTTTCTTCCCATTGCAGACAGTGGAGTCTATGTATTGATATATAATAGCATCACACTATGATGACAGCTGGACCCTACGCTTACTAGATGGAAGAGGTCTTTTGCCTTATGCTAGTGTTTGTGGGGAGAGAAATAAACATTCATGATAGGATACCATTGAGATCGTATGCCATTGCAGCATAGCCTGGCTCTCTTGACAAATGTGGGCCTGAAGTCTCCACCTCTCATTCTTCCAATGCCAGCCTCTTTGCCTCTCCTTTTCTCTCTGCTTTCTACCTGCCTCCCAAGGCAAATCTACATCACTACTTCCGGGTGCACAGTGTGTAAACCATTACTCTCGGCTTTTCAAGTACCCCCTCCTCTGGTTTTAAAAATATAAACAACTGTGTGATAAATGAGAATTACTTTATAGATAAATGGAGGATAGGAGTGGGGTAGAAATTATGTTAAAATAGGCACAAGGGGTCCCAATTTCTGAAATAAAAATTACTACAGATACTATATCTAACCACTTGAAAATAGTATATTTGACTAACAATAGAAATAAAGTTATATTATTCAAATAAATGGGAACTATATTAATCAATCACAGATCATTCTACCTAATGAAGAACATTATCATAATATACTATAATTAATCAGCTCATGAAAAGCAATCTCGACAAATAGATCACAAAATTCAGAAGGGTTTATTTGAAAGATTGACAGGTTTTGGGGGGAACAGACCTATTGCATGACTCATCCAGGAATTTGATTACTTTCTTTTCCTCATCAAACATTTCCCTGCAATAATCTTAGGCACCAGAGATCAAGCAGTTGACCTCACTGATACATTGGAGGTCAGACTGTTTCTGTCAGCTTCTCTCTGGGATCCATGGTGTCCATGAATGTCTAGAAGGTCAGAAGGAAGAATGTTAATGGACTGAATATGGATCTACCTGCATTTACAAAGCAAGCTTCTAATCCATTCACACCTCAGCTCAGATGCCACCTCTTAGGGAGATCTTCCCTGACCACCTTATCTGAAATAGCTATACTTTCCTCCCTGATCACTTTCTAGGCCTTGCTTTACCTTATTTTCTTCATACCACTTATCACTGATTGAAATTCTATTGTTTATTATCCTATTTCTTCACTAGCACATAAGCCCCACAAAGAGAGGTGCACCTGGGTGGTTCAATAAATTGAGCATCTGACTCTTGGTTTTAGCTCAGGTCATGAGATCAAGTCCTGTATCAGGCTCTGTACTCAGCACAGAATCTGCTTGAGATTCCCTCCCCTCCCCTCATTTGCTCATTCTCTCACTCAAATAAATATTTAAAAAAAAGAAAAAGAAAAAAGCTCCACAAAGGGAGAGCTTTTGTTTAACATCACTGTAACTCCAACAAATACATTGCCTGGTACATTACATAGTAAGAATTCAATATTTCTTATATTTCTTATGGTTCTTTGCCAGACACAGTGGAGAGTTTCCTCTGATCTTTTCTATGAGAACCTGGTAGGGCTTTTGGAGATAAAACTCATTCCACCTTCCCAAGGCTGGATCCCACTCTGGAGTTTTTAATTCTCAAATTTGTCTGCACAGAGCCTCCAGCAATTTGTCAATTACAGTTTAGGTTTCCTATGCCATTAATGGGTCTCTAGAAGGTTTTTTCCTGCGTGGGATTCACCTATCTGTCTCTATAATTTTTGAGGCAAGGGTTTGCCCTATGACCTCAGTTCTCTAATGGATCCCAGAATTGTTGTTGATTCAGCTTTTTTTATGTGGATAGGAGAGATAACTTCCAAGTTCTTTTTGTGCTGGACTGGACACTGGAAACCATTCAAAAATTTTACTAAATAAGTGAATAAATGCTATAAGAATGTACAGCTATCAGCTGGCTCACTATTCTAGTTTTGTAAGTCTGAACTTTATTTTAATCAATCACAACATAATTATACAGGAAGAGATGAATTCTCATGCCAGTGAATGGCACTTCTCTGATGACTGAACTTTTGGACTGAACATCATATTATTTGCATAATATGGAAAGTGGTATATAAAAGTTACATTATTTATTAATTAATAATTCCTTAAACGGAAAGCAACATATTCTAAATGTATTGATTGTGGTATAGGCTAAGCTGCAATAACAGATACTTCCATAAATCATTGGTTCAAATATAATAGAAGATTATTTCTCTCTCTTACAGTCTGGAAGGAGATGGTTGCCCACGTTGGGGTGGGCAAAAGATCAGATAGAGACCCAGGCTGAGTTCAAAGAGAATATGTAACCGGATCCTGGCTGTTTAGTTAGGAAGGATTGTATATGATCCAAATATAAAGTGTGTATATGTGTGTACAGGGCTCAGATGAATCAATTTTAGCATAGCATTCCATTTGAAGAAATATATACTCCAGTAGCCCAACAGAAATTAAAAGACATTTTAATATTTTATGTGCATTTCTCAAGAACTGTTAGGGAGATCTGTGCCATAACCCACAACAATACTTTAAAAAATATTATCTGTCTTCCACACTTCTTTCGTACTCCGTGTTTTTTGCAGTCTTCTTAAAATCCCCCAATTCCCCTGACACCCACCTTTTATGGCTTTTCTGTGTTCTTCCTCCTGCCCCCACCTTAAGCTCTTTCTTATTTAGATCAATTTAGAATTCAGCTTCTTTTTATGGTTTCATTTCTGCTTTGCTCATTACCTGGATTCTCCACAAGAAAGAACCCAGGGCTGACCCAGAAAGCAAATATCCTTTCCCTTTGCTTGACTGCAGCTCTGGCCCAGTTGCTCTCCCTGTCTTCTAATTTTGCATTACAAAAACACCAAGAACTAGACTGGCAAAGAAAGACCTGCTTAAGGTGGTGGGGGAAGGGTAGAATCTGCACAGACAGGACTGGGGAGGCAGTGAATACTTACACGTTAAGACGTCTTGTTTCCATCACACATATATCATTAAGAGCTCAAGTGAGGATAATGTGGACCGTTATAACTCCAAAACAGATGGAAAATCTCTCAGTTTAAAAATATTCACAAAGCTAGATTTATGCAGATGTTCCACCTGAAGGCAGCGCTGAACAAATTAATGCTCACTGTGGACTATGAAAGTCTAATCTATAAAGTGAAAAGGGAAGAGAAGGAAACTGAAAATTACTGAGCACTTACTCAGTATTGGGTTAAGCTCTTTAAACAATGTCATGTTATTTAAAATCCCCCATAACCCTTCAGATCAGTGTTCTCGGCTTGGGGATCTATAGACCATATTCTCACTCATATGTGAGTGCTGAGATTGAAAAATGCTTGTGTTTTCATACCAAAAATAACATGAAAAATGTTTAACACTATATAGTGTGCCTGACATTAACCTTTTTGATTGTAATTTAGGTGCCTGACATCAAGCTTTTGATTGCTGAGGTATCCATTTCAAATAAGTCCATCTCAAATAAACATACTGCCAGCTGTATGACACAGCTACTAGCTAAACAACTATGCTAAGGAGTTAGGCTGCCCTAACCTGTGAAGGTCCCTTTTCAGAAAGTCCTGTGTCACCTAGATAGATGATTGCTTGAGTCAACCCAATTTTTCTTTCTTGTACCCCAATTCCTGCTTGGGATGCTGTAAATTCTCCAATAAAGAGTGAACCCAAGAAACCCTAGGGAACCACACTTGGATGCCAATAAAGTCAAAGCCCCAGATCCACACTCCTTCCCTCTCTCTCTACCCATGACCTCACTATATGGCCCTTGGATGTGCTGTGCACCCTCCAGGACCTCCAGTGCTCTTTTATCTTTGGCACTGAGGTGCATCTTGCAAATGTAAAAACACAAAGGCTGGTACAGCCACCACCATTGACTCTGGTCAGCGAAAATGTCTATGGGACCTTGCCATAAATAATATGAACCCAGGTGATTGGCCTCGGGCATTCCTGGGCCAACGCATTACTAACAATTGGCTGGCACTGATAGGAACACAGGGGCATGTTCTAGATCATCAGGGAGATTATCTTATAATCAAATAATTCTAACCAAAGAATCATATGACTATGCTACTGTATGCTACTGTGATTGAGGTAGACTAGTGAGAAAGGGATGCAGTCAGACTTGATCTGTAAATGACATGTGTAAGCCAAGTGAAGGCCAAAATATCTCATACTGTATGAAATAAATGATGACTTTGTAGGAGCTAAAATTCAGAATTGGGCTAAGAGATTTGAGTCATCACCCGGCATATGGTGGTAAAGTCATATTCTAAAGAACACGCCTAAAAGCAGTATTAACATTTGCGCTGTGATTTGATATAAACAAAAAAAAAGTCATCACATTGTTAATGCTATTTCCTTGAGGTTTGTTGTTTTTGTGAGTATTTAAACAAATTTACAAAATGTGTTGATTTATATCAGGGTGGTAAATTGGATCATTCTTCCCAATCTTTCATCTCTCTCTATCCCAGCATTCTCTGTTCTACAAGCCAAGCTTATGTCTTGTGACTTTGCAGCACCCCTCACTAGAGAAGGCAGAATGCCGTAGGAAGCTGGAAAAGAGGCAAGCTGTTTATGTGGCAGCAAAACACTGGCAAAACCGTTGCTTTCAGTGGCCCAAAGGCAAAAAAAAAAAAAAGTACTTAATGAACCTGTGGCAGACAGAAAGGTTCTCAATCAGAATGTTGATAATGTGATAATGTGAACAGGCTGTAATTTGCTGCATTCAAAAAGGTACAACAAGAAAGTGATGAGCTCAGAAAAATTGGCCAGTTTGTAGGCAAAATTGAGAGGGGATGTAGAGAACCTCGAAATTCCAGAAGCTGTAGGGTTGATAAATAAAATCGTTTCTCCTTTCCATTCAGTAAGAGATAGAATTTAAAAACACCTTGTATTTGAAAGACCTACTAAAAAATAGCCTCACAGAAATGACAAAATCCAGGCACAACCTCATTAAGACCGACCTTAAGGCAATGTCTGGCATAGATACCTTCACCTGGACAAAATGACTTTTGAGAAAAGTGATTATGAACTCAAAGTACTTGTAATTAAATCTAGAGAGAGGCCTCACAAAAACTACAGTGTGGATTTTGGCACATGGAGTGGCTGTAATTAACGGCATCAAAAATCCAACAGGTTTTCAAGAGCCATGTTTGCAAAAGTGCTGCCATGCTAGATGAAGAGATTGACTTTGAGATGGATCAAAAAGCTCTGGGATCCCAACTTTCTACAGGTAGCAAGTGGGTGAGAGAGCTGCTCATGTTCTGCAATACTATTTCAGATGTGGCCCCAAAGGGTGGAAAGAAAAATCACACCGGAGGCAGAGCAGGGCTGTGGAGAACAATGGACTGGGCCCTTTGTCCCAGGGAGCAGAGCCAGGGCCTGAATAAAGGACTGTTCCCTACCCTAGTGGAGAAACTGGCTGATAATCCCTGTTTCAGAGTGTCTGTGGACCAGTTGACCCCATATGCCTTCCAATCTTCCCTTCTTTCAGATAAGAGAGTTTACTGCTATTTCTTGTCCCTGTTTTATGATTGTTGGCAGAGGGTGACAGATTCCTTGGGTTTGTTTTGGCTTGTAAATATCTAGATTGGGAAGAGCCACATCTGGCCCCAGGGTAAAGCACAGATCCTGAACTTTGAACCCCATGCTGTGACTGGATGAGACTTTTTAATTAAAATGTCTTGAGAGGCAGGGGTGGGGGGGAGTACGTCGCAAAAGGGAGCAAAGTGAATAATTATTATTTGAAGGAGACTGTGGTGGATTAAGCAGCTGTCGTTCTCAATTCTTCATATACTTCCTCTTATAGATCTATTCATCCATGCTCTTTGCCTTGGGACTTTGCAGTACCTTGACTAGAGTAAACTAAGATATTTCCTTGCCCCATTGAAGCTGGACCTGGCTGGAATGTTAATAAACATGATGAGGCTTTAAATATGTGTGCATGGTTTGGCATTGCCTCTTTAGTCCAGTAATACATCATTAAAAAAAACCTAAACAAAACTCAAAGAGCCGAAAAACCCAAACAATAACAACAACAAAAACCCCATACTCCGTGTAGCCTCTGATCTCAAAATGAAGACTTGAGGAGAACTGATTCTACTTGTAACCTGGGGCTAGTCTTTACCTAGTCTACCTGACATCAGCCAAATCCAGCTGTGAATTAAAAAAAAAAAAAAATTTAATGTGCAAGCAACAGAGATCTTTGGTGCTTTCATTTATGCAATCAGTATTAGTTGACTAATAAAATTCACATAAGGAATATAAGCATAAAGAATTCATACCTCATTTTATGTTTATACATCGCTCATGTCATGAAGTTAGAAAACATTTTGAGTTAACAATAGAGTTCAATTTTTTTTTTGAAGATCTCCATGGAATTATCAAGTTTTAGAAACTTTGCCTTAGAGAGTTCTGATTAAACCCATTTTCTACTATCTGTCTTTCTGACTCTTTTATTAGTTTTAAGTATCTTCTCTTTTGGTTAGGTGACTATTAAAATTTGCTCTAAGGGCATAAAGAGATTAAAAGAAAGAAAAAAGTTTTCTAAGAAGAAAGATAGAAAGGAAAAAGCTAAACTGCTGAATTCAGATGATGCAATTTGGCAGAATAATATAAGCAGAACTGTGAATGTCCAAACCCTGTCAGAGATTTTCACCATCAAAGGATTGACGTACCAGGTTTGTGCATCCCTACTGCGGCAGACAAGGGCAGCTTTCAAAATACTTCCAAACTTGGGACCATTCATCAATAAGGCTGATACTAACATCAAAATGTGCAGCCTAAAAAAAAAAAAAAAAAAGATAGAATCTTGCAGAATTAGACCAGGAATGAGAGGCCCTTGGGGAATAAAAATGCAGATTACAAAACAAGTAGAATCTTTTAATATTCAAGAGAGATTTTTTTGTTGAAGTTTTCCTCACTAGACCATAATTTGCGTAGCTTCAGACATTAATCACATCATGGAGGGGTGAACCCCCCCCCCACCCCTGATTTATTTTTTATGTGTCTCACTGTTAACAAACTTTTTTATATTTAGAAAAAACTTGAAAGCTCCTTGGGGATTTGCACAAACTGTTCCTAAGGTGGGCCATACAGAACCCTGTGGTCAGTCACTCCATGAAGGGAGCTGTGGCTTCCTTCAGTCTTTACCTCCTTTGGGTGAGCGGAGGGGAAAGGCTAGAGCAGCTCAAGCTCCTCCCAGTCTGTCTAGAGCGAACTATAGTGACCTCACAGGTTGCTTTCACACAGGCAGGCTGATAACAAGAATGTCTTGTTTATGAGCATTACTTCCTCAAGGAGTGTTGTGGGGATACTAACGTGGTAAAAAGACGGAAAGGGAAAACTAACAAGGAAAGGAGGTTAAGTCCTCCACCTCCAGCCACCAAGAGCCAATTTTCTCACTTTAGAAAACTTCATTTCTGAAAGCTCTCAAAAACCTGCCCACTTCTTAATTTACTAACCATCTCTTGGGTAAGGGTACTCACCTCCTTCGTATGACATGTTGGGGCACATTTGCTCTGGAAGCAGTTTGGAATCAGAGAAGAATGGTTATCCCATAAATGTGGGGTCTCTTTCAGGGAATGATGCAAAGTCATTCAGTTTCAGGAGGTGAAACTTAGAAAGGTTGCTCTTGCAGATTCAGGGTCCTGGGGAGGTCATTCTGGTTTGGAGACTCTCAGCAAGCCCTTGTGTCCAGGCTTCTTTGTCATTGATAGCCCGAGGGATAAAGAGACTAGCTGTTTAGCTAGGGCAAACTCTGTTCTGGAACCACTGTGAGGAAAATAATACTTCAAATCAAATTCATATCAAAAAAATTCATGGATTTTTGGTCAAAATTAAGACTCGCACAGTTATCTTTATTATTGGTTGATTGATTGCTTTTCCATTGATCATAGGTGAGACCACTTCGTTTCCATCTTTACCTTTTCTACATTCTCCTTAGCTCCTTTTTTGGGGGATGCTAATCCAATTATTTGTGCTGTGGGGGTGGTCATGGAAAAGGAGAGTGGCTGCAATTATGGAAGGAGTGGGGGGTATGGATCTTATTTTCAGTGCAGTTTTTGCAGTAGATTTCCTTTAAAAATTACATTGAGCAGGGATACCTGACAAAAATATTACTAATACATAACTCTGAAATTAGATATAGCTATGTCTTATGTAGACCACTGTACATATCCTTAACTTGAGTAATTAATTTTGGATAGATACATTGCATTATTTTTATTTTAAAATTCTTTTAAAATCAGGAAAATTATTCTATTTTAACAAATACAGAGGACAAACTGGTAGTTGCCAGAGGGGAGGTTTTTTGGGGAGGGGAATGGTGAAATAGATAAAAGGGATTAAGAATATAGACTTATCATGATGAGTGCTGAGAAATGTATAAAACTGCTGAATCATTATATTGTGCACCTGAAACTAATATAACACTATGTTAATTATACTTCAATAAGGTTTTCTTTTAAAAAAAAAACAACGTTTTTGTTGAAATATTTCAAGTTATTTAGAGGTACATAAAAAATGTCCAATCTCTCTGATAACAGTTTAACACTTTGGGGTATATTCTCCCAGACATTACACATACCTCCATATATAAATGGACTTTAACAAGCTTTTCTCCCCCTAGTTTTCACTGATGCTCTTCCCATGTGAGTTTATGTAATATAATTCATTCTTCTAGACAATTACACAGAATTGTATGTACTAGAATTTATTTAATCATCCCTTTATCGATTGGGCATTTAGGTTACTTCTAATTAAATTTATATTATAAACAATGTTGAAAAACAACTATGTAGAAATACATTTTTACTCACTTAGAAAATTCTCTATAGGAAAGATTCCTAGAAATGATATATTTGATTGGCCTTTGTGCTTTTAAAATATTCATAGATGCTACCTGATTATTTTCCAAGAATTTTACTAGCTTATAAATGCATCAAAAATAGATAAATTTTGGGATGGCTCGGTGGCTCAGTGGTTGAGCATCTGTCTTTGGCTCAGGTCATGATCCCGGGGTTCTGGGATTGAGTCCTGCATCAGGCTCCCCAAAGGGAGCCTGCTTCTCCCTCTGCCTGTGTCTCTGCCTCTGTCTCTGTGTCTCTCACAAATAAATAAATAAAATCTTTTAAAAAATAGATACATTTTCTTCCAAAATTCCTTTGAATTTTTATGCAATCATAGAATTCATTTAAAAAAAGGACATTTATATTCCTAACCTCCAAAGTAATGGTATTTGGAAGTAGAGCCTTTGGGGGGTAATTAGGTTTAGAAGTGGTTATAAGTGTGAGGTTCCCATGATGAGATGAGTGTCCTTATAAGAAAAGGAAGAGCATGAACTCTCTCCATCCCTCTTTCATCCCCCTCCTCTTCTCTCTGCTGTGTGGGGACAGTGTGAAAAGGCAGGCATCTGCAAACTATGAGGAGGATTCTCATTATATTCTCAACATGCTTCACACCCTGATCTCAGACTTCTCAGAGAAATGGATTTCCATTGTTTGTCACCCAGTTTATAGTATTTGTTTTGGCAAAGCCAACTGACAAATACAAGAGTTTTCTTTCCAGTTAGGGTGTTCTCAGCTGCAAGTGATAGAAAGCCTAATTAGGTGGGGCTTAAGCATTAAAGGCATTTGTTACCCTCCCCCCGCCCCACCCCTTAAGAACTTCAGGGTTTCAGGGAACTCCAGGGCTGGATAACCTCACAAATCCATCAGGGGCCTGGGTTCCTTTATCTTTGCACTGCATTGTTCACACTGTGTTCTTACACATATGTAGGAATTCCTGCCTTTTCTCATGATCTTGAAATTGCTGCCACAGTTCTAGGTGTCATATTCAGACAATTTTTATTTATTTATTTTTTTTAAGATTTTATGTATTTATTTGACACAGAAGGAGAACCAGAGAGTACAAGTAGGGAGAACAGCAAAGGGAGAGGAAACAGCAGGCCCTCCACTGAGCCCGATGTGGGGTTCGAACCCCAATCTCAGGACCCCAGGATCATGACATGAGGCCAAGGCAGCCACTTAATGACTGAGCCATATGGTCACCCCCAGATAACAACTTTTTGAGGCAGAAATGGTAATATGTGTGACATTCTCAGAGTGAGGAAACCTTTGCAGCCCTCTCGCATATTTAACGCTAATGTCTCACTATGCAAAATGTAGTCATAGACAATGAGATTGTCATGATTATCTTGCTTCAGTGAAGACTTGCCCTCTGGGCAGGGAAGAAGCCTACCCTTCTTGTAAAATTGATTGCTTTAGTTCTGTATTGCTAGAAAACAAATTACCCCCTGAATATAGCAGCTTTAAAGAACAAACATTTATTATATCACACAGTTTGTGAGAGTTGGAATCTGGGAGTGGCTTAGCAGAGTGGTGGTGCCAGTTGAAGGTCTTTAATGAGGTTACAAAGAAGTTGTCAGCAAGCACATGAGAAAATGCTCCGCATCACTTGCCATCAGGGAAATACAAATCAAAACCACAATGAGATACCACCTCACACCAGTGAGAATGGGGAAAATTAACAAGACAGGAAACCACAAATGTTGGAGAGGATGCGGAGAAAAGGGAACCCTCTTACACTGTGGGTGGGAATGTGAACTGGTGCAGCCACTCTGGAAAACTGTGTGGAGGTTCCTCAAAGAGTTGAAAATAGACCTGCCCTACGACCCAGCAATTGCACTGCTGGGGATTTACCCCAAAGATACAGATGCAATGAAACGCCAGGACACCTGCACCCCGATGTTTCTAGCAGCAATGTCCACAATAGCCAAACTGTGGAAGGAGCCTCGGTGTCCATCGAAAGATGAATGGATAAAGAAGATGTGGTTTATGTATACAATGGAATATTACTCAGCCATTAGAAATGATGAATACCCACCATTTGCTTCGACATGGATGGAACTGGAGGGTATTATGCTGGGTGAAATGTCAATTGGAGAAGGACAAACATTATATGGTCTCATTCATTTGGGGAATATAAAAAATAGTGAAAGGGAATAAATGGGGAAAGGAGAAAAAATGAGTGGGAAATATCAGGGAGGGAGACAGAACATGAGAGACTCCTAACTTGGGGAAATGAACAAGGGGTGGTGGAAGGGGAGGAGGGTGAGGGGGTGGGGGTGACTGGGTGAAGGGCACTGAGGGGGGCACTTGATGGGATGGGCACGGGGTGTTATTCTATATGTTGGCAAATTGAACACCAATAAAAAAGAACTTTATAAAAAAATTGTCAGACTGAGTGGCAGTAATCTGAAGGCTTGACTATGACTGGAGTATCTGCTTTCAGAATGACTCAGTAACATGGCTGTTGGGGGTGAGGGGAGCTCAGTTCCTGGTTGGCTTTGGCTGGGGTGTTGGCTCCTTGCTGGATGTTGGTGGGGTGTCAGGTCCATGCCATCTGAGCCTCTCCACATCTGGGCTGCTCATGCTTGGCAGCTAACTTCCCGGAGGGCAAGCATTGCAAGGGAGTGAGTAGTAAGCTGCACTGCCTTTAGTGACCTAGTACCCCAAGTCATGCACTGTCACTTTTACTTTATTCTATTCATCAGAAGTGAGTCACCATTAGGTTCTGTCTCTTACAGAAACAAGTATCAAAAAATTTGTGGATATATTTCAAAACCATCAGAGAAAAGTGAGTAAGTGTGGCAGCTCTTTCACAAGGGAAGAAATGAGGGTGGCTGATGAGACAATTGATTATTTTTTTTACCTTCCATTCTTGGTTTGCTAGGTTTTTAAAGATTGTGTACACTTGAATTTTATCAAAAATCATTTCAATTATAGAAACAAATGTAACTTTTTTCTCTTTTAATGTGTTGGATTATGTTCTTAGATTTTTCTAATGCTGAAGCACCTTATTAGTAGTGGGATAAATCTTTATTGTCATTCTGTATTATTATTTTTTGTACATTGCTTATTTGATGTTGCACCTGTGTTCAAAGGTGAGATGCATTTCTTCTTTATTCTTCTATTTTCTTGTCAGGTTGTGGTATTAAAGATATGCTAACCTCATAAAATGATTTGGGAAGCCTTTCCTCTTTTTCTATTCTCTGAAAAATAAACCATGTCTAGCGGTCTCTCTTGTTCTCTTTCTTTTTGCTGTCCTTGCTTAGCCTTTTTTGGCTCCAGGGATATCTTTTAATTTGAAAATTTGTCTTTCTTAAGAGTGTGATGTTTTCAACCACTGCCTTTTTTTTTTCTCTAATAATCATATTTAGCTTCTCGCTTCACAAGGATCCCACAGTTACAGTCCCTCTGCTTTATTTAGGGAACAGTTTTTCAGACTTTATTCTGCTAAAAATGTGACAGTTTCTGTGGAACTCTAGCCTAGTACTTTTGCAAAGTTTTAAGTAGGCATCCCTCCCTCTCAGTGCATGATTCCCTCTGGCTCCATGGATATCCTGACTCTACCCAGGGCGGCTGAGAGGGTTCTTGTTGGGAAGATGGTAACACACTTCTCTGGCAATTTTCTCCTGTTAGTGCTTGGACTCACTTATGAGCACTTGGTGCTGGTTTCTTCATAAAGGGGACCTCATTTGCTTTGTATACTACAGAAACTCTTCCCGATACCTGTTTTACTGGTGATACTCGTCCTTGATTTCTAGCACTTAATGGATTTATTCCTTTTACTCTTTGGAAATTTCAATGAGCTTTTGGGAGGAAGGATAATAAACCTTCGTGTTGTCCATCCAACCTGCCATTTAGACTACAAGTCTGTTGCTGCTACTTACTATGCACATAGAACTTGACCTCCACACAAGCATGTCCACAACTATGGTATTTAGAATCCATTATCTTTTAATATATACATTATAGAAATAACATATGCATACTATAGAAAACGTGGAAAATGCAAAAACGTGAAAAGAAGGAAAAAAGATCCTTTGACCAAACACCTCAAAATGATGACTTGTATCAGACCTGGTATTTTCTTGTAATTCTGTTAAATATTTGTAATCATACATATATTTTTATATCTTTTTTTTTGTGTGTGTGAGAGAGAGTGAGAGAACGAGCTTGAGCGGAGGGAAGGAGCAGAGGGAAAGGGACAAACAGACTCCATGCTGAGCACAGAGCCCTATGTTAGGCTCGCTCCCAGGACCCTGAGATCATATCCTGAGCCAAAATCAAGAGTCATATACTTAACAGACTGAGCCACCCAGGTGACCCTGTATATCTTTTTTTATTTAGTGTTATACCAGAATTCTCTTTTAGTGTTATTGCTTGTTTTGTAATGATAGTGTCATTTTTGAAGTCACAGTTTTCATGATTCTAGTATCTAATTTTTAAAATCTGATGATGGTCTTTGATGTTGCTTATAGCATTCCATTTTTCTGTTTTTACAGGATTTTCTACTAGTCCTTGGGTTGTGCTTTCTATGAGCAATGATTGCTCACCTTTTCTCTTTCTATGATCTTTTCCATTATTTTATTTGCTGTAGTGAATTTATATATACTTGGTATGTTATTTTGTTGCTGAAGGCAGCCCTACCAAAGTGTTCTCTCACATCTGAATGTAAGTGAGTCATCTCGATTCCCTTATCACTTATCTGAAACCTGAGAATTCGAGGACCGAGTGCTGGTGTTCCAAATACTTTCAGAAGCCTGGTTCTGATCTTTAGTGAATGAGTCCTGATCTTTCTTCTATAATTTAAAGCCCTGTAATGGGATTAATTACATCTAAACAGCGGCATTTCTTACTCCCTTCAGTAATTTCCTTAAGCTTCACATCCTTCTCGACTCAGGCTATAGCACTTCAGCAGAGCCACTTCTTGCACTTCCCCCAGCTCTCCCCAGAAGCTGTTCACACTCTTCTCTGGCTCCTTTTTTTTTTTTTTTAAATAATAGGATTTTTTAAAAATATAAAATTGACATACCATAAAATTCTTCATTTTTAGGCATACAATTCATTGTTTTTTAGTATATTCACAGAGCTGTGCAACCATCAGCACTAATTTTAGCACTTTTCCTTATCCCCCAAAGAAACCCCCTACCCATTAGTAATCCTTCCTCATTGTCCTCCTCCTCCCTCATCCCTCTACTTTCCTGGGAATTGCCAATCTACTTTCTATTGATTTGCCTGTTTGGGACACTACATATATGTGGAATCATACTGTATGTGACCTCTTGTCACTTAGCATGATATTTTCAAGGTTTATCCATGTACTATTTATTTCTTTATTTGAGAGAGAGAGGAGAGAGAGGCAGAGAGAAAAAGAGAGAGAGAGGGAAAGAGAGAGAGAGTAGAGAGAGAGAGAAAGGGAGAGAGAAGAGAGAGAGAGGGAGAGAGACAAGAGAGAGGGAGAGAGAGAAGGGGCAGAAGGGAGAGGGAGAGAGAGAACTTTAAGTAGGCTCTATGCCCAGCATGGAGCCCCCACAAGGTTCGATCTCACGACCTCAAGATCATGACCTGAGCCAAAATCAAGAGGTAGATGCTTAACCGACTAAGTCACCCAGGTGCCCCTATCCGTCTACTTTTTAAAAATTGTGGTAAGAATCCTTAATATGAGAGCTACATCCTTAACAAAATTCTAAATGTATGATATGGTATTGTCTATAGACACGAGGTTGTACAGCAGATATCTAGAACTTATTCATCCTTTACAATTGAAAATTTATACACATTGATTAGCAACTCCCTATTTCCTCCTCCCCACTGGCACCCACCGTTCTATTCTTTGTTTCTATGAGTTCTATTGTATTAGATTCTTCATAGAAGTGGAATCATGCATCATTTGTCCTTCTGTGACTGGCTTATTGAACTTAGCATAATGTCCTTAAGTTTCACTCATTTGTCACATATTACAGGATTTCTCTCTTTTTTAAAGCTGAATAATATTTCATGGTACTTATATACCACATTTTCCTTATTCAAGTTGTTTCTTTATTCTGTTGTGGGGATAGGCCACATTTCACATCATCAGTTAATGAACGTTGGGGTTGTTTCTACTTTTTTGGCTATTATGAATAATGCTGCTATGTCTCGGAGGTTTTAAGAGGGGGAAAATCTCATGAGTTTTGAAACAGACATTCTTTGATGGGGTATGGAAGGGGATGGGTGGTGGGAATCTCCTTAGACTTCTCTGCCCTGTGCTCTCACTCTAACAATGAATTTGCCTTCTTCTCCTTTGCTTTCTTTCTTTTTGTTTTGCTTGTTTTAAGATTTTATTTATTTATTTTATGGAGAGAGAAAGAGAGAGACAGAAAGAGCAATAAGCAGGGGGAGTGGCAGGGAGAGGAAGAGGGAGAAGCAGGCTCCCCGTGGAGCAGGGAGCCTGATGTGGGGCTCGATCCCAGGACTCTGAGATCATGACCTGAGCTGAAGGTAGATGCTTAACCCACTGAGCCACCCAGATGCCCCTGTTTTGTTTGATTTTTTTTTTTTTTTTTTTTTGAGAGAGAGAGAGAGAGTGAGAGCACGAGGTGGGGGTAGCGGCTGAGGGTTAGGGAGAGACAATCTTAAGCAGGTCCCATGCCCAGTATAGAGCAAGATGTGAGACTCAATCTCATGACCTTGAAATCATGATCTGAGCCAAAATCAAGAGTCAGATACTTAATGAACTGAGCCACCCAGGCACCCTGCTCCTTTGCTTTCTGTTCCAGCAAATCCTTGTTTGTCACTGAGCTGTTTGTGCCTCACAAGGGACTGCTCTGCAGAGCCCTCTATGTGTTCTATCAAGAAAAACAGGAATGGTGAGCCACCACTCTTTGTTACTGGCCAGACACTGGCTTGGGCGAAGGAGTTCTCCCTTCTACAAGAGTTTGCTGCATTTCTTGTTCCATACTGCTCCCCTCTGTCCCAAATAACCTCTCCTCAACTGAGTAGGAGTCACAACAATATTTAGGATTTCATGTATTTACCTTCTTCCTCCCTCTCACTTCCCACTGTTCTAGAATGGAGAGTTAGGAGTTCATCCAAATGACATTATTTATTGGTCTGTTTCTTGCCCTGACTGCCACTTTTCAAGCATTATTATATGAAATTGGCCTTCTCTCTATGCATTGCTTTTTTCCTTCTGTTTGTAACCTATTTTTTTTTTTTCATTTTATTAGTTTTAAGAGGAGGGAGAGACATTTTGTGATTTGGCTTTGTTTTTTTCAGAAAGTCTTCAAGTGATTCTCCAAAAACTGTTATAAATTATTTATTTAATTGCTATTTAATAGTCCATTGCTATTTTAACAGTCCAAAACTGTTATAAATTATTTATTTAATTGCTATTTAATAGTCCAATATTTAAGTTCAATGTGACATGATTTATTCCAGAATTCCCTTATTTTTGGACATTAGGTTTGTTTCCCTTTTTGGCTATTATAAATAATGCTTGGAGGAGCAATTTTTCCATAAATCTTTTGGTTTCGAGATCATTTTCTTAGGCTAAACTGCCAGATATGTAATTATCTGACCAAAGAATAAGATGGTTTTTAAGTTACTTGAAACATCTATGCAAAATTATGTCCCTAAAAGATTTCTCATTTGCACTCCCAACAATATGGGTTACATGACTCTCTGATTGAATTTTTGCTCTTATTTAAACAAAACAAATCAATGAAACACGTAACTAACTTCTTGTTAGAATTTATGGCACTATGAGTTAGAAAAAGCATAAAATTCATTGTAACTGCCTTACAAGGCATAAAGGTATGACAATGCTATTATTTTGTTTTGTATATCTGCCTACTTTTTGGTGGCTACTGTTTATTTCAATGAAAACAGTAGAAAGATCAGCATGATCCACCAAGTTTGGGTATACTTAAGTAGATTTTTCAGAATCTTGACTTCAGCCAGGTCACTTTTTGTTCTGAACAGTTTTATTAGGGTAGACATACATATTGAAACATATAGTATAGTGCATATTTTAAAGTGCTTAATTTGGTACATTTGACATATGTATATGCCCATGAAACCATGAGCACAATCAAGACAAAGAATATTTCCATAATTTCTAAGTTTCTTCTTGGTCTTGTATTCTTTCCAGGTCTTTCCAGCACTCCCGCCCCTCATCTGCTTTTTTTGTCACTGAAGATTAGTTTGAATTTTGTAGAGTTAAATAAATGAAATCATAAATTACTTGCTCTTTTTTTTTTTGTCTGGCTCTTTCAATCAGTGTAACTATTTTGAGAGTCATTTATATTGTCATGTTTCCAGTTTGAGGACATTACCAAAGAGTTGCTATGAACATTTCTGTACAAGACTTTGCATGGACATAGGCTTTCTCTTCTTTAGGGTAAATACTTAAAAGTGAAAAGTCTGGGTCATATGGTAGGTATATGCTTAATTTCCAAATAAGCTGCCAAACTGTTATCCAAAGTGTCTATGCCATGTCACATCCTACCAGCAGGGTATGAGAGCTCCATTTCTTCCACATCATCACCAACACTTGGTATGTCAGTTTTTTTGAGTTCAGACATTCTGATTCTAATGGGTAGGTAGTGGCATCCCATTGTGATTTTAACTTGCATTTCCAACAGGGTTATTTGGTGCTTTTTGGATGCCTAGTGATACAGTGGAACTGTTGTGTCCCTTTATATAGTTTTGTGATACTGGATACCTTATTCGATCTCTCTGTGTCTTGGTTTATTTACTAAAAATATATAGACGAAGAAAACTGTACCATATACTTCAAAAAAGTTGTTATTAAAATTCATGGACATTGCGAATGTAAAATGCTTTGTAAATTACATAAGTAATAGATATTATCATTATGATGGTTAAATTGCTGCATGATTTTGGGCAAATCACTTCAACTTATTTGAGGATTACTTTCCAGTTCTGTAAATTGAGGCTAAATAAGGTGACCTCTAAGTTTCCTTCAAGTACAAAAATGTTCTTGTCTAAAAAATATACTGATGTTCCAATACCACACACACATATATATATATATATATATATATATATATAACACATTTATGGAAAAGTACTCCTTAATGTGGAAAAAATGATAGCAAAACATTAAAAAATGCATACTTTATAATTTCTTATTATCTTAGCTACGCCATATTTTAGAATTTTAGCACAGATTTCTATTTTTCTGTGTCTTATGTGGAGGTGGTTACTAATAAGACCTTCCTTTATCTCTGTAACTACTCTGATCCAGAGAGAAAGAAATTTTAGCATTCATACACAAGTTCATCCTCTATTCCAAATATATGGAATTCAAAATATTCAAAATAATGTGGTCATTTCACTAAATATCATGCAGTTTAAGGCATTTTTGTGAAGTTTAAAAAACTTTATCTGCTGGGGCACCTGGGTGGCTCTGTGGTTGAGTGTCTGCCTTTGGCTCAGATTGCGCTCCCCATGTCCCGGGATTACATCAGGCTCCCCACAGGGAACCTGCTTCTCCCTCTGCCTAGGTCTCTGCCTCTCTGTGTGTCTCTCATGAATAAATGAAATCTTTAAAAACAAAACAAAACTCTACCTGCTTATTCAGATCAAGAGCCAGGCCAAATTTTGGGATGATAAAAGGTCTAGGAATCACTTCTATCTGGATTTGCATATAAATGAAATCATTTAAAGGAACACCTAATTGGAATTGGGATCAAGGGAACTGTGCTATGAAACTATTGGAAGATTCGAGGTTCCCTATTTTAATAATGTTCTGCCAAACATCTGTTTTATTGCTTAAAATCACGTAAACAAATAATAAGAGATTTGATAGAATAGCATCTCAAAGTTGCTTTTTAAATTATTTAGAGATTTAAGGATATAACTTGTTGTATCTAATGTATTTCTTAGCAATTGACTTAAACATGTTAATTCCCTCATAATTTCAATGACTTCATTATATTTTGATGCAGTTTAACTGCTCGGTTTGAAATATACTCACAGACACGTTTTTTCTTTAAGTCTTCCTGAATACATTATGATTTGTCCATATTCCATAGAGTTCAACAGTCATCTATTAGATTGGAGAGAAACAGTAGCAAGCAGGAGCCAATCCCTTCCTTCATATTCTCCAGTATTTAGCAGTTGAAAGCTGACAAAGTTACACCAGTGGCCTCCCATTTCTGCATAAGAATTCTGTTTTTCCAATATTTTATTTCATCATTTCACTGTCTTATTTTAGTTTCATTATTCCCATTTCCGGGCTTGATATTATTGGATTTGTTTTTACAACAGTTGTAGAATTACAATGATAGCTCCAGTTTTTTCTCCCTGACTGTATTCACACCCTTGGCCATCTCATTGTGAGTGGGGTGACTGTTCATCCCTCAACAAGGAACTCAGCCAGCTAACTTTCTTTGGTTAGTGGGATGTTAGCTGACCTGACTAACACAAGCCAAGTCTTGAAGAAGGTGTCTGTGGTTTGCTCTCTAACAATGTGGACATCACCACGAGAATATCTTTGGGCTAGCCTGCTGGAGGATGTGAGAAAGTGGGCACAGCCAGAGTCACCCTGCTCATGCCCAGTCACCTGGATCAGGCAATGGCCAGCTGACCCCCAGTTGTGTGAACTGGTCCAGCAAAGGTCGGCAGAACTGCTAACCCAATCCTCAAATCACCCCAGATGCATGAGCAATAAACACAACATTCTCTCCAGCAATGCAGCAATGCAGTGTTATTGTCACAATAGACAAGGACACACTACCAAGTCCTATCCCTAAGCAACTTCTCTTCACATACATAATATATATTTTTTTAAACTAAAGAGACTATGTGGAGTGGCTGAGCATCTGCCTTTGGCTCAGGTCATGATCCTGGGGTCCTGGGATTGAGTCCCACATCAGGCTCCATCCCCCCTGCCTGTGTCTCTGCCTCTCTCTCCATGGCTCTCATGAATAAATAAATAAAACCTTTTTTTTAAAAAAAGCAAAAAAAAATAATAATAATAACCCTTAAACAGACTATAAGGGTAGAATAGTCTAGAACAAAAAGGTATGGATATCTTTTGGTCAAATTTTGCAAGTATGCCAGGAATCTCCTATGCTGTTGATAGTGAATGAGAAAAAGTTTTATACCCACATTGTTTGACAAGATGGATTGATTAATACCATCAGAACTTTCATTAGGATAAAAAGGATAAAAGCCAGTGACAAGTCTGATGCTTTTCTGACTTAAATTCAGGTAGGTGTCTTAAAGAAAAATTGGAGTTTATTGTTTGTTTGAAGTGCAGTTAGGTGATATAGTTACAAGGCATTGGTTCTCAACCCTGGATGCATATCAGAAGCGCAAGAGGAGGGTTCCAAAAATACCCATGTTCAAGCCCATCCCAGACCCGCTGCACCGGCATGTCTGGGAATGAGGCCCAGGTTTATACATTGTTTAACAGCCCTTCGGGTTTTCTAACATGCAGGGCAGGCTGGCAGATATTACCCTAAGAGGAATGATTGCATTATATAAGAGATAATGCTAAAAATTTCATTCTGAGCTCAAGAAGTAGGCTTCTTACAAGAGTAGGTTTCTACCCTTTTTTTGCAAAAAAGGTAGTGGTCGGTCAGTTCTTTGGAGACAAGGTACAGAGCAGAATGGTTTAAAGACTTGAAACATATGGAAGGTCTTCCAGAGTGGTTAGAGCTCACTATCTTGTGAACATTGTTGGCATGTAGGTTTTATTTAAGTTTTTATTTAAATTCAACTTAGTTAACATATAGTGTAATATTAGTTTCAGGTGTACAATATAGTGATTCAGCTTCCATACATCACCTGGCACTCATCACAAGTGCACTCCTTAATCCCCATCACCTATTTCACCTCCCACCTCTCCTTTGGGAACCATCGGTGTGTTCTCTAGAGCGAAAAGTCTGTTTCTTAGTTGGCCTCTTTCTTTCTCTCTCTCTCTCTCTTTTTTGTTTCCACATATGAGTGAAATCATATGGTATATGTCTTTCTCTGACTTACTTCACTTAGCTCTAGCTCCATCCACATCATTGCAAGTGGCAAGATTTTTTTCCTTAGGTATTATTTGAGAGAGGGAGAGAGCACCAGCAGGAGAAGGGGCAGAGGGAGTGGGAGAAGCAAGTTCTCTGCTGAGCAGGGAGCTTGATGCGGGGCTCAATTCCAGGACCCCAGGAGCATGACCTGAACTGAAGGCAGACACTTAACTGAATGAGCCACCCAGGCGCCCCAAGATTTCATTGCTGAGTAATATTCCATTATGTGTGCATATCTGCTCATTTGTTAATTGGATTGTTTGTTTTGAGGGTGTTGAGTTTTAGAACTTCTTCATATAGTTTGGCTATTAACCCTTTATCAGATTTGTCATTTGTAAATATCTTCTCCCATTCTGTAGTTTGCCTTTTAGTTTTTTTTTTTTATTTTATTGTTTCCTTCCCTCTGCAGAAGCTTTCTATTTTGATGAAGTCACAAGAGTTTATCTTTGCTTTTGTTTCCCTTGTGTCAGGAGACATTTCTAGAAAGAAGTTGCTGCAGCTGATATCACAGAAGTTACTGCCTGTATCCTCCTCTAGGATTTTGATGATTTCATGTCTCACATTTAGGTCTTTCATCTATTTTGAATTTATTTTTGTGTATGCTGTAAGAAAGTAGTTCAGTTTCATTCTATTGCATGTGGCTGTCCAGTTTTTCCAGAAGCATTAGTTGAAGAGACTTTTTCCTACTGGATATTCTTCTCTTCTTTGTCAAAGATTAACTGACCATACAGTTGTAGATTCATTTCTGTGTTTTCTCTTCTGTTCCATTGATCTCTTTGTGCCAGAACCATACTGTTTTGATCACTATAGCTTTGTCATATAACTTGAAGTCCGGGATTGGCATCCTCCAGCTTTACTTTTCTTTTTCAATATTGCTTTGGCTATTTAGGATCTTCTGTGGTTGCATACATATTTTAGGATTGTTTATTCTAGTTCTGTGAAAAATTTTCTTGGTATTTCATAGGTATTACATTAAATGTTTAGGTTGCTTTGGCTAGTATATTTGTTCTTCCAACCCATGAAGATAGAATGTCTTTCCATTTCTTTGTGTCATCTTGAATTTCTTTCATCAATGTTTTATACTTTTCAGAGTAAAGGTCTTTCTTTCACCTCCTTGGTTAGGTTTATTCATAGGTTTCTTATGTTTTTTGGTGCAATTGTAAATGGGATTGACTCCTCAATTTCTCTTTGTGTTGTCAGCATATGTTTTGATCTAATAATTTCTACCTGTCTTGTTCAGTGTAGCACACAGTTCAATAATCTTGTAACTTTCAAAAGCTTTTCATTAACAATTGCTCCTTAAGCCCCTCAGTCTCCTTCCCCCAAGAATGTACTAACCAAAGCTGAAGCAAAGAAAAGTATAGTGCTTCTAGAAATCAAAAACTGCCACAAAGATTATGGGTTTGGAAAATGGTAATTATGATTTCTGCCTCCATAGCAAGTTGAACTACTGTTTGAATACTTTAAGTGGTAATATTGCTTGCTAGCATAAGAATTCTAGTTTTTTTAAAAAAGATTTTATTTATTTATTAATGAGAGACACAGAGAGGCAGAGACATAGGCAGAGGGAAAAGCAGGCTCCCTGCAGGGAGCCCGACGTGGGACTCTATCCCGGGTCCCCAGAATCAGGTCCTGGGCTGAAGGCACGGGCTGAAGGCGGCGCTAAACCGCTGAGCCACCCAGGCTGCCCAAGAATTCTAGTTTTAAGTTCAGATAGGTTTAGATTCAAAATCTGGTTTTATCACTAATTTTAGTTTTGTCATTTAAAAAATGGAGATAATAGTTAATGGTCAGTTGCTCATGAGGTTGCTGAGTGTATTAAATAACATGTTGCAGAAAAGTGTCCTTCACAGTTCTTGGCAGACAGTAGTACTCAATAAATGTTATCTATAATAATGATAATAGTTATTTTAATTACTATTATATCATAAGGCAATCGTTCTATTTTATATTGCTTGGCAGCTCTGTACGATATTTAGGCCATTATATATTTTCTCAGAACTTCCAGTGACTGCAGTCATATTCTGAAGTACTGGGTGTTAGGACATTGACATATGAATTTGAGGCAGGAGCACAATTAAGCCCATAACAAAAAGCTTTGGAATCTTCTCCCAGAGTATGAAGCCAGAGCATAGTGACCAAAGACAGAACACAGCTAGAGCTGATTCGTTGAGGCAGGGTTTCTTTTTTTTTTTTTTTTTAAGATTTTATTTGTTTATTCATGAGAGACACGGGGGTGGGGGGAGGGGGGCAGACAGGCACAGGGAGCAGCAGACCCCCAGGCAGGGAGCCCGATGTGGGACTTGATACCGGGACCCCAGGATCACGCCCTGGGCTGAAGGCAGGTGCTAAACCGCTGATTCCCTAAAAACCTGTTTTGTTTTGTTTTGTTTTTTAATTTTTTATTTATTTATGATAGAGAGAGCGAGAGAGAGAGAGGCAGAGACACAGGCAGAGGGAGAAGCAGGCTCCATGCACCGGGAGCCCGACGTGGGATTCGATCCCGGGTCTCCAGGATCACGCCCTGGGCCAAAGGCAGGCGCTAAACCGCTGCGCCACCCAGGGATCCCCAGAGGCAGGGTTTCTATGAGCATCTTTCCATTAGTACCCAGGGCTGCCCTGACTTGACTTCTGTCCTTCGTGAGACTTGGTCCTTTGCTTTCTCTTTTTTTATGAGCAATCCCCATTCCACGTGATGCACTCTTTTCTTTTCCCTTTAAGCTAGCCAGAGTTAATTTCTATTGTTTGCAATAAAAACAAAACAAAACAAAACAAAACAAACAAAAACGAAACCTCTGACACATACCCTGAAGTTTGTTCCCCAAGTGTGGACTCTAGACAACTTGTGCCGAAAGGTGGCATCACCCTTTGGAAGTCCTTGCTACCAGAACCAACAAATTCCCAATTTGAGTTGGACCAAAAGAAAACTCCCTAATTGTGTATGTGTGCAGATATTTTACTTTATGAGTGAATTATATTACTTATATGCTTAATAATAATTTGTTCAAAGAATATATGCTGGGAAAGGATTAGGAGAAAGTGCTCTTTTTTTTTAAAAAAATTCTATTTATCACTGAAAAACCTTAATTTTTTTGGTTTAGTTAACAATTGTGAAAGTTCCCTTATGAAGACCAGGAAAAAAGTTGGGCTAAACTGACGGAACACAAATTCTCTGGTAAGAAACGTGTTGCTTGGTAATAAAAGGTTTCAAGTGAAAGTCAAACCCATAATGCTTGATTTACAGGGTGGCTCTGACAGAGACTACTATTTATACTCAATGTTCATCCTCTATCTCCCCTTTTTATGGTATTAGACTATTTTAGTTGGGTCCATGGCCACCCGGAATAAAGGTGACATCTTCCAGCCTCTCTTGCAGCCAGTTGTGGCCATATGACTATAGCTATTGGATGAGTTACATGGACAGTTTTATGGTTTGTACCCTGCCCTTCTCTTTTATTCCTTGCCATGGCTAATTATGGATCTAGTGGGCTCTATTAGATAATGCAGACAAGGGCAACATCTAGAAGAGCACTAGGCCGAGAGAGAAGGAACATGGCCATCTGCTGATTTTATGGGACAGACCCTTGGTACCACCCTGAATACTAAGATCCTTAGTATTGGAGAAAAATAAGCTTCTCTGTTGTTTTAGGCTCTGTATTTTGGTTTAACCTGCAACAGTATCTATGTCCTATCTGATATAGTGGCCATTAATATGCTTTTTATCCTTGATTAAATATGGGGGTAATAGAGCAGCCTGGGTGGCTCAGTGGTTTAGGCCACCTTCAGCCCACGGCGTGATCCTGGAGACCCGGGATCGAGTCCCACATCAGTCTCCTTGCATGAAGCCTGCTTCTCCCTCTACTTGTCTCTCTCTCTCTCTCTCTCTCTCTCTCTCTCTCTCTCATGAATAAATAAATAAAAATCTTTAAAAAAATATGGGGGTAATAGTGGAAAATGGGACTATAACCAAATTAGAACTGTTGGTAATGAGTTGTATTCAACATGCTCAGTGAACGATGAACATGTACGATATTCACTTTTATCACATGTTGAAAGTGAGAGGAAGGCCCTCAATTTCAGTAAGAAATGTTATATTATATATTTCAATTCCTCTTAAAAAATGCTAGCAAAGAGCGTTGCCATGATTTCAAGAGGTTTGCCAAAGTAGCTTGTATTGCAGTAGAGTGGGTTTTGTTAATGGCCTGATCCTATCACTTCAGAGCCAAAAACAACTTAATTTCTTGATGTTTAAGAGAAAAAAAGAGAATTTCTTAATAAAATCAAACTCTGGTGCAAACAGCTCTATCATGCTGTGTATAACTCCTTTCAAACATCAAATACTCAATTTTCTTCCATCTTCAGAGGAAAAAAAATAATGACATCATACTGGGCACATTATAAAACCACATACATATGCTGTAACAGAAGTGGGAATGCTTTTCAGAGTCAAATGGAACCAAAGAATGGAAATCATTTGCCCCTAACTTCCAACTCAAAGCATACAACAGTCCAGCTCTTGAGTGTGGTATGTTCCTTGATTTGGTCTTTGACAGAATGCTGAAAGTAGTCCTCAATTGGAAGTTTGTCCATAATTTCAATCCAAATATCCAGAGCCATTTGTCAGATCCATAAAACATTTTCTGCCAGTTCTGATGACCTATAATTGTGAGTTAGCATTTTTTTATCTAATAGAATAAAAAATGAAAAATAAAACCATTTGAACTTGGAATCTAATCTAGCACTTTAGCTATCCATTTTTGAGGTTGATGTCAATTTTTGGTGAAAAGATTTCAGATCTTAAAATCTTTCTAACAATTACATAGTTTCTCCCTAATATTCTCATGAGTGTTCTTTTAAAAATTACCTAAAATGGATGTCTCCTATGTACATCTAGTGTCTAATAAGAGGATCTTGTGTTCCAAAAGTCAAGGAAAAACTTTTTTTCCAGAGTTTACATTTTCAGATTCCTTAGGGCTAAGATTCTTAACTGGGATCCATGAGTGAATTTGAGTCTATGGGCCCACTCACTGAAATGACATCAAAATTTTGAGGATGCAGAGCCATAGCTTTCATCAGATTCACACAAACATTCATAACCCCCAAATAGACTAAGAGCTTATAAGATATTGGATAATAGATACTAAATAAGTGTTTAATATAACCTGGCTCTATACCATTAAAATATTAAAACAGTTCAATCCTTTTGCAATGATGAAAGCAAAATATCTATTGCAACAGCCCACAGTTTTCAAACCTTATTATTTTTCCTCAGTTGTACCAAGTCTTGATACTGTGATACTGAAGCCAGAGCCCTGCAGTGGCTGCTTAATAGGGAATATAACTCAAGATTGGAATAAGAGTTTGATGTTTACTGCATCAGTTTCAAAGTCCAGATGTAAATATACTATAGTTGAGAAACAGAGCAATATAATCTTTTCAAGCTTGAAAAAACAGTGATGCATAGCCAAATACTTTGAACTGTTTTCTTGTTTAAGAACAAATCTATTTCAAGATTTGATTACCACTAACTCAGACTTTTTCATCACTAAGTCCTTTCAATTCCATATCATGTGTTTCAAATTTTGTCTGCATAACTTATTTTTGTTCTACTTTTCTGTCAAAAACAATGTGGAAATCCCAGGTTATATAATTGAGGACTTGGAGAGGCCATATACATCTAGCCAACCAAAATAAAATGAAAGCTATTATCATGAAACATGCTTAAGGAAGTGTATCCTTTGTTCGGGTAAGAGTGCCAACATTTGTGATCTTAGAATGAAGTCAAAGGAAACGAAAATGGGTTTTCCTTAATGCAACCATGTGCAGAATCACTCTTTACCAAACATATGATCCATAAAAATATTTGTGCATATTTAGATACCCATGAGAACAAATCAATTTCAAGTAAAATAATAATGTATTATTTTTATAATATACCTGGAGGCTGAAGTCATCCCATTCATCTTCCTTACTTGGGTTCATTATCCTACACATTTGATAAGTCAAGTGGAACCCTCTCTGCACACCCTCTCTGTATATAGAGCAGACACCAAACTGCTAATTTCTTTCTTCCTCCTTCCTTGTGTCAGGTTGACCATGCAACGCATTTGAATTACTGTTAGAAGGTAAATGTTGCATGGCTTTGAACCAATATGTCTCCTGTCTATAGAGTTTTAAATTCACATGTGGGTGTTCTAGAAAGAGGAGGTTACCAATGTGTAGAGTTGTAAGAGTCACCAAGGAGATAAGGAAATTTAGATTTCTTTGTGGAGGGGTCAAGAGAGTAGGAGATTTTTCTGATAGTTACCTGATGGAATAAGGAAAACATTTCTCTATGGGGTGACAGTGGAGAAAGGCTGACCATTACTGGACTGGCTATTGTATAAAATTGCCACAAAAATGCTTAATAAAGAGAAAATGAACAGCATATGGACTCTGGTTGAGGCTTCATGAAAACATTCAGGGAAAGAAAGAACAAAGGGCAATCTTTCCAATGTATATAGAAGAAGTAAGATGTTTTCCTAAGTTTTTCTATCACTGTCAGCATTTGGGATGGAAATATGCTGTAGGAAAAAGATTAGCTCCAGTTTGCTTAGAAAGAATTTTCCCTGAAAATAATCCTGTGTGTTTTTAATATGTCGGGTTACATTGCCAATCAGTTCTATTTGGTAATTTTCAGTATGATTTCTTTTTAACCCATGAATTATTTAGAAGTAGGTTTTAAAATTTCTGAATTTATCAATTTCTTGGCTCTCTTTAGCTATTGATTGCATTTGTAACTTTGTTGCATTGTTTTTTTGAGTTGTGTTTGTGGTCAAGTGGTGATCAGTTTTTGAAAATGTTCAATGTGTGCTTGAAATTAATATGTATATGCCATATTTATTTATAGGACTGTATACATATACAACATATATATGTACACACACACATATATATGTTATGTCAAGCTTAATAATTCTGTTGTTCAGATTTTCTCAATTTCTACTTAATTTTGATCTATTCAATCTGCCTCTCAGAAAGGTATGTTAACCTTTTTCTGCTATGATCTATATGATTTTCCACTATGATCTAAATTGTTAGCCACCCCTTCCTGCCACCTCTTGTTTTTCTGCTTACTTTTTGGCATGTATTTTGAGGTTATGTTTTTAGGTGGATACATAATCAGAATGATTATGTCTTCCTGGTAAATTTATCACTAAGTAGCTCTTGATCTTTAATAATGCTGTTTTGTGCTTAAATCTGTTTAGTATATATCACCTTTTCTTTGGTTCCTATTTATCTGGTGTTGTGATCATCACTGGTTGCTCAACCAGCATCCATTTATCCCTCTTCTAATAGAACCAGGACCTCAGTTTTGTTCAGGTAGCCACCTCTTTCTCACACAGCTAAGTGTCTCAGGTGAAGGTTTGTTTGGTTTAAGGGTGAATCCATTCTTTTTTTCAGTTGATAGATCATTAGGCGTGGGATTCAATGCTGGCCAAAATGAAGTGTGTGGGTAGGTAGGGAGTCTTTGGGAAAGTGTCCTTCTTCTGAGCAAGAGCTGGGGTCTCTTATTTCCACCTGGATATTGCTGTTTCTGGTATGACACCCAGAATCGCTGCAACCATCTCGTTAGAAGCCTAAAAACTCACACAGGGATGTCAGAGCACAGAGATGGAAAAGACCTGGGTCCTTCATAAACCATTTGCCTAATTTCTTCTTGCATATCCTTTTAATTTTTATGTGTAACTTTCCTTCTAGTGCCTTATATAACCTGAATGAAGTTGATTTGCTTCAGACCTGAACACAGGTTTTTTTCTTAACCTCTTAAGAGGTACATTCATCCATTTATATTCATTTACTAATATATTTGCTCTTCTGTCATCTTATTTTGCTGTTTTCAACTTCTTTTGCTTTTTAATCTTTTGTCATATATACTAACTTTTATCTATTTTTTTCTTGATAACTTTTGTAATCAGAGCAGCCCCGGTGGCCCAGTGGTTTAGTGCTGCCTTCCGCCTGCGATGTGATCCTGGAGACCTGGGATCGAGTCTCACGTCGAGCTCCCTGCATGGAGCCTGCTTCTCCCTCTGCCTGTGTCTCTGCCTCTCTCTCTCTCTCTCTGTCTGTGTCTGTCATGAATAAATAAATAAAATCTTTTAAAAAAAAACTTTTGTAATCATGTTTTAATTCTGCAAGCAGGTGCCTTTAAAAATAAGAAAAATTCTCAATGTTCAATGCCAGTTTTATAAAAGCAAAAATTGATACAATTAAATGGTAGCAAGAATGAAATAAATCATATATATACATGTAATAAGATGTTGATAAGCAAATAAAGTGGTAATATTGATATTCACCTGGAAAAAAATTTTAAGAGATAATGATAAAAACAGTTTGTAAAATTCTATGTACAGTTGACCTTTTGTGACTTCCTATAGTTTGTTCCCATTCCCTTTATATTTAGCAGAAATTTTGTTATGTTTCTGGCATGTAATGCCACTTTTCCTAGTTTCCACATCTAGTTCAGGCTTTCTTCTATTTTTATCTTCCATTGGTCCTATCATTAGCCTGAGTGGTGGTGTAAGAATTAGAGTTTTTATTTCTTTTGTAAGTCTTTTTTTCCCTTTAGTGCTGGGTTTCATTCATTTGTTCCTTCAATAAATAATAGTGACTACCAACTAAGTGTCAGGTATTTAAGTGTTAAGGTTAAGTATTTATGCTTAACTGTAATATTTTATCACATATAAACTAAAAACAAAAGAGGCTGGAAGATAGAAGGTGTTAGAAAATAAAAGCCCAATAAGGTAGCTTTGACTATGAATGAATAGGAGAGATAACTTCTCATTATGTATTTGTTGTTTTCCAACTGAGTAAGTAGAGTAGTGATCAGAAGAGAGTTCAAGGAAAGTAAGAGATTAGTAAATCTGAAGTTCCCCTTATTATTTTTTTTTAAAGATTTCTTCATTTTTAAAGATTTCTTCCCAGCAAGTGGGAAGGGAGAGACAGAGGGCAAGAATCCCAAGCAGCCTCCCTCCTGCGCCCAGAGCCCAATGCAGAGCTCAATGTCATGACCCATGAGATCATGACCTGAGCTGAAATCACTAATACTTAACTGAGCCACCCAGATACCCCAGTTTAAAGTTGGTTTCAAGGTGTGAATCTTACTCTACAACTTACCAGGAAAATCCTGCCATGTCACTATGTAAGAAAATCAATAACCTTTTAATTATCTATGCTTCAGTTTCCTCTGTAAAATGGGCTAAAAAAAATATACTGACCCTTCTAGGTCTAGCCTAAGGATTGAGTAAATACAGGTAAATGGAGTAATAATGACATAGCTATTATATATTATAATGATATTATATATTATTACATGATATTAATAAATTCTATTATATAATGATATTATATTAATATGTCAGGCACTTTGTACTTACTTTTCATATGTTAGCTAGCCCCTTTAATCCTCATGTACCCTATGAAGTCAGTGTGATCTTTCTTATTTTGCAGATGAGGTTTAGAGGCTTACTCAAAACATTTTCCCCAGGAAATAAATTTTTTTTCCCTAGAAATTTCAAAGATATGAAGACTAGTAATTACAGGGAAAAAAACCCTGAAATTATGCTTTTTTAGAAGGCCAAAGTTACTGTTAATTTAAGAATAAATGTATCACCCACAGTTGTTCTCACCAATTACATTTTGTTGAAATGAAAATAGAATTTATTATAGAATGTCAATTTAATTTTTAATATTTTCAAAGAGTCAGTAACATATAGACTTTCTCTACTCTGTTTCTTTTTATTTTATTGATTTATGATCTTTATTATTCCTTGCATTCTACTTATCTTGGACTTAATTTGCTCCTCTTTTTTTATGTGTCCTATAGAGAAAATAGAGATCATTGATTTTAAACTGTCCTTTTAAATATATCTTTAGGACTGTGAATTTCCCTTTCAACTCTATTCTAGGTTCAGTTATAATTTTGATATTCCTGTGTTATATTATCATCCACATTTTTCTCTTTATCCATTGTTTAGAAACCTATTTATTAATTTGAAAATGTTGAGCTATTTTATAGTATCTTATTTGTTACTGATTTATAACTTTATACAGCTTTATTTAGAGAAGATACCTCATATTGTTTAATTTTTTTGAATTTATGGAGATTTTTTTAATGGTTCATTAAAGGGACTATCTAAAGTATGCTACAAAAAAAAAATAAAAGAGAAAGAAATGTGTCTCTAATAGACATATCTGTTTTTTGTCTTGTCTTTTCACTCTTATATGGTTCAATAAACTCTAACCTCTAACTAAAAAAAAAAAAAAAAAAAAAAAAAAAAAAGAAAATAGAATTTATTGAGATGATAATTGCATATGGGACAACTATTTGCATTGAAATGTTTTTGGTTTTATTTTGAATTGAGCAGGAAGCACAAGAACCTTTGTTTTGATTTAAAGATTATTTATTCATGAGAGAGAGGCAGAGACATAGGCAGAGGGAGAAGCAGGCTCCCTACAGGGAGCCCGATATGGGACTTGATCCTGGGACTCCAGGATCACGCCCTGGGTGTGAAGGCAGGTGCTAACCCGCTGAGCCACCCAGGTGTCCCGCACAAGAACCTTTGACTCTGTGGAAGACCCATTGTGAGAAATGGGATTCACACTCTCACATATTTAGTGACACAATAACTGAGAAGAGGAGAAGGCTTTGTAGCACCTATTATGCTTTTTAATACATAGAATTGTTGCTTTTCTTTAAGAGAGAAATGCAAGAGATCCAAGCTAAGGTTTACTCCCTGAGAATGTTCTATAACCTGCCATGGTTTGTTACACAATAGCCTTGTTTCTTACTCTTTGCCTACTTATTCACCCAAATCAGTCAAGGACAGTTTATTCCTGCTCCCCTTCTGTCACCTGCATTACCTGAAGCAGGCAATTTACTGGCTCCCTCCACTGCACACTTCCCCACTGAGTACCTGCTATGTGAGGTGAGTGAGATGGAGTCTCCATGTTGTAGTCTCTATAGAACCCAAGGAAATCAGCATAAATCCATTCCCTGCCTTGGTTCCTCAGGGATGGATACAGTTAAGTCTAAATCAATCTATGTTGTCATTACCTGAGTCCGTTTAATCAGCGGAAAGCCCAGAGGTTTACTCAGTGGCTCGAGGAAGTGAAACTCTTTTGAATGGAGTGATGTGAGGATATGACCTTTGGAATTGCTGCAGCCCTTTTGCAACTATGAGGGAACCCAGCTGAGGAAGACAACATACAGTAGAGGGGACAGCCAACATAATTTCAGACAATAAAATTCAAACTATAATGGAAGTTTACTTGAAGATCACTCTACCTTTGGAGAATTGTTACAAGGTCCAGTAAATTCCCTTTATTTTAAATGCCATTTTGAGTTAGGGTTTCTGCTATGCAACTACATGCATCTTAGTCAGTGCTGACAGTGGTGTCAGACAACAGGCTTGTAGAAAAATGTATGAAATCCAGGACTGTTTATTTAGCCATATGGTAACATAGTCAATAATAACTTGGTTTTTATTATTGCAGCTGATTAACTGCTTCCTGATGTCTTTTGTGTGTACCCTACATTGTATTATCTTTCTCACTTTTGATGTGGTCCGTACACATTTGTGTTCCTTCTTTTTGTTCATCCTTGGTGATCTGGCTCAACATCTTTCCTTGGTTCTCTAAATTGCCTTTCAGAACTTTGCACAGTTCTGCTCCTCCAATTTGGCAGGCTTTTCCCTGTCCTGCACTTCCCATATAGTTTGTTCACCTGCCAAAATTGTTTGTTTAAAGAGCATCCAGCTCTTCTGGAATCCTTTCTTCCCATCAAGTCTTTTTTTTTTCCTCGTCAGTGCCCTACACTTGTTGAAATTTGCTTTCCCAGAACTGATTATTTTTCCCTCATCAGCTTCTTTCCTTTTCCTTAGGAAAGGAACTTTTTTTTTATTACTTTTACAGAAGCTTTAGTTCTCTTTTAAGTCTTTATTAACTCTGCCATTATTGAGAATTGATTTTAAAAGGACTTTTCCCTTATGATGCATTTTTAAGCAAGTAACTATCTCCAGTATATTTTAAATCTATTTCACAGTTTGTGATTGACCCATTTTCTACAGACAATATCGGGGAAGTTAGAAACCTGTCTGATCACTACACTGGGGTATTTGGATTCCTGTCCTTGTATAATTCTGTGAGGGGTAAAATAAGAGATTATAATCTGCTAAAATAGCTATAATTATCCCCCACCCCACTCCTAGCTCATCATATGCATACCTCTTTTCAAAGTGACTTTGTAGCTCTATCAAGTAGAGACCCATGACTTCAAATGCAGCAGAGGTGATGTACTAGTATTTCCTAGGATTCAAGAAGCCTTGTATACATGTGCTTGTTCTCTTAGAACTTGGCCCAGCCTCCATGTGAACAAACACTGGTTAGCTTACTGGAGGATGAGAGACTCCATGGGAGATTCATGTCAGCTCATCTGTCCCAGGTGAGGCCCTAGACATATGAGAGCCCAGCTAGTAAAAGCAAAGCTAACCTCCCGATGATAGCAGATGCATGAGGGTACCCAGCTGAGTCTAGTCCAAATTGCTGACCAGCAGAATTACTAGCTAAATAAGTGATTGTTTGGAATGGTTTGTTAAACAACAAAAGCTAATTGATAGAGAAATATTTAAATCTCTGAGGATACCATTATGGAAGGAGAGTGCTAGGAATGGGGGAGGCTATGGGAAAGGAAAATTGGTGGTAAGGAAGAAAGAGCCCAACAGGGCAGGCAATGTCAGTCAGAGGTCAACTGTGAGAATGGCTGGGAGGCAGAGCTGAGGTTGGTATTACAGAGTAAGTTTTCTTTAGTCCTGCCCTAACCCCAGAATCTCCCACAAACGACTCCTACTCATGTTTGCCTTGGATGAGTGGTATTTTTCAGAATCAAAGAAAAGAGGTTGTGTTTCATATCTGCAATCACAAGGGTATGAAGGGAGGAAGGAAAGGGGAGTAGTTGCCAGAAGTGAGACTTGGGTTAACTGAACATCTAGAAGAACCAAGCAATGATTAGAATTGTGCAGTAAGTCAGAAAGATAGGTCCCATCCAAGAATTCCTGGAAATATTCAAAGTGTTGAGTTTTTTTGTCCTATGTCGGTTCAAGCCAATTTTATCTAAATGTTAGTGCATAAGATCGCCCCACAAACCAGAGAATGTTCAGTCACCAGGAGCCATCAGGTAATACAAGCTTCTACCAGATATGTTGTTGTGTCTTCATTTGTTTCAAAAGCTTAAGGTGGCTACTGAAAACATGGTATGGCACACCAGTTCAGCTCTGGCATTGGTAAGAAGTCATTTTAATTAATTCATTGCTAATGTTTCTTTTAATACATCTGGGATCAAAAGAGAAATCTGCTCACCAACCAATGTAAAAAGCCAGGTAACAGCAAAATAGGTGTGAAGTTAAAACTGAATTCTTGGGTGTGTTTGAGGTAGAGGGAACAATGCAGGCAAGATGTAGAAGCAGGACAGTACAGCCTATTTGGGGAAGAGAAACAGTTTAGTCTGGCTGATTATAGTGGACAGTTGTTTGAAATACCATATGATGTATTTTTCCTATTATTTCCAGAGTTAGTATTTTTTATTTGTTTGTTCGGGTAGTTGGTTGTTTTGAAAACCCTGCAGCCTTCCCTCCATTAAACGAAGAAGATGAAGATAATTTTTTGCAGGGAAAGGGAGACTGAACACTGTCCAGAACAAAGTCCTTGCTCAGCTTTAAGTTTCAAACTAGATTTTTAAAATAAAGTCTGGAGATAAATAATAGTCTCAAAAAATTAGACTTTCAAATACTCTGCAGTGCTAGAAAATCAAAAGAGTGCTTTTGTGCAGTGATGGGGAGAGGGTATAAAAGAGAACTGGGGGTGCTGTTGGTGTCCACTTATTGATCTGTATGATCTTGATCTTATATGGATGTGTTTGCTGTGAGAACTTTAATTGAGCTACATACTCATAATTGTATAAATAAATAACTGAATGAATAATCAATAGAAAAAAATAGCCTTTCAAGCAATAGAGGAATGTTTTCTCAAATGTCTTGGAGCAGTGTTTTTATTTGAAGAACCAAAGTTTTGAGAGGTGGCCTCAGAGAAAGACGAAGAATACCATTAAAAAATGTGCCCAAACATAGAGGAGAATGAAAACCCTCTACTTTGGGAGGAGATGCCTGGGAATGCAAGGAAGAAAAGGGGAAGAGGTTGCTTGCAAGCTCTTGTCCCACTTGGAGTTTGAGGGAAACAAAACAATATTAGGGATAGCTTGAGTAGGGGCAAGCCTCAGACAAGTTCCTGTGTCAGCAAAGCACCCCAGAGGAAGATGCCCCAGCACACCTGGCTGGGAGGGACATCTAAGTTGGTGAGCTCAGAGCAGCCTCATAAGATCCTCTTACAGCTTTAAGATGCTGGGAAAGTTGCCAACACATCCCACCCAGCCCTCCAAGAGGGCCCAGGAGTGTGGTGACCTGGATGCCAGAAGAGGCCAGGGGTCCTCAAGAGAAGCTGCTGAGATGAGGCCCTCCCTCTTGACTAGGACCCATGGAGGACTCCAGGCATCAGCACAGTTGCCAGTACAACACCCCAAACTCCAGCCACACATCAGCAGCCACCAACACAATATGCCCAGCGACCATGAGAGCCCAAACTCCCTGCAGTGTGACAGGGAGGCAGACTGGTGATGCAACCATCAGGGAAACATAACTTACCTAGAGGCTCCTCTATGCCTCCCAGGAATCCTCCCTGCCTACAAGGTGCCAGTGAGGGAAGCAGGTGAGAAAAGGGAGAACACTCAAGAAGTGGGCAAGCCCTGAAAAATGTCAGAGTTAATCCAAAAGAGCTATTCTTCTAAATGAAGAGAGGCTGGACACTTTTATTTGGCAAAGTCAAGTTTTTCTTTTTTTTTTTTAATACTTTATTTATTTATTCATAGACACAGCTAGAGAGAAAGAGGCAGAGACACAGGCAGAAGGAGAAGCAGGCACCATGCAGGGAGCCTGACGTGGGACTCAATCCCGGGTCCCAAGGATCACCCCTCCAGCTGCAGGCAGCACTAAACTGCTGCGCCACCGGGGCTGCCGAAGTTTTTCAACCATCAGCAGAAAGGCATGTAAAAATTAAAGTTCTATGAATTTTTGCACATCAAGTCAACATATGTGATTTTTTTGTTGTTTTGGACCAGAGTACATGTAGAATATATTTGAAAGAGAATAGTGGGAGAGAAGACCGGTGAGGTAGATTGAAATTAGAACACAAAAGTATTCTATAAAGGAAGAGAAATTGAAGACATTTATGTTAGTTTCCCTGATCTCTGAATAGAAGGGCCAGGACTACATCTGATCATCTAAGAATATTTATTTAGAATGTTATTATTATTATCATCATCATAATAATAATAATTATTATTTTTAGAAGGTTATTATTAATGTTTTTTCCTGGGAGACATTATGCTAAGTGAAATAAGCCACTCACAGAAGGACAAATACTGAATGATTCCACTTCAATGAGATTTTCTGTGACTATTCTAAAATGAACTCAGAGAAGCAGAAAAACCAATAGTAGTTGCCAGGGGTTGGGGCTGGGAGGGAATGGGAAGATGGTCAATGGCTATAAAGTTTCACTTATGCTATATGAATAAGTTTTAGAAAATTCTAGAATATTCTAGAAACTACAACACATTGCCTATAGTTAACAATTTGTTAAGCAGGTAGGTTTCATATTAAGTGGTCTTACTATACACACACAAACACACACGTGACACAAGGAAACTTTGTTTTTAAATATTTTATTTATTTATGAGACAGAGAGACAGAGACACAGGCAGAGGGAGAAGCAGGCTCCACGCAGGGAGCCCGATGGGGGACTCAATCCCGGGCCTCCAGGACCACTTCTGGACTGAAGGCAGGCGCTAAACCTCTGAGCCACCCAGGGATCCCCGACACAAGGAAACTTTGGAAGGTGTTGGCTATGTGTATTACCTTAACTGTGGTGCTGGTATCATGAGTGTTTGCATATGTCCAAACTCATCAAACTGTACAGATTAAATCTATGCAGTTATTTGCATATTAATTAAAATTCAATAGAGATTTAAAAAACAAGAATTGAGGGTTTTCCAATGCTCAATAAAGAATTCCTCATTCCTTAAAAATAGATCTGCCCTATGACCGAGCAATTGCACTGCTGGGGATTTACCCCAAAGATACAAATGCAATGAAACGCCGGGACCCCTGCACCCCCATGTTTCTAGCAGCAATGTCCACAATAGCCAAACTGTGGAAGGAGCCTCGGTGTCCATCGAAAGATGAATGGATAAGGAAGATGTGGTTTATGTATACAATGGAATATTACTCAGTCATTAGAAACGACAAATACCCACCTTTTGCTTCGACGTGGATGGAACTGGAGGGTATTATGCTGAGTGAAGTAAGTCAATCGGAGAAGGACAGACATTATATGGTCTCATTCATTTGGAGAATATAAAAAATAGTGACAAGGAATAAAGGGGAAAGGAGAAAAAATGAGTGGGAAATATTAGAAAGGGAGACAGACCATGAGAGACTCCTAACTCTGGGAAACGAACCAGGAGTGGTGGAAGGGGAGGTGGGCGGGGGGATGGGGTGACTGGGTGACGGGCACTGAGGGGAGCACTTGATGGGATGAGCACTGGGTGTTATGCTATATGTTGGCAAATTGAACACCAATAAAAAATAAATAAAAAAAAAAAGGAATTCCTCATTCCTTCTTTGGAACATCAGTCCTCTGCCTAAAGGGCTAAAAGAGAAATATTTTTTCTCAGGAAATTATTACCAGTATTATCCAAAAATGAAAATCTCACACAGCCACCATCCAGGGCAGGTCCGTTTGAGCTCTGTTGGGCTCACAAGCAGAATCTGCAGAGCTGAGAAGCTGGACCGCAAGTCTTGGCAAGAGCACATCTGTCTCACACATTTGTCTGATGCATTCATAGGCAGAGAAGGAGACAGGACTCTCCTTTACACCTTCACATTTGTTGTTTTAGCTCATAATTAGTTCAGATTAAGAGAATAACCCAAATAAATTGATTTCAGAGAGCACAATGTGTTAGCTCATCTTCTGTTTTAAATCAGCATCAGCTGGTGTTTATTGCTTCAACAAGACGGTATAACTAAGATGACCCCTTAATGTTTTACACCTTGCAAGTGAAGATTGGGAATAACAGCCAAAGCTTTTAAAAAGCAACACATGGGTCTAGCTGTGAGCTCCTCCCGATGTGTGCACAACACTCCAATAAGACGAGGTTTGGTTGGTGCTACCATGGCCTTGCAGTGGAGGTGCATAAAGCTGGAGGGGAAGAGCGCGCAGGTGCAGACAGCAGCATTTGCAAGCAGTCAGGAAACCGGCCTTACTGTCTTTACAGGACTATTTGTATGGAAGTTTGGATTGCATCCACAGTGCAAATTGCACAAATTCTCATCGCAGCTCCCACCGAGGAAAGAGCTCTGATAGCTCCAGAACAAACTTTTCAGAGGCCTTCAGCCTTTTTCTCTCTCAAATAGTGCAGTATTATACAGGGTAGTTGTAGAAGAGACATATTTGCCCTTTAGCACAACCTAGACATCACACAGTGGAACTTATGAGAGTTAATGTTCATTTTTTAGGCCATTTTGGTACTATTAGTGGCATAGTTGCAAGGCCTTACTATTTTCCCAAAAGTATGACTATACCTTCTTAAATGCCTAATTTGCACTCACTGAATCACACACTGGAAGAACTTGGCTCCTTCAGGATTTAAAATATACTGAACCTACTGAAGCAGCTTGAGGGGATTCTTTGTCTATGAGTCAGTGACCGTGAAGCTGTTGGAATGCTTAGGAAACAGAGGTCCTTCTAGAGAGACAGTGTGTGAGTGTATCTCAAGTCCACTGACTCTGCTGGTAAGGATGCCCCAAACCACCTTTTCTAATGATAAATTTGAGGAGTTAAGTCTTAAAAATAACTGTATCTAATTCAGCAATTCCACTCCTGCTTGTCTACCCAAAAGAACTCAAAGCAAGGGCTTGAACAGATATTTGTACACCCACGTTCAGAGTAGCCAAATGATGGGAACAACCTGAGTGCCCCTCAGTGGGTGAATGGTTAAAGGAAAGGTGGTATATACTTACAATGGAATAGTATCCATCCCTGAAATGGGAGGAAATTCTGAAGACATGCTGAGTGAAATAAACCAAACACAAAAGACCAAATACTATATGATTCCACTTATATGAGGTTCCTAGAACTGTCAAATTCATGGAGACAGAAAGTAGAATGGTGATTACCAGGGGCTGAAGGAGGAGTCATTGTTTAATGGGTAGTTTCAATTTGGGGTTCTGGAGATGGGTTGTGGTGATGGTCACACAACAATGTGAATGAACTTAATGCCACTGAACTGTACATTGAAAAATGGCCACACTGGTAAATTTTATGTCATTTATATTTTACCATAATAAAAAACATTTAAAAATAACTGTATCAGGGGTGCTTGGGTGACTCAATTGGTTAAGCATCTGCCTTCGACTCAGGTCATGACCCCAGAGTCCTGGGATGGAGCCCCACATTGGGCTCTCTGCTCAGCAAGGGAGCCTGCTTCTCCATCTCCCTCTGCCCCTCCCCTGCTCATTCTCTCTCTCAAATAAATAAAAAATCTTTTTAAAAAATAACTTTACCCCCAACATAATGCTGACTATAGCCTTCTAGATGAATTTCATTGGAATTCAAAATTGACACAAATTTGAATTTAAAAAATCATCATGCAATAGAAAGAGCATGACTGAAACATCTGTCAGAAGGGAAACAACACTCGACAAGATGGCGAATGATCTAACATAACCTAAAGAAATAATGAAAACTTGTATAAATTAAAGCAATAGTATTAATTAAAGAAACCCCTTAGCCTAGCCAAGTGGATAGACTAAGACTTATCCAACATGGCATCCCCCTGGCTATATGAGACCAGAGAGCCCTTGATTTGAGGCTGGTCTGAGTTGAACTGTGCTATAGGTGTAAAATATACATCAACTCCAAAGATTTAGTGAAAAAGAAAATGTAACGGATCTCAATAGTTTTTATATTGATTAAATGGTTTAATGAGAATATTTTGGATGCATTGGGTTAAACATAGTAAACTTAATTTCACCTGTTTTAACACTTTTTAATAGGGCTACTAGAAATTTTATTTTATTTATGTATTTGTTACTTTTTTAAAAGTTTGTTTAATCTCTACACTCAACGTGGGGCACAAACTCACCACCCTGAGATGAAGAGTTGCATGCCCTTCTGACTGAACCAGCCAGCCACCCCTGCGTTTACTGCCTTTTAATTGAGATATAATCGACATACATTTATTAGTCTCAGATGTACAACATATTGATCCAATATTTGCATGTGTTGTGAAATGATCACCTCAAGGAGTCTAGTTAACATCCAACCATGGTTACAAAAAAGTTTTTCTTGTGATGTGAACTTTTAAGATCTCTCATAGCAACTTTCAAATAAACAAACAATCCAGTAGTTTTAACTATAGTCACTATGTTGTACATCACATCCTCAGGACTATTTATTTTATAAATGGAAGTTTGTGACTTTTTTACTTCTTTCACTCATTTCACTCACATCCTTCTCTCCACTTCTGGGAACCACCAGTCTGTTCTCTGTATCTATGAGCTTGGGTTCTTGTTTTGTTGTTTTGAGTCCACATATAAGGGAGAGCATGTGGCATTTGTCTTTCTCCATGTACCTTGCTTTACTTAGGCTAAGCTCCTCCAGGTCTACCCATATTGTCACAAATGGCAAGATTTCTCTGGTTTTTAATGGCTGAATAGTATTCCATTACACACACATACACTCACACACACACACACACACACCCCTACGCCATTTTCTTTATCTATTCATCCATCAATGGACAGCTTAGGTTGCTTCCATATCTTGGATATTATAAATAAGGCCGAAAGGAACATGGGGGTGTATTTATCTCTTTGGTGTTTTCGCTTTCTTCAGATAAATAACCAGAAGTGGGTTTGCTGTATCATGTGATACTTCTTATATTTTGAGAAAACTCCATACACTTTTCCAATTTTTATTTTCACCAAATAGTGCATGAGGGTTCTTCACATTCTCACCAAAACGTGTTATTTTTTCAATATTAGCCATTCTGACAGTTGTGAGCTGATATCTCATTGTGGTTTTGATTTGCATTTGCCTGATGGTTAGTGATACTGAGCAGAAAAAAATTTAAAACAGAGTGGCTTGTCTTTTATTTCTATGGGACAGCACTGGAGGTATACTAGGGTGCTTCCTAGTATAACAGTATAGAAATAGAGTTCATATCATGATTGTGGATTCAATCTCTAACGTATAAGAGAATAGCATTATTTGTTACTTTTAAGATTTTATCAGTCCTGCCAATTTTTTCTTAACATCTTTTTCTCATACTTTTTCCTTTCCATTTCTATTCCCTAGTGTTGGCTCTCTGTGGCTTTGAACTAGATCCCGTATAACCAATAATTATTGGCTTCAATTCCTCTTCTATAATCTATTCACTATACCCTGACCAGATTAACTTTTAGGAAACCCATATGTAGATATTTTTTTCTGTGCTCAACACTCGGTGACTACAGTCTAGGGAGTTTGCAGATTCTGGGTTTCCCCAGAGATTCTGAATCAGTAGGTTGGGGTGGGGCCTAGGCTTCACATTGTAACAGGTACCCTAGACTGCATTAAACAGGTCTAAAGAACAATAGCCTGTAGAATTAAGCTCAGATTCCTCAAAGTAATTTTCAAGACTCTTTTCACCTTCATAGTCTGGTTAGTTCAATCTGTCTGAGGGAGAATGGAAACACTCAATATCTAGAGAACCTCTGGAAAAAAATAAGCTTCTGTCTGAGCAGCTTTAATACTTGCCTAATTGAGGGAAGTGATTTGACCCTAAAGATATCTCCACCACAGCTATTCTATGACCCTACACTTACCATTATGATAATCTACTTCTTCAGAGTAATTTTTCTCAGCTTCTATCTGAATTTGAGGAAGCCAATCTCTTCAGTACCACATTTTATAGTGCTGCTATCATAATATGAATCTACATAGACCAAGATAGTTTTGACATGTGCCCTTTTGCACTAATTATTTTCTTTGGTTTTCTATTGATTAACACCAGGCATCTTTAGGGATGCAATTGTCAGGATTTAGTCAAATAATCTTTCATCCTACTAGATAAAGATTATGATGTTGCAGACTTGTGAACCATATCTGGTTCGAAGAGTCATTTTGATTTTTCTGCATGTTTGTTGTTATAGACTGTATCTCATAAAAATTCATATGTTGAAGCCCTAACTTCCAATCTCAGAATTTGAAGAAAGCCTTTTAAGGAGTTAATTATGGTTAAATAAGGTCAGAAGGGTGGGGCCTGATCCCACTGGACTAGGGTCCTCATAAGAGGAGGAAGAGCCATCAGAGACTTGTCTCTCTTTGCATGCACACAGAGGAAAGGCCATATGAGGACACAGAAAGAAAAAAAAAAAAAAAGCATCTGTCTGCAAGCCAGAAAGAAAGGCCTCATCAGAAACCAACCTGCTGGCAGCTTGATCTTGGACTTCTAGTCTCTAGAACTGTGAGAAAATAAATGTCTGATGTTTAAGCCACTATGGTATTCTGTTATGGCAGCCTTAGCAGACTGATAGAATAGCCAATATTTAAAATTTGGGAGGATGCCTGTAAAAATCTGAATTTCTTTTGAGAAGTTGTAAGATTTGGCAACAACTGGCTAGAGATGAATAGTAATTTGTTTGCACTCTCTAGTTCTCCAGTCTCTGTCCCCCAGACATGAAGGCTAAAGGTCCAGTGCCAATTGTGTCACTCTTATTTTATTTTTTATTGTTTTTATTTTAATTTCAGTATAGTTAACATACAGTGTTATATTAGTTTCAGGTGTACAATATAGTGATTCAACACTTCCACACATCACCCGGTGCTCATCATGACAGGTGCACTCCTTAATACCCATTACCTATTTCCCCCACCCCACCCCCTCATGTCAATATTATTTTAAAAACAACAACAAAATATCTAGCTATTTACACTCACTTATGTTACTTGCCTAGCCCTTGTGAACACTTAGGTTTAAGAAAAGGATTTTAAGGAAAGGATTTTATTTGCTTATTCATGAGAGACATAGAGAAAGGCAGAGACATAGATAGAGGCAGAAGCACGCTCCCTGCAGGAAGCCTGATGCGGGACTCAATTCCAGGACCCTGGGATCATGACCTGAAACAAAGGCAGACGCTCAACCACAGAGCCACCCAGGTGACCCTAAGTTTATAATTCCTGATGTATCATATCTACTGTCAGTTTTCAATAGTGAAAACAATTTGCATTTAACTATCCACACTTTATCTAAATTTCATTTTTGATATATAGTCATTCTCTATGAGCAAGCCAACCAGCTATAGATTCTCTAAGACTGTATGAACCATGCTGATGTACACTAATGTACCTTTCAATCATTAAAATAAATTGGGACATAAATCTAAACTTATGACAAATCTTAACCTCTGAACATCATGAGCCAATTATGTAATTTGCAAAGGATGTCTTTTTATCAACTAATAAATCAGGGTGGCATGAACTGGAGAAAGAAAAATTCCTTTTAGTCTTGACAGATGCAAATAAAGAATAAATTATTTTTACTTGAATATTTGAAAATAATGAATTGGGAGTATAAGGATTCCATCTGTTAGATGAGTTCAAGTCAGCATGACAGTTGTGTATTGAAAACATATTGAAATATTAACTTTACATCTTGCATTTATAGAAACTAAAGCATAAAAATTTTTAAGAGGCAGAAGATGTAAGAGCCATTCATCAGAGAAAATGGGAACAGAAGCTAGAGATTTGAGTGGAGAGAAAAAAGGAAAATAAAAGCTTGAAGGCAAGGAAATTAATCTTAACAATTAGAGCATAAAAGAATAGCACACAAAAGGGGAGATCAGAATTCTATGATAGTCTACAGAATTTACTTACTGGCTGGCAAATTTTGTTGGGACTGTATTTCTTATTAGACTTATACTGTATTTCTACTATACGGGCAAAATATGTTAGTAAATTACTATATCGTTTGTCTTAGCTATCTATAATGAAGTAAATAAATGAATGGGTAAAATCATTCTTTTCAAAACAACAATGTTTTATGAAGCAATCTGTCAATGACCTTCTGAGTTATTTCATTTGTCTACTTCCTATATGCTTGAGAATAGAACTGATCTGCTGAATTTACAAAGACCAAATAAGGAAATGTTCAAAATTTTGCAGATTAAAAATATTCTGATAGTAGGTTAGATGTTTATTTCATCAAAAAAAAAAAAAAAAAACCCAAACCAACCCTGCTCATTGATTTGATCTATGGGTTGTGTATCCCATTTGTTGATGGAGGATCTCTCTTTTAAAGTTAGTATTAGGAAGAATGTCTATCCTAGCAGTTTCCAAAAAATAGAAAAGTAAATTCATTGGGTGTTTTTATTGAAAAAAAAGTAATTCATGTTCATTTTGGACAGTTTAGAAAACACAGATGGGTAAAGAGAAAGCAAAAATCATTCTTATTGCTCTATTCAGATATAATCATTTGTTTAATCACAGATTGGTGTATTTAAGTTCTTTCTTCTTTCATTGTGTCTAGCTACATACTAATAATTTTCTAAAAATGTGGCTCAGGGTGTATACACTGCTTCAGAACCTGCTATCCAATTTAACAATATTTTGTGAAAGGCCTTCTATGTCATTAGTTAATATTATACAACACGTTTTTGTTGTATGGTTGGACCATAATTGGATTAGCCAAAATTTCCCCTAACATTTGTACCATTATAAGCAATGATGTGGTAAATACTCTTGTAGAATAACTCTTGGGCATAATCCAAAACGCACACAAAATTATGAAGCTTTTGATATGCATTGCCAAATTTCCCTTGCAGGATGATTGTGCCCATTTAGATAGACCCTAGTATGATACGAGATTATCTATTTTTACCAATTCTTCTGTATTTCAAATAAGATCACAAGTAGGAAGAAGTATATAATACAGTGCCTGCATATATTAATTAGCATTATGTACAATTTGGTTCTCTTTCTACTCCAGTCTCATTAAGGGACAGAATTCTACATTTGAGTACATGAGAAAGTGTTTTTTAGGGGGGAATTTAGTGCATTTGAGGCAGATTCTTAAAAAAGTGGGTTTCCTTACTGTTTTCACTGAATTATAGGAATAAACATAGCCTACTTATTTCCCAAGTCTTCCGTGGGATGAGATTAAATATCTTGAATTATTGAACTGTGAAATTATCTTTTAAACCTACTCCCATTAGGTAAAAGAAAAAGAAAAGATTTACCCAATGATTTCAGTTGTCTGTTTATCAACAACTGAGATTCTCATTTTCCTAACTGGAAATGCATTTTCTGAGTATTTTGGATCATAGTCTCTTAATTCCATGCCTTAGGGAGGCATAATGATAATACCAAAATCTCTCAAAATAACAGGATTTGCAATGCCATTCCATAAATGAAAACCAAATTCCTGTTAACTGTCAGAACCTAAGACAGTTATAAAAAGAGACAAGTTATTTTTAGTGCAAGTCATTCTGATAGTGGCAAAAGAACATTCACTCTAAACAGCAGAATGATCACGGCAAGATTTCTAAAAGAAGCCCTGAAAACTGAAAATGGTGGAAGATCAAAGAATATCTATTTAAAATTCCTTCCACCTTAAATTCCTTTCAAATTGAAACAGCTGGCTATCACCAAGAGTATATTGGATTCCCAGGATGTCCTGGGGAAGAGTAAAATCTAAAAAAAAAACTGTTGCTGAAAACTAATAAGGAATTAAGGTTGCCAGCTTTAAATAGCAGAAAATAAATTATAACACACAAAATCTTACTAAAAACTAATGAAAAAAAAAAGAAAGAAAGAAAAGATGAATGCTATTGTAGCATATAGTAGCAAAGAGATGGTGTGACCGTCCCCCGCTTGTTCTCTGATAGCTCTGGGTGCTTTCACCGTCTTTGACATTTTTCTCACGAGTTCAGAGTTTTCTGTGATGTCATTTCTCACACAGATACACACACACACACACACACACACACAAACACAAATTAACCCTTAACTTCAGGTTCTCATTTGTAGTACCTAAAGATACTACCTTCCTGGAGTTTAAGAATTTAAAAGAATTCTTAGGAACACACAAGACGATTTTCATATTAATTTCCCTGAACTGTTTTCAAGTGCTTAGTTTCATTTCACTTTTTAAAAAGATTTTATTTATTTATTCATGAGACACAGAGAGAGAGAGAGAGAGAGAGAGAGAGACATAGGCATGGAGAAGCGGGCTCCATGCAGGGAGCCTGATGTGGGACTCAATCCCAGAACTCCAGGATCACTCCTTGAGCTGGAAGGCAGACGCTTAACCACTGAGCCACCCAGGTGTCCCCTTAGTTTCATTTCAAATGGCACTGTTGCTTTTCTTTTATGCATTTATTAACCATAAAAAATGAAAACTCCAGCTTCCTTCTATGAAGCATATTGTGAAAGAACCATCCTTCACTTCCAATTCTTTCTGTGCTGATGTTTTCTACCTGCTGCTTCCCTGCTCTGATATTTTAAGATAGTGGTAAAAGCTTCCTTTAATAAAAATATAGCAATAATGTTTGTTCAGTTTCTATAGCTGAACATGATTCTAAGATGATTTCTAAGATGTATTTTTAATTTTTGTGAAGCACAGGCAAACAGTAACTTTACCATTAGAAATATGTTAAAATAAAGTTAAAGGATTTACACTATTATTCAAATCCAGTTCTTAGTTAGCATTAATACTATTGCCTTGTTCTTATTATCTTCTTTTATGACCTCTGTTTCAGAGGATGGAATAGGATTGATGTTTTACAAAACCTTGAAATTCTCAGAAACGTCTTATTTTTTTTATCAGATAATCTATCACTAGTATAATTTTCATCCTGTACAGGCTTCTCATTTCATACAAATTATTTACATTTAATTCAATTAAGTTTATGATCTTCTCCAAATTATGACAAACATAGACAGCACTTAGTATTTTTCTTAATAAAAACCGCTTAGCCTGTTCTTCAAAGAATTAACTGAGATAGTCAGTTTATGGAGCTGATGCATACAAAATGATTTTCCTGGCTAGGACTGGATGCTTGGGACAGTTAGTTCCCAAACATTTTAGCACACCAAGGTTACATATGTGATTCCTTAAAGTGGCCTCTAATGTTTCCATAACCTGATAAAATGCTATTAATCTTTTGTGGCCACTTAAAAAAAAGTACTCTGTGTGCTAAAGGCGAGTTCAGAAATTCAAAGCAATTTTATGTGAAGTAATATTATCCTTACAGCAACATAAATTAATTCTTCAATAAAAGTGTTGGTCAGTCCTGTGAGGGAAATAAGACATAATTGTTTATGCTTCGTAAGTCTAAAAGTAAAAATCCCACTCATTGCTTATGTTTTTATGATTTACATTATCTGGTACAGTGACAGCCATACATTAACTTCTCCGATGTCTGATAGTATTTAGGAGAAATCTAGAATGACCTCAGGATGATCTCTCTAGGTCCCGCTGCCTGACTCTAAATTCTATTTAATAACAGTTCGTGAAATCAGCACATCTCCTTAGAGCTCTCCCGTGGGTTGCAAGTGATCAAACAGACAAAACCATAATGACAGGGCAGTGAGATAGGTTTAACAGAAGAAGAATTCTAAAGACATGCAGAATGACTATAGGACTGAACACCAGGAAGGCCATATCTTTTATTAAAATCATCACAAATACAAAAGTATCACTGAAATAGATATATGTACTGTATACATATCTATCTGGAAAATTACCACAAATTTATTAGCTTTACATTTCATTACATGGCATATCCCCAAAATATTAAATAGAACACAAATATCTATGCAATTTTTGGATGAAGAGTACCCTTTGCATTTTTAATTCCTGTGTTTTCATTCAGACATTTATCTGCCTGTAAAACATTTGCTCAACATGCTTCCTGATCTAGGCTTCTTGGCCATGGGACTGACATGTTCCCTGTCATGTAAAATTTGGTAGTTTGTAACGTCTGTGCACATTTCAAGTGTATCTTGCCTTTTCTGTAGCAAGAGCCAGTCTGCGTATGTTGGATATACATCCAGCTGCGGCTTCCTGGAGGTCCTGGTCAGGAGACCCAACCATACCCAGCAGTAGCTGTCACATGTAAAAGAGGAGGGCGGAGAGGGAAACAAGTATAAAACCATTAATCTCAAGGCATAAAGTTAGGCTTTGAAAACAATTTTTAATATTAAATGTTTTTAAAAGTCACCAAAAAAAAAAAACAAAGAAAAGAAAAGAAAAAAGGACAAGAAATGCCATTTAGGCAAATGCAAATATAAATGGTACTTAACCAGACCGAGATTTCTCATGAAATGCTTACCATTTTATTTCCTGAAGCTGAGATAGACCTATTTCTCCCACCTTTCTTTGGTCATCTAACTGCAATGGAGTCTGCTTTGAAATTTGTCTTGCATTCTTTCTGACTTTTCTGCCTCTAAGCCAAGCCAACAGCACACCATGCCTCGACTATTAGTACAACCTTTTAGATACGATTTCTCTGCATTCCAACCCACTTGATCATGTCACAACCTAATTACGTCAATCCCCTAACTTCATTGACTCCCAGTGCTAAATAACTACAGCTTGGGACAGTTAGTTAACTAACGAGTTAAACAGTCTGTTAACTCATCCTTTAAAGGATTTTTGTGCTTTGGCCTCAGTTTACCTTTCTAGCCGCTTATCTTTCTCCTGCTCTATCCTGTACTCCAAGGTCACGCACTTCTCCACTTCTTTTGCCCTGATTGATGCTATCCCTCTTCCTAAAAGGCCCTCTCATTCTCTTCTCTGAATTTCTAAATTTTACCTGTCTTTCATGATCCAGTTAACTTTTCCACAAAGCCTCCACTGATTTTCATCAAATAAGATGCTATCTTTGCTTTATCAGAACTATCATAGCAGTTTACTCAAATGCCTATTACTATCCTTATATCATCCCTTTTATTTTTTTTTAAGTTTTGTTTTTTATGTATTTAAGTAATCTCTACACCCAATGTGGGATTCAAACCTACAACCCCGAGATCAAGAGTTGCATGCTCTTCCAACTGAGCTAGACACGTGCCCCTATATCTTTCCTATTAAATAGATATGTAGATTAGTGCTTTCTGTCCTTTAGATTATAAACTCTAAAACTTATAATACTGTATCATACCTAATACACCAAAAAATGACATCAAAAAATGTAGACACCAAAAAGTGTCAAAGAAATTAATTAGAACTTTAAAAAAAAATCTATCAGTTATGAATCAGATGAGTAGTTCTGACAAAGGATTTGAAAATTTAATTCGGGTCATCTATTTTTTACACAGTAGCATTTGGGTACAAATGTTGATGACAGAAAAGATGTGATAAGCAAAGAGATACTGTAAAGATAAATGTGAAATACCTTAAATATGACAGGCTTAGGGATTAGACTTTTATTCTGTAGGCAATAAAAAGAAGTTATTTAAACAGTTTAATCAGCAGAGTGACATGATCACATTTGTATTTTAGAAAGACAAATTTCATGACACCGTGCAGAATATGGATTATAGAAAAGAAAGGGAAGGATCCTGAAGTCCTTCAGGGCAAAATGAATTCAAGGGACATTTGGGGGTTAAGCTTGTGTTGAACACAAATGGCCCAAGGATATCTGGTTATCCAAAAAGAAGAAAATAAAGATGGTAATATTCCATCATACATAAACATTATGTCCAGGTGGATTAATGATTGAAATAAAAATGAAAAATATAAAACATTTGGAAAGTTGGAGTTGAGAAAACCCTGATAAAATTGAGGTACTGAAGGATGTCTGGCAACTCAGGTCCTCGAACTCCTCATTGTCCATGGAATTGTCCTTCACTTCCAGGGTCACATCCTGGTCCTTATTTTTCATCATGTTCAACAGTCCCACCAGTGCTTCTTGGACATCTCTATACTAGGCAATCTCAGAACTATCTCCAACCTAATATATTACAGATAAAATTTCTAATTTTTTCTATCTAAACCTGGGTTCCCCGTCCCCAGTATTCTCCTATATCAGTGAAGATATCACCACTTGGTTGCTCAAGCCAGAAATCTCCTCACCTCACACTCCCACCTCATCTCCCCTGCTTCTATCCAACAATTATATCTTTGTGATTCAACTGCCTACACTTATTCCAAAGTCATTTGCTTCTCTCTATTGCCATTGTCATCACCCCTGTAAAGCCTACAGCATTTTCCCACTGTCCTTGCACCCTCTCTTGCCTGGCCCCCAGTCAATCATTCATACTGTATCCAGAGTAATGTCCTAAATTGTGAAGTTCACTGACAATGGGCAAAATTCTAGAGAAGCAAAGGGAATAAGACATGATCAGTCTTCTGAGAGTCAAGAGAAAGAAATACCGTCTTCTGAATAAGGGAAACAGAGCTGTTTGGGGGAGCTCCTGACTTGAGAGTTTTGCATTGTTAAAGTAATTAAACAGGAGGCCATTAGATAAGGTGGCTCTAAAGCTTTGGTGGCCTATGTAAGCAAACCAAAACCTAATCCAGAATCAACACACTTGAATATAAGAATATGAAACCTGAGGCCAACCAATCACAAATAGGCTTTCCCAAATAAGGCAAGAGCTTATGCTATAGCCAATCAAATAATTTACTTGCTTTGCTTCTGTATCTTGTTAAAAACTTTCCCCTAGCTCCAGGAGTGCTCCTAACCACTTTCAGTTTGGCACTGCCTGGTTTGAATCATGCCTCAGTTTATCTTTTTAATAACATTTCTAGTGTTTTTCTCCAGCATCATTCGATCACCAAGGTGTAAGATGGAGGAAATAGGTTATAGCACTGCAACCCATTTGAATAGTCATACAGTCTGAGCTGACTGAAAGGACAAACAGAAGGCTACTCATAGGGATGCCTGGGTGGCTTACTGGTTTAGCATCTGCCTTTGGCTCAGGGCATGATCCTGGGATCTAGGATTGAGTCCCGCATTGGGCTCCCGGCAAGGAACCTGCTTGTGTCTTTGCCTCCTCTCTTTTTGTGTGTCTCTCATGAATAGATAAATCTAAAAAAAAAAAAAAAAAAAGCCTACTTATAATCTGGGAGGTCATCTGTAAGAATTAGGAAGGTAGGAAGGCAGATCTCTGTGAAGTGAGAAAACAGTGAGATGGAAGAGCAGGAAGTTGAAAAATAGGACATTAGAGTTTGAGAATGGATTATGTGGAGTTTAAGATTTTATAGATAAACTTGTATTGTTTATTGACAGGGTCCAGGATGTGACCATGGGAACATACGTCAATATAAGATTGTTTGGCAGTTTTATACATATGTGCACATGCATACACACACACACCTCTATGAACACATTTATTTAATTTATATTCTTATTCTCTCTGCAAAAAGAGAAAATAGTGCTCTATGATTACTATTGAAAAATAATGAGAAGGAAGAACAGAGTAACCAGCTCTCCTTGGTTACTGTAACACATGGCTTAGGTGTCTCGGTATTATAACTCACACTTAAATCCCTTTTCTAGCTTTCAACTTTTAACTCTTGATCAACAATTCAATATTTTTATCAATTTATTTATTTTCTTGTACCTTTTTTTATTATCATATGAAAGCTGCTAAAGCAGACACAGCTATATGAGGCTTCGGCTACTTCTTCTAAATATATACTCAACACAGACTTTCATCCACCACTCTCTTTTCACACACACACATTTTAGTTGTCCACCCCCATCCCTATAGCCTTCTATCACTCTTGAGTATTGAGTATTAGCTATAAATGTGGAGATTTTGCTCCTCTATGTCATTACAGAATCAATAAACAAGAGCAGTCCCAGTCTGGATGCCAAGGGAGCCTGATATTGATACTTCTCTATTCTTAAATGGACCTATTTTTTCTTTTAATTTCTGCTTTCCAAACTTTAAATTGGTTCTTTAATCAAAACATTCCAATCATTTCTTTGGTAAATTATATAATCCCTTGAGGATTTTAACAAGTTAATAATTTCCCTTTACATAATGTATTTTCTCCCTCCATCCCCTAAGTAGATGACTCAAAAGAATTCATGAATTCCCTCATTGATTCCATTATTTTATAAATACAGCATTAAACTGTCCCAACAGCTTATTTATTTATTACTATATTATTTTTTTATTACAGCTATGTCATTATAATGAATAATGTCAGTTACCTGTAGACTTTTCTGGGCCCTCAATGAGGGAGGGCCTGATGCTACATTAAAATCTTGATTTCCACAAGAAAATGGGATGGATAATAATCTACCGTCCAACTTCCCTATATATATATGAAGAGTTGTTTAGGAAGTTGGAGGAACATAGATTGCCAGCTCCATCAAGCCCAGCTAATGCCTATCTCACAAGGCCAGCCTGCCTTGCCTTTGCTTTGGACCTTGGTCTCTCCTCCAGTAGACCCTGTTGTTGATAGTTTTTAAGTCTAGGAAGAGATGTAATAGATTTCTAGCTGTGAACACAGACTATCTGAGCAGAGAACTAGACAATTGCCTTATGCATTTTAGCTGCTTTCTAGAAAAGGCAAACAGTCATCAAAAAGGTGGGTTTTGAAGTCATAGCTCCTTGGATTTGTATCTTGACTCTTCTACTTACTGGGTAGGTTACTATTGAATCTCTAAACCCTATCATCTCATAAGTTTAAGGGGATCACCTGCCTCTGAGGCTTCTTGAGAAGATAAGTAAAATAATAGAGACCTTTAAAAAGTGTTGAATGCCGGTATTCACAGCTTCTTCCTGTCTTTACATTTTTTATCTTCCCCTGCTCTCTTCCTATTTTGTCTGTTTCCTGAGCCTTGTAAGGATCCAAGCATGCAGTGTGAGAGGAAAAACTAGAGAAACTCAGGCAGGGAGAACTCATACCAGAAAGGGCAGAGGATTCTTTGTGGGAGAGAAAGAAACAACAAATGGGGAAGGAAAGGAGGAAAGTGGAGAGAGGGAAGAGCTTCCACTCTGTTTTGAATAGAGAGTTTGGAAAGGTTTGAATTGGGGGGGGGGGGAGTGTTATTTTAGGAGCAACTTTAGGGTGAGACAGATGTACTGAGTATAAAAAAAGATAAGAGGATTTTAAAGAAGTTTAACAGTGTACAATTGTGCTGTTTTCAAGAAAGAGTGAAACTAGAATTAAAATTACTTTCAATTGCTACCTAGTTGCCTGGCTTTTGTGTCTGACTGCATTTCCATGTCAGGACTGGACCACAAGGCAGCTTGGCTTCACAGGTTATGCATTTGAATCACATAAACCCATGCTTAGTACAAAGTAAGAGCTCCATAAGTGGTATTCATTATCATGGTGATTATTTCGCCAGTTCTGAAGTCTGGTTCTGGCTTCTATTCCCTGGAGTCCAGCCCTGGTTAGTTTGGGAGGAATGAGGAAGCAGGAATCTTGGCCCTAAGGTCAGGCTAGCCCTGTCAGCACTTGCTGCAGTCCCCACCTCATCTCTGGTTGACCCCTATGGGCACCAGTGGCCCAGGCTTCACTTGGTATCAGCTGTTGCTACCAGGCCTTGCATGGCTCCCTTGGAAAGCAGTGTCTTGGCTGGATGCCTGCCCAAACTGAACCTGCATTTTGCTCCTATGCCCTCAGATCTTGTTGCTCTGTGGTTCCCCCTCTTCTGGCTTTCCAAGTCAGTTGCATTTATTCCCAAGCCCTTGATGCCAGTTATATAATTTCATATTACATAAACTAATGAACTGTGAGTGTGAAATGTACTAGTCATACGTTTGGCAGGCTGTTGGCATCTTGGTGTTTCACAGAGAGCCTGCAGTGTGTTGGCAATGCCAGGAGTCAGCTAGATAAAGGTTGCAGAGGGGAGGATCTACTATGCACTCACATGCTTTCCATTAGAATATGTTAAATCAGTGCAGGGTCCTTTTTATGAGTCTACTCTGTAAATGGCTTTTTCTAGGACCTGAGTAACCTCTAGTCCTGAATGCATTAAGAGGACTACTACTCTTTGGGGAATTAATTTAGTCTAAGTTTCTTGCATTAACCACGAGGTTTCATTCTGCATGACCTATGATGGTTAGTAAATGTTTAATCTAAAAGTTCAACCAGTGGAACCTAGCAGTCCAGTATTTTAAAGGCCTAAGGTAGAAGCAAGGGTGAAATTTTAAAAGAATAAATAAAAGAAGAAAAGGATGGCCTAGAACAATACCTGTGATAGGCAGTGAGAGTTGCTTCCTTAAATGTACCTCACTGGCATTGGGCCTACAAGTTACCTAACATTTGTACAACGTGAAATGATTTTATTAGCTACCATGCTTAGTATGTGCCAGGCGCTGTGATTTATACTTCACTAGTTAATTTATCCTGCTCTACCCATTTTCCTTAGCCAGGAACATTCTCAATCAAGGGTATAGTGTTGGAAGTGCAGAAGTTTCTGTGTTCTCTGGGCATGAATGGCTTGATATTTGAGAAGCCCTTCTGAGACTCTTTTGGTGATGCTGCTCTATGAATGTATTGGTTTTCCTGCATTTTATTTACTGCTGTAAATGGATGTTACTCATTGCTTTATTAATACACCGACAGGCTGTGTTACTAATGCTGCTTTACAAATTGAATAAGGATGTACTACTTTCCCAAACCACTATCTGGACAAATGTACTATATATGTGTCTTGGTTTTTAATCGGGCTCAGAAATCTATGCTCTTATTTTTCATAAGAGCCTCATAAGCAGACTAGGACACTCAGGAATGCTTTAAAATAAATAGAAACATCCACACAACAGAAACTTAGTACAAAATTCTGCATTCGACAGGCAGCTAACAGAAAGGAGAGAGCAGCACGTTTTTTTCAATCACTAACACACGGGGCAAGGTGAGGGCGGTTTGTAATACTTCGTCATAATTACATAAAGGAGTACTTTTCTTAGGAAAGTGAACTGCAAATTGGGTACAAGTGATTATGGAATCGGTACACTCTTTTGGGTGTATATTTTTTGATCTGTAGACATTTTCCAACTATAAAAACAGTTTTGATATTACAAGGGGGAAAACACCTCAGGTTTACTTTTTTTGAAGTGTTTGTTCCTTTCAAAAACTTTCCCCGTTTTAATCTTTCCCTCCCCCAAAACACATTCAAGGACCTTAAATTTATTGGGAGTTTCATATGTACACCAGAGGAAAACTAGCCCTCCTGCTTGCTTTCCAACTTAATTGCATAGAACACTTTAAAACATCATTCAAACACATTAGTTTTTACAGCATTGGCGTGAACGAGGACACGGGGAGGGGCACAGAGCATGGTGTGGTGTGTGGATCAGGCTAATTCGAATACTTCCTCCAGCATCAAAGGCTTTGATCTCAAGACGCATGCCCTGAGCACGCAGCTGTGACCCATGATTCACATCCCCTGGAAGGTGAGGCAAAGGTAGCATGGGAATCGGTGTCTGCATTCAATTTTTACTTTTATACCTAACAGTTCATGATTTTATATAATATTTCAGTTGTATGAAAAATAGGTCCCAATTTGAGTGATAACAGATTTTCTTGTGGTTTGACTCAATATTGTTTGGGTGAACACAGACGGGAAGTATGAGTTTTAATTAGAGCCGGATGAGCTCTGAAATACCTGCATGCACACCCAGCTTAGCAAGTTTTCCAGAAAGATTTTGAGTTCCCAGAGCTCATTTGAACTGTGAACCCTTTAGCTATTTTCCAAATCGCAAGGCACTGCAGTGTGGCTGTAGCACAAACGTGCAGCCCAGTAACAAGAAATGCATTGCACAGTGGCTTCCCAGCTATCCAGGCTGGCTGAGGCTTCACAGTGGTTTCTCTCACATCCCGACTTCAAGCCCTGGTAATTCATTTCATATGACGGCTCACTAGAGCCATGGGCCTCAAAACACATTTTACATTTGCTGGTTGGGGCAAAACCTTTGATTCTGTTCAGTCAGTGAAGTGAATCAAGGGGTTTGCCTTCTTTTTTTTTTTTTTTCAATTTTTATTTATTTATGATAGTCACACAGAGAGAGAGCGAGAGAGGCAGAGACATAGGCAGAGGGAGAAGCAGGCCCCATGCACCAGGAGCCCGACGTGGGATTCGATCCCGGGTCTCCAGGATCGTGCCCTGGGCCAAAGGCAGGCGCCAAACCACTGCGCCACCCAGGGATCCCAGGGGTTTGCCTTCTAGTGGTGTCTGCATGCATCCCAGTGACAGGAGTGTGCCCTATTTATGTGAACTGAGGTTCATGTCCACAGAGCTTGAAAGTGGGGTCTGACTTGTTTGATCTACTGCCTCTTCTGTGCATATGTTTGTTTACACTTGAGTAGGTCTACCCTCTAGTTTTTCATCCTCGTTGTTTTTCGATGAACCTTCCCATAGGGAACTTTTGTGCACACACACACACACACACAAACAAATTGGAGTGCTGGATCTAGAGTACTGGAAGGTAGAAATGGGGCATATAATAAAGCCCTAACAACTCTAAAGAATGCTAGAAATTCTAGAAGTGGACAATGCCTTGATAACTGGCAGCATCAGGAGATTCCTTAAGAAAAAGGAAGTGGTAAGTCTTGGCGTGCCCTGCAGAGAAATTCATGGTATCGTTTGGAATGGCTTTAAGTTCCTCTTCAATTTTTCTTCCCACCAAATGCAAAGAATATCTGTGCATATGGGAGTTTCTTGGATAAGAATGCTAAAGAAGTGAGAGGCTAGGAATGGATAAAAAGATTTATGAGGATAGGGCTGTTGAGGATTGCATTTTGCTATTGGGTAGATCAAAGTGACAAAGAAAATTCTCTGGAAGTAAAAAAAAAAAATAGCATGTTCTCAAAGATTATGGAGTATAGTGGCTATGAGTTCAGGCTTTGAGTTCATAGTCTGGGTCTGAACCCTGGTTTCTCCTTACCGTGTATGACATGTGGTTAAGTCTCCCAGATCCTCACTTTTCTTATCAGTAAAATTAGGATTGGCAGTAGTACCTTTTCACCAGGATTAAATGAAATAACAAATGTAAAGTGCTTGCTCTACTTGCTCATACATGATGATTGTTATAATTACCATTGTTGGTATTACCTGGAATGCGAAGTTGTTTGTTGTAGGGTAGAGAGAGTAAAATGAATTTTTTATCAGCCCACTTTCTCTGCTAGAGTTCCAGTAGGATTGACTCAATAAATAATTTTGGTCTAGTTATATCGAGAATTAATATGTTAACAGGGGCTTGTCATGTCCTGTTATGTGAAAAAAATAAGGGAAGAAAGTGGCACTAGCAGAACTCTGTGTTCATGGTAATAGATGGATCAGTTGCTCAAATTTTTTTTTTTTTAAAGAAGATGAAATGGATATTTATTGATTGGTTTCATGGCTTCTCAGCATCTATTCACCTTAGTGAAGATATCAGCAGTTTGGAAATCCATCCGTTTTTCATTTTGTTCCTGATTTTATTTTATTTTATTTTATTTTTTATTTTATTTTTTTTTAATTAATTTTTATTGGTGTTCAATTTACCAACATACAGAAAAACACCCAGTGCTCATCCCATTAAGTGTCCACCTCAGTGCCCGTCACCCATTCCCCTCCAACACCCGCCCTCCTCCCCTTCCACCACCCCTAGTTCGTTTCCCCGAGTTAGGAGTCTTTATGTTCTGTCTCCCTTCCTGATATTTCCCAACATTTCTTTTCCCTTCCTTTATATTCCCTTTCACTATTATTGCTCAAATTATAGTTTCCTCCTGCATCAGTCTCTAGTCCAGAAGGACATCACCCCCATTGCTAAATAAAGGCATGAAGTAGCTATTAATAAAAATGAGACAAAAGCATTAGATATGGAATATGCTTGCAAGGGAAATGGGAGAAGTTCGATGGATAGGGAAGTGGCTAGAATTCAAAATATTCACAAAAAGTTAAGGCTAAGCGATATTATTTATTAATTTATATTATAGAAAACCAGAACTCAATCACACCTCCTTTGCTATTAGAATAATTGAATAAAACTACCTTCATTTTGGAAAAGATTATCCTATAAACTCATTTCTTTTTTTCTTTTTTTTTTTTTTTTTGAGATTTTATTTCTTTATTCATGAGAGACACACAGAGAGAGAATCAGAGGGAGAAGCAGGCTCCCTGCGGGGAGCCCCATGTAGTGAGTCGAAGGCAAACGCTTAACCACTGAGCCCCCCAGGTGCCCCTATCCTGTAAACTCATTTATGAGTTTGATCAGAACTCAGATGCTTTTTTGGTCAGATTTTCTACTTCTTTCTATTGGGTTGGAAGATGTTGAAATTAGAAAATTCAATCTAAGCGAAGGAACATGGAGAAGACCACAGCGAAATGAAGTACACTGATAATTTAATATTTTAAATGATTGTCTCTTCCCCTGCCTGACCTTTACAAGGCACATTAAGGAAAAGATTCACACCCAGCCTGCTCCTGCTCTCAGACAAAGGTAATAAATTGGGAAAAGATGGAGTATATGATAGGGGCCAAGAGGAATGTGCATGGGGAAGCCACCTATGATAATCCCATGTTTATTATGTTCTATAATATTATCCATAAAGGAGACAAAGTTATATCTGTTAAGGATCCCAGAACAAGGTTTGGCTCACAGTAACTACTCTTTAGTTCTTAGCCATTATTATTCCAATAGAAAACATACTTCAAGCACTGTTCTGATTCTAGTAACAAGTGAGATGTAACAAAACATTTTCAGCACTGTTTTGGCTGGCATGATATCCTCTCATGAAGAAGTCAGGTTATTGCTACCCAGTGGAGGCTGAGAGTCACGTAGGTGGGCACTTCTGTAAGGAAAGGCAAGAGGCCCTCAGGGGAAGGTCAGCAGGGTAAAGTCTCTGAGTCCCTATCAAGTTCTGCCTCTGTGATGGGTTCTAAGGAGCAAGGAGGGAGCCCTGAGAGAACGGGCTCATTGCATTGGGAACGCTGGCAGGATGTAGTACTGACAGGTTACTGCAGGTCCCATGGAAATATAGTAGAAGGAATAGACCACTCTGTATTTTCTGCCTTGGGTTATCACTATGACTTTCCTCTGGTTCTTTAGCAGGAAGTCAAAGAACACTTTTGTGGGGTAAAATGATCTAGGAAATAAAGCAGTCAGGAACTTCATCAATACGTGGTCAAGACAAAATCAAGTTTGAATCAGAGTAACTCAACATTCTCTGAAAATATCAGTGAGGGTGACAAAACATGAGAGACACCTAACTCTGGGAAATGAACAAGGGGTAGTGGAAGAAGAGGGGAGCAGGGGGTTGGGGTGACTGGGTGATGGGCACTGAAGGGGGCACTTGGCAGGATGAGCACTGGGTGTTATGCTATATGTTGGCAAATTGAACTCCAATAATTTTTTTTAAAAAAAATGCATAGTCAACCAACAACAACAACAACAAAAAGAATAACTCAACATTCTCTTTGAAGATTTAATGATACTGGCAGAGTCACACTCTCCAGTAGCCTCTTGACAAATGTGCAAAGGAGGTAAACTTCTTAAGACTCATGTGTCTTTTCTATGACTTGATTAAGAGTTTTACTGAATATAGGATTCTAGGTGAGAAATAATTTTTGAAGAGTTGGAAGAGTTTTGAAGGCATTCCTCCATTTTCTTCTTGCTCCCAATGTTACTGTTGAGAAGCCCAAAGTGTTCTTCATGTTTGGTTTCTCTTGTTCACTCTATCTTCTTTTTCTATTCTTTCTCTTCTGAATATTACAGAATCGTTTATTATTATTATTACTATTATTATTATTATACTTAATGTTCTAAAATTTTACAGTGCTATACCTTGTGGATAGGTATACTTTTATCCATTGTATACAGGGAACCTGATGCATCATTTCAATCTGGTAAGTCATGTACTCCAACTCTGGGAAATTCTATTGTACTATTTCATTTCATTTCCTCCTCTCCATTTTCTCAGTTATTCCTTTGTGGAACTAATATTCTGAAGTTAGATCTTTTGCACTGTTTTTTTAATTTTTATCTTTCCTTTTTTCATCTCTTTATGTTTTTACTCTTTCTGCGAGTTTTTTTCTTTTTAAATTTTTATTTAAATTTTAGTTAGTTAACATACAGTGCAATATTGGTTTCTGGAGTAGAATTTAGTGATTCATCACACATACAACACCCAGTGCTCATCACAAATGCCCTCCTTAATACCCATCACCCACCTAGCCCATCCCCTCCTACCACCCCTCCAGCAACCTCGGTTTGTTCTCTATCATTAAGTGTCTCTTACAGTTTGTTTCCCCCTAATTTTCCTCATTCCCATATATTCATCTGTTTTGTTTCTTAAATTCCACATATGAGTGAAATCATATATTTGTCTTTCTCTGACTTATTTTGCTTAGCTTATTTTGCTTATAAAACACTCTAGCTCTATCCACATTGTTACAAATGGCAAAATTTCATTCTTTTTGATGGCTAATATTCTATGGTATATATGCCACATCTTCTTTATCCATTCATCAGTCGATGGATACCTGGGCTCTTTCCATAGTTTGGCTATTGTTGATAATGCTGCTATAAACATTGGGATGCATGTATTCTTTCTGTATTTTTGTATCCTTAGTAGTGCAATTGCTGGGGCGTAGCAATTCCTCAATTCCTTGAGCAAAAAGTTCCTCAACTTTTTGAGAAACCTCCAAAATTTTCTCCAGAGTGGCTGCACCAGCTTGCATTCCCACCAACAGTGCCAAGACGGTTCTCTTTTCTCTGCATCCTCACTAACATTGTTTCCTGAGTTGTTAATTTTAGCCATTCTGACAGGTGAGGTGATTGTGGTTTTGATTTGTATTTTATCTCCCTGATGATGAGTGATGTTGAGCATCTTTTCATGTATCTGTTAGCCATCTGGGTCTTTGGAAAAAATGTCTATTTTGTCTTCTGCCCATTTTTTAACTGGATTATTTGTTTTTGGGGTGTCGAGTTTGCTAAGTTCTTTATAGATTTCGGATACTAACCCTTTTTCAGATATGTCATTTGCAAATATCTTCTCCCATTACATAGGCTTTTAGTTTTTTTTTTTTTTTGACTGTTTTCTTCATTGTGCAGAAGATTTTTATCTTAATTAACTCCCAGTAGTTCATTTTTGTTTTCGTTTCCCTTTCCTCTAGTGATGTATCTAGTAAGAAGTTGCTCTGGCCCAGGGTGAAGAGGTTGCTGCCTGTGTTCTCCTCTAGGATTCTGGTGGTTTGCTGGTTCACATTTCAGTCTTGCATCAATTTTGAATTTATTTCAAGAAAGTGGTCCAGTTTCATTCTTCTGCATGTTGCTGTCCAGTTTTCCCAGCACCATGCGTTGAAGAGTTTTTTTTTTCCATTGGATATTCTTTCTGCTTTGTCAAAGAATAGCTGACCATAGAGTTGTAGGTCCATTTCTGGATTCTCTGTTCTGTTCCATTGATCTATGTATCTGTATTTGTTGTGCCAGTACCATACCATTTGTTGTATTTGTATTTGTTGTGCTAGTACCATACTGTCTTGACCACAGCTTTGCAATAGAGCTTGAAGTCTGGAATCGTGATGATTCCAGCTTTGCTTTTCTAAAATTTTCAGGATTGCTTTGGCTATTCAGGGTCTTTTGAATTTCTGTACAAATTTTAGGATTGTTTGGTCTAGCTCTGTGAAAAATGCTGGTGGTATTTTGATAGGGATTGCATTAAATGTGTGGATTGCTTTGGGTAGTATAGACATTTTAACAATGTTTGTTCTTCCACAAGCATGGAATGTTTTCCATTTCTTTGTGTCTTCTTTAATTTCTTTCATAAGTGTTCTACAGTTTTCAGAATACAGGTCTTTGGTTCTTTGATTCAGTTTATTCCTAGGCATCTTATGGTTTGGGTTCGGTTTAATCCTCTTCGGTTTATTCCTAGATACCTTACGATTTTTGGTGTATTGTAAATGGGATCAATTCCTTGATTTTTTCTGCTGCTTCATTATTGCTGTATAGAAATGCAAGAGATTTTTGTATGTTGATTTTATATCCTGATACTTTACTGAATTCATGTGTTTGTTCTAGCAATTTTTTCATGGAGTCTTTCAAGTTTTCTACATAGAGTATCATGTCATCTGTAAATAGTGAAAGTGACTACTTCCTTGACAATTTGGATGCCTTTTACTTGTCTCTGTTGTCTGATTGCTGAGGCTAAGGCTGCCAGGACTATGTTAAATAGTAGTGGTGAGAACAAGGCATCCCTGTCCTTGTTCCTGACCATGGAGGAAAAGCTCTCAGGAAGATGGTATAAGCTGTGGGTCTTTCCAATATGGCTTTTATGATGTCGACGTATGTTCCATCTATCCATCTATCCCTACTTTGTTGAGGGTTTTTATAAAGAATGGATGCTGTATTTTGCCAAATGCTTCTTCTGCATCTGAGAGGATCACATGGGTCTTATCCTTTCTTTTATTAATGTGGTATATCACATTGATTGATTTGTGAATATTGAACCACCCCGGCAGCCCAGGAATAATTCCCTCTTGATCATGGTGAATAATTCTTTTAATGTACTGTTGGATTTGATTTGCTAGTATCTTGTTGAGAATTTTTGCATCCATGGTCATGAAGGTTATTGGCCTATAATTCTCTCCTCCTTTTTAGTGGGGTCTTTGGTTTTGGAATCAAGTAATGCTGGTCTTGTAGAATTATTTTGGAATTGTACCTTTCATTTCTATTTTTGGAAACAATGTGAGAAGAATAAGTTTAGTTTTAGAAGATTAAGTTAAAGAAGTAACTCTTCTTTAAATGTCTGGTAGAATTTGCCTATGAAGCTACTTAGTCCTGGACTCTTGTTGGTTGGGAGATTTTTGATTAATGTTTCAATTTCTTTGCTGGTTATGGTCTGTTCAAATTTTCTATTTCTGTTCAGTTTTGGTAGTTTGTATGTTTCTAGGAATTTATCCATTTCTCCCAGATTGCCTAGTTTGTTGGCATATAACTTTTCATAATATTCTAATTGTATTTCTGTGGTGTTAGTAGTGATCTCTCCTCTTTCATTTGTGATTTTATTTATTTGGGTACCTTCTCTTTTCTTTTTGGTAAGTCTCACTAAGGGCTTATCAATTTTATTAATTCTTTCAAAGAACCAGCTCTTAGTGTCAATCTGTTCTACTGTTTGTTTGTTTGTTTCTATATTATTTACCTCTGCTCTAATCTTTAGTATTTCCTTTCTTCTGTTGATGTTACACTTTATTTGCTGCTCCTTTTCTAGCTCTTTTAGGTGTAAGGTTCAGTTGAATATTTGAGATTTTTCTTGCTTCTAGAGTAGGCCTGTATTGCTATATACTTCCCTCTTAGGACTGTCTTTGCTGCATCCCAAAGGTTTGGACTGTTGTGTTTTCATTTTCACTTGCTTCCATGTATTATTTTTTTTAAATTTCTTCTTTAATTTCTTGGTTAGCCCATTTGTTCTTTAGTAGGATGCTCCTTAAGTTCCATGTATTTATGGTCTTTCCAATTTTTTTCTTGTGATTGATGTCAAGTTTTATAGCATGTGGTCTGAAAATATGGATGGTATGATCTCAATCTTTTTGTTACTTGTTGAGGGCTGACTTGTGATCCAGTATGTGATCTATTCTGGAGAATCTTCAATGTGTACTTGAAAATAATGTGTTTTCTGCTGCTTTATGATGAAGTGTTAATATATCTATTAAATTCATCTAATCCAGTATGTCATTCAAAGCCATTGTTTCTTTGTTGATTTTCTGCTTGGAAATCAGTGGGGTGTTAAGGTCCCCTATTATTATTGTATTATTATCAGTGAGTTTCTTTATGTTTGTTTTTAATTGACATATTTTTGGGTGCTCCCAAGTTGGGGACATAAATATTTACAATTGTTAGATCTTCTTCTTCTTTTTTATTTTTTTTAAGATGTATTTATTTTTAGAGAGACAGAGGGAGAAAGAAAGTGAGAGCAAATGGTGGGGAGGAGCAGAGGGAGAGAATACACAAGCAGGCTCCCTGCTGAGCATGGAGTCTGATGTGGGGCTAGATCCCAAGACCCATGAAATCACTATGTGAACTGAAAACAAGAATCAGAGGCTTAACTGACTGGACCCCAGGTGCCCCTATAATTATTGGATCTTCTCAATGGATAGAGACCTCTGAGATATTTATTTATCTTCCAATTCATGTTCCCTGAATGCTCTCTTTTCTTTTTCTTTTTTTTCTTTTCTTTCTTTCTTTCTTTCCTTCTTTCTTTCTCTCTGAGGATGTTCACTTTTTTCATTCTCTCTGCTACACTACGTTTCTTTCAAGCACTGATTTGTTTCCATTTGTTTCAGTTTTTGTCTTCTATATTCAAAACATTCTTCAGATGTTACTTGTTGGATGAATAGAGAATTCGAGCACATAAATGGGGCTTGTTGGCTGTGTTTTACTGTAGGATAATCTGAGTGGTCTCAGGCCACTCAGGATTGTGCTCTCCATTAAAACACCTGATTAAGGGCCCTGAAAAGCAGCTCTCATTTTCTCACTATTTCACTGGTCAAGGAAGAAGGGATGCCTTTTTCTTCCCTCAAAAGTGTTATCTCCTTTTTAAGTCTCAGACCAACAAAGCTACATCTTCTCAGAGGGAACATCTTTTTCTAATTCACATACAACAGTTTCCCACAGCCACCAGAGGCCCTGGAAAGGCTAGGTGGGGTCTTCCCCAGGTCAGTATCTTGAAATCTTCTGTGTTGAGCTAGTCAGATTCTCCAAGGAAGAGCTTTTCAAACTCCAACCTGTAGAGGAAGGGACTCGCTTGTAGGAATTTGGGACTGAGATGGGCGATCATCCATTTAGCTTTGGTGTTTATATGGTCACTTAATCTCCATCTTCAGTAGAATATCTTTACTTCACAGGGGCTGCTGTCCTCCAGTCCAGAGACTGTTTTATTTGGGCTGCTGCTGTGCTGGGAAAGGGCAGTGACTTACTGAGTGGAGTTAGGGAAGGGGCTCTAGCTTTTACTCAGTTTCCCTTATTATAGCCTCCATCCTGAACCCTACAGACCAATTCCAGAGGCACTTAGGGCTACCAGTTCTTAATATTTTGAGGCTTCCACATTGTAAGCTGGGTTTTTTCTGAGTTTCTCCCACTGTTGACTTTACATTCTGATTCCTGAGGTCTGCCAGGCAGTTGTCACTCTTCCACTGAATTTGAATTTACAAAATTTTGTTATTTTCTCCTCTCCAATTCTCCCTGTCTTTTTTTTAGTCACTTGAACGTAATGTTAGATTTCAGAAGGAAGCAAAAGTATATTCAAGAGTTTAATATGCTTGGAACAAGCTATAGGTTTTCTTCAGACTCCAGGAAAAATGTCCTGGATATCAACTCTTAATACAATGCCTGCATTTAACGTGGGTTATCTCCCATTGAGAAGAGACTGAAAGTCTATGTGGTTGCCTGTGTTCTATTGTTAGAACAGTTTTTGAGAGAGTATTTAGAAATATTTTTCTGAGAAAGGCTGTATATATATATATATATATATATATATATATATATATATAAAATATATGTATATATGTCTCCAGCTCAGACCATTCAATTGCCTGTTTGACATCTGCACTTGGAAAGAAAATACACTGAGTTTCACATGAACAGAGCTCAATCCCTGACCCTTTCAAAACCTATTTCCCTATGGTCTCCACACCTCAGTTCATGTCAACCCATCTTTCCAGTTGCTTGGGCCCAAAACTTTGGAGTATCCCTGACTTCTTGCTTTCTCTCACTGCCTTTATCCAAGCCATGAACCAATCCTGTTTTACCCTCAAAATGTACCCAGAATCTGACCTCTTTACCTCTGCTGCGGTGACCTGAGCCACTATCATCTCTTGCTTGGATTTAAGAATGAGGCCAAATTTTTGATGCAAGAAGATCTGGAGCTAACTTTGAAAGGTATAGCCTAGAGAAAACTGAATCACTCAGATCAGCAATTTGTGAGAATCTGTTCTTCTTTTTAAGAAGAAAAGGCAGAGAAGGGAAGAGACAGTAAAGTGATCCACTGGGAGAATGAAAGCCTAGTTCAGAAACGGCCATGGGTTTTTTACCAGCTGCCAAATGTAATACCTGTCTTGGAAGTTGTTAGCACTGCTACAATGTATATTTCCTTCCATCACTACAAATCTTTGATTTTTTTAATTAATTTTTTTTGCTTTGTATACAATGACTTTATAAGAATGTTTTTGTTTATTGTTCTCATCAAGGTAGAAGTTAGTGGGGAGGACAAGATAAAAGAGTGAAATTTGAAATCTATGTCAGCTCTGGGTACAAAATGCTTATAAGAATGAAACAATCCATAACCTGAATGAAATAATCAGACTCTGGGTAATACACAGAATTCCCTCTAAATTAGACGTTGTCTAGGGCATGGAAAGCAGAGGGAAGCTTGAGCCAATATTTCCTACATGATCATGGGAATGGCAGCCTTAGCTAACATCTGAACTACTGACTATGGGTTTTGTTTGTTTTGGTGTTTTTGTTTTGTTTTGTTTGGTTTGGTAACATGAATAAAATTGTGACTTAAGATGACATCTCATCTCAAAATAAAAAAATAAACACTTTGATCCAAACAATAATGTCACCTATAGCCTCAGAATTTGACTTTCTCAGTTCCATTGATTTTTACCCCTACTCCATAAAACTAGTCAGCTATTTTCATGGTCATACTTGGGCCTTACTAATCCAGTAACTGTTCCATATCTGCCTCTAATTGCCCTCTAGCAGAAGCTCCAGGTTCTGGTAGAGACAGAACGGGACTGAAAACACAGGAGACACTTGTATATTCACAGTCTTCCTGCTCTTACCTACCTTCTGGGCTTCACCATGTCAGCTGCTTTTCCATCACTAAGTTTAGCTCCCTTTTCTCTACTATTCTCCTAACATACTGATATTACAAATTGAAATCCCAGATCTCAACTAAGCTTCTGGATAATGCACACATGTTCATGGTCTCTTATCTCAACTGGCTCTCAATTCTGGCAATCCACAAAGGTATCCTTTCTCATCAGCTTTTTTTCTCTGCAGCAGCTATTTAAAACTTTCTCTATTCTCCTCAAATTACCTAACTCACTACTTCAGTTCCCTTGCTCTCAGCCTGTGCCTTTGCCTCCTACTTGATGGGGAAAATAGAAATCACAAAAAGGGAAATTGCCCAACTCCCTGTCATCTCGTGCATAGATTACCACTGCAACTGCGCCCATCCTTTCCCCCTTGCCATCTGTCATACACAAGAGGTGTCTCTCCTCCAGGCTAAACTCATCTCCATGCCCTCAAGCTCTGTGTTCCCCCACCTCTCCATTCCTCTAGGAGCTTGCTCCACATCATTCTCAGTCCAATACCTTCACTGGCTCCCCTCTCTTCCTGCACTTGCCAATGAGCACATAAGCACACTCAAGTTTCTACTGTCTCAGGACACAAAATAAACAAAGAAAAAACCACCCAATCTGCCTTTACCTCCCCTTTCAGCTACCATTCTTGTTCCCTCTTCTCTGCCAAACTTTCCAGAGTGGCCTCACTAGCTGTCTTCATTTCCTCATCTCTTTTCTGAGGTTATTAGAAATTGCTTTGCTATGAATCTAGTAGATGCTTTTTGTTCTTGTCTTTCTTCACTTTTCAGTTGGTCCCACTGGTTATGTCCTTGTGCTCAAAATAATCTCTCTTCTGTGCTTTCCTAAAATAGCACTTTCCTGATTTGTTTTGATTTTTTCTCTTTAATACTCTGCTTGTGTGTGTGTGTGTGTGTGTGTGTGTGTGCATAATCCTCTTTCTTTGCTTATCGTGGTATGACTCAGGATATCATATCAACCCTCTCATTTTTTCTTTTCTCTATATACCCTCTAAGAGAAATGTCACTCAGTCTCATAATTCATGGACCATGGCTTTCAAAGCTGTTGTTAAGGCTTCATAAAGCTATCAAGCATATATATATATATATATATATATATATATATATATATATGTAAATATGTGTGTGATATCACATATACACATATATCACATCTCTGTATCTTTCAAGATGTTCAAAGCCAAAATGTCCCCAATGAGCTCTTGTTTTCTTCCAAAAGTGGATTCCTCCTAGCATCCTTGAATCTGGTTGTCCAACTTAGACACTGAGGCATACTCTCTCTACCCTCCTCATCATTATTCACATTCAAAAAGCCACCTAGTGCTATTGTTTTTACCTCCCAAACATCTCTTGAATCCACTCATTTCTCTGTCTCTAGTGCTTACGACAACCTTGGTTGAAGCGACTATTGTCTCTTTCTGAACGCTGCCTAATTCACCTTCCATTCCTTTTCCAATTATTTTCAAACCGAGTAAATTCTGAAGAGCAAAATGGACCAAAATGGACCAAATGACTACCCTGCTCACAAAATGTCAATAGCTCCCCAGTGCCCTAGCCCTACAATTCGAGTTCCTCAAAAAAAAAAAAAAAAAGAGAGATTCACAGAGGTCTTCTTCAGCAGGCTTCAGTTAATATTTTTTATCTTTTTTTCATCTTTAGTTTCTAATTTGTTATCAGTGAACATGCATTACTTATATTATTTTAAAAGTCATAACAAATGGATTAGCCAGAAAGAAGTGAGACCCGCAAAGGAGATGAAGAGTCAACAAAGAGGTGAAAGGAGGACCAGGAGACTCTGGAATCACAGGAGCTAAGGAAAGGTGGCACTTTAAGAAGATGGTGGGATCAATATTATAATGAGACTTAGGGAAATTAAGTAATTTGAGGACTGAAAAGAATATCTTGGATTTGGATACTTGGAAATTCTAGAGATTATCAATAGAGCAGTCTCAGAATTTTTGAAGGTAAAAGCCAATGGAATTGGCTGAAGAATCAAGGACAGCTGGAGAAATGAGGATCTCTAGAGAATGAAACTCCTCTGATATGGTGGATTCCATAGTGGATGTGATCAACTGATGGTGCAATATGAAATGAGTAAGTAGGCAAGGAGATATTAAGATTAAATATGCAGAAGTTAGAGGGAATAGCCAATGTAAAAATCTCCAGCTTTTGGAGATAAAATGAGATCATAAGTATAGTGGAGTATAGCCAGGAGAAGGAACACGCAAAGACAAGAGAGGTGTATAGACTGAATGTATTTAAGGATAAGTTTGTAGGTGTAGGACAGAAAGTCAAATTATTTTCTGCCTGTAACTCAATTTTCTTTTTAATCTTGAATGCAAGTTCATGTGAGTAATATCCCTACTAAATACAGACGTAGGTCTATAATTGATAATTTCACATGGAAGTATTTTAAAACAATAAAAGATAAGCACTATTTATAAGAAGGTATTTAGCTTAATTACCTTAAGAAATTTTCATTGGAAAGATTTTGGTTTGGTTTACTTTGCTCTAGCAAATGCTAAGAATTTATAAAGTCTGATGTCAAACTATAAAATTATATCTTGCCAAGCTAAGAAAAAATTTAAAATTGTTTAATATAAAAATAAGGCCAAGCATTATCTCAAAATGGATATATTAAAAGGGATAATGATTTCCACAATACTCCTCAATACTAGAATCAGTCTGAATTATTAGTGTTATACTGTTTGCATTTATATTTATCTCCAAAAACTGGCACATTATTAGAAGGAATTCAAAACCAAAGACATGTTAATATTTAAAATACCTTACTAGATATAGAATTCGTCCTGCATGGGAGCAAAAATGGAAAGATATCCAGAAAAGTTGAAGCTGAAGAATTGAAAAGGAAAAAAATCCTTTAGTGAAACCACTTTCCCAATTTTATTTTGATTTCTTTTCAGCTTTAAGAGCAGCTTAATATGGAAAAAATAAAGCACAAGGCTGGAGAGAAGAGCCACATTTTTTCTTCTTCAATGTCAAAGAAATAGCTTTCCCTGCTCCTACTAAATTGGAACTAAGCTCATAAGAATGAAAATAAATGACTAATTTCTTGGGAAATAACCTTAAATGAAAGATTCTTTTTGCCCAATGGTTGCTTTTCTTAAACTCCAGTTGACTTAACCTCATTCTCAAGGCCTCTTCTGGTCTTCCTTTCCTTGCACCCTACTGGTATCAAGTGTGCCTTAGAAGTCTGTCTCATCACTTGCTACCCATTTGGGAAATGTTTTCCTTTTGTGATACAGTTTGTGGGAAGGAATAAGTCAAATGTGATTGTGCTTACTTAATTTCTCTTTTAAAACCCACCGAATGTTTAAGATTTGTAAAAATGGCAACCAAAAATATGACCATTAATTTTGCAAAGTAATGTTTCCAACAACTTTGACAAAAACTCCTGATAATCCTTGAAGTTTTTAATATATGCCTAAATATTAATTTTAGTCTTCTCTTTTTTGCTAAAATTATTTAAAAGGATACTTCTTAGTGTCATCTATGTAAGGATTTAAAATTTCAGTGAAAGAAACTGAATTAATTTTATTAATTAATGAACACAAAAACTGTGTTCATTTCAGAGCCCACTTTGCATGATTTTTGCTAGGTTAGCTGTTTAGAACTTCAGGGCTGGCCCTAAGCATGGTATTTAGGCCAGTGATTTAAAAAAAATTTTTTTAAGCAGTGGAAATCTTTTCCTCTCCTGACCTCAAACTGAATCTTAACTATCCCATGAAATTCACATATACATAAATATCATATGTAAGACAAAATGGAACATCTGAAGAAAAAGTAGGGCTTGGGTTCCTAGAACTCTGCCTATTTCTTCTTGTTTTTCATAGTGACTCTCTGGTACCTTCTTTGATTCTATGATATGCAAAAAAAACCACTCATCTTCACCATAGAAAGAGGGCCAACCTTTGGTCTCCATGCTCATTTTCTAGAATTTTTCTCTCACTGCAAAACACCTCTCCTTGCTTCTCACTCCTCAACTGGTGATGTAAGCTTGTTCGTCATTTGTTCATTCCACACAGATCTGCCCAATCCACACTTGTACCAACAACTATCCCAAACCACTACTTGCACCACAATCCCAGAAACTCAGTCCCTCTATTCCGATAGTCTTAACTAGACATTTGGTAGAACACAGTTCAAACACATTGCTATTGAGTTTTACACGAGTGATAGCCTTGTTTACTGTTCCCAGATTTGAAAATTTTTGTTTACAAATTTTAAAGAAGATATTTTTTAAGCCAAATACTTAGTCTACAGAATTTCAATTATATACCAAGGTGTTACATTTTTTAAAAGATTTTTTTAAAATTTATTCACCCTGTCTCTGTATCCTGAGAGAACTGGAATGGGTCACATCCCTAAGCTGATTCCAGGACCAGTCCAGAGATTCTGATCAGACATTTTCATAAAGTCATTCCTTCAATCTTACTTTAAAATCTACTTGGATCTGAGTTACTAAAGTAGCTTATTTGTATCAATACTAATTTTATGTTAATCTAGCTTCTTCAATACATATCTTACATTTCTGGGAAGATTTTACTTTTAAGTAAATTTTTTCTCTATTACATCTTTTTGGGTATGATAAGCAGGTGGGGCAGTTCTTTGTTTCCTGTGTCAATCATGAAAATGTTGCTGATCACCTGTGATGGGATGTGATGTGAAAGGCACTATAGGAAAGGCACAGTCTAGCTCTCAAGGAGTGTACAGGGTGAGAAGCAAGGCATATGGCAGCCAGTGGCCCAGGGTAATAGCCCTCTCTCTGCCTTGTGGAGGGGAACCCAGAAGACGGAGAATAAATGCCTTCCCAGCTTTCTGGTTGTTGTGCCCAGTGACTCAGGGAATGGGTGGTGGGGATGATCTCTCCCTTTACAAAGCAAAGCCCAGGCCAGATATAAGTGAAAGCTCAGGCAAGCTTTCTCAGATCATCATCACCCAGTCTTCACCAGAAATGACATTCCTCCACTCATTCCACCATTAAAGATCCAGGAGAGGCAGGGAGGATAGGTATCCCTTGGGAAGGATGGAACTAATAATAGCAATAGCTAACATTTCAACAAACAATTAATGCCTGCCAGGTATCAGGTACTATTCAAAGTGCCTTATATATGTCAATTCATTTAATGCTCTCAACAAACCCAAAGTTAAATATTATCATTAATAGTCTAGTGTTACAGATGAGGAAACTAAAGCATAGAGAGATTAAGTCACTTGCCCAAAGTTGCAATGTTTGGGAAAGCCAGGATTTGAACACAGGCTCCAGATCCCATGCTCTTACCCATATACACACACTGCATCCCTTGGTGTAAGTACCCATGGAGAGGGAGCTGGTCTGCCCTGATTCCTGGACCTGGACTTCCGGGGCTAGCATTTCCTGAGGTGTGTCTAGTTTTCCCTGGTCCATGGGCCATCATGCCTGCACCTGATCTTGAAATCTGTAGTCATAGTCAACTGCCTCCATCAGCAATTCTTCCGTTCAATGGGGCCTCTCTGTTCCTGAAAACTCTCCTGTGGGTCTCATAGGAGCATGTGGCTCCCTTGTTTGCTATGTGTAATCTGTGGGGCCAGGACCTAGCTGTGGTTGACCTTTTAGATGCCCACCCCCACCAGTGGTGGACCATTGCTCCTACACCATACTGGTTTGCAGTCAAACACACTCAGAGCTTCTCCTGAAGGCTGAATCCCTTTACTTTCATCTCTGTGTCTTCAGGGGCTGACTCAATCAACATTACTTTGAGGTTAAGATGCTCTGCATATTGAGTGGAGGTATGAGGTAACTAGGTGATGGCATTAAGGAGGGCATTTGATGTAATAGCACTGGGTGTTACATGCAATGGTGAATCACTAAATTCTACCTCTGAAACTAGTTATATGCTGTATGTTAACTAAATTGGACTTAAATGGGGAAAAAAAAGATGCTCTGCATATTTCAGCTCCAGCAACAAACAAAACTGAGATTTTAAAAATGCCCTTCTGATCCTTTTTTTTTTTTCATTTCAACTCATATTCCTTTTCTTTTTTCTTTTTTTTTTTTTAAGTTTTATTTATTTTTATTTATGATAGTCACAGAGAGAGAGAGAGAGAGAGAGGCAGAGACACAGGCAGAGGGAGAAGCAGGCTCCATGCACCGGGAGCCTGACGTGGGATTCGATCCCGGGTCTCCAGGATCGCGCCCTGGGCCAAAGACAGGCGCCAAACCGCTGCGCCACCCAGGGATCCCTCATATTCCTTTTCAAAAGTGCTTGAATTTTTTTTTTTCTGGTCCAACATAAAACTTAACCAGCTACTCTTTTGTCTGGGCACAATGACACTCTCTGCTTAATATTCCTCATAGCTTACTTGTGTTCACAGACTGGATTTCATTGTGTATGTTTTTTTCTAAACTGTTCAGTGAGATTATTCCTAGGACTGACCCTTCAAGAAGGCTGCCCAGGAATGGCTGCCCCCTCTATCTGTTCTCTCTTGTCCTTGTGTCCGTGTCAGGTTTTCTGACCATAGCAAAGCTTACTTATTTTGAATTGCTTTGGTGCAGAACTTTGTCACAAATGTCCTAGAAACTTGCATGACAACTGGTTTCCTCCTTTGGGGCTCTAGAGGAGCCCTAAGCACATTGGATGAATTACCAGAATACACGTAATCGGCAAAGCTATTTTTTCTCCTCAAGTGTTATGCCTTAACACAGGGTAAAAGGATTTACTTAATGTTGCATTTCAAGAGGAGACATTCACAATGAGAATCTTATCCTCTCCATGATCCTATGGTATGTTAAAGCTCTCATGTATTAAAACTAAGTATCTCTTTTCAGCCTATCAGCTTACTCTGACATAAGCCATTACTATGAAAATTATCTTAATCAGCATTAAAATTATAAGTAACAGAAATAATTTTAAAATTATTTCAGTAAAGTCAAGTGTTTATGAAGAAAGTATCAGTGCTAAATGGCTTTCCTAACTTGGTAGTGGTAATTTTTAAAGTTAAAAGCTTTGAAATTTTTACCTTAATGCAACAGACTGGCTTTCTCTTTTGCCCAGCCATGCTTTTTGAAGTTTTTCACATACCACAAAAATACATAATAAGGGATAGTTAACTTCACTCTGAACCCCAGCTACATGACCATGACATATTTGGAGGTGACTTTGAGGTGCATTCCCAAATATGGTACAATGCTTTCTAAATTTACAGTCTGATTTCCTGCTGCCAGTTATGACTGCCAAATGCTACTGACAGTGTGGCCAGTTTGTGGTGTCCCTAAAAATCATCAGCAATTTGAAAACATTAGCGCCCGGCAATAGTCATACTTTGCAATGATTGCCTGTATTTATCACCTTACTTTTCCAGGGTACAAACTAAAAAAAAATCACAGAGAAAAATTAAACTTCTCTAGCAGAGGGAAAATATAGAGTTGAAAAGTCAAATGCATTATAGGATCCCAACCCCTTTCTGTATTGTTTAAAAACAAAAATAAACAATTTAAGCACTGGGCTTCTGTGGCTATGCAGAAGAAAAAGATCATAAATATGTACCCTCCTCAAATTCTGCTTTTGTTTGCCTTCACATTTGCAGAGTATTTCGAAATATTAGTATTTCGATCCTAATTGTGGTTATGTGGCAGTACTAAAAATGGGGAGAAGTTCATTGCTTCATTCAGCAAATATTCACTACGTTCTGCACCATGGCATGAACTGTGCCTGGCAATGCAGAAGTGCATGACACAGGCCTGGCTTCTGCCTTCAGGAATCTTATAGTCTCCTGAGACAAACAGTGATGTCCATACAACAGAGAAGAGGAGGCAGTGCTAGGAGAGCACATATGTAGGCAGGCAGTAAATACAGACTCCCCGGAGGAGCAAGAGTGAATCCAAAGCCCAAAGGATGGATGTGAGCAGTGCAAAGTGTGGTATGGGCATTTGGAGAACATTCCAGACACAGGAAGAATGGTGGGGCCACCTACTAGGGATTTGGGTTTGTGCTGAGCCCAGAGGCGTCAACACAAGAGATGAGTAGCAGTCAGCCCCTGCTCTGCTCTCCATTTATACATCGTGGCAAGTAGCTGTCTCCCATCCAAGACCATGTGTCTGTCTTTTCATACAAAGGTACCAAATGCTTGCCAAATCAACTCCTATGAGTAGGTTAACTTTTTAAAAAATATTTTATTTTTTTTGAGAGAGAGAGATAGTAAGAGAGCAGGGTGGAGAGGGAGAAGCAGTTCCCCAGAACATGGGGCTCGAACCCTAGACCCTGGGATTATGACCTGAGCTGAAGACAGATGCTTAACCTACTGAGCCACCCAGGCGCCCCTGAGTATGTTGAGTCCAGGATAAACTATTTTCACATACAGACTCCCAAAGTTAGTGGTTTAAACAACCTAGAAGTTTGTTTCCTCTCATGTGACACTGAGCAAGTGGTCCAGGGGCAGTAACGTGGCTCTACCACTGTCAGTGGGTTGGCTAGAGTCCAAAGCCACCCAGTGGTCTCTATCCTTTAGCCTTCAGGAGTAGGGAGAGGGATGTGACCTGGGATACACATGTGAGCCTTGATGTAGGGCGAGAAACACAAGTAGCGTGCATCACTTCTCACTTCTCATTCACAGGGTCATAGCAAGATTCAGGGGAGGCTGAGAGATGTATCCTGTGGCTGGAAGCCATTTGCTGTGCTAAAATTAGCATCAAAGAGGGGAGGAGGGATGTGGGTGGACACTCAGCAGTCCATGCCACAAGGGCAGTGAGGAAAGAAGGTGGGTGTGATGGTAGAGAGGCAGGCAAGAGTCCATCACATGAGGCCTCATTCAGAGCAAAGGAAACCATGTTAGTGTCTTAAAGGCAGTGGTGGATTTAGGAGTATGGTATTTGCTCACAGAAGAGGCTTTTGCAAAAAGCCTTGATTGATCAGGGCAGCCACAAGCCAAGGTTTTCTACTGATTCTCCCATTGAATTGTCACATCACCTTCTTCACCAAAAACCCAAACACACATTTGGGGGACACATATCTGAGTCATATGGTCTCTGAAGAAATGGCTTGAGGACTTTTAACAGATAGTTGTGTGTAGTTATAGACAGAAACCTGAAATATCCTGTGTTATTTGGCTTTATACTGTCAGTGACCGTAGGGCGTACTCTGAGGTTACACCCGGTCACAGAGGTCCCAACAAAACACACAACCTAAGGTGCAGAGGTGGCCACAGCAGCACATTCATACCTGTAGATACAAGTGTGGCCTCTGCATTGTGGTCAAGCTACAGGAAAGAGCTAAGCTAGAGCTACCCTCTAGGGGGGCACAGTCCTGCCTGCAGCCTCTCTGGGGAGCTGTATTTGTGGTCAGATCCCACCACGGATACAGGGCTGTCCACACAGCATTTTTCAGGCCAGCACCCCAAATTCTGTCTACACTGGGAACATCGAGGTCAAGGACTTTGCTGCTGTCTGATTTGTTCGGTATACAGGAACTGGACTTGAATCCAGGGAGGAGCCTGTTAGAAAGCCACCTGCCCCACACCACAGCTCAACTTGGCAAGATGCCACTCTTTTAAGGACAGCAGCAGCCATTCTGATGCACCCGCTGCGAGGCAGGCTCTTTATATATATGTAAGTGTGTGTGTGTGTGTGTGTGTGTGTGTGTGTGTATATACATGTCATGTTATATAGAAAGATGTATATATTATATATGTCATTTTCATCCTCTCAGTAACTATTTAAGGTACATATTATCATCCTTTTAGAACCATGGAGCCTGGGGAAGCAGGGTGACTTGGCAGCTGCACCCATAGCAGAATTCAAACCCAGTTCTGATGGCACCAAACACCAAAAATTTTACTGCTGACTGTGTTATTTATTTAATTAGTAAGTTTCTTCCTGATATTTAATTTTCTAAATTTGATCAATGGACTGGCTTTGGGACATCTGTTTAAATTATATATATTATAAATGGCTATCAACTAAAATGATCTTTTCGGGGCACCTGGGTGGCTCAGTTAAATGTCTGCCTTTGGCTCAGGTTGTGATCCCAAGGTCCTGGGGTTGAGTCCTGCATCAGGCTCCTGGCTCTGCGGGGAGCCTGCTTCTCCCTCTGCCTCTGCATCTCTGCCTCTCTCTCTCTCTCATGAATAAATAAATCTTTAAAAATAAAAAAAATATGATTTTTTCAAAACCTACCTAAATTTGCATGCAAATCACTGGCTATATCCTATAAAAAGTACATCAGAAGATTCTGATGCTCTTATTCTTAAAAAATGGCTTGTGGCAACTTTAGTGCCTATAGGCTGCCTGGATTCTTGTCTTAAGGCTTCATTATCAAATCATTCTTTCTATGATAGGACATCATTTCTTTTAGGATAGCAATCAATGAATGAAAAATACAGAGAAGTCATGGCAGTGGTGTCAATTTAATTACTAATAAGTGTTATCAACTGATTAATAGTTAATTTCTGGTTAATAATCAATTATTAATTTAATTGAATTGCCAGAGTTAAAACTTAAAGTGGAGCTGAAGCACAGAGGACTGATTTAATAAAAGTCAAACCTAACCAGGAGAGTTAAGTGAATCACAGCTAAGCCTCAAAACTAGAAATGGGGCTTCTCTCAACACAGGGTTTTTGAGATTAGTCCATATTGTTGCATATGTCACGGCTGGTTCCTTCTCATTGCTGGGTAGTATATTCCATTGTATGGATGTACCTGCCATTCAGCCATTCACCTGTTGAAGGACATTTTGATTGTTTCTGTGTTTTGGTGATTAAGAAGAATGCCGCTATAACAATTCACAGAGAGGTTTCTGTGTGCACATATGTTTTCATTTCTCTTGGGTAGATAGCTTAGGGCAGAGAGGCTGGGCCATATGGTAGGTGCATGTTTAATTTTGTAAGAAACCAGCAAGCTCTTTTCCAAGGTGGCTGTATCCTGTTGCATTCCCAGTGTGTGAGCAGTATATAAGGGTGCTGGTTCCTCCACATGCTTGTCATCACTTTGTATTGTCAGGCTTTTGAATTTGCACCATTCCAGGAGCGTGTGCCTGTTTCTCAAGAAGTTTTGGTTTTCATTTCTGTGATGATTAGTGATGATGATTTTGAGCATCTTTTCATGTGCTTGTTTGCCATCCGTATATCTTTGCTGACATTTTGCAAAGTTTTGAGTTATCTTCTTACGTTGTAATAATTTTTTATGTAATTTGAATAATACAACTCCACTAACAGATATGTATGAGTGGGGACTTGCCCTGGTTTTGACAAAAGAGCTGGACTGAATGTTACCTAAGTCCAGATCTTGAATACTCAACTTCCAGACCCAAACTCCCCTACTATGAGAATTTCTGGGACTTGTGCAAACAAAATGGAGGGCACATTTTTGTGCAAGAAAGGTATATTCATCCAGATATATATCCGGACATATGATAATTTGTTGTTGACACACGGTTTCACCATAAAGTAAAGCAGCGTCTTTGCTTCCTCTCCACGTCTCAGTAAGCATGCTGCATTTCCATCTGCGCAGCCCTCTGACCATGCAGCATTGTGCCAGCAGACCTGTCCCTAGCTGATCATGCAACACATCTTAGATGTGTTTCTACTTCTCTTTGGCAAAGATGACAATTTTCAGAGATTTTCATTTTTACTTCTCTGCATGCAAGGTGGAGTAAAATCATCCAGTCAACATTCTTATAAGTAGTTTCACTGGCAAGTGACCATCTGAGGAAAAAAAATACCTTTTGGAATTTATTTTCACAGAAATGTGATCAGATCTCCCCCAATCAGAAAAGCATGGCCTAGAGAAAGTATCAATATTTGTACTAGTCAGTGTGCATATTTTAAGTTACTTCTTACCATAAGCAGAGGTAAAAATACTAAGCCCCATGTCATAAAGAGACCCCCTCAAACAGCATGTCAGTTTTCATTGCTGTACATGGAAAAGAGGGGTGCTTTTCTAATTTTTTTCCTCCTTGGGGATTCAAACTTAAAACTTGGGTTATAAAGAATAATAGCTTCAACTTTAGAAATATTTTTCTTACTTTTACTCATGGATAACTAAAGACCTAGAGAATGAAGTGCTTTTTCCCAAAAGCATATTGCAAACTAGGATATTATAAACAAATCCTAACTTGTTAACCATAAGGATAAGCCATTATGTTTGATCACTCCTGAACCACAGGCATAGTTGCTCTGATTTCAATCTGAATAAGCTATAATTAATTTGATTTTAAAAATGTAACTTTTGTTTAGCACCTGTACTTTTAAATTTGTGTCCAAAGACATTTCAAAGAGACATCTTACACCATGGCAATAGGTTGGAAAATACAGAGAACACAGCTCCTAAGAACCCAAGAGTTTTGTATTTTTTTTCTTAACAAAAACTGATTGATCCTGAAGGAAGTGGAAAAAAAAAGGAGCCTTAGAAGGGAATGTTAATGCATGCATATTTTTGGTACATTAAAGACTCCAACGTGCTAATTCAAGCACTGTTTACTTTTTGTATATAACAGGATTGCTGTTTTCAAGTGAAAAACAGAAGATATTTTCTGAGTGCCAAAAACTACTTATTCATGAAGTCTGAAATACCATTATTATTATTATTAATTCTTATGTCTAGCATCTGTGAATAGCTTCTTATACGAGAAAACCATTTTGGGTCAGCTGAAGGCCAAAAATAATGAGCTGGCCTCCTGCCTCTGTGTATTGAGTCAAGTAGCTGCCAATTAATAAAACTGATTTTTTTTTTGTTCCTGGGGTAAATTTCAGAAAATGAAAACAAACAGTTGTTGGTGCTTTTCATAAATTTCCAATGGAAAGAATATATTTTTCACAAGTTTAAAGACTGCCTGTACTATAAGTAACCAAACAATTACGAGAAGCCGCCCGGTGTATTTCTGTGGTTTAGCAAAAGGGCCAAGTCGGAAGGAAAAGACATTCCCGGCATTTTCTGAAGCTAGATAAATACAGAGAAGAAATATAGATGAAAGATGGAACTGCTCTGCACAGTCCCTGCCAGATTCCTCGACTTTTTGGCATACTGATTGAATTTGGCAAATGTAACCAGTAACAATCTTTTCCATTAAAAAGAGCAGCATATACTTTATTTTACCATGCTGTTTGTGTATTTCTGACCCTCCCAAACTGTCTCTCTTTTTTAGAAAGTGATTCTTTCTGCAGAGTTGGCTGCCACTTCATTTATTTGAAACGGATCATTTATCACCAAAAAGGCTGCAGGGCACAGCTACTGTTGAACAGCTCCAAGAGACCTACAGCTCGGCAGGAAAAGTGTCTTTTTCTAGACCGAAAGATCCTTTAACATGTGCCAACAGCATCTTATGCCAATCTAATGCCTTGATATCCAAACCTGTGTAAATTTGAGGAATCCTGGACTGTACAGTTTAGACAACATAAGCTACCCAGTCCTGTCATTTTCTTTTATTTGTGATCAGAAAAACTCTAATGTAGCCTGATATTCCTAATTTTGGTAACATGATTACGTTAAGAAAAAGAGTAACTCTCCAGCCCCAAATCTAAATTTCATGGACTCCAACACTTCTGAGCCCTAATGCTTTTTTCTTATCTGGCAGTGATACTATAGTAAATTTATTAGGATAGGTAAGTAGCAATCTTTAGAAATACGACGTTGAGAAGCAAATACTAAGGCTGTGGTTTTCAGCTTCCCCCAGTTCAGGGAATGGAGGTTCACACCTGATAGGCCTCTTATGCAACTCAGATGGAAATGACCTTTTGTCCTTACCTTTCATTGGTTTCTCCTAAACTCAACAAAGATTAGGGTGTTCACCTGTTGCTATGAAGTTTCTGAATACAACATGATAGACATGTTTTGGTTTTTAATCAGCCAAAATTCAAGCAGCCTTTGTGTGGTTGGCAGTGATTTGTGTTTGTTATTGCTCTCATGCTATTTGCCATCTCATGCACCCTTTCTTAGTCATTAAGTAGCAGCTAATTTAAAGCAAGGGGAAAACATTAGCTTGGTGTATGTGCCAGATAAATCCTGTGGTTTCAATTTACTCTTTGGAGCCAACAGTGACAGATAAAAAAATGAGAATCTGTAATTTGCCAAGTTTAAAGTCCCAAAACCAACATGCGAATACTTCATAGGCTTATATGTTCATAAAATGAAGACTGCATAGATTCAAAATGCTGATGGAGTGTTGTTTCTTACACTTCAAGATGACAGATAATAATAGGCCTCATTTAATCACAAAGTATTGGACAAAAAAAAAAAAAGCCAAAAGTCACTGTTTAAATTTCAGAATGCTAATTCTATACGAGTGGTAGGTCCAAAATATTCTCAATAAAAATTACAAATAATTACTTTCCACATTTTATAACTTACATCCATTTAATTCACAAAGGTTGCTTATGAATGAGTTTTTAATAATAATAATAGAGCTAGCCAAAGCTGTTAGCAAGAATTTATAATTTTAACAAACATGGCATAACTCTTTAGAAATACTGGGTAAGGGCAGCCCCAGTGGCACAGCGGTTTAGTGCCGCCTGCAGCCCGGGTGTGATCCTGGAGACCTGGGATCGAGTCCCACGTCGGGCTCCCTGCATGGAGCCCACTTCTCCCTCTCTCTGTGTGTGTGTCTCTATGAATAAATAAATAAAATCTTAAAAAAAAATACTGGGTAAAATGACTTCTGTACATCTTTACAAGACTTGCAAAATAACCTCACAACTAAAGTTATATAACTCCAAAACACCCTCAATAACAGCATGATAATAAAAGAGTAAATGTTAACTGCCCTAAAAATTTCTCCCATTATTGGTCCAGAAATCCAAATCCTGGCTTGTCACATTAGTGCACACCCTTACAGTATCTGCCCAGCCCACCAGGGATGCTCTTGCCTGCTCCTGTACCTCACCCCCAGGGCCAAGCCTTGGAAGCAGTTCTGTAAATGACACACTGTTTCCTTGTCCATACTGATTGGATGAGAGGTGGATACTCTTCCTGAACTGGGCCAGTCAGATCCCTCTTCCCTGAAGCTTCCGAATTGAGAGTGGGAATAGGGGGCACCTGGGTGGCTCCGTGGTTGAGTGTCTGCCTTTGACTCAGGTCGTGTTCCGGGGGTCCCAGGATTGAGTCCTGCATCGGGCTCCCCACAGAAAGCCTGCTTCTCCCTCTGCCTATGTCTCTGCCCCTTTTTCTGTGTCTCTCATGAATAAATAAATAAAATCTTTTTTAAAAAGTGGGAATACTATGTGGCCTCACTGGGTTGACTGGAGAGTGAAGCTTGGGGACACAGTGGAGGAAACCACAGAAAAACAAGGAAAGCCAACTGATGGAGAAAGAATAACATGAAATAGATACAGATGACAGATGAGAAAAAAAAATGTGCTAGAAAACCTGTGATACCCTGTCTCAGTACCTTTTTAGATCTGGGTCTGCTACCTTCTTGCTTGCTTTTCTTTTTCTTTCTTTCTTGACTTATTTATATAGAGGGATGGGGGAGGGAAGAAGGGAGAGAGAGAGAACGTGTGAGCATGAATGGATGGGGCAGAGGGAGAGGGAAACAGAATCTCAAGCAGACTCTGCCTGGATCCCAGGACCCTAACATCATGACCCAAGCCAAAACTAACAGTAGGGTGCTCAACAGGCTGTACTACCCAGGTGCCCCTACAGCTTTGCTGCTTTCTTGCCCATGAGGTGTTAAATATCTGTGTATCCTCTTTGGTACCCAAGCTTATTTGTGTTATTTACATTGCTTGCAATTTATTGTATCCCAATTGATCCTGCATTCTATCTATGGGGCTTTGGACACATTGCTTAGACTATTGAACTAAAGCTTCACAAATCCTTAAAATGGGGACAGTATTGCCTCCATCACAGGGTTCTTGCAAAGACTAAATGAAATAAGAAAGCACCTAACCCAGCAATGACCACTCAGTAACTGGCTGCTATTTTAAAGAGATTATTCTATAATTTACATTTTATAAAATATATACAGCTATTTATATTACATATTTGTTAGTCAAGGGAAAGCACTGCAACCTCTTATTAAGCCTAATATTCTAATATTTGCTAATTATTCATTTAATGGGTGATTCCAAATTGTTTGGTGAAATTTAAAATAAAGAGGGGCTTCCTAACAACTATTACCACTATAGTATTTCCCTCTTCATAGCAGAAACCTTGTAAAAAAAAGTTTGTGAATAAATCCATAATTTTTTCTTTTCTCTTAATCTCGCATTTAATCTGTAATGAAGCCCTGTTTAGGCTGCCATGTTCCCATGCACTTGACAGCTCACCAGCTTCCTAGAGGGTTTTTGCCAACACCCTTTCTGACCTTCTCCCCACAGACTTCTGAGAGTGATCTTCAAAAACACAAATGAGATCATATCACTGTTCACATTAAAAATTTTCAATAGCTTCTCAGTACCACTAGAACAAAATCCCAATTCTTTACTATGGTCTGGCATTCCCCATGTAATCCAGGCCCTGCCCCCACCCCTCCAGCTTTCCAAACACATCTTGTGTCACTCTCCCATTCAATTGTCACTTAGCCTCAACTGCCTTGATCTTCTTATAAGTCCTTGGAAACTCTAAGCATATTCCCACCTTATGGCCCCTGCACATACTTTCTTTCTGCAAATTCTTCTTGTCTTCATCCTTCGTATCTTAGTTTAGATGCACCTGCTCCAAGATGCTTTCTCTGATTTCCCGGTCTAAATAAAGTATGTTAGCCCTCTATTACTCTTCCATCCAGCCCCATTTGTTTCCTTCATAGCATTCAGCACACTTAATAATTATTTTGTCCATTTATTATTATTTTTTTGACCAGGACCTTCTTATAGCATTTGAGAAAGCTATGAGGCCTGTAGTCCTACTCTTTCCTCCTGAATTCTGGGAGTGATGACTAGGCCAAGTCCTGCCTGTGTGGAGGATCTGTATACTGTGACTTTATTCTACCCCTTTGCAAAGGGATATCTTTGTGAAGGAGGAGTCATCGCCTGGATCAGCACTAAACATAAGTGGTCATTCTTGATTACACTTTTCAAGAGGTCTTGCCCCCAGTTAGCAGTGCATAATCTCCTCTGATTTCAATAAATTAATAACCAGCCTATGGAAATGAAGTAGAGTAGAATCACTTCTTTTCACAAATAGTTATCAATCTGCAATCATTTGAAGGATTATTTTGCTAAAAGGGAAATTCAGAAGCATATATAATTACCTTTAAATAGATTCTATAAAGCAATAGACTATCTCCTATAGATTAACTTAAAGTGGAAACTAAAAATGTGGTACCTGTGGCAAAATCTTTAAATAAATTTAAATGACAAACTGAAAGGGAAAGTCAAGTCAGCTAAGTTATTACAATTATTTTTTTTTTTAAATTTTTTATTTATTTATGATAGGCACACAGTGAGAGAGAGAGGCAGAGACACAGGCAGAGGGAGAAGCAGGCTCCATGCACCGGGAGCCCGACGTGGGATTCGATCCCGGGTCTCCAGGATCGCGCCCTGGGCCAAAGGCAGGCGCCAAACCGCTGCGCCACCCAGGGATCCCTACAATTATTTTTTTAAAGATTTCATTTATTTATGTGTGAGAGAGAGAGCAGAAGGAAGGGTAGAGAGAGAGAGGGAGAGAGAGATTCTCAAGAAGACTCCATGCTGAGTGAGGAGCCCCACAGGGCTCCACATCAGGACCCTGAGATCATGACCTGAGCTGAAATCAAGAGTCAGATCCTTAACCAACTGAGCCACCGAGGAGCCAAGTGATTAAAATTCTGAATATTTATTTAATATATTGGATATTTATCCAATCCAAATATTTATCCAAGTTTGAACATTTGAACTCTCATCTGGCATGAAATCAGTACAGCAAAAGTAATTGTTTAGTAATAATTATTAAAACCAATTATCAGTCAGTGCATAGGTCCACCAAAAATCATGTCAAGAATGCTCATAGCAGCACTATTTGTAATAGGCCTAATTTATTCTCACTTAGTATGTAGAAGATTATTTAAAAAGCATTATGTTCAAGTTATCCATTTGTAAGTTTCTCAGAATGTTGAAGAAGTACTCTATAATTTGTAAACAATGTAAATGTCTGCAATTACACATAATGTGTTATATATTCTCTAGAATAGATGAGAAACTAGTATCTAAAATAAGTTAGAAACTGGTGTCACAATTTAAAAAGTAAAAGGCTGAAGTCACTTATTATGGAATATTAAATCTTAACAGAAACATCCTGCTTGCACACAAATCTGTACACAGATACCCTAAGGGTCAGGAAAGAGAGCTGAATCAAAAATAATTTACACATCATTCCAGTAATCTGTGTAAATATAGAAAATTTGAATACAATTATGATGGATGCTGCAATGGCTGCCCAGTATAACTGAGTAGAAAAGCAATTGGCTGATGAAGAATATCTCTACATACCACAGTTACCTAAGAGACAACTATAAAATTTGGCATTCAAACTTAATAAATTAATTTAAACAACAAATAGTCTGAATGTGGACTAATTCATCAGAATCTAGGATATCTGAATAGTGTCCCCATGAAGTATGAAGTCAACAATATAAGGGCAAATAAAGTTGCTTTCTACTGAAGAAAGTAGAAGACTTATGAAATTTTCTCATCTAACTTGTGGTTTGGGATAATAATATGAAATACTTAGATAGTGTTAGAAAAGTTATAGTGACCACATGTCCCAAATCAGAAATTTTAGCAATGTATATAAAACAGTTTTATGCATTCAGCACACTTATAACAATTAAATCACATTTATTCATGTAACATACCTTTAGGGTCCATCCAAATCAACTTTATAGAAAATATTAAAACCATATCAAATTGAGATAATTAATAAAGGCAATCATGGAAGGAATACTTTAGCAACATTTAATTCCTTTTTCTAAGTTTAAGTGTACTCCTTGTCCAGTGCTTCTCAAGCTTTACTATGAATATTAACCATCTGGGAATCTTCTTAAAATGCAGATTCTGATCCAGTAGGTCTGAGGTAGAGTCTGAGATTCTGAACTTCTAATATGCACCTTGGTGCTCCTGTTGCTCCCTGTCTGGCACCACACTTCGAATAGCAAGTCCTTAGCCATTGGACTGTTGGGAGAGACCAAGAGCAATAAAAAGCCCCAGACCAGTTGCATCCAAGCCACCACAACTTTGTCCATTTATTCCAGGGTGCCATACAAATATCCCATATTTTTCTGCTGACAGGGGAAAGGTTAGGAAGCAGTGTTTTAGAAGACAAACATATAACATATATTTTGATAAACTTTTGGAGGCAATACCATTAGTTGGCTTGGCCAGGGGTCCGGCATACTGGGTCAGGTCTTCCTATTTTAGGAGAGTATTTTAAACTGGTCAACATGTCAATTTGTCTTCTCTCAGTTTTAGGAACTTATATTTTTATAGCATTAGCAGAAAGTTCTCCTTGTTTTCTTTTCTTTGATGACATCATACACTGGAGCATTCTACATACACAGTTGTATTTGTTGAGGGGATTAGTTTTCCATGTAATGGCTTACTCATCCTCAGGCATTCTTTAACTTTTTTCTTTGAGAAGGCTGATTTTTATTTCCCTTGCATTTAGCGTCATGGACCAATGAATATAAATGATAGTCTGCTTCTCTTGCCACTGAAACTCCTGTGGATCAAGGGTTCTTAAACTTTTGTGTGCTTCTCAGTTACCTTAGGAGCTATTGAAATACAGTTTTCAGGTCTTATTCATAGAGACTCTCAGTCAGTCCATTTAGGGTATGGCCCAGCAATCTTTATTTTTTTTTTCAAGCTCCATATTACTTCTAGACAGGTGGACTATAGACCACCCTTTGAGAAACACTGTGGCAATGCACCACAGTACATGAACGTGGCCCAGGAGTAACTGTTGGGAATGTTCCATAATACTTAAAGAGTATTGTGTAAGGAGAGATGAAAGTGCTGACTCGTAAGAAGTTATAAGGCTAAGAATGGACACTATTATTCAAGATGTGCTAAGAGGCATGACCTTTTTATTGCAGGTATCCAGTTTGAACTTAGATTTTTAATTTGATTTCTTTCATTAGGGATTTTTCTTTTTACTGCATAATAATTAATGGCATTTAAGGTACCTAGAAGTCATCCCTTGGTAGTGGGGGATGTGGTTTTTTTTTTTTTTTAAGATTTTATTCATCCATTCATGAGAGACACAGAGAAAGAGAGAGACAGACAGAGACACAGGCAGAGGAAGAAGCAGGCTCCATGCAGGGAGCCCGGCGCGAGTCTGGATCCCAGGACTCCAGGACCACGCCCTGGGCCGAAGGCAGGCGCCAAACCACTGAGCCACCCAGGGACACCCGGGGGGACGTTTTTAAAAGTAAAAATAAGATACATGGAAGGTGACTAGTTACAAAGATCTTAGACATTTGGAATAAAGCTCATGTAAGTGGTAGGTATAGAAAATTGACATAGATTAGTGTAAAAGATTTAAATTAAACCCAAAGCTGATGTATTCCAGTTTTCTAGTTTCAATTATCTTAATTCTACAAATGCAAATATAGGGCAGCCCGGGTAGCTCGGCGGTTTAGCGCCACTTTCAGCCCAGGGCCTGATCCTGGAGACCTGGGATCGAGTCCCACGTCGGGCTCCCTGTGTGGAGCCTGCTTCTCCCTCTGCCTGTGTCTCTCTGCCTCTCTCTCTCTCTCTCTCTGTGTGTCTCTCATGAATAAATAAACAAAAATTAAAAAAATAAAATAAATTAAAATGCAAATATATACATATATGGGTATATACTTATGCATACAAACATATATGACATAAAATGCCATTAGTATTAACTAATACTAATATTTGGAAAATATAGCTACTCTTCTTAAAGTCTACGTAATAGATAGAAATAACTTTAAAAAATCACAAAATCATATGGTTTTAACTTCATATACCATAACTCTTACTAGTAATAATGCTTAATTAGTATTAAGCTGCAAAGACAGCAAGCAAGACTAGAAAATCCTGAAAACCAAGGAAAGAAACAGCATTTGGGATGCAGGAGGACGGCACCATTCCTCCATAAAACAAGTATGTTCTCTGTCAAGTCCTATTCCCCCTTGTGCCTTCCGAGACAGCTGCTCTGTCTCATAAAGCAGTTTCTCAACCAGGCTTAGTCTTTCAAACACAGCCTTACACAGCAGCGTCCACACCCACACACTGCTTTACCCTGCAGTGGCCGTTAAGAGAACAGACTGCAGAACCAGATTTCTTGGGTCCTTTCCTTATGACCTGGGTGATTCAGGGCAAGTCGCCTAATCTCTATGTAACTCAGTTTCTTTACCTACAAAATAAAGATAATTCCTATATCACTGGAAAATGGAGAAGACTAAATAAAAGGGTATGTGTGAATGGCACACAGGAAGCCAAATAAAATGTAAATGATATTACTTTTATCACTATCTCTTTTGCTCTACTTACATGCAGCTCTGTTTTTCATCTTTTCTCACCGTTAGCCTTCAGGAAGGGCAGGGAAATTTATTCTGCTGGGAATGTGGTAGTGGTGACATAAAAGAAGTAAGATGGATTCATTACAGTGAAGCAGAGCTAGTATGGATGAAGGAGACAAGTGTCCTATTAGCTCAGACTGTTCGAGACACAGTTGATTTTTCCAAGGGCTCCCTGGATATTGTAGAAGACCACTGAATCACATCAAGCGTAAAAGCATTTCCTAGAGCTGTCCAAGGAAAATTTAAAAACAAACAAACAAATAAACAAACAAAAAGTGGCTTCAAAGAGTCATTCTTGTATCAGATTTTTAGATGCACTAAACTTACAAAAATGCAAAGAATTAAGATTAAAATTCTTGATTCTTATTTTGTAATCTTTCTGTCAAAGCAGAGTGCTAAATAAATATGAAAAAGAGCTCCTACTGGGTTTCATAAACAACGATTAAAGGGCAGCATGGCCCTAGTGCAGTAATTTTCAATTTTTTTTCTAAAGCAACAAAAAGCTGTTTTAAAACAAGATCTCATGCATAATCCTAATATGTAAAATGGAAAAACTAGCTGCTCTAATTAAAGTAGGTGACTGCCCCCCACACCAAGCATTGGCTTCCACCTTGCCCTGAGGACTGGGCCCTGATCTCTCCCAGGGGGACCCTAACAGTCCACGAGACACAGTTTGAAATTCCCTCATCTGTGGAAACAGCCCTAAACTAGACATCGCAATCATTTATGATGTTATGCCATGTGTTGACAGTGTGGTTTTCGGTACTTCACTGATCTGGGCCTTACATTCCTCATCTGCAAAATGTGTATTTAAACAGGTAATTCACGTCTCCCAGCTCTCACTTTCCATGAATTTATTGTATAAAGAAAGGATAAAAAGAAAATAGGAATTCTGCTTCATGCAAGATAGGCTAATAGGGATTGGATTTATCTTCCTGTCTAAAAAAACTTAAAAATAGTAAAATATATAAAGTAATGGCTTTTAAGACACTGGACATCAGGCAAAAAAGGACAATAATCTCTGAGAAAAGGTAAACTCAAGAGGTAAGCCCAACCACTGACCCAGGTCCTGCCTGGAGAGAGCTGGGTGCAGGGAAAGAGAACCTGAACAAAGCACAGCAGCCTCTCCGAGCTGGGAGGCCAAACTTGGAAGGTTGGAAAGCTGTGATGACTGGAGTCTTCAGGGAAGATTACTGGAGGGGAGAGAACATTCTGAGCACAGAACTCTGGAGATGTGTAGTAGATGCCCATGAAGCTTTAGCACAGAACTGATCAGCACTTGTGTGTGCAGAAAGTACTTACCCAGACAACAATCTCGAAGCTCTTACGGGTCAAATAGTGTCTGATCTCACTACTCAGCATGAAAGCCTTAATAATTTATGGGTTTCAGGTAGAGTAACCAGAAGGCTCTTATCTCAGTAGTGGGTAAGAATTAGCCATAATCTAATTGTGACAACAGAGCATAGAACTGAGGGATGCCTGAGTGGCTCAGTCCGTTAAGCATCTGCCTTTAGCTCAGGTCATAATCTCAGGGTCCTGAGATGGAGTCCCAAGTCAGGCACTCTGCTCATCTAGGAGCCTGCTTTTCCCTCTGGCCCTGCCTGCTACTCCCCCTACTTGTGTTCTCTGTCAAATAAATAAATGAAATCTTAAAAAAAAAAAAAAAAAGGCATGGAACTGAAAAGATCAAATTGTTTCTAAGTAATACAATCACATCCTAGGAAAAAAACTCAAGAATATTTATAGAAACTATCAACTCAACACATTAAAATTCTGTGTCTTCCAAGAAGCAGACTCTTCACTATGGAGGACAAACTGATGGTTACCAGAAGGGAGATGGGAGACGGGAGGAGTGAAAATTGGTGATGGGGATTGAGGAGGGTACTTGTCTGATGAGCACCAGGTGTTCTATGTAACTGTTGAATACTGTACACCTGAAACTAATACTATACTGTATGTTAACTATTCGGAAAATAAAATTAACAACTTAATTTAAAAAATCCCTTCTACCCACAGTCAGTGCCTGACATGACCCATGAAAAGGGAAAAAAATTAACCAGTTGAAAGTAAACCAGAAATGACACTAGAACTGTTACTAGAACTGGATTTCATAGGAGCTAGAAAAAAGACTCAGTATATTAAGGAGAGACGTGAAAGATACAGCAAGCCCCAATTATAATCTTAAGAGATGCTATTATACTATCTGAGATATAAAACGCATTAATGGAAATAAAGGTAAATTAAACATTATTAAAAAAAGATTTTCTGAACTTGAAGGCACAGAAATAGAAACATTCCAAATTAAAACAGAGAGAGGAAAAAAGACAAAAAAGACAAAAAATAAAAAATTAACAGAGCCACAGGGAGCTGTGGGAAAATGTCAAGTAGCCAATTATGGGTGAAAATGGAGTTTCCAAAGGACAGTAGAAAGAGAAGAGGACAGATAAAAGTATTTGAAGAAACAATGGCTCTAAATTTGATGAAAACTATAAGCCTATACATCTAAGAAGTTCAACAAAGCCCAAGCATAAGAAACATAAAGAAAACAATACCAAGGCACATCATAATCAAATTGCTCAAAATCAGCGAAAATGATAAAATCTTAAAAGCAGTACAACAACAACAAAAAAGACATACAAGTAAACAAACATAAGAATGACAGATTTCTTCTCAGAAATGACACAAGTATGAATAAAATGAAGAAACATGCTTATTGAAGGAAACAAAAAGTCTTTGTAAAATTCTATGCCTACCAAAAACATTTTTCTTTTTTTTAAAATAAATTTATTTTTATTGGTGTTCAATTTACCAACATACAGAATAACACCCAGTGCTCATCCCGTCAAATGCCCCCCTCAGTGCCCATCACACGTTCACTCCCACCCCCCGCCCTCCTCCCCTTCCATCACCCCTAGTTTGTTTCCCAGAGTTAGGAGACTTTATGTTCTGTCATAGAATGTCTTTCTGATATTTCCTACACATTTCTTCTCCCTTCCTTTCTATTCCCTTTCACTATTATTTAAATTCCCCAAATGAATGAGAACATATAATGTTTGTCCTTCTCCGATTGACTCATTTCACTCAGCATAATACCCTCCAGTTCCAACCACGTGGAAGCAAATGGTGGGTATTTGTCATTTCTAATGGCTGAGTAATATTCCATTGTATACATAAACCACATCTTCTTTATCCATTCATCTTTCGATGGACACCGAGGCTCCTTCCGCAGTTTGGCTATTGTGGACATTGCTGCTAGAAACATTGGGGTGCAGGTGTCCCGGCGTTTCATTGCATCTGTATCTTTAGGGTAAATCCCCAGCAGTGCAATTGCTGGGTCATAGGGCAGGTCTATTCTTAACTCTTTGAGGAACCTCCACCCAGTTTTCCAGAGTGGCTGCACCAGTTCACATTCCCACCAACAGTGTAAGAGGGTTCCCTTTTCTCCGCATCCTCTCCAACATTTGTGGTTTCCTGTCTTGTTAATTTTCCCCATTCTCACTGGTGTGAGGTGGTATCTCATTGTGGTTTTGATTTGTATTTCCCTGATGGCAAGTGATGCGGAGCATTTTCTCATGTGCATGTTGGCCATGTCCATGTCTTCCTCTGTGAGATTTCTGTTCATGCCTTTGCCCATTTCATGATTGGATTGTTTGTTTCTTTGGTGTTGAGTTTAATAAGTTCTTTATAGATCTTGGAAACTAGCCCTTTATCTGATACGTCATTTGCAAATATCTTCTCCCATTCTGTAGGTTGTCTTTTAGTTTTTTTGACTGTATCCTTTGCTGTGCAAAAGCTTCTTATCTTGATGAAGCCCCAATAGTTCAGTTTTGCTTTTGTTTCTCTTGCCTTCGTGGGTGTATCTTGCAAGAAGTTACTGTGGCCGAGTTCAAAAAGGGTGTTCCCTGTGTTCTCCTCTAGGATTTTGATGGAATCTTGTCTCACATTTAGATCTTTCATCCATTTTGAGTTTATCTTTGTGTATGGTGCAAGAGAGTGGTCTAGTTTCATTCTTCTGCATGTGGATGTCCAATTTTCCCAGCACCATCTATTGAAGAGACTGTCTTTCTTCCAATGGATAGTCTTTCCTCCTTTATCGAATATTACTTGACCATAAAGTTCAGGATCCACTTCTGGGTTCTCTATTCTGTTCCACTGATCTATGTGTCTGTTTTTGTGCCAGTACCACACTGTCCTGATGACCACAGCTTTGTAGTACAACCTGAAATCTGGCATTGTGATGCCCCCAGCTATGGTTTTCTTTTTTACAATTCCCCTGGCTATTCAGGGTCTTTTCTGATTCCATACAAATCTTAAAATAATTTGTTCTAACTCTCTGAAGAAAGTCCATGGTATTTTGATAGGGATTGCATTAAACGTGTAAATTGCCCTGGGTAACATTGACATTTTCACAATATTAATTCTGCCAATCCATGAGCATGGAATATTTTTCCATCTCTTTGTGTCTTCCTCAATTTCTTTCAGAAGTGTTCTATAGTTCTTAGGGTATAGATCCTTCACCTCTTTGGTTAGGTTTATTCTTAGGTATCTTATGCTTTTGGGTGCAATTGTAAATGGGATTGACTCCTTAATTTCTCTTTCTTCAGTCTCATTGTTAGAGTATAGAAATGCCACTGATTTCTGGGCATTGATTTTGTATCCTGCCACGCTACCAAATTGCTGTATGAGTTCTAGCAATCTTGGGGTGGGGGCTTTTGGGTTTTCTGTGTAGAGTATCATGTCATCTGCGAAGAGGGAGAGTTTGACTTCTTCTTTGCCAATTTGAATGCCTTTAATGTCTTTTTGTTGTCTGATTGCTGAGGCTAGGACTTCCAGGACTATGTTGAATAGCAGTGGTGAGAGTGGACATCCCTGTCTTGTTCCTGATCTTAGGGGAAAGGCTCCCAGTGCTTCCCCATTGAGAATGATATTTGCTGTGGGCTTTTCGTAGATGGCTTTTAAGATGTTGAGGAATGTTCCCTCTATCCCTACACTCTGAAGAGTTTTGATCAGGAATGGATGCTGTATTTTGTCAAATGCTTTCTCTGCATCTAATGAGAGGATCATATGGTTCTTGGTTTTTCTCTTGCTGATATGATGAATCACCTTGATTGTTTTACGAGTGTTGAACCAGCCTTGTGACCCAGGGATAAATCCTACTTGGTCATGGTGAATCATTTTCTTAATGTACTATTGTATCCTATTGGCTACTATCTTGTTGAGAATTTTTGCATCCATGTTCATCAGGGATATTGGTCTGTAATTCTCCTTTTTTGTGGGGTCTTTGTCTGGTTTTGGAATTAAGGTGATGCTGGCCTCATAGAATGAATTTGGAAGTACTCCATCTTTCTATCTTTCCAAACAGCTTTAGTAGAATGGGTATGGTTTCTTCTTCAAGCGTTTGATAGAATTCCCCTGGGAAGCCATCTGGCCCTGGACTTTTGTGTCTTGGGAGGTTTTTGATGACTGCTTCAATTTCCTCCCTGGTTATTGGCCTGTTCAGGTTTTCTATTTCTTCCTGCTCCAGTTTTGGTAGTTTGTGGCTTTTCAGGAATGCATCCATTTCTTCTAGATTGCCTAAATTATTGGCATATAGCTGTTCATAATATCTTTTTAAAATCGTTTGTATTTCCTTGGTGTTGGTAGTGGTCTCTCCTTTCTCATTCATGATTTTATTAATTTGAGTCTTCTCTCTCTCTTCCTTTTTTTCTCTCTCTTCATTTTAATAAGGCTGGCTAATGGTTTATCTATCTTATTAATTCTTTCAAAGAACCAACTCCTGGTTTTGTTGATCTTTTCCACAGTTATTCTGGTCTCGATTTCGTTGAGTTCTGCTCCAATCTTTATTAACTCTCTTCTTCTGCTGGGTGTAGGATCTATTTCCTGTTTTTTCTCTAGCTCCTTTATATGTAAGGTTAGCTTTTGTATTTGAGTTCTTTCCAGTTTTTGAATGGATGCTTGTATTGCGATGTATTTCCCCCTCAGGACTGCTTTTGCTGCATCCCTAAGATTTTGAACGGTTTTATCTTCATTCTCATTAGTTTCCATGAATCTTTTTAATTCTTCCTTATTTTCCTGGTTGACCCTTTCATCTTTTAGCAGGATGGTCCTTAACCTCCACGTGTTTGAGGTCCTTCCAAACTTCTTGTTGTGATTTAGTTCTAATTTCAAGGCATTATGGTCTGAGAATATGCAGGGGACGATCCCAACTTTTTGGTGTCGGTTCAGACCCGATTTGTGACCCAGTATGTGGTCTATTCTGGAGAAAGTTCCATGTGCACTTGAGAAGAATGTGTATTCAGTTGAGTTTGGATGTAAAGTTCTGTAGATATCTGTGAAATCCATCTGGTCCAGTGTATCATTTAAAGCTCTCGTTTCTTTGGAGATGTTGTGTTCAGAAGACCTATCGAGTATAGAAAGTGCTAGATTGAAGTCACCAAGTATAAGTGTATTATTATTTAAGTATGTCTTCACTTTGGTTATTAATTGATTGATGTATTTGGCAGCTCCCACATTCGGGGCATATATATTGAGGATTGTTAAGTCCTCTTGTTGGATAGATCCTTTAAGTATGAGATAGTGTCCCTCTTCATCTCTCACTACAGTCTTCGGGGTAAATTTTGGTTTATCTGATATAAGGATGGCTACCCCTGCTTTCTTTTGAGGACCATTTGAATGGTAAATGGTTCTCCAACCTTTTATTTTCCGGCTGTAGGTGTCCTTCTGTCTAAAATGAGTCTCTTGTAGACAGCAAATAGATGGCTCCTGCTTTTTTATCCAGTCTGAAACCCTGCTCCTTTTGATGGGGTCATTAAGCCCGTTCACGTTCAGAGTTACTATTGAAAGGTATGAGTTTAGTGTCACCATGATCTATTCAGTCCTCGTTTTTGTGGATTGTTCCACTGAACTTCTTCTTAAAGGGGAATTTTAAGAGTCCCCCTTAAAATTTCTTGCAGAGCTGGTTTGGAGGTCACATATTCTTTCAGTTCCTGCCTGTCTTGGAAGTTCTTTATCTCTCCTTCCATTTTGAATGAGAGCCTTGCTGGATAAAGTATTCTTGGTTGCATGTTTTTCTCATTTAGGACCTTGAATATATCCTGCTAGCTCTTTCTGGCCTGCCAGGTCTCTGTGGAGAGGTCTGCTGTTACCCTAATACTCCTCCCCATAAAAGTCAGGGATTTCTTGTCTCTTGCTGCTTTAAGGATCTTCTGTTTATCTTTGGAATTTGCAAGCTTAACTATTAAATGTTGAGGTGTTGAATGGTTTTTATTGATTTTAGGGGGGCATCTCTTTATTTCCTGGATCTGAATGCCTGTTTCCCTTCCCAGATTAGGAATGTTTTCAGCTATGATTTGTTCAAATACATATTCTGGCCCTCTGTCCCTTTCGGCGCCCTCAGGAACCCCAATTAAACGTAGGTTTTTCTTCCTCAGGCTGTCGTTTATTTCCCTTAATCTATCTTCATGGTCTTTTAATTGTTTGTCTCTTTTTTCCTCAGTTTCCCTCTTTGCCATCAACTTGTCTTCTATGTCACTCACTCGTTCTTCCACCTTGTTAACCCTCGTCGTTAGGACTTCTAGTTTGGATTGCATCTCATTCAATTGATTTTTAATTTCTGCCTGATTGGATCTAAATTCTGCAGGCATGAAGTCTTGAGTCCTTTATGCTTCTTTTCTAGAGCCACCAGTAGCTGTAAAATAGTGCTTCTGTATTGGCTTTCTGACATTGAATTGTAATCCAGATTTTGTAACTCTGTGGGAGAGGGGACTGTTTCTGGTTCTTTCTTTGGAGGTGAGGTTTTCCTTCTAGTCATTTTGCTCAGTGCAGAGTGGCCAAAAACAAGTTGTATTGGGAAAAGGAGAAAAAGAGAGAGAAGGAAAGAAAAGAGAAAAAGAAAAAAGGAAGAAAAAAAAAGATGAAAAAGAGAAAGAAAAAGAAAGAAAGGAAGAAAAATGTGGGGAAAGCAAACAGAAATCAAAAGAAAAAAAAAAAAAAACCATGGGGGAGTATCCTCTGATTCTGTATGCTTTAAGTCCCTTGACTTGCCCTGGAACTTGTCCCTCTAGCTGGTCTTCTGGGGGAGGGGCCTGTTGTGCTGATTTTCAGGTGTTAGCACTTGGGGGAGCTGCTCTGCCCCTGCCTGTTGTAGGCTCAGTGGGGGTTGTTCACCCTGTGAGGCCCCAGGAGGGACAACCGCAGTGGCTGTGGCAGCTCTGCAGCCCTGGAGTCAGCTCCCGCAGTAGCTCCGGGGCTCTCCGTCTGCAGGGCCTGGAGGCTCCAGGGGCGGGGCCGCTGATCTGCTCAGCTCGGGGCAGGAGCGTCCTCGCTGTCCTGGGCCCTCCCGGCCTCTGCCTGTCCCGGGGGGAGGCCGGGTCCTGGGCTGTGTCCCGGCGCCCTGTGCTCTGGGGCCTGTGCTGTTGGATTCACGCTCCCACCCCGCAGCCCCCTCCGCGGAGCCGCCCCCGAGCCCCTCCGAGCTGCTCCAGGTCCCGCCGTGCGCGCTGCAGCCCTTAGGGAGCTCGGCGCACTCTCCCGGGACGCAGGTGCCTGTTAGTGTCCCTGGGAGCCCGAGGGCATCCCAGCCCTCCTGGGTCCTGCTCCACCTCCCTGCGAGCCCCTTTCCGTCCAGGAAGGTTGGTGCAGCTCCTGCTCCTCCGGGACGGGGCTCTCCTGTCCTGGGGACAGTCGCCCCGGCCTCAGCCTGGCTCCTCGCGGGGCCCCTCCCCCTTGGAAGCCTTTTGTGTCTTTATTTCTTTTTTCCCGTCTTCCTACCTTGATAGACACACGTACTCTTCTCACTGTAGCATTCCAGCTGGTCTCTCTTTAAATCTCAGGCCGAATTTGTAGATTTTCAGGATGATTTGAAGGTTATCTAGGTAATTTGGTGGGGACAGGTGACTTGGGGACCCCACTCTTCTGCCATCTTGCCCCTCCTCCCCCAAAACATTTTTCAAACACAAAGACAAAATAAAGTCTTTTTCAGATGTATGAAAGATAAAAGAATTTATCAACAGAGCTATACCGCAAGAAATGTTAAAAGTCCTTTGGGCAGAAAGAAAATGATACCAGATGGAATCTGCATCTATAGAAAGGAATAAATAGCACTTTTTCCTATTTATTTAAAGCTCTGAAAGTGATATTTGATTATTTATAGCCAAAAGGAAGAACAATGTGGAGTTTATAATATATATATAGGAGCGAAATGCATGACAATAGCACATAAGCCAGGAAGACAAAAATGGAAGAATAGTGTTGGATAATTCTTAAACTATATGTTTCTGTGTGTAATAAAACTTGAAGGTACACTGTGCTAAATTATATATGTATACTGTAAACTCCAAAGCAACCACTAAACTAACAATACAGAATCATAAAAACTAAATGATAAATAAATAATAAAAACAAAAAGGATAAAATGGAATGCTAAGCAAGTATTCAATTAAGCCAAGAAGACAACAATGAATAAATGGGGAAAAAAGGGAACAAATAAAATGACATTTAAAGCCAACCCGGTCAACAGCACATTAAATGCAAATAGTGTAGACACTCTATAACCTGCCCACAAAGGCAGAGGCTGTGATTTGAATTAAAAAAAAAAGCAAGCCCCTACTGCATGCTGCCTACAAATAGTGAATAAATAAAAACACACAAATGGGGTAAAAGTTTAGAAAGGAGTACAGAATTTAGCATACTAATTTCAACCAAAAGAAAGCAGGAGAAAAGGCAGATTTCAAAGCAAAGAATATGACAAGGCATGAAGGTGATTTCATACATATAAAGGGGGTCTCAAGAAGACATACTATTCCTAAATTCTTATGTAGCTAATAAGAGAGCTCCAAAATGCATGAAGAAAAGAACTGATGAGATAGAACTGTAAGAAAGATGTATAATATTTGAACAATATATATATTATTAAGGGAGATATATCAGCGCTATAAAATTCTCCCAGAAAACTTGAGGAACAATTTCAACTCATTTACGGAAACATTACTGTGATAGCAAAACAGAGACATTACAAGAAAAAAAATACTACAAACCAACATCCCTCATGAACACAGATGCAAAACTCTAAGCAACATTTTAGCAAATTATGTTCAACAGTGTAGAAAAAGGATAACACACTGTAGCTATGTGGGTCCATCCCGAGAATGCTGGGTTGGTTTAACATTTAAAAACCAAATCAATGTGATTCTCCATAATAACAAACTCTAAAAGAAAAGCCATAATATAATCTCAATAGACACAGTAAAAAGCATTTAACAATATCCAATATCTTTTCCTGATAAAAAAATTTTCATCAAAGTAGTAATAGAAGGGAACTTACTCAACCTGATAAAAGTCACCTAACAGGGGCACCTGGGTGGCTCCTGTGGTTAAGGGCCCAACTCTTGATTTCAGCTCAGGTCTTGATCTTGGGGGATTGTGAGTTCAACCCCACATTGGGCTCCTTGCTGGGAATAGAGACTTAAAAAAAGTCACCTAACCAAAACCTACATCCAACAGTAAACTGAACGGTGAAACACTGAATGTATTCCCTCCAAGATCAGGAATAAGACTGGGATATCTGCTCTTATTGTTTTATTCCCAGTATTGCATAGGAATGACTGGCCCATGAAATCAGTAAAAGAGGCATCCAGGTTAGAAATAAAAGGCATCCAGGTTAGAAAAGAAGAAAGAGAAGTCTTTATTTGTATATGACATGATTATTTATGTGGCAATTGACAATCTGTTTTTGTATGGCTTAAAGAATGAAGAATGTTTTTTGTACAGTTATAATCAGTAATAACAACAACAATAAAAGAAGAATCTGCAACAGAGACTTAATGTGGTCCACAAAGCCTAAAATATTTACTATTTGGTCCTTCAGAGAAAATGGTTGCTGACTCCTGGTCTATGTAGAAAATCTGCTGGAATCTACAAAAGCCTACTAGATCTAATAAATGAATTTAGCAAGGTTGCAGGATATAAGATAATAACACACAAGGTCAATTAAATTTCTATATAACAATGAACAATCAAAAATTGAAAATCTTAAAATTACATTTAAAGTAGCATCAAAAACATTTATATAGGATTAAATCTAACAAAAGATGTAAAAAACCTATGTGAAGAAAATCACATAATATTGCTGAAAAATAAACATGTAAATAATGGAGAGATATTTCTTCTTTATGAGTAGATGACAATAATGTTAAGATGTCAATTCCCCCCAAAAGATGTATGGATTCATTGCCCATCCCAAACAAAATCTCAGAAAGCATTTCCTGTAAAAATTAACAAACTGATTAAAAATTTATATGGAAATGTAAAGAGCTAGAATAGTCAAAGTAACTTAAAAAAAGAGAAAGGTAGGAAAACTGACACCACCTAACTTTAAGGCTTATTACAGAGCTACAGTAATTAAGACAATATGGTATTGGCATAAATACAGACAGAACAATGTAACAAAACAGATATATTCAACTATTTTTTTTCAAGATTGCAAAAGAAATTCAGCAGGGAAAGGGCACTATTTCAACAAAAGATACTCATATGCCCCCCAAATGAACTGCAATTCATTCCTAGGATGGTAAACAAAAATTTACTCAAAATGGTTTACAGACTTAAATGTAAAACCAAAAGTTATAGAACTTCCAAAAGAAAACATGGGAGATCTTTGTGACTATGTGTTAGGCAAATATTTCCTAGACATAACACCAAAAGCACAGTCCATAAAAAAACAACAACAACAAAACCACAAGATAAATTAGACTTCATCTACTCTGGGGAGGGGATCATTATCCTGATCTGATCCTGGCTTTGTGGGTATGTGTCTATACCTCACAATTTATTACACTGACACTCTTGATATGTGCATGTCAATTATAAAGTTATTACGTATTTTAAGTTAGAAATGAAATAAGGAAAACATTTGTGTATGTATAATATTAGAGTTAATCTAACTCACGGAATCCTTAAGTAATCATACATTTCTTTCTCACTTTATTTTTTTTAATTTTATTTATTTATTCGTGAGAGACAGAGACAGAGTGACAGAGACATAAGAAGAGGGAGAAGCAGGCTCCTTGCAGGGAGACTGATGTGGGACTTGAACCCCAGATCCGGGATCATGCCCTGAGCTGAAGGCAGATGCTCAACCGGCTGACCCACCCAGGTGCCCCTCTTTCTCACTTTAAAGGAGTGAGATGTTAATGCAAATAACGAGTCAATCAGAAAGAAATCTGGGGGTGCCTGGGTGGCTCAGTCGGTTAAGCATTTGCCTTCAGCTCAGGTCATCATCCCAGGGTCCTGGGATCGAGCCTCATGTTGGGCTCCCTGCTCAGTGAGAGCCTGCTTCTCTTTCTCCCCGCTGCTCATGCTCTCTATTGCCATCTCTTTCGTTATCTCTCTTCTCCCTCTCAAATAAATAAATAAAATCTTTAAAAAAATAAAGTAGAAACAAGTCTGTATATGACTCTATCTTTGGTATCATCATATAGATACTGATACCTAAAAGTGCTAAGTAATTTAATAGCATATCACCAATAGACCATCCCCAGCACTCCAGGGAATATCTGGAATGTGAGGAAAGTGCACAAGACCCATACAATTACAGAAAGAGTTTTCATCAGCAGAAAAGATTATAGTTCTATCAAGCATTAACTATGTGGACTACAGAGAGGCACTGAGAGTGTTTGGGTGATCTCAGCCTCTAAAGTCCATTTCCTTGACTCAAAAGTATTAGTGATATTTTTTGTTTTGGTGCCAGGCTTCAAGGACTAGAGGGTGTGTTTGCTTCTGGGTTCATCTTCTCCACTCTCTGGAATGCCACCTTAGTCTGGGAGGCTGCCAAGATGGCCCTTGCAGTTCCACCCAATGTGAACTGTTCCTTCTACTCTCTGCTGGACCCACTTCTGGTTGTATTTTCTGCAATCTCTTCAATTTCCTGCCTTCTAGAAAAGTGATAGGCTCTAATGTAGCTTTCACCTGCCTGGTATAGACATTTGCAAAACAAATCCAGTCACCATGGGGAAGGGAGCTTAATGCTGTTTATAGGTGCTCATCATCTTTCTATCTGATCACTTTTTCTGTCCTAGGAAAGGGCTTGTCTTGCTCAGTTTTTCCTGCAACTTCTTTTCCTCCTTGTATTACTTTCTTATGTTACGGTTTTGTTATGATTAGCAGTAACTGTTATATCTCCTAGACTTATGCTTTCAATAGAGTTGCCAACAGATCTGCATGCATGTTCACCAGGTTTTATAATAATGCAAGTCCCTGCACTGATACTTTTGAGAAGAGATCTGTGTAAAATCATAAAGAGGATAAAGAGTGCATTATTCCTCTCATGTCGCATTTACCAGGGCAGGCGATTTCTTAGTTTGTACAGAACTTCTTATCTGGAAAGGCTCTAACACCAGGATTATTTTTCAACATAATTGAGTCAGGAAATCCTTATTGATCACTTCACAGTTTTTAAACACAAAACCTTTGGAAACTCCCTCTTCCTCTGGCTTCTAGAACTCCTGGGTAACCTGTTAACTTCCCAAGGTTACTTTGACAGCTCTTCTTCCTAGCCTACATGCTCCGTGAATGCAAATATAGACATTTCCCAGGCTTCTCTAAACTCTCTGCCAAAAACAACTTATCTACCCTTGTTCGTGACTTTTTACCTCTCACTGATACTTCCTGATCTTCCCCTCTCCTGCCTCTAGACTTGAGCTGTCCAATAAGAAAGCCACTAGCCGGGGATCCCTGGGTGGCTCAGCGGTTTAGCACTGCCTTCAGCCCAGGGCGTGATCCTGGAGTCCCGGGATCGAGTCCCACATCGGGCTCCCTGCATGGAGCCTGCTTCTCCCTCTGCCTGTGTCTCTGCCTCTCTCTCTCTCTGTCTCTCATGAATAAATAAATAAAATCTTTGGGAAAAAAAAAGAAAGAAAGAAAGCCACTAGCCACTGCTGAGAACCTGAAACATGGCTAATCCCAATGGAGGTGTACCGCCAGTATAAAACAGAAATACTATATACATATACACATACACCCATATATATGTGTGTGCATGTGTGAAATAGTATGAAATGTAGAAGTAAAAATATTTTGGATATAATAGGTTAAATAAAATATGTCACTAAAACTAATTTCACCTCTTTTTATCTTTTCTGAAATTCTACCCCCTAGAAAGTTTAATATTACATATTTGGCTTACTTTACATTTGTACTGGACAGCACTGCACTAGACCGGAAATTCAAACTGACCATTTAAATCGAACACAGTAGAAACCGAAACCAATCTATTCCAGACCCTCAAGCCTGCTCACTGTTATTATGGAATGAACATCGGTTGGCATGAGACAGATAGGTTGTGTAACATCAGTTGCTGTTGTCAAGGAAAAGGTAAGATGAAGGAACTAACTCTAGGATAAATTACTTATGAACTGGGTGACAGGATGAGTCTGGTAATTGTCAACCTTGCTCATGGGCAGCTGTAATGGGAATGTTTGTAGGACTGGGAAATAACACTATAAGATTTTGACTAGAAAGGCACAGTAGCAATTAGGAATGAAAACAACTGGGGATTTGCCAGAATAGTGGATAATGTTTATATGGATTTGGAGTAAAAAATGTTAGCAGTTACACATTGTGACACTCACAGCAGGTACTGTTAACCAAACAAATATGCCAAATATTTTCTTGCATGATCTTGGGTGATAGAATCTTCCTCTTCACCTAGCCCCAAATCTGGAGTCATTTTTGACTCAACCCTTTCCTTAGTCCTCATACCCAAGCACTACACCAAGCCCAGTTTATTCTACTGATACCCACTCACCACATCCACATTTATTTCCTCCTTAAAGAAAACCAGAGAGGGGTGCCTGGGTGGCTCAGTTGGTTAAGTGTCCTCCTTGACTTGGGCTCAGGTCATGATCTCAGGGTTGTGAAACTGAGCCCTGAATGGGACTCTGCGCTGAGTGTTGAGCCGGGTTAAGACTCTCTCTCTCTCTCTCTCCCTCTGCCCCCCACCCCCGCTCATGCGTACGCTCTCTCTAAAAACAAAACAAAACAAAACAAAACAAAACACAGAAAGGAGACATGGGTCCATATGCTGCCCCCACAGTCCCAAGAGGGAGAGTTTAGGATTAGGGCTGCCTCTATATCATGACAGTAACTTACAAAAAACAATATCCTGTTCTTTACAGTTATTCTCTGGTAGAAATAACAGGTAGTTAGGAAGGCAAATAGGCAAGATGGAGAGGCCCTCAAGAGACCTTGAGATGAGGAGGAAAGAAAGGGTCTAGGGCTAAAAAACCCCTGTTTTCTTTCTTGGCTTTTCTCTTTCCTGTCCCCTCCCTCTAATCTTTTTTATTGCCTTCTTTTTCTAGCACATATAAGCTGTGTGGGTGGGTGAACAGAGTTTCATCACTTTACATAGCAGAATACAATTCCTAAGTGATTTTTGGGTTATCCATTGGCTTGCCTTAGAAGAAATGATTCAGAATTGCATGTGCAGCTGGCATGTATGTCAATTAAACCATAAACCTTATTAAATTTTAAAACTTTGAGTAGCCTAGAAATTCTCTTCTTAAACTGGCAATTGTCTCAGCATATGTTATATTTCAGACACTGTATCATGCTACTTAATTTTTATAGTTTCATTTTTTTAAAGGCTATACTGACAGCATGTTAGGTTGGGCAAGTCTTGTTCAAGACCAGAATGTATAGATATATAAAGGTCTATGTGCAGAAACTCTCCTACCTGTGTATTGACTAAAGGCAAAGAAAATTTGACGCACAGATTTTTTTGTTAGAGAAAATATGTCTTTAAATTGGTCCTTTGCTATTACAGTTAAGACTGTCAGGTTGTAGTCTAGTTGTTGTTTCAGTCAGCTCCTTTGCTATTGAGTTCATGCTGCTATTTTGTTATTTAAGTGCTAAGTAAATAATATATTAAGTAGAATTATGAATGCCAGTGATTATTTATACACTGTACATTTTTAAAATCAATTCAAACTACAGAGCAATTTTTTTTTTTTTTATTTATGATAGTCACAGAGAGAGAGAGAGAGAGGCAGAGACACAGGCAGAGGGAGAAGCAGGCTCCATGCACTGGGAGCCCGACGTGGGATTCGATCCCAGGTCTCCAGGATCGCGCCCTGGGCCAAAGGCAGGCGCTAAACCGCTGCGCCACCCAGGGATCCCCAGAGCAATTATTTAACTAAGTATGTTTTATATTCTTTAAGAAAAATTCGATCTCCAACTTTTCTGCAGCATAAACCATGCTAACACATAGCTCAACTGCAGCCACGACCCAACAAGTAGGCAGTTTTGTGTGTCCAAATACCCCTCATCAGTGAAACTTTATTGTTATGTAAGTTTCTTTTCAGCCTCCATCTACCTAATTTGGACTAAACCATAAAGTCAACCATACCTTTACAGTCAACCATACCTTTACCGCACCATTCTCGTGCATGGTGATGCAGTTATCTGCATCTTCTGAGAGCTGGTACAAGGCTTGAGCTGTTGCTCGATGTACGTTGGCATCATTTGATTTCAGATAACGCACTAATGGAGCCACTGCTTTGTACTCGCCAAAGGCCACTCTATTTCTGCCCCACATACAGCAACGTGAAATAGCTTCTGCTAGATGACGCCTCAGTTTATCATTATTCTGCACAAAGGAAATGAATTGTGGTGTATATATTGCAATGGACCTGTGAGGTCATGTTTCTGTGCTAGATGTTTATTACCCAATAAAATGCCAATGAGTCAAGGGAAAAAGGCTAGCAGGCTGGTCAGATGGTGTCTTGAAGGAAATTCGTATTCTCCTGGTCCCCCATGAGCCAAGGTTCAATCCTGAGTTTTCTTTTTATGGCTTTAAAAATTTTTTAATTTCTTTTTACTGACTACTGAATGTAGTCAATACACTCAAAAGTGATCAAGTGTCTGGCATTTATTATTTGCTCAAGGATTTATTTCCTTTTGAGCAAGCGCTTTAGTTAAAAAAAAATAGTTAAAGAATATTGGGCATTCTTACGGGGGGGCATTTCACTTTGCTGGGATAGGTGGATTAACTTTATACCTTTACCCTAGGAATACTTCTACATCAGTAATACACGTTGGTCCCCAAGAGGGAGAAGACAATGCAGCAAACAATGACATGTTTCAGTCTGCCATATTTCTTTCTCTATCCTTTATCCAGACTATATTCTTCTTCTTCTAAGTATACTTACTCCTACAGGTATAATATAACTAAACAGGATATAGTTTTCTGTTTATTTATTATATTTTTCTCCTTATTGAGGCAACAACTTGATGTCCTTAAGTGAATTTGGAACTCAGTGTTAGGCTGGCCCTAAAAAGTCTTCTAAACCAAGCATCCTTCCAGTGATGGAATTTTTGCTCTGAGATTTTCCTGCCAAGAGGTAGCCCAAGCTATGCTCAAATACTTCTGGTCATGGTGAAGTCATTATCTCCCAAGGCTGCTTATTCTATCTGGCACAGCCCTGAATAAATAATACAGTGGTTGCCAGAGTCTTCCAGCTCAAGAATGCCATCAATCCAAGCTTTTAAGCCTGGGGAGGAGCATTTATCTTCTTAAGTTGGCATGAACAATTATCTTAAAGATAATGATAATGATGGTGGGGATAGAAGATGATAGCTAATACTTCTACAATAACATTTATGTTTGCTACCACTTCACTTCCCAGTAATAAATAAAAAACAGCCTCTATTTTATAAAGGATATTGCATATAAAATTACACAGTTTGAATACACTTTTGCATTGATTAATCTCAGAGAAATTAAGTGAGGTGACTCAAAATCTCATACCTCCTAGGTGATGGATAATAAGCTCAAATCCAGGTCTCTGGACTTTAAGCTTATTTTTTTTTTATTATACCATGATATCTTATGACAATACACATTGAATATAAAAGGATGTTGTTACTTACTGTATTTGCTAGTTTGGACAATAAAGGGACAACTCCATGATCTGTAATAACAGCTAAATTTTCTTGATCTTTTGCAATGTTGGTAATAGCAGCGCATACACTTGCCAAAACTTCTTTATTATCTGATTTCAGTAAATTGACAATAAGTTCCAAACCACCAACAAAGCAACGAACCATTTCTCCAGCATCCTAGAGAACAATTAAAAACAAAAGATGTTACCAAAAATAATCTTATGATTAATAGTTTTTTAAAAAGTAGAAAGTAATGATAGGCTGTGAGGTACACTTTTGGCATAAAAAACAAATTCAGTTTATTTCCTTATTATACGTAGTTCTATGTATGTAAGTATATGTATATATACACACACAATTCAGTTTCAACAAATATTAATTGAACAACTACTATGTGAGTTACCATGCTAACTACTGGGGATAGAGAAGTTAGTAAAATACAGTGGAGTCTTATTATTTGCAGTAGCTGTATTTTATAAAGTCATCACAAAAATTGAATTAGTAAATATTGAACCATTGTTTCTAGGGGAAATGCAGCATTAGCTTCTGACACACTTCTGGTCACAATTTCATCAACTGATCAGTATATAACCTTGTTTTATGTGTGTTTCTGCTTAAAGATATCTTGTTTCATAAATTGTTAATTCATTAATGTTGAATTTATAGACACTACACTGTAAGTCATGCCAGAGGGAAGCTTATCTAACACACAAATTTTTTCCCTAAGGCACATCACAGCCTTCTGATGCTTAGGAAGACCAGAGAGCACTGAGGGGGTACTACAATGGCAGCCATGACAAAAAGTGAAATCACCAACAAAACCCACAAAGATATGAAAAATATGCCAACAATTGAGTAGACTACAAAATGGATGCTTATTAATAAATAGTATGAGAGCTAAGACAAGAAGGCAGAGTGTCATCTTGTTCAACCCCAGCTGAGAATATGCATTTTAGGTGACTCAAATTTTTCATCTCTCTGTGTATGTCCAAGAATGACCACAGAAGTGTTCTAAATATTGATTTGAGGGTTACAAACATTTTAGCAAGTAAGCAAAAATTCCCAAACTGAATTTGTGAAGAATGTAAATTAACTGTGTATACTTTTTTGCCATTGTATTACTTGCAATCCAGTGGGGAGTAGGGACGTTAAGAAGTATAATGGAGACACCTAGGTGGCTCAGTTTGTTAAACAGCCAACTCTTGGGCAGCCCGGGTGGCTCAGCAGTTTAGTGCTGCCTTCAGCCTAGGGTGTGATCCTGGAGACCGACCCGGGATCGAGTCCCATGTCTGGCTCTCTGCATGGAGCCTGCTTCTCCCTCTGCCTGTGTCTCTGCCTCTCTCTCTCTCTCTCTCTCTGGTCTCTCATATATAAATAAATAAAATCTTAAAAACAACAACAACAACAACAACAAAACAACCAACTCTTGGTTTTGGCTCACATCATGATCTCAGGGTCCTGAAAGAGAGAGCCCTGTGTGGGGCTTTGCGTTCAGTGGGTAGTCTTCTTGAAGTTTCTCTCCCTCTGCCCCTTCCCCCAATTCTCTCTAAAATAAGCAAATCTAAAAAAAAAAAAAAAAAGGAATAATTATAATGAATAGCACTAAGAGGAAAGATTCAAGGACTGCCACCAAAAGGATGTTTATTAACTACATCTAAAAGATGAGGAGTTAACCAGTGTGAAAGGGATTCAGGGTGGAGGAATCATCATGAAACAGAGTGAGAGAGAGGAGGTGCCTTTTTTTTTTAAAGTGCAAAATAGAGCATAAACTTACTAAGATCTTGAATGGTCTTTATTGTGAGCTTTGGTAGAGAACATGGAGTTCATTTTAAAGGTGCAAGAAAGCCATTAAAAAGGTTTGAGTGTGTGTTGGTGGGAGGGTGGGGAGTGGGGAAGAGGATTTTATCAATTTTGTATCACAATAGACCTCTCTGGATTACAGAGTTGAGGTTAGGGCAAAGCCTGGTGCTGGAAACTCAGGCTATTTCACTAAGTTCTGGTAAGAGGTGGTGGCAGTTTGGATGCAGGTGATGATCTAGCTCTGGAGGAAGGGGTGTGGGTTTGTGAGTGTTGACTGGTGAAGATAAGGACCAGGGACTCAATAATGATTTCCCTGCTCCTAGCTTTACCTAATTGTGCTAATGTTGGGAAGGCAGGGTATTGTTTTGTTTTCTAGAGGTGAGAAAGGATGGTACTTGATATTAGTGGCCTGATTTGAATGAAGTGCCTACGAGACATTTATGTGGAGACATCCAGAAGTCAGCTGGAAATACTGGTGTTTGGAGCTCAGGGAAGAAAACCAGGCTGGAGTTGTAGATTGGGAAGGCATCAGCATGAAGTCTGTAACTGAGATAATGCGTGTGAGAGGTGGGGTGTGAGGGATGAGGGCTCTCTGTACCAGAGCCTAGAGAATGGACAGGAAAAGAATTTGTCAGAGGAGCCTGAAAACAGATAGTTGCATGGAAATCTTCACCTCCCCTGATGCATGGCAGTGCCTGTGTGATGACCAATTATTTGGCTCCATGGCTTTCTCAGGTAACAGAAATGAATACTTTTGGAGGGCCAATTACATATTGGAAACTTTGCATAAATTATCTCAGTTAAACTTTGTAATAACCATGCAAAGTAGATATTATTTCCATTTCATTTTTTTTTTATTTTTTAAATTTTTTATTTATTATGATAGTCACACAGAGAGAGAGGCAGAGACATAGGCAGAGGGAGAAGCAGGCTCCATGCACCGGGAGCCCGACGTGGGATTCGATCCTGGGTCTCCAGGATCGCGCCCTGGGGCAAAGGCAGGTGCCAAACCGCTGCGCCACCCAGGGATCCCTTTTTTTTTTAAATTTTTTATTTATTTATGATAGTCACAGAGAGAGAGAGAGAGAGAGAGAGAGGCAGAGGGAGAAATTATTTCCATTTTAGATTTCAAAAATGTTTAGATTTCATAAACTAGACTGTATCCCTCAAGGGGCCATGTTCTAGTCATCTTGGTGAAATTTATAATCATAAACCTGAACATCCCATCCCCATATCCCCCAAATTCTTCTGTAAGGATAAAATCCTTGTGGCGTGTGTGCCCCTGGCTTCCCTGCTCACCTTCTCTGCCTTGATTTCCCTTCTCAACATGCCCCCGCCGCCCCCCCATGCAAGCCCTAAGCCAGTACCTAATGCCAATAATTAATAATCAGAATCCTGACACTCATTTTCTGAGAATGGGGTTCATTAAGTCTGGGGTGGGACCTATATATTTTTTTTAATTTTAAAAATCTCTCCTGTGATTCTAAACTTTAGTCAGTATTGAAAACACTGCTTGTGCAGGACCTTCAAGTTATTGTCCTCAAACATGCTATGTGCATGTCTCTGGCATGTCTCTGTGTCTTTGTGTATGGCTTTTTTGTCTATTTTCTGACTAGTTTGGAACTTTCCATGTGGTCTCAGCTGCTGACTAAGGTATCATTCTCTTCAGGGAGCTTTCCTGAACTTTGAGTCTGGGTTAAGCTGCTCTTAGTATAATACCTGGTTCTTCTATATTAGAGCACTTACTATTTTCTGCAGTAGTGGCTTATTTGCCTTTGACCTAGAACATAAGTTCCAGGAGGACAGGGGCTCCTTCTGTCTTGTTTATTGCTCTATGCCCAATTTCTGTGAAGGTTTCTCTGCCAGTTTCTTTCTAGAAACCCCATTGAATTAATTTGCAAACTCATAGCTACATAAGGAAGCTTTCACTGAGGACATAAACTAAACTGAACTTCTAGTTATTGGTGAAGGAAGGACCCCAGTCAGGTTCTCCCCAGGTGTAAGTGGAAAGTATCTTTTCCACATCATTTTGCCTCTCCTGATTGCTGTGGGAAGTGTGTGAGCAGTATTACTGGCCTTGTTCTCAGTACCACACTTAAATACAATTTCTGCTAGGACATACATTCACATTCTGATGTATTAATAAAATTATTTTGAAAATATTTGCCATTTTCCCTAAAATTCTACAAGAAAGCCTTTTATATAAAACAAAAGAGATGACTATACTTTGAATTGTATTCTACATTGCCACCTTCTCACTTCTATGCACTAGGATGCAACCACATTGGAAGATTAAAGTGTTAATTTACTAACCTTTGGTCAAATACACTACATAATTTAATCCAAATTTCCCCTTTGAAGCACTTAGTAGTAGTAGTAGTTGTTGTAGTACTACTTCTAAGGAAAACCTTAGAGAAGTGAATTAGTATGTGGAAAGTGAGATGATAAATGGCACAGTGTGTCTGAATCCATGTCTGCTTGACTCCAAAGCCACTCAACAATACTGCTGTTATGTAAACCCCTACCACACACGTGGTCTGGATGAAATAAATTCATAATCCTAACCACATACTTGGTCCAGATGTACATGTAAACTCAAAAGCAAAAACAATGGCTCTCAGAATTTCAGGGAACTTCAAAAGTGTAGCCCCAAAACTCCACTTTTCTAAGTGACATTATGTGTATCAATAAGCTAATTTACTTGTCAATTATGAAGTTATAGAACAATTCTTTTTCTCTAGAAAGACTAGAGGATTATCAGGAAGATGATGGTGGCATAGTTCTTTAATCTTCCTAAAGAAACAGAGAAATTAGTGGCAGCAAAACAAAAATACAGAAACTCTAGATGACAAGGTATCTTCAAAGATCCCCAAGAATACACAGATTGGGACAAACTACCAAAACTACATGCTCTAAGAAACCAGAAATCTACAGAGAGAAGGCAGAAGGACTTGTGAAGGCCCTAGAACCAGGGAGGCCAGACTGCCACCAGGTCTCACTGGAAAGCTCTGGAAAGCTCAGGAGCAGCCCCAATGGACTTTCTGGGCTCTGATTAATAGATAAGACCAACATGTCTCCAGGTCTCACAGTGCTGTAGCATTCTGTGGTCTGAGTTCTGTGAATCCATAGTACCAACAATTGAAAGTAGTGGTTAAAGTCCTGTACTAAGGAAGAACTACTGGGAGTTGCATCCAAACAGGAAGACAGGGATAATGGGATGAAGGAATGATACAGTCCAGGTAAAAAGGGGTGGGGGGAAGCAAAGGAGCCTGAGTCTCCTCTCCATCACTTGGAAAATAAGAGGAGTGAGATCTTGAGAAGCATGAAATTAGAAAAACAACTCTGGTCCACACTTCCCTCCTAAAACACCATGAAAACTCATTTCACTTAAAACTGAGCAAAACAAAAAGATTACAGTCAATTCCATATGGAGTTAATATAAGAAAAAGAATGAGCTGAAAGAAAATCACAGAAGCAATGAAAAGAAAATACCAATTAGAATTATCAAAGCTCATGAATTAGGTGATTAGTAAAAAACCAATCTTAAAGGCAGGTGTAACCTATCTGCAAAGGATTAGAAATGAAAGAAAAAGTCATTTTGAAAATGAAGAGTAAACTAGAAGGAATGCAAAAACAAAAACAAACTAGAAGGAATGCAAAAATGAATATACGTAATAGGTAATATCTTTAAATAAACAGAATATGTGAAGAGTCTAAAATGATGGGGGAAAGCTAACAAAAAATTCAGGAGACTAGGCAGAGAAAATAACACACACATAGTAAGTCCCGAAGAAGGAAACAAAACATAATAATAGAGCAAATTTTTAAAACTATGATTTAAGAAACCTGAAATAAATAGAATCTGAGAGTATATTGGAAAGTCACCATATACACCTGGGAAAATTGGCCCAAAATGTGCTAACATAGCGAAATATTCTAGTACAACTGCTGGACTTTAATAAAAAAGAAAAAAAAATATTTGGTCATCTAAGCAAAAAGACCAGGTCACTTCTAAGGGAAAGAATAAGATATTATCTTTAGCCTTTTCAGTAGTGATGTTTTTATGCAGAGGGAAAGAGAATAACATATGCAGACTATCTCAAGAGAAAATGTGAATCAATGTTTTAATATCCAGCCAAAATGACCTTCAAGTATAAAACTGTTATAAATGTGGAAGACTCCAGGGAATGTGAACACAGGCCCTTCTGAGGAATCAACTTGAGACTGACAGATCTCCAAAAAGACTAGAAAGACATTGACAAAAGGATGGAAGATTTCTTAAAATGCTCTAAGGCTTCATTTCCTTCAGGATGAGGTTTAAATCATTAGCATGATTCAAGTGTTTTCCCAGTCTGACTCAACCTTACCTTCTGGTCTTTTTTTTTTTTTTTTTTTTTACCTTCTGGTCTTATTTCTAAGTGTATACTTTTGTATAAACTATTTTGCAGCCTCTAGGCTTACTGGTGTTCCCTAAAGTGCCATGTTCTTTTACATTTGTGCCTATGTCACTTTCTTTACCTGGATGCTCTTCTAAGCTCCCAGAAAATCCTACTCAGCCCTGAAAAGTGACTCCTTTTAATAGCAGCTTAAATAATATTTCCCCCATAAAATCCACCCCCTCCCCTTCTTAGTATGGTACTCCTCCTACCCTCCACATTTCTGAAGCTGCTTTCCTCTCAAATCCATTCCTTCATTCTCCCATATTTGCCACAACTTGATTTTGTTTGAGTGTCTAACTCTCACACAGAAGAACTTGGAGAAAGTGCTTCTATGCCTCAGAGGTAATTCTTGACTGGCCTAAGCCTATCATGGAAGTCTCATTCCCTTGACCATTATTTGTTTAGGGCTGGGCTAGATATGGCCCAGTTATGATCAGTGAGTTCTGAGATAATATCACCCAGGAATCCTCTGGAAGTTTTCCTGTTTATAATCATCATCACAGGTCATATTGAGAATGACAGCAGAGAGAGGAAACAGCCTGGGTTCCTTGATGACGTTGTTGTGGAATCAACCAGGCCTAAAATCCACTTTGACCATTTAAAACCAAAGGCATCTGTAGCAACCTTTTTCATTCTATTGTAATGATTTTCTAATGGGTCCTTTCCCCGTTATTTGTGAGCTCTTTAAGAACAGAGCTGTCTGGTCTTGTTCTTTGTTTCTCATTTGGAATGTGGTCTAGTGTCTGTCACAGAGTAGACTTCCTTTTTTTAAAAAAAAAAAAAAAAAAGATTTTATTTATTTATTCATGAAAGACAGAGAGAGAGAGAGAGGCAGGCAGAGGGAGAAGCAGGCTCTCTGGGGGAATCTGATGTGGAACTTGATCCCAGGACCCCAGGGCATGACCTGAGCCAAAGGCCTGAGCCACTCAGGTGCCCCTCACGCAGGAGACTTCCAATAAATGTTTGACGAATTGTGAAAAAAATAAAAATAATGAGGGAACTATGACTTTAGGATACTTAGCCACAGTCACAAATACTAAAAAGCAAAGACCATTAATTATGTATTGATAGTATAACTATGTAAAAGTAATCTAAGTGGGTAAGACCAATTCAACCTCACAGTCTAGTGACTTCCTGGTTGTCTTGCTGCTTTATCAGTAGAGACAGTGAGTCACAGCGCTGGGGCCATACTGGAAGAAATAACAAAAGTGATCACATCTGCTTCTGCTCCAAGAACTTCCTAAGGTGCATGGTATGAGATAGAGGGAGCCAAAATCTCAATGAGATCATGGGCATGGCTCACCAAGGTCTTATAATGTTTACAATCTGTGGGACAGTGAAATGTTAGACTCAAGCCTACAGGTCCTGCCAAAGTTTGTTTATTTGCTTGGAAGGTGAGATTTCTCTCTCTCTCTTTTTCCCTTTTAGGTTTAAAGATTCTAAACATACGACATCTTGCCTCACATAGTTTCTATGGAAAGGGAGACAGTATATTTGAGAATGGAAAAAGTAATTATTCTGCCAAAACTGTCTTTCACTAATGCTAAACAACTGGGCAAATTTAACACATTTTCCACCTTCTCACATATCTTAAAAACTAGGCCTTGCCAACTCACCACTGGTGCGATATTGGTTGTGCACAATTCACATTTTCATCTGTCATGCAAAAACCCCCAATTAGAATAATAATAGTAATAACAATGAAAACAGTCTAGCTTTTTGCAGTTTACAAAGGATTTCCACAAAGCTATTTCCTCTGATCCTCACAGCTCTGCCTTTGGGAGGCATGATACCCCCCCCCCCCCATTTTATAAGATGGGAAGGGTCAAGGTTCATGAATAGTTAGTGACAAAACTAAAAATCCACTTTATGTTTCCTGATTTCTCATTTCTGCTATACACTGTGTGCTTAGACCAGAAAATGCCAACAATTATATCTACCAGATTAGACCTAGTTATAAACAGTGAGAAGAATCTTCACAATTTAGAGGATTAATAATTCCAAAGAGATGAAGCTACTTTGCCAATGACAGTCCATAAGACAAACAAAACAGTAATTGAAAGAGAGAATATGAAACACCTTTATAATGCTATTAAAGCTTGAATGTGTAAACAAGCAGGAAAAAGTGTCAAGTTCAAATGAACTGAAGTCAAGTCAAATACACAAAATAGGACGAAAAATGTAAAGTAACAAAATACTTTTGGTTAAAATTCAAATAATAGGAAAATATTAAGGCGTTATTTACAGATTAATGAATAAAACAGAAAATTGGATGTTTTGGCATAGAGCAATTATACTAATGGGTATGAAATTCCTTCTCTTGCCTCCAGTGAAAAGAACTGGCAGTTTTCTGATGAGGTGAGATATACATAATGCAACTTTAAAGCACATACAAGGCAAGCATAACATGACTTAAGAACAAAAATTTTTAACCAGAAGGGCTATAAAAATACTGTTTTATGCCATACAGAGACCATACAATGCATAATACAGTATTTGAAAAAGATTTAAAAATAGCACATTTCATATAAAAAATTCCAAAAATGCTACTTTCACATTAGAACAGCATGTCAGAGAAACCAAAACCGAACAGGCAAATCTTGTCCTAAAAGTATATTCATTACATCAAATGCTTTAAAAATTCTAAATACAACATATATACACAAGGAGAACAGGCTGTTTGTGTCGCTCTGTCACACAGTAAGATCCTTGTTCTGTTTCTAGGAGTTAACAAGTCCAACAGCTAAAAAAATTTTACTGATTTAGAACTACCTTCAACTTTCAAATGCAGTTCTTCAAAAATCAAGGTGAGGATATCAGTTATTACTTTTTTTTTTTCATTCTAAACTGAAGTAAAAGTAAATTAATTTCAGATAAAATAACTGATTCACTCCTCAGAGTGTAGATTTGCATGGCTGAAAATGCATTGTACTTTGAGGGTAGCTCTATCAAATTAAATCACACACAAAAAAAAGAATAAATTTAATGGTTTTGATTTTCTCTACTTCCCTAGCCTAATTTATGATAATTTTCTTAAATATCACAGTTCTCTGTGATATCTTCCTATGTCCTGTGTTGATTCTGTTTTAGATACATTATTATATTAATAAGGAGGTCTAAATTGTGAGAAACTATTGTGTATCCTATTCAGAGGCTTAGAGGGTTAATTAAATGACATTCTTAAATGATGACTTTGAAAAAAGCATATAATTGGTACAAAAAGCTGAACAAATGTAAGTCAAATTATCATAAAATAGCTATTATATAAACATATGTGTGCACATATATGCATTTAATTTTTAATATTAGATATATTTTTTTAAATAATGGCTTTAATCATCATTTTGAATATATGGTAAGGGAAAGTGTACTTTAATTAAATATACATCATACCAGTGATGCTGGCAAGGCTGAGTTAATCCTAATATTGATAACTATAAAAAATATTTTGTACATGATAAGACAATGAAAGAAAAAAAGCAATCCCTTTGAAATAAAATTAAATATATATATATATTCACAGTGGTTTGTATAAACAGTATGCACTTCATGACAAAAACATGTACAGATTGAGCACCCTAGGGCTCTCTATATCCTAAAGAAAATGAGCATTTACATTATTCATGTGTTGAGATGAATTTTAAAAAGATCAATTGTACACTTACCCCTTAGGATAAACTGTTCTGGGTTGTACAACTTTAACACCATCATTAAAGTTGTTTGCAAAAGGAATACAGAATTAAAAAAACAAAACTTTTTTTCTTGGGAGTGGAGAGTCTTTCATTTGCTGTTATAACCAGCAAATACCATTCATTAACTCAAAAAATGGAAGAGGGGGGCCCCCTAAACACACTATTTGAGCAAGCTGACCAATATACATTACAGTTTTAAAAATGAAAGTTATATGCTCTATGTTACAAGTCCCAACTAGGCAGTGTCAGAATGACATCTATTTCTTTTTCTTTTTTTTTTTTTTTTAATGACATCTATTTCTTTGCTTGCTTTGTGATCATACCCCTTGGAGGTGTTATAGGTCATGTGGCATTTGGCTTCTTTTTCTCTGCAGGCTTTAAAATCTGAAAAGAACCCATTAGAGTCTCGACCACACTCATCATGGCACCTGCATTGTCAAAGTCTCCACAATAATTGGGTGCAGAAAACAGAGTGATCAACTGCGTCTTTGCAAGAAATTCATATCCATCTTCAACCACCTGATGGGCTCTACATATAAGATCCAAATCATGCTTATGGAGAAATTTTGCAACCACTTCTGCACCAAATGTGAAGGACACTCCTCTGTCATTTACATCTCAGCCTAAGACATCTTTATGGGGGTCAGACCACAAAAGATTACAAAGAAGACCCTGATCTGGTACATCAGTTGGTCACGTAATTTGCCAAATCTGCTCCATAGATCAAAGATCTGGTGATAAACCTCTGTGACAGCAGAATATCTTCTCATCCACAATGGCTGCTATCGGTAAACAGTTAAAGCAGTATTCATCATAAAATCCATAAATTCTATTGATGCTGGCACACTCATGTTTTCCTCTGAGAAGAAAAAAATTCTCAAGATATTTGATTTTGTAAGCCAGTAAGGGGCAGGTAGTCTCCGATGACTGCTTCCCCTGTCCCCAAGGCACAGGCTGTTGCTTTCTGGTGGGAAAGTTGAAGCAAATCATAGTCTTGCCCGTGGATATCACCACTATTGTGAGTGGCGCTTCAAGGCCTAGTAGGATAGTCTGACCGAGAAGGATCTCTTGGGACTTTACACACAGTCCTCGGATTTCATTCTCCTGTAGCTGGACATTCTTACCAGGCTTGGACCCTCTCACTTCCTGCAGCCATCGGATGATGCTGTTGACGTTGAGTTTATCCCCCCCCCCAACCGCCCCGCTCCCTGCTTCCTCCTTCTCTCCCCACTGGAACCATGAGAAGCAATATTAGATATATTTACAACTTCTTACCACTTGTACTCAATAACACACAGTTGTCAAGCAACTTCAGGTTAAAATCCAGTCAGATGCCTCTGAACAGTGAGTTGCATGGACCACACTAAGAATGACACTTGAAACCATAATCTTGACAGGAAAAAAAAAAGTTTAACTACATGAAATACTATTTAAAAAAACCAAGAGTCTCTCATTTATGGAGAGACCGTTTTCAAAAGGTTTACTTGTTTGGTCTATTACATCATATTTTTCTGTAAATATGTGGTTAATATCTCAGTTTGATAGATAAGAGTCTATTTAACTCATAACCAACCTGAAAAATAACATACTAACGGCAACTAATCTTCATTTTCATGAATGGTCTTCTAATATTTGAAGCCAGATATCTTGTCTACCTTATCTTCTGTGATGTGTACCTTTAATTTTCACATGAAATGACTTTCATGGGTCTCCTCTCTCTCTTTTATCAAAGTTTCTCTTAAAACACACCCAGCGTTTAACACAACATGGTCAGATGTGGTCTGTCTAGAGGAGAGTGCATTGGAATTCCTATCTTCCATGAAATAGATACAGTATTTCTGCTAGTGTGGCCAATCACACCTACTATTTCAGCAGTTACATTGCCCTATTTGTTCACATTAAGCTTTGTCAGCCAAAATCCCTGTATCATTTCTAAGTGAATTATTATACGGCCAGTACTCCCACATCCTGCATTTATGGGATTTCCAGTTTCCTTTTATTGCATAAAATGGACTGAGCAATTTTCAAATAAAAGAGAGAAGCTTTTAGATGTAAATTTCACTTTGTAAAAGTGTATTTCTATGTAAAACTTAGAAAAACCAAGCGAACCATTTGGATATTTTGAGGTAAGTAATTTATCTAAGCATTCTTATGTTAAAAAAAATTCCTTAGGAGAGGTAGAAAAAAATAGTTTTTGAGGCAGTAGTTCTCAAACTGTGTTTCACATTAGAATTCCAAGGGGGAATTTTTAACTTTCTCTAAGCTCAAGCTGGACCTCATACCAATTAAATCTAAGTGTATGGTGGTGGGAGTCAGCAACCATACATATCTCTAGATGACTCCAATATATACCAAAGTTTGAAAACTACTGGTTTAAGAGTGTAAGTCGTGTAATGAAAACACATGGGGGGGCACATCTAAGTTTCATCACTATTAGTTATAAAGCCTTGAGCAAGTTACATAACTTCACTTCAGTTTCATCATCTATGAAATGGAGCTAGTATTTACCTCCTGAAGGTTGTTAAAAGGATACATATAAAGCATATAACAAGGTGTCTGGCATATGATAATAGCTGTTACTAGTGTTATTTTTCTAATATTTTGAGAATGTATATGTTACCAATAGTTGGCACAACAAAATACCAACTTAAGGAAAAAGCACTTGAAATTTATTTTATTCCACATGTCATTCACCCTTATGAATATATTCAATATATATAACTCAAGTAGCAACATTTTTACTACATGTCAGTCCTGTTTTAAGAGCCAAATGGGAATGAGTTGTCAAAAAAATATGTCCTTGAGTATAATTAGATAATAAATTTGTTTATTTTATTAAAATCACTTTCATTCATGTATTCATTCATTTGGCAAATTAGGAGCCTCATAAATGTTAAGATACTATTTTATGTTGTGGAATTCAAAATAAATAATTTGGTTTCAGGGCAGCCCGGGTGGCTCAGCAGTTTTGCTTCAGCCCAGGGCATGATCTTGGAGACCCAGGATGGAGTCTCATGTCGGGCTCCTTGTATGGAGCCTGCTTCTCCCTCTGCCTGTGTCTCTGCCTCTCTATTTCTCTCTGTGTGTGTCTCTCATGAATTAATAAATAAAATCTAAAAAATAAAAAAAAATAATTTGGTTTCATATTATAATCATCTGGAGTGATTTTTTTTTTTAAGATTTATTTATTTTAGAAAAAGAGAGAAAGAGAGCATACACATGTGGTGGAAGAAGTGGGGGGCAGAGAGAGAGAGAGAGAATCTCAAGCAGACTCCCTGCTGAGCATGGAGCCTGATCCCAGAACTCTGAGAATCATGACTTGAGCTGAAATCTAGAGTCAGACACTTAACTGAGTCACTCAGGTGCCCCTGGAGTCATTTTTTTTTTTTTTTAATATGAATGCCTAGGCCATAGTCTCAATACATAGAATGGGGATGGGGCTCTTGCATGAGAATATATTTTTTAAAGCTCTGAAGGTAATGTGCATCTAGAATAGAGAATGACTGATGTGCACAATTCAGACTGTGTTGCTATTACAAAGTCAGTACATGGATGATGATCTGAAATGCCCACATTTAGTTTAAGAATAGATGAGGGAGGGATCCCTGGGTGGCGCAGCGGTTTAGCGCCTGCCTTTGGCCCAGGGCATGATCCTGGAGACCCGGGATCGAATCCCACGTCAGGCTCCCGGTGCATGGAGCCTGCTTCTCCCTCTGCCTATGTCTCTGCCTCTCTCTCTCTCTCTCTCTCTCTCTGTGACGATCATAAAAAAATAAATAAATTAAAAAAAAAAAAAAAAGAATAGATGAGGGAGGGATCCCTGGGGGGCGCAGCGGTTTAGCGGTTTAGCGCCTGCCTTTGGCCCAGGGCACGATCCTGGAGACCCGGGATCGAACCCCACGTCGGGCTCCCGGTGCATGGAGCCTGCTTCTCCCTCTGCCTGTGTCTGCCTCTCTCTCTCTCTCTCTCTCTTTCTCTCTCTCTGTGTGACTATCATAAATAAAAAAATAATAATAATAAAAGAATAGATGAGGGAGGGCGCTTCTGGAATCATTCTATAAGAATGAGAACAGTAGCAAAAATTGGCAAAAGTAATTTCTTTAGAACTCTAGAATATAATGAAAAGTTCATAATTCAGCATGTTTATGCAAGAAAAAATGGCTTGATCTCAGTAAGAACAATAAGTTTTGTGGCATTTAAGAACTTTCCCTATTCCCACCTCCCTCTCCCCAGCTTGATAGTAGCTAGAAACTATGTTATCTGAGAATACCTGTAGCCTAGCAGCCATAGGAGGAGAAGAATGTGTTTGGAGTTCCGCCTAAAGCTCTATCCCAACAGAACACTTGTGATTTGACTTTAATGGCAAGTTCTAAGAAAAGCTCCAAAGCTTTGTCTTTACCTCAGGGCTTATTCATTAAGGAAAGCCCTATTCTCAAGGCGTGTCATAAAAACTATCAGTGGCAATTATTTAACATAAAACCTGTTTGATATGGTAATATAAGTTCATCAGTTCGGACAAATGAGAGGCTGGCCCAAACATAATTAAAAAGGAAAATTTTAAGAATGGGATGTCCATAGAGGGCTTTGAAAAACTCCAACATTTTTGTAGGGATCTGAAATGCCATATATAAGTGAAGGGCATGTGTATGGTCAGAAAATACCTGAGATGGCCCTAAATGCTCATCTCTGGCTGACTTTGAGGCTCTACACAAGCAGAAATGAAGGGTAAAGTTGCAAACTGTTGGAGTGTTCAATGTGTGCCATAAAGTATACACAGAACACCTCATCAAAGGATGAGAAACCTACTGGTGAAAAGAATTTAAGGAAATTTCTGTCAACTCATTTGCTGACCAGTGAGGTAACTGAGCAGAAATCTCAGTGGCCATAGTGACAAAGAATACAGATAGTATAGAATTAGTACAAGAAAGTAACTAACAAAGAAACAAAAGCAAAAACAGCAACACATAGCAAAAATACAACCCCTGAGAAGGAGGAAACCTGATTTCCAGAGTTTCTACATTATATTATTTAAAATATTAAGTTTCTCCAAAAAAAATTATGAGACATACAAAGAAAGGGGAATGTTTACCACAAAATATAACCAAAGAAAGAAATCAGTCAATAAAACTGGACCCTAAGGAAGCCCGTACCATCTTGGATTTAATAAAGACTTTAAATCAGCTATTAAAAATAAGTTCCAGGAACTAAAGGAAACCATGCCAAACAACTAAAGTTTGAGACCGTATCTCAGGAAGTAGAGAATATTAATAAAGGTATTGAAATTACATATAAAAAAGAAACATTAGAGGGCAGCCCAGGTGGCTCACCAGTTTAGCGCCGCCTTCAGCCCAGGGTGTGATCCTGGAGACCTGGGATCAAGTCCCACATTGGGCTCCCTGCATGGAGCCTGTTTCTCCCTCTGCCTGTCTCTCTCTCTCTCTCTCTCTCTCTCTGTCTCTCATGAATAAATAAATACACTCTTTAAAAAAAAAAGAATCATTAGAAATTCTTCAGTTGAAAAGTATAGTAATTGAATTGGAATTCACTTCATGGGACCAATAGCAGATTTCAGCATGCAAAAGAGAGACTCAATGAACTTGATTTATTGAGACCCAATGAATCTGATAGGCCAATCAGACTATCCAGTCTTCAGAAACAAAATAAAATGAAGAAAAATGACCACATCATCAGAGATCTATAAAACAGCATCAAGCATACCATTCTACATATATGGGAGTTTTGGAAGAAGAGGAGAGACACGAGGGGCCAAAAGAATATTTGAAGAAATAATGGCAATCACTTCTCAAATCTGATGAAAAACTTTAACTTATGTATTCATGTATCTTAATGAATTCCAAGAAGGATAAACTAAGATATAAACACCTAGACATGTCATAGTCAAATGGTGAAAGATAGAGAATCTTGAAAGTTGCAAATTGTACTTGAAAACTATGCATGACTCATCATTTGAAAGGAAACTTCATTAATATTAACAGCTGACTTCTCATCAGAAAGCATGGAGACACTATCAAGATGGTGGACTCAGAAGTTCCAGACACTTGCCCCCCATGGAAACATTAAATAAACAACCACAGACTAACTAATATAAACTGTATAGGAGCTCTGGAAACCAGTTCAGAGATCTATAGCAAAGAAGTAAGAAAAAGGCACAATAAAAACTTCAGGAAATTTCCTGGCATTTTTTTCTTTCTCTTGTCCCACCCTCTTCCAGGCAATGACACAGGAGGAAGCAGATCAACTCCCAGTTCCTTACCTTGGAAATTATCTGCAACACTCTGGCCTGCCTATGGGCTACCTCAGAGAGACTGGTTTCTATCTCACCTCACTCAGAGCTCAGACAGGAAATTGTGGCAGAGTTTGGACCTGAGGTGGCAAAAACTATGGAAGGCAATGGCAGGCATTGTGGTGTGGGGGACTTTAGATTCACAGATACCTGGGGGCAAGAGATTACAAACAGAGGAATATAATAAAACATCTATGCCCCCAAAGAGAAGCTGGAGTGAGATTCTTTGACAAATTAAGATATTTAAACACAGCCATAATCACAGGGAAGTTTTTTAAAAGGATACACACAGGCCCAGATAGAACACATGCCCAGAAAAGACCTCTAAAGACCTTATAGCTTCACCCTGGGCTGATTCCAATAGAAATGACAGGATCTTGTTAACTAACTTTCCACTTTTCCAATGTGGAAAAACTAGGAAAGGTGGCTGTATTTTCATATGCCCACTTAAAAGATCACAACACATACCAAGAAACAAGGCAACACAGCTCATTCAAAGGAACAAAATATATCCTCAGAAACCATCCCCGAAGGAACAAACGTATCAGAATTATCAGGAAGACTTTAAAACAATTGTCTTAAGTATCCCAAAGCTAAAGGAAAACACAAAGAATTAAAGGAAATAAGGAAAATGACATAGGAACAAAATGAGAATATGAACAAAGAGATATAATGAAAAAAAAAAAAAGAAAAGGAACCAAATAGAAATTCTGGAACTGAAAAGTACAATAGCTAAATAGAAAATTTCACTAGAGATAAAAAAGAGACTCAACCAGGCAAAATAAAGAATCAGTGAACTTTAAGACAGGTCATTTGAAATTACTGATTCTAAGCAGCAAAGGGGAGAGAGAGAGCAAGAGAGAGAGAGAGAGAGAGAGATCAGTATAGGCATTATGAGAGTCACAGTAGAAAAAAAGAGAGAAAGGGACAGAGAGATTATTTCCAAACATTTAGTCTTGGAACATTGAAAAACTCACAGCTCATATCATGATCAATGATGAAAAGACTGAACATTGTACAAGACTAAATATTTTAGGCCACAAACAGGACTAAATGTCCAGACTAAAGATTTTAGGCCACAAAACCAGTCTAAATTTTTTTCAAAGACTGGAATCATACAAAGTGTCTTTTCCAAACACAATAATTGAATGAAAACAGAAATAAACACCTGAAGGAAAACTGGAAAATTCACAAATATGTGGAAATTAAATAACACACTTTTAAATAACCAATGGGTTAAAGAAGAAACCCCATCTATTTCCTAGAGGGAAAAAAAAATAGAAAAACAATAGAGAATATAAAAGAAACCAAGAGTTGGCTATTGAAAAAGATCAGTAAAATTGACCAATTGTTAGCTAGATTGACCACGAAAAAAAAGAGATAAGACTCCAGTAATTTAGATCAGAAATAAAAGAAGGGACATAACAACCAATTCTAAAGAAATAAAAAAGATCAAAAGAATATTATGCATGGTTGTATGCAAACAAGTTGAATAACTTAGATGACATGAACAAATTTCTAGAAACACATAATCTAATAAGACTGGATTATGAAGAAATAGAAAATCAATATATCTATAATTAGAGAATTGAAACAGCAATCAAAAAGCTCATGACAAGTTAAAGCCCAGGACTAGATGGTGTTACTGGTGAATTTCACCAAACATTTAAAGAAGAATTAACAATAATCTTCCTGAAACTCTTCCAAAGAATTAAAGAGCTAATATTCTCAACCTCAGTTTATGATTCTGATACCACAGCTAGACAGACACTATACAAAAAGAAAACCATAGACCATACTGTTTGTGAATATTGATGCTAAATTCTTGACAAAGTGCTGGCAAGCCAAATTCAACAGGATTATACACCATGACAAAATGGGATTTACTCCTAGAATGTATGGATGGTTCAACATAAGAAAATCAGTAAATGTAATATACCACATTAAGAGAATGAAAGTAAAAATCCATAAGAACATGTCAATTCCTGCACAGGAAGCATTTAAACAAAATCAAATACCCTTACATGATTTTTTTTTAAGTCAACAAACTAGGAATAGAAGGAAATTATTTCAACATAAAGAAAGCCAGATAGGAAAAACTCACAGCTCATATCATGATCAATGATGAAAAGACTGAAAAATTTCCCTCCAAGGTCAAGAGCAACACAAGTATGCCTGTTTTTATCACTTCTATTTGACATAGTACTTAAGAAGTCCAATTCAAAATAAAAAGAAATTTTATTTTTTTTAAAGATTTATTTATTTGAGAGAAAGAGAGTAAGAGAGAGTGTGTGAGTGGGGAAGGGGCAGAGAAAGGGAAAGAATCTCTAGTAGACTGCATGCTGAACATAGAGCCTCACAAGGGGTTTGATCTCATGCTCCTGAGATCATGACCTGAGCCAAAACCAAGTCGTTTAACCAATGTAGCACACAGGCACCCCAAGAAAAAGAAATTTTAAGATCTAAATTGGAAAGGAAGAAAAAAATAATCTCTATTCACAAATGACATGATCCTATATGTAGAAAGCCCTAAATTCTGTAATAAACTGGTTAGAACTAGTAACTGAATTCAGCAACACTGTAGGTTACAAAATCAATATGCAAAAATTAGTTGTGTTTGCACTGTACATTAACAATGAACAATGTGAAATGGAAATTGAGAAAACAGTGCCAATTAGAATAGCATCTAAAAGAATAAAATACTTAGGAATGAATTTTTAGATTTGTACACTGGAAACTATAAAAGATTGGTAAAGAAATTAGACACAAATAAATGGAAAGATATCTTTTGTTCATAGATTGAAAGATTTAATATTGTTAAGATGGCAGTGCTATCCGTAGTGATCTACAGATTCAATGTAATGACTATCAACATCCCAATACTTTTTCTTGCCAAAATAAATTAATTCATCCTAAAATCTATATGGAATCTCAAGAGACCCTGAACTGCCAAAATGATCTTGAAAAAGAAAAAGTTGGACTCCTTAGACTTCCTGATTTCAAAACTTACAACAAAGCTATGGTAATTAAAAGAGTGTGGTACTGACATATGAACAAACATGTAGACCAAGGGAATAGGATAAGAAACTCAGATATAAACCCTTGGCTATGTGGTGGAATGATTTTTGACAAGGCTGCCAAGACCATTCAACGGGGAAAGGACAGTTCTTCAACAAATAGTGTTGTGAAAACTGGATTCCACATGCAAAAAGAATTAAGTTGGACCCTTACCTTTTCTATATTAAAAAAAAATAATTTGGAATGGATTAAAGTCCTAATGTAAGACCTGAACTATAAAAACCTAGACGCACTGGGTGTTATTCTATATGTTGGCAAATTGAACACCAATAAAAAATAAATTTAAAAAAAAAACCTAGAAGAAAATAATCCAATGAAGCTAAAGTTTGAGCAGGCTGAGTTTAGGTCTAGAAGTAGGATAATAACAGTATTCCAGGCATGGGACCCAAATCCATTTCACTTCTTAAAAACAAGGGTACACAGGGGCTTCCACATTCATGAAAGGAGGCAGGAAAACACTACTAACTACTGTGTATGGCTACTTCTTGTGTAAATATGTGTGTCTAGAGAAACAGTGGTGTAACTTTGTGACTAGGAACATCAGTGAGATGTCTCTTGGAGGAGAGTGGGGATGGGCTAGATGGGTAATGGGTATTAAAGAGGGCACATGTTGTGATGAGCACTGGGTGTTGTATGCAAGTGATGCACCACTGAATTCTACTCTAGAAACCAATACTACACTACATGTTAACTAAAATTTAAATTAAAAAAATAGGCTATACCTTTGGTTGTAACTTTCCATTCTGTATATTACACCTCTGTCAATTCCATCCCCTCCTACACTAGCAACCTACACGGCAGCCCTTTTTGGAGGTAGGGTCTGAGAAGTACATGGTAGGGGAGAGCAGCCCCAGAGCAGGGGAGGAATCTAGGTGAAAGCCACAGATTTGACCTTAGATGGGGTGGTCCTTCCAGCTGCAGTCTGAAGATAAGCCGTTTAACACCCTCACTATTGTTTTGGTCCTTCATGAATCCACCACTTGAAAATGTGGCATACGGAAAAAAAAATATTTGTAAGACAATTCACTTTAATCTTTTAGGATTTGGGGAACTGGGGGCCAGATGAGTATACTTCAAACTGTTTGGTGACTTTAAAATGAGAGCAGACCCCAAATAGGCAGGCAGAACACAAACATGGATCCCATTTTAAGGAGCTTTCAGATTTAAAACAAAACGAAACTGTGTAGCCTGTTAGGTGCACCATTGGACAGCTATACATTTGACAGTCCAAACATGACCAAATCAAAGCTCATAAACCATGTTTATGGCAGTAGTCTTAGTATGAAACTACACCACATGCCTTCTCCAGCTTCTCTTTGGCTTCCTGATTGGGCATGGGTCATTGGGCAGCTGAAGGTAAACAGTGTGATGTCAGATTCCTGTGCTGTTTGATCAGCTGTGTTCCGTCACACCTGCAGTCAGGAAGCTGGCCTCATCCACACTCAGTGCTTGACATTCCTGGCTAAAATTGCCTAAACGTGTATTCCAACCTCACAGAAAGTAACTTTTTCTCTTCCCTTTTGGAGAATCATTCACAAATGTCTCTGATAAGCTACTTTGTTTGGAGGAGCTCCTTAGGCCACTGGGTTTGAAATTACTAGCGATTATTTTCCTCGAAGATCAAAATTCAGAACCAGACATTATTTTCTAAACAGCTAGCAAAATTAAGTTTAGGGAAGTGACAAAGCCAAATGATCTCATGGATATATTACTTATTTGGAGTATTCTTCCTAATTCTACAAGTGGGTTACAATACATGCAGATTAGTTATTCTAAAAATGAGAATACCTGTTTCCTATCTAATTAAAAAATGATGGTTATAATATAACACTTTAATATAAATTAGCCTGATAAAAAGGCAAATGAACAGATCTGAACTTCCACTTTTTCTTATTAAAAACTTTTTAAAAATTAATGAAAAGAAACAGAATTAAGAAAATCAAATACTATATTGCCAAACTGTGGAAGGAGCCTCGGTGTCCATCGAAAGATGAATGGATAAAGAAGCTGTGGTCTGTGTATACAATGGAATATTACTCAGCCATTAGAAACGACAAATACCCACCAAATGGTAAGGTAAATACTTCGATGTGGATGGAATTGGAAGGTATTATGCCGAGTGAAGTAAGTCAATCAGAGAAGGACAAACATTATATGGTTTCACTCATTCGGGGAATATAAAAAATAGTGAAAGGGATTATAGGAGAAAGGAGAGAAAATGAGTGGGAAATATCTGTGAGGGTGACAAAACATGAGAGACTCCTAACTCTGGGAAACGAACAAGGGGTAGTAGAAGGGGAGGTGGGCAGGGGGTTGGGGTGATTGGGTGATGGGCACTAAGGAGGGCATTTGGCGGGATGAGCCCTGGGTATTATACTATTCGTTGGCAAATCAAACTGCAATAAAAATATACAAAAAAAGAAATAACATAAAAATGCAACGATGTTTTAAGAAAGAAAATGGTTCTCATAAATGTTGGTGAAAGACAAGAAAATAATTAGAAGCAATGTATCAATGTACCAGAGCGTCACAAATTTGAGTTGACGCTCTGCAGCAGAGTTTTGCTTCTTAAGAAGAATTTAATACATGGATTTTTGCCAGACCCAGCTGTTGCATCACAAGTTTGTAATACTGAACACCTGTTCAACCACTGTTTTTCTCCCAAAAATGTGTTTGATCATGCAGCTTGAAAGGAATAGCTTTTCACTTCTATTTACAATTCTCTCAGACTTTTTACACAGTACTTTAATTGTCTGCAACCATACTTAGGGCTCATGAAATTTACTAAATAACATCACTATAGAGGTCATGAGGATCTCTATCCTTTTCAGCAAGCTTAATTGGAAAAAAAACAAGAAATTTTCCTTAAGCCTAACACACAAAAAAACTCTCACCTTACAATGGTACGCTGTTAAATAAAATGACTTAGAAAAATATGCAGTGAATTTTTTGTGGTTATTTCAGTTCAGCTTTCTGTTCTTCAGTCTATCAAGAACTGATGAACAATGCTTATTTTCTGTCTTGGATATTCTTCCAAGTTTTATATATGACATAAAACAGGTTCGTATTTCACATTCTGATTTTCCGGTCATATAAAGAAGAAACAAAGAATTATTAAGCTTGCAAAACATACCTCTTTCATGTACCATATTTTCTTTACCACTGAGAAGCTATCAAAAACTATTACCGACTTTCTCAAAAATGAAGGAAAATGTTATGTTTTCTAATTGAGGTCTAGTGGTGCAAGTGTCAATCCTCCTTACTATGAAGATGTCACATTCCATTTGTTTTATGTCTCTAACAACTATAATGCAGCTGCAGTACAAAATCAGATTATGAATCTTTATTTGTCTCAAGGATCCCCCAAGTCAGTACCTTAGTACTTTGCTGCCTAGCTCATTCACTGATATGTCGCTTTAAATATTCCTTTGCAAGAAAAGATGCAATGCATTCACTAGAACTGATTTTCACATCTCATTTCCTTTACAGGTCTGAAAATGTGTTCTAATACACCTGGTGTTAAAAATATAAAAAGTGGATAACATCTGTTTTGAACAGTTGACATTTCACCATATCCACTCCACATGGACTCAAACATAGTGTGCTTAGGCTTCATGATGCCTGACAGACGTGGTAGGGACCCTGACATAGCATAAGCTGTCTGAAGGCTTGGCTTATGCTTTCTTCCCATTTATGTTGCTCTTAGCTGTATTTGACAACAGCTGATTTCTGCAGCATTTTTGTCAGTGTTCTTAATCCAGACAAGAAATTCTTTATTTCAAAATGGTGCTAAATCCTATCATTCATAAGTTAATAAGCCTAAATGACTTGCAAAGCATCTTATGTGGAAATTCTTTCTTAGAAAATAAAACACAGTCTTTCCTAGAAAGTTGAGTCATTAACTTACCTGAATGGGGGTGGGGTGGGGAGGAGGAGGGAAGAACAGACCAAAGTATCTGGCAAGATCTCTTCTAGTTCCTTAATTTTACTGCAAGCTGGAAGCCCTGCATAGTCAGAAAATGTTTCCTGCCTCTACTCTCCGTCAGAATTTATAATCTCATTAGAAAACTATTTTAATTCAAGTAAAAACAACAGAATATCCAAACTGCTACTTGAAAATGCTAAATTGAGGGCACCTGGGTGGCTCAGTGGTTGAGCACCTGCCTTTGGCTCAGGTCATGATCCCAGGGTCCTGGGATGGAATCCCATATCAGGCTCCCCACAGGGGGCCTGCTTCTCCCTCTACCTATGTCTCTGCCTCTCTGTGTGTCTCTCATGAATAAATAAATAAAATATAAGAAAAAAATGCTAAATTGAATATAATTGAGTAGGATAAATTTTGGATGGTGATGTTCAATAAAACATGAGACCCCAGAAGAGTTCCAGTACACATAACCTGTCTCCATGCATACAGACATTTACAAGTATCTTTATCCATATTATTTCAGCTAATCCAAAAGGCAGTTGATTGTAAAATGTGCAATTATTTTACATACCACCAAGGAAAACATTGCCCTTTAGCCTATGATGCAATGTCAATTATAAAATATTTCCCTGAGCTACTATGTTTGTATCTCTACCATTAGATCAAAGGTAACTTTACTTTCTTCAAGTGAAAGAACATTCTAGAAAGTCTCAACTATTTTGTTTAACCTCATTCTGTATTTTAACACTGGAAACAACTGCATAAATGTTATGCATTTATGTTAAGATTACTTTAAAAAGGCATACAAAATGTAATGTGTAGGGGAGGGGCAAGATGGCGGAAGAGCAGGGTCTCCAGGTCACCTGTCCTCAACAAATTACCTAGAAAACCATCCAATCATCCTGAAAAACTACGAATTCGGCCTGAGATTTAAAGAGAGACCAGCTGGAACGCTACAGTGAGAAGAGTTCGCGCTTCTATCAAGGTAGGAAGACGGGGAAAAAGAAATAAAGACACAAAAGGCCTCCAAGGGGGAGGGGCCCCGCGAGGAGCCGGGCTGAGGCCGGGGCGAGTGTCCCCAGGACAGGAGAGCCCCGTCCCGGAGGAGCAGGAGCTGCACCGACCTTCCCCGCGGAAAGGCCTCCCGGGGAATTGGAGCAGGATCCCCAGAAAGGCGGGGACGCCCTCGGGCTCCCTGGGACAGTAACAGAGGAACTGCGCCCCGGGAGATGCGCCGAGCTCCCTAAGGGCTGCAGCGCTCGGCGGGACCCGGAGCAGCTCGGAGGGGCTCGGGCGGCGGCTCCGCGGAGGGGGCTGCGGGGCTCCGGGAACAGCTCGGCGGCGGCGGCTCGGGCGGAGGAAGAAGCTCCGCGGAGGGGGCGGCGCGGCTCCGGGAACAGCTCGGAGGGGCTCGGGCGGCGGCTCCGCGGAGGGGGCTGCGCGGCTCCGGGAACAGCTCAGCGGCGGCGGCTCGGGCAGAGGAAGAAGCTCCGCGGAGGGGGCGGCGCGGCTCTGGGGAACAGCTCGGAGGGGCTCGGGCTGCGGCTCCGCGGAGGGGGCTGCGGGGCGGGAGCGAATCCAACAGCGCAGGCCCCGGAGCACAGGGCGCCGGGACACAGCCCAGGATCCGGCCTCCCCCGGGACAGGCAGAGGCCGGGAGGGCCCAGGACAACAAGGACGCTCCTGCCTGAAACTGAGCAGATCACCGGCCCCGCCCGGGAGCCCCCAGGCCCTGCAGACGGAGAGCCCCGGAGCTACTGCGGGGGCTGGATCCAGGGTCCCAGAGCTGCCCCCGCCACTGTGGCTTCCTCACGGGGCCTCACGGTGTCAACACCCCCCACTGAGCCCTGCACCAGGCAGGGGCAGAGCAGCTCCCCCAAGTGCTAACACCTGAGAATCAGCACAGCAGGCCCCTCCCCCAGAAGACCAGCGACACGGACCAGTTCCAAGGGAAGTCAAGGGACTTAAAGTATACAGAATCGGAAGATACTCCCCCGTGTTTTTTTTTTGTTTTGTTTTTGTTTTTTTTTTGTTTTGTTTTGTGCTTTTTTTTTCTCTCTTTCTTCTTGATTTCTGATTGCTTCCCCCACCCCCCCTTTTTTTTTCTTTTTTCTCCTTTCTTTCTTTTTCTTTCTTTTTCTTCTCTTTTTCCCTTTTTTTTTTCCCCTTTTTTTTTTTCTTTCTCTTTTTTCTTTTTCTCTTTTCTTTCCTTCTCTCTCTTTTTCTCCTTTTCCCAATACAACTTGTTTTTGGCCACTCTGCACTGAGCAAAATGACTAGAAGGAAAACCTCACCTCAAAAAAAAGAATCAGAAACAGCCCACTCTCCCACAGAGTTACAAAATATGGATTACAATTCAATGTCAGAAAGCCAATTCAGAAGCACTATTTTACAGCTACTGGTGGCTCTAGAAAAAACCATAAAGGACTCAAGAGACTTCATGACTGCAGAATTTAGATCCAATCAGGCAGAAATTAAAAATCAATTAAATGAGATGCAATCCAAGCTAGAAGTCCTAACGACGAGGGTTAACGAGGTAGAAGAACGAGTGAGTGACATAGAAGACAAGTTGATGGCAAAGAGGGAAACTGAGGAAAAAAGAGACAAGCAATTAAAAGATCATGAGGATAGATTAAGGGAAATAAATGACAGTCTGAGGAAGAAAAACCTACGTTTAATTGGGGTTCCTGAGGGCGCCGAAAGGGACAGAGGGCCAGAATATGTATTTGAACAAATCCTAGCTGAAAACTTTCCTAATCTGGGAAGGGAAACAGGCATTCAGATCCAGGAAATAGAGAGATCCCCACCTAAAATCAACAAAAACCGTTCAACACCTCAACATTTAATAGTGAAGCTTGCAAATTCCAAAGATAAGGAGAAGATCCTTAAAGCAGCAAGAGAAAAAAAGTCCCTGACTTTTATGGGGAGGAATATTAGGGTAACAGCAGACCTCTCCACAGAGACCTGGCAGGCCAGAAAGGGCTAGCAGGATATATTCAGGGTCCTAAATGAAAAGAACATGCAACCAAGAATACTTTATCCAGCAAGGCTCTCATTCAAAATGGAAGGAGAGATAAAGAGCTTCCAAGACAGGCAGGAACTGAAAGAATATGTAACCTCCAAACCAGCTCTGCAAGAAATTTTAAGGGGGACTCTTAAAATTCCCCTTTAAGAAGAAGTTCAGTGGAACAATCCACAAAAACAAGGACTGATTAGATATGATGACACTAAACTCATATCTATCAATAGTAACTCTGAACGTGAACGGGCTTAATGACCCCATCAAAAGGCGCAGGGTTTCAGACTGGATAAAAAAGCAGGACCCATCTATTTGCTGTCTACAAGAGACTCATTTTAGACAGAAGGACACCTACAACCTGAAAATAAAAGGTTGGAGAACCATTTACCATTCAAATGGTCCTCAAAAGAAAGCAGGGGTTGCCATCCTTATATCAGATAAATTAAAATTTACCCCAAAGACTATAGTGAGAGATGAAGAGGGACACTATCTCATACTCAAAGGATCTATCCAACAAGAGGACTTAACAATCCTCAATATATATGCCCCGAATGTGGGAGCTGCCAAATATTTAAACCAATTAATAACCAAACTCAAGAAATACCTTGATAATGATACACTTATACTTGGTGACTTCAATCTAGCTCTTTCTACCCTGGATAGGTCTTCTAAGCACAACATCTCCAAAGAAACGAGAGCTTTAAATGATACACTGGACCAGATGGATTTCACAGATATCTACAGAACTTTACATCCAAACTCAACGGAATACACATTCTTCTCAAGTGCACATGGAACTTTCTCCAGAATAGACCACATACTGGGTCACAAATCGGGTCTGAACCGATACCAAAAGATCGGGATAGTCCCCTGTATATTCTCAGACCATAATGCCTTGAAATTAGAACTTAATCACAACAAGAAGTATGGAAGGACCACAAACACGTAGAGGTTAAGGACCATCCTGCTAAAAGATGAAAAGGTCAACCAGAAAATTAAGGAAGAATTAAAAAGATTCATGGAAACTAATGAGAATGAAGATACAACCGTTCAAAATCTTTGGGATGCAGCAAAAGCAGTCCTGAGGGGGAAATACATCGCAATACAAGCATCCATTCAAAAACTGGAAAGATCTCAAATTCAAAAGCTCACCTTACACATAAAGGAACTAGAGAAAAAGCAACAAATAGACCCCACCCCCAGCAGAAGAAGAGAGTTAATTAAAATTCGAGCAGAACTCAATGATATCGAGACCAAAAGAACTGTGGAACAGATCAACAGAACCAGGAGTTGGTTCTTTGAAAGAATTAATAAGATAGATAAACCATTAGCCAACCTTATTAAAAAGAAGAGAGAGAAGACTCAAATTAATAAAATCATGAATGAGAAAGGGGACATCACTACCAACACCAAGGAAATACAAACGATTTTAAAAACATATTATGAACAGCTGTACGCCAATAAATTAGGAAATCTAGAAGAAATGGACGCATTCCTGGAAAGCCACAAACTACCAAAACTGGAGCAGGAAGAAATAGAAAACCTGAACAGGCTAATAACCAGGGAGGAAATTGAAGCAGTCATCAAAAACCTCCCAAGACACAAGAGTCCAGGGCCAGATGGCTTCCCAGGGGAATTCTATCAAACGTTTAAAGAAGAAATCATACCTATTCTACTAAAGCTGTTTGGAAAGATAGAAAGAGATGGAGTACTTCCAAATTTGTTCTATGAGGCCAGCATCACCTTAATTCCGAAACCAGACAAAGACCCCACCAAAAAGGAGAATTACAGACCAATATCCCTGATGAACATGGATGCAAAAATTCTCAACAAGATACTAGCCAATAGGATCCAACAACACATTAAGAAAATTATTCACCATGACCAAGTAGGATTTATCCCTGGGTCACAAGGCTGGTTCAACACTCGTAAAACCATCAATGTGATTCATCATATCAGCAAGAGAAAAACCAAGAACCATATGATCCTCTCTTTAGATGCAGAGAAAGCATTTGACAAAATACAGCATCCATTCCTGATCAAAACCCTTCAGAGTGTTGGGATAGAGGGAACTTTCCTCGACATCTTAAAAGCCATTTACGAAAAGCCCACAGCAAATATCATTCTCAATGGGGAAGCACTGGGAGCCTTTCCCCTAAGATCAGGAACAAGACAGGGATGTCCACTCTCACCACTGCTGTTCAACATAGTTCTGGAAGTCCTCGCCTCAGCAATCAGACAACAAAAAGACATTAAAGGCATTCAAATTGGCAAAGAAGAAGTCAAACTCTCCCTCTTCGCCGATGACATGATACTCTACATAGAAAACCCAAAAGCCTCCACCCCAAGATTGCTAGAACTCATACAGCAATTTGGTAGCGTGGCAGGATACAAAATCAATGCCTAGAAATCAATGGCATTTCTATACACTAACAATGAGACTGAAGAAAAAGAAATTAAGGAGTCAATCCCATTTACAATTGCACCCAAAAGCATAAGATACCTAGGAATAAACCTAACCAAAGAGGTAAAAGATCTATACCCTAAAAACTATAGAACACTTCTGAAAGAAATTGAGGAAGACACAAAGAGATGGAAGAATATTCCATGCTCATGGATTGGCAGAATTAATATTGTGAAAATGTCAATGTTACCCAGGGCAATTTATAGGTTTAATGCAATCCCTATCAAAATACCATGGACTTTCTTCAGAGAGTTAGAACAAATTATTTTAAGATTTGTGTGGAATCAGAAAAGACCCCGAATAGCCAGGGGAATTTTAAAAAAGAAAACCATAGCTGGGGGCATCACAATGCCAGATTTCACGTTGTACTACAAAGCTGTGGTCATCAAAACAGTGTGGTACTGGCACAAAAACAGACACATAGATCAATGGAACAGAATAGAGAACCCAGAAGTGGACCCTGAAATGTACGGTCATCTAATATTTGATAAAGGAGGAAAGACTATCCATTGGAAGAAAGACAGTCTCTTCAATAAATGGTGCTGGGAAAATTGGACATCCACATGCAGAAGAATGAAACTGGACCACTCTCTTTCACCATACACAAAGATAAACTCAAAATGGATGAGAGATCTAAATGTGAGACAAGATTCCATCAAAATCCTAGAGGAGAACACAGGCAACACCCTTTTTGAACTCAGCCACAGTAACTTCTTGCAAGATACATCCACAAAGGCAAAAGAAACAAAAGCAAAAATGAACTATTGGGACTTCATCAAGATAAGAAGCTTTTGCACAGCAAAGGATACAGTCAACAAAACTAAAAGACAACCTACAGAATGGGAGAAGATATTTGCAAATGACATATCAGATAAAGGGCTAGTTTCCAAAATCTATAAAGAACTTATTAAACTCAACACCAAAGAAACAAACAATCCAATCATGAAATGGGCAAAAGACATGAAGAGAAATCTCACAGAGGAAGACATGGACATGGCCAACATGCACATGAGAAAATGCTCTGCATCACTTGCCATCAGGGAAATACAAATCAAAACCACAATGAGATACCACCTCACACCAGTGAGAATGGGGAAAATTAACAAGGCAGGAAACCACAAATGTTGGAGAGGATGCGGAGAAAAGGGAACCCTCTTACACTGTTGGTGGGACTGTGAACTGGTGCAGCCACTCTGGAAAACTGTGTGGAGGTTCCTCAAAGAGTTAAAAATAGACCTGCCCTACGACCCAGCAATTGCACTGTTGGGGATTTACCCCAAAGATTCAGATGCAATGAAACGTCGGGACACCTGCACCCCGATGTTTCTATCAGCAATGGCCACAATAGCTAAACTGTGGAAGGAGCCTCGGTGTCCATCGAAAGATGAATGGATAAAGAAGATGTGGTTTATGTATACAATGGAATATTACTCAGCAATTAGAAACGACAAATACCCACCATTTGCTTCAACGTGGATGGAACTGGAGGGTATTATGCTGAGTGAAGTAAGTCAATCGGAGAAGGACAAACAGTGTATGTTCTCATTCATTTGGGGAATATGAATAATAGTGAAAGGGAATATAAAGGAAGGGAAAAGAAATGTTGGGAAATATCAGGAAGGGAGACAGAACATAAAGACTCCTAACTCGGGGAAATGAACTAGGGGTAGTGGAAGGGGAGGAGGGCGGGTGTTGGAGGGGAATGGGTGACGGGCACTGAGGTGGACACTTGACGGGATGAGCACTGGGTGTTTTTCTGTATGTTGGTAAATTGAACACCAATAAAAGTTAATTAAAAAAAAATGTAATGTGTACCTACAGAGGGTTTGGCAAACAGTGCTAAATAATGTTGCTGAATTAATGAAGTTATCTGATTTGCCCAGAGATTAAATGAAATCACTGCTGACTTCTAATATACTATTAATTATATTAATATAATATGATTTTAACTTCTATTTTATTGTATTCGTGTATTGTCACAAAACTCTTTAAGGCAAAATGAAAATTTAAATGTAAGTGTTTAAGAAGTATAAATCCAGTCCATTTACTAATTATTAATACTACAACATGTTCCTCTCAGGCATCGTTATATATTTGAGAACTATCTTTCACACTTACTTAAAGCCAATGGAAGTGATGGAAGATGCTGTATCTCCTTAGGTATAATACGTGGATGAAATAGGAATAAAAAATTATTCATCCCTCAAGTTACTATGTCCTAGGTTGAAAATGGAATCAAAACCAAAACCAAATCTTTTCTATTCCTGATTTGTGATTAATTCTTGGTAAAAGAATTGAAAAAACAAAGAGCCCAACAATTCATGGATTTGAATTATTAATTAGGTTTAGTGTGAAAAAGGATTACTCAATAAACTATAAAAACATTGTTGAAAGCTTACTAAAATAAATACAGCAAGACCCAAATGTCTTTGTGTGGTTTATACTGTAATTACTTCAGAGTATAAATGGTTCAAAATTTGAAAATTCAATTATATGCATTTCATTTTCAATTAATTTTGTGAATTTTGAAAAGCATGTGGTTTTTTTCTTTTTAAATTTTAGTTTTTTAGTCTCTCATTGAGGATGGCAAATACTGTTGGAAACAAAACACTGAAGGTAAAATTTTAAAGTTTCCCAAACTGAACAAGTGTCAAAGAGAGTTAAATAATGACAATTCTAAATGATTTTTTAAAGCTTCTTTTTTTTTAAACATACTCTGTCATTTACAGCAGTTTTTGGTTGATAGCAAAATTGAGCAGAAGGTACTGAGGTTTCCCATAATGTCTGATCCCACACATGCACAGCCCCCCCCATTATCAACACAGTGGTACCCCATTGTATGACAAATCGAAGATTTGAAATATTTGAAATATTCTCTCAAAGTGGCACATTAAATGATATTTTTTTAAGCTTGTAGCATTTACATTTTTGAGGTTCTCAAAGCTTAAAAGAGCCCTAAGACTTTAAGAAATCCCATATTTTCTGGAGCAATAGGGCTTTTCTTCACAAAGGAACTGTCCAGAAAAAGCTTCAAAATGAAAAGAAAACTGTAGAAACTTGTTTGTTGATGTGGGTGGCAGCTGTTTTGTGGTAGAACCATAGCACAGGATATGGAGTTAGAACTGGGTCATATCATAGGCTCAGTTACCATTCTAGTTATGTGATCTTGAGCAAGTGTTTAAATAATCTGACAACTTAGTTTCCTCAGAAGCAAAAATAATTGTGCAGTTAATTGAGATGCTATATGCAAAAAGCTATAGGTTACATACGTAAAATTAATTATGGTGAAAACAGTAAAATGACAATCTAGTGTGAAAAGAGATAAGTACCATGGAATCTGCTTTACAACACAAATCTGGATGAAGAGTTGAGAGTCCTAGAGGGACACATATCTGGGAATGACCGTGTTAACTAAAGAAGAAAATCTCTGGCCAAATTAAAATGTGGGACCACACTTCCTCTTTTTTTGGTTATCACCTGCTTATTTTTTTATCATTTTAAGTTTTTATTTAAATTCCAGTTTGTTAACACAGTGTAATATTAGTTTCAAAACACAGTGATATTAGGTACTTCCATACAACACCAAGTATTCATCATAGCAAGTGTATTCCTTAATCCCCATCGTATCATTTTATTTATTTTTTTCATCATGGTAAGTATATTCTTTAATCCTCATCCTCTATTTCCTCTATCCTCTCCATCCATCTCCCTTCTGGTAACTATCAGTTTGTATTCTATAGTTAAGAATCTGTTTCTTAGTCTGTCTCAGTCTCTCTTTTCTCCTTTATTTAAGCTCATTTATTGCTTAAATTCCACATATGAGTAAAATCATATGGTATTTGCCTTTCTCTGACTTATTTCACTTAGCATGATACTCTCTAGCTCCATACATGTTATTACAAATGGCAAGGTTTTATTCATGGCTGAGTAATAGTCCAGTGTATATATGTGTGTGTGTGTGTGTGTGTGTGTACCACATCTTCTTTATCCACTCATCAATGGATACTTGGGCTATTTCTAATAGTTTAGCTATTGTAAATAATTCTGCTATAAACATAGGGGTGCATGTATCCCTTTGAATTAGTGTTTTTGTATTTTTTGGATAAATACCAGTATTGTAATTACTGGATTATAAAGGAGTTGTATTTTTAATTTTTTGAGGAAAAATATTTTCCAGTTTTACACAATGGCTGCAGTTTGCATTCCCACCAACAGTGTAAGTGGGTTCCTTTTTCTTCACATCCTGACCAATACCTGTTGTTTCTTGTGCTTTTAATGTTAGCCATCCAACAGGTATGAGGTTATATCTTATTGTAGTTTTGGTTTGCATTTCCCTGATGATGAGTAATATGGAGCATCTTTCCATATGTCTATTGGTCATCTGTGTCTTGGAAAAATGTCCATGTCTTCTGTCCATTCTTAAACTGGATTACTGTTTTGGGGGGGTATTGAGTTGTATCAATTTTTTATACATTTTGGATACCAAACCTTTATAAGATATATAATTTGCAAATATCTGCTCCCATTTAATAGATTGCCTTTTATTTTTGTTGATTTTTCCTTTGCTGTGCAGAAAATTTTTATTTTGATATAGTCCCAAAAGTTAATTTTTGTTTTTATTTCCCTTGCCTTAGGAGACATATCTAGAAAAATGTTGCTACAGCTGATGTCAGAGAGATTACTATGATTTTCTATCTCACATTTAGGTCTTTCATCCATTTTGAATTTGTTTTTGTATATGGTGTAAGAAAGTGGTCCAGTTTCATTCTTTTACATGTTTTTAGAATAGCTCAAATTAAAATTTTTGTTTCACTAACTTCATTCTCCTTTAACACTGGAAATTTAAATGCATAAATAAATTATGAAATGGCCATAAAACAAAATACTATACAGCTAAGGAAACTAGACAGGGTATGGAAAGATATAGATAGAATATGAGAGGTATTCACAATTCATTGTTAAGGGAAAAACTCCAATCTAACTCTTAATCATGGTTATCCCCAAGTACTGAGATTACAGGTAATTTTTTTCCTTTGCTTTTATTTTTAATTAAAAAAACATTTTTTATTTGTAGGAGAAAACTCATAAAACTCCTTGTTTTTATTTACTTTCTAAATTTTACATAGTGAGGATGTAACCTATGTTATGTAAAACTTCAGGTTTACAGCTCTTTGCAGGGGTGCCTTAAAAGACAACCCACCATTATTTGCATATCTTAGACTTGGGTTTTCCAAAACAACAGCCACTAGCTGCATATGGTTACTTAAATTTAATTTAAATAATTTAATTAACATAAAACTTAATATAATTAAAAATTCAATTCCTCATTCATACTAGTCATATTTCAAGGGCTTGATAGCCACAGGGGGCTTAATGGTTACCATATTTGAAGAGTACATTTCCATCATCACAGAAATTTCCATTAGATTGAGCTATCTTAAACCATAGATTGGGATCTGTATACACAATAAGATATGATTTTTCAATATTATGAATGTGCTTTCTTCTTTTTGCATTTCTGAGCACATGACCTCTTTCATACTCTATCCCTGAGGTATCCTTCTACCTTGGGAAGATAAGTTTTGCTCTATAAAGATGAAGGGGAGAGAGACCATATAATACTCATTTACCTTCTCATCATAGAAAATAGGATTTTTCAAAAAAACAAGAGCCTTGCAAATCCACCATCTTTGCCTGAAATCATGGTCTTCTCATGTTTTGTAAAGTTACCATTTCTTAGTTGTCAAAGTTAAAATACAAAAACAAAAACTCAAACTCTCTCTTGATCACCTTCGCACAGCCAATATCCAATCACACACCAATATCTGATTCTACTTTGCAATTCTTTCTTTTTTTTCTTTCTTTCTTTCTTTTTTTTTTTAGAGAAAGAGAGTAGGGGAGAGGTAGAAGGAGATAGAGAGAGAGAGAATCTTAAGCAGGCTCCATGCCCAGCATGGTTGATCTCACAACTCTGAGATCATAACTTGAGCTGGAATCAAAAGATGCTCAACCACTTGAACCACCCAAGTGCCCCTGCAATTATTTCTGTACTGACTCTTCTCTTTGCCCACACTGCCACTGTGTCAGGTCAGATTCTAATTATTTTCACCCGAACCACTGCACAAGCCTAATTAATCACCTACTCATATTTTCTAATTAACCAATCTGCTCACATCACATCCTTATTTAAAATTCTTCAAATGTTTGTGTTGCCTAAATGATAGTGCATACAGAGGGGTGTAGTTCTTGGTAAGAGTAGTGAACAAGCAGGGATGCCTGGGTGGCTTAGTGGTTGAGCATCTGCCTTCTGATCGGGAGGGGTGGGGGAGTGATCCCGGGGTTCTGGGATTGAGTCCCACATTGGGGTCCCTGCATGGAGCCTGCTTCTCCCTCTGCCTATGTCTCTTCCTTCTCTCTGTGTCTCTCATTAATAAATAAATGAATTTTTTTAAAGAGTAGTGAATAAGCAGAGATCATGCATCTGCTCTTTCCTCAGGAGTGATAAGATGGGAGCTGAGGTTTTCTTGAGAAAAATTCAAAGACACTGAAGTGGTAGGAATAGATAATGCGCAGGGAAGATTCAATAGAAATGGAAAAGTAGGAGCTCTTTATGGAGGCTTGGATCCAATGTAGGACTTGGGGCCAGGGGCTAAAAGACAAGCATGATGGGTTGTGTTTAGTTTGAGTGTGGTTCAGTTTAGGTTGCTAGAATAGTCAGATATTCAGGACAGAAATCCTGGGCAGGAATGATGAAAATGAAGATATTGGTGTGTCTCTTACAGAATGTCTTATTACAGATAATAAGATAAATAGGCAAATTTGTAATTAAAATCCATGAGAATAAAGGACATAATTTACACATAACAGCACTATGTAGAACTGTTAATCTATATACAAAATGGTATCTCATCATAAAACAAAATTAAATTCTGTATTTAAGTTTATATTTGTGGTGATGATTGGGAATGAACCAGTATCCATAGCATCCTTCTCTGGGAAAAGTAAAGACTTTTAATATGTGTTTACCTGTTACTTTACACTACCTAATACATTTTTTGAATCATCTAGTAATTTAGATTCAGATTGCTACTGTGATAATATTATCTGCCTTTATTTTATTTTATGTCATTAATTTTAAATTCTTTCTTAGAAATTTTCTAAAATTTGAGAGACATATTATCAACAAAAATTTATATTTACCTATAAATTCCAGTGAGTTATTTGCTTATTATTGTTTCTATAACAAATGCTATTCTCTTTTGAAAGAATGTTTTGTTTTGCTGGAAAATAGTCCTAAGTTGTTGGGGTTTTGTTCCAGAAAAGGTTTATGGGGAATAAGCTTCCTGAGTCTTGACATTTCTGAAAGAAAAATGTCTTTATTCTGTCCTTACTCTATACTCACTTGAATGCTAGTTTTTATAGGATATAGAATTCCAGGATAAAAATACTTTCCTCTAAAGACAGTGAAGGATTTGTTCCATTTTCTTTTACAATTTATTGTGAATGATGTTAAGTCTAATACTGGTGTGATCCTTGTTCTTATGTAATTTTTTCCCTTCCTCTAATTTTCTGGAAATGTCCAATCTGAATTTATGTCAAGGTATAGATAACTGTCTTTGTTCTTCCTGCTTGGCACTAAGTGGATCTTTTCAATCTGAAGACTAGAATCTTTAACTCTTCACTTTACAGAATCTTCCCTCCATTTTTAAAATGATGATTTTTCTTTATTTCAATTGCTCTCTTTCCTTTTGTGTATTTTCTTGTGCTATATTTTCAAACTTTCCCCCATCACCAGCCTACTTTCTTTTTACTTTTACTTTGCATTCTTATTTATTAGACTTTATCTTTCAGATAATTACTCAATCATATCTAGTATTTGTCTCTTCTATTAAATTTATTGTTTTGCCAAAACTATATATTTTTAAGATTTGTTTATGTATTTATTAGAGGGAGGAAAGGGCAGAGGGAGATGGAAAGGGAGGGAATCCTCAAGCAGATTCCCACTGAGCTTGGAACCTGACATGAGGCTTGACCCGAGGAGTCTGAGATCATGACCTGAGCTGAAATCAAGAGCCAGATTGATTTTAACCAACTAAGCCACCCAGATGCCACACCAAATCTATATTTAATCTCCAAAAAGCCTTTGTTAATCTATGAACATATCTTTTTTTAATATAACAGCCTTTTTGGGTATAGTATTCCCCTTGGGTCATTCTGAGGATATAAGTTTTTAAAATTTCATATTATATTCCTTATGTTATCTGTTTCCTCTGAAGTTAATTCTGCTTCTTAATACTGGCTTATCGATATCAAGGATATGTAGTGATATTTCCTTAGTGGACTCTTTCTTGATCCCTAAATGATCTCTAAATACTATCATTTAAGTTTTACATTTAAAAAATTTTTTGTGGACCTTAAAGAATAGGAATTATGTTATATATCTACTTCTGAAACTTGGTATTTTTGCTCAATATATTTATAAGGTGTATTGATATTGATGAATACATTACTGAAATACATTTGTTTCTCACTACTGCATTGTATGATCATAGTATCATCCTGTTGTTCATTTTCATGTAGGTTGACACTTGAGGTGTTTTTATCTTTATGTTTTATTACACTTATTTGCTCTTATAAAAAAATAGCTCATTGACCAGTCTGTAATAGATTTCTTCTATTATCAATACACATCACAATTCACTTTTTACAAAAGATTATTTCTAGTCACAAATATTTACAATGATGTTTAGAGTCATGTTAAATTTATTATAGGAGTAAAATCCTTTAGATTTTTTAAATCAAGCTGAAAAGAGATCTTTAAAGAAAATAATAAATTTACAAAAGAAGAGCTAAAAAACTTCCAGTTCAGCCTTTTTTTTTGTCATGTAAAAATTTTATTTATGGGTTTTATATCCAGTATTTATTGAAAGCTAAGAAAAGTGGGATTCATGAAATAATTTTACTTTATTTTAATTATTTTAATTGATGCTAATCCCTGGTTCTTTGTATTTTACTTTTTCAAAGTAACAAAGGATTTAACGATCTTTCACTGTCATATTTCAAGCTATATAAATAAGATAGAAGTAATTTTATGTTTCTTAAAGTAGTAGGTATATACAGACAATTTTCTTATCACCCAAGGGATAAGAACAGTCAACTTTTCTTCCTTTTGACTTACCTGACATACCTGTTTCAATTGCACCAGCCAGGTAGAACATGGTAAGCACTGCCACCTGAGCCTAGTTTCATTTGGCATTTAAAAACTAACCAGGAAAAGACATTGCTCAAAAATTATTTTGGCACAAACATTCAGTACTCTTTTCTGCTAGATAAATCAGACCAAAAATAAGTCGAAAGCAACTAGTGACCTGTGATGACAGTATTCAATATAATATTAGAGATTCAAGAAGGGATTGATTTGTAGTCTGTTCTTACCTTAGCGTTTTGGATGCAGGGACAGAGGGCCCAAGCTGCGCTGGCCTTCACGTCTGGATGAGGATTTTTCAGCAGGGACCACAGCAAACGAACTCCATCTAATCGATCAATTATCCTAATGTGATACCAAAAACAGAAGTATAAACTGTAATTAGTATTTAGGAATGAAACTTAAGTGGCCTATCTATCCACACAACTCTAATTTTTTTTCTCCTTGTGACATTTGGCTTAGATTTTTTTTTTTTCAAAACTAACAACAGCCGGGGAGTCTGGGTGGCTCAGTGGGTTAAGCAGCCAACTCTTGGTTTCAGCTTGGTTTTAATCTCAGGGTCCTGAGTTCAGGCCCCATTTTGGGCTCCACCCTGGATGTGGAGCCTACTTAAAAAAAAAACTTTAACAGCAGGAATAGAATGTGCTACTGAACTGTAAGCTCTCTGATTTCAGTTTTAAATTCATGACACAGAAAGCAAGTTCTGGGATAATTATGATTCACGCAAATGTAAAATCAAGCCATGTAATTTTTTAATGAGTTGTACACAGACTGTTACCTAAATGTCAAAATACTAGTTTCTTTTATATAGTAACATCTATATACTTTCCAAAACAAATATTTATGCCTGAAAACTGTGAAGTTACCTTTTTTATTTGGTCTACACTTAATTGACTTACCTTACTATATGACATATTTTAAACTCTGCCAGTCCTAATCTAGCATTAGGAATTAAAATCATTACACCACAGTGCACCCTTTGTTAGGCATGGATAACACGTAACTTGTTTTCCATGTGCTCCCTTCTCAGCAAGACTAACATTGCAGACTGTGTTATAATTACTTAAACACACTGTAATCAAAATATCTTCATGACTAGCTGAAAAATGAATTATCATCAGAGTCATCTCTACACCATCTGTCTTCTGTTTATATATCAATCAGTCCAGGGAGCATAACCTTGCATTAAGGTCCACTGAGTACACTTGCAGTTGAGAAGATGGCCAAACAAAACTTAATATCCTTTACAAACATGGCTTTGTTCAGAAAGATATGTTAAACTCAAAACAGATGAAAAAAGATAAAGAACATCAAAACTCCTTTGATTTTTAATCTTGAGTTAAACACATGTAGTATTTAGCCACAGACAGAATAAATACTACTAGTTTAGAAGACCATTCAAATTATCTCTTGAAAACTGACATAAAGACAACTACATATCATATTGGAGATGAGTTGGCCAGGAAAAAAAATTATTTCAACTGGTCCAAATATGATACCAGGTTTGCATAACCTTATAAAATAGCTGGTAATGCAAACAGCCTGTAGTAGATACAAATTGTCTCTTTAGAAAATGACTTTTAATAAGAAAGAAGCACACTGAGAAAGTATTTTAGCACAAAGTTTAACTAAATAGCTTTCCAAACTGTAAAGCTCTCTGTTGATATCATGCTGAGAGAAAAAGTTTTATTTCTCAACTGACGGAAAATGTAAAGAAAGATACCAAGCACTTCATAATGAATGATTTACTTTACAAAATTAAACAATCTTATTGCCTTACATATGCCACTGAAAGCATAATTGATACTAATCCCTCAGTCTATTTTTTTCACATGCAATTAATTTCTCAGTGAACAATAGGTCTGTCCTACCCTCTTGCAAATGTAGCAGTAAAATTTGCATTGGTAATAGTTAACTGGACAGTGCTGGACATAACTTGACATTAGAGCAGAAATCATTTGCATGGCACATGTTTTCAGGTTTCTTTTAAAGGGATAATTCGGTGTGTTCTGGACTCCCACCCCTCTGACAAAATTTCACAATTAGCTATAAAAATTCAGTATTAATTATAAAACTACATCTATTGTCCCCAATCATCACCCCAAACCTTAGGCAATTAATTCATTCGCTGCTTAGTTGTAACAGATGAGGATTGTGGTTTCATCACTGGTGCCTTAGAAGACTCAGCACAGCACAGAGTAATAACCTTAGATGAGGGGAAACGTGATTGACACACATTTGTAAGCACAGGAACTAACAAAGTCAGGCGGTAGCAGACTATAGGATTTAACTGGCCTTCCCAACTCCCTCATTCTCTGTATCAAGTTATTTACTGCTGATTTTTACTTCACAATAAGTCAAGTATCAGGGCGCCCGGATGGCTCAATTGGATGAGTGTCTGGCTCTTGATTTTGGCTCAGGTCAAGATCTCAGGGTGATAAGATTGAGCCCAGGTCAGACCCACACTCAGCACAGTGTCTGTGAGTCTGCCTGAGATTTCCTCCCCCTTTGTTCCTCCCCCTGCCCCCCTGCACATGCTCCATCTCAAATAAATAAAATCTTAAAAAAAAAAAAAAAAGCCAAGTATCTGCCCTTACTTCTCCCTTCCACCTGCCAGGTTTAGTCAGTCTGTTCATCACACCACCTCGCACATTTAATCAATGCCTGCAATTCCCGGAGAAACTTTCCAGTGGCTTCCCATTACCCCTGTGGTATTAAAACCCTGATTCCTGAACTCAGTAGTTATCATTTTCAATAAGCTGATTTATTCTTCCCAATTTCCTATATTTGGGCATTTGCTTATAAAACTCTTGTGCCATCTACGAAACACTAAGTGCTAAGCATACAGAAATAACATATACAGTCAATTCTCGTTACTTGGGGGGTAGTTATGTTCTATAAAGTCATTGCAAACAGGGAATTAATCAACACTGAACCATTGCTCCTGGTTCTCCCAGGGAGAAATACAAAATTTTGTCCCTGAGAGCCTCTGTTCAGAACATTTTTGTCAAATGATCTATAACCATGTTCTATGTGTGTTTCTGTTTAAAGCACCTTGTTTAATATATATCGTTGATTCATCAACATTGAACCAGCCCATGGCCAGCAGCACTGCCGTTCATCCCGAGCAAAGCTTCCTAACACCTGTAGTTTCTGCATAAGGCATGTTATAATCTTCTTGCGCTTGGGAACATTAGACCAGATGGCTCTTTCCCTCTGCTTAGGGACCATGTTAAGCAGCAACATAACCAACTCAAAACACAAAAATGTGAAGCATGTGGCATGACACAGGTTGTAAAAAAGATGCTTGTTTACAGTAGAAGAGCTGAAACAAGAAGACAGAGCCTGGCCCTCTGTTCAGTATCTGCTGAACAGGTGCATGAGGTGACTTCAACTGTTCCTGCTCTGTGCATGTCTGTGAATGACAGCAAAAACGCTGTACTGCTTTGGAGGTTACAAATAAATTTTAGCAGGGATGTGAAGTCACAAACATGGAATCTACAAATAGAGAGGATTTTAACTGTCCTTCAGGAAAGTACAGTCTAGTGAGGGAGATAAACCGTTATAATCCATTATGATAAATACAGTAGATGGGTGCATGGGGTTCCATATGAACACAAAGAGGACACAATAGTTTACTGACTGGCTACAGAAAGTCTCTCAACAGTGAGCCTTTCCCTATACCAGATCCAAAACAAGATAGTCTTTGCTCCATGAATCTAAAATCTCTCCCAACACAAATACATTCATTTCTAACCTCATTCTTTCAAAGTACCTGTTCAAGTTCTAAATCTAACCATTGGAATAATCTTCCATTTGAAAGTCGAAGGCGCGTTTTCATAAAATTTCTTTGAACTTTATTGCTTTTTGCATATACAGCAATGGGTTTATAGGTAGCATTAATTTACACCCACAGGCCATTGCAAATGGGTTTATCTCCTTTTGTATAGTTTTTTAATCTGATTAGCGGCTTGTTCTGAATTCGTTTTCAGTAGTAAGTAAGCTCTTCTCATTTTGATTATCAATTGAATTTTACATTAATTCTTTGACATTATAAACACAAAACTGAATTGTGTTTTCAAAATCTTCAACTTTATCGTAGAAGTCAAACTGTGTGGCTGGCAAAATAATAGTTCTAGAAAGATGAATACATATTCATACTCTGACTATTAAACAAACCCAAACAAACTAAAAATGATGTAGCTGCCTGTTATGTTTCTTAGGGGTTTTTGTTGTTGTTGTTATGGTAACATTTGCCAAGATTGTTAAGAAGGTTGGCTGGCTTGCCTGCCCACTGAGGACACGTATATCAACAAAAGTGAAGTGTCTGTGCCCACAGAGTAGGCATAGCCAAGGTTGTAGAGTTTCTTTCTGGCAATGTCAACAGAACTATATTGAAACCATGATTTTACATGATTTCTAAAAATCTCACAATTTTCACTGAAAAGTACACTGGTAAATATTATTATCTCGTGATGGCTCACAATAAAGGTGGTTGACCTGAGAGAACATGTTATTCTTACACCTTGTTAGAGGATGCAACTGAAATCTATAGATTTTAAAATCAAGTTGGCAACTCAGTAAAAATGGAAACATGTAAAGGATGTCAGAATTAAGTGGTCAGGGACACCTGGGTGGCTCAGTGTTTGAGCATCTGCCTTTGGCTCAGATACTGATCCCAGAGTCCTGGGATCTAGTCCCACATTAGGTTCCTCGCAGGGAGCCTACTTCTCCCTCTGCCTGTGTCTCTGCCTCTCTCTATCTCTCATGAATAAATAAATAAAACCTTAAAAAAAAGAATTAAATGGTCATCTATTAAAAGCTACAATTAGAAAAGAATTTTACCTTTTTATAATGATTCTCAATGTTTTTATGTTTATCTCTCTAAATATTAGAGATTCTACGGGAGACCAAATTTGAAGAAAAAAAGTGAACATGACAACCTCTGGAAAGTTATGTCCCAGAATTTCTTGGCCCTGGTAGTATAGAATGATAACCTATCCTTTTATAGTTGTGTAAACAATATGATTAGAAAAGTCCCAGAAACATTTTCTCAGGGGAAAAAAAATCATTCTTACAGTAAATATTAAGAGAGTGCCCACTAGGTGCCAGGTAATTTCTGAGGCACTGGGGATATTTCCACCTTGAAAGCAAACTGAAATCCCTGCTCTCATGGAGCTAATATTCTTTTGGGAAAAGACAGAGAATAAAAGAGCAACCTGGCACATTATATGAACTATTAAAGTGACTGGAAAAAAAATAAACCAGAGAAGTGTGGTGGGATAGACGAGTGGGGGTGGGGGGTGCAAGGAGGCTGTTCATGCAACAGTAACATGCGGCAGTACCCCTGCAGGGGTGAGAGAAGCTAGCACAGGGCTACAGAAAACAGTGTTCTGGTACCTAGTGCAGTCCCTGGCATGAAGAACTAGTCATTTTCAGTAAACACTAAATGAAAGTTACTCAGTAGTTGTTACATGCATCCAATATTAATATTGGATCCTAGAGAACACATACTCCAACACTTTTATTACCCAATGAGAAAGCAGAAGTAGAGTGCCTAACCAACTCTGTATGATATGTGGTATGTTGGTTGGATATGCAAATAAAACATAATTCATTTTTAATTTCTTCCCTGGGGAAAAAAAAAAAAGCATGACTTAGATGAGTGTGTGAAAAGCAGCTGAAGCATGGCTTGCCCAAAACAGAGAGCAAAATGGACCAACACAAATATTAATACTTATGGTTACCACAATGACAAGACACCCATTCCACTCACTACCCCTTCTGTTTTATAATCTGCCTTTTTAATTCAATATATGTAATGGAGCTTCTGTGTCAATGAATGCAAATGAACGTAGATTCATAGTAATCATTTTAAATGACAAGTATTGCTATATTGATGTACTATAATATAGTTAACTGATCCTTTATTAATTGAAATTAGGTTCTTTCTGGTTTTGCAAAATAATAAAAATAACATTGCAAAGGACATCCTTGCATTCTTTTGCAATGCACTGATTATTTTCTAAGGACACATACTGAGAAATGGAATTGCTCAGTAAAGATTTTGTATATTTTAATTTTTAATACATAATAGCAGACTATTCTCCATAAAAGTTATGTCAATTTGATTCCACATACACAGATCATAAGACTACCAGCCACCAGCATCAGCAACTATCTTAATTTTGTCACTACATGCAAAAACTTTAATTTTTCATCTTAATTCTTTTTCTCCTTCATTATGGAATATTTCAAACATAGTCTTGAAATATTAATTTGTAATGGTAAATAAACATGAATACACAACTTTCAAAACCTCATTACCAGTGTCATCTATCAGTGTAAGTGTGTGTTCATTTTTTCTAAACCATTTGTAAGTGAATTAGAGAAATAATATAATTCACAGCTAAAATTTCAAGAAGGTCCTATCCTAACAACATCTTCCCTGCCTTAAAGTTTTAGCATCTATTAATTATCCTTGCCTAAAATAATTATTTTATTGGGAGTTAGAGTAAACAAAATTTAAAAAACCACTACATTTATTGACTGAATTCTTTAATAAAGAAGAGCTTCCTCTCATCACCTAGGGGCTCAGTTATCTTACAGAAAAGCAGAAAAAGTTTAATCTATACCCTTTAACCACTAATTTGTTGAGTAAGGAGTTACTATACTGGTTATTTCCAGTGGAAGAGGAAATTTTTCTTCTCTCTCATTTTCATTCTTCCTCAGTATTTAAAATCCTGTGTAATTAGATCTATCAATTATTTTCTTTATGATTTTGATCTTTTACTTATGCTTAGAATAGCCATCCATACCCCCAGATAGTAAAACTTGAATATTTCTTTTGTTCTCTTATAATATACTTTGCTTATACTTAAATATGTTAATTACCTGAATTGTCTATAAGAAGGAAGTGGAGATCCAGCTTTTTTATGGTCATTCTGTGATAGTATACTAACATTTAAAAAAATATTAAGTATGGTGGATCTGTTTCCTCAGGCAATGGACATAAAAGCAAAACTGAATATTGCAACTACATCAAACTAAAAAGCTTTTGTACAACAAAGGGAACTATCAACAAAATAAAAAGACAACCTACTAAATAAGAAAAAAACACGTCTGATAAGGGATTAATAACCAAATATTTAAAGAATACAATTCAACACCAAAGCCCACAAATAATCTGATTAAAAAATAGGCACAGTACCTGAATAAGGATATTTTCAAAGATATCCGGAAGGCCAAGAGACACATGAAAAGATTTTCAACATCACCTACCACCAGAGAGATGCAAATCGAAACCACAATGACATGTAACCTCATATCAGTCATAATATCCTAAATTTTGATATGTAGTTATATAGTTATATATATATATATTTATATTTAGCCTATCTATTGTATTCCATTTATCTGTCCATACTTGCACAATTCTTGTTTTCTTTTCTTCTCTTTTCTTTTCTTTTCTTTTCTTTTTTTTTTTAGAGAAGGAGAGAGCATGGGTATGAGCAGAGAAAGAGGGAGAGAGAGAATCTTAAGTAGGCTCCATACCCAGTGAGAAACCCAACATGGGGCTCAGCCTCATAACCCTGAGATCATGACCTGAAGTGAAATCAAGAGTCAGACATTTAACCCACTGAGCCACCTAGGTGCCCCTAATTGTTTGTTTTTAATAGTATGGGTAGGAGCTCTAAAGACTGAACAATAACCTGCCAAGTGGATACCCTTTAATTGTATAAAATAATTTGTTGTTTCCTGATTAAGAGGCATTTATATAATTTGACTTAGATTATGTATTTTTCAAAAATGTTTATAATTGGTTTCAAAAGAAAGAAAATTCTGCAACCAGAGACACAAAAACTATTGTAAAAAAGACCAAGTGGAAAAGCTAGACTTGAAAACTGCAGTATGAGAAAGGAAGAATTTATTAGATGGGCTTAACAACAAACTGAAATTAGTAGAGAAAGGAATATATGAATTTAAAGAAAAGGCATCCAAACTGAAACATAAGGAGAAAAAATGAAAAAATAAGAGTTCAATGTCTGTGGAATATTATTAAATAAAACAGCATGTGCAAATTGGAATTTCAGGAAAAAAGGAGGGAAAGAGAGAATGAGACCAAAGAATATATGCAAAGACAATGACTGAAGTCTTTCTAAAATTGATGGAAGACATTAATCCATAGGTCTGAGAAGCTCAGTGAACCCTAAACAGAAAAAAATACAAAGAAAACTACACCTTAAGCATTTCATAATCAAACTGCTGAAATCCAAAGCTAAGAAGCAGGTCTTAAAGCCAGCTAAAAAAAAGACACATCGGGTATAGGGAATTAAAATAAAAACAAAATCTGACTTCTCACAATAAACAATGAAAGCAAAAAGACAAGAAAATGGCATTTATAATGTGCTGGAAGAAAAATGCTGTTCATCTAGACTTCTAAACCAAGTAAAAATATCTTTCAAAAATAATGATACAGCCCCTTCCCTGTGCCCCCGGAATAATTCAGCCCCAAAATCATTATGTGTGGGAGAACAATGTAGGGACCACAGTAGAAGGTAAAGTGCTTTAGTGGCCCTGCATGGGGTATTAAAGCCCAAGAAGATGAAGAAGGAATCCCTACATGCAGGATAAAGCAGGAATGTGGTATCCGGTTCTAAATCACAGCAGCCCCTAGGAGTACTCAAGTGGGGAGGTGGAACCCTTGCAAAAAGAGAGCCCCTTGAGAATCAGCCTGTTGTGTAATGATGAGCCTGAACAGGGTGGGAAGTCTGGCTCGGGAAATAAGAGACTAAGCAGTATGAAGAGTGAAAGGGAAAGGTGGTCCAGCATGGGGCACCAGAGCTTGAATAGGATAAAGACAGCATAGCATGCAGGCACCTGGGCAGTCTGGCATGTTGAATCAGAGCCAAAGCAGAATGAGAACAGCATCTGCAAAGGGGACAGGATAGGGGTGAACATGGAGGACAGGTTATATACAGGGAGGGAAGTCTGATAAGTATAGATGGGAATCAGTTTCTTATTGTCAATGGAAGAAATTACAAATACTGACAGAAAACTAGAAACAAATTTATAACTGTGGTGAACAATTTTAGCACCTCTTTCTCAGGGGTAATAGAATAGGAAAAATAAATTGTAAAGATACGGAAGACTGAACAACACACTTAACCAACATGACCTAATCAACATTTTAAAAACACTACAACTGCAGAATGCACTTTTTTTTTCTCCCATGCAAACAGAATATTTACACAAATGGACCACATGGCCAGACCATAAAGCTAAATGTGAAAAAGTTAAAATCTCAGTGAATATCATCTCTGACATGGTCTTAAATTACAAATCAAGCATGATATGGTTTCTGGAAAATACTCAAATTTTTGGAAATTAAGCAACACCTGTAAATAACCCTTGGGCCAAAGGGAAGTCACAAAGAAATTCAGGAAATATTTTGAATCAAACAAAAAGAAACCGTATTTGTGGGATGTGCTAAAATGGTGCTGAGAGGGAAATATATAATAGCTTTAAATGCCCACAGTGGCAAAGAATGGACCTGCAATGTAAACTATCACAGCTTTTACTTCAAGAGAGCAGAAAAAGCAAAAACTTAAACCTGAGATGAGTAAAATAAAATAATAAAAAGAAGATGAATAATACTGATAATCCACTAAAGTAATAGTTGACAAACTTCTTATGAAAGGAGACAGATAGTGAGTATTTTAGGCTTTGTAGGCAGCATATGATCTCTGTTGCATAGTCTTTGTTTTGTAAATATTTAACATGTAAAAACCATTTTTAACTCACATGTTATTAAAAATGGTCCTTGAGCTGCATCAGGGACTGATCAAAAAAGAGACACAAAAAGAGAGAGAACACATATTACTATCATTACAGAACCTACAAGTGATAAAATGATAAAAATAATAATACAAGGACATTATAAATAACTTTGTGCCAATTAACTGAACTTAAATGAAAACAAATATATTGAGAGAAACAAATGACATAATTGGTCCAAAAAGACATGGAAAATCTAGACAGTACCATATTTATTAAAGACACATAATTACCTTTAACACCATCAAATGCAAATAAATCACCATCAACAAAAATCCTTTCCACAAAGAACTCCAAGTCCAGATGGTTTTGCTTGTGAATTCTATCAAACATTTAAGAAATAATCCTACACAAATTCTATTTGAAAACAGAAAGGAAAGATGATCTTTTGACTTGTTTTATAAGGCCAGCATAATCCATATGCTAAAACTTGACAAAAATATTACAAGAAGATTATAAATCAACATACCTCATCAATATAAACACAGAATATGAAACACCAGCTAATAAAATCCAAGAATAAATGAAAAGGGTAATATAACATGCTCAGTGATTTTATCCAAAAAATGGAAGGTTGACTCAATCTTTGACTCAACCTTCAAAAATCAATTCATGAAATTCACCTTGTTGTTAATAGAACAAAGAAAATTTATCTGATACTCTCAAAAGCTGTAGAAAAAGCATTTTACAAAATTCAAAACCTATTTATGATTTAAAAAACAAACTCCAAAGCAAACTGGGAATAAATGAACTTCCTCAATCTTATAAAGGGCATCCACAAAAAACCTACAACTAGTAGCATACATAACAGTAAGAAATTGAATGTTTTCTCCCCAAGTTCAGGACAGCACACAGATGTCTGTGCTCACCTCACTGTAACAGAGGTCCTGGCCTGTTCAACAAAGGAAAAGAAATAAAAAGCATAAAGATTGGGGGAAAAGAGTAAATTCTCACTATTTGCAGATAACATAATTCTATATGTAAAAAACCCTAAAAAATCTATAAAAATTTATTAGAAAGGAAAGTTAACAAGGTTGTAAGAATACTCAAAGATATACTTGAATATATACAAGTATATTAAACAGTCACTGAAATTAAAGAAGACCTAAATAAATGGAGACATATGCCATATTAGTGGATTGGCAGTCTCAATATTATTAGGATTTCCACTCTCCCAAATTGACTAGATAGGTTCCTAACAACATTTATTAAGTGTTAAAATAACCTATAATTTTGAACAAAAAAAGTCAGACAAAACAAATACATACTATGCTTCCATTTGTTTCCAAGTAGAGACAGGACTGAGCTATACAAGGAGGCATTCTCAAGAATTATGAAAACAAAAGCAAGATATGAAATGCCATAAAAGGCAAGAGAAGGGCGCTCCCCAGAGTGAAGAGAGGTGGCACTGGATACCTTTTAGTAAGGAGGAATAGCCAGGGAGTTTTTAGGGTAATGACAATATTCTTGGCTTGGGTTGCAGTTATAGGAGTCTTCCCTTTTCAGTACATTACAAATATGTACATTTGCATCATGTACTTTCCTTTATACATATTACATTCCTCAAAATAAATGTTTGAAAATGTGTTTTAATTTCCATACACAGATATATATTCTTTCTATCACAAGAAATGGTACTGAACAGCTCATTTAATTCAGCTGTTAAACTAAGCACACATCACAACTGGATAAAATATATAATATGAATAAATAGAATCCACATCATCTTCAAATTAAAAATCCCTACAGCTTGTTTTAAAATGAGAAAATGAAGATTCAGAAGATGAAATTATTCACGTAATTACTTTGCATTTGTTATTTGTTATCAGGCAAATCCATGTGCTTTTAAAAGTATGTAGATGAGAAACAACAAAAAAGAAAACGTGAAAAGCAGGAAAAATGTTCTTAGTGATACAAATATGTAAAACATACTCTATTTTATGTCTTGCATAAACCCTAAAAGGTCAAAAGACTGGTTCTGTGGTAAAAGAAATATTTGGGCAGCCACAAAGAGATTAAATCTCTTTTGTATACAAACAAGCGTAGCTTTACTTTTTCCCCTCTTTTAAAAAGAACAAATAAACCCAATGTAAAAATAAGAAAAAACTATGTAAATGCAACATAATTATGTTTAAACCACAGAAGACAGGAAATTTAGAGTTACAGATTCCATGGTAAGTTTTAATTCTATCCTTGTGTACATGTTTTATAAAAAGAGTCTTTCATTACATGATCACATAACACTATACCATGTAACAATCAGTTCAGCAAATGTTTATTTTACAATGTGTGGAAGGAAAATATTTTATAGAATAAATTACAGGAAATTAGTACATTATTTAGGTAGATTGCTCTGTAAAATTTCTGAAAGTCTTGGGTATTTACTGAATATTAATAGAAACACTCTTTTCTTATCTTCTAAAGAAAATGAAATTTAACTCTTATGGGTAAGCACTTATATTTGAAAGTTGACCTTTAGATTTTAAGGTTATTTTGAAGTAATGAAAAATAGGACATTAGGATTTTAGCAGGTTTTGAATTCTGTATGCCAGGCATTTCATATAAAAGAACAGTAGAGACTGAAGTAAATCATGAAAACCCATGAGTTCATAATAAATCCCCAAAATAGCCCTTACTGTCACTACTGGAGTTTGCTAGGGCTCCTAACAATTCAGATATCTGAAATTTGACTTTTTTTGAAGGAAGGAAAGGCATTTATCCTTCTGCCTTTCCTGTATTAATTATATTTCAGTTTAACCAAATAGTTAGCAATCAACTATGGGATAAACCTATAAAAATATTGTTTTATAAAAACCCCTCTTCCCCCAAAATCTCAAGGCCTCCAGAAAAAAAGATCAAATGACTTACAAATACAAAAGAATTAGACTAGCATCAGACTTCCAAGAAAAAAAAAAAGCTATGAAGCAAGTAAAAAATGGTGTTTTTTTTTTTTACTTCAGTGAATAAAGTGGGAATAAAAGATTTTATATCTAGCAAGGCTGTCCTCTGAGTATTTATAGGAAAATAGCTTCAGTGGGTATTCACATGTATGTCTGCACAGCAAAGGAAACAGTTACACAAAGAGGCAGTCTATGGAATAGGAGAAAATATTTATGAACCATAAACTGAGGAGTTAAAAATCAAAATATATAAGGAGTTCATATAAGTCAGTAGCAATCAAACAAACACCTTTATTTTAAAAATGGGCAAAGGAACAGGCATTTCTTCAGAAAAGACCTACAAATGGACAACAGGTATATGAAACCAGCTCAACATCACTAATCATCAGGAAAATGCAAATCAAAGCTATAATGAACTATTGCCTCACTCCTTAAAAAAATCTATTCCCCAGGGATCCCTGGGTGGCGCAGCGGTTTGGCGCCTGCCTTTGGCCCAGGGCGCGATCCTGGAGAGCCGGGATCGAATCCCACGTCAGGCTCCCGGTGCATGGAGCCTGCTTCTCCCTCTGCCTGTGTCTCTGCCTCTCTCTCTCACTGTGTTCCTATCATAAATAAATAAAAATTTAAAAAAAAAATCTATTCCCCAAAAGACAGGAGATAAAAAATGTTTGCAAGGATGTGAAGAAAAGACAACCCTTGCACAATGTTGGTGGGAATGTAAGTTGGTACAGTAATTATGGAAAACAATATAAAGGTTCCCCCCAAAATGAAAAATAAACTATTGTATGATCCAGCAATCCAGCTTTCGGGTATATATGCAAAGGAAGGAAATTCAGTATCTCAAAGAGATACCTGCACTCTCACATTCATTACAGCATTATTCATAATAGTCAGAATATGGAAACAACCTAGGTGTCCATCAGTAGATGAGTAGAAATTGTGAGTATATATATAAATAATGGAATGTTATTTGGCCTTAAAAAAGAAAGAAATACTACTATTTGTGATACGGATGGATTTGGAAGACATTATGCTAAGTGAAATAAGCCTGATACAGAAAGACAAATATTGCATGATATCACTTATATGTGGAATCTAAAAAAGTTGAACTTGGATGTCCATTGATAGATAAATGGATAAAGAGATGTGGTATATATGTACAATGGAATACTATTCAGACATAAAAAGAATGAAATCTTGCCATTTGTAACAACATGGATGTAGTTAAAGGGAATAATGCTAAGCAAAATAAGAGAAATAAAAATACCATATGATTTCACTCATATGTGGAATTACAGAAACAAATGAACAAAGGGTAAAAAAAGAGAGACAAACCAAGAAACAGACTCTTACCCATAGGGAATAATAGATGGTTACCAGAGGGGAAGTGGAAGGGGGGATGGGTAAAATAGGTAATGTGGATTAAAGAGTACACTTATGTGATGAGCATTGAATAATGTATAGAAGTGTTGAATCACTATATTGTACACCTGAAACTAATATAACACTCTAGGTCAACTATACTGGAACTAAAAAACTTTTTTACAAAGTTGAACTTAGAGAAACAGAATATAATGGTGGTCACCAGGGCTAGGTGGAGGAAATGGGTCAAATGTACAATGTTTCAGTTTTAAAGTACCTAAGTTCCAGAGATCTAGGGTACAGAACAGTAACTAGACTAATAATAATGTATACTGATATTTTGAGTGTTCTTATCACACACCCAAATAAATGAATAACTGTGTGAGGTAATACACTAATTAGCTTGATTGTGGAATTATTACACAAGGTACATTATATCAAACACAACGTTGTATACCTTAAATATACACAATTTTAAAACTGTCAATCATATCTCTAAAAATTAGAAAAAAGTAAAACATTTGAAACCTTATGGAATTCTGCACCCATGAATCCTTTATGAAGATTTTACTACAGGATGAATTCTAAACAATTAAAATATGATAAAAACTTCAGCAAAAACTGATTAGTGTGTGTACACGTGTGTGTATATACACATATATATATGACTAGACAAGAACACAATAATGTTCAAATATTATATGTTATGACAAAGTAGAAATAATGCACTAAAAAATGGGAGGTAAAGGGGCACCTGTGTGGCTTAGCCAGTTAAGCATCTGACTCTTGAATTCAGCTCAGATCTTGATCTCAGGGTCATGAGCCTACTTAAAAAAAAAAAAAGGTAAGGGAAAGGAAAAGAAAGAGGGAAAGAAAAAACAGAATACACTTATTGACTATTATATAGAGAATAGATAGGAGTTAAAAGATAACCAGTAAAAACTGAGGAACTAAGCAGCAAAAAACGACATAACAGAAAGGAAAAAGAGGGCAGTAGAAAAATGTACAGGTACAGGACAATGACTAGAATAAAAAGAATGCAAAGCTTTCTAAATAACAACAAAAACTAGCAAAGACTACAAATCTTTTTGAAAAGCAGCAGCAAATATAATAAAATATGATTATAAAATATTATTACATTGTTGAGACCAAATGTATCAGTCATATCAACAAGTGTGACTGCATTCAATTCATTAAAAGAACAAGTATCCTGGGTGCCTGGGGTGGCTCAGGTGGTTAAGTGTCCAAAACTTGATTTTGGCTCAGATCATGATCTCAGAGTTGTGAGATCGAGTCTCATGTCAGGCCCCCACGGGCCTAGAGTCTGCTAAAGATTCTCCCTCTCACTCTGTCTCACACCCCACTCTCTCTCACTGAAAAAAAAAGAAGAAGAGCAAGTATTCTTAATTTGGTTTGCAAAGCAAGACCCATCTATATACTATTTTAAAAGGGAATACTTAAAAGAAAATTATTCAAAAAAGGCTAAAAATAAAGGGTAGACCAAGATATCCCAAGAAAATGCAAAAAATAAGAAACCAGGAGTAAAGATCCTGATATCAGACAAAGTAGAAATCAAGCCCAAATTCATTAAACATAACAGAGAATAGCCCTTGTAATATTAAAAGCCAAAATTAATGACTATTAAAAACATTTATGTGCCAAACTATATAGAACTTGCCTTTAAGAAGTAAAACTATATAAGATGTAAGAAGATACAGATAGAAGCACACTACTGATAAAAGGCTTTATTATACTATTTTTAGTATAACACAGCTTAAGTGTACAAACAACGCTAAGTAGAGATAAAAGCTAAGTAACATAATATAGTAGATCTTTAGAATATACATCAAACTCTACATTCTGTTGACAGAGAATACATTTTCATCCCAAGATGCTTTGCAAAAATTTACTTTGTATAAGCTTGTAAAAAATCACTAACTTCCATGAAAAGTAGAAATTGAAAAATTAGCCCAGTCAGACCAAAACATAGTACAAGCTTCTCCTGCTACCCAAAATTAAAGTGTTCCTATGAAACCTTTCATTAGCCAAAAGGGAATAGAGCAAAGAATTACCATTAATTTATATGAAAAAGTTTTTGAGCATTCCCAGACCCCAAAAATAACCTCTCCTAGGCTTTTCTGATACCTTAGGACACATCTTGCTAACGGATGCACAATATTGAGATAAAACACAGATGCTCACAAGACATAGTTCAAAGCTATGGTGGCTTGATGCTGAGATGCTGAGAGCAGTACCCAGGAAAGGAGCTTGACACTGCCACTCTCACTGCTTGGTATGCACACTACCTCTGTAAGGGCTCACTGAGAAACGAATGCTGAATGCTATTTTTGCTTTTTGCCTTTTTTCCATAAAAGCAAAAATCTTGGGATCCCTGGGTGGCTCAGCAGTTTGGTGCCTGCCTTTGGCCCAGGGCATGATCCTGGAGTCCCGGGATTGAGTCCCACATCGGGCTCCCTGCGTGGAGCCTGCTCCTCCCTCTGCCAGTGTCTCTCCCTCTCTCTCTCTCTCTCTCTGTCTCTCTCTCTGTCTCTCAATAAATAAATAAAATCTTTTTAAAAAGCAAAAATCTTCAGATTTCTTTTGGTTAGTGAGAACAGGTACTAATGTAGATCTTTCAAAAACATGACGTGGCATAATGTTAACTTTCAAAAAGTGGGTGATGCCTTTATATTGAGAAATAGCTAACAAAACAAAAACGTAAAAAGTTCTTCCTTGTAGAATAACAAAAAAATCTATTAAATAATTCCTGGGCTAAAAGGAAAATAAAAACTGATATAAAAGGATTTCCAAAAAATGATGATAATGAAATCACTACATATCAACTATACAAGAGATATTTAAATCATGTCAGAGGAAAATTCATGCACAAATTACCTTTATTATTTAAACAGTAATGAAACTAAATAACTTCCTAGCTCAAAATATTAGAAAAAAAGTTACAAAATACACCAAAAGAAAGCAGCAAGGAATTAATAAAGATAAAAAAAAATAATTTGTGAGAGAAAGAGTGAGAGATCACAGAGGCAGAGGGAGAGGGAAAAGCAGACTCGCTGCTAAGCAAAGAGCCCGATGTGGGGATTGATTCCAGAACCCCAGATCATGACCTGCCCCAGATCATGACCAGATGCTTAACCAACTGAGCCACCCAGGCACCCTGTTTTTTTTAGAATCAAACAAACAATTAAATCATAAGATACGACTTTGTAGACCACTTACTCAAATAAATTCTGTAATACAATGAAATTGAACATTTTACAAGGAGATGCAGATTGCCATAAATGACCATTAGAGTAGGGAGGATAAAGAGATTCTATAGAAGAACTAGAGAAAGCTAATAAGGAACTAATAACACACACACATAGTAGGGCCATTTGATTGCACAGTAGACTTCTATTGAACCTTTAAAGTCTAGGTGGTCTCATTGATCAATAAATCATTCCAGAGTAAAGAAATGAAAGAAGACTTAATTCCTTTTGTGAAGCAGGTACAACATTGATACCTAGACTTGACAGAAAAGAAAAAAAAAAAAAAGAAAGAAAAAGACACAAGCCAATGACCAACGTCACTCATTTCATTAAAAAGAAAATAAATAAAATATTAGGAAACAAAAGCAGATACTACACTAAGAAAACAGTACATTATAACCAAATGAAACTTATTTCTGGAATGCAATGTTGGTTCAGTGTTTAGAAACCCGCTTAAGGCCATATGAGCACATAAAAGGGAAAAATCATAATGATTATTTCCATAAATGTTCAAATACTCTTTGACAAAAATTAAATACTTTTCTGATTAAAAACAACACTTTAAAATAGAAATTTATTTTTAATTTAATTTGAATTTTAAGATGATAAAATACATAATTCAGTTCTCAAGATGTTATTTTACTTGCTATAAAAATACTAGAGGCACTTCCACTAAAATCAGGAAAAAAGGCAAAGAAGACCACTAACTATACAACTATCCAGTATTATGCTAGGAAATTAGTTAATAAAATTAGACAAGAGAAATCAATTTAAAGAACTTCTAAAAAAAAAAAAAAAGAACTTCTAAAGAAGAGATAAAATTTTCTCTGGAATACCCTAGGGCAGAAGTCAGCAAATTTTTCTGTAAACAGGTAGATAGTATTTTAGTTTTGTGCGTCATTCAGTCTCTGTTGCAACTATTCAACCCTGCCATTGTAGCCAAAAAGCAGCCAAAGACATTAATAAATGAATGAGTGTGACTGTGTTCCAATAAAACTTTATTTATAAAGAAAGGGTTTGGACCATGGGCTACAGTGTGTCAACCACTGTGTTTAGACAGTTAATAATAAAATGAACTCAAATAATGAGAGCATTCTGTAAGATAGCTCCATATAGAATTAATATATAAAATTTAATAGTGTTCATAGAGACAATTAATTGAGGGACATAATGGCAGGAAAAAAACCACATATAACATCAACAAAGAAGATGAAATACTTAGGAATGACCTGAACAAAAATGCACAATATCCACATTAAGGAAACTTTACTCTTCAAAGTGAAAAATCTACACTTCAACAAAGAGTCCTATAATTTCACTGTGGTTATGGAGGATGTTAAGGGAAGCTGGATAAAGGGTATATAGGAAATCTCTCTATTTTTTCAACTTTTCCATAAGTCTGGTGCTACTATAAAAGTTAGGTGATCCCTGGATGGCTCAGTGGTTTAGCGCCTGCTTTTGGCCCAGGGCGTGATCTTGGAGTCCCGGGATCAAATCCCTCATTGGGCTCCCTGTGTGGAGCCTGTTTCTCCCTCTGCCTGTCTCTGCCTCTCTCTCGCTCTCTCTCTCTCTCTCTCCCTCTCTCTATCTGTCTCTATGAATAATAAATAAATAAGTCTTAAAAAAAAAGTTTAAAAAATGTTTTTAAAAAGTTAAGATCCTGACATGTAGAAAATAAATCATGGATATTTATTAAGTTTTTAACTTCTATGCTTTTTATTTTGGATTTTTACAGTCTTTTAATAGAAAATTACATTTTGCAAACTCAAGTGTTTTTTGCAATGTTGGTGTGATTTCATATACCTGAAAGCCAGATTACTTCCAGATGAATTCTGTACATTTCAAGTAGATATTAAGTCAACAAGAAGAGAAAATTCAGCACAAAAAATCTACTTTTTCACGAACTTTGTATGTCAGAATGCTGTTCCATTTTAGCTCCTGGGCAAGGGCATAATTAATATGAAATAATTCATATTGAGTTTCTAAAAGCAGTCATCTGAAGTACTAAAAAAAGCCAATGAGTTTTATGAAATCATTGGTTTCTCAAAAATCATTTTTGATTCAGTAGCCAAATTGTTATTATTAAGATGTTTCTGATTCTTATTTAAAAGGGAGAACTGCTTATGCATTCTATTGCACAAAGTTCATAAAACTGTGCTATGAGTATATGTTTATCCTGCTATGTGACCTAAGCCTTAGCCACAGCCACAGACAAATCACTAAAACATAAAACTGCTAGTCATTAAAATAAGTTCCTAACCTATGAATTATATCAGACTCACATGCGGGAGAGGTATTTGTTTGTCATTTCCTTACCATTTACCTGAAAGCTCAAAGATGCAATAAATCCTACAAATCTAGCAAGAACAGCCATGCCTGAAATATGATTCCAAGAGCAATGCTGTTTGGATTCTTACCAAGTTCAAAACACTGTTTTCTGAAACCACCTTAGTGCGTTTATAAAAACATTTGTGGGAAAACCGTATTTACGAGTACAAAAGGATCCATCAACCCCTTGTTGCACAAGGAAGGACAATTTTGTCTTTATCTTATGAGGCCTTCTCAGAGAATTTGACAGTTTTGAACTCTTTTGCTCTTTTAAATGTTCTCTTTCCTTTCTTTCTTTTTTTTTTTTTTCAATAACTCATTTAATTTCCCTCACAACTCTTGCTGATTCTTCTCAGTTTCTTTATAGGTACTTCCTGTACATTGCTTCTCCCTGAAAGATCAGGTTCAAGTAGGATCCTGTTCGTTCCGCTTTCATCCTCACAATCTCTCATGTATAGCTATGACTTCAGTTACCAAATATTATGACACTATGTCTAACCTGCATCTCTATCCTGAGCTTTAGACACGACTAAATCCAATAACTGGTCGCCATCAGCAAATGAACATGCCATGGGAACCTCAGTGTCCACCCAACTGTAACCGAATTCACCATCCATTCCATAAGAAATGTTTGTTGGGTGTCTACCCTGAGCCTTGGACTGTGTTAGGTATTATAATGATGAAAAAATTGATTTCATTCCTCCCCTAGTCAAGTTCCTTCTTCCTTCACTAGTACTGTACCTATATCCCCCATGTCAGTAAGTGGTGGTACCATTATCTATCTAGTTGCCAAAGTCAGAAACCTAAATATGCATATGATATCAAAGCAACATACTGTACATCTTACACTCACATGTGATACATCAAATTTATTCAATTAAAAAAAAATCCTAAATATTATCCATCACTACTCCTTCTTATTTAGAACTCATGTTTAATCATTCACCGGGTTTTATTCATTCTTCCCCTTTATATCTCTCTTTAATCTGTCAATTTCTTTATTTTTTATTATATTATATTCCACTGGCTTAGTTTAAGCCACCTTCACCTCTGGCCTACAATGATCCCTTAACATGGTCCTCTGTCTCATGCTATACTTATAACCCTTCAGTAACTTTCAGTCAACTTTCAAACAAAAAGTAAATGTATTAGCATGATGCAAAGGCCTGAATTGTAATTGCCTATTTATATATCAATGCCACACCCTCCAAGCTTCTAACTGCAGGTGAGAGTTTAAAGTGAGTTATTCACCATTTAGGGGCCACTTGTTCTCAACTTAAAGCAAATTAAATAGCATGACTAATTTGATGTAAAAGTAACATAGAAACAAGGAATTCATCTGTTTTCTGATGTAAAAGTAACATAGAAGAACTAGAGAGTAGATGAGTACAGACACTAGACAGTCTGACTTTAATTTTCTATTTACGTATTATCATTTTAAATTGTTATTAGAAGAACTAGAGAGTAGATGAATACAGACACTAGACAGTCTGACTTTAATTTTCTATTTACGTATTATCATTTTAAATTGTTATTAATCGAACCCACTGCTACATGAACATTTACCCAGTACTTATTACATAAGTACTTTACACATATTAATTAACACAGTCATCACAACAATCCAAAGAGATAGGTATCCTTACCATTCCCATTTTATATATGTTGTAACCAAGGCATCGAGTAGTTTAATAATTTGCCAAAGGAAACATAGTTGGTAAGTGATAAGACTGGCATCCAAGCAATGGTTCCAGAATCTATGCTTTTTTTAAAGATATATTTATTTATTTGAGGGGGGAGAGGCAGAGGGAGAGAGAGAATCTCAAGCAGACTGCATGCTGACTGCGGGAGGCTGATGCAGGGCTCCATCTCAGGACCCTGCGATCATGACCGGAACTGAAACCAAGAATCAGATGCTTAACTGACTGAGCCACCCAGGCACCCCAGAATATACAGTATCTACTGATTCATTTATGTGAAAGAGGATAACATTTACACACTGACTCACTTATCTTGTATTTGTTTTATTTTTATCAGATATTTGTATTGTTAAATTATTATCATTAGTATCTATAAAATAGTATGATTCCTCCAATGATAACTCCTCCATTATTTCCTTAGTTTAATATTTAAAGAAACTCAATGGTCTCCACTGATACATTTTAGCCATATTTTGCTGTTTTATTTATTTATTCATGATAGACATAGAAAGAGAGAGAGAGAGGCAGACACAGGAGAAGGCAGAAGCAGGCTCCATGCCGGAAGCCTGACATGGGACTCAATCCCGGGACTCCAGGATCGTGCCCTGGGCCAAAGGCAGGCGCTAAACCGCTGAGCCACCCAGGGATCCCTAGTTTGCTGTTTTAAAATACTTTAATTTCTTGATTGACTTTCTGTAATTGCCAATTTTTTTTCAAGAAGATCTAGTACTATGTTTACCGAATCCTTGCATGATTGAGAATGTGCTACTACCTTCACACTTGAAGAACAACTGGGCTGGATGTGAAATTCTTGGGTAATATTTTTTTTTTCTACCTTACAATGTTAATCTGAGGGATTTGATCCTTCAATTAATGTTTTTTGACCTTAAAAGAAGTTGTGGAGGAATATGAAGGCATTTAGTCCTCATGGTTTGTTCTTTTGCCTAGATATATTTGTTTTTTCCTTTACTTTTGAGATACAAGTAGATTTATCAGGATGCATTACTGTAGGCTATTCTGTATCAATATTACTAAGGTCTTGTTGGGTCTTTTGGCCTACAGAATCACATAAAATTTTTTTCTTTGTTATCTTTAATTAAGATCATATTCCACTGGTTCTAGCCTCTTCTTAAGGAATATCCATTATGTTTAAGTTGGGTCTCCTTGGGTTCCATATTTACCAATTTCCCTATTGTAATATTAATATATTCTTCATTTCATTTTATGTTTCCTATATACCACTTGCCTGATGGTGTTTTTGGTTGTGTCTATTACACTTCTTTTGCATCTATTCAGACTTTAAGTTCAATAATTTTTATTTTATTTCTCTTCTGAGCTCTGACAACTAGTTTGTCATAACAACTTAAGTTGTCTTATAAAGTCTTTTTGTAAAATTTTATGTAATTTCTTTTGGCTCCTTTATTATGAGGGAGTATACTGTCTTAATAGCCTTGTGATTGTAGGGAAATTTTTTGTCTGAATCTATCTGTTTCTTTTTATGATGGAATTACCTCAAAATCCTACAAAAATCTGCTATTCTCTTTGCCTTGTGAACACATCTCTTTCATTCAGTTTTGAGCATTCAAACAGTCAATCTGGCTTACTCCAAATCTCTAAAAATTTATAGCTTCATTGTGTTGCAATCCAGCAGTCATAGTCTCTAGTATTCTTTTCACTCCAAGGGGTCTCCAACAGTTTGCTTGGGCTAGAAGACTGCTGTAGACAATATAAAATAACATGTACATATGACTTTTCGTTAGGCTCCACTTCTGGTGTTTTACGTGCAAAACTAGGTCTCTGATGGGAAATTCCTCACTTCTTCCAAGGCCTATTTACTCCCCTAGTCTCTGTTATGAAGAAGAAAAAAGGTTGGCTATACATTTCATGACCATGACACTTATTTGGGGGGAAATCTCGAGATATGAAGCAGCATGTGTTAGCTGTCAACATATTACACACAGGTCAGTAATTTACCTACATTTTTCAGGTGTGTTTTACATTTAAGATTTGGAACTGTGGCATTTCCTTGTTTGAGAGGACATACCTTTTTCCCATTTCTCTTCTTTTTTGTAGTTTTCATATTAACCAGAAGTCAAATGTTGCATAAAGTTATTCAAACTAGTACTGTATATTTACAAATAATGTTTGTTTATAGCCATTTCATTATCTACTCTACCATAGTAAAATTACTTGTCTGTCTCCTCAACTCAGTCAGAAAGTCCTTGAGGCTTGCTGTTTATTATGAGTTGTTCTTCATTACATTTTGTTGCTTCGAAACCTATGTTAAGATTCAGAATAAGAAAACTATATGGGGTCCCCAAGTGGCTCAGTCGGTTAAGCCTTAGGCTCAGGTCAGGATCCCAGAGTCCTGGGATTGGGTCCTGCATTGGGCTCCCTCTCATCAGGGAGCTTGCTTCTCCCTCTTCCTCTGCCTGTTGTTCCCTCTGCTTGTGTTCTCTCTGTCAAATAAATAATTCTTAATAAAAAAAAAAAGAAAAATATGTAGCTGTTTTCTCTGGCTTTTCCTTGAATGGGTTCAACTGAAAAATCAATATAACAATTTGCCTAATATAGTTATATTAAAAAGAGTTTGAAGGCCTGTTGTAAAAGTAATGTAATGATGACATTTAGAAGTAATTTTTACAGGTCAACTAGATAACCTGGTAATGACTTATGTGGAAATCATTAAATCAGAGATACAGAATAGAAGGAGGGGCTTTGCAATAATGAATTCTAACCTATATGAATGGAATTCAATATATTTGTTATTTATTATTGGAGCAGAACAGAAAACCCAGAAATAAATCCATACTTATGTGGTCAACTAGTTTTTGACAAAAGAGGAAAGAATATGGAATGGGAAAAGACAGTCTTTTCAACAAATGGTGTTGGGAAAACTGGACAGCTACATGCAAAAGAATGATACTGGACCACTTTCTTATACTATACATAAAAGTAAGCTCAAAATGGATGAAAGACCTAAATGTGAGACCTGAAACCATAAAAATCCTTTAAGAGGGACGTCTGGATGGCTCAGCGGTTGAGCAGTCTCCCTTTGGCTCAGGGTGTGATCTGAGTCCTGTGATTGAATCCCACATTGGGCTTCTGGCATGGAGCCTGCTTCTCCCTCTGCCTGTGTCTCTGCCGCTCCCTCTGTGTGTGTGTGTGTGTATGTGTATCTCTCATGAATAAATAAATAAAATATTTTTAAAAATCCTTGAAGAGTGTACAGGCAGTAATTTCTGACACCGGCCATAGCAACATCTTTCTAAGTATGTCTCCTGAGGCAAGGAGAACAAAAGCAAAAATAAACTATTGGGACTTAATAAAAATAAAAAGCTTTTGCATAGCAAAGGAAACAATCAACAAAACTAAAAGGCAACCACCTGAATGGGAGAAGATATTTGCAAATGACAGATCCACAATAAGAGGTTAGTATTCAAAATATATAAAGAACTTATACAACTCAACAGCCAAAAAAAATAATAACCCAATTTAAAAATAGGCAGAAGACATGAACAGACATTTCTTCAAAGAAGACATACAGATGGCCAACAAACACATGAAAACATGCTCAACATCACTTGGCATCAAGGAAATACAAATCAAAACCACAATGAGATATCACCTCACACCTGTCAGAATGGCTAAAATCAGTAACATGTGAAACAACAGGTGCTGGCAAGGATGTGGAGACAGGAACCCTCTTGCAATGTTGGTGCGAATGCAAACTGGTGCAACCACTCTGCAGTATGGAGGTTCCTCAAAAAGTTAAAAATAGAACTACCCTATGATCCTGGAATCACACTACTGAGTATTTACTTCTAAAATACAAAAACACTAATTCAAAGTGATACATAAACCTTTATGTTTATTGCATTTACAATAGCCAAACTACTGGAAGAAGCCCAAGTGTACACACACACACACACACCCCGATACACATAATGGAATATTATTTAGCCATAAAAAGAATACAATTTTGCCATTTGCAATGACATGGATGGAGCTAAAGCATATAATGTTAAGTGAAATTAGAGAAAGACAAATATCATATTCTCACTCATGTAGAATTTAAGAAACAAAACAAATAATAAAGGAAAAAATACAGAGAGAGACAAACCAAGAAACAGACTCTTCACTATAGGGAAAAATTGTTGGTTACTATATACATTATACACTCTACTTTCAAGATGAAGCTTGAGAGGTAGAAAGGGGCCAGGAGGCAAATGCTTTGAATACCAGGGTAAGGAATTTAGGTTGGGTTTTCAAAGCTTGAGAGGGCATTGATAGTTCTTTAGGCCAAGAAAACAACCCTATCAGACCTACAGTTTAGAAGAATAAATTTCAGTGCCATGCAGGGAGGTGTGGAAGGGGAGAGATATGAGATGAGACCAAATAGGACCTGCTTCAATTGTCCAGGTAAGAGATGCCAGAACCTCAACTGAAGGAGAGAGCAGGAGGATACATTCAAAACAAGTTCAGAGGCAGCTGGTGTCATTGGCAGATGTGAGAGACAAAAAGTAAGCAAGAGCCAAAGACCAAAAGAAATACATAAACCCAATACTGACAAGTGTTTATCATGTGCTACTGAACACCATGTGTTTTTCCGAAAGAGAAATACAATAGAAAACTGTTTTATAAGCCCTTCTTTCCTTGAAGTTATCATGAGTACAGCTAGTGCTCCTTGGTGCCTGAAATCCCTGAGCCTAAGGTTCCAGAAGCCAAATCCAAAAAGAATTATAGAGGCTTTAGTACTTTTATTCCAGATATGCGGTGAGATGAGACTCACATTAACAGTGTTTCAGGGCTGTCTTAGAAGTTGCAGGCTTCCCATGAAGGAAGAGGACCTTCATGAACACAAATGAGTCACAAAAGCCAGGAAAATGAGAAGGAAGAGGGCACTACCAGAGACGACTGGCATAGGGTAAAAGCTTCTGGTACCAAATGGTGAAATAGATAGGAAATAATACATTTCTGCAGGGTTGTATGTATGGCCCCAAAGTATGATGCTCTGTATACGTCCACGGGAATGGTGCTCCCTAGAGTGTGCAGGATATATCCTTACACAGCAGCCCTGGGTGCCTGGTCATACATACTGAAGAGCTGAATGAAGGAGTGAATCAGAATGAAATGATATGGGAGATACATAGGAGAGTCATATGATTAAAAGATTATAGGTGTGACTCATGGATCCAATCAACCATCTTAATAAACACTGCTCTCCTGGACTGAAGTGTACAGAAAAAGATGAAATGAAGGAAGGTTGTCAGATCTCTGGGATTATATAGGATAGGCCAATAGAGCTAACCAATTGCCAAATAACTTGGTGTTCTTTCATACATAGCCAGGACTCATGGGTCTAGGAATCAGGGAATGGAAATGAGAGTGGTACCTACGACTCACTATTACCCCTAGTGACTGATCCACTAGCAAATTTTTTGCTTCCTGTTCCTGTGACCTTATACTTTGCTGGTTTAGAGGTCTTTGTCCCACAGGGAGGAATGCTTCCACTAGGAGACACAACAATGGTTACACTGAATTGAAAGTTAAACCTACCTCCCAGGCACTCTGGCCTCCCCGTGCCTCTAAATCAATAAGCAATGGAGGGAGTTACTGTGTTGGCTGGGGTGACTGATCCCAATTATCAAGGGACTGCTACTCCACAATGGAGGTCAAGAAGACTATTATCTGGAAAATAGGAGATCCCTTAGGGCTTCTCTTAAGTATTACCATGCCCTGTGATTAAGGTAGATGGAAAACTATAACAACCCAATCTAGGCAAGAATACTAATGGCCCAGACCTTCAGGAATGAAGGTTTGGGTTACCCCACCAGGTAAAGAACCACAACCAGCTAAAGTGCTTGCTGAAAGCAAAGGGAATATGGAATGGGTCATGAAAGAAGGTAGTTGTAAATACCAGCTATGACCACATGGCCAGTTACAGAATGAGTACTGTGATTGTCACATACTCCTTATTTTGTTATGGATTATGTGTGTGTGTGTGTGTGTGTGTGTGTTTCTTTTCTTCCCTCTTATCCTCTTATCATGTAAATGAGACATTAACTTTCTATCATAGTTTTTAAGTATGATGAACTTTACATCAGTGTATTTATAGGATATCAAGGAAAAGAATAAACATCATCCAAGAACTTTGCTTCCTCTTCTAAGAAAAGGGCTAAGTGCATTTTCAGTGGTACACTGGATAGTTGTATAGTGGTAGGCAGGAATATGGCCTTGTTATTATCTTTCTATGGAGATTAAGTATGGTTTAAGGAGATGCATGAGTGGGTACCAAGTTGACAAGGGGTGGATATGTGATGGTTAATGTTGATGTGTCAACTTAGCTGGGTTAAGGGATGCCCAGATACTTGATCAAACTTTTTTTTTTTTTTTTTGAGAGAGAGAGAGAGAGCATACATGCCAGCAGGAGGACCAGAGCAAGAGGGAGAATCTCAAGCAGGACCCATACTCAACATAGAAGCCTGATGTGGGACTTGATCTCACAACCCTGAGATCATGACCTGAGCTGAGATCAAGAGTCAAGTGCTCAACTAACTGCGCCACCCAGGCGCCCCTGCTCAAACATTGTTTTGCATATTTCTGTGAAGGTATTTTCTGGGATGAGATTGATATCTAAATTGGTGGACTTTGAGTATAGCAGATAATCCTCCATGACTTAGTGGGCCTCATCCAATCAGAAGGCCTTAGTAGAAAAAAAGGCTGACTTCCTCTGAGCAAGAAGGAATTCTGCCAGCAAACTGCTTTTGACCTCAAAATGCCGCTCTTTCCGGAGTCTCCAGCCTTGGGACTTGCCAAGCCTCCACAATCACCTGAACCAATTCCTTAAATCTATCCCCCCTACTCCTCCCACCTTTCTCATCCTGTTGGTTCTGGTTCTCTGGATAACCCTCATACAATATTTGACCCATATGGATTCTTGCCTTTCTACATACACACATACACACACACACACACACACACACACACACACAAAATCATATTTCATGTAAATATATTTACATTTAATTTATACACAAATATGTTTATATTTTTAAATATATATTTATGTATGTATAATCTCTATATAATCTTGGTATTGTTCTTACATTGTACAACGTTTAAGTATTTTCTTCCTAATTAGACAAAAATTTGCTTAAGGAACAAGATCACAGCTTAAAATTCTTTGTCTCTTTCCCTTGTTAGTTCACAGCTAACTTGTTAGGTGCTTAAAATATGTTTGCTGAATTGAATTGAGAAACAAGGATACTGTGAGAATGCTACCTAGAACTACCTAGGGTCTCAGTTAGATAGATAGATAATTCTTCCTTAGGAAGCAGAGAAAAATTTTGTTGATTATATGAAGGTTTCCAGGTGGGATATTAATTACTGGGAATGTTAAGTCCTCCCAATATGCCCAGCCTCAGCCCTCCAGCTCATCCAAAGGAACAATGTGGCTCTGTAACTCATGACTGATAATCTTGTGGTTATTTATAAGTAAATCCATTTTACTTTTTCACCATTTGTGCACGCCAATTCTAAGTGATGACACTATTCTATTATGACCTGAACATTTCCCCTAACACTCTCAAATAAAATCTTTCAGTTGTGAAGCTACTTACATCATACTTTCAGGTTCTACTGCACAAGCACCAACTGCTTTTGTGACATTGACAAGAAGAGTTTGGTTTATTCCAACAAGGAGGTTTACGAGTGGTTGAATGCCACCACATTTCCGGACAAGGACACGGTTTTCATATTCCTGACAACATTCTCCCAATGCACCAACCACATTCACAAGTACTTCTTCAGGCTGGTCAGTTAAAAGTCCCACCAAAGTTTCAATGGCTTTGTATTCTCGAAACCTAAGTTCATCACAAGAAAAAGAGATAGGGGGAGGGAAAGAGAGGAACGATATTAATTTTGGTATAAAATCAGCTGAAAATATTAATAGCACAAAATTGCCAAATGCCAACCATATGCTCACTCAGTCCTTACAAAAACCCTATTATGATGCAAGTACGATCACAATCCCCATTCTCAGAAAGCTCATTTGAAGCTTGGTACACAGCAATGCTGGCATCCATATCTAGCCATTTGCACCTTTAATCACTATACTATACAGTCTCTAAGACAACTAGAACTTCTTCCAAATGACAGTGTCAGCAGTTCTACTATTCTACAAGTGTTTTTCCCATGTCATAGAGACTATTTTACATGAACAAAGCAAAAATAAATCTATCTTCTGTTAAGTAAGATGTGAATTTCTTGTTAAATCATCACACTGAGGGGCACTTGGGTGGCTCAGCTGATTGAGCATCTGCCTCTTGATTTCAGTGCAGGTCATGATCTCAACATTCAGAGATCAAGCCCCCAAGTTGGGCTCCATGCTCAGTGGGGAGTCTGCTTGAGATTCTCTTTCTCCCTCTCATCCTCCCCCCACACACGCATACTTTCTCTCTCTCTCTCAGGTAAATAGAAAGAGCCTTTCCTTTTTTAAGAGCCTCCCTTGCTCTTCTCAGCACGTGCTGGAGCTCAGCGTGAGCCCTCCATAAGCCCTTGGCCTCCTGCATGTGGAAGAGGTAGACTGCACCCGCCCCCAGCAGCACTCCCACGCTGGGGGTCCAGAAGAGTATGGCAACTTCCCTGACCCCTTCTCCAGCTGCCAAGGCACACAGCAGTGCCAGCAGAAGCAGCCCTAGGCCAATCACGTAGCCAGCGAAGGTGGCCCACCACTGAGCTTGAGCCACACCCAGGTCCAGCTCTGTCCAGGCCTCCTTTTTTTTTTTTTTTTTTCAGGCCTCCTTTAATATGCTGATCAACCTCGACCTTTCTGCTGGTCCCTGAGTGGGGTCGGGGGTGTGCTGCGGGGGGCTGTGTCTCACACACAGAGTAGCCATCAGGGCTTCGTGATCAGAGAGGGGGGTGCCTGAGATCTTAAAAAAAAATCATCACATTCAGACAAAGAAGGGTTGCCTCAGAATATCCATCATAGGGCATAAGAACTTTAAAAGTATATGAAGAGATAAATTTGAAGATTAAAATAAATCAGTTTACAAGTATTTTAAAATTCAATGAAATAATTTGAAAATGACTACACTTTAACTGGTTAACTGGCATTCAGCTGACTCAATTATGTTTTAAAAAGGAAAAAGAATGGAACCACTTCCATCTCTAAAGATTCAGTGGGAAATTCAACCCCTCACCATCACAGGTCTCTACAAGAAATCAGAGATACTTATAATTTAAACAGCTGCCCCAAAGAAAAAGAACCCATTCACACAGACTATGTCAGCAAGTCCTTTAGTGAGGCACAGAAAACCATTGCCAGGTGGTGGGATGGGAAGTAGAAGTCTTTCATTTCTAAAAATACCTTGATTCTGCCAAATTGGTCTAGAAGGTACATGTATAAAAACTATAGGAGTTGTATTAGGATCGATTCTTTATTAAAATAACATTATGGGAATGTAGTTTAATGGCCACAAATTTTATGCATCCATACTTTTATTTAGAAACAGAAACATTTATATACTGGGGCACCTGGATAGCTCAGTTGGTTAAGTGCCAGCCTTTGCCTCAGGTCATAATCTTAGCATCCTGGGATCAAACCCCATGTTGGACTCCCCGCTCAGCGGAGAGTCTACTTCTCCCTCTTCCTCTTTGCCTCACCTTACTCATACTCTCTCTCTCTCAAATAAATAAAATCTTTTTTAAAATTTACATATTAATAAGAGAAGATGTTAGTTGAAGGACTCACTATATACAATGTAGTTTCAGTGAGTTAAGAATACAGCTATTCCTCAATGGCCATGTTTTTATTATAGAATATTAAAAGGCTTCTCTTACTTGGTCACATTCTCTTTGCTGATGGAACATTTCCATATTGCCCCAGTGACAGCAGCCAACCGTTCTTTATTGTCAGTGTTATTGAGCAGACTGGCCAGGGGTTTAAGTCCTCCGTGCAGTCTAACCAGGTCACGGGTTTCCTTATCTTCAGCACACTACACAAAAAGTCAAATCAGAGGCTGTCAGTGATGAAGGCATATCAAGCTTCCAGTGATTGTTAAAGAGGCTGACATGCTGGTGGCTACAAAACTTCTTTTCAGAGAGTATCATTTTCTGAAGGGGCCTCCAAGTAAAATATAATTCTCCTTTATATTGGCAGTTATCTGACAGTGTCTCTCTTCCCTTACATGATTTTGGCAATGTCTAGAACTTTCTACATACTTGGAAATTCTTCCAAGCTGTTCTGAGGTAGTGTGGGCTTCCATGAAGACAGAAAGAGAGGTTGGTAAGAAATCTAGAATACCACATGCATGGACAGAGAATTTCTGCAGTCATGCAATCCCCAGTCTTGGGAAAGTATAGAAAAGATAGCTGAGTGATAAAGCTTTAGTCTGATCTTCAATGCTCCTGCCCCCAAATCTAAGAGATGAGCATTTCCCTAATAGAGTTTCTATGCTCTGAAGAGTTAGTTATATCAATAGCAAATGGCATTATATTCATATATATTTGTCCAGAAGTTTGTGTCATCCTTTGAGATAAGTATTATGTTTATCCATGTTTGTGTCATCTTTTGAAGTAAATATGTACTGCATAGATGTTCCCAGCTTATCATGATTCCCAGGTTTGAGAGAAAAAAGATGCTAAATTTGGTATATATATATGTTATCATCCTAGACATACAGTTGGTTGTGAGGCCACATGATACAGATGCATGTCATGCATCATCTGTGAGGGCCACTAGAAGAAATCCTCACAGTAAATGCACACAAGGCACCTGCCTTTTTTATCTTTCATTTATGATTTTCAGTTTTTTACATTGCAACTTCTAAAAACTTAATCACTATTTCTAACCAATCCTTCATAATTACTCATATGAGGCATGTATGCAAGTCAAGGATATATATATATATATATATATAAATATATATATATATATCCTTGTTATGAGTTGTGTTTCCTTAAAACTGATATATGTCAAAGTCCTAACCCCTGTACCTCAGAATGTAACCATATTTGAAGATAAAATCTTTAAAGAGGTAATTAAGGTTAAAAAAGGTCACTGAAGTGGGCTCTAACCCAATATGATTGGTATCCTTAGAAGAAAATATTAGGACACAGAGGAAGGAACATGTGGAGACATGTGAACATGAAGATGACCATCTACAAGCCAAGGAGAGAGTCTCCAGAAGGAATCAATGCTATCAACACCTTGATCTCAAACTTGTAACCTCCAGAACTATAAGGAAATAAATTTCTGTTATTTAAGACACCCAGTGTATGGTATTTTGTTATGGCAGCCCTTGCAAACTAATACAATTCTCTACTGACATGAACCCCTTTCTCTAACTCTGTCATTTTGGCATACTGTCACTGTGCACATTTTAAAATGTATTCCTCTAGGAAATCAGCTCTGATTTCTCTGATAGGTAGAGGCTGGAATGGCCAGTAAGCAGCCATCTACTACTTTGTCAAGGCTACCTTTTCTTCCATTTTCTGATGTACTATGAAATGCATAACTCACAAAAAGCTAATGAAGATTAAAATAATAAAAAGATACAACAGGAATACACACACACACACACATATCAAGATATGTTGCAGCAGGCTTCTCTCTCTCACATACACAGGCATCTATCATTAGCACAGTGATGCAGACCTGTGTATGCAGAAAAATCCCTGGGGATTCTTGCTAAAAATGCAGATTCCTGAGTCATAGCCCCAGAGAATGAAACTTCATATTTAGAAATGCCACCTTAACTATATGAAGAACACCACAACTTTGCTGGGGAGTCCACCATACCTGGTAGATGGCCATGGCACAGTGTTCCTGTAGTTGTTCATTCTCACTATTTAGGTTCTTCACTAGATTTTCAATTATCCTTTCTGCTTTGATTGCAGCTCGGTAGTTTTCCTAAGAATACAAATTTAAATATTTTTTAAAAGATTTTATTTATTTATTCATGAGAGACACAGAGAAAGAGAGTCAGAGACACTGGCAGAAGGAAAAATAGGCTCCATGCAGGGAGCCTCACATGGGACTTGATCCCAGGATTCCAGGATCACACCCTGGGCCAAAGGCAGGTGCTAAATCGCTGAGCCATCCAGGGATCCCTTAAATTTAAATATTTACATGTGTAATGCATGCATATAAATATCTATTTACATTTACTAATAAGTATGCCAAACAAACTTTCTTAAAAAACACTAAAGTCCAAGATTAACAGAACTGTATCATAAGAGAATTTAGTCAACATTTTAAAAAATACATCACAGGTAACTATTTAATTAATGTTCTATTAGTTTCATCTCTTTCTAAAGAACTGCTGACTTCTCAAAAAAAAAATCCTTAGCAATCACAATAATCTTAAAAATTATTATTCAACTAAAAAAAAGTTAATGTAAATGAAAACAAGGGAAGCAGAGCTGGCTTGAGTACCTCTGATGCACATTCTTGCAATGTCCCCACCACTGGAATTAGCATGTTTTCATGAGAAGTCTTCAGTAAGTGAGCCAACAAAGGAATGCCACCGGCTTTACGAATGGCTTCTTTATTCGCATAACTCTTACTACAGCTCCATAATGCCAGTGCCCCACAGCGAGCTACTTCCACGTCTCTGGCATCATACAGACTTGATTGAGCTGGTTCTGCTGAACTCTGTGCACAGTCCAGTAAAGCGACCTACAAAAACAGATAAATACAATGTATGTGGGAATCTTTAAAATAAAACAACATTTCCCACAACAGTTACAGGGCTGATACCAAGCTAACTTCCATCAAAAATAAGAATACTTCTAAGAATTAATTTTCATACTACACAGAAATAGTCAGTGAAAGCAAAGAAACAAAACCCTTCAAAATATACCTTCCTCCAGATTTGGGAGCCTTTACATTTCCTTCCTACAAGAAATTTAATCTCACCAAGATTGTATTAATATTAATATGGCTGTTACATTTATATTAACAATATTTGTATACTATATCCGCAGCCCGGGTTCTTACAATCCTTCCCTGCATGGATGCATTCTTTCTGCTTGCTCAGAATTCTTAACTTCTGCCCAGGTTTCTACCAGGTGTGCCTCTTTTGAGATCTATCTCCATCTAAGTGCCCAAACCCCACTGTGGTCAATGGCCTCCTGCCTGCTCTCCTTTTAACCTCCATTCCCTTGCTCTGATGTCATAACAAGCCCACTGTTCCATCTCTGTACTGAGTGATCTCCCTCTCTTCCAATTTTAGTGGGGACTCTTATCTGTATGTCATCTACCCTCATATTGTTAGCAAACCAAAAATGGATTACCAATCCTGATCTTTCTCAGATGTGTTCTCAACATAGTAATTACAAGTCTATTAATGGTTGATCTATTACTCTTCTTTCCCATTCCTAACTTAGCTATCATGTAAGATTATATTAAAATGTGTAGCATTATCTTGACTAAGTAATTGCAATTCAGGTACCAAATTCTAGGTCCCCGAATGTGATATATAAGACTCTCATAAAAGAAATGTACTAAAATTTATAGTTTTAAGTTACATTATTCATTTATTCTATACATTATTCATAATTCCAGTAGACAGCCACATCAGCCTAATGTATTATTTCATTACTTAAGCAGAACATTGATAATCATACTAATAATTACCTTTCCCCAACATTTTATTATGAAAAATTTTCAAACATACACAATGGCTGAAAGAGTTGTACAGTGATTATACAGCAAAAAATGTATACATCCCCTAGATTCTATAATTAACATTATCACATTTGTTTTATCTCATAGCTAACCATCTATTTATCCATCTATGCAGCCATAAATCTATCTTATTTTTGAAGCAAATAATTACACTCTATTGTGATCTACAGATTACAAGTGACATCAGACGGTCCCCAATTTATGATGGTTCAACTTATTTTTCAACTTTACTATGGTGTGAAAGTGATATGCATTCAGTAGAAATCCTATTTGGAATTTTATCTGAGCTAGTAATATGTATGTTACATTCTTGTGATGCTGGGCAGTGGCAGCAAGCCTCAGCTCTGTCAGCCACAACATCACAAGGGTAAGCAACTGATATGGTTACAACCATTTTGTTCCCAATCTGCAGCCATTGTGTTTTCACTTTCTGTACAGTATTCAGTAAATTACAGGAGATATCAATGCTTTATTATAAAATAGGCTTTGTGTTAGATAATTTTGTCCAACTAGAGGCTAAGAGAAGTATTTTGAGCATGTTTAAGGTAGGCAAGGCTTATCTGTGATATTCAGTATGTTAGCTGTATTAAATGCATTTCAACTTAAATGCATTTCAACTTACGGTATTTTCAACTTACAGTGGGTTTATCTGGACATATAACTCCATTGTAAATCAAGGAAGATCTGTACACAGAATCTCTCAGTAAATTTCTAAACACATTTCACTGTGTATGCATTCCTGTTAAATGCATATTGATTCAGTGTATATTTATTAACCTTTCATATGTGTAGGGTACTGGGCTAAGTACTATAGATGACAGTAAGATAAGTAAGACACATCTCTTATCTCAAGGAGCTCAAACTATAGAAGTGGAGACTGTCCAGTATGTAAACGCTATAGGAGGAACACAAGATCCTTTGGAAGGTGGATGAAAATGCATTTCCTTAATGCCCTACGTTTTCTTGACATGAGTGTTGAACAGAATGTTCACTTATTTCTTTCAGTGACAGTTATTGATATAATCATTTTTTAATTATAAAAATAATACACAACAAATTGGCAAATGTGGAAAAATATGAAAAAAAAATTGGTAGTTATTTCAGAGGAAACACCTGCGTACAATTTTGTGTATTTATTTCACATGTTTTTATAGAAAACTTGTTATATACTTGTTAGGTAGGTCTTTGAAAATTGGGGTCATATGTGTCAATCAGGTTTTGATCCTGTCATAATTTTATATAATATTATATACTGATAGCTGATGATGCATGTTTCCTCGAGATACACTTCATATTATTTTACCGATCTCATATGGTAAACATAGTTTTCAGTTGTCACTATCATAAGTAACAATGAGATGAATAAATGTCTGTTGCTCTGACAGTCTCCTTGGGAGGCAGTCCTCATGGTGAGCTCACCAGAGCAGAGAGCATGGACTACCAGAGCACTTCCCGACACTACACACACACATAAACGTCTCCCCACCAATGTGGTAGGTGCAAATTACATCTCTTATTTAGATGTATATATCTTTGAAAAATAACATCAGACCTGTTTTCTGGCCAGTTGCTAATGTGAATACACAAAAACAATTTTTGAGGACGTTATACCAAAGAAGGTTCCTGGAACACACCTATGGTTATTTAACATCCAGGAGTGGCCAGGAAGGACAGCAGAGAGGTGACATCTTGGTGGCAGGTGGTGTGCTGATGACAATGGCAGAGGTACTCACCAGTTTGGTAATGCCTCCATGGTGTCTCACTGCCCGTCGGGCTCTTCTAAACTTGGCAACATTTGCGATTGTCTCAGCTGCCAGGCATTTCAGACTCTTATGTGGAGAATCAAGTATATTAACCATAATTGGTAAGCCCCCAAGGTCAACAATATTACGTCTGATTTGAGGATTATGACTGATTTCCTTTAGGATTTTTAATGAACCAATCTAAATGAGAAAATAGGAGTTAGAGGTGAAAATAAGTGCTTAATACATAACCAGTCCTAGAGTTTTAAAATTCCAAGTCTACCTCAAATCCTTCCCTCATGAAGTTTTTAAAGGAAATGCCTTCTGTTCCCAGGTGTTACACATAGCCTCCTTATTTTCCTTCAATTATGCAGACAAACATTCATCATTTAAGAAGCACATAGAAAAGGTCCTGGAAAAGAACCAGAAGATAAAGAACAGCCAAGAAGAGAAGAGCAGTGAACAAAAGGAACAAGCTATCAGTGAGATGAGCAGGCAAAGACAAGAACTAGGCAGAGATAGCAGAGATGTATCAGTAAAAAGAGAAGCACAAAGAGGGATGAACAAGGCTCATCACCCACGTGAGGTAAGCCACTCACCTTACATTTGACTTCATCTGTATCCAGTAAATTTATCAAAACTTCAAGGCCTCCAACATCTCTGATTGCCAACTGGCAGGTCTCTTGCGCCAAGTTGAAATCTTTCATTGAACACAATGCAATCACTGTAGCTGTCTGATTTCCTCCCTACGAAAACGCAAGGCCATGGAAAGGTTAAATAAGATCATGCTTCTATAGAAATTTCCTTAATGGTTATGAATCCATGAACTGGGAAATGTGTCTCCCCATACATGGCATGTTAAATTTTTTTAAGTTCTCCGAGTGGGTTATAATTTGTTAAATGAATCATGTAGAGTTGAAGCACAAAAAAGCTTTACAGAGTATCATAAAACATTATTCCAATTAAGAGTCAACATTTAAAGGTGGTCTGCCTGCTTTAAACAGCTAGAGCATTAGGTGGTATTAGTACATTAAATAGAGTCGAGGGGCAAGCCTTGAGAAATCCACTGAGGAATATAAGTTTTATGCAGAGGTAACAGGCGGTCCCTGTAGTTCTTGAACAGCATACTGCGCAATCCAAATCGTGTCTGGAAATTATTCTCACAGATGTATGTAGAACAGTCTGGAACAGGGGAAAACCTGAGGAAAGGGAAACCATGTGGGAAGCAGTACAACAATCCACGCTGGGACCAGGATTAAGTAGGGAAGGAGGTGGCAAGCCCATTAGGAACTGGAGATGACTCCGTGTATGGATAAAGGACAAAAAGGTAGCCTTCAGTATCGCATGCAAAATGCTATCCCAGTGTTGAGAATCATGTGATCAATGTCTGCTTGGCTAATCACCAGCTGTAAAAGGTAGTGGGGAATGGCTCCTTTAAGGTAAAACAATCTGGGAGAATTTAAAAGAATGTAATGATTGATCAGTGAAACAGATGCACCAGGAAATTATAATCAGAATTCATTGCAGGAATTCTTAAGCAATGTCCACCCATCATTAATGCTTTAAAAAATCTTCTGATGGATGCAACATAGTACATATTACTTCTCCTCCTATTTAGACGGGATGGTAAATAAGAGTTCCAGTATAAGCACCGAAATAGTTCATAAGACACAAGAGCAATATTTCTAATGGAGCTAAGGATAAACTATTTTTGTAAAAGGTGCTCATGAAAGATGGCCTTCGGTCTCTACCTCAAAACACAGTATGAATGGCCTCAAATAAATCTCTTTCCTTTTTGAAGAAAGACACCTACAAAATATGTTTATTCTCATTTGCTGATTATGGCTTTATATTGCTATATTACAGATACATGTTCATAGATACATTTACACAAAAGTGGAAATTATATTCAAGCAGCCCAACCTCCTCCTTCATATCTCACACACACACACAAATCCTTTTGTGAATACAACATGATGTGTTACTTTTAAAATAAGAAGCTGAAATGGGATTATAAGAGGGCAAGCATCAAAAAGATAGAAAGGTTTAGACTTCAGCCTTTCCTCTTAATGCATCCATAAAAGCCCCTCCACATCTCTAAAAATATTACAAACCACTATCCTGTGCTGAAACCATTGTCAGTCTGCTTTTCATATTAATTTTCTTCCTGAGTAATCCAGGCTGTCCTCTATATTCAAGATTAAGTTGAGAATGGCAAAAGCCTTCACTTTACTATTTACATTGAAAATAAGGAGTTTTCTTCCCATAGCTTTTAATGCCTTTTTGTCTATATCAAGAGAAATTTTTACCACCACCAATCGTCCTACAGTTCATTTTGAAACATAAAATAGTAAATCCTTATTACATTCATTTTTATAATCTCCCTTGTTTTGGGGTACAGGACCTCTCCAAACACACATTAGCACTTTTGATGCCTTTCTTTTTAAAAACAGAAGGCAGATATTTCATAAATCATAAAGAAGAATCTAAATGCTAATCATAATATATAAAAAAAGAGAAAGCGAGAGAAACAATTATTTAACAATTCTTTTGTTGAATTTAATTGGGTTAAAAGGAGCCCAAAAGTTCCCCTGGTGTACCTGGAGGAGGAGAGCGGGGCTCCCACATGAAAAGTTTAAAAATGCAAACCAAGAGCTTCAGATAGAGTTCTTTAGGCAGTGCCTTCAGACTCAAGCATGACTTGAAAGCAAGAAGGTATCAAACAGCATGTCATGCCTCAGTCAAGCCAACAGAGTCCACACACACAGACCGAACTCCGAAGCAGAGCATGCTGTCCTGGCATTCTCAGTGGTGTGTGATAGAGGACTTTCTTGACTGCTATACTTGCATTGTATTTTCTTTGGTAGCACTTTCCTACTTACACATTCAGCACAGTCATTCTTTCCTATTTCATTTCGAGGTCTCTTAATTTTTTTCTTCTGGATTATTTCTATCTTGTGTGCTTGATTTCATCATATGCACCATAAGCAATGACATAACATTTTTAAGGAATTGTGTACTTGTGGTAGATGCCCAAAAGGTAAGACATTATATTTTTCTAAATGATCTCTAAGCCACTTTTGAAGCCAAAGGATGGAAAATTTTCATTTATCATTGAGAAGTTAGATCCTTATAGAAAAAAACTCTGTAAATCAGCAGCTTTTTTCTGAAAATCTGGAAACATATTCATAGACTTGAGAGATTTTTTTTAGAACAGTTTTATATTAGGGAAAGTTAGTTTTTCCACATTTCAGGATTTAGTTCTACTCTTGTCACTGACCACACTCCCCAAAGGATTATAAATCTTTCAGAATGAATACCAGCGAATGGGAGCCAAAATATTCAACATACAGAGCCACAAATGTTAGCCAATTGCTATTCTTTAAATACCAGCTATGTCAAAGGATTTTCAAATGTTTGTTCTACTTTGACCAGATGCCATAAACATCTTACTAAGAAGAAGTAGTGCAAATATGCTTATTTTTCAATTAAATCTCCCCTGAGAATGTAATTAGTTGCCAATACTTATTTTCACATTTTATCATGTATTTGCATTTGTGAAGTTTTAAGAGCTGGAGAAAACATAGTAAAATATTATTTTACTAGTTTCTGAAGGGTTTTGAAGAATGCTTCCAATAAGCTTTTCCACTTCTTAAATTAATGCAAGTTGTTTTGCTAGTTGTCTTCCTGCCCCTGCATCTTCTCAGACATTTCCAGGCTCTGTCAGTCTTCAGATACTTCGCAGTTCACATTCCTTTCTAAGACTGGGAGGCCTTTGTTCATTATCATTATCACAATCATGTTGCTAATATGTGAAAGTTGAATAGATTTTGCTTTTTCCTTCATTTTACTCAAAATTTCTTTTGGAAAGACAAGATCAATAGGCACTCTTCTAAACAATGTTTCTCAGTGTTTTAAATAACATCTTTGGAAAAAAAAAAAAGTATTACCTTATCTGGTACATAGAGTAATACCTACCTCCAATCCTCTTACTGCTGATAACAGAGAAATAAATGCTTGTGAAATTGAGATGAAGAATGTATCTGAGACTAAATCAGGGAGCCAGATGCCTCCAACCATCCAACCATTTTTTAATTCTTTCATTCAACAAATTTGCAGTTATTCACCATGTCTGATACTAGGAACTAGAGACATCCTGGTAGACAAAAACAGATCTAGTTTTTGCCTCGTGGAGCTCATAAAGCTTAGCGGAGAAGAAAGATCTTAATTTTTAAGCCCATCCAAATAAATGAAAACTTTAAGAAGTGCTATACAGAAAAGTGGCACAGGGTTATGGATGTTTGCAATAGGGGACTCTAGGCCAGGACATCAGGAAAAGTTTCCCTGAGGAAACTATGTCTGGACTGAGGTGTGGACAGAGTAGGAGCCTTCCCTGGTGGAGGAGGATGGACATGATGAAAGGCACACCAGTCAGAGGAAACAGTATGTGTAAAGCCCTACTGAGGTTTGGAGCATGGCCTGTTAAAGACCTAACGAAGGCCAGTGTGGCTGAGACCCAGAGCCTGGGTGGCAAATGGTCCAAGATGAGCTGAAAAATTAAGTGGGCAAAGGAATCTGCTGCACCCATAGGCCAGGTTGAGGATTTTAATCTCCATTCAAGATTAAAAGGAAATATTCAAGGGTATTGTTTTGGAGGAGAGTGGGAGGACTCACATGAGTTGCGTACATTTTTAAAAGATCATTCCAGCTAAAGGGCCCCCTGCAGGGAGGGGGTAGATGGAACATATGGAGACCATGCAGGTTACTACAGCCATCCAGAGAGGAGGTAACTGGGATTAAGAGGTCAAGGATACTTATTTGTGTCATAAAGACTTCAAGTAACTTGATTCAGAAAAGGATACTATAAAACAAGTAGACAAACTCTGATAGGCTACATGCTCCCAGAGCCATCATTTGGAGCTTCCTGTAGAGTCCCACATGGTGACAGTGAGATAAGAAGGCAGTCAGAGGCACAATCGGGAGTGGAGGCCCCTCTTTTGCTCCCCACCGTCTGTAATCAAGGGGCAGTGGGTGAGACCTGGTGAGGTGATACAGCCATCACACAGCCATCCAACTGACTTTCAATGATTTCAGCATTTTTTCCTCCAAACATGCCACTCAGAGAGCAAGAAAAGTGAAGCCTGCCAGTGACTGTTTATTAATGATGACAGAGGGCCTGGCACCCAGCACAGAGGTTGGCTTACAGATACTCTTCATGTCCCAGGATGAGAAATGGTAAAAAGTCAATGCTCAGAGTGAATGGCATATGAGCACGTAAGTCAAAATAGTAAAATATATTGCTTTGCTTTCTGTTTATTTGCAAACTGGCTTTATACTGATGATTCAGGACTCATAAACCTAAGACTCAAGAGATGAGACTCAATAGAACTCCAGGAAAGAAAATGAGCAAATATTGTTCCAGAGGAAAAAAGAAATTAGACTCAAACTGTTGTATTACAAGCTTGCTGAGAATTTTTATTGGGAATGGGTAAGGAACAATGCAAGCATTCCCTACACATTCCTTTTAAACAGACATGGAACATTTACAGAAATAGATAATCTGCTGGAATGTCCTAGTCACTGCAATGAGGAAAAATTTGTAGCAAATATAACTGCCTTTCTAAAAAGATTTGGAAGACTATACTGAATAATTTTGATAATTAATAAAAATAGCTCAATAAAGTGGATATAAGGGCAACATTAAAAATGAGTGACTCTCAAAGAAAAAAAAATCAAAAAAAAAATGAGTGACTCCCCCATACACTAGGAATAACAAATCACAATGCATAATTTGAAAAATGTTCCCATGCCAGTATTAGCAAAATAATAACAACAAAAATACCAAGGAGTAAATCTCACAGTATGTTGAAAATATGTGGAAAAGAAGCTATTAAGTTTTACTAAAATACATACGAATTTAAAAATAAATGAATGGTCATACCATGTTCCTAAATAGGATAACTGAATGATATAAAATTTGCAAGCCCACAACTATATGGTCAATTAATCTTTGACAATGCAAGAAAGAATATCTAATGGAAAAAAGATAGTCTCTCCAACAAAGTGTTGGAAAAACTGGACAGCAACATGCTAAAGATTGAAAGTAGATCACTTTCTTACACCATCCACAGAAATAAATTCAAGATGGATTAAAGACCTAAATGTGAGACAGGAAATCATTAAAATCCTAGAGGAGAACACAGGCAGCAACCTCTTTGACATCGGCCCTAACCTTTGACATCAGCTTCTCCTGAGGCAAGGAAAATAAATGCAAATATTAACTACTGGAACTTCATCAAGATAAAAAGCTTCTACACAGCCAAGGAAACAATCAATAAAACTAAAAGGCAACCTATGGGATGGGAAAAGATTTTAACAAATGACATATGAGTTGACAAAGAGTTGGTATCCAAAATCTATAAAGAATTTATAAAACTCAACACCCAAAACACAACCCAATTAAAAAATGGAAAGAAGATATAAACAGACATTTCTCCAAAGAAGATATCCAGATGGCCAACAGACACACATTAAAAAATTTTCAACATCACTCATCATTAGGGACACACAAATTAAAACTACAATGAGATATCACCTCACACCAGTCAGAATGGATAAAATTATAATACAGGAAATAACAGCATTAACCAAAGGATACAAAAATACTAATTCAAAGGGAATGGAAAAAGGGAATGTTTATAGCAGCATTATCAACAATAGCCAAAAAAAAAAAAAAACAAAAAAACAAAAAACAAAAAACAAAAAACAAACAAACAAAAAAAAAAACAATAGCCAAATTATGGAAAAAGCCCAAATGTCCACTGACTGATGAATGGATAAAGAAGATGTGGCATATATACAATGGAATATTACTCAGCCATCAAAAGAGTGAAATCTTGCCATTTGCAATGGCATGGATAGAGCGAGTATAATGCTAATTGAAATAGGTCAGTTAGAGAAAGACAAATACCATATGATTTGTCATATGTGGAATTTAAGAATCAAAAAAAATGAACACGGGGGTGGGAAGAAAGGAAAACCAAGAAAAAGAAACAGACTCTTAACTAGAAAGAACAAACTGATGGCTACCAGAAGGGAGGGGGGAGAAGGGGAGGTGTTAAGTAGGGGATGGGGTTTAAGGAGAGCATTTGTTGTGATGGACGCCGGGTGTTGTATTTAAGTGTTGAATCACTAACTTGTACACCTGAAGCTAATATTACACTGTGGTTAACTAACTGGAATTTAAATAAAAGCGTGAAAAAAATTGCAATTTATCCAAAATAATTTATAAATTCATGTAGACCAGCCAAAATCCCCAGTAGCATTTTTGAGGGTTTTTTTTATTTGATTTTCAACTTTTCTAAAAATGATCTGGAATGGAAAATATGCAAAAAGTAGTTTTAAAGAATTTAAGAAAACTCTCTGGCCAATCAAGTATTAAAATACACCAAAGTAGCAGTAATTAAAACAGCATGGACCTGGCATGGGAGCATCCAAATAACTCAATGTAATAGAGAAAGATCCAGAAAGAAACTCTCACATATGAGATGACAATACTTGATATAGGTAATATTTCAGATCACTTGAGGAAAGAGTAGAGAAGCCAATTATCTGTGTTGATACATCTGAATCTCCATCAAAGAAAAAAAAAGTAAAATTAGATCCCTGCCTCACACTATACATAAAATGACATCAAGATAGAAGCAACTTCTGAACATTTTTTTAAAACTATAAACCTACCAGGAGGAAATAAAAAATTTTTGTTCTCTTGAAATGACATCAGAAAAATCTTCTTAGCTCTTAATACACAAAATTTTATAAGCTATGAAGGGAAATCAATATATTTACTAATGTACACTTTTAAAGTTTTCAAACAGAAGAGTAGATAAAAAGACATGAGAAACTGAAAGAAAATACTTACAAATACTATAACAAAGGGTTAATTTGTATTAAGATTCAAAACACAACCATAGAAAAATAGGCAAGATATACAATGCAATGGCTATTAGACACATGAAAATATTTATCAACTTCACTAGTAATCAGGAATATGCAAATTCACACTAGATACATTCTCTCAGTTGGAACAAATTATTTTAAGATTTGTATGGAATCAGAAAAGACCCTGAATAGCCAGGGGAATTTTAAAAAAGAAAACCATAGCTGGGGGCATCACAATGCCAGATTTCAGGTTGTACTGTGGTCATCAGGACAGTGTGGTACTGGCACAAAAGCAGACACATAGATCAATGGAACAGAATAGAGAACCCAGAAGTGGACCCTGAACTTTATGGTCAAGTAATATTCGATAAAGGAGGAAAGACTATCCACTGGAAGAAAGACAGTCTCTTCAATAGATGGTGCTGGGAAAATTGGACATCCACATGCAGAAGAATGAAACTAGACCACTCTCTTGCACCATACACAAAGATAAACTCAAAATGGATGAAAGATCTAAATGTGAGACAAGATTCCATCAAAATCCTAGAGGAGAACACAGGGAACACCCTTTTTGAACTCGGCCACAGTAACTTCTTGCAAGATACATCCACGAAGGCAAGAGAAACAAAAGCAAAAATGAACTATTGGGACTTCATCAAGATAAGAAGCTTTTGCACAGCAAAGGATACAGTCAACAAAACTAAAAGACAACCTACAGAATGGGAGAAGATATTTGCAATGACGTATCAGATAAAGGGCTAGTTTCCAAGATCTATAAAGAACTTATTAAACTCAACACCAAAGAAACAAACAATCCAATCATGAAATGGGCAAAAGACATGAAGAGAAATCTCACAGAGGAAGACATGGACATGGCCAACATGCACATGAGAAAATGCTCCGCATCACTTGCCATCAGGGAAATACAAATCAAAACCACAATGAGATACCAACTCACACCAGTGAAAATGGGGAAAATTAACAAGACAGGAAACCACAAATGTTCGAGAGGATGTGGAGAAAGGGGAACCCTCTTGCACAGCTGGTGGGAATGTGAACTGGTGCAGCCACTCTGGAAAACTGGGTGGAGGTTCCTCAAAGAGTTAAAAATAGATCTGCCCTACGACCCAGCAATTGCACTGCTGGGGATTTACCCCAAAGGTACAGATGCAGTGAAACGCCAGGACACCTGCACCCCGATGTTTCTATCAGCAATGTCCACAATAGCCAAACTGTGGAAGGAGCCTCGGTGTCCATCGAAAGATGAATGGATAAAGAAGATGTGGTTTATGTATCCAATGGAATATTACTCAGCCATTAGAAATGACAAATACCCACCATTTGCTTCGACGTGGATGGAACTGGAGGGTATTATGCTGAGTGAAATAAGTCAATCGGAGAAGGACAAACATTATATGGTCTCATTTATTTGGGGAATATAAAAAGTAGTGAAAGGGAACAAAGGGGAAAGGAGAAAAAATGAGTGGGAAATATCAGAAAGGGAGACAGAACATGCAGACTCCTAACTCTGAGAAACGAACTAGGGGTGGTGGAGGGGGAGGTGGGCGGGGGCGTGGGGGTGACTGGGTGGTGGGCGCTGAGGGGGGCACATGATGGGATGAGCACTGGGTGTTATTCTATATGTTGGCAAATTGAACACCAATAAAAAATAAATTTATATATATAAAAAAGATACATTCTCTCCCCATTTGGAATGGGCCAAAATAGAAAAAGACTGTAGATTAGTGAGAAATTGTAACAATGAACCTTATTTCTAGACAAATAATTTTAACACCCTGGAAAGATTTTAAAGACAATCTGCCTAGATCCCACTTCAGACCGATTGGTTTAAAACTTCCATGAATATTACCTGGGCATCGAGATTTTTGCTTTGTGTAGTTTTTAGGAGCCTGGCTGATTTCACTGTGTTCAAGGTAAAAAATCATTGGTATATTACTAATTGAGTGTAAACTAATATTTGCTTTGTGTAAGTAGCTATAAAAAATTTTTTTATTCAAACCAAGCTTGGTCAGTTTATTACTTTTCATTATTTCTCTTTAAATTTTAAAATTTCATTGTAGTACTTCTCTAACTTCATTGTGCATATATTGTTTCTTGTTTAAAATAGATTGAGGTGGAACTGATATGCAAAAAACGAGTTGGGACATATGAGTACATCTGTGAAACTATCACCACAATCAAGATAACAGGAACATCCATTGCCTCCAAAAGTTTTCTTATGTCTCTTCCCTTTTTGTCATACTTACACTTACCATGAGATCAAATACCCTCTTACATTTTTTAAATGTACAATTCAATATTGTTAACTATGCTGTGCAGCTCTCTAGAGCTTGTGAAACTAAAATTTTGTACCAATTGAACACCTCCCCATTAGAACTATCAAAATTTTAAATGTACACAGTCTTTGACCCAAGCAATTCTACTTCAAAGCAGCTATCCTACAGAAATAGGATACATATCCAAAGAATATGTAAAAATATTTACAATGTTGTAATAATAAAAATTGATCTGGAAGACAAGGCAAAATGTTATCAGTAAGGGAACTGTTACATAAATTATTGATAAATTCATATAGTACAAAACAATGTGGTAATTAAAAGAACTGAGGCAAATATGGAAGATCACCAAGAAAACATTAAATATAAAATGCAAAATGTCACATAACAAGTAGTCTGACTTCATTTCGTACATAAAAATTTCATATGTATATTTATATAAACAGAAACATCTGGAACGGGGCTTTCCCTGTTATTCTTTTGCATGGCTTAAATTTTAGGGTATATATTAATGTATTATTTTTATAAGATTTAAATAACTTAAATACAGAAAAGAGATAAGGGAGGGATAGAAGAGAAACATGTGCTTCTGCAATGCCCTGCATGTCCCAGAAATATCAGAAGGCCACAGACAGCCACACACCCCCAGACAGCAGGAGCTGGGAAAGGAGCCACAGCCTTTGCCAGTGGGACTAGCAAAGGCTAGTGGACCAGAATGGGACCTAGAGTTTAATATTTTTCCTACAATTGCAATTTCTAATAATGAGTACAGTAGAAGTATATGCATGTAAAATGAAAAGATCACTTATACCAAATCTGGTACCTTTTACTCCTTAACTTTTCTATTTATAGATTCTTCAATGTGCAAATTTTTATAATAGGACCTGAATATGTTGTTTTTTCAATAAAAAGTAAAGCAGCCTAAAGCATTATACAAACTGGGAACTAGGCAACGCTACTTTTCTACCATTTATTTAGCCTCTCAAGTAAATTCGGGAGAAAGCATACTTTGAGGAACAAACAATAGTGTTGCTGGCCATACACTGAGCAACAAATTCCCCCCAAAAGATTGGTTACATTTTCAGATTACATAAAACTGAACAGAAGTCACATAAAAGTTTGATTGCAAAGTTCTTTACAATCAAATATCTTATGACTAGCTAGATGAGCAATGTGTAGTATCATATAATTGTACTCTAGCTGGGCGGGCTCACAGGTACATTTATGAATGAATGAATGAATGAATGAATGAGTTAAAGCTTAAGAGAGCTCCCTTGAGATTTTTAACATTGTCATTTTCCTGTAGGTAAGTTGATGTAATTGTATAATGTCGGCCAATGGTGGTATGAAGTGTTATGATTCAGTAGCATTACTTTATTGTTCTTATCCAATTACCTTTGCTTTTCTCCACTTTTGTTTATGATACCCAAGGGGCAAAAAGAGCTTATAGCTCAAAAACTAAAAAGCTCAATTAGTTTATTTGTGGAATACAGATTCCTCTGTGGAGATGAGGAGACTCTCCGTCACTTTCATGACCTCCTTTGTAATGAAACAAAGGATCATTTTTTGGGGGGGGGGCAATATATAAATATACAAGTGACACACAACTCAAGTAATCCAAGTACTTAAAGTATGTTCATGACTTATCTTGCAGTATTTAAGAAAACACAGTGCAAATTCTACTAAGTAGAAATTTTTTAGGTGATGCAACTTAACATATCTTATGATTTCTAACAGTGTTTTTTTTTTTAAGGACAAAACTCTTTTGTCATGGAGACATTTTTTTTAAAGTTAACCCACATGAATGCAACACCACATGTATTAACTTAAAGACTTTCTCAAGAAGGTGGTAGTAACTTTGCTTTCTAACTACTGCCATTCATTTGAATATATAAAAAGTGACCATTTTTCCCATTTTTTTAAGGATTCTGATGAACACAAATAACACTGTTCTATCACAATCTTCTCCATCTCTTTCAGTATAAACTTAGCCAAAGAGCACACTCTCATAGTGCCTTCCAAAAATGAACATTGAATTCCTTTGTTTAGAAATGCTCCCTGTTTATTTAGTTTCTTACTCAAATGAAGAAAACCAAACAAGAGAGTAAATAGGAGGACACAACAGCAAGGCCTGAAGGCCCTCTGTGTCCTGAGTTTCTTGACAGAGGGACAGAATAGGCAACAGGCAGTAAAGATAGAAGCCTGGACATCAGCCTGGCCCACGGCCGCCTCGCCTTCTGTGTGGCCCAGAGTGAACTATTTCTCAGCTTTTCCACCAATGAAATAAGGATCACACTACCTGCACCTCCATACCCAAAACCCGAGTAAGGGGAAAGGAATTTAATTAACTGTAATTGATTGTAAAGTACATCAAATTCCTGCAATGAAAAATCATATAACTCCCAATTACCACTTAGAAGAACTCTTTAACCAATTAAGGTGGTTGTGTGTGTGTGTGTGTTTAATCAGCTCATGAAAGATTATTAAGGAACTGAATGCCACAAAAGTAGTCTTTAACAAAGGTTTTAAAGTTTCAAAATGTCTCTGCAGCGAATCCCTTTCCAGACGGGGTAATCTAAAACATGCCAAGGACAGAGCCTGTGGGGTCTCCTGGGAAGCCTTGTGGAATTTCTGATGTGATTCTTTGAAATTCTGATGTGCTTCTGCTCACTGTGGAATAGAGTTTTGGTCACTGCAAAGCTGGGGGGTAACTTCACTTTTCATGGCCTGAGAGATCTCAATTTGCAGATACGTAACAGAGCAGGAGAGTAACTAGCAAGACCCCTGGCTCACATGAAAGGTGAAATAAACACCAGTGTTTCACGAATTTGATCAAAGACAATAAAAAAAAAATTAGGCACCACCCTCACAACATGGTGGCTGGGGGAAGAGAATGAATGTGTGGTAATGCCCAGTTGTGATCATATGATGTCACTCAGCAGCCAGCATTAGCCATTCTCCCCTGAGTGACACACGTCTGGACAATATCACCATCCCCCAGGACTTGGGAACAACGACTGCAAAGATTTAACATTTAAGAATGATACCGCATTTGTGAATTTACATTAAAAACCCCTCTTTCCCTGACTTCATCATAGCTGGTTCCTTATGGTTTTAGGGTGTAGGAGCTTTCAACTGGAAGGAACCTTACTTTAAAAATAAACATTGTTCTCTTTTTGCTTCAAACTTTCCTATCTTTCTTTAATTAATCTTTTTTATCTACTGGCTAGTTGCATAAAATTACCAAATAAAATGTTACTTTAAGATTAAAAAAAAAAAAGGCTGATGAATCAATCTGTTTGTAAGCTGGCAAACTAATATTTAAGGAAAGACTTCTATTGGAATAATATTGGAATTTTGATCTAAAAATATTGCTTTGGGGGATGGCTGGGTGGCTCAGCGGTTGAACATCTGCCTTTGGCTCAGGTCGTGATCCCAGGGTCCTGGGATTGAGTCCCATATTGGGCTCCCCATAGGGAGCCTGCTTCTCCCTCTTCCATTGTCTCTGCCTCTCTCTGTGTGTCTCTTGTGAGTGAATAAATAAAATCTTAAAAAAAAAACTTGCCTTGGTTGTACTAACTGGAATGGGAGGCAGCTACTTTCTGATTAGTTATTAAGAGGTCATATTCTTTCATGAATAAAAAGACAAAAACAGGCACAATGCTCCACATGCTCATTCATGCCCCTGGCTCCAGAAGCAGTACTTCGATTTTTAATGAATAATGTGAGCTTCAGTCCTTTATTTCCAACTACGGTATGGGCATTTCTATTTGGGTATTTCGTTCTCTTCAAACTCAATCTGATCCAAACCCAAGCCTCCTCATAAACTGACCTGCTTCCTTTCCTAGCCATTTCTTTGCTGCTTCCAAGATACTTCCAAGGACAGTATCCTATTTAAAGCCCCCAGCACACTCTGATCACTGCAACCCCCTGGTTACTGGTCTTCTGTCTCTTCCCAGTCTGATTCATTATGTAGACCACCTACTGCTGGACTCAACTTTCTAAATCCCTGCTTTCATCATCCTGATCCCCTGGCTGGGCTCTGATCAAAATCCCAGGTGTAGAAATAGGCATCCTGCAAGGAGGAGACACACCTGGGAAGATGGCCCTGGGGATTAACCCCAGATGCTTCCATTATTGCCTCAAGGACCCAGGAACAAGACCAGCTGAGATGAAGCACTTCAGAGTAGCGGCAGACATCTACAAGCCCGCTTGCTAATAATCTCCCATCTGAGCCTGGAGGTAATGCCAGAGTAGTATTGACATCTTATCCTCAAGTGACAAGGAAATGCCTATAAGGGAGATAGAGCATGATTCTAGACCCAGTCTCTGTGATCCCTCCAAACTACCTAAAATCTTAACTAGTCACATTCTTGGCATCACTCTATAGCCTCCTCAATTTTCTCCTGGATTTATTTATCCTATAGTATTAAGTTCCATACCCAATCCTTCTCCAATCCACATAGTAATGGATTTCAATAGGCTTGAAACCTTGTGTCCAGAAATTCATTCTTCAGTTTCATGATAGGTATAATGTGTATGAAATGCAGATCTACTTATAGTTACAACTGTTCAACATTTTTTCTCACTTGACTGAAGAGTAACCCATTTGTATTAACTTATAATACTATAATACTTGTGACTAATCCACATTTCCAAACAAAATAAAATTCTGCAACTCTCCTCCTATTTCATAAAGGGGTTCTTTGTGAATGTAACTGGTTGAGTAGTAAAACTTCCACATTTTACAAAACTTCACAGAATCAGCGTGGGAGGCACCTTAACAAACTATCTTCCCCAATTGCTGGAATCGATCCAAAGCAAAACATTTTAATTGTGAGATTTTAAAGCAGCCCTGGCCAGGGGAAAAATAATACCCATAGAAAGCTAGCATATACAGCAATAAAATTGCATATCTACATGCAGAAAGGGAACAGGAAAGGGAGAGGGTAAGAGAAGGTGGGAAAGATGTCAAGAGCAGAAGGAATGACTGGCTCACAGGGAGGAAAAACTGCTCTCAAGGAGCTGAGCATGAAGAACAGCAGAGCCTGGCCCTTTGGGAACCCATTCTCTCCCCGTCATACCTCCTGAGCAGAGGGTAGAGAGACAAGCCTGTACTCACTGGCTAGGCACTCTGCAAGACATAGAAGTGAGTTTAATACGGTCTTTCCATTTGAGTAGCTGACAAGACAGACAAGCTGAACCATAAAGATAGCAGAAGAAAGAATGTGTATCTTGCTAAGGAAGCTGAAAAGGTGCTTTATTGCTTCTTTTAGAATTCGGGTACAGAGTCATCTGTTATGTGTGTGGGGGGAGGAAGAAGTTGGAAGGTTAAAAAGTAAAAATGCAAAGTCTTCATTAGTTTAAAAATCAAATTGTATTCTAAAAATCTAGATTAAAAGAATATATGCATATATAAAACTTGTAAGTTGAAATGAATGTATGTCAAAGCCAAATAATTAAATATAAATTCCCTTTACTTACATGCCAAGATCTGAGCTCATAGCTCTGGATAAATAACAAGCTATAGTTCATTGACCTGTTTGGGTATTAATGAGCTCATCAAATTTTTTTCAACAATTACAGACATTGCTGTACTTGGAAAATGGTAAGTAGAAAGTCAGGTCAACATTAACATTTTTCTACTAGTGTAAGTCTACATTTAAGGCATAAGTCTGCAATTAAAATGTCAGGTGTATTTATTTTGAGATTACCTAGAGACATTCAATTTTGCATTTCATAGACTTTTAATATCCTTTTGTGTCCCCATATAAAACATTTATCTGTGTCAAAAAAAGCTTGAAATCATTTGTAGATATACTTTTTCTTTTATTGGCTATGTTAAGAATATCTACCTGTGGGAACTATAATAATTCCAAGCAATTTACTGTCTGGCCAAAAGTATCACATTTGCACATGATTTATTGATGAATAACTTGTGCAAGCTTAAGTAGCACTTCATCAATAAATGTTTTCCTTAGCTGTTCTGGGACAGAAATAGTGCATCCCTTTTTGGCCTAATTTATATGGACTTATCCTAAATAGTCGAAAAACTCAAGATAGTTATCCAATAGTTAGGCTATTACGAGAAACTCTCATTGCCATGTTCACTGGGAGGATATTATTAAGGATGTCATTCACTACCACACTCACTGTCTGCTTCATTAAGTCCTCAGGGAGAAAATTCTTTCTGCTCTTAGTACCAGGATCAGTTACACACATTGGCAACTGGGCTATTTTTACCTCATGATGGTAAAAGTCTTTCCCTCATGGTATTAACTCTTTATTTCCCTCCTTTTATTGGTTGCTAGAAAATTTAAAGCAAAAGCTGAAGGCCAGCTTTGCAAGTCCAGAAGACTCCACACCATATGTTGTCTATAATAATAATAATATGTAATAGAAGTCATTATTATTACTAACGAGTACTGAGTACTTTCTGCTAAGCACTTTATATGTGTCAGATCTTTTTCATAATAATCATAAAACATGAGAACCTTTGTTTTTGCCAACTTGACCAATGAGAAAACAAACTGAAACTCACTGAGGTCAGTCAAATACCTCAAGGCTACTGGGCCAGTAAGTGGCGGACGCCTGACCCAATTAGAATCTTTCTAACATGGAAAGTCATGCTTCTAACTGCTCTGGTAGTGCGCCTCCTGGTCTATCCATGCGTCTTTCCTGTTGACTCTTTATTTCCTTTGACTAATGAAATAAAGTTAACAGACCAGAATTCTTTGTATAAACACCAGGACTCCCATTTGGCTCAAGTTGCTCAAGTGCTAGGTGGCAAAATTCTCTGATGCATTTCCCTCCTCCCCCCCCCCCCCCCTGCAGAGTGACATGTGCTTTATGAGTACAGGAGAGATGGTGGGAAGATCCACGGTCCTTCCTACCATCAGGAAGGTCTTCTGAGTCTGGACATTGGTGCTGTGCATGCTAGGCTGAACCACTATGTTGACTGCATGATTTGTATGCAAAGACACCCACCAAGGGCATGTGCCTGACCATGGGGGCTGACCTCCAGCCTGTGCTCCAGATAGTTTCCAAATTCCTAGGATAGGAATATTCAAGATCCCAGAATAAGATCTCCAAATTCTTAGGAATTCTTGAAATGATAATCATTCCATGTTTTTTCCCAAATTGTATTTATATATTTTTAGGTGATAATGATGATCCTAAAAGTTTTCCATAATAATAAATAGTATATCATTTTTTGTGATAGATATGCTAAAAATTTCAGAGGTTTACTATTAAAAAAAACCTCAAACATATCTATTGCAATAACATGTAAAAGTGATCTCCACTAAAAGAGGGAAACATGACCATGAAATAAATGCCAAATCAAAGCCATTTTAAAAATTGAAGTTGATATAAAAATATTTACTATTTAAAAGATATTATTCTTAAGATGAAATTTTAAAACAAAGCATTTAATAACTAGGCTTTCAAAAGCATAGTACCTAAGGTGGGCATTAAGATTTGCTTCACAGAAGCTCCCATCCTTTTTTAATGATGAAAATCTTTGATTTGCTTGCCTGGATCCTGGTCTGGCCATTGAAATCTATGTTGCAGTGGAGAATTAGAATACTTTTTCCCAATTTCTTGATTAATTTTTCTTGGGATTCAGGAAAACATAGATTTTTTTCCCTGAGAAATACAAGGAATTGCAGCTGGGACCATGCTAAGAAAGGGGGCATATTTTTCTTCTAAAGCAACTTTTTCAGCTACAAAGCTGTGTCCATGCAGAGGACGTTTATTGAATTCACAAAAATGTATGTATAAACTATTTTACCTGTCAGCTTTGAAGGACCTCAAGGGCACCAGAAAAGTAGCCTTAAGTAATTTAGGAGCCACATAAATATCTTTACATATTGCAAAGCCACTGGCAAATGCCCTTGATTCACTTGATCATGTAGAAAAACTGGAGGAAACTATTAGTTAAGTAAAAATGTTTTTAAGAGTACTTCTCAACTATTGCTTTAGTCCTGGCCTACCTAGACATTATCAATATCAGTTATCCACTGATATTAATCTGGGTTTTGGCAAATCATTTTCCCTGCCCTGCCCCCATTCAAGTCTTAAATGCATTACACAGGCCATTATTATGTAACATGTGTTTACACATATTATGTTGAGAGTAATGAAAAGGGACTGATATATTTTAAGTATCTACAATGTACCAAACACTATCCACATCTTTCAAATATGCTTTACCAACCCTGAAGTAATCCTATAGGACAGGTATTAACCTATTTTCCTATTTTATATATATATATGACAGGTATTAACCTATTTTCCATAGGTTAAGAAAAATAAGGCTCAAAGCTATAATCAACAGCCATACTGTTGGTAAGTAACACAGCCTAGAAATTATAGTCCAACTTTAAAACAAATCCATGCTCTTGATGCCACAGCATACTGCAAGGTGTAAAATGATGGCAAGTCATAATAGCTGCTGGCTACCATGGCCCAGGGGAAAGGGTTGGTACCAGGCAGACCGGCTGCTCCACGAGGACTAACCGTGCTATCCTCAGGGTAATAAGACCTTCCCCTGTGCACACAGGGTAATAAGACCGTTCCCCATGCACATTTAAATAATAACAGGAGTTTTTACTACTCTTATTTGAAAAAATATATATATATAATCAATTTGGAAGTAGAATATACATTTTTAGGAAAGGAATTAAAAGAATCATTGTAAACACAATACAAAGAAGTTTGTCTTACCTTTAAATATTTCACCAGTTTCTGAATTTGCCAATATTCAGATGGCAAATCTGCATTTGCTTCCTGACGATGATCAGGTGGTTCTTCATCTTCCTCATTCTCTGAGGAGCTGTCACTAAGAATTTCCTCAATCTTCTCAGCACTCTTACTAAGAACAGTAACAACCACCACATATAATAAACATATTTATGCTACAAAATGGATGTGGTTATAATCATTAATATTTCAGCAATATGAGCATAAGCAATGTATAAGGTACCAATACCTTCTGAGTTCTAAAGATCTTTGTTAAGATCTAAGCAAGGAGATGAATAAATCCCTGTCTCTGTACCAGGTGCAGTTCATTATTATTGCTTTGCATGCAATAATAATAAAGAAAATAGTAAGAAATGAACAAAGGCATTAAGTATATGTCCTATGGCTGTGCTGTACAAAAAGGCAGCCACAAGTCATAGAAGTTAAATATCTTCTGGTTATTTATGTTTATATTTATTTAAATTTATTTATTGAATCATGTTTATATTTATCAAATTGAAATGAAATACAATTAAAAATTCAGTTTTTCAGTCAAAATTTCACATTTCAAGCACTCAACACTCACCTACTATACCAGAAGCTCAGATAGAAACCATTTCTATCATCAGAGAGAGTTCAATTGGGCAGCACTGCAAATGCCCACAGGAAGGGTGTCTCTTTTATGAAAGGGAGTACACTTTGTTCCTCACTGCTCTAGAAGCTTCTAACTCAACATCAGGGCCATGGATACCAGCAAGTTCACTCAAGCTTTCATCACCATATCTAATTCATTCTCATTTTCTCTTTCGCTCCATCCTCTCTTCCCTCCAATCCCCCTGTGTGATCTCTTCTCTCAATGTCTTTCCTCATTCTGTTTTGAAGCAAAGGAGAAAGCATATTTCTAATAATTGCACAGAAGTAACTTTCAAGTTTTATTAATTTTTAAAAAGATCTTCTGTTTATTTATTTGAGAGAGAGCATGAGCAGGGGGTAGGTAGAGCAGGTGGGAGAAGCGGACTCCGTGCTGAACAGGGAGCCTGAAGTGGAGCCAGGGCCTGATCCCAGGATTCTGGGATCATGACCTGAGCTGAAGGCAGATGCTTAACTGACTGACTCACCCAAGTGCCCCTGAGTTTTATTAATTTTTAAGATTATTATTTTTTTTGAAAGGTGCTTTTGCACAGAGAGTCATGCAGAATGATGCTCCTGTGCTGTCTGGGCTGCAGTGGAGTGAAACTGAAATCCTGAACTGAAGTGCCTGTTCCAATTCATCAAGCCACATGATCAAGCCATTTCAGTTTAATGTATTCTCTTATCCAACAAATATCAGGAACCTGGTTCGGTTCCAGAGCAAAATCTGGTAGATAAGGCTTACTTAAGAACCAATGTAAATTTAACTCAAAGGTCCCAGATTGAAACATATACTAAATAACCTATATCCTCCAGAGAATCCCTAAATGTACTTTCCCTTAGCCTAGCAAGCTCCTGGAGTTAAGAGCAAGGTGCACTGGGTTGACCCAATCACTCCCAAATCATGTTAAAAAAAAATCAGTACCTCAAAGGAAAGCTGTTCTCTTTTTCCAATGATGAACCCTTTGACATATAACCTTAAATGGCTTTCCCTATTTTATGAGGTTCCCTTCCGGTCCTGCCCCATAGCAACCATACATTTGGGAGGTAAAAATAAGTAAATCTCATTGTTTCACTGACCTATGAACTCCACCTTAAGAAATACTTCTCTACTACATCATTATATCCACTTAAGAAGAGACATAGAGAAGTTCACATTTTTATCAGAGTAATGGTTGTTGCTTGGATATACTACCCCTTTACCCTTATCTATTACTCTAGAATTCTCTGACTCACTAAAATTTGACTAAAAATTGAAACATGTAAGGCCAAACATTTAGTTTAGGAAAGATGAAGTAGATCTTAAGTACATAAAAATCCTGGATATTATATATAAAACAAACACGATAGGACTCTGACAGGTTGAAAGGAGAAGAAAGACTATTTAGGGATCTACAGACTTGAGGAGCAACACAATGGTGAGTTCCTTGGGTTTTTTTGTCTCGTGTATTCCAGATTGGGTACTAGAGAAGTAGTGATGCAGAAATATCAGTGGGCACAGGAAAAAAAGCGCCTAGGAAAAGCCTGCTCTTTCTACTCAGAGGACCAGAAAAGGAACAGCTTAACAAGATAGAAAACTTTTAGGCAACAGATGATCTATTCTAGTCAACACCACAGAAAACACTGTGGCTCACCCCCACTTCTGCTAACAATGCTAAGAGAAGAGTGTTCTACCTTTATCAGACTACAACAAAACTCCCTAATCCCTGTGTCAGAAGAGACCTAATGGAGAGTCAGGATTTCCACCAACCCCAACCCCCACTGACAAATAAACAGAGTCTCTTCCTCTCTGTTATCTACAGAGACCTAGTCAGAGCTTGAACTTCCATTACCAGTTAAAAATGATGAGAAGCCCCTTGCTCACCTCCCCAAGTTGTCAATGAAGGCCTAATTGAAAACTTGTAATTCCTTCTCTAACCTGAGGAGACAATACACATCTTATTCCACCAATGTGATGTAGGAGGAAGCCTGCTAAAACATAAAATTTAAATAAGATTCAGAAAAATTAAGAGAATCATAGAATCTCAAACATTATTAAAACCTAAAAATTACCCATTCTTTTACCATGCTCCAAAAGGTAATAGATAAAAAAGACATTCATGGAAGAAAGGGTTAGAGAGAATGGAGAGAAAGAAAACCAAAACCAAAACAAAAACAAAAACAATGAACAGAAAAAAATATATATATATAATGACAAACTTAAGCCCTAACATAATAATGACATTAAAGGTAAAAGATCTAAATACACCAATTAAAAGAATTTAACTTACTGTACCAAAAAGAAAAAGAAAAGAGAATCAACCAAGTGCTACCTACATGGAACTCATTTCAAATGTAATGATATAATATCATTAGTTTGAAAGAAAAAGAGGAAAAAAACCCACCATGTAAACAATCAAAAGAAAGCAGAAGTGTCTATAAAATAATCCGATTAGGTAGACATCAATAAAAAGAAAATGACAAGGCACATAGAGGAACATTACATAATGACAGAGACATATCAATCCCAAATATGTACACACCAAACAGCAGAGCTGCAAAATGCATAAAGCAAAAATAGAACTAAAATGAGAAACAGAAAAATTATACTTAGAGACATCAATACTACTCTCTCATCAATTTGTGGAACAACTGGACTGAAAATAAGCTAGGATATAGAAGAAATCAACACCACCAAACAATATGATTTAATCCACTTTTACAGAATACTCCAACAGCAGCAGGCTCTACATTCTTTTAAGCACCCAAAGACTCTATACCAAGATAGTGTGGCCACACAAAACCTCAACAAATTTAAGAGAACTAAAATTATATAGTGTGTGCTCATTGCCCATAATGAAATCAAACAAAAAAATCAATAACAAACAGAAGAGGAAAAATCTCCAAGAGTCTGGAAACAAACAAACAAAAAATGCACTTGGGTCAAAGAAGCGAGCCTCAAGGGAAATTTAAAAAAAAAAAACCACACTGAACAGAAATTAAAATGAAAATACAACATATCAAAAACTTTTGTACACAGATAACAGCTAACACAGTGCAGAAAGGGAATTATATAGCACTAAATGTTTGCATGGGAAAATAGAAGTCTCAATTCAATAATCTAAACTTAAGTCTAAAGAAACTAGAAAAAAGAATAAAGTAAACCCAATGCAAACAAAAAAGGAAATACTAAAGAGCAGAAATCAATAAAATTAAAACAGAAAAACAATTTGAAAAATCAGTAACAAAGAGCTGCTTAAAGAAAAGATCAATAAAATTGACAAAACTCTAGTATAACTGACAAGAAAAAGAAAAGACACAAATACCAGTACCAACGATGAAACATGGGATATCACTACAGATCCTGCAGACAACAAAAGAATAATAAGAGAAAACTATGAACAACTATACACACATTTGACAATCTAGATAAAATGGACCGTTCTTTTAAAGTATAAACTATCACAACTTGCCCAATATGAAACACATAATTTGAATAGCACAATTATTAAGAGAATTTAATTCACAATTAAAAAACCCAAAGCAGAAGTCTTTAGACCCAGATAGTTTCACTGTAGAATTTTACCACACAGAAGAACACCAAATTTTATATGATCTCTTCTAGAAAATAGAATAGGAGGGAACTCATTTTACAAAGCCTGATATCAAACCAAAGACAGTAAACAAAAACAAAAACCAATACAATATCTCTCAAGATTGTGGATGCAAAAATTCTTAACATAATATTAAGCACCTATTTAACATAATATTAAGCACCTAATTCAGCTACCTATAAATAGGATGAGTGCACTATGACCAAGTGGGGTTACTACAGAGCTGCAAGGCTGATTTGGTATTCAAAAATCAATCAGTGTAATCAACCACACTAACAGCCTATAGAAGAAAAATGACATGATTATACAATTGATGTAGAAAAAAGATTTGATCAAAATGAACACCCAAATGTGAATAAAAATGTTCAGAAAACCAAGAACAGAAGGGACCTTTATCAACTTGATAAAGAATATTTGTACAAAAACCTACACCATCATCATACTTAATGGTGAAAGACTAAATACTTTCCCCTTAAGATTGAGAACAAACAAGGCTATTGTTCACTTTAATCACTGCTGACCAATACAGCACTGGAACTTCCACTTCTAGTTGTAAATCTAAGAAAAAATGCACAATACTTGTATGCTGAAAACCATAAAACATTAGTGAAAGTAATCAAATACTTAAATAAACCGAGATATACAATATTCATGGATTGGAAGATTCTACATAGTAAAAATATCAATTCTTCCCAAATGAATATAGATATTTAATGTAATTTCCAAGAAAATCATCAGTGATCTTTTTCTGTTAGAGATATAGCAAGATTATTCTAAAATTTATGCAGAAAGGAAAGGAACTAGAATAACTAAAAGCAATTTTTGAAAAAAAAAAAAAAGAATAAAGTGAGAGAAATCACTTTTCCAGACTTCAAAATTTACTATACAGCTATAGTAATACAGATTGTGTGGTGGTGGTGAGGGGCTAGATGAAAAAAAAAAAAAATCAGTGGAATAGAACAGATACCCAGAATAGCCCCACATATGTACACCGAACTGATTTTGAAGAAAGATACAAAAGTAATTCAATGGTGGAAAGATAACCTTTTCATTAAATGGTGCTGGAGAAATTGGACCTCCACTTTAAAAAAAAAAAAAAAAACAACTAAATCTTGACCAAAGTCTCACACTAAAAATGAGAAAAAGAAAAAGGCCATAGGCTTTATAATGTAAAACTATAAACATTTTTAGAAAAAATAGGTGATAATCTTAAGGACCAAGGGCTTCATGAGGACTTCTTAAACATGACATCAAAAATACAACCCATACAGGAACCTGGGTAGCTCAGTCAGTTGAGCATCCGTCTCTTGGTTTGGGCTCAGGTCACAATCTCAGGGTTGTAAGATTGAGCCCTGCACAGGGTCTGCCTGCTTGAGACTCTCTCCCTCTCCCCTTCTCTTCCCCATGCACTCTCTCTCTCTTTATCTCTAAAATAAACATATAAATCTTTAAAAACAAAAACAAAACAACCCATAAAAGAAAACATTGATAAATTGAACGTCATCAATAGTAAAACCTTATTCTATGAGAGAGACTCTATAAAAACGATGAGGAAACAACTTACAGGGAGAAGGAAATATTTGCATACTACATATTCAATCAAGGATATCCAGAATAAAGAACTCTCAAAACTCAACATTTAAAAAGTGATCATAATAAACAAAAGACAAAGAGACATTTCACTAGAGAATATATATGGATGGCAATAAGCCCATGAAAAGATGTTCAACATCACTAGCCATTAGGGAAATGCTAAGACCATGATGAGATAATACTATACATCTTGTAGAATAGCTCAAAACCAAAACCAAAAAAAAGTTTGGATGCAAAGGCAAGGATGAGGAGAAACTCAGTTTCCCCTAAGTGTTTGATGGGAACTAAATGGTACAGCCAGTCTGGAAAAGTTAGATAGTTTCTTAAAAAGCTACACAATTATTATGTGTCAGCAACTGGACATTTATCTTAGAGAAATGAAAACTTCATCCATATAAAAGCCTTATTATGATTGTTCATAGCAGCTTTATTTTTAATATCCAAAAGCTGCAAACAATGAAAATGCTCCCAATAGGTGAATAATTAAATAAATGATGGTACAACCACACCATGGAATGCTACTCAGCAAAAATAAATAAATAAATAAATAAATAAATAAATAAATAAATAAATAAATAAAAATAAAAAATAAAAAAAACGCACTATGAACATATGCAACAACTTAGATGGATCTTAGGGGTATTATAGTGATGAAAACAAAGTCAATATCAAAAGTGTATAATTCCATTTACATGATATTCCCAAAATGATAAAATTATAGAAGTGGATAACAGGTTAATGGTTGCCAGGAGTTAGGATTATAGGGAAGAGGTGTGGGCATAACTATAAAGAGGTGGCAAGAGCGGCTTCCCAGTGGTGATGGAACCCTTCCACACACTGACTGACATGGTCATCACACACATCTACATGGAATAAAGTGATAGAAAATGATACATGCACATTATATCAATATCAGTCTCCTGGTTTCGGTGCTATAGTATAGTTATGCAAGATGCAACCACTGGGAGAAGCTAGGTGAAGGGTATGAGACTCCTCTGTACTATATTTGCAGCATTCTGTGAATCTGTAATTATTTCAAAATAAAAAGTTTTAAAAATTGTCAAATAAATCAAATAATTTATTATGTTGAACCCGAGAATATAGGATTAATGTAGTAGGGTGTCTTAAAGTTTCTTCTTTTTCTGCGTGCACAAACTTTATAATGTGAAATGTCTGCATTTCTTCCCACTACTACCCCAAACTCACTAACAAAAGTAGCTGACCCTCCTCCACATATGCCACTTTTGTTGTCAAAATAAAAATGGAGTCAGAAGTTTACTAGCCTTCTATTGATGGCTGTTTTTTAAAATATTTTATTTATTCCTGAGACACAGAGAGAGAGAGAGAGAGAGGCAGAGACACAGGCAGTGGAAGAAGCAGGCTCCATGCAGGGTGCCCGATGTGGGACTCGATCCCGGGACTCCAGGATTACGCCCTGGGCGGAAGGCGGCCCTAAACCGCTGAGCCACCCGGGCTGCCCTGATGGCTGTTTTAATGAGAAATAACATCTATCACGTTAGGATTGGCAGTGCCACGAGTGATGAGTAAAATGAGGCTCAGGAAGATGACTTACCCTTGCTGTGATAGGATTGTTCAAAAGTAAGAGATCAGCAAAGAGCCCAGTTCTCCTATCACTCAACTCATGGCAATTAGCATTAAATTCATTTGTTTACAGAGAGTTAACTAGTACCAATAGATGCCTGTGTTTCAAGGAACTCTTCACTAAAAGGATATCTTGTAAATATATTCAAAGAAATTCAGTATTATCATTTTTATAACTAGTCAATACTAGTTGGGTCCAAGGGTCCAGTAGAGGACCCGATGTAATGATAAGAACACCAGAAATTTGCATGCTAACTAGCCCACTGGGTAAAGGGTGGCTTTAAAGGATGGCTCCTTTTAATAGATACGTACCGAACTAACTGTGCTCTTCCAGGTGAAACAGGTGGTCCTGACCTTTCAAGTCTTCCTCCATGTTTTTCCTCTTGAGTGTCTCTTAGTAAGCTTTTGTGCCTAAAAATATATTAACATTTTAAAATTAACTTATTGTGGATTGATAGGAAATTAAAAATAGAAATGTACATAAAGATTTAATCATTTTCATGCACCCGTGTGACATGTTTTCCTAATACAGAAAATAACTGTATGAGTTCCAGCCTCATCTGACACCTGGGATGTCCCTTCAGTCTTTCAGGCACATTTTGGCCAGTATTTCTTTTATAAGGACCAAGTACTAGGAACTGTCACTCTGCAGGCCCCTTCACTCGGAGCCTTCTACTCTGGGCACATCCTGCCCTGGGTGAAAGTTGCCTGGTTACTTCCCTTCCCCACCCGACCCTGCCACAGGGCCTGGATCTGGTTTTCCAGGGATTCCCAGGTTTAGCGTGGTCCTTGGCACATAGCGGGTTTTCATTACATAGTGGATAGGTAAACTCATAACTGAAAAATGCCAGCACGTGGGAAGAGCAGTATTTTAAAATTCACCTTCCAGCATAACAGAGCAGCCTGTGTTTTTGTCATTTTCACACTCCTTCAGACAGGAGTCACAGAGATCAAACACCTCAAAATTGATGAGATTTAGAGGAGCAAAAGCATCTCCTTTTTCCCCAGGACTCCTTCCATCTGCTCTCTGGGTTTGCTGGCAACATGTACTCACTCCGTGGTTCTCAGAATCCCTGCAAGTGAGGGTCCCCTGTGACCAGCTGGGAGCCACTTCTTGCTTTACCCAATCGGGGACTGCATGGAACATTAAAAATAGGCTGAAATTTGTAAGCTATATGCTAATTTAAAAAGTCCTTGGCATCTCCGACTGCCGGCTTTTATGAAACACAGGGCCTTAATCTGTGCTTAGGTACCTATTTATAGACATCCCTAAGTGGAACTCGTTTTGTATGTCAGACATTCTTTAAATTAGTGTCCGCTTCACTTAAGCCTGTTAATATTTTGGAGGCTCTAGCCTTTCTATGGTATTTACTTAAAGTTCTGTTAATAGATAAGATGCTGTCTCTATCAAGATTTTCCTGATTCACTTCACATAATTTTAATCATTCTAAATTCACCTAGCACTTAACTTCTTCAGGTCCCTACCACTGCGTTTACATTGCCCGTGAGATTCCTCCATGTCTTTTATCATCTTTTTCACATGATATTAGCCCTGACCTACCAACTGAGTCAATGGTGCTCTTGCCTTCCCTTCTGGTGCCCACACATAAGCCGTATTCACGCCAAATACTTCTACTTGGAATATGAAGAGCAGAGAGGGACTGACTTGTATTATGGAGGGACATGTCAACATCTACTCTGGACTTTCTCCCATGACATAAACTAACAACTAGGCAAATGTGGTTACTGAGGATGTATCGGAGAAGCCCTCGTGCAAATTTCTACATACTCTTTGAAATCAACAGTGGCCTTCCAGTTTAAACTTGGCTCTAATCTCTTGGTCATTTGAGTCTTCCCGAAGTTAATTTGGTTCTTCTCTAGTATATTCTTGCTTGAAGCAAGAAAAGCTTTGGGAAGGGCATCTGCTTCTTCCTTCTTAGGTACCTCCTTAGGCTCTTCATTTTCTTTTTTCCATTCTTCAGTGAATCTAATATCCTTTTGGTACAAAAAAACAGTAATTTTTTACAATGACATCACTTCTGAATTATTTTGTGCTATCTGAAAATTAAAAAGTGATAACTTCAGAAAATGAAGTCTCTGATGCCTCTAACTTGTGTTGCTTAGTGACACACACTAGAGAAGGGCCACTCAGGACTCAGGTCTCTACTGGAGTGACGTTGCCAGAAATGTGATGTTCCTAAGCTCCCCTCCCCACTGCAGCACACACAGATACAACAGCAGGGTTAGACCTACTCACTCTTCACTACTGCCAGACAGATCTAAACTCAAGGGCTGACTGGGTGGCTCAGTGGTTGAGTGTCTGTCTTTGGCTCAGGGTGTGATCCTGGGGTCCCAGGATTGAGTTCCACATCAGGCTCCCTGCAAGGGGCCTGCTTCTCCCTCTGCCTATGTCTATGCCTTTCTCTGTGTGTCTTTCATGAATAAATAAAATATTTTAAAAAATATCTAAACTCAGATGCTATATTGACTGGGACACATCATGTATAAATTTCTGAAACAAAGGATTAAAAGGATATTTTGCAGTTAGCCAGAGATAAAAGACACATGACAGAGGAAGTCATTATATTTAAAAGACACATGACAGAGGAAGAAATATAATGATTAAAAAAGACTTATCAGAAACAATGCAAGCCAAAGGAAAAGAGAATGACATCTTTAAAATATTTTTTTAAAAAAAGACCTGCCAACCCAAAATTCTAAATAGAGATTTAAAAAAAAAAAAGCTTTCAGGGATCCCTGGGTGGCGCAGCGGTTTGGCGCCTGCCTTTGGCCCAGGGCGCGATCCTGGAGACCCGGGATCGAATCCCACGTTGGGCTCCCGGTGCATGGAGCCTGCTTCTCCCTCTGCCTGTGTCTCTGCCTCTCTCTCTCTCTCTCTGTGACTATCATAAATAAAAAAAAAAAAAAAAAAAAGCTTTCAAAAATAAGGGCAAAATAAAGACTTTCATAGATGATCAAAACCAGAGAATTCTCGTTCACTTCCGGAAGGCCTGTGCTAAAGAAATGGCGATAAAGTTCTTCATTCAGAAGGAATAACATACCAGAAAGAGGACTATACCACATCTATACAAAGAAATGAAAATCTGTAGAAATGGTAAAAATATAAAAGACTCTTCATATTATTTTTAATCATTCTAAAATGTAATTGATTCTCTAATGTAAAAATAGTATCATTGTGTTGAGGGGTTAATAGTATACAAAAGTAAAATGCATGACAACAGTGCCAAGGGTAGGGAGAGGCACTGAAAGTTACTGTGGTAAGTTCTTAAAGTCTTTGTGAAATGGTAAGACAGTATTTAAAGGTGGGTAGGATAAATTAGAGATATACATTATGAGCCCTAGGGCAGTCACCATGAAACTTTTAAGAAGTATAACTGACAAAAAGCATAAATAAAACAATCATTTTTAAAGGCTCAATTAATATGAAAAGGGCAGGAAAAGAGGGAAAAACTAACAAAGAACAAATGAGACAAAAAAGAAACAAGTAGCAAGTTGGTAAATTTAAATTCAAATCAATCCTTAGTTACATTAAATAAAAATGATTTAAAACTTCAGTTAAAAGAAACTGGATTGAATTGGATGAAAAAGGTATTTAAAAACCCACTTTCCATACAACCAATAATCAAAAAATGCAGGAATGGTTACATTAAAATCAAACAAAATGGACTTAAAAACAAAATATTATCAGACCTAAAAAGGGAGACATATAATGACAGTCAACACAACTCTTATTGTATATTCACCAAACAACAGAACTTCAAAGTACATTTAGAAAAAAATGTAACTAAAAAGAAAAATATATAAGCCCACAATTATGAGACTTCAAAAACTCCTCTTTCAGTAATCAATAAAATAAGCACACAAAAATTAATAATATAGAGAACTGAGCAATACTATCAATTACATTGACAAAATTGACAATTATAGAACATACTACCCAATGGCAGCAGGACACATATTCCTCTCAAACAAAAAAGAAATCACCAAAATTGACCACATTTTGGTCCATAAAACAAACATCTACAAAGCTAAGAGGACTAAAATCATACAAAAAAAATCTTCTCTTAATTCAATGGAATTAAACCAGAAACCAGTAAAAGAAAGATAACTAGAAAATCTTCAGATATATTAATTTGCCTGAAAACATATCAAAATCTATGGGATGTAGTTCATGTAGTGTTCATATAGAAATTTACAGGATAAAACTTTATAGTAGAAAAAATAAAGGTCTCAAATGAATGGCTAAACTTCCAAATTAAGAGATTAAATAAGAGCAAATTAAACCCAAAAAAATCAGAAGGAAAATAAAATCATCAAGAGCAGAAATCAAATAAAAAGGAAGGCAGCCAAAAAAATCAATGAAACAAATAACTGTTCTTTAAATAAAATCAACTACTGCTTTCCAGATTAATCAAGAATAAAAAGAGAGAAGACTCAAATGATCCATATCAGAATTGAAAGACCAGTCATCACAAAAGATCTTCCAGACATTAAAGGATAATAATGCAATGTCACACTTGATGCCAATAAATTAGATAAGTTGGATAAAATGTAAGAATTCACTGAAACACACAAACTACCAAGGCTCAAGAAGAAGTAACTGGACTAGCTCTATATCCATTAAAGAAATCAAATTCTCAATATAAAAACATTCCAACAAAGAAAGCTACAGGCACAGATGGCTTCACAGGTGAATTGTATCAAATATTTAAGAAAGGAATAATATCCAATTTGTATGAAGAATTCTAGAAAGAAGAAAAGTAAGTGAATATTTCCCAATTCATTTTCTGAGGCCACATTACCCAGCTACCAACACCAGATAAAGATGTTAAAAAATAACTACTAACCCGTATCTTTCATGATTATAGATGCAAATATCCTCAGTAAAATACTATCAAATTTCATCCAGTAATGTCAAATAGGGTAAGACATAATGATGAATTGGGATTTACTCCAGAATTGAACGTTAGTTCAATACTCAAAAAAGTCATCAACAGACAAAAGAAGGATAATCGTGCGATCATCTCAAGAAATGCAATAAAATCACCACCTCAAAGCAGCAATGGGCTCATCTCCCATGGGTTAAGTGGAGGCCCCATGGGAAGCATGTAAGAAGGCACTCTCCCTCCCTATCAGCCAAGGTAGTGTCAGCAGAGGCTTCATAGGAACTGAACTTCTACCCCTGTCCAATGGTAATGAAGCATACTACCACCAGAGTTGTCAATTGAAAGTGAAGAACTCAGACCTTGCAGGACCTCCAGACTCCACCAGCAAAGTGCCAGAGAAGGCCTGCTAAAACAAAAGATCTAAATAAAATCCAGAGTTTCACAACATAATGCCCCAAATGTCCAAGACAATAAAAGATCATTCATCCTACCAAGAACCAAAATATCATTCATCCTACCAAGAACCTTTTGAATGAGAAAGGATAATGCAAGAGTAATGTTTATGCCAAGATGAAATAGATGTTGGAATAATTTGATATGAATTTAAAGCTGCCATCATAAAAATGCTTCAGTGAGCAATTCTAAAGACTTGAAACAAACTAAAAAGCCTCAACAAGTAAATAAAAGATATGAAGAAGAACCAAAAAGAAATTTTTAAACTGAAATTTATGAACCAAAAAAAAAAAAAAAAACAAAAACAAAAAAACTCACTGGATAAGCCTAACAATATGATGGAGAGGACAGAGGGGAATAATCCATGACCTTCCATGAAATTACTCAGTATGAATAAAGAAGGGAAAATTCATTGCAAAAAAAAATGATAGAACCTCAAGATCTGTGAGGCCACAACAAAAATTCCAAAATTCATGTCATCAGAGTAACAGAAAGAGAAGAGGAAGAGAGTCAGACTAAAAATGTATTCTAACAAGATTTGAAATTTTCTCAAACTTGGAAAAAGACATAAATCTAAGATTCAAGAAGCTGAGGAAACCCTAAACAAACAAACAAAGTAATCCATGCCAAGACACATACAAAAAAATCAAACTCGACAAACTAAAGACAAGGAAAATTCTTAACAGCCATGAGACATAAACAATATTTTGCTTTTAAGAGGAAAACAATTAAAATAATAACAGATAATCATGGAAGCCAGAAGAAACATTTTTTAAACACTGGAAGTTAAGAATTGTCAGCCTGGGATACTATATCCAGTGAAAATATTCTTCAGAAATGAAGGGGAGGTCAAGAAATTCTCAGAAAATGAAGAGAAGTTGTCATCAACAAACTTAACCTAAAAGAGTAAGTTCTTAAACAGAAAGACTATGATAAAAGAAGAAACTTGCAACAGCAAAAAAAGAAAAACAATGGAAAAAAATACAAAAGACATTCATTCTGCTTTTGAGTTTTTTAAATGAAGTTTGATGTTTGAAGCAAAACATAATGCTGTCTTATACAGTTAGTAATGAATATGGAGGAAATAAAGACAATTACAAATGAGAGAGGTAAAGGGACTTAAAAGAAGATACTGTTTCTTTTTTTTTTTTTTTTGGTTACTAAAATTGTATTTATTTTTTCAGTCCCATCAGTGTAATAGTATTATAGCTTTTGCAAGAAGTTTATGTTGAAAGAGAAATGACATAAATTCTCACATAGTATATTTGTAAAGAAAGACTATGCTGACAGTTTTTTTTGTGACATCTCAGGGAGTTGCAAGGGATTATACACAATTAAAGACACAATTAAGTCATACACAATTACTGTTTGAAGGCAACATGGTTTCTGTACTTTGCTCAAACTAGTATAATGTCAAATAGTAGATTATAATTGATTACATAGGTATATATGGTACAATACTGATAGTAACCACAAACATGCAAAATCTTTACAAAGAGGTACATTCAAAACACTAAGGATAAATCAAAATAGAATTCTAAAAAAATGTTCAAGTAATCTGCAGAAACCACAGGGAAAAGAAAACAAAAATGAAAACTAGGAGGAACACAAAATAAAAGTAAAGTGGCAAGCATAAGCTCTAACATGTCAATAATTAAATGCATATTATCTAAACACATCAGTAGATACATCAATTGAGTTACACAAATTTATTTTTAAAATGACTCAACTATCTGCTGTTTACAAGAAACTCACTTCAAATATAACAATATATGTAGCATGAAAGTAGTAGAGGAGATGGGTGCTGGGTGGCTCAGTCGGTTAAGCATCTGCCTTCAGCTCAGGTCATACTCTCAGGGTCCTGGGATAGAGCCCCACATTGGCCTCCCTGCTCAGCTGGGAGTCTGCTTCTCCCTCTCTCCCTCCCCCTGCTTATACTCTCTCACTCACTTTCTCTCTCTAAAATAAATAAATAAAATCTTTAAAAATTATATTAAAAAAGAAAATAATAGGAAAGAAAGATATAACATGCAAACAGTGGTTAAAAGAAAGCAGGAGTGGCTATAAATGTATCCAATTAAGTAGACTTCAGAAAAAGGAAAATCATGAAGGACAGAGAGGGACATTACATGATGATAAAATGATCAATCTATCAAGAAGATATAGCAATATTAAATGCATATACAGAGCTTCAAATACAAAAACAGAACTAAGAAAAATTAGACAAATCCATAATTATAGTTGGAATACTTCAAAACTTCTCTCTCAACAACTGATAGAAAATCAGCAAGAATATGAAAGAACTTAGCACCAAAAACCACATGATTTTTTACACAAGGTAAAAAGAAGAGAAGAAATAATAAATACCAAAGTGAAGTAGAAAAAAACACACACACAGAGAAAAATCAATGAAACTAAAAGCTAAGTCTCTGAGGAAACAGAAAATCAAGAGACCTCTACCCAGATGAGTCAAGAAAAAATAGAACACCAATGACCAATATTAGAAATGAGAGAGGTAACAATAGATACATAGTCTACAGACATTAAAAGATGAATAAAAGAATAACCATAAACAAGTTTACACCAATACATTTGACATAGATGAAATGGACAATTTCCTTTAAAGACAATCTACCAGGGTGCCTGGCTGGCTCAGTCAGTAGAGCATGCAGCTCTTGATCTTGGGGTTGAAAGTCTGGGGATAGAGATTGGGATAGAGATTATTTAAATTAAAAAATAAAATGGTTAAAGTGGCAAAAGGTTATGTATACTTTACTCCAACAGAATCATTTTTTAAATAAGTAAAAAAAAAAAAATAAAGATTACCAAAACTTCAAGAAGAAACAGATAACCAGCCTGGCCCTAACTAGTAAAGACACTGAAATCTGTTGTTTAACAACTTACCTACAAAGGACACTCCAGGCCCAGATGGCTTCACTACCAAACATGTAAGAAAGAAACAATATCATTTCTACACAAACTCTTTCAGAAATTGCAGAGGAAAAAAAAACTTCCCAACTCATTTTATAAGGCCAGTATCACTCTGATAACCAAAACCAAAGATATTAAAGAAAACTACACATCAAAACCTTATAAATATAGATGTGACACTTAAAATCTTAGCAAGTTAGATCCAATAATATATAAAAATGATACTACATCCTGAACAAATGAGGTTTGTTCCAGAAATGTACGGTTATTTTTTTAAAGCTCATCAATGTAATTTATTACATTAACAAACTAAGAGAGAAAAAAAACATGTAATTTTCTTAATAGGTAATCATTTGGTAAAATCCAACATCCATTCCCTTTTGTTTTGGTTTTATTTAAATTTAAATTAGTAAACATACAGTGTATTATTGATTTTGGGGTAGAATTTAGTGATTCATCAGTTGCATATAATACCCAGTGTTCACTACATCAAATGCCCTCTCTTAATGCCCATCATCCCATTCTCCCATCCCCCACACCCACCTCCCCTCCAGTAACCCTCAGTTTGTTCTCTATAGTTGAATCTCTTATGGTTAGTCTCTCTTTCTGTTTTTATCCAATATCTATACCTAATAAAAGTTTTCAACAATCTGAAATAAAGGGGGAACTTCTTCAATCTTACAAATGTCATATACAGCTAACACATACTTAATAATGAGAAACTGAAAGTTTTTCCTTTACCACCAGGAGCAAGAGACTACTTCTATATAATTCTGTACTGGAAGTTCCAGATAATACATTAAGAAAAGACAAAAAAAGGCACTGAGACTGAAAAGGAAGAGGCAAAATGATCATTATATACAGTCAATATAATCACATACATAGGAAACCCTCTGGGATCTATGAACCAGACACTAAAACTAGTATATGTTTCAGAATATAAAAATGATATATAAAAATCAAGTGAATTTTTATATAGTAGCAACAGATAATCACAAATTAAAATTTTAAAACTACTATTAACCATAGCCTTTTTAAATAACAATTCAACTTTGAAGTTAGATTCAACTTTGAAGGTCTAAATAGCTTTATTAATTGATTCATGAAGCCAGCAGCATCCCATGTAGCTAGCAGACAGATGTTCCACTGAGCTAAACAAAAGAAATAATTTTAAAGGCAGAGAGACCATTTGAAAAAAGGAATTTATTAGCAAGGAATGTATTGTTTAGACAAGGTTGCCCTCCTAAGAGAAGCAGAAGGGGTAAATCAGTAAATATCCTAGTATTGACCAGGAAATTCCAATTGACTTGTTATAAGTTACATTCCTGGGTAGTTGAAATTGCAGTTATTTAGGTATAAATAATATAATATAATATAATATAATATAATATAATATAATATAATATAATATAATATATAATAATATAATTCTTGAGTGTTGACTTGGCCTAAGTAATGCCACTTTGGGCCTGTGGTTTTCTTTTTTAACACTCTTAAAATATGAAATATTTATAAGTAGGTTTCACGAGATATATGCAAGACCTGTGCATTGAAAATTACAAAATATTGCTGAGAAACTGAAGGCCTAAATAAATGGCGAGACATACTCTGTTCATGGATTGGAAACCTCAGTATTGTTAAGACATTAGCTCTTTCTAAATTGATCTATAGATTCATCATAATCTCAACCATAATTCTTTCAGGCATTTTTTAAAAGATTTTATTTATTATTTATTCATGAGAAACACAGAGAGAGAGGCAGAGACATTGGGAGAAGTAAAATCAGGCTCCATGCAGAGAGCCTGATGTGGGACTCGATCCTGGGACTCCAGGATCATGCCCTGGGACAAATGCAAGCGTTCAACTGCTGAGCCACCCAGGCATCCCATCTTTCAGGCTTTTTATGAAGAAATTGACAAGCTGACCTTAACATTCTAATGGATATGCAAAAGATGTAAAATAGACAAACAAGTTTGAAAAAGAAAACATTGAAGGACATATACTACCTGACTTCCAGACTTATTATAAAGCTACAGTAATCCAAAGAGTGTGCTACTGGTATAAAAATAGACAAACAGATCACACCCATACAAACGGACAATTGATTTTTGACAAAGGTATAAAAGTAATTCAATGGAGAAATGGTGGCTTTTTCAACAAATGGTGCTGGAAAAACTAGATATTTATATGCAAAAGAAAAAAAAGAAGTTTGATCCATACCTCATATTATGTACAAAAATTAAATTTAAAGGCCTTAATGTAAAACCTAACATTTGAAAACTTTTAGGAAAAAACACTGGAGAAAATCTTTCTGATACTGGGTTTGGCAAAGCTTTATGAGATACAACACTATAAGGAAAAAATTAACAAGTTGGACTTCATTAAAATTGAGGACATTTGCTCTTTGGAAGATATACTGATTAGAGAATGAAATGACAAGCCACAACCAGAAGATCATATTTAAAAGCCATATATCTAATAGACTATGTAAGCCAAAAATATATATAAAAGAGCTCTTACAACTCAGTAAAGAAATCAAACAACCCAATAAAAAAAACTGGGTGAAAGATCTGAATAGACATATATGATATATAAACGGCAAATAAACATATGAAAAAATGCATTCAAGAAATGCAAATTAAAACCCAGTGAGATATTAGTACACACACCTATTAGAATGTCTAAAATTAGAGGACTGACCATACCAGTTATTGACGAATATACAGAAGAACTGGAAGTCTCATACATTGCCAATGTGTATGTAAAATATTACCACCGCTTTGGAAAGCAGTTTACCCATTGCTTAAAAAGTTAAGCATGCAACCATATGATCTTGCTGTTTATTCCTAGATTTTACCCCAAGAGAAATGAAAGCATATGATCTGTGGAGATATACACCTGAAAATAAAATGTTAAAAATATGAGACCTTAAATTGTAAAGATATGTACAATATTTTGAAAATAAAAGAATATTTGCAGGTGGGTGACAGAAAAGAAAATCAAAGGATCAATCTCAGAAGCCCAACACCCAACTAGTAAGTTTCAAAGAGAACAGAGAAGAAGGAATGATTAAAGATGTGATACCAAAAAAAGTATTTTTCTAGTTTTGAAGGACATATGTCATCATTAATGAAAAACAAACAAAACCAGCACCAACCATATCATCATTAAAATTACAGAACATCCGAAATAAGAGATCCTAAAGGCTTTGTTAGATGGGAAAAGTCAAAACAGGCCACGTAGGAAAAAAATGCCTCTAAAATTCTAAGTAAAAATTGTTTTTGAACTATCATTATAGAAACAATAACAGAGAGAAAAATAAAGATATTTTCTTATGCAAACCCTCAATATTTTCCCTGTTATATGCCTCTTTTACTCAGGAAGCTCCACCAAAATGATGGGATATACCAACAAAATGAAAACTAAATGGAAGGGAACTTCAACATAATAAAGACCATATATGAAAAGCCTACAGCAAATATCACATTCAGTGGTGAAAGCCTGAAAGCTTTCCCCCAATATCAGGAATAAATATGGAGGTAGAGTTCACTGCTTCTATTCAGTGCAAAATCCTAAAAGGTCTAGCCATAGTAATTAGACAAGAAAAAGAAATCTAAGCAGCACCTGGCAGGCTAGGAAGCCTGCCTCTCCCTCTCCCTCTGCCTGCCACTCCCCCTGCTTCTGCTCGCGCTCTCTCTCTCTCTCTGTTAAATAAATAAAATCTTAAAAAAAGAAAAGAAAAAGAAATTTAAAAACACGCAAACTGAAAAGAAGTAAAACTATTTGCAGATGACATGATCTTTTATGTAGAAAGACCTAAAGATAAAAAAAAAAACTGAGTTAATAAATGAATTCAGTAAAGTTGCAGGATGTGATTTTGAATTTCACATTCAAAAGCCAGATCTGATTTCAACACTCAAAGAAAAAACAGTTCCATTTCTTCTCATTAGCAGTGAACAATCAAAAAGGAAATTAAGGAAACAATTCCATTCAATAGCATCCAAAAGAATATAATGCTTAGAAATAAATTTAACCAAGGAGGCAAAAGAAGACACTGAAAACTATAAAACACTGCTGATAAAAAAAAATTAAAGGAAACAAAAAAACAAATGGAAAGACACCCCATGTTCATGGATTGGAAGAATTAATATTGTTAAGACAACAATGTTATACAAAGCAATCTATAAATTCAATGTAATCCCAATCAAAAGCCTAATGATGTTTTTTTGCAAAAATGGTAAAACCAAACCTAAAAGTCAAGGGAACCTAAATAGCTAAAGCAGTCTTTAAAAAACAAGAACAAAGTTTGAGGAGTCATACTTCTCAATTTCAAAACTACTACAAAGATAGAGTAATCAAAATAGTATGGGACTTGTATAAGGGCATACAAAAAAGAATAGAATAAAGAGTCCAAAAATAAACCTCTACATCTATGGCAAATTGATTTTCAACAAGGATACAAAGACCTTTCAATGGGGAAAGAACAATCTCTTCAACAAATGGTGCCCGGAAAACTGGATATCCACATGCAAAAAGAATTAAATTGCACATTACTTTACTTACACCCTATACAAAACTTAACTCAAAATGAATCAAAGACTTACAGAGATAACACCATGACATTATTAGACGAAAACAGGACAAATCTTCAACCTTGGCTTTGGCAATGGTTTCTTATGATACCAAAAATACAGGCAAGAAAAAATGTATTTGTTGGACTTTATCAAAATTAAAAATGTTTGTGCATTAAAGAACACTATCAAGATGAGTGAAGACAACACACAGAATGGGAGAAAATATCTGCAAATATTCTATCTGATAAGGGATTAATAGTCACAATATATAAAGAATTCCTACAACTCAACAACAAAAAAAATGCCCCATTTTTTAATGGGCAAAGGACTTGAATAGACATTTCTTAAAATAAATATACAAATGCCCAATAATAGTCACAATAGTCATAATATATAAAGAATTCCTACAACTCAACAACAAAAAAAATGCCCCATTTTTTTAATGGGCAAAGGACTTGAATAGACATTTCTTAAAATAATAAAGAATTTAAAAATTAAAATTAAAATAATATAATTTTAATTTTATTAAAATTTTAATGTTAATAAAAATTAAAATAATAAAGAATTCCTACAACTCTATTTCTATTTCTATTAAGAAATAGACATTTCTTAAAATAATAAAGAATTAAAAAATTAAAATTAAAATAATAAAGAATTCCTACAACTCTATTTCTATTTCTATTAAGAAATAGACATTTCTTAAAATAATAAAGAATTAAAAAATTAAAATTAAAATAATAAAGAATTCCTACAACTCTATTTCTATTTCTATTAAGAAATAGACATTTCTTAAAATAATAAAGAATTAAAAAATTAAAATTAAAATAATAAAGAATTCCTACAACTCAACAACAAAAAAATGCCCCATTTTTTAATGGGCAAAGGACTTGAATAGACATTTCTTAAAATAAATATACAAATGCCCAATAATATGGAAATATGCTAAACATTACTATTAAGGAAATGGAAATCCAAACTATAATGGAATACTGTACTTCATACTTACTAGGATATCTATAATAAAAAAACACACACACAATCACACACAGAAAATAACAAGTATTGGTGGGAATGTGGAGAAGCTGGAATCCTTCTACAGGAGCATAAAATGGTTCAATCTAGGTATAGTTGGTACTTCCTCTAAAAGTTAAATACAGAATTAGCATATGACACAGAAATTCCACTCCTAGGTAACCTCCAAAATTAAAACAGGGACTCAGTTACTTTTAAGCCAATATTTATAGCATTTTTCATCATAATCAAAAAGTGGAAACAACCCAAGTGTCCAACAATAGATTTACTGGTAAACAAAATGTGGTTATATACACAAATGGAATATTATTCAGCCACAAAAAGGAATGAAGTTCCGACACATGCTACAACATGGATGGACCTTGAACATATTATGCTAAATGTAATAAGCCAAGCACCAAAGTACAAATTTACAATTCCACTTCTCTGAAATACCTAGGAAAGGCAAATTTATATTTGATTAGAAATTGAGAAACCAAAAAAAAAAAAAAAAAAAGAAACTGAGAAACCAAAAAGTAGATTAGAGGTTCCTAGGAGCTGGGGAAGTAGGCATGAGGAGGTTACTGCTTAATGGGAACAGTTTTAGTTTGAGGTGACGAAAAAGATTTGGAAATGGACAGTAGTAATGGCTGCACATAATTAATGCCACTCAGTGATACACTCGAAGTAGTTAAAATTACAAATTTTATGTTTTTTTATAGGTATTTTATAACAACAACAAAGGAAAACTAGAGTCCAGGAAATAGGTGATCAAACACCAGGGGAAAAAACTCACAGGATGATGACAGAAGTTTCAGGACAAGAGCAGCAGCAGAATAGTAAGAAAATAGAGTGCTCTGGAAGTGACAGTGTCAGAAGGAAAATAACAGATCTGATAAACTGTCTGATGTAGGATTTGTGGAATTGACATCATCTTGAGAATCAGCCTGGGGCTTAAGTGTATCACATTAGTATTTCTTGCATATTGCTTCTTACCCACATCAGCTTCAATCAAGATTTAATAACTGTATTAACTGATTCCTTTGTCCACCTCAAAAACTATTTCAAAAACCATGCAAGACACAAAGGAAGCACAGTTCTTATGCATATGCAGTTGACACACTTACTGAGACAATCCAACTAGTTAGTAATCATGGGATGCCCAGAAAGGATAAAAATAATCAAAACATCTAGGCTTCATTAACAGGGATGACTGCTTTGTTCTTAGCATTATAAATTCGAAAGGAAAGATGAAAAGTTCTTTTTTAGAAAGCAATCTGAAATATTTTACACCTATTACCTAAAGAGGTTCAGAAACTTCCTTGAAGTACTCCACTTATAATATTTCTTATGTAATATATTGTGAAAAACTCTCTAAAAATTATAAACAGGGTCCAAAAATAGAATTACTCTCAACAGAAGGTAACATGTCAAGTAACACTATGCTACGATATTTCAAGATTCTGTAAACTTACCTGTTTAGACATATTTTCTGAAAATTTTGCTGATTTTTCTTTTAAAAATGTGACAAGGTCTTTATAAATTTCACTTTTTCTCTCATAATTAATTTCCCCCTCATCTTCTGTTTTGCCCTTTGGAAGAAAAAGTTTGGTGCAATTATTAATGTAGTAGCATTTGAACCTGATCAATACATCACAACCCAAGGCCACATATTGTTTTCTTCTCTCGAGGATCCATGTGGCAGTTTTTATACATCAAAAATATGGGCAAAATTCTTCCCTCTTAAAGTTATCCATTTGTCCATCCATCCACTCATCCACCCATCCATCATCCATCCATTATGCTTTTACTGAGTACCTCCTATATGCATGTAGGGCATTTTGCTAGTTAGCAAAGAATGGAGAGCTTCCTTCCCTCTGCACTCCTCTAATGCAAAAAAACAAAACACTAAAAAAACATTATGACTTCAAAAGACTCTGATGAAGTCATAAAAGGTCCCAAGATTAGAATGCCACCACAGAAAAGCTTGTTTCCATTTGTCACACTCTGTTCTTGTTCTGTGTGTAATGAGGTTGCTATGGGATTATTTTCTAGAGTTACAACCTCCATGTAAGCACTTGACACTCCAACCTTTGTCTCCATACCTCTTTCTTTTTGTCTCTTTCCTTTCCTCACCTATCCTAATAGAAAAGATTTGGCTCTGCCTTAACCAAATGTATATATAAAAACCCATAGTGTGCTTTTTATATATACGTAACCCCACACATACACAAAACATCATATACACCCATATAACTCAGGTGTGCCATGCATTTTGTCGTAATTATTGAATACTCTCATTTTCCTTATCTTTCATTCTTGAAATTGAGAGGAACACTTAGATATTTCCATATCAAATAAAGGTATATGTAGATCAGTAGCCCTTGATAGAAACAAAGTGTCCTTGCCCCACTCTAGAAGGTCAAAGTCTCTTATTTTCTGATTGGAAATTTCACTTTCTTAGAGTATCAAAACAAACCAAAGGCTAAATCATATTTAGCTCATCTCCCCCCTCAGTGCAGATATAATCTGAGAAGGTCATGCTGAGAAGAAATGCACCATAAGGCAAGTCAGATGAGATGCTTGCTGGTCATCAAGAAAGTGGCACTCACATTTTGAGGCCAATCCAAACCAAGAGGTAGCAATTCTCCCAACAGTCCCCTGTGATGAGGAATCCCCACTAAGGATTTAGGTTCTCCCTGCAGATATTGCCTGTGAGGCCCCACATTACATTGAAGACACCAAGGGCAGGGCTGCCAAGGGGAAAGCTGACCTCCTAGTAAGTTCAGTGAACAGGTATGAGACAAAAAATAAAATGTGTTCATGTGGAAGATTCAGAAGGCCACCACCCTGCTTAGTGCTCAGGGGTGAGAATCTGGAATGCTGTGTTTCTCCCTTGTCAGCTTCAGTCAGCTTCAGTTGGCAGCAAGTAGAAGGAAGACTGTAAAGCTGGAGGAGGGAGAAAGTGACTGCTCCCAGCTCCTCATCCCCTGTCCCCAGCAGTGAACCCTGGCAGTGGCAGCTGCTTCCAGTAGCAACAGTTGGTTCCAGTTCCCAGGGGGTTTTCCCTATGTTCCCAGAACCTGGCTCATTACACCTCCTTAGAATCCCATTACAAACCAACCAGGTCTCCCTCTTCCAAGGTCTGGGTCTCAGCTCTGCTGGTTCTGCAAAGATCCTCTCCTCTGAGCTCCTGAGGTACCAGCTCCTAGGCATTGTACTCCTCTGACATCTGGGTGCCAGTTTCATGAGACCCCCTGTGCTCCAGCATAGCCTGGAAGTGACCATTCCTCAGAGATATGGATCCCAGCTCTGTGGGAGTCCCCCCTCTGAACTCCTAAGGGACCCTAACCAATGCAGGGTCCCCTCCTCAGGGGTCTAAGTCCCAGCTCTGCAAGGACATCTTCTGAGACCCTAAGGAACCAGCACAGCCTGGTGGTGCTCCCTCACCAGACACATGGGTCCCAGCTTCTTGGGGGTGCTTCCTCCAAGCTCCCACATTTTAATTCCTTCCCTTTGTCCTCTCAACGCTTAGGGCAAAAGCTATAGTTACTGCTTCTGTGTTACCTCAGCCGCCTCTTATTTGCCTGAATACTTGTATGATTTATTAATTAATTAATCAGTGAACTGATCGTTACAGAGGTTTTCATTTTATAAAGTGGTGTGGGTCCCTTTGACGGTCATTTCTTAGAAGACTGATTTAATGACCTGCAATGGGGAACACCGAGGCTCATTCTGAAATGGTTTTGGATTTGCTCAGCAAACACATAGCAAAGGGATCTGCTTCAACCCAACAGAACAGAATCACATTTTCTGTGGCCATCAGCATTCAGTCCTGGAGACATGCCTGCATTTACAGAGATGGAGCCAAGCACCAAAGTCAACATGGTTCTTAAAAAATTACTTACACCATTTAAAAATACTCCTTCTGCACTACAAGTAACACACAGAGTTTCAACATCATGGGGTTTTACCAGCACGTAACAAATTTCCCCATGAATTTGTCTCCAAGGTGGGGCTCGACATCCATTTGAAAATTCATAATCTGAAACCAATTATCGATCAATTAAAAGGAGCTCTGAAAAATAAAATATGTTATCTTTAAAAAGAAATAAATATGATTACAGTGTTTTTCAAATACTCAATCCTAATGTAGCTATTGAAGCAGTTGGAAATAATAATTATTATACATAACACAAAGTAAATCTGAGAATAATAGAAACCTGAAGTATAGTCAATAGATTCCAAGACGGTTTGTTCTCCTTTTCCTGAGAAATGTTTCAGCAGTTCTATATCGTTCTTAACAGTTGTTGGGTTTAAACAGATTTGTCTGAAATGAATTATAAGAAATGCATTTTAACACTTCAAAAGAGAATCTCCAGAAAACAGATGAAAATATCCCATTTTAGCAAGGGGGGGGGGCCGGTGGGAGGAGGAATATCACTTTTTATAATTAAAATTGTAGTCAAATTATACAACAACAAAAATGTTGCAGTTAGTTTTAGCTATGTTATAGCCTTACAACACTGTCAAGACATCAAGAAACCAGTGATTCATATTTAATGCAACATTAAATAAACTCGTTTAAAAATTCACTTCATTTCTTAGTGGTAATAGCATAATACTAGAAAAAAAACTACAAAAATGAACAAGTTTTAAACCTTAAAAAGTCTACATGATATTTGCATTACTATTTAACCATCTATCTAATTGTCTGAGGAGAGTGAAAATAACAAGGCCACTTCATGTCCTCAGAATCAGGTGAAACCCCATAGAAAGCTCTAGCAAAGCTAACAGCAAAACTTTACATTTTAGAATTAGAAATATCCATGCAATAGCCTAAAATCTACTGTTAAATCAATAACAACTCCTATAATTTGTGTATGTTTAAAAAAATTCTGAAAGCATTTTTTGTAACTTTTAGAGGTTTCTTTTTTTCTAAAAGACTCACAATGAAATATGTTTTAGAGAATGATTCAGTAGGTGCAGATCCAGTTGCTTAAGCAGCATGCCAACCTTCATCTTTATCTCACTTTCAGGATCTTCATCTTTGGTAATTTTATCAAGAATATTTACTGTGGATGTGTCTTCTTTCACCGTGTTATAATCCAAACCCAGGATTTTTGTTACAGGATCTCTGTTAGCTGATCAAACAAGTAAATAAATAAAAATTATTCTCTTGTCTTCTGTTGTAAGAAAAATAATGACTAACAAGTCCTCTGAAGCCCACCCAAATGTGCTTCCTTCATTAAGCTTTCTCTCATGGACCCAATTTGAATTAATCTCAACTTCTCAGATTCTACTGTATTTAGGAACTTTCTTGTACTCCTTGAGATGCTCTACCTTGTACTGCAGTATCATCTATCTATATCATATCTCTAATAAGACAAAAAACAAGACATTCTTTTTTTTTTTCTTTTTTTTTAATTGACTGTAGGGCATTGTCCAGCATGGTCATTCAATTAATGTATCCAGAATTGATTTGAAGATAGAGAAATACTGGTCTCCTTAGAAGAATCATCACTAGAACTCTCTCTCTGTGTGTGTGTGTGTGTGTGTGTGTGTGTGTGTGTGTGTGTGTAACCACTGAGGCTTAATGTTCACAAATGCTTTCTTTCCAAAACAGCATGGTTTTCTCAGTCTAAAGATCTACCACCAGTCTTTTCCAACTGTTTGAAGTGCTTATATTTTCAATGCCTTTTTATGTTCAAGTTGGAAAAACAAATCTGGCCAGTACTCACACACATACCAAAGTTACAGTGAAAAACTCTAATACTAATTCATGATCAAGGCTGACATAGGTGTGAAAGTAGACTCTAGAGATGGTGAAAACAGAATTTGGTGAAAGCCAAAGAACATGTAGTTGCAAGTGAGGAAGAAGAGGGCAAAGCCTTATTTGGAAAGGAGAAATTTAAATAAGATGAAATATATAGGTATTTGAACAAGGAGGGAGAAAAGGCCCATGGGACTAGTTCAGAAAGCTCGACCTGATTGAAATGAAGAGAAGCACAGTGATGGCATTAACTCTGCAGTGGGAAATGGACTCTGGCACCAGGAAATAGCAGAAAAGGCTTAGGGCTTCTTAGAAAAAAACACACGAGGGAAGGGGCAGGGAAAAGAGATCTAGGAATCATCCACTTTTTGAGCATCTCAATCATCCTTACAGCAGTCATCTCATTAAGACTCATGGAAAAAGGTATTATATGAATCCTGGGGAAAGACACAAGCCTGCCCCCCAAATTGCCCTGCACCATGGAATCTGGACCCAAAACAGAGTTGTACCTAGAGCTCTTACAGAAAGGACAAAATGTAGCAAAGGATACACATTTAGCCAAACTAGATATATAGCAGCCAGTCTATGTATTAAGTTCATGCACTAAGTTGAAATTAATGCTATTACCAACCTCCTTGAATTCAACTTTACTCTTAAGATTTCATTCCTCCTCAGCAGGGTAGCTATGAGGTATAGATAGATAGCCTAATAATGAAGAGTAGGCAAGAGATAAGAAAAGGCTGCTGTCCTAAGGTTCACATCTTTTTTTAAAAAAAAGATTTTATTTATTTACTCATTCATTAGAGTCATAGGGAGAGAGGCAGAGAGACACAGGTAGAGGCAGAGGGAGAAGCAGGTTGCAGGCAAGGAGCCCAATGTGGGACTCGATCCCGGGTCTCCAAGATCACACCCTGGGCTGAAGGCAGACGCTTAACCACTGAAACACCCAGGCATCTTATAAGGTTTACATCCTAAAGAATATTTTTTTTAAAGGTTCATCTTCCCATGTCATAGCAGTAGAGACAGCAAAGAATGAGTAGAGGCAAGACCAGGCACCTCATGCTTGAGTCCTTCTAGTCACATGATTCCAAACAGGCAAAACATGTATATGACACCATTATGTACTGTTAGGTATTTCTACTCATAAGAAAAATTCAGAAAACAATTGCTCCAGGCAATTGGTCACATTCTTTTTCGCATGTTAGATGCTTAGACAATAATGAAAATCCACATCCTTAATGAAGAGGAAAACGTTTCCCATTGAGTGAATGTAAGTACCTCCACAAAGCTATGCAACCTACAAAAACATTACTGAGACCAATGGAAAGTGAGATTACTCTGGGCTATCTTTGCTACATACATTTTAGAGGAAACCGAGCATCATTCGTCACAGCAGGCTTGAGGGTAGAGGGTGGATTTTGGTGCAGGCCCCACTAATCTGTCTTCTCTCCTGTGTAGACCTTAGAGGATACAGGCCTCTGATCTTTCCAGAAGTGAGGAAGCCTCTCTTTAAACCACATGCTAAAGTTAGGAATCTAGAAGCTTGCTAGTGGTAAAGCATTGGGCCTTTCATTTTAAAGTAGAAACTTGATATGAGCTTGACATTCAGCCAAGAAAAATGAATGACATTTTTACAAAGTCGAACATACAACTTTTTGCCTTTTAGGTCACAGAACTTTTTTCAAGAGACTGCAACTCCCCCTCCCCCATGATTATGTTTCTAAAAGTTCAAGTCATAGACTGGAGCATAAATATCACCTTCGATACAAGCCTGTGCTTCCTTCAGCTTTCTGTCTTTGGCAATAAGCAGCAAACGTGACAGTTGCCCCAAGCTCCTGATCTTAATGTGTGGCACAGAGAGAAACAGCAAAGGCTGCCCATCTTTATCAACTTCTTCTGACTTGACTGTTGTTTCACTAGGAAATAAAATAAATAAATAAATAAAAGCTTAAGGTTACCTGGATGCTAGTGAAGTTAAACGTAAGACATTTTGACAAATCATCCCTCTGGCTCATTATAAAACACAAAATATAAGTACTTCTTGTTAAAAGCTCATGTCTTTTCCTCATTTGTCCACACTCAGATCCCTAAGTTCCCAGGCTCATTAGCAACCATAGTTAGCAACATGATATATCCAGGAAGAACATTTTAAGCCATGTCTTGAATACTTACATGAACTCAATCACAGTTTTTGGTTTTGTTTTTCTAACAATGTGTTGGACAACTTTAAAAAAAATCACTGGTTCTACAGAACCATTCATGTTTTGGGGATTTCTAAAGTTATTTTATTTATAAAGTTTACACCACAGTAATTAGTGGTTAGAAATCTTCTTGGCTACTCTGTGTTTATGAACAAAAAGCTATAAAAAAGAGAAAGAGAGAGAGACAAACTAGGTTCCCTCTGTGGATTGTTTTCCCACTCCAAACCCCCTAATTTGATTTACTTTAGGATAATAAGCAGTTTTTCTAAATGGACTTTTCCTGATCAGAAATTTCTGGGTCTCCTAGATTTGTCTTTCTGCCCATTTTAATTATTTTTTTAGGTCAGCATTTAAGAAATATTAAGATGTTTTTACGGCAGTGATATTTCTATAGATTTCTACCACTTACAACATTAACTAAGCTACCTAGGTTTTTATTAGATATGGATATCCCTGGAAAAACTGCTCTCCTCTTAAGACCTGATCTAACATATTTTAAATTGTAAAACAGATGAGGTGTATTGCCAGTTCATCAGAAAAAGTAAACCTGATAGACTCAGACTCAGATGTACTACCAGCACGATTTCACTAGAAAAGGAAGAAGATAGAGATCATGGAGGCAGACTAGTGGCTTGCCACGGATGTCCACATCCTAACACCCGAGGCCCACAAATGCCTTATCTTACATGGCAAGAGAAACCACGCAGATGGATTAAGGATCTTGAGATGGGAAGACTATTCTGAAATGTGCAAGAGGGTCAAGTCAGAAAAGCCAACGTGACATGGAAACAGGGTTCAGAGTAACACAGGGCCAGAAGCTACAGAATGTAGGTGGCCTCCAGAAGCTGGAGAAGACAAGAATGGATCTTCCTTCAGCCCCCAGAAGGAACACAGCCCTGCCAACGCCTTGATTTTAACCCTACACTTATTTTAGTCTTTTCACCTCCAGAACCCTAAGAAATTAAATCTGCATTATTTTAAGTCACTAAGTATGTGAAAATTTGTTACAGCAGCAATAGGAGGCTAACACAGGGACTTTTACCAGGCTTTCCCACTGTTCTTCCAGCAGTGACTTTCATAGTAACTCACATAGTAAGTAACTTACATAGTAATTGTACACAGAAGGTACTCAATAAATAGAAGAGGAATAAATGAATAGAAGATTTCTAGGCTGACCAGTGATGTGTGTTGTATACAAAATGTGTGTTTTCTCTAAAATAAAGCTTTTGGAATAATGTCTTCAGGTTTGAGATTTCTTAAAGGTCTGTGCCGGGCTGGTCACATGTGCTAAGTGGATGATGACAAGACTAAGTTATAAGCTGACTGAATGCCAACAATATCAAGCCACTGAACTTGAGAAGGTGAAACTCCTGGTAAGATATGGAAGAAGTCAAGGGCACAGGACACATATTTCATTGCTCCCACCAGTTGAAGCCTGTAATTCAGCAAAGCAGTAGGAACTAAATGCCAGCTCCAGGGAGGATGTGGAAGAGCAGGTTTGTTTCGGGTTTGCAGTTTCTAATACTGGAAGAAAGAGATTTTGGAAAGAAAAAATACTATGCCCATCTTGTGAGGTCAAGATAAATGTGCTGAAAATGAAATCCACTGACCTGAACAAAAGACTTTCAAACTGTAATTGTGGAAGGCAGCTGAAAATACTATAGCTTTATGCTATAAGGTGAGAGAGCAGGAAAATGTCACATTTATTTCATCCCCAGTGTCTAGTTTAGTGTCCAGAACATAGTAATTACTCAATAAATGAGCCTAAAAAGTAACAAGAGATATAAAGCTACAGTCGCGAAACTAGTTAGTAATTCTCAGGAACGAAAAACAAAGAGCTCAAGTAACAAACGTTATGGCCATCGATTTTAATAGCATAACTTGGACATTTCACCAAAATATGGGGCACCCATGTGGCTCTGTTGGTTAAGTGTCTGACTCTTGGTTTCTGATCAGGTCGTGATCTCAGAGTCATGAGATCAAGCCCTGGTTGAGCTCCACAGTCAGTGAGGCATCTGCTTGTCCCTCTCCCTTTGTTCCACCCCCCATCTGCTTGCTCTCTCTCAAATAAATAAAATCTTTTAGAAAAGAAGTTTTACCAAAACATAATAATTATCATCTCATAAAACAATACAATTTTAAGATCAGAGATCATGTAACTGATCCTTCAAGACATTGATAAGAGAACTAGAACAAGAAGGTAAAAGGATCAAACAATGCCCATTACCAAGGAGTATTGGGAAGTCAACAATAAAAAAGATGCCTGTAGAGATTTACAAAAGAAAAAAGAAAACTAGGAATCAGAAAGGTATGAATTGTGAGGGCGGTGGGCAGGACAGGGGGAAGAGGGTCACTGCTCGGGGCTCAACTTCTCATCTACACAGCACTCCTACCAGGAGAGAATTTTGTCCCAACTCAGACATTTATTGAGACAGCAGAGAGACTTTAGAAGCTAAAATATCACAGTATTAAAGCTGACATGAGTCAAAATCGTAATTTTACCAAAAAAGAAAAGAACTGATAATAACATTGTCACTAAGTGATTCTGAACACTTATCCAGTCTCTATATTTCCTGAGCTACATTCTAATGAGTCAAAGCAACTGAGCTCTGTATACCACCACCATATGGTGTTAATCATTGAAGGGTGTCATTTGTCCTTAGCTTACAGTGGACTCGGGTTACATTCTGGAGTGTTTTAGAAAGATTAGTTATCTCATTCTGTCTGATAAGAAAAAAGCAATTGAAAATGGTAATACAAGGAGACCTATGATTTCCATTAGAATGAAAGTGGAGTTATTTTCCCCAAAACAATGAACACGGAAAGACGATGACCAGTGTTATTATAGAATGAAGGGTTGTACATTGGAAATGATTCTAAAAGAAAAAAGTAAGTCATCTAACATGTGGACAGTGCCATGCCTATCTACTCAACAATGATCTGCACAAAAGAAGATGGGTGACGACATGTAAAACCTTTTTTCAGTGCATGATGAGCAGATCAGTTTCAATGTCAGATGTCTGTTAGCCTAATTCAGAAAAAGGCTGATCAATTTTTTAAGGACTGCCGCAAAGAGTACATTTGGAGATGTGCAACATCAAATGAGAAATGAGGCCTCAAGTGCGAATATAAAAGAGATCAACAAAAGAGGGTAGCTTACTTACTTCAACAGACTTTCCATGTAAATAAAACTGACTTGTTTTGGAACAAAAGGCTGAGAGAACATATAGTCCCAAGAGGAAGAAGAAATATCCTAAAACATCCAAGAATATTATGGTTTGGTAGAAATGCATCCAGAGGCTCCAAACTCAAAGCCTTTATGATGACTTAGATATCCATATTTATGTGGACTTATAGAGCTGAATCCTATCTGAAAGGACAGCAGTACCCTCCACCCTTTAAATAAATGAATAAAAGGTTTCCTAAGAGCCAGCAGCCTAAGCAAGAACAGTGCATGTGAACAAAAGGGCAAAGAATGGTAGCCGGGACTCTTTTAATGGTACGTTCTTCCAGCCATTGAGGGCATCTCTGGTCTATATCACTTTTGTTATGTTGGTGGACACAGCATACCAAGTGGCTATGGGTTGCTGACACTTCTTTGGTTTGGGGGGGTGGGGGTAGAGCAAGGGGAGTGGTCAAGACTTGGATGTGTAAACATTTAGAATTTTCCATTACTACCAAAATCTCAGCTGTATCCTTTGCCTTCTTCAGGACTATCAGTACCTACCTGGTTTTCATCCAGCCACAATGGCACGGTTTCCTTCAACTACAACAAATGCTACTCTCAGACCCTCTTCCCTTCCGACATCAAAGATATCACCAATAAAAGTCAGAAATAAGAATAATGGATAGAAAAACTGGCCCAAGGAAAAGGTGTCCAGTAAATTTGACAGAAGGAAGACAATCAAGGGGTAGTTGGTTCAAAACATATATGGTGCCAAAATGTTGAGACTTCCTGCTTAAGAGGGACCTCTATGCATAAAGACTGTATGCAAAAAAAAAAAAAAAGACTGTATGCAGAGGTATAAGAATGGAAATAGAGCAAAAAGCAATTGGATAAGGATAAAGAAAGAGAAACAGTGATATAATTGAGGTATGTGTAACAGCCCACCTAAGTAGGTTGCAGATGTGGTCATGTTTGTCCTTGGAACACAAAATAAATAGAGGTAAGATACAATGACACTCTTGATACTCTTATGACATCTGCTTTAAATCCATCTCTGTACTAAGTAGTTCATATGTTTTTGAACTATATGGTTTTGCAGATGAGTTCATCTTTCAAAGGTTAGAAAAAACAACATGTGACACTACACTGAACTTAAGTGGGAGCAATGAATAATGACAAGCACTTTGGGAGGAAGTGACCATGGGCAGAGTTAGAAATAAAATACAATTTTAGAAAAAGGCTTCAGGAAATTCAGAGAGAAGGTAGAGCATGACAACAGAACCAAACACTCCTGAAATACAGTTCAAAACAGGTTTTTCAGTACTAAAAATGAAATTCAGAGTTTATTCTCACAAATAATCCCAAAGGGAAAATGTGGAAAAGGCATCTATAAGAAGATTTGACTGGTTAGTGACCTGTCTTTGATAATGTCAGACTTTAAAAGTTCATATGCAAAATTAAGGAGGAACACGGTGGCAGAAAAGAGGACCCCGGTGCCTGAAAGTGGAAAATAAACTGAAGCTGACCAAAAACATCAAAAAAGATTTACATATGCAAATGTCAATTACTCCTATATAATTATGATTACATTTATATTATACATATATATTTTTTACCTAAGCTCTCTAGAGCTAAATTGACAGCTCCCTGTTTGAGGTAGAGGTAGGTTTTTCTTAAATCTCAGATTTGGAAGGTTCTCATTTGAGGACAATGCTAATTGTTAATTAGCCTCTCCCATATATTGAGGAAAATTTACCACTCCCCAGGAATTAATAGATTTTAATACCAGAAGGGATTTTGCCTATAGCAGAGGTCACAAAACCAATGCCTACTAACACTGGTAGGGTTGTATGGATGAGTGGAAAGCCCAAACATAAAGCAACAACAATTGTTGGAGTGTGGTGAACTCGAGAATGCACCCCCTATCAAAAGAAATTCAAATCAAAATTTAAAAATTAGGTGCCAGGGCACCTGGGTGGCTCAGTGGTTGAGCATCTGCCTTCAGCTCAGGTCATGATCTCAGGGTCCTGGGATTGAGTCTCACAACAGGCTCTCTGTAGGGAGCCTGCTTCTCCCTCTGCCTATATCTCTGCCTCTCTCTCTGTGTCTCTCATGAATAAATAAAATCTAGATAGATAGATAGATAGATAGATAGATAGATAGATAGATAGATAGAATGAATGAATTAGGGGCGCCTGGGTGGCTCAGTCGGTTAAGGGTCTGCCTTTGGCTCAAGTCATGATCTCAGAGTCCTGGGATGGAGCTCAGTGTCTGGCTGGCTCCCTACCCAGCCAGGAGTCTGCTTCTCCCTCTGCCCCTGCCCCTGCTCATCTCTCTCTCTCTCTCTCTCTCTCTCTCATAAGTACATACATACATACATACATACATACATACATACATACATACATAATTTTGTTGTGCTAAACAGAATGTTCCCAGATTTCAGCAGAGTGCCTCCTGATTGCAATTCCTGGGTCAGAATATTTCTGAGATTCACAGATGTTAAATTACTTGCCCAAAACCTACAACTCATTTATCAAAATATGTACAATAAAGACATTAAACTCTAGAAGCTCTTTACAAGCTTACCTGACAATATATCCTGATTCAAATGCTGAGGGGTCCAAGTTTGTTTTCCATTCAAGTGGTTCTACAAAAACATATTTTGCCTCTTGAGGATGTTTGTAGATAAAACTCTCCACAAACATCATAATTTCTTTCAATATCACTTCATTCAGCGGAGTAATTTCCAGGGTTCTGGTCCCATATCCAGCAGCAGTCCACTGCGCAGACCTTGTCAGAGCCACCCCCATGCTCAATCAATGCTCAGATCTGAGCTCACCACACACCCTGCATCAGAGTGGAAAGAGTTAGAAACACAGGATGGCAATCACCTTTTTCCTGGAACCGTTCTCACTTTCAAGCCTTTAAGCCATCCAACACATATTCTGCTTCTTAATCTTAGTGGTCAATTTTTTTTAATCATCAAATTGCTCCTTAATGCAACAGAAGTATTCATTTTTACTGGGCCAGCTCTAAGTAAAACTGACAGGCACTTGGATTTTCTAGTATCTATTTGCCCTAAGCAAATAGCTTTCTCATTTCCCTGGGCCTCAGAAAGAAAAGCTCAAATAACTGGGCAGAAAACAGAAACAGAAAACTCCCAACAGGGGAAGGAAGAGCTGGGGGAAGATGGCATCAAGGCCTTTGGTCCAACAGGTTTGCTGGAGCCAAAGGCTCTTCTGGGCTGGGCAGTGCATAATTTAGAACCATGCTGTCAAACTGAACTCTGTTATTCTGACTTTCTTTAAAAAGAGAACATTATCTGCAACATTGAGTAAAAGCCGAGTTAGCAAGCAAGTTCTCACTGTGAACATTCAAGGCTTTTTTTCCCCTGATAGTCTATACTTGTTTGATTTTTCACTAATAGGATCATGAAAGGCTTCCTTCCAGAATATTAGAATGGTGATAAAGTTAAATATAGAATAGAATTAGCTTTCCCCCCGTTATTACTAAAGCTCCGAAGTACCAGGACCCTATGGAAATGACTTGGGGATTTTGGGTTTTGTACTGCACTAAATCTAGTAATAGGATATCTAAATCAGTGGCTCTCAATGAGGCAATACTCATAACTCAGAAGTATTATTAAGGATATTTCATTATCAAAATGACAGGAAGGGGACATCATTGGGATTTAGTGATGAGGATCAAGAATGTCAGACATCAGGGCACCCGGGTGGCTCAGTGGTTGAGTCTGCCTTTGGCTCAGGGTGTGATCCTGGGGTCCCAGGAGCGGGTCCTGGGATTGAGTTCCGCATCAGGCTCCCCACAGGGAGCCTGCTTCTCTCTCTGCCTATGTCTCTGCCTCTCTCTGTCTCTCATGAATAAATAAATAAACTCTTAAAAAATAATGTCTGATGACCTGCAATGTGCACAACAGTCCCCAGACGGAAGAATTATACTACACTCTTTAGGCATCTGGTGGGAGAAAAACTTCAGATAAGTAATACCTGCGCTAAGAACCTAACTCCACTTTACAATCACAAAGTAATTTTTCCACAGTTTTGACATACACTGAATTTTCCAGGATTGCAACTATCATGTAAGTCGAAGGAAGGTTGTATATATTCTGTCTTATATGGAAGTCTACCAAGAGATCAGTATTTTGGAAAATCACACCATTGATGGCCATGCTGGTCACACAATTTAAGTTTCAATGATGTGTTTAAATCAGCCTGCATTTGGAGCTACTGCATTCACAGTATATAATTCTATGTAAGGCTGGAGCACCTGACTACTTCACTACATATTCTAGTGTAGTGGTACCTGAGCATTTACATAATGTTATTGTATTACAATTATTTACCTTTTAATTTTCCTTTATTTTACAGTTAGGGGACATCATTGGGATTTAGTGATGAGGACCAAGAATGAGGAGAGCATCAGGGCACCTGGGTGGCTCAGTGGTTGAGTGTCTGCCTTTGGGCTCAGGGTATGATCCTGGGGTCCCAGGAAGTAGCCAATATCATTTTGATAATGAAATATGGTTAATAATACTTCTGAGTTATGAGTACTGCCTCATTGAGAGCCACTGATCTAGATATCCTATCTACATTTAAAGATATCCTATCCTACATTTAAACTATGCACACATGTAAAATTACTATCTAGGATTTTGATTTTGGAGTAGCAAAGAAGCATTACAAAATATTTGCTATAAAAAATGATAGTTCTCAGGGTGAGAATGGCTGATATATGTGTACATAAATAGGTATATATATTTTTATATCTGTGTATATACTTATATATACAAATATATACAATTATAAAATATATACAATTAGGGTACAGATTTTTTTGTGTGCATTTATTTTAGTATTCTAGTGGTTTGTTTCTATTGCTTGATTCCAAACATGTAAGCCTATACTGATGTTTACATCAGTAACACTGTTGAGTTTGCCAGCATTAAGAGAGTAAGTGCAAGCTAAGAATAAGTGCAAACAGCTTTATCACATATAGAAAGTCTTATATGCACAATTTATTTTTAATCTTAAGCATACCACTTGTTTCAGTGGTCTTATAAAACTACAACATGTGTATCATTTCCTTCTTGTACTTTTTAAAAGGAAAAATGTGAACATACACAGATTGTGTATCATTTCCTTCTTGTACTTTTTAAAAGGAAAATGTGAACATACACAGATTATGTTGACTGCTGCTATATTATAGCAGCAGTCAACACCCCATACAGCAACTTCCTGAAAGACACTTTAAAAAGAGCTAAGAAATGCAAAAAGGTCTTCATCATGATAAATTTTTATACAAAAATAACACGTTTGTATCTCTTCAAATTGTTTCTCTAAATCTGGAAAGGCAGGAGCTGCAACAATGAACAGGCTTGATTTGAGAAGGTCTAAGAAAATTTCAGGAGGGTCTGGGACAACCCAGAAGGCAAAAAATATTATTAGGGGGGAAAAGTGGATCAAAATCTTGAACAAGATAGGTAGAAAAAGCCTTTGAAAATGATAGTGAGAGCAGAGAGAGAAAGAAAGAGGGACAGCCTGGGTGGCTCAGCTGTTGAGCGTCTGTCTGCCTTTGGCTCAGGGCATGATCCTGGGTCTGGAATCGAATCCTGAATCCAGCTCCCTGTGAGGAGCCTGCCTCTCTCTGTATCTCTCAGGAATAACATCTTTTTTAAAAAAAAGAGAGACAGATGGACAGAGAAAGAGAAAGAAGTACTTTGTAGGCTTAAGTGAATAAATTACAAAAAGAAAACAGTGTAATCTAAAGCTTTTCATGTTAAGTCTAGGACATTTCTAATAGCCTCATTTAGCAGAACCGTATTTATTCCACTAGTCCCAGAGGTGTTAAAAAAAAAAAAAAAAAAAAAAAGGTCAGTGTAACTCAGGTAAAAATACAAAACTAAAAAAAAAAAAAATTCTTTTTTAATCAAAACAGGCTGTTCCCCAGTTTCTACCCACTGCCAATCCAGGAGTCCGTTTGGCCTAAGAACCACGGTTACAACGAATACATATGAATATGTAGTAAGTATCTTTGAATTAAGGTGCGATTGTTAAAAAGTTCAATGATTAAATGGAGAAAAGTTTTTGTGCACGTGTTCTCATAAATGGAAAATCATTTATATTCACTTTGCCTATTATTCTACTCGTTTTCTGTACGAATCAAATCACTGTAACACAGCTTGTTTTTCTTTTTTAAGGATCAGCTGCAGCCTCCCGTAGCACTAAGAGAATGAAACCCGTCCGTGAATAACTTGTGTGACACTTGAGCAGAAACAAAGCGAAGGGGAGGTGAGCGTCCACGCTGAGATCTAGCGGGCGGCTGGTGACGCGGCCTGGGAGGGGGTCGGCGCATGCACTTGCCATTCGGAGAAGGGGGAGCTACAGAAAAACCACAATTCCAGACCTGGCATGTGCAGGGCCCCGAATCCACGTACACTTAAAGCCTGCGTGAAAACACGCGACGGTGGCGCCGAGCAGACCCGCGACAGGCGTCAGCTGGAGCTGGAGCTGTCTGTGGGGACGAGGGCGCGGGGGCCGCAGGAAGGCGCAGGGAGCGAAGACGGCAGGTGGAAGGAGCGCGAGCTGCAGGGGCGCAGCGTGGCGAGGACCGGCGGGCCGGGCGTCGCCGAGCCGCGGAGAGAACCGGCCCGGAGAGCGGAGAGGGGCTCGGGAGCCAAGGAGCAGGAGGCGCCCGGGCAGGGGGTCGGCGGGGAGGGCAGGGAGAGGGCCGGGGGAGGGCGGGCCGCGGCCCGGGGAGAGGAGGGGGCCGGGCGAGAGGGGCCCCGTTTCTCGAACCCCGCCGCGTTAGGCTGCAAGGACCCCAGCGCGGGGCGAGCGGGAGCGGCGGGGCCCGGGGCGGAGGGCGGCGGCCAGTCCCCCGCGGCCGCCCTGCGCCCACCGGCCGACTCACCTGCAGCGCCCCGCTCCGCGCCCGCACTGCGCCCCGCGCCCCGCGCCCCGCGCCCCGCGCCGCCGGCCGCGCGCCCGCCGGTTGCCAGGGCGCCCGGTAAACACCCAGCGCCGCGCCGCGCGCAGCGGCGCCGCCCGGCGGAGGAGCCCGGGCCCGCCCAGACCTGCGCGCCCGCCGCCCCCCGTGACTCCCCGCCGCGCGGGCTGCCTCTGACGCCGGCCGCCGCTGCTCCCCGCTCGTCCCCTCCTTGGAGGCAGGGCCGCTCGGGCTCCTTCCGCGAGGACGCCTGTGCCTCTCTGCACCAGGTGGGAAGCGTTGACCGGAAATAAGGCCCCCCGCGGTGGGGGCTTGGGGTAGCAATGGCATAGGACAGCGGGTAGAAAATGTTCGTGGAACACCGTTTTCTGGGTCTCCCTAGGGTCCCGGGCGGGTGTGCTGCGGTGTGTCCTGTGCTGTCCCATGTACCTTCAGTCTTCACGGAGTTCTCAGAATAGCACGGGGCCTCCCACGGCGTAGTTGAGGCCTAAGTGTGCTTGTCCAAAAAGCAGGTTTGGTGGAATACCTCAGTACTCACTGGAAAAGCAGAAACTGCTCTTTATTGGTCTAATTCAGAGAACTGGAATGAAATGAGAACGCTTCCTCATGTTTTTAAATGCCTTTTTAGTTTTTTACCAACGTGGCCTTAACCACACCAGTAGATACTTCTATCAACAAGAGTCCCAGCAGTGAGAAACCAGCAGGGGCTGAAAAGAAAATATTTGGGGAAAAAATAATAAAAGAGAGCAAGAACAGCATACTGTCTTTGTGGGTAGAGTGTTTAGGGCCGTGTACTAGATAATTTAGGGTGGTGCAGTGTTTAGGAACTAGAACTGGATTCTTTCCCTAAAGTCAAAGACTCAGATATGGATGATGTTAGGGTATTAGATGTCAGGATATTATATTGTCCCAGTTTAAAAGTGGAGCCTTTCTTCTTCAGATGCAGAGAGAAATGAAATAGATTAGGCCTTTCTGGGGATTCTTTCTTTCTTTTCCTTTCCTTTTTTTTTTTTTTTTTTAAGAGTATAAAAGTTGTTGGAAATGGAATCATTTTGCCTAAAGTAGCCTCTGCCTCCAGAGAAGCCTAGACTTGCAGTGAATCAGAAGGGATTATTATATGCTAATAGATATTAGCATACATCATCTCATCTCATCTGAAGGGAGCCCTTTCCCAAAATGAACAGATTGCTCTTGGAGACAACCACAGCATCATACCTCTAGAGTGATGCAGGTCACACATTGGTGAGGACCAGAATCCACCCTTCAGAGAGGGGTGCTGGAATACTCATGGAGCAGGAAAATTTCTTTGGGTGCTTTATGTCACTTGCACATTTTCATCAGCTGTATAATGTAAGAGAGCATTACTGAGCCCAGCATAGAAACTGGCCAGAGATCTACAAATTCAGTAGGTTTTGCAAAAGACAGTGCCCTCTAGGATCTAAGTAGCTGTGTTCTCATTTGCCAAATTCATGCCAAATGTCACAATCTACCATTGCTTAATCTGATGGCAAAATTTGAATTTATTAGCCTCGAGATTGTCCAAGAAAAAAAAAAGCATGTAATGATATGTAAATTTGTAGAATTCTCAGCTGGCTTCTTCTAATTCTTCCTTGCCATATTGGTACTAACTTGGCTGACCTTCCAACTCTCAGTTTAAAAGAGTACTTCTCAGAGAGTGCTGACCACCCAAACTAAAGAAGCCTCCCAGGAGGATTTGTCTTGACCAGCTGTCATTAACTGTTTGCTACCTCCACAGTAAACTCCATGAAATAGAGACCTTCAAGTCTGTATCCCTAAGATCTAGAAGAGTGACACATAGAAAGTGAAATTGGTGAATCACCTAATCAAAGATGCCTTTCTACGTGACAAAATCTTTTTTGAGCCAGGCACCAGAAGCATGAAGCTTGTGTTTCCTCGAATATAGTTGATAGAACCAGATGTATGATTCTAAGCGGCTGTGTTTGGGAAAAGAACCTTCAACAGTGAGAGCACACACAGGAGTTTGCTGTAGCAGAGGCCTTCCCAGCGCTGTCTTCATAAAGTATGCACATGTGACCCAGTTCTGTCCAATGGAGCTTCACAGAAAGTCTGCCAAAGGACTTCTGGAAAAGATTTGAGAGTTTTTTGGCCCTTTCTGACAACTTTATGTCAGCTAAATATGCTTCTGTGAAACCAAGCCCCTGGCTCAGACCAACTCAGCTTCTCTGTAGAGGCATAGATTCTGTGTGTAGTCCGCTAGGGCTGTCATAACAAGATACCACACACTACGTGGCTTCTCTCCTTGGCTTGTAGATGGCCATCTTCATGTCCACATGACATCTCCCTGTATACCTGTCTCTGTGCAAATTTTATTTTTTTCTAAGGATACCAGCCATGTTGGGTTAGGCTCCACTCTAATTAACTCACTGTAATTTAATGAACTCTGTAAAGAGCCTGTCTTCCATAAGGAGATACTAGGACTTGAACCTATGAATTTTAGGGAGGACACAATTCAACACATAATATTATGTAAACAAAAAAGTCTGCAGGTCTCAGGGACCCATTCTCTTGTGTTAGAGCAGAGTCAACTGGCATGAAACCGCCAAGAGAAGCATTCATAGGCTATAACCATGAGGAGGTGATAGGCAAGGTCTGTTTGAATGTCCGATACCTCAGTCAGGAAAGGACCAGACAGATGCAACTTCATGAGGCTTACAGTAAAGTGCAGTCTCTTAGATTGTACTGTGATAAGATTAAGTCTCATTAAGAGGAAAGATTGCCTCTCAATGGAATGTTTCAGGAGATTTCAACGCAAATTCTGATGATAGAAAATTGTGTGAAGTATGAGGAAGTTCTAAGGACCAAGTTTGCCAGCTCCTACCTTCTATTATAGGTAAAGACTAGTAATCAAAAAGCTCTACTTGCCTTCCTGTGTGCAAAGATATCTCCCAGTGGTACATTTCTGAGCAAGGCCCATGGTCTGTAAATGAAATGGCTCCTTCTCCTTAGATTCTAACCTTCCAGACCTTCATTTATTCCACTAATGCATTCTTTTGGCTACCAACACATGCCAGGCACTCTGTTAGCAGAACTAGGTGATCTAAGTTTGGGTGCTGGGGAAAAAAAGGACCCCATTAAAGTATATTCCAAATCTCTGGACTAAAAGGAAGGCCACTAGAGCACAGTAAGCAAAGAAGTAGAGTTGGAGGGAGAATAGGATGAATAGGGGGGCAGGGTTACATAAAGTAGGAATTTAAGCCATGATCAAGAATCAGATTTTATTCCAGGAGTAAATGAAAGTTATTGAAGGAATTTAAGCAAGGTGTGATATGGCCAGATTTGTGTTGTTAGCCATTCTGGGTATGTTGTGGAAGTAGGCTATTGAAGTACAAGAGTTGAAGCTAGGAGACTATTAATAAGCCACGTTGGGTCAAGTTCCCCAGGAAACAGACTCCAAGATGGAGAAATGCATGTGAGCAATTCATTGAGGAATATCCACAGGGAAATGAAGGCAATGGGATTGGACAAGGCCAGCTGAATTGCAGAATTGCAGTGGACAGCTCTGGAGCTGGGGTGGCCCTGCAGAGTTCTTACATAGTGAGACTAGGGGGCTGGACCTCTGTATTCCTACATCAGCTCATCATTACTGGCCAGTCACTGGATACAGGCTGTCCCCAGGAGGAGGGCATGGCTTTCAGCCCTTAAGTTGAGAGCTATCTGCTACAAACACTCCCCAGCAGGTGAGGACAAGCATTCTTCAGTCTTGGAGGAGTGGGATGGGGATGGTGGTCTGGACAGTCCACAGCAGCCACTACAGTCCACCCCTTGCATGGGTGAGATTTCACTAGCATCATGCAGTACATCTGGGAGCAGCTTCTTCACGATTCTGGTGGGCTTCTTTTCCTAGGGAAACTTAACAAGAGAAAGATAGGAGATAAAACCACAGCCCCTGGCTATGCAGGTGGTCTTATGGTCACAACTGATACTCATCATCTCCCTTCCCCTCTGCCTATTCCAAACTCCCCTCATCCTTCAGTGGCTAGTCTAGATGCTGAGGGATCTGAACCATTGGCATCAGTCCTTGTCATATGATAGCTATTTTATTTGGGCCTTTATCATCAAAACTAGGCAAGGAAGTACCAAGCAGTCCACAGGTGGACCACTCAAGTTCCAGACACATTCTTCCCTTGCCCCACAACTCTACCCCTTCCTCATGATCACAATCAATTTCTCTTTTGCACAGAGAAATATGTGACTTCAGGCTCACTTGCACAAAGAGAGAGCAGGAGAGCCCAAAGTCACAAAGTTACCAAAAGTTAAAGTTTAAAATGTATTTATTTATTTGAGAGAGAGAGAGAAAGAGAGAGAGAGAGAGCATGAGCTGGGGGGGTGGGGGGGGGTAGAAAGAGAGAATCTCAAGCAGACTCCCCAGTGAGCATGGAGCCCAACATGGGGCTTGATCCCATGACCCCTAAGATCATGAGCTGAGCCGAAGTCAAGAGTTAGGACCTTAACTGACTGAGCCACCCAGGTGCCCCCAAAAGTTAAAGTTTAAGGTCCCTTGTTGGAACACTTCCACTCTAGGAACAAGGACTTCTGAATGTACAGAGCCCAGATTTGCAGTGACAGGAAGCACACATTCCCCCATGTGATGGATAAACATGGCTACTTCTACTTCTACCTCTTAATTCTAGAATCTATGTATTTGACCTTTATGGGTCACAGCCCCATATAAGGGCTCTTGATTTAGTGTATACACTGGAGTGTGGAGGATAGCACCCCATCTTTATAGAGCATTGTCTCCAAGCTGGCACTACAGCTATGCCTCCAAAAGGCCACATAATTGCTCTGTTAGGATAGTAGTCCCAAGCCACTTTGGAGATATTACTAATGCCATGTCTCCAGTCTGCTAACAGCAGGGACTGACACTAAACTTTAATTTTTTTTATTTTTTTTTGACACTAAACTTTTAATATGGCACATTCCTGGGGAGACTAACCAGGCCCTGGTGGCAAGTCAGTCACATTGGATTCCTTTCATTTTGGGAAAAGATTCCTCCTTACTAGGACTGATACATATTCCGAATAGGGATTTGCCTTCCCTGTCCACTCTGCCTCTGCCAGAACCACCATCAGAATGTCTCAGTCATCAATATGGTATTCCATACAACATTGCCTCAGAACAGGAGACTCATTTTAGAGCAACAGAGATGCAACAGTAGGCTTACCACTATGAGAGCCATTGATCTCATGACCTGCATGACCCAGAGGCAGCCATCCTGTTAAGATAGCAGAGTGACTTGATGACATCCCAGCTAAGGAGCCAGTATGGCACAGCACCTCGTAGGGTTGAGTCTCCATTCTCCAAGACATGGTTTATGCACCGAGTTAACAGTTGACATGTAGTACTATTTTCTCTAGTAGCTGGAATTCGTGGCTGTGCAAACCAAGGAGTGAACTTTCTCTCCATAACGATCAGTGACCTATGGAATTTGGCGTGTAGAAGCCCCAGTTTTCATGGAAGGAATTGCTTCCATCAGAGAATACAGTAAGGATTCCATTGGACTTGAGGCTGTGACTACCAACTGGCTGCTCTGGGGTCCTCATGCCAGTGACCCAACAGAACAAAAACAAAAAGCAAGGACTTATGATACTAGTTGGGTTGTTGATTGACCATGATTACTATGGGGGCTAGGATGCTACCACCAGACAGGGGGATGTTCATAAACCAGAGGCCAAAGGATTCAGCTCTTAGTACTTGGGCAGCTCTTAGTACTCCCATGCCTTGCAGTAATTATGAATTGGAAATCACAGCAACCATGGTCAGATAAGACAACTAAGAGCTCAGAAATAGACGCCTGGGGGATCCCTGGGTGGCACAGCGGTTTAGCGCCTGCCTTTGGCCCAGGGCGCGATCCTGGAGATCCCGGATCGAGTCCCACGTCGGGCTCCTGGTGCATGGAGCCTGCTTCTCCCTCTGCCTGTGTCTCTGCCTCTCTCTCTCTCTCTCTCTCTCTCTCTGTATGACTATCATAAATAAATACAAAAAAAAATTAAAAAAAAAAAAAGAAATAGACGCCTGGGTCATCTCACCAGGCAAGCATCTCAGACCAGCCACACAGCCATAGGCATTTGAAATGCATGGTCAGCTTCTTGTTTATACCTTGTCTTTACTAATTCCTACCTATAGTCTCACTCTAGCTCTTTAGGTGAGAAATAACAGGGGAGAGAGAAGAGAGAAAAAGGCCATGAAACCTTCAAAGTCATCTTCCTTTCACAAGCTAGCTTTGCATCCTTTGCATGAAGTCTAAACTGGCTCTTTCTCTAGTGAGAGTTTTTCTCGGCCCTTCAAAAACCTTATATTGTTGATGTTCTTCCCCTGGCATTTTGCTCCATCCAGAACAAGAGTTTTCATTCTGGCTATAGCAGCAGGAACCTAGCATTTCACACATCTGTCTGCTGAGGTCTCCTAGCTGCTGTTCCACCTCTAACAGAGTACTTCCTCCACAGTATTCATATTATTTGCCCAATAAACTCTGGATTTGCAGGTCAGTTCCATCACAATAGAAGCTTTCCTTCACTCTGCCACCAATGCCACTATACCCATCCTGTCTCATCCCCAGGCTTGTCCACTGCACCTTCCCCACTCCCAACTGCACAGGGCAAAGGACACGTAGTTAGGCCTCTAAGTGGTCTTCATAGAGTCCTTTTCTTCCTCTCTGACTTGACGTTGGGGACAGGTGAGTAGAAAAGAGATGGCTAGTATGGTTCTCTCCAAAAAGCTTCTTCCTGGAATTCCCACTCATTTCCCTTTTATAACTTCAGTGTGAGTGAGTCAGGTAATTGATTTTCCAGTTATAGTCTTTCCCATTGTACGTCTTGTCCTAGTTCCGCACTCTGGAATAAATCGTCTATTGTATCTTGAAGCCCAATGTCTTGGATTAGTGAAAAAGTTTTACCATATTATTTCTTAGGTATATGTACAAATTGTGGATGGTTACACAGCAAATCAATAATATACATCACCATAAAAAGTGGGGAAGAATTATTCAATTTTTATTTACATACCTCTTTATCTTTTGGTGTATTGTAATGAACCTGTGTTCCCCTAGTAAGAAAAAAATAGTATAAGAAACAAACATAGGCTACATAAGTAAATTTAAATTATATATACATATGGACTAATATTAACCATTGTTTGCCATTTGTCAACAAATTATAGTAAATGATTTCATGTGTATCAAACAAAATGACTTTAATTCCAAAGTAAAATTATAGGCTTGTCTTAAACATTTTGAGGCAACTTCATGAAGAAAAGACATTTTCATTGATCTTTATCTTGTATTTACTACATGTGGCTGCAGTCAGTTGACCTTTTGACTAGAAAGTTTGAGTGCAAAAATAATTAAATGACTGGAATCTCAAATTGAAATTGGGGGAATAAAGACGAAGCATGAAGCTTTTCAGTACTATCAAAAAGAAAAAGAATAAACCTAGAGAGGCATAGTCTCTTCTCAAGTTGGATCAACACCTCTAGAAATGATAAAAGGAGCCTATGGAGTTAGTCAAGCCTACATGCCACATCACTGGCCTGCCAGTCAAACCTGTGCATTATGCAAATTTCCAAAGTGTGCTGAGAGGAAGGGAGGGAAGATGAAACAGGTTAAACATGGCAACAAAATGTGGATAATGGAAAGCAGAAGAGTTGGAATGGCTCAGGAAAGAGGAGAAAGTGAAACCCAGTAGTTTAAAGGGGTCAAAGCCAAGAAAAATAAAACATTTGCCAGTAGCCCTGGAAAGACTCAGGGCTAGGTGGCATCTCTCAAGTTGCAGAGCGGACTGAAAACAGGAAGGCAGCTTGAGAGCCTTGTTGGGGATAGCTGGACCCCAGTATCCTTTTCCCCAACTGGAAGATCCATAAGTCAGGGCACCAGGGACAATTGAACACTAAGAGCCTATGGGTATGCTGAATGCCAAGACTGTCCTGAGCCCTTTCTGGTCACCCTCCTCACGATGGCAGCCCAATCAGGCAAAGGACTTGAGACCGGCCAGTCCCAAAACAAAGATCAATAGGTGCTGACATTTAGGTGTCCTTTCGAGCAAATCCCAGGTATTGTTGTAGGGAAAGTGAAGACGTCTTGAAGGTGGCAGGGGGGGCAGGAGTGATGGGAACAGAATTATACCCTGTTTCAGAGTCAAGAGTCACTAATAATGTACAAAAAAGAAAAATCAAGAGATAGCAGTTTAAGCATGTTATTTAGAAATCTGGCAGTGTTGAGCAAATACCAAAGATGAATAAGAGTGAATTTTAAGCAAAACACAACCAGGAGCTAATCAGCTTCTCCAAGAAGAACCAGGGCCAACAGCTTTGTAGGAAGCTTATTCTTCATCATCCCAGGCCTGGCTGATGATCACACAGCTTAAAGAGATCCAGTGCTGACGGGCATACTATCAGAGGAGGTAAAGCTTCTGTGACAGCTAACTGTTGCCACAATAATGCTGCATAACAGATCACCCCAAAACTCAGTGGTATACACATATTTTTGCTCACACTCATGGGTCTGTAGGCCAATTGCAGTTTCAATACAGTTTGGCTGGTCTAGGCTTAGCCTGAGTGGCTCTGCCTAAAGCTGTGTGTCTCTGCGCTCGATGTCAGGCTGTGAATCTGCCCCATATGTCTAGTTCTGGAACCCAGGCTTGAGAACATCAGCTGCCTATTACACATTCTTGTCACAGTGAATCACTTCCATGGACATTCCAAGTCTCTGATTGCGTCATATCAAACTGATAGCCTATTGACCAAAACGAGTCATATGGCCAAGCACAAAGTCAAGGGGCCAGGAGCTGTTATTTGCCCGATATGAAACCATAGCAAGGGATGGATATATGATACCATGACAACAGAGCAAAGACATCATTGGAACTAATAATTCAATCTGTCAAAACACCATTCTTCACTTATCAGTCATCATTTACTAAATGTGTTCTAATTTTGGTCTTCATTCTCATTACATTATCATGGTGGTTCAGTCACCTTATCCTGTTCTCATTCCTCTAGCAAGAATATCTAGGATGCATAGCCAGAATTAATGGTTAACTGTTCTGATTTGCCACTTTATTTTTGTGCAGTTATTCTAAACCTTTCCTGTGTCTTTATTAATTATTTTATTCCCAATCTTTCCTTTTTAATCTAAGCTCTCTCTTTAAGTGAGAATGCAGAATACTGTAAAAGATGTTTAATTCCATTTTATGTCATGTAGCCCTTGGTCCCTTTTCTGGATTTTTAAAAAGCAGAAACTCAGAGCAAAGTACACTGGAATGTAGGGAAGGTTATTTGATATAGAAAATGTGTAGTCTAGCCAAGAAGTGATTACTCCAGAAATCCTCATGGAGAGTAAAGGATTTAATGTGCGACTTGATATTTTGGAAAAACAAACTGAGGATTAATAATATCCGGGTGATGTCTCCCAAAAACACCAAAGGAAACAGTGAAGACGTCTTAAAAGAATGGCTTCCAGATGCCTAGTAAATCATGTGTCCCTAACAAATGAGAACATGGCTAAGGGAGGATATTACTTATTTTGAGAAGATATGCATTCTTTGGGTAACCAGTAGTATTTTGCACTTCAACTTCATACTATTATTAAAGAGATAAAAGCCAAGAGCATTATCCTTTTCAAATAGTGAAATGATGGATAAATTATTTACACTGAAAATCCATTTTACCATTCAGTGTGATTTGTTTGTAAAAATAAATCAGGGTTTTATGGTGCAGCGATTTGTCTGTTCCACTGACTGGAATAGATCTCAAAGTCTTGTGAAATGAGAGAGCATGATTGAAAAGAAAGAGGTAGGGTTAGAACACCAAAATGATGCTTTGCACATAGGAACGTTTTCAGATACATAAATTAGAAAGACTCCGGAGTCTGGAAACTGATTTCTTACAAACCATCCACACTCACATACTCTTTGGAAAGAGTTCATGTGTTCCCAGTTCAGAAACCACTGAGTTCGTAGATCTCCCCATATTCCTATGCCCTTTGGGCTCTTAAATCATTTCCTCTGATACATTCCAGTATGGATTTGCATCAGTCAAAATGTGCCGGAACCTATTAGCTTTCAGAGTCAGGGTCGTGAGCATTTAGTAACATCACAAGCTTTGGTTTTTTCATATTGAAATCCTCTTTTGACTTTCTCTGTGTTTAATTTTCTCATCCACATAATATTACCTGGCAAATGTTTTGTGTTTGAGCGATTCTTCTCTGCGTCTTGTTGCTGAATTGAAAACAACAGAAACAGCAACAGCAGCAGGAAAAAGAAACCAATGATGTCTAGGGATCGCAAATAGATTGTAATCAGATATTATAAAAACAGAATTTAGGATGTGTGCATTCTCTCTGAGGGGATATTGCACTTAATCAATTAAATTTCCTATAGAGGATACTAAGCACAAATGGACCATTTCACAATTTCCATGGATATTAAGTGCTTGAAGTACACACACACAAACAGACACACACACACACACAAAGGGAAGTCTAAATGAACCAAATTAATCTTCTATTTCCTTCCTAACTGGCAAATCAGTTGAAAGTAAGAGGCAGAAGCAGAGATTAATAAAACCATATGCAATATATCGCCAGTTGTCATTTGAAGGAACTAGTTTTTCTTCTGTCATATTGATTACCTAAGTGTTATAATAACATCACAGGAGCACTTTGGGATTAGGAAAGCCATGATGACTTTCCCCCTCCTTTGCAAAAGTGTCTACTTCCTTAGCTTCTGTAAACTTACTCTTAGTTAAGATTAGGTTCTGGTGTGAGGAACAAAAGACTCAAAAAACACTGACTTGTGGAAGGGAAATTTATTATAGCAAGTCTGGAGTGAGTGGTTAGGGCCTCGGCAGTAGCTCTCCTCTTCAGAGTCCTGAGGGGAAGGCTCCTTCACCATACAGGGCCCACCTTTCCAAGATCCATTCCATCGTCATGACTGCATTCCAGCCAATTTCTACTTATATCTCAGGGGCCAAAATTAATCATATGGAGCATTTTTGCCTTTTACATTTTGAAGCTTTCTTAATAGGTACATAGAAATTTAAATTTGTTACATTTTCTTAGGATTTGACTGTTTTATCATTAGGAAATGACCATATTTTTCCCTAGCAATGATTTTTGTCTCATAGTAATATTTTGTCTGATTTTAACAGGTATACCAGCTTTCTATTTGATGTTTTTCTGGTGTATCTTTTCAAACCTTTTACTTTTGACTTTTCTGGAAACTTGTATTTTAGATATGTTCATTGTAACGTAATATAGCTGATTTAAAAAAATAGTCTGCAATTTTTTGCTTGACAAAGGCATTTATTTACATTATCATCTTATTTTGTGCATTTATTTGTCCCATCTTTTCTATGATTCTTTTTTTCTCTGTTGCCTTCTATTTGGATTATTTTTTTTATTTGATTTACCCTCTGCTATTTGAAGTCACATACTCTGATATTACTCTTTTTGTAATAGAGTAACCCCCCCCCCAAAAGACTTCATAATCATCAAAGTCTCAAGTTAATACACTTACCCACCTCCTGAGAATTATCCTCATCCCTAGAAGAATTTGTTCCCCTCTGGAATAATATGCTATCGTGGTCCTGTGTTTAAAATATTTAACTCCTTAAAACATTAATATTGCTGTTTTATAAAAGCATCATTTTATATTTTTTGTATTTATCCATATGCTTATCAATTTTTTATTCTCCATTTCTTTTTAAAATAGAAATATTGAGGTATGGTTGACATATAGTAAACTACACATATTAAAAGTGTATAGTTTGATGAGTTTCAACATATGGAAACAATCACTACAGTCAAGAGAATGATCATATCATCATCTCTGAAAGGTTTCTTGTGCACCTTTTAATCTTTCACTCCTGCCACTTCATTTTATTGGTGGTTGTAGTGTGTCCAGAGCATAAATTCAAATCCAAATCACTAATTCCAGGTGGCTCAATCAGTTAAGTGTCTGACTCTTGATTTCAGCCCAGGTCATAATCTCAGGGTTGTGATCTCAGCCCCCTGACTCTGGCTCCATGCTGGGCATGGAGCCTGCTTGAGATTATCTTTCCCTCTCCCTCTGCCCCTTCCCTCCCTTCCTCTCTCCCTGTTGAAAAAATAAAGATCTCTGCCTTTGGGCAGCCTCAGTGGCTCAGTGGTTTAGCACCACCTTCGGCCCGGGGTGTGATCCTGGAGACCCAGGATCGAGTCCCACATTGGGCTCCCTGCATGGAGCCTGCTTCTCCCTCTGCCTGTGTCTGTGCCTCTCTCTGTCTCTCTCTCTCTCTTTCTGTCTCTCATGAATAAATAAATAAAATCTTTAAAAACAAATCTGTCTCCATTGCTCTAGTTTCACTATAATTTGTCACGCTGTAGCCTTTGTATGTATCTCTGCCTGATTGTGCTCTTGAATCTGACAGAAGACACTTTTTATGTGTTATGGAAAATTCTCAGCCATGTTCTTCTCACATATTACATCTGCCCTCTTTTCTCTCTTTTTTCCTTTTGAAATCCCAATTAGACACATTTCAACACCATCACCATCTTTTCTTAACCTATTTTTTCCATATATCTGTGCGACACACTGGATAGTATCTTCATGCCTAAATCTCTTTATCACTGCTCTCTCTCTTTTGCTGTGTCTAATTTACTGCCAAGCCTATCCATTGAAGTTTTTTGTTCATTTTAGTTACATTTTTCAGTTCCAGCTGCTCTATTTGGTTCTTAGATTTCATTGGTTACCCTGTATAGCTACACAGATTTTCAAACTTTATTTTTACATACTGAATATAATTTTATGGTCAGTGTCAGATTATAACAATATTTCAAGTCTTTTTTTTTTTTCTGATATCTCTATTCTTGCTGTTCCCACTCATGGTATGTTGTTTCTCTATGTGTTGAATGACTTCCATCTGTGAGTTGCTTATTTCTCTTGGAAATTTATTTTTCAAGGAATTCTTGGAAAACTGGGAGAGAAAAGTTTGTACAGAGGATTGGAATTTGCTTCTGCCAGTTACCTTTGATGCTACATATTTAATAGGATGACTTTAAACTACCGGTAACATTCTACACACTTGGTGTGTAATTTTTCATTTAAAAATAGATCATGAAATGTCTGTTATTCACATAAATTCACATACTGATTATTTTTGATGCTGCATGACATTCAATAATAAAGTTACATTGTAACTTATTTTTCGTTTTAGTTGTAGTTGACATACAATGTTATATTAGTTTAGATGCATAGCACACCAATTAAGTACATTGCAAAATACTCACCATTTGTCACCACACAAAGATATTGCCATATTATTGACTATATTCCCTATACTATACTGTTTATCCCTGTGGCTTATTTCTTTTATAACTGGAGGTTTGTACATTTTACTCCCACCTATTTTGCATATCACCCCACCTCCCTACCCTCTAGCAACCACCAGTTTTCTATATTTCTGAGTCTGTTTCCACTTTTGTTTTGATTTTGCCTATTTGTTTTGTTGATTTTACATGTAAGTGAAACCATATAGGATCTTTCTCTTTCTGACTTATTTCACTTACCATAATACCCTCTAGGTCCATCCATGTTGTCATAAATGGCAAGATTTCATTCTTTCTGATGGCTTAGTAATATTCCATAGTGTATACCATATATCTTCTTTATTCATTCATTTATCAACAGATATTTAGATTGCTTCCATATTTTGACTATTGTAAATAATGTTGCAGTGAACATAGGGTGCTTACAGCTTTTCTAATTGATGTTTTCATTTTCTTCTGGTAAATACCCAGAGGTGGTATTACTGGATCATATAGTATTTCTATTTTTAATTTTTTGAGGAACCTCGACACTTTTTCATAGGGGTGCACCAATTTACATTCCTATCAACAGTGCACAATGGTTCGCTTTTCTCTATATCCTTGCCAAAATTTGTTATTTCTTGTATTTTTTATTCTAGTCATTCTGACAAGTGTAAAGTGATATCTCATTCTGGTTCTGATTTGCATGTCCCTGATGATTAGTGATGCTGAGCATTTTTTCATGTGTCTGTTAGCCATGTGTACATCTTTTTAAAATGTCTTTTCTGGTCCTTTGCCCACTTTTTAATCAGATTATTTGTTTTTTTGCTGTTGAGTTGTAGGAGTTCTTTAAATATTTTGGATGTCAAGCCCTTATTGTCTATGTCATTTGCAGATATCTTCTCCCATTCAGTAGATTGCTTTTTATTTTGTTAATAGTTTCCTTCACTGTGCAGTCTTTTTATTTTGACATAGTCCCAATGGTTTATTTTTACTTTTGTGTCTCTTGCTTAGCAGTAAAAATATTACTAAGGCCAATGTCCAAGATGGACATTTTTTACTGCTTGTGTTTTCTTTTAGGAGTTTTATGGTTTTAGGCCTTTCATTTAGGTCTCTAGGCCATTTTAAATATATTTTTATGAATGATGTAAGAAAATAGGTTAGTTTCATTTTTCTACATGTAACTCTCCAGTTTTCCCAGAGCCAATTATTGAAGAGATCGTCTTTCCCTGTTGTATATTTTTCTCTTCTTCCTTGTCAATTAACTGATCATATAAGTGTGAATTTATTCAGGGGCTATTTTGTTCCTTGGAACTATGTGTCTGTTTTGGTGCCAGTACCGTAATGTCTTGAATACTATAGCTTTGCAATATAGTCTCAAATCTGGGATTGTGCTACAGCCATCTTTGTTCCTCTTTCTTAAGAGTGCTTTAGGCATTTGAGGTCTTTGTGGTTGCATACAAATCTTAGAGTTACTTGTTCTAGTTCTGTGAAAAATGCTACTGTCAGTATGTTAGGGGTTGTTTTGAGTCTGTAGATTGCTCTGGGTAGTATGGACATTTTTTAAGTAGGTTCCATGCCCAGTGTGGAGCCCAATTCAGGACTTGAACTCATGATCCTGAGATCAAGACCCGAGCTGAGATCAAGAGTCAGACTCCTAACCAACTAAGCTACCTAGGCACCCCAGTAGTATGGACATTTTAACAGTGCTAATTCTTTTAATCCATGAGTGTGATGTATTCTTTCATTTATTTTTGTCGTCTTTAATTTCTTTTATCAGTGTCTCATAGTTTTCAGAGTACATGTCTTTTACCTCCTTGTTTAAATTTATTCCTATTTTATTTTGGATGCAATTGTAAATGGTATTATTTTCATAGTTTCTCTTTCTGATAGTTTATTATTAGTATGTAGAAAAACAACAGATTTCTGAATATTAATTTTTTATCTTGAACTTTGCTGAATTCATGTATTCTAATAGTTTTTTTTTTCAATTAGTCTTTAGGGTTTTCTATGTATAGTATCATGTCATCTGCAAGTAGTGAGAGTTTTACTTTCCTTACCTGTTCAGATGGCTTTTCTTTCTTTTTCTTGTCCAATTGCTGTGGCTAGGACTTCCAGTACTATATTGAATAAAAGTGGAGGAAAATGGGCATCCTTGTCTTGTTCCTGATCTTTGGTGGAAAGCTCTCAGTTTTTCACCAGAGTATAATGTTATCTCAGGTTTGTCATATGTGGCTTTTATTATGTTGAGGTATAATTTTTCTTTACCTACTTTGTTGAGAGTTTTTGAATGGATGTTGAATTTTGTCAGATGCTATTTCTGCATATGATTTTTATCTTCATTTTGTTAATGTGGTCTGCCACGATGATTGATCTGTGGATAATTTGAAACATCTTGGCATCTCTGGAATAAATACCACTTCATTGTGGTAAATGATCCTTTTAATGTATTTTTGAATACAGTTTACTAGTATTTTGTTGAGGATTTTTCTGTCTGTGTTCATCAGGGATATTGGTCTGTAATTTTTTGTGTGATAGTGTCTTCATCTGGTTTTGGTAATGCTGGCCTTGTAGAATGAATTTGGAAGTATTCTTTCCTCCCAATTTTTTTTTGCAATAGTTTGAGACAAATTGGTATTAACTCTTGTTTAAATGTATGGTAGAATTCACCTGTGAAGCCATTTAGTCCTGGACTTTTGTGAAAAGTTTTTTGATTACCAGTTCATTTTTGTTACTAGAAATCAGTCTGTCACATTCTCCACTTTTTCCTAATTCAGGCTTGGACAATTGCATGCTTCTGGGAATTTATCATTTTATTCTAGATTGTCTAGCATTTCGGCATGTAGTTTTTTGTGGTAGTTTCTTGTAATCTTTTGTATTTCTGTGGTGTCAGCATTAACTTCTCCCCTTTAATTTCTGATTTTATTTGTATGAGTTCTCTTTTTTCTTGTTGAATCTAGCTTAGGGTTTATCAATTTTGTTTATCTTTCCTAAGAACCAGCTCTTATCTTTTCTTTTGTGTTTAAGTCTCTATTTCATTTATTCCTAATCCAATTTTTATTATTTCCTTTCTTCTACTAACTTTGGGCTTTTTGTTTTTCTTTTTCTAGTTCCTTTAGATATAAGGTTTGTTTGTTTATTTGAGATTTTTCCTGACATAGGCCTGTGTTACTCTAAACTTTCGTCTTAGAACTGCTTTTGCTGTATCCCAAAAATATTGAACCATTGTGTTTCCATATTCATTCCTCTCCATGTATTTTTAATTTTTTTCTTTGATTTTTTCATTGACTATTGGTTGTTTAGTGACATGTTGTTTAGCTTTCATGTGTTTGCTTTTTCTTGTAATTAATTTCTAGTTTAATGCCATTGGGGTTGGAAAAGAGGCTTGATATGATTTCAGCCTTCTTAAATTTCAGACTTGTTTTGCAGCCTAAAGTGATCTGTTCTGGAGAATGTTCCATGTGCACTTGAGAAAAATCTGTATTCTACTGGTCTTGTGTGGAATATTCTATATATATATATATCTGTTAAGTTCATCTGGCCTAATGTGTCATTCAAAGCCCCTTTTTCTTTATGAATTTTCTGTCTGTATGATATATCCATTGATGTAAGTGGGTGTTAAAACTCCCTACTATTATTGTATTAGTGTCAATTTCTCCTGTTATGTCTATTAATATTTGCTTTATTTATATAGATAATCCTATTTTGAGTGCATTTGTTATAGCCTCTTGTAGGATTGATCCTTCTATCATTCTGTAATGCTCTTCTTTGTCTTTTGTTACAGTTTTTGCTTTAAAGTTCATTTTATCTGATATTAGTATTGCTAACCCAGCTTTCTTATTTTTTTTTTACTGCCATTTGTATGAAATATCTTTTTCCATCCCTTAACGTTCAGTCTGCATTTGTCTTTAGGTCTGAAATGAGTCTCTTGTAGACAGAATATAGATGAGTCTTGGGTGTGTTTTTTTTTTAACTTTTTAGTCATGCTGTGTCTTTTAATTGGAGTATTTAATCCATTAATATTTAAAGTAATTACTGACAAATATGCACTTATTATGTATTATTTGTTCATTGTTTTCTAGTTTTTTTGTAATTCTCCTTTGTTACTTTCTTCTTTTTCTCTTCTGTTGTGATTTAATGACTTTATTGTTATGTGTGGATTTCTTTTTCTTTATTTTATATCTATTAAATGTTTTTGGTGTGAAGTTCATGTGTAACTTCCTATATTTATAGCAGTCTGTGTTAAATTGAAGATCTCTAAAGGTTTTTTTTTAAGATTGTATTTATTTATTCATGAGAGAGAGAGAGAGAGAGAGAGAGAGAGAGAAAGGCAGAGACACAGGCAGAGGGAGAAGCAGGCTCCATGCAGGGAACCTGATGTGGGACTCGATCCCAGGACTCCAGAACCACGCCCCAGGCCAAAGGCAGGTGCCAAACCACTGAGCCACCCAGGGATCCCCTAAAGTTTGAATACAGTCTAAAAGCACCAAATTTTACTTCATCTTCAATGTTTTATGTAGATGATGTCATATTTTAAATGTTTTTATTTTCTGTATCCCTTGATAAGTTTCTTTATTTGTAATTGATTGTACTACTTTTGTCTTTTAACGTTCATACTAGCTTTAAAAGTGACCTTACTGTATGTTTGTTTGCTTTACCAGTGTAAATTTTCCCTTTCGTAATTTTTCTCTAGTTATGGCCTTTTCTTTCTCTCTTAGAGAAGCCCCTATAACATTTCTTGTAAGGCTACTTTAGTGGTCACATTCAACATGTTTGTCTGCGGAACTCTATCTTTCCTTCAATTCTGAATGATAATATTGCCAGGTAGAGTATTCTTGGCTGCAGGGTTTTTTCCCTTTAACTCCCTCTGGCCTGCAAACTTTCTGCTGAAAATTAGCTGATAGCCTTATGGGACTTCCCTTGTACATAACTGTTTGCTTTTCTCTTGCTGCCTTTAAGATTCCTTCTTTAATTATTGAGTAATTTTAATTATTATGTGTCTTGGTGTGGACCTCCTTGGGTTTATCTTGTTTAGGATTCTCTGTGCACCCTGGACCTGGATGTCTATTTCCTTCCCCAGATTTAGACAAAGTTTTAGCTATTATTTCTTCAAATAAGTTTTTTGCCCCTTTCTTTCTACTCCTCTAGGACTCTTTTTTTTTTTTTTTTCCTCTAGGACTCTTATAATGCAAATGTAATTATGTTTGATTACTGTCCTAGAGATCCCATTTTTTAAATTCTTTTTTTCTTTTTAACTGTTCAGTTTGTATAATTTCCACCACCTATCTTCCAGATTATTGATCTGCTCTTCTGCATCCTCTAATCTGCTCTTGATTCCTTGTGGTGTATTTTTTAGTTACTATATCCTTAAGCTCACTGGGGTTTTTTTGTGTTATGTTTTGTAGGGGGCGGGGATTGGTGTTTTTTTGCTTGCTTGTTTTTTTTTGTATTTTATATCTCTTTGTTGAAGTTCTCACTGAGTTCTTCCACTCCTCGGTCAATCTGGTACCATTATGACCATTACTTTGAACTCTCTATCAGGTAAATTACTAATCTCCATTCCATTTAGCTCTTTTTCTGAGTTTTTTTCTTGTTCTTTCATTCGGAACTTATTCCTTTGTCTCTCCATTTTGTCTGACTCTCTGTATCTATTTCTGTGTATTAAGTAGGTCAGCTATGTCTCCTCCAATAATGGCCTTATGTAGAAGGCATCCTTTGGTCCCAGTAGAATAGTCTCCCTGGTCACCAGAACCAGGTGCTCCACAGGTGTTCTCTCTGTGGGCTGCAATGTGCCCTCCTGCTATGGCTGTGCCACAATGGCTGCAGGTATGCTAGTGGGCAGGGCTGGCCTTCAGCCTCATTTCAGCTATGACCAACCATGGCTACTGCAGGCACACTGGTGGCCAGGGCTTGTGGGCTCACAGGGGAACACCAGAGTAAGACAAGTGGTGTGAACAAGGTAGATAGAGAGTATCAGAGCTGACTCTCACCAACTTCCTGCCCGGTAGGCTGAAGGAGCATGAGAACAATGGCACCTGCTCACTCTTTTGTTCCCAGAGAAAACTGCAGATCCTTGCCCCTCTGGCACATATACTAAAATTATTCAATAAATTTCCTTTATGTATAATCCAGGTGCTTTTCAAATTGCTGCCTCTGTGCTGAGTCTGAGACTGGCCCTTTAAGAGTAGAGACTCAGTTTCCTATAGCCCTGCCATCTCTCACAGTGAATCCCCGCTGATTTTCAAGGTCAGATATTATAGGGCAGGTCCCTAGGGCTGGACCCCCTTGCTCCTCCACACCTGTAACATCCCCTCTGGTTGTGAGTGCCTTTATTGGGGTTTGGTTCCAAACACATCTCAGTCCCTCTTACTCTTATTGATGTAGCCTTCTCTTTGTATTTTTAGCTGTGGAAGATCTGTCAATCTTCAGGTTGTTTTCAGAGTGAGTTACTACATGTACTTGTTGCTTTGTTTTGTTTGCTTGTGAGAGGAGATGAATATATATATATTACTTGTGGGAGAGAGTATGTGTATATACACACACACAAAAGTGGGACTGCTATGGCAAAGAGAATGTGCACTTAAAAAAATGTTTAGACATACTACACATGACTTTCTGAAGATTGTGTCAATATATAGCCTACCAACATATACCTACGTCCTTGACAACACTGGATATTACCAAGCTTTATTTTGCTGATCTGATGAGAATATTATTTAATCCAATATCTTAAATTAATGAAGCTGAATGTATTTGTTTACTTCTCTTAGCCATTTTCTTTTCTCTTCTGTGTGATTGCTGTTTGTCTAACGTAACCATTTTCATAATTTTGGGGGTCATTTTCCTAGATGATTTTTTGAATGTTATGAATTTTAATGTCTTTCTTTTAAATATTTGATTCAGAAATAGCTTTTAAAATATAAATATGAGCTAGTAGAAATTAGAATCAAAATGTTTTCATAATAAATCTTGTTCTTGGGGCAAAGATATGAATTGTATAATTATTCTAAACAGTGAACATTGTAATAGCTCTATCAATTCTTGCTATTCTGATAGCAATTATGATAGTGTTCTTTTTGACTACTTCTAGAATATGTATTTTTTCATTTCCTGTTTCTAGTCATTACTTAAAATGAGTGCTTTACTTGCAATTTGTGGCTGTTCACATTGAAACAAAAGAGGCTACCAGTGAGGAATAATTGCATGTTTTATTATTGAGAAAATTAAATATAATTGTTTCTTCAATCATTTTTTTAAAGTGTTGGAGATTCATGTACTAATAGTCATAATTAGAGAACTCTTCCTAGTCAGATTTCTAATACTTTCCTAGAGTGATATTTATTTTTAGAGACTCCAGTTTTTTAAATTTCATATGTTTAGCATGTAATCAATTTTCACCAGATAGTTTCATCTCCATCATTTATCTGGAGCAGTTATATTTGCATTTAACAATTATTGTTGGGGGGAGACTTTAGCATTGTTGGAATTTGAAAGTTTTACTAATCTATGTTTTACTATTTCAGAAAATGTCTGTTATTTCAAATAACTATTATAATCTCTGTTTCTTATAAAACTCATGCTTGGCTTCCTCAGTCAATTCTTTTGGGCTATGAATTTTTTTGTGAAGTTATTCAGAAAGCCATTTTGTGATAATTATAAAACACTGACTATAGCTGCCAGTGCTTTTTTTTTAAATAGGTCTGTCTTTATAATGTGAGAGGAATTGGTTGACTACATAAATTGAAATAAACTGAAAAATTATAAACATTTTATTATCTCACAGGGATGTTTTCCTTAGTGGTAGAATACATATCACAGAAAATGATTTATCAACAATTTTTTGAGCTGCTTTGATTTCATAGCATTTATATTGCATTTTATTGCGTATTGCTTTTAAACCAGGAACATCCAGGACTTCACAAATTCAGGTTAAATAAGCATTTAGAGGAGGAATGTGTAAATTGTCTTAAAAATCAAGCCTATACTTTGAGAAATAAAATTGGTTAAACCTCAGAGTTAAGAATCAGCATGATTTAGAAACTATATTTCTCAGAATTTTCCCAAAGAACTTGTTAATAAACATGCCAAACAAACGTATAAATTCATCTGATTCAAGATTGATCCAAAAGTTAAAGGGATGACAGCAAAATCTTAGCAATTTTGTATTTCACTGAATATCTGACTAAATCAGCTTAAGCATTTTTTGGCATTTAAATAATATCGAATATTCTTTCTAATATTTCTACAACATATAATTTAAGGTGACAAAAGTTTATATTTTTAAAACTCATATTCAGCTATTCAAAATGAGTTAAATAAAACAGAGGGGTGGGAGGAGATGATAATATTTATGTAAATGGCCTGAAAGAATAAATGACTATAAATAGTTAGTTTTCTCAAGTTACTGATTGATAAGAACTATAAACCTGAGACTTTGTCAGTAAAGTAAAACCATATTTAGCTGGTATGTTATAAGTGATGCTACTTCTTCTACTAAATTGCTGTAATCAGGTTATTTGGAACCTGAGCCCAGTCGACGTTACCTGCCCAAATTATCAGTCAAACTCAGGCATTCTCTGAATTTGGATTACAGGGTATCAGCCAGGGCCAGAAGATAGCAAGATCAAAATGGAAGCCAATACAGCAAACAGAAGAAGAATTCAGGAGCATCTCTCCAGAAATAAGGTTAAATCAAAAGTAGAAACTTGGGGCCCTGGAATAATACCAGCATACCAAGGTTAGAGGGAGCTCCATGGATGTACTTTTCTCCCAGCATCCTAGAGGACCAGAGATACTCTAGCATTGAAAGAGAGTACAGGAGGGCCTTACCTTGTAGTCTACCTCTAGGTGAAATCTCTAGCTTTCCAGATGAGTCTTGTTTTAAAATATATCCTATTCTAAGTAAAACTGGAAAATTAACTTCTATAACTGACCCTGAAGTTTATAACTTAATGTGTGAGTCGCATGAAGTTTTGTGTGTAGAACAACACATAGTTATTTATATATCATGAAGGCAATTAAAGTTTTCTTTTAGAAAATCTCTTCATCATCTATGCTAAATATTTATTAGAGGCAACTTCTAGTACTATTTACAATTCAGATATTTAACCTGATTCATGTATTACTTGGCAGTTTACAAGCAAAGTATCTAATAAAATCTATAGTTTTCTTTGCAAAAGTATTTAATTAACTTAGCTCCGTACTTAAGTCAGTACATAGAAAGTTCAGTAAGGCATGAAATTCAGTAAATAAAGCTGCATTTTGGGAAAACAACACCTTGGGGAGAAAGTGTTATAGTCTTTCTTTTTCAATATGACACTGGTTTAAACAAACATAGTGTATCCATGTGAGGGACTATTACATATATTTTTAAAAGAGTGAGAAAGATCATATAGAGTGATATGTAAAAGCTCTAAAAGTATATTGTCTCTTAAAAAGTCAGGATATTAAACAATCTTTAAATAGTTTTCAGAGGCTGAAGTGCAAGTTGTCTAATAAACCAAAGACCCTAAAAAGAAAAATTGTCTGTGGAGAAGTAGAGTTGATCCAAAGGCACAATTCAACAATGAAGTCTCATGGTGTTTATCAGCTTATAGAATGCAGAAAGTGGAGCAGTACTTGAGAGATCTCTTTAACCTTCCCAGCCCAAGTGAGGTGGCCAAGTGATCTCTTCTCAGGGGATGCCATTAGTGGTACGAGTGGCTGACGTGATTGCCATAGCAGGTTGTCATAAAAGTAAGCAGATCCACCACCACAGTTTGCCCTCTGGTTCCCCTGTTATGACCCTCATGGAGCAGTACTGTGCCCAGGATGGGGGCAGATTAGGACCTGCCACAGAGGGAGGTTCTGGTGAATCCTGCCATGCTGTGCACTTCCCATTGCTTTGGCTTCATACATTCCTGTGTCTTGTGGAAAAGCCAGATGGACCTGATTTCTTTGGTGAGTTACCATCAAACATGTGACCCATGTTCTTTAGTTTCTTTCATTATATCCCTTTGAGATTGATAGTATAAGGCTGAAACATCAACTTTATACTTTAACAAATAGCACCTGGACTTTCTCATCTTGTTTCTTTCTGAAGCAATCACAAAACACTTTAGTAAAAAAGATTTATGACAGCTCTTCTATTTTTTCCATTTTATATGTCTGCTAAATTCCATTTTTAAAACATTATGGAGAAAGCCACTGGTGGAATCACAATGTCTAGAAATGTTAACTTCTCTGTAAAAATAAGGCCACTCAAATCTTGTTAAACTGATATTGTATTCATTGTGCCTCTTAATGCCCACATTCATTCCAAAGGACTTATAAAATGAAATCATCAAAAAGTTCCCAGCTGCACAAGTCTTTTGAAACTTTTCTATCGTAACACAGTCTGCGTTACACATTACAAAAACATGCAAGGGGACTTAAAGATAGTTTAACAAAAAGACTAGAAAGGGAGAATATCCAGGTGGCTTTTTAAGTGTGGAACATAATAAAATGGTGTTTGGAAAGTATTATGCCAAGATGTAATAACTAGAAAACAAGAAAGTCTATTTATAAGTTCAAGTGTAACTTTAAGTCATAAATAGAAGAAATGTTGAGAATGGAAAGGGAAGAAATAACACTAGCACTTATTAAACATGAAACAAATAGACTAAAACCCTTCAGCTATGGAAGAGCAATAGGACAGTATATTTTGGGCTTACCTTTCTGAAGCTTTGTCCTAAGGCTGTGAGTTCCATATTATATTATCTCAGTCTTCTCAGGGAAGGAAATCACTTGAGAATTTAAAACAGTGAGCCTGATGCAGGAAACTGGTTACCCAGGGGAAGGCAGACCTGCAGTGCCCATATTCAGACTGGGACACAACCTATAGATTGACACTACCAAGAGGCCACCCTGGACCAGACTGAGGAGGCAAGGGGTAAAAGTTGGAAGTGTCTCGACTGTTGGATCAGATGTTGCCAGGGACAGATAGGGAGCAGTAGAAACACCCTGGCTTCTCCCTCTTTCCTCTGTCTCCTACTATGGTCCTCACTGGCAATTCCCAACCTAGGGACAGGTCTGCAGGGCTCATCCTTCCTGCAGAGCAGAGGAAGAATGAGGAATGGATCTCAGTGCAGATGAGTTCAGGACCAGCACAAACATTGTATACATTAGCAGATGCACACTCTTTCTTCCTCACGTTCAGGTGAGAACTCCACATTAGGAGGGACCTGCATACACCATTGTGATCACGGAACTCTCCTGCTGCACGGTCCCTTTGCTCAATGCAAGTAGATTCACCCCTGATTGTTCCTTGTGTCTTGACAGTGTTTCTCTGCTGCATTACTTAAAGTAATATTTCAGTTTGGCCATATACAGTTTTAAAGGGCCCATTTGGCTTGTAGTCTGGGTGTCCTGCTGTAATTCATCCACTGCCCTTTGGATAGAGCACACTTTATAACAACATCAGAGGCAGGTTAAGTGGAAGTCCAGCTGGGCAGTTGTCCATGGCACCAACCTTTGAGGAGCACTAAGAGATCAATGGGGCATTAAAACATCTCTGGAAATGTCACTGTCTGGGGGAAAAAAAAACACCTAAGAAAACAAAGAAACAATTTGCATTTCTCAAAATTCCTCTAAAGAAGAAATGTACTTTATCTAATTGAGTTTTTTAATCCACTTATTTTATTTATTTTTTAATCCACTTTTAGACATTGTTTCTCCCTATTTCCTGGACCAAAAGGCTGCTCTTGTGTTTGTTTGGAAACAAAACATAAAACCAAACTGTAATGGAATTCTGTTGGCTTATACAATTAAAAAAGAAGAATCAGGGTGAACTTCAGACAAGTTTTTATCTACAGCCCAGTGATGCCCTCCAGTACCCTGCCTTCCTCATTGTTGGCCTCATGGTTGTAGTATGACCACCAGCAGCATGCCGATGAGGAGAGAGTGATCTCTTCCCTCAACACTAGATTTTAAGGTCATCATTTATTAACCAGGCTTGGGTTTTTTTTGAAATACAATTTCCTTAAAAATGTTGTTTTTTTTTCTCCCATTCACCTGATAGCCTAAGGTGTTTGAAATGTATACAGAGGATGGGGATGTTCAGGACTAAGCTTATTTGCTTTTGTAGGAAATTCCCGTCTTCCTGTTTTCTCTGGCACCAACTCAGCTTGTGAAGGACAATTAAGCTTTTCCAGCCTTCAAAATCTTCAGATTATCAGGCCACCAGATACTATGGGTAGCCACTTTCATAGTTTATTATCTCTTAGCAAAGGCAGACAGAAGAAGCCTCTTAACCATCATGGTAGGACTGCTTATTGGTCAATTTAAATTCAAAAGGAAATATAAAAAGATAATAAATATTTTAAACACCTTATTTTCACTCATCCATTCACTAATTCCTTGGTGTGAGGCCAAGGACTTTTCTTCAAGTGTGGGTTTTTCTCATATAAACCTTAATTCATAATGCATTGAGGCATTGAAGATTTACACTTTCCTTTTTAAGTAGAGTGAGAATTCCACAAGAACCTTGTAAAGTACATAGGAGAAAAATCTTTTTAAATTTTACAATTTCCTCCAATTTTTATAGTTTGAGAGCAAATTTTAAGCAATGGACTTTTATCAAGTCATTCCAAAGCATTAATTTAAAAAATAAAAAATAAAAAATAAAACAAAACAAACCTCCAGAGAATGAGCATGTTTCAGGCAAGGCGCAAATGTCCAGTATATAGTTGTGTAGATTGTACATAGCTCAAAGGAGCCTGGGCAAGGAGCCAAGTGGGAACCAAATTCAGTTTACCCACCCATATTCTCAGGCATGGAACTGGATCTATTTGGAGAAAGGGGTGCCATTTTATTTACATGAAAGAGCATCTGATAGCAAAGCCATGCTCCTGCAGGCCGAATTTGCTTAGTTTATCTACCCAGATAAACTATTTCTATTTCCCAGTATTATTTGCTTAGTTTATCTACCCAGATAAACTATTTCTATTTCCCAGTATTATGTTCTAATACTGGGAGCCTTGGCAGCTCAACATTGTCAGCCAAGAATCAGTTCAGTTTTCCCCATTATCCATTTTCTTATGTCAGCAAGCCACATCCCTAAATTGGCTCTATTTGTGCTTACCAGATGAAGGCCAGCATTAGCCAAGTCATCCTTTGTCTTTGCCAGTGGGAAAGTGTACTCGTCAGTCATTGACTATATTAACTTCCATATTTGTTCAACCTGGGTCTTGTATTCATCACTAAAACCAGTCACTATGGCAGGAATATTTAGCATGTTGGCTAAGGTAGGATTTATATCTGCCATTTTGCTATTTTTCTTTCAAATTCTTATGTCACTTCTCTTTCTCTATTTCTCTAGTAGTGCCCTCCTTCATTTTAAATAAATAGTTTTTAGAACACCATTTTAATTTCCTTGCATTTCGTTTAGTGGACTCTTCCACCTATATTCTTTTTGGTTGTCCTAGGGATGACAATTAACATCTCAATTTAAAACTATCTAGTGCATATATAGCACCAGCTAATATACTTCTGTCTCTTCCCTCCTTCATGCTTTTTTTGTCATACAGATTACATTTTTATGTATTATAAGCCCATCAACAGTTTTATTGCTTATACAGTCTTTTAATTTTTGACATAAATGTAGATTCACATGCATTCTTAGGAAATAGAAAAATTTTAATTATCCTTTACACAATTTTCTTAGATGATAACAACTTCAAAACTACAGACTGCATTTTTCAGAGATAAATGACTCTGAATGCAATTGCTTGTTTGTATGGTAGATGCACGTTTATTTTGTAAACTGCCAAACTGTCTTCCAGAGTGATTGTACCATTTTACATTCCCATCAGCAATATATGGGAAATCTATTTTCTCTGTATCCTCACCAGTGTTTGATATTGTCACTATTTTTTATTTTAGTCATACTGGTGATATCTCTTTGTGGTTTTCATCTGTACTTCCATGATGGCTAATGATGTAGATTTTTTCATCTGCCTATTTGTCCTCTGTATGTCCTCTTTGGTGAAATATCACTTCATATCAATTGCCCATTTAATATTTGGATTGTTTGGATCTTACATTTTTTATTTTTACTTTTTTGATAGATTTTATTTTTTAGAGGAGTTTTAGGTTCAATCAGTGATGATTGATTCAATAATCAAATGATTCAATCACCTAATGATTTCAATTAGGTAAAATCAAGCAGAAAGTTCTTATATCCTCCCTGATGCTACACACATAACCTCCCCCGCTATCAACATCTCCTGGAAGAGTGTTACATTTGTTACAATGAGTGAACCTACACTGATGCATCATAATTACCCAAAGTCCATAGAGAACAAAACTCCACAATTTGGACCTGGTATATACTCTGACTTTTGACAAATGTATGTATAATGACATGTATCCACATTACAGTATCATACAGAGTAGTTTCACTGTCGTTAAAGTCCTCTGTGCTTCTGCTATTCAGCCTTCCCTCCCTGCTCACTATGGATTTTTTTCTTACTGTCCCCATAGTTTTGCCTTTTCCAGAAGATCATATAGTTGGGATCATGCAGTATATAGCCTTTTCAGGTTGGCTTCTTTCATTTAGTAATATGCATTTAAGTTTCCTCCATGTCTTTTTATGGTTGATAGCTCATTTCTTTTTAGCACTGAATAACATTCCATTGTCTGGGTGTACCACAGTTTGTTTGTTCATTTGCCTACTGAAGGGCATCTTGGTTGCTTCCAAGTCTTGGCAATTAGGAATAAAACTATATATACCTGTGTGAAGGTTTCTGTGCAAGCATGAGTTTTCAGTTCATTTTAAGAAATACCAAGGAGTATGTTTGCTGGATCATATATTAGGAGTTTACTTTTGTAAGAAACTACCAGCTGTCTTTCAAAGTGCCTATGTCATCTTGCATTTTCATCAGCAGTGATCTTGTTGCTGCATATCCTAGCCAACATCTAATTGTGTCTCTGTTTTGAATGTTAGTCATTCTAAGAGGTATATGGTGGTATCTCATTGTTATTTTATTTTGCCATTCCCCCAATGACTTATGATGTGGAGCATCTTTTCATATGCTTATTTACCATCTTTATATCTTCTTTGGTGAGGTGTCTGTTCAGGTCTTTTACCCATTTTTTGACTCAGGTTGTTCAATTTCTTATTTTTAAGTTTTAAGAGTTTCTTATGCATTTTGAATAAACAGCCCATTACCAGATATATCTTTTAAAATATTTTCTCCCAATCTGTGGCTTATCTTATAATTATTTTGACAGTGTCTTTTGCAGAGCAGAAGTTTTTGATAAACTTCAGCGTATGAATTATTTTATAGATGATATCTTTGTTTCTTTCTTTTTTTTACTGTTGAATTTTGAGGATTCTTTATACATTCAAGACCAGTCATTTGTTAGATACATGGCTTGCAAATATTGTCTCCCACAATTGTAACTTTTTTTTATCCTCTTAACAGGGTCTTATATAGAGCAAACTTTACTAATTTTAACTAAGTCCACTTTACCCAGTTTCATTTTAGGAGTCGTGGTTTTGCTGTCAGATCTAAGAACTCAACAGAGAACCTGAAAATTATCCTATTTTTCCCCCTTAAGTGTATGTAGTTTCATATTTTACATTAAAGACTGATCCATTTTGATCAGTGTAAGGTGTAAGACCTAGGTCAAGGTCTTGTCTTTTCTTTTCTTTTTTGTTCACATTGTCCAATTGTTCCAGCACCATTGTTGAAAAGGCTATCTTTACTGAAAATTTTCAATTTTCCCTAAAATCAGTTGAGCATATTTTTAAGGGTCTATTTCTGAATTCTTTATTTTGTACCATGAATCTGTGGGTCTGTCTTTCTAACACTGCCATGCAGTCTTGCTTACCATAAATCTAAAATAAGTTTAAACCAGATAGAGTAATTTCTCATACTTTATTTTTTTTTTAATTTCTCATACTTTATTCTTTTTTTTCCAAAAAGAAATTATTTAAGTTCCTTGACTTTCCATATAAATTTTGCAATAATTTTGTCTATAGCTACAAAAAGTCTTGCTGGAATTTTGGAAAGATTTGCATTAAACCTGCATATCAATTTGAGGATAACTGACATCTTTATTATGTTGAGTCTTGCAATCCATGAACCTAGTATGTTTCTCCACCTTTAGATAATTTTTTGTTTCTTTCATCAGTGTTGTTTAGTTTTTGGCATACCAGTACTGCACATGTTTTGATAAATATACACTTAACTATCTAATATATTAAGTGACTATAAGTGGCATTGGATTTTTAACTTTTGTGTTCATGTGTTCATTGTTAGGATATATAAATGATCATAATATTTTATCTTTCTCTTATAACCTGTGACATTTATGAATTCTTTTTGTTCTAGTTCTTTTATAGAATCCTTGGGATACTCTATGCAGATAGTCATGTCATCTGTAGAGATGGCTTTATTTTTTCCTTTTATATTTGTATGTCTTTTACTTCCTTTTCTTGCACTGAATAGAACTGCCAGTACTATGTTGGATAAGTCACCAGAGCAGACATCCTTCCTTGTTCCAGATCTTAGAGGAAAAATATGCAGTCTTTTACCATTAACAATGATGTTAAATGTAGTTTTTGTAATTTTCTTTATCAAATGGAGGATGTTCCCTCTCTTTCATTTTATTTTTCTGAGAGATTTTATCATGATTAGGTGTGGAATTTTATCAAATACTCTTTCTACATTAGTTGATATGATCCTGTGATTTTTTTTCAATTTTAATAGATTTTATTTAACCCAATATGTCCAAAATATTATCATTTCAACATGCAATCAATATAAAAATTACTGAGTTTCCATTCTATTTTTAGTACTAAATGTTCAAAATCCAGTGAGTATTTTACATTTACAGAACATCTTGATTTGGACTAGCCGCATTTCGAATGCTCAAAAACCCCATGTGGCTAATGGCTAACACATGTCTAAGTCCAACAAGGAAGCTCTCCCTTCATTTCTGACCTTGTGAAGCCCAGACTTGAAGACTGATATGAATACCAGCCTTCATCCATAGAAAGGGTCAAAGTCATCAGAGCAGTTCTGATTCTGAGTACCTTGTTGGACTAGGAAGGGAGCTGGGACTGGTTATCAGACAACACTTAAGAGTTCAAGACAAACATCAATATTAATTAATAGGCTAAAGCCTATTAATGTGTTGCTACATAGATTGATTTGTGAAGAATGAATCAGCCTTGCATCCTTAAAATAAATGACACTTGGTCATGTGTACATATATTTTTATATGTCACTGAATTCTATGCACTAATATTTTGTTAAAGATTTTTCTGTCAATAGTCATGAGAGATACTGCTCTGTAGTGTTTTTTTTTAAATTGACTTTATCTGGTTTTGATATCAAGGTGTAATAATAAATTAATATAGTGAATTGGCAAGTGTTCCTTCCTTTTCTATTTTTTTGGAATAGATTTGTACACTTGGTGTTAGTATTTTATAGCATTTTTTAAATGAAGTGACCTGGGTCTGGGGATTTCTTTCTTGAGAGTTATGGTCTTTCTTTCCACTTAAAGAAGTCCCTTTAACACCTCTAGTAAGCTCAGTTTAATGGTGATGAACTTCTTTGCCTTTTTATGTTGGGGAAACTCTATCTCTCCTTGAATTCTAAATGATAATCTTGCCAAGAAGAGTATTCTTGGTTGTAGGGTTTTGTTCCCTTTCAGCACTTTGAATATATTATGCCACTCCCTTCAGGGCCTACAAACTTTCTGCTGAAAATCAACTGATAGTCTTATGGATGTTGCTTTATGCTGCGGCTTCTGAGATTCTCTCTTTAATTTTTGACATTTCAGTTATTTGTGTCTTGGTGTAGATCTCTGTTTTCATCTTATTTGGGGCTCTCCATTCTTCCTGGACTTGGATAACCTTTCTCAGGTCAGGGAGTTTTTCAGCTATTATTTCTTCAAATAAGTTTTCTGCCTCTTTTTCTCTTTCTCTTCTGTGACTCCTATAATGGGAATGATAGCCTATTTGATTGTTCTAGAGGTCCTTTAAACTATCCTCATTTTTAAAAAAGTTAATTAATTATTTTTGAGAGAGAGTGAGAGTACACTCAAGAGTGAGCAGGGGGAGGGGCAGCAGAAGAAGGAGAGAAGCAGACTCTCCACTGAGTGCAGAGCCTGATGCAGGGTTCAACCCATGAACCTGAGATCATGATCTGAGCTGAGATCAAGAGCCAGCTGCTCAACAAACTGATCCACCTAGGCACCCCAACTATCCTCATTTTTTGAAATTCTTTTTTCTTTCATCTTTGAGCTTGGCTGATTTCCATTACCCTGTCTTCCAGATTAAAGATCCACTCTTCAGCATTTTCTAATATGCTTTTGATTCCCTATAGCATATTTTTCATTTCAGTTATTGTATTCTTTAGCTCTGTTCGAAGTTCTCACTGTGTTCTATATTTTATGTTCTACTCTTCTCCTGAGTTTGGTGAGCATCTTTATTACTTTGAACTCTTTATCAAGTTTATTGCTTATCTCTGTCTCATTTAATTCTTTTTTTTTTAATTTTTAAAATTTATTTATTCATGAGAGACAAAGAGAGAGGCAGAGACACAAGCGGAGGGAGAAGCAGGCTCCATGCAGGGAGCCTGACATTGGACTCGATCCCTGGACTCCAGAACCACACCCCAGGCTGAAGGCGGTGCTACCGCTGAGCCACTGGGCTGCCCTCACTTAATTCTTTTCTGATGTTTTGTCTTATTCTTTCACTTGGAACATACTCTTCTGTCTCCTCATTTGGCTGACTCTATGTATTTGCTTCTATGTGTTAAGTAGGCCAGATACATCACCTGGTCTTGAGTGAGTGGCCATATGTGGAAGTCACCCTGTGACTTCATCCTGTGGGGCCCAGAAGCGCAATCTCCTCTAGTCACTACAACAAAGCCCTCTAGGGATATCCTCTGAGTGTAGGCTATATGTGCCCTCCTTTTGTGGATGGGCCTCTAGAACTGCAGGCATGTTGGTGTGTGTGTGGCTGGCCCCCAGCTTGCCTGGCTGTGATGCTCATCTATGACTGTTACAGATACAATGGTGTTTGAGACTGGCTTCCCTACTCTAGGGCAAGAGCCATTTTGGAGTGGCACATGTTCCGCCGAGGCTATCTGCTATGTGTGGCAGGATGAGAGCTGGTTTCAGAGGGTGCTCATCCCAGCTGAGACTGTCTGCTGTGTGTTAGGAACCACTTTGGGAGGGCACCCACAGGAGTGGGCAGGTTGGGCTTTGACAGATCTGCAGGGGCATTCCAGGGCAGGGGAAACGATGATAGCAAGGTAGATAGAGAGTATCAGAACTAGTACCTGCCAGCATTGGGCCAACTAGGCAGAATGAAGTCAAGAAAAATGGTACCTGCCAGTGTTTCCATTCCTGGAGAAAGTTTCTACAGATTTCTGCCCCATTGGCATATGCTGTAAAATTAGTCATTACATCTCCATCATGTGTATAGCTCAAGCACTTTTCAAACTGCTGTCTTCATACTGCATCTCAAAGCAAGTGAGTACATGGGTCCTTTAAGAGTGGAGTCTCAGTTTTCTATAGTCCTCAGGCTTTCCCAGAGTTAAGCCCCACTGATTTTCAAAGCCAAACGTTCTGGTGGTCCCCAGAGCAGGTGGTGGTCACAATGGGGCTTGAAATATCCCACTTGTGGATTGTCATGCTGGAGGTGTGGGTCCCAACCAAATTACATCTCTGTCCTTCCTACCCTTCTTAATGTGTCTTTTTCTTTATATCTTTAGCTATGGTAGAAGGGTTCTGCTCTCTTCAGGTTGTTCTCAGAGGTAATTGCTCTGTATATAGTTGCAGCCTTTGTGTGTGTGTTGGGTGGTGGGAGGAGGTGAGCTCAGGGTCTTTCTACTTCGCTATCTGATCAGGATCTTCTCTTTGTCTTTTTACAGTCTGACTGTGTTAAGTCCAGATACGGATTTCTGAGTTAATTCTACTTAGAGTTTATTGAGCTTTTTGGATGTTTTTCATCAGATTTGGAATTTTGGATTATTCTTTCTGTCCCTTTCTCTTTCCCCATTCCTGCTGAATCCCCTCTTGTACATATGTTTGTACGCTTGATGATATTTTATGGGACCCTGAAGCTCTTTATTTTTTCTTTTTTCTATCGGCTCCTCAGACTGGATCATCTCAACTGACCTTCCAGTTGGCTGATTCCTTCTGTCAGCTCAAGTCTGCTGTTGACATCTTGTGAATTTTTCACCTCTGCTATTGTACTTTGTGGTACTCTGCAAAATTTTTTTTTTTTGTAATTTTATAACTATCTCTTTAGTGGTCTTCTCTATTTGGTGAAATATTGTTCTTATACTTTAGTTCTTTAGATGCAGTTTTCTTTAGTTATCTGAACATATTTATGATAGTTTATTTAAAATTTTTGTCTGGGGCAGCCCGGGTGGCTCAGCAGTTTAGCACTGCCTTCAGCCCAGGGCCTGATCCTGGAGACCTAGGATCGAGTCCCACGTTAGGTTCCCTGCATGGAGCCTGCTTCTCCCTCTGCCTATGTCTTTGCCTCTCTCTGTGTGTGTCTCATTAATAAATAAATAAAATCTTTAAAAAATAATAATAAAAATAAAACAAAATAATATTTTTGTCTGTTAAGCCCAATTTCTGGGCTTTGTCTGAGACAGTTTCTATTGATTGCCTTTTGCCTGTGTGTGGGAGGGAGGAGCATATTTTTATATTGTAGTTTTTTTGTTGTTGAAAACCAGACATTTAAAATAATAAAATGTGGAAACACTGGAAATCACATTCCCCATCCTCTCCCCAGGGTTTGTTGTTGCTATTTATTATTGTTGTTGCTACTTATTTATTTAATGACTTTCCTTGATTTATTCTATAAAAACCTATATTTCTTCTTGCACATAGCAAATGAAGTCTCTGTTCCTTTATCTTAATGTGCAGCAAATGATTGAATGGAGATTTCCTTAAATATCTTGAGCTGATAAGTCTCTGTCCTTTCCTGAAGGGGTTTGTGTGTGGGTATATGTTATCCATGCTGGAGCATGCAGGTTTTAACTATGCCTTACCCTTCACTTCCTGCTTGTGCAGTGCCTTAGGGTCAGCCAGAGGTGAGAGTTAGGTCACCTCAGGTCTTTCCTAAACATGTGCACAGCCCTGCACATGAATATGTCCTTCTAGAATTCTGGCAACGTGAGAGCTTTTCAAAGTCCCCTATGAACATCTCATTTCCCAATTTTTCCTTTTGGATTTTTTGGTAATCTCTTTTTTTTTTAAGATTTTAAAAATGTATGTATTAGAGAGAGAGAGCATGTATGAGAGAGAGAGAGCACAAGCAGGAGGGAGAAGCAGACTACCCACTGAACAGGGGAAGCCAATGCAGTGGGACTCAATCCCAGGACCCTGGGATCAAGCCCTGAGCCAAAGGTGGATGTTTAACTGACTGACCCACTCAGGTGCCCCTTTTGGTAACCTCTTATTAGCCCCAAAGGGTATTGCTGCCTTAGGCAGCTGCTATGTTAAATAACTGTCACTTATTGTATTCTACAGATGCCCTGGTGATAGGGCTGTTCCTATTGAGTAAGCCTTGAGTCAAATTAAGTCAAGACAAGATCCAAGAATAGAGCTTATCCAGAAGCTATCAGGCAGGTCAAAGAGTGACACTTACCTGTGAATTGGGCTTCAGGAGAGCAGCTACCTCCCATTCTGTGCGCTCTCTCTCTTTCTCTCTCTCTCTCCCTTTCTCTCTCTCTCTCTCTCTCTAATACATACATTTTTATGTATGTATGTATGTAGCTCTCTGGGCTGCTAGGTTGCTGGTTTTCACTGTGATTATGCCACTGTCAATTTCCAAAGTTACTGTGGAGCTGGGGCAAGGGTGATAGGAATGTGGTAAATCCCAAAGCTTGCTATTTTTTACCTCCATTCAGCTGTTTTTCTTTAAAAAACACTCAAACTATTCCAATTCTTTGGTTAAAGGAAAAGTTCTAATGAAGTTGATTCTGACCACTTTTGCCATTGTCTCATGGTGGATTTTCAGAGGTCCTTGCCTCTGCCACTCAAGAAATTCTTCACTTCAGTGTTATTTTGACGCTATTCATTCACTCTATTCCAGCTCTCACACTTCACAAGTCTCTCTCAGTAGTCGACCTCCCTTCCTAGCTCAGAGGAAACTGAGTGGGAATTAACTGCAACCTCCTTGCTCTAACTTAGGAACTCTTCATCCTCTTCCCATCATCATAAAAGATATGTTCTTACTCCCAAATCAAACCCAGCTAAATCTCTACTAAATATTCCAGTGGCTTCCTGTCTCACTCAGAGTAATCCAAAGCCCTTTCTATGGTCAAAGAGGCCTTCTGAAATATAGTTACCACCACCTCTCTGATCTCATCTTCAACCATCATTATCCTCTTGCTCACATTGCTCCAACTTGCTGGTCTTCTTGCTAACTCTTTGGCAGTGAAGAATGCTCCTACTCGAGGCCCTTTGCACTTGCTGTTTTCTTTGTTTTACACACTTTGCTCTCAGTATCTACATGGTTCCCTTCCTTATTTCTTTCATGAATTCACTCAAATTATCAGAGAAATCTCCAAGAATGAATGATTCCATCATCTTTCAACTTATCAAGGTCTTTTTTTTTTAAGATTTTATTTATTTATTCATAGAGATACAGAGAGAGAGAGAGAGAGAGGCAGAGACACAGGCAGAAGGAGAAGCAGGCTCCATGCAGAGAGCCTGATGTGGGACTCGATCCAGGGTCTCCAGGATCACGCCCTGGGCTGCAGGCAGCGCTAAACCACTGCACCACTGGGGCTGCCCTCAAGGTCTTTTTTTTATTGGATATCTCCCCTTTCTTTCCTATACCTTCAACTACAAATTTTAAATGCTACTTTCTTTTCTTAAGATAAAACTCTCCCTTGTCCCCATTGTCCCTACTAGTTACCCTTCTTTCTGTCTTTCTCCTGTACTTCAAAGCTTAACTTTTGGAGATGTTTATACTTTTTAAGATATTTTATAGTTATATCTTCCACTCTCTCACCTTGTACTCATTCTTAACCCTCTGCAACCTTACATATATGTCCAGTATCTCATTCAAATTACTCAAGGTCACCAACAAGCTTCTCGCTGCCAGATGCAACAGATGGTTTCACAACCTAATGTGACTTGACCTTTTGCCAGAATGTGGCACTGCTGACCACTCCCTCTTTAAGTATTCACTTTAGGGGCTTGAGTGACATCATACTGTCCTGGTTCTCCTTTCATTGCTACTATCACCCTGGGTCTCCTTTGCAATTCCTTCTCCTCTATCCCTTAAATGTAACTCTCAAAATTCCATCCCAGGCTTACCTTTATTGTCATTTTACATACTCTCTGGAAGACTCTCCATCCTTGGACTCCCACTTGCATGGTGATGCCTCCCAGATCTACAGCTCCAGCCTGGTTCTTTCTCAAGAGCTTCAGATCCATATATACAACTGTCACCTGGTCCCTATACAGATTCCTCAGACTTAATGTATTAAAACTTGAATTCATGTCTCTCAAGCACCTTTGCTAGTAGCTGCTCTCTCCTTTTCCACCTATTCCCAACAACACCATGCTCTATTGATTCTAACTCCAGAATTTTTGGGGATCAGTCACTTTGCTTAATTACCATGATCACCACCCTAGTTCAGGCCACCATTATCTCTCATTAGCATTATTTTTCTCCACTCCTTTTAAGATATTAAAATCATTAGCAGAGTTTATGAAACCCAGCATGATATGACTCTTTCTTATCTCTTTACTTTCATCTTGAGCTACAACCCTCAAAATCTGTGATCTAGTCATGCTGTGCTTCTTCACTCTTCTCACTCCTGAACTTTAGAGCAGCTGGCCCTCTCCTCTGGCTAACTCTTCTGATTGCTTTTGTCTTGGCTTAGCTTTCCTTCCTTCAAGAAACCTCTAACTCCCCACATCCAGATTACATGCTTGTATTATGTGCCATATTATTATACAGTACTCTCTGTTAAGCAGACTCTATTTGGACAAGGGATAGAAGAGAGAAGCGATGATTATATGGAACTAAAAACCCACTAGAGGTACACTATAAAAAGACCAGACCCTGCTCTTTAAAATAAAATGTAACCAACATTTATTCAAGTGGACTGGGGTAACAGTGACTAAGGTCCATTAGCAGAGCATGGAAAAGAGACCTCAGATATTTGGCCTGTGTGAGAGTAACAAATTAGCAAGACTAGTGAAGGGACCAGGACCCCAGATCAAGGGCAGAAGGAGCCAGAGGACTGACTGGGAACTACAAAGTTCCAGGCTCTTGGCTTCTGATTTAAAAATCTGGGGCAAGTAAATATTTCAGGTGTCCACAAGGAGCTGGATCTCCATGATCACAATAATAAAAATCAAACCACAGATTCTTTGCCCAGATTTGTCCTTATTACTAGATCTGATAGGTCTTATATACAGAATGTGTTTATCACTGAGGGCCCAGCTGTCCCCTTCTTTTCCAGCTCATAATGTGTGCCTGCCTGGAAAACCATACCTTAGTCAGAAAATGATTTTATCCCTACAGAAGGGGCTCTGGCCACCATTGTACTAGATGGCTGACTTCTAGTCTATTCATTACCCACTAAAGATGATTCCACTTAGAGATGAACTTAGCTTCACTTAACTTGGAGACTAGATATTAGAAATTATTATTAGGATGACAAAATCTATTCAAATATGAGTAAGAAATCTGGAATTAAATTTGTACTAATTCACCTGTTGGGTGTGTGTGTGTGTGTGTGTGTGTGTGCATGCTCGCGCACTTGGGCCTGTTTGAGAGGGCTTGGAAGTACACATTGATAAGAAATCAGCTTTTGGAAGTCATTCTCCCAACCAGTACATTTTATTTTAGACTGTTAAACTAACTTGATGAAAATATAAGGCTGCGTGAAGTATCAGTTGACAAGTATAGAGGGTATCATTAGTAGGAGTGTCAAAATTCACTGTCCACACAGACTTTTTCACTTAAAGAACAGAAACCCACACATCAGGAGTATAACCAAAAAAAAAAATCAGTCTTTCTTTCATTGTGCTCAGGCAAGCAGCCTGGAAGAATTCTTCAAAAACTCCAACTGTGAAGAAAGGTACTGTCATGTCGTTTGAGTCCCTGCCACTGCGCTTTGGGCTTTGGCATTTCTCTCCATCTTATTCCTAACTGCCTAAGCAGGTCTTTTATTCTATGTGGAAGAAGTGATGTTTCCCTAGCTTCATTTTACAGGGCAAGCGAAGTATATAATCAGAGACAGGCCCTGGAGAGCAGAGAATGGGTGTAGCAAGAATTTCCTCTTCTCAGGTAGCTGTACCCCAATTGCCTGTATGTAGATCAAAGTGCAGTCCTGGGACTGGCCCCATCAACCTCACCTGGGCACATGTTAGAAAATGCAAATCCCCAGACCCTCCCCCAGACCTGTTGAATCAGACATTCTGAGGCAGAGCCCAACAATCTGTTCTGACAGGCTGTCCAGGTAATTCTGATGCTACTACCATGTGGAACCACTCCCTTCGCTAATTTCACACACCCCAGATCAGGAGCAGAAAACAGGACCCATGCTTGTCCAATTAGAGTAAATGTCAGGAATTTATCAGAAGCTCCCAGAAGATTCCTGTTATTCCAGCTGTCTTGGAATCAGTTTCCTGTACAGCTGGCTTATAATCCCAAATGGAGAACCTGTCTGAGAATGAAGCCAACACATGGAAGAAAGCCCAGTGAGCTGGGCCAAGCTCTGTGCCTCAAGGCAAAGAGAACCAGGTCCTGATAATGTTGCTGGAGTCCAGACATCAAGTATGACTTCAAGCCAGTTCTACCATAGGCTATCCAGATACAAAAGTGGATTACCTTTTTACTGAAGCCAGCTTGGCCCAGGTATCTTGACACTTAAGACTGAAGAAATTCTAAGGGATACAATATGCAAATGATATTCAGTACCAGTCAGGGAGGATAAACATTTTTTAAGAGCCACTAAACTGATGAGAACTCACCTTAGCAGAGATTCCTGCTTCCTGAATTATGAAGACAATTAAGGTCATTTGGACACTCTTATCAATATGGCCTTTCTTTTCACTCTGAAATGAGGAGGTAACTTCTCTGAAAAGCTACCTCACCTCTGTGCCCTTGATTCTGTACCTTCCCATGTCTCCCAGGACTTTGCTCCTTAGGTCACTCCTTTTTCCTTCTATAGCCTCTCTATATCCTTACTGCCATCAGTCTATAAACATGCCCAGATATCTCATCCTAAAAAATTCCTCTCTTGACGCTGAGCTTTCCTGTGGTATGGTCCAGTCACTTGTCTGTCATTCTCATCCAAACTCTGTAAGTAAGTAACATAGATTTTCTATTTTCATTCTCTCACCTCCCAGTGCACCTCAGTTTGACTTCATCCTTTACCACTTGCCTGAAAATGTTTTCATTAAGATTACCAGTGGCCACCCCATGCTGAACCCAATGGACATTGTGACATTGTCCTGACCTTTCTTGAATTCTCTGCCAGGTTTGACATCTTTGTCATTCTTTTTCTTGTTGGTATTTTCTATTTTTTGGCTTCTGTGATATCACTCCCTTCTGTTCTCTTCTCACATCTGGCTTCTCTGTGTATCTAATAAAAGTTGGTGTAACCTGGGATTCCGCTTATTGCATTGTTCCTCTCCTCTTATATTCTCTTAATGGATGGTCTCCTCCATTCTCCTGTTTCAACTAACACCTATGTTCCATGGATTCCAGAATCTGGATTTCCATCCCAGATATTTCCCTGGGCTTCAGATTAATATATCTAACTACCTACTGAATATCACATTGATGTTCTATAGTCTTCATACATTCAATATATCCCAAACTGACCCAAAAAAGCCCTCTAACCATTGGCAACACCACTATCCACCAAATAATTCATGTTAAAAAACTTGTCTCTTCCTCTTGCTTGACCTCTAACTTCTAATCAATCAGACATCCTGTGGATTTTGCCCACTAAAGAGTTCCAGAATATGATTTCTTCTCTCTATCTCTACCACTTCTCCGTATCCGAACCATAGTTAGGATCTTTTTCATTTTCCCATGGATTAGGTCTTTCTTTTCCTCTTCATTTTTTAAAAAGATTTTGTTTATTTATTCATTCATAAGAGACAGGGAGAGAGAGGCAGAGACATAGGTAGAGGGAGAAGCAGGCTCCCTGCAAGGAGCCTGATGCAGGACTCATCCCAGACCTGAGGGTCACTCCCTGAGCCGAAGGCAGACAACCACTGAGCCACCCAGGCATCTCTCTTTTCCTCTTCAAATTAAACTTCTTATTAGCCTCCAGAAGGCCTAGTGTGGAAAAATGGCCAAGCAAAACTGCACTGCCTCCTATCACAACCAGATCCTTTATTGCCTCCTCATTGCCAACAATATCATTTCTCAAATTGTCAGTCACATTGTATCTGCATCGGGTTCACCTAAGGTGTTTATGACAGTGCTGATTCTCATTGGGTATCAGAATCATTGATTATACTGATTATAGTTTTACCTAATCATAACCTTTAGCTGGCACCTAGAAATTTTTCCACATTTGCCTCAGTGATACACATTAAAGATTTGGAAGCTCTGGTCCCTCCTTTTCCTAGCCCTTGCCTCTCCCATCTTATTTATTTCTCACATTCCCAGACTTTAGCTCCATGCTTTGGTAATCCTAAATGCACATACTGTGTCTCCTGTATGATTTGCTCATGCCTGTGCTGAAATACCCAACTCCTGCCCACCACTCCCCACACCTTTTGCCTGGTGTTCTCCTATATACCCACTGAGATTCACCTCACGTCTCCTATTTTGCAAGTTCTTAATGTTCTACCCTCTAACTCTTCTGCTCTCCCACACCTAGTCCCCTTCTGTTCAGCAGGTTAGCTTCCACTGTATATCTGTATTATTGCTTTTAAGCTCGGTTGCATAATTTCCAGTTCATGAGCCTCTTCTTCCGTCTACAATGTGAGGGCCCTGAACTCAGGGACTGTGTCCTATTCAGGTCACTAATCCTCCTCCAGAGCATAGGCTGGATATATAACAGGCATTGACTCACTCAATGTTTCTTCCATACGTGAAGTATGCATTCTCCCTATCCTTGGTTTTTTTTTTTTCTATCCTTGTTAGCTATTTTTTTTGCTTCAGAAAGGGGAAATTGTTAATGGTATAAACAGACAAAGGTGCAGAGATAGGGCACAAAAATAGTGAGAGAGGATGGAGGAGGTGGAAGGCGAGACCATTGATGACAATATTAAGGACGAACAGAAAAGGAAGATGCTCATGGGAAAGACCATTAAGGCCAATTGTGATGGTGAAGGAAGGGATCATGAGCTTCTGAACAATGGCCACAGATGAGAAGGTAGAGGTAATTTTTCTATTTTCCTAGTTTCTTTAGAGTTTTTATCATGAAAGGTGTTGGGTTTTATCAAATGCTTTTTTTTCATCTATTGAGATGATTATGTGATTTTTTTATCCTTTATTCTGTTATTTGGTTTAATTGATTGATTCTCTTATGCTGAGTTATTATTGTAACCCAGGAATAAATCCCACTTGGTCATGGTGTATAATTCCTCTTAACATGCTGTTAAATTTGGTTTGTTAGTATTTTGTTGAGGATTTTTTCCATCTATGTTCATTAGGAATATTGGTCTATAATTTTCCTGTAGTGTCTTTATCTGGCTCTGGTATCAGGTTAATGCTGGCCTCATAAAATAAATTAGGAAGTGTTCCCTCTTATTCAGTTTTTGGAATATTTTGAAAAGTATTGGCATTAATTCTATTTTATTTTTGGGGGGGGGTATGGATATTAATTCTTCTTTAAATGTTTGTTAGCATTCTCCAGTGAAACCATCTGGTCCTGGGCTTTTATTTGTTGGGAGGTTTTGTTGTTGATTCAATCTTCTTGCTAATTATATAGGTCTGTTCAGATTTTCTGTCTTCATGATTCAATCTTTATAGGTTGTATATTTCTAGGAATGTATCCATTTTTTCTGTTATCCAGTTTGTTGGTATATATAAAGGTCACATATGAAAAGACCTGAAACTAAAATTCCTAGAATAAAGCATAGAGGAAAAGTTTCATACATTCATCTTGGCAGTAATTTCTTGGATATAACATCAGAAGCACAGCAAAGGAAACAGTCAACAGAGTGAAAGGCAATCTATGGAACGGGAGAAAATACTTGCACAACATATATCTGATAAGGTATTAATTTCTAAAATATATTTAAAAATTCCTACAATTCAATAGCAAAACCAGCCTGATTAAAACATGGGCTAAGGATTTCAATAAAAATTTCTACAAGAACATAAAAATGACCAACAGGTATATGAAAAGATGCTTAATGTCATTTGCTATAAGGGAAATGCAAATCAAAACCACAGTGTGATACCACCTCATACATGTTAGGATGTCTATTATAAAAACACAAAAACAAAAGAGACAAGAGTGTTGTGGTTTTGGAGAATGTGGAAAAATTAGAACCCTTTATATCACTGATGTGGATGCAAAATGGCACAGCTGTTATGAGAAGGAATATGGAGATTCCTCATAAAATTAAAAATAGAACTACCATAAAACTTGGCAATTCTACTTCTGGATATTTATCTAAAGGAATTGAAATCAGAATCTTGAAGACATATCTGCACACCCATGCTCACTGAATTATTATTCATAGTAGCTAAGATGTGGAAACAACCTAAATGTCCATCAATGGAATAATGAATTTTTGAAAATGTAGTACATACATACAATGGAATGTTATTCATCCTTACAGAAAAGTTGGAAATCCTGGAATATGTGACAGTGGATGAACCTTTAAGACATTATGCTAAGAGAAATAAGCCAGTCACAGCATCTAAAATAGTCAAACTTATTAAGAGAAAGAATAGAATGGTAGTTTCCAGGGGCTGGGAGAGGGGGAAATGATGAGTTGCTAATTAGTATGTATGAAATTTCAAGTTTTATTCCAAAAAGTAGAAGAGGAAGGAAAACTTCCAAATTGATTCCATGAATCACCAAAACTAGATAACGATGCTACCAAAAAAAAAAAAAAAAACCAAAACCTACGGGCCAATATCTCTGATAAACATAGATGCAAGAATCCTCAACAAAATACGAGCAAACCAAATCAAACGATACAGTTAAAAAAAAAAGTCATCCACAATCGAATAGGATTTATTCCTCTATGCAAGGGTGTTTCACTATTTGCAAACCAATCGGCGTGATACATTATATCAACAAGAGAAAGGATAAAAACCATATGATCATTTCAAGAGATGCAGAAAAAGCACTTGACAAAATGCAACACCCATTCATCATAAAAACCATCAACAAAGTAGGCTTAGAGGCAACATACCTCAACATAATAGAGACCATATATGAAAAACTCACAGTTAACATTCAATGGTGAAAAGCTGAGGGCTCTCCCCTTAGGATCAGGAACAAGACAAGAATGTCCACTCTCACCACTTTAGCCACAGCTATCAGATAAAAAAAAATATAAGTCCTAACCACAGCAATCAGACAAGGAAAAAAGAAAGAAAAGGCATCCAGATTGGTAAGGAAGAGTAAAACTCTCATTACTTGTGGATGACATGCTATTATATATAGAAAACCCTAAACAGTCCACCAAAAAACTACTAGAACTGATAAATGAATTCAGTAAGGTCATAAGATACAAAGTCAATATATAGCAATACATTACATTTCTATACATTAATAATGAAGTAGCAGAAAGAGGAATTAAAAGAATAATCCCATTTACAATTGCACCAAAAATGATCAAAATACCTAGGAATAAATTTAAACAAGGAGGTGAAAACTATACTGTACTGTCTGAAAACTATACTCCAAAAACTATGGCATTGATGAAAAAAATTGAAGATGACACAAACAAATGGAAAGATATTCCATGTTCATGAGAAGAAAAAATATTGCTAAAATATTTCTAAAATATTCACACTACCCAAAGCAGTTACAGGTTTAATGCAGGTTTTATTATTAAAATACCAATAGCATTTTTAATAGAACTAGAGTAAATCATCCTAAAATTTGTTTGGAAGCACAAAAGACCTCTGAATACTGAAAGTGACCTTGAAAAAAGAACAAAACTGAGGGTATCACAACCCCAGATTTCAAATTATACTACAAAGCCATAGTAATCAAAACAGTATGGTACTAGTACAGTGCCTGCTGGGAAGTTGGTGGAGTAGGAGGAGCCTGGGCCTACCTTGTCTCCTGAGTACACCTAGATAACACTCACATCAGTATAAATAACCCAGGAGATGGCCCAAGACTGGCAGAACAGACTCTCCACAGCCAGATAGACAAGAAGCACATCAAAGAAGGTAGGAAGGGTGGAGACCTAGGTGCTAAATGGACTCACAGGGCCTTCCTCAGGAAGGAGCCAGGGGCTTGGAGAGGGGAGAGAAACAGACCCTCACACCAGGGGAACCCATGTAGGGAAGACAAATCCTCTTAACATTTGGCTTTGAAAACCAAAGAGGCCAAATTTTTGTGAGTTCTTACAACCAGCAGGACTTAAAACCTGGAATTTAAAAAATCGGCAGCTCAGCTCTCAGAGTTGGGAAGGTGACAGGAGGCTGAGTCCTTGCCCTTAAAGAGACAACAGAACCAACAGCCTGCAGGGATACAGAACCAGCAGTTTGAAAAATGCCTGAGGCACAAGGGGAGAGAGTCATTTACTCACCTCAGAGTGTGTCCAGGAGGGACAGAGATCAGTGGGAGAACTCGTTTAGGAACAAAGGAGCAGGCAGGTGCCACTTCCTTTCCCTGCCCCCTGGACTAGATACCTGGCTACTTTGGAAGCCAGTGCCAAGACTTGCCACCTAACTCGCTTGTGCCACTGCTTGCCACCGCCCCCCCCCCCCAATCAATTCACACTGTGCTTCTGTGGATCCATGCTGCTCCTGCTTCATTTCTGGTGCTGCAAGTCCCTTCATACAGGGAACCACCAGCCTACAGACCTTGCTAAACCTAACCCTCCAGCCCTTGTGCACATTGTGGACCTGCTTGCCCCCTACAAATGCTTTTGGTCAGATCCCATCAAAGCAGTACCATGAGCTTGGCAGAGTGCAAGCAGCCCAGACAGGGGCTAGTACCACTGCAAAGTGAGTCCTGCTCCAGGAAAAGGGGAAGAAAACCACACACACCAGTCTGACTGTGGCCTCAGTAGTGGGCTGCTGGCAGAGAGCTGCTCTGACTGCAAGCCCTGTCCACCAATAAAAGCTTCTCAGGGGACAGCATAGGGAAAGTGCCTTGCAGTTTGGTGCTACTTCATCTCTGGGGAATGCCTTGTCTGACTCAACTCAAGCCCAAGGCCGCCCCAGACTGGCCCACTAACACAGGGACCAGACCCTGCCCATAACAGGGAAAGAGAGCCATTTCACATGACTGGAAAACACAGCTCAGCCCCAACAGTAGGATACCTCCAAAGCACCATTTTCTGGCGAAAAGGAGACATTGCACTGCAGGGTACCATAGGACCTATTCTTTATAAAGCCACAACTTTCAAGAGCGGGAGGTGTAGCTTACTTTCCCAACACATAGAAATAGACACAGCAATAGACAAAATGAGAAGATGGGAGGAATAAGTCCTAAACGAAAGAACAGAACAAAGTCATAGCAAGAGTTCTAAGTAAATGGAGATAAGTTTTATGCCTGATAGAGAATTTAAAGTAATGGTCATAAAAAGATACTCACTAGACTTGAGAAAAGAATAGAGGACCTCAGTGAGGCCCTCAACAAAGAGATAGAAAACAAAAAAGAACCAGAGATGATGAACTCAACAAATGAAATAAAAAAATAGACTACCTGGAATAAATAGTAAATAAGAGGAAGTAGAAGAATGGATCAGCAACCTGGAGGATGGAGTAATGGAGAGTAATGAAGCTGAGCAGGTGAGAGGAAAAAAACTATGCAAAATAAGAACAGACCTAGGGAACTGAGTGACACCATCAAGTACATACAGTATGATTCCAGTTATTAAAAGAACCCCATCCTCCCAAAAAAACCAGTATGGTACTGGCACAAAAATAGACATAGAGATCAATAGAACAGAGTAGAAATCCCAGAAATAAACTCACAACTATAAGGTCAATTAATCTTCAACAAAGCAGGAAAGAATCTGCAATGGGAAAAAGTACTTCAACAAATAGTGTTGGGAAAACTGGACAGCCACATTCAAAAGAATGAAACTGAACTACTTTCTTTCATCTTGCACAAGAATACATTCAAAATGCATTAAAGAAAAAAATGCATTAAAGACCTAAATGTGTGACCTGAAACCATAAAAATCCTAGAAGAGTGCATAAACAGTAATTTCTGACATCAGCTATGGCAACATTTTTCTAGATGTCTCCTGAGGCAAGGGCAACAAAACTATTGGGACTACATAGAAATAAAAAGCTTCAGCACAGTGAAAGAAACAATCAGTGATACTTAAAAACATCCTGTTGAATGAGAGAAGATATTTGCCAAATGACATTCAGAAAAGGGTTAGTATCCAAAATATATCAAGAACTCCTACAACTTAAAGACCAAATAATCCAAATTAAAAATTGGCAGAAGACATTAATAGACATTTAATGTCCAAAGAAGACATCCAGATGGTCAACAGACACATGAGAAGATGCTTAGCATCACTCATCATCAGGGAAGTGCGAATCAAAACTGCAGTGAGTTATCACCTCACACATGTCAGAAGGGCTACAATAAGAAACACAAGAAACAGGTGTTGGTGAGGATGTGGAGAAAAAGGAACGGTCTTGCACTGTTGGTGGCAATGCAAACTGGTGGGTAGGTTTGCAAAACAGGATACAGTTTCCTCAAAACAATAATAATAGAATTATCATGTGATCCAGTAATTCTACTACTGGGTATTTACCTAAAGAATAGGAAAACACTAAAATGAAAAGACATACACATCTCTATCTTTACTAAGGCATTGTTTACAATAGCCAAATTATGGAAGCAGCCCAAGTGTTCATTGATAGATGAATGGATAAGGAAGATATATACACAACGGAATATTACTCAATTATAAAAAAGAATGAAGTCTTACCATTTGCAAAAACATTGATGGAGTTAGAGAATACAATACTAAGTGAAATAGGCTAGCCAGAGAAAGACAAAAACCATATGAGTTCACTCATGCGTGGAATTTAAGAGACAAAACAAAGAACAAAAAGAGACAGACTCTTAACTATAGAGAACAAACTGATGGTTACGGGGGGGGGGGGCGATGGGAGAAATAAGTGATGGAGATCAAAGAGGACACTTACTGCGATGAGGACTGAGTAATGTATGGAAGAGCTGAATCACTATGTTGTACGCCTGAAACTAATATAACACTGTTAACTACACTAGAATTAATTTTTTTTTAAATTCCAGTTTTATAGGATAAATAAGTTTAGAGATATATTGTACAACATGGTGCCTATAGAGAATACTATATTGTACACTTAAAAATTTGTTAAGAAGGTAGACCTTATATTAAGTGTTGTTACCACAATAAAATAAAAAGGGAGAGAGATGTGAGGATTAAGCTAAGAGATTAGATAGAATTCAGTGGTAGAAGGTATGTAGGGGGTGAACATCGTAGTTTCCTGTTCCTGTGTAACACTCTACCACAAGAACGGTGGCACTGCTGACTTCAGCAGTTTAAAATAATGATCTTTTCTTTTTTAACTCCCAGTTCTGTATGTAGGTCAGAAGCCTAGGCATGGTGTGGCTGGTTCTTTTGCTCGGAGTACTAGAAGGCCAAAGTCAGGGTGTCAGCAGGACTCACTGGTTCATCTCTTCCGGAGCTCAGAGTCCATTTCCAAGCCATGTCATTATTGGCAAAGTTCAGTCTTGCAGTTGTTGAATTGCAGTTGCAATTCTAGCTTTCTTGCTGTCAGCCAGGGTTTACTTTCAGCTCCTAGAAGTCACTTGTATCCATTGACATGTGGTCTCCTCCATCTTCAACCCAGGAACAGAGAATTTCCTTGGTCTCAGATCCTTCTCAAACTTCAAATCTTTTTCTTTTTCCTTTTTCTTTTTTCAGAAAAATATAAGTCCCTTTTAAGGGCATGCCTGATTAGACCAGGATAACCTCCTTTTCTTCAAGCCAACTGATTGTGAACCTTGGTTACATCTGCCAAATCCTTTTACAGCAACACTGAAATTGTGTTTAATCGGATGACTGGGAGAAGGTATATGTACACCGAAAGGTGGGGATTCCGAGAGTCATCTCAGAATCCTGCCTACCATGGTGAAGAATAGGGAGAGGTGAGGGTAGGCAAGGAGGGTCTAGCAGGGCACATTTGAGGGTCTGTAGAGCCATTAACTATGAGAATACAGAAGATAGAGTTTTTTTGACAAGGAGGTGAGTTCAAATTTAGGTACATGAGGTAAAGAGTTTCAAAGGAAAAAAAATCTCAACTAAGTAGTATTTTGTATATAAGTATGTCTCCTGCCAGCCTTATTAAGGGGCTGAGTCCCCATTATATTTTCTTTTTTAGGAATATAAAGCTATTGATGAAAAAGAAATGAGTTATGAAAAGGAATTGATCTTTAGGGACTATAGGGATGAAAGAAGTGTAGTTTATAAAAATATTTTCTCATCTCAGCTATCTGAAAGTTCTAAAGAATATTCTCTAAGACATGATTCATTATAAAATGTGCCCAAAAACAAGGGGCAAGATTTTTATTCTCTAACTCTCTAGAGAACCTGGCCCCAAGTTTTCATTATGGTTGGTATTTCTACCTCATGGCAGGAAATGGTAGTCTGCTGGCTAATGGCCTTGCATATTTCTGCCACCTGAAGATCTCAGTGTGGAGAGTTACAAGGCTAATTTTTCTTCTTCCTGAAGAACCTATCCATAAGTCTAGAATATCAGCTATATGGGGTAGCACTTCCAGAGACTACCAGATGGTCTTCCATTGCCCAGTTAAATAACTTGTCATAGTTTCTCCCACCTTCCCACAAATTATTGAGATGCCAAACCATGCAGGGGGAAGAGAGGAGCCCACTCACTATAAGCAAACCTTTTCTGCATTCATCCTGCGGATATTGGGATGCAGAGGCACATAACCCCGAGGGCAGATAAATACAGTGAATCTAACCAGTATGGTGTGTGGTGGATGTGGAGAAAAAGGAACTACCGTGTGTGGTGCCAGAGAGCTCCATGGGTGGAAGTGAAGGTCAAAATCCAGCCAGTAGATGGATCATAAAAGACATTTTATACCAGTATTGGATTGTTTTGTGTTGCATTGTAGAAGCCTGACAGCTAGGTCTCTCTGAGTATGTGTGGTTTTTATACTTTCAAAATTGTTCTGATTTTTAATACAATTTTACTGAGGTAAATATTAGTATTAAATTAGTATTTTAAGTGTAATTTGATCAGCTTTAACAAACATATATGCCTATTAAATTATTACCATAATTAAAAATAGTGAACATATCCATTAACCCGAAAAGTTTGCTCACATCTTTTATAATCTCCTTCCTCATTGTCTGTAATCACTGATCTGCTGGCTTGATAACTTACTTGGAACTTTCTATAAATGGAACCATACATGATGTTCTCTTTTCCTCTCTAGCCCATAATAGCTAATATTTATTGTACATTTACCAGACATAAATACTGTAATAAGGGCTTTATGTAGAGCATCTCAACAAACTCTATTTGGTCCATCCTATTGTTATTACTTTCATTTTATTGATAAAAAAATGAAGGCTTGGGAAGGATGAGAAAATTGAATGAGGTAACATAGGTAAGCAGTATAGCAGTGACTTGAACCCAAATCTTTAGTATTGTCTGTAAGTTGTGCTGATTCTTTTACTTATCACTATTGGTTTTATTCATTCCTTCCTCTTTCATAAATACATTTTCATTGCTAAAATGCATCTTTGAATCTTTCTTCCAGGAAGAATATAGGGGTGGTAATTATGTCTAACTTCTTACATGTCTAAATGAGTTTGTTTTATTGTCACTCTTGAATGATAGTCTGGTATGAGCAGTCGCTATTTATAGAATTCTAGGCTCATACCCATTTTTCCCACAGTATATTATGTGTTCTTCGTCATCTGATACCCTGTTGTACATGAGATGTTTGATACTCAGCAGATTCCTTTCCCCTCTCTCCCTCCCCTCCCCCTACCTCCCTTATTCCTCTTCCTCTCTTTCTCTTTATCTCCTTATGAGATTCTTTCTCTATTGGTGAGGTTTGCAAATTTTCAAAAGAAATATCCAGATCTTTAGATCTGAAGACCTATCTTTATTTAGGGAGGATGGAAGATCCTACTAGGTAGGTAGATACTGGCTGTCTTAGATCTATTTTCCACATCTCAATGTTTTTTTTTTCTCAAGTTGCATCCCTATCTTTTTATTTTTTTAATTAAAAAAATTTTTTATCGCTATCTTTTTAAAGTTGTGTTCTAGGAGAATCTATTAGCTTGATTTTTAAAAATTTAATATTGAGGTCTGCAGTAATGTCTGTCATTTTATCTAATCCTCATAGATATTTTTTGAAAATATTTATGGCTTTAAAGATATTTTCTATTTCAGCAGCTTATTTATAGCAGTAGTATCAGGGATACTTGATCTATGCTGTTATATACTAATCATATCTAAATATAATATTAAAACAGGATGGGCATTGAAATTAAAACAGTACAAAATAGGGATACCTGGGTAGCTCAGAGGTTGAGCCTCTGCCTTTGGCTCAGGTCGTGATCAAGGGTCCTAGGATTGAGTCCCATTGCTTATGTCTCTGCCTCTCTCTCTCCCTCTCTCTGTCTCTCATAAATAAATAAAATCTTAAAAAAAAAAAAAGAGCAAAATAGGTGGATTTGAATGGCTATGCCTCTATCAATCAACTCTATCATACTCAGTGGTCCCTTTCTATAAGAGAAATTTTGTATCATCTCTGCTATCCTGACATGAAATCCATTGATAGTGTAATCTGCAGAATTAGGAAGAAACACCACTGTAATGTAAAGGAGAAGTCAAAGGGGAAGCATTTGAGAACAGAATATACATCTTGACATGTACATGCTCAAGCAGTACTTCTCTAAAGATAGCAGTAATCAGGGGTGCCTGGGTGGTGCAGTTGGCTGAGCATCCAACTCTTGGTTTTGGCTCAGCTTGTGATCTCAGAATAAGTGAGTTGGAGTCCTGCATCGGGCTCCATGGTCAATGCAGAGTCTGCTTAAAGACTCTCCCTCTCCCCCTGTCCCTCCACCCCCTCCACCCTGCACTTGCTTGCTTTCTCTCTCAAATAAATAAATACATCTTTTTAAAAAAAGATAGCAGTAGTCAAATGCATGTAGTCACTGTACATGCCACAGCAAAACGTATGCACTGATGTGAGGCACAGGTGCCATGAGTACTAGTGCCATTAGTGACACGAGGTTCTAGAATGGTGAAAAACTCATACTATGTTCTGAAAAGAAACAAAGTACAATCCCCTTTTGATTTACATGGTAGTGCATTCCTGGAAAATGCAGTGTATATTACAACCTAGCCAAAATAGCACTCAAGTTGCTTGAGTCAATGTTTACTTTTTTTTTCTTCAGAAAAGCTTTTAAGGCAACAAATGTTCCTGAGCTCAATTTTAGTCCTATTTCATACATCGAGAGCTGCGTTGTTTTCCAAATAATCTGCACTTTCATTTTCATTTCCTTAGTGATCAAAATATAATTTTTTTACAAAATTTTTCTAGGTGTTTTTTTTTCTTTTGGTTTCTATTTGTCATTCATTTTCAATTCTGTTGGAACATGGTAATAAAATGTAATTTGAAGTATTTAAATATTTTGGAATTTAATGAGGTTTTCCTTGTGGCCTGCTTTAGGATTGTATTTTGTAAAGACTCGGTGGGGCTCTTCAATAGAAGGTATAATAGAAGGACAAAGCATTCTTTCCATGGCTATTAGATCAACCAGAGAAATTAAGATATGCAGACTTTCATTTTTCTTCACAGTCTAAGAGAAGTGCTTTAAAACAACCAGATAGGGATCCCTGGGTGGCGCAGCGGTTTGGCGCCTGCCTTTGGCCCAGGGCACGATCCTAGAGACCCAGGATCGAATCCCACATCGGGCTCCCGGTGCATGGAGCCTGCTTCTCCCTCTGCCTGTGTCTCTGCCTCTCTCTCTCTCTCTGTGACTATCATAAATAAATAAAAATTAAAAAAAAATAAATAAAAAAAAATAAATAAAACAACCAGATAATGTGGTTTTGTTGATTACATTTCTCAAGGTTTTGCTTTAGGTCTTCTGTGCTCTTCCTTTTGTGGCTTGTACCTTTGATTACTACAGGAGGACGTTTTGACCCAATTAATAAACATTGAATTCAATTTTGATATTATTTTTATTATTATCATCATCTCCTTTGCTTTCTTTTTTTTGCATCTGCCTGGCTTATTGTTACCAGTCCTTTTACTTATGCTACATAGCTTCTCTTTAACATTTACATAATTATATTGTTCTGTAGTCATGGTTATTTAAATGTATTCCTATTTAGATTTTTACCATGTTCACATACTACTAATTAGAGTGCCAGGACCAGAGATGCCTATATGGCTCATTTGGTTAAGGTCCAACTCAGTTTTTGCTCAGGTCATGATCTCAGAGTCCTGGGAGATCTCAGCCCTGCATTGGGCTCTCAGTGAGTGTGGTGTCTGCTGGAGATTCTCTCCCTCTGCTCCTCCCTCTGCTCCTCCATGTGTCCTCTTCTCTCTCAAATAAATTAAATCTTTAAAAAAAAGGAATGCCTGGGGCAGAGTAACAGCTTGACAGGTGGAATCTTTGGTATTGCTATTGCCCAAGTCAAGTTAAATAGGTATTGACTTTGTTCAAAATGGTGGACCCACAAGCATGATAAATTTGTAAAATCAAAAACATAAAAGCAACTTTTTCCAAACTTTAAGGTTAAAATCTCATCCATATTATTGAGGGAAAAAAATGGAACCCAAGAAAAATAAAATTTAAACGTAGTCTCTTGCTTTGGCCGACCCTATAGGTTCCAGAAATTCCTTTTTGCGGATTTTTTTTAAAACTCAAATATAGTAGACAGACAGTGTTATGTTAGTTTCAGGTGTTCAATGGTGATTTGACAACTCTATAATGCTATGCTCACCACAAGCATAGCTACCGTCTGTTACAACAGTTACAATACCATTGATTCTATTTCCTATGCTGTGCTTTTAATCTCCATGACCTATTCATTCCATAACTGGAGGCCTTCATCTCCCTCTCCATTTTTCCCATACCCCTGCCCTCTCCTCTATCAACCATCAGTTTATGCTGTATATTTATGGATCTATTACAGCTTGTTTTTTTGTGGTTGTTTGGTGTGGATTTTTAAAGATTACATATAAGTGAAATCATATTTGTCTTTGTCTGACTTATTTCACTTAGCATAATACCCTCTAGGTCCATCTATGTTGTCACAAGTGAAAAGATCTCATCCTTTTTTATGGTTGAGTAATATTCCTGTGTGTGTGTGTCTGTGTGTGTGTGTACACATAACCACATCACTGTTATCCATTCATGTATTGATGGACGCTTTGGTTTCTTCTCTATCTTGGCTACTGTAAATAATGCTGCAGTAAACATAGAGGTACATATATTTTTTCAAACCAAACTAGTGTTTGAAAAAATATATGTACCTCTATGTTTACTGCAGCATTATTTACAGTAGCCAAGATAGAGAAGAAACCAAAGCGTCCATCAATACATGAATACATATGTCACAACATGGCATGTTGCAGCTGAGCAGAAAGACCACCTCTGGTAAGTGAAAGAGACTAGTGGGAGTGGCCTGAGTTAATCATGGATGCTGCTTTCCATTAGTACTTTCAGCAGCAAGTAAACAGCCTAACAGAGCTTACATAACCATCAGAACATTTATATTTTTTCTGCTTTATTGAAGTATAACTGACATATAACATTGTGTAAGTTTAGTGTATACAATGTCATGATTTAATACATGTATATATTGTGAGAGGATTATCACAATAAGGTTAGTTAACACGTCCAACAGCTCATATCATATAATCACCTTCTTTTTGTGTATGTGTTGTGATAAAATCTACTTCTAACAACAGTGTATTATGTACTTGAAAATTGTTAACTATCATCAATATGTTGTCCATTTGATCCCCAGAATTTATTCATAGTATAACTGGAAGTTTGTACCCTTGACCAGCATCTCCCCATTTCCCCTAACCCTTCATCCCCTAGCAACTACCTTTCTACTTTTTGAGTTTGCCTTTTTAAGAATCCATATATAAATAAGAACTTACACTTTATGCCTTTTTCTGATTTATTCCACTTAGTAAAAGTCCCTCAAAGTACATCCATGGTGTTGCAAAGGTAGAATTTCCTTCTTCTGTACAGCTTAACAATACTGTGTGCGTGCATTTCCATTCTTTATCCATTCATCTGTTCATGGATACTTAAGTTGTTTCCTTGTCTTGCCTACTATGGGTAATGCTGCAGTGAACATGGGAGTGCAGATACCTGAGGTAGTAATTTCATTTCTTTTATATATATACGTAGAAGTGGGATTACTGGATTATATGGTAGTTCGTTTTTTATTTTGGGGGGAACCTCCATACTGTTTTCCATAAGAGCTACACCAGTAACATTCCCACCAACAGTCCATGAGAATCTTTATTGTGTATTTTGCAATTAGTGGAAGGAGGTCCCAAGATCAATTCAACAGTTCAATGATATTATGGATTTAGAATCTTTCTTCTGCTTGGACACTCAACAAATTGGGCTTTATTATCATCTGGTTTAAGGTTGAGATTATGGCTGTCAAATTGGCAAACATCACACAATAATTGGAAGTATCTAAAACAGAAAGGATGGGGTTGGTACATAAAAGATCTTTTACCACATGCAGTTGTTTAATCTTTGACAAAGTAAATCAGGGGAACAATTCTTTTTTTTAAATAATAAATTTATTTTTTATTGGTGTTCAATTTGCCAACATACAGAATAACACCCAGTGCTCATCCCGTCAAGTGCCCCCCTCAGTGTCCATCACCCATTCACCCCCACCCCCCCCGCCCTCCTCCCCTTCTACCACCCCTAGTTCGTTTCCCAGAGTTAGGAGTCTTTATCTTCTGTCTCCCTTTCTGATATTTCCCACACATTTCTTCTCCCTTCCCTTCTATTCCCTTTCACTATTATTGATATTCCCCAAATGAATGAGAACATACACTGTTTGTCCTTCTCCAACTGAATTACTTCACTCAGCATAATACCCTCCGGTTCCATCCACATTGAAGCAAATGGTGGGTATTTGTCATTTCTAATGGCTGAGTAATATTCCATTGTATACATAAACCACATCTTCTTTATCCATTCATCTTTCGATGGACACTGAGGATCCTTCCACAGTTTGGCTATTGTGGACATTGTTGCTATAAACATCGGGGTGCAGGTGTCCCGGCATTTCATTGCATCTCTGTCTTTGGGGTAAATCCCCAACAGTGAAATTGCTGGGTCATAGGGCAGGTCTATTTTTAACTCTTTGAGGAACCTCCACACAGTTTTCCAGAGTGGCTGCACCAGTTCACATTCCCACCAACAGTGTAAGAGGGTTCGCTTTTCTCCGCCAACATTTGTTGTTTCCTGCCTTGTTAATTTTCCCCATTCTCACTGGTGTGAGGTGGTATCTCATTGTGGTTTTGATTTGTATTTCCCTGATGGCAAGTGATGCAGAGCATTTTCTCATGCACTTCTTGGCCATGTCTATGTCTTCCTCCGTGAAATTTCTGTTCATGTCTTTTGCCCATTTCATGATTGGATTGTTTGTTTCTTTGGTGTTGAGTTTACTAAGTTCTTTATAGATCTTGGAAACTAGCCCTTTATCTGATATGTCATTTGCAAATATCTTCTCCCATTCTGTAGGTTGTCTTTTAGTTTTGTTGACTGTATCCTTTGCTGTGCAAAACCTTCTTATCTTGATGAAGTCCCAATAGTTCATTTTTGCTTTTGTTTCTTTTGCCTTTGTGGATGTATCTTGCAAGAAGTTACTGTGGCCAAGTTCAAAAAGGGTGTTGCCTGGGTTCTCCTCTAGGATTTTGATGGACTCTTGTCTCACATTTAGATCTCTCATCCATTTTGAGTTTATCTTTGCGTATGGTGAAAGAGAGTGGTCCAGTTTCATTCTTCTGCATGTGGCTGTCCAATTTTCCCAGCACCATTTATTGAAGAGACTGTCTTTCTTCCAGTGGATAGTCTTTCCTCCTTTGTTGAATATTAGTTGACCATAAAGTTGAGGGTCCACTTCTGGGTTCTCTATTCTGTTCCATTGATCTGTGTGTCTGTTTTTGTGCCAGTACCACACTGTCCTGATGACCACAGCTTTGTAGTACAACCTGAAATCTGGCATTGTGATGCCCCCAGCTATGGTTTTCTTTTTTACAATTCCCCTGGCTATTCAGGGTCTTTTCTGATTCCATACAAATCTTAAAATAATTTGTTCTAACTCTCTGAAGAAAGTCCATGGTATTTTCATAGGGATTGCATTAAACATGTAAATTGCCCTGGGTAACATTGACATTTTCACAATATTAATTCTGCCAATCTATGAGCTTGGATTATTTTTCCATCTCTTTGTGTCTTCCTCAATTTCTTTCAGAAGTATTCTATAGTTTTTAGGGTATAGATCCTTTACCTCTTTGGTTAGGTTTATTCCTAGGTATCTTATGCTTTTGGGTGCAATTGTAAATGGGATTGACTCCTTAATTTCTCTTTCTTCAGTCTCGTTAGTGTATAGAAATGCCATTGATTTCTGGGCATTGATTTTGTATCCTGCCACGCTACCAAATTGCTGTATGAGTTCTAGCAATCTTGGGGTGGAGGCTTTTGGGTTTTCTATGTACAGTATCATGTCTTCGGCGAAGAGGGAGAGTTTGACTTCTTCTTTGCCAGTTTGAATGCCTTTAATGTCTTTTTGTTGTCTGATTGCTGAGGCTAGGACTATGTTGAATACTAGTACTAATACTATACTAGTACTATGTTGAATAGCAGTGGTGAGAGTGGACATCCCTGTCTTGTTCCTGATCTTAGGGGAAAGGCTCCCAGTGCTTCCCCATTGAGAATGATATTTGCTGTGAGCTTTTCGTAGATGGCTTTTAAGATGTTGAGGAAAGTTCCCTCTATCCCAACACTCTGAAGTGGTTTGATCAGGAATGGATGCTGTATTTTGTCAAATGCTTTCTCTGCATCTAATGAGAAGATCATATGGTTCTTGGTTTTTCTCTTGCTGATATGATGAATCACCTTGATTGTTTTACGAGTGTTGAAACAGCCTTGTGTCCCAGGGATAAATCCTACTTGGTCATGGTGAATCATTTTCTTAATGTATTGTTGTATCCTATTGTCTAGAATCTTGTTGAGAATTTTTGCATCCATGTTCATCAAGGATATTGGTCTGTAATTCTCCTTTTTGGTGGGGTCTTTCTCTGGTTTTGGAATTAAGGTGATGCTGGCCTCATGGAATGAATTTGGATGTACTCCATCTCTTTCTATCTTTCCAAACAGCTTTAGTAGAATAGGTATGGTTTCTTCTTTAAACGTTTGATAGAATTCCCCTGGGAAGCCATCTGGCCCTGGACTCTTGTGTCTTGGTAGGTTTTTGATGACTGCTTCAATTTCCTCCCTGGTTATTGGCCTGTTCAGGTTTTCTATTGCTTCCTGCTCCAGTTTTGGTAGTTTGTGGCTTTCCAGGAATGCGTCCATTTCTTCTAGATTGCCTAATTTATTGGCGTATAGCTGTTCATAATATGTTTTTAAGATCGTTTGTATATCCTTGGTGTTGGTAGTGATCTCTCCTTTCTCATTCATGATTTTATTAATTTGAGGCTTCTCTCTCTTCTTTTTAATGAGGTTGGCTAATGGTTTATCTATCTTATTAATTCTTTCAAAGAACCAACTCCTGGTTCTGTTGATCTGTTCCACAGTTCTTCTGGTCTCGATTTCATTTAGTTCTGCTCCAATCTTTATTAACTCTCTTCTTCTGCTGGGTGTAGGATCTATTTCCTGTTTTTTCTCTAGCTCCTTTATGTGTAAGGTTAGCTTTTGTATTTGAGTTCTTTCCAGTTTTTGAATGGATGCTTGTATTGCGATGTATTTCCCCCTCAGGACTGCTTTTGCTGCATCCCAAAGATTTTGAACGGTTGTATCTTCATTCTCATTAGTCTGCATGAATCTTTTTAGTTCTTCCTTATTTTCCTGGTTGACCCTTTCATCTTTTAGCAGGATGGTCCTTAACCTCCAGGTGTTTGAGATCCTTCCAAACTTCTTGTTGTGATTTAGTTCTAATTTCAAGGCATTATGGTCTGAGAATATGCAGGGGACGATCCCAACTTTTTGGTGTCAGTTCAGACTCGATTTGTGACCCAGTATGTGGTCTATTCCAGAGAAAGTTCCATGTGCACTTGAGAAGAATGTGTATTCAGTTGAGTTTAAATGTAAAGTTCTGTAGATATCTGTGAAATCCATCTGGTCCAGTGTATCATTTAAAGCTCTCGTTTCTTTGGAGATGTTGTGCTTAGAAGACCTATCGAGTATAGAAAGTGCTAGATTGAAGTCACCAAGTATAAGTGTATTATTATCTAAGTATTTCTTCACTTTGGTTATTAATTGATTGATGTATTTGGCAGCTCCCACATTCGGGGCATATATATTGAGGATTGTTAAGTCCTCTTGTTGGATAGATCCTTTAAGTATGATATAGCGTCCCTCTTCATCTCTCACTAGAGTCTTCGGGGTAAATTTTGGTTTATCTGATATGAGGATGGCTATCCCTGCTTTCTTTTTAGGACCATTTGAATGGTAAATGGTTCTCCAACCTTTTATTTTCCGGCTGTAGGTGTCCTTCTGTCTAAAATGAGTCTCTTGTAGACAGCAAATAGATGGCTCCTGCTTTTTTATCCAGTCTGAAACCCTGCTCCTTTTGATGGGGTCATTAAGCCCGTTCACGTTCAGAGTTACTATTGAAAGGTATGAGTTTAGTGTCACCATGATCTATTCAGTCCTCATTTTTGTGGATTGTTCCACTGAACTTCTTCTTAAAGGGGAATTTTAAGAGTCCCCTTAAAATTTCTTGCAGAGCTGGTTTGGAGGTTACATATTCTTTCAGTTCCTGCCTGTCTTGGAAGCTCTATATCTCTCCTTCCATTCTGAATGAGAGCCTTGCTGGATAAAGTATTCTTGGTTGCATGTTTTTCTCATTTAGGACCCTGAATATATCCTGCCAGCCCTTCCTGGCCTGCCAGGTCTCTATGGAGAGGTCTGCTGTTACCCTAATACTACTCCCCATAAAAGTCAGGGATTTCTTGTCTCTTGCTGCTTTAAGGATCTTCTCTTTATCTTTGCAATTTGCAAGCTTCACTATTAAATGTCAAGGTGTTGAACAGTTTTTATTGATTTTAGGGGGGGGGGATCTCTCTATTTCCTGGATCTGAATGCCTGTTTCCCTTCCTACATTAGGAAAGTTTTCAGCTATGATTTGTTCAAATATTCTGGCCCTCTGTCCCTTTCGGCACCCTCGGGAACCCCAATTAAACGTAGATTTTTCTTCCTCAGGCTGTCACATATTTCACTTAATCTATCCTCGTGATCTTTTAATTGTCTCTTTTTTCCTCAGTTTCCCTCTTTGCCATCAACTTGTCTTCTATGTCACTCACTCGTTCTTCCACCTCGTTAATACTCGTCATTAGGTCTTCTAGGTTGGATTGCATCTCATTCAATTGATTTTTAATTTCTGCCTGATTGGATCTAAATTCTGCAGTCATGAAGTCTCTTGAGTCCTTTATGCTTTTTTCTAGAGCCACCAGTAGCTTTATAATAGTGCTTCCGAATTGGCTTTCTGACATTGAATTGTAATTCAGATTTTGTAACTGTGGGAGAAAGGACTGTTTCTGATTCTTTCCTTTGAGGTGAGGTTTTCCTTCTAGTCATTTTGCTCAGTGCAGAGTGGCCAAAAACAAGTTTTATTGGGACAAGGAGAAAAAGAGAGGAGAGAAAGAAGGAAAGAAAAGAGAAAAAGAAAAGAACAAAAGAAAAAAAAAGAGAAGAAAAAGAAAAGAAAGAAAGGGGAAAAAGGGGTGGGGGAAGCAACAAATCAAAAAGAAAAAGAAAAAGAAACAAAAAAACACGGGGGAGTATCCTCTGATTCTGTATACTTTAAGTCCCTTGACTTCCCCTGGAACTTGTCCGTCTAGCTGGTCTTCTGGGGGAGGGGCCTGCTGTGCTGATTCTCAGGTGTTAGCACTTGGGGGAGCTGCTCTGCCCCTGCCTGTTGTAGGGCTCAGTGGGGGCTGTTTACCCCGTGAGGCCCCAGGAGGAACAACCGCAGTGGCGGCGGGGCCAGCTCTGCAGCCCTGGAGTCAGCTCCCGCAGGAACTCCGGGGCTCTCCGTCTGCAGGGCCTGGAGACTCCGGGGCGGGGCCGCTGATCTGCTCAGCTCGGGGCAGGAGCGTCCTCGCTGTCCTGGGCCCTCCCGGCCTCTGCCTGTCCCGGGGGGAGGCCGGATCCTGGGCTGTGTCCCGGCGCCCTGTGCTCCGGGGCCTGCGCTGTTGGATTCGCTCTCCTGCCCTGCAGCCCCTTACGCGGAGCCGCCCCCGAGCCCCTCCGAGCTGCTCCGGGTCCCGCCGTGCGCGCTGCAGCCCTTAGGGAGCTCGGGGCATCTCCCGGGGCGCAGGTGCCTGTTAGTGTCCCCGGGAGCCCGAGGCCATCCCCGCCCTCCTGGGTCCTGCTCTAACTCCCTGCGAGCCCCTTTCCGCCCGGGCAGGTTGGTGCAGCTCCTGCTCCTCCGGGACGGGGCTCTCCTGTCCTGGGGACACTCGACCCGGCCTCAGCCCGGCTCCTCGCGGGCCCCTCCCCCTTGGGGGCCTTTTGTGTCTTTATTTCTTTTTCCCCGTCTTCCTACCTTGATAGAAGCGCGAACTCTTCTCACTGGAGCGTTCCAGCTGTTTTCTCTTTAAATCTCAGGCCGAATCTGTAGATTTTCAGGATGGTTTGAAGGCTATCTAGGTCATTTGGTGGGGACAGGTGACTTGGGGACCCTACTCTTCCACCATCTTGCCCCTCCCTCCGGGTAGGGGAACAACTCTTATTCACAGCTTCTCTGACAGACATTAATGGAATTGGGTAGCAAGACCACCAACTCAGATTAATCCCTGCAAGGTGGGAATTCTCTTGATCACTAAGGACCAGGACTCATGCATACTAAACAGAATTGCATATTATGCTATATAAGTATGCTTCTGATAATAGCCACTTTTTGTGGATTAACCTGTTCTTACAGGCCTAGGTACATCAAGTTATATCTGACTAAAGCAGCAGCATTTTGAGAAAATTATGGACTGTGAAAAAAAAAGGGGTAAACCCTCAACAAATTACCAAATCTCTAGTGTCCAAGTCTGGCTCAAGTTATAGCAACACCAGGAAGCATAGTGCTGGGAAAATAGTGTGGTTGCAGAGAGACAGACCTGATCTAAGCTGTGATTCCGGTACTCATCAATCTTGGCACCTTGGGCAAGGTGCTTAAGCCCTGCCTCTCACTTTTCTCAGTTGGAGCACAAGAAGATATTACCTTTCATGTAAAGGAGCTATGAAGATTAAATGAGATAGTGAATGGAAATCATATAGATATTTGATGATTAGTAAGTACAGTTAGGTTGGCAGTTGGTGGTCTTGTGTCGGGGTATGTTGTAAGACAGTTATTAAAAAAACTACTTCCTGCCCTCGGGGAGCCAGTAAGGGAGCAAGCATTTGGAAAGAAAGTGTGGTAGCAGAAGAAAGGGCATTAATACAACTAAGGGACATCTCTTTCAAGTCGATACAAGTTCTATTGTGTACCAGTGGCTAAAAATAAAAATTTGTTCATTTCCCTATTGAGGATTACTTCATTAGGTTCTGACATATCACTTGGAAGTAATGGATGTTTTTTTTACACAATAAAACCGTCATAGAAATTATTAGGAAACTTCCAGTGAATTTGCTGGTGGAGAACTGTTTATATGGGGTGATTATTTATAGAGCTATTTTAAAATTGTGTGATGTGAGAATAATCACTGTAACACAGGAGTTCATAGTTCTTGAAAACCTCTGTCCCAGATTTTGTTCCAAATACTTTCCATGGGTCAGCTCTTCCAGGCCTACAATGATCCCATGAGGTAAGCAGGATTATTAAGTCCATTTGCCTGATCAGAGAGGTTAAATGACTGTCTCAAGGTTGCAAAGCTGGTAAGAGACAAAACTAGAATTTGAACTCAGGAAATGTGGCTCCAGATCCCATGCTCCTGACTGCTACAGTCTACAGTCTTTCAATGGAAGCAGAACTGGGGCTAATTCGCTCAACTGTTGAAGCAAGGGCAGTGCTAATTAGCTTGTGTATCTAAGCAGGTGGCAGTTTGTACTCATGTACAGCTAAATGAAAAAGTTTATTTTTGCCTAACTGGAATTCAGGAACAGGATGTGGATAACACCCTAATTCCTGATGCAGAGGAGTGGGATAAGGGATGATCCCATCACGGATGGGCCCGATCATCCAGCCCCCCTTTAGTGCTCCAGATCTTTAAATAGCTGTACTGTGAGTATCGGAGCAAGATTCATGAATTCCATCTCTTCAACAACTTTGTTGAAACCAAAAAATTACTTGAAACAAATATGAAGTTTCAGAGATGGCAAGTTCAAATAAACTACCTGGCATCAGAGTAGAAACCAGAATTTGCTCTACCATGGGAAACAATATCCTAAATACCCAAGTGCAGAAACAATGGTGCAGAAAATATACATGCAATTGGAAGATACTTTATTAAGATAAAAGATTTTCCATTACATTTACATAGAAATCCTTACTAGTTGAAAAGAAAATAAATAGAAATCTAGATTCTTCAAGAAGCTTTTAATAACAATTTTGTAAATCTATGAAGATTACATTTGTCAATTTTAAATTATTATGATTTAGATACATTCAATCATAATACGATACCAGGAATGTCAGCCTTAAGAACATCTGTATGAGTAAAACAATGGGAAAAAATATGACAGTTTCATCTTTTTATGTTTAACTGACTCTAATTTGGTAATCACAGGAATATAGAATTTCCTTCTCAATCTTGGATTTTAGATATATGGACTCAAAAATATAAACATTCCTCTTCTCTCAAATAGTGGCTGACACTGTTGGGAGCCGGCCAAACTAGTATAGTGGAGAGGGCTATGTGCATCTCCTTGCTGGAGGAGGAGGAGGTGGTCTCGGCGCAGACGCAGAGTCCAGGGCCTTCTACAACAGTAAGCAACGAGCCCTTGGCGCTACCTTCCTTGCCTTCCTTGGTTTTAACCTAATCTCTAAACAGCAAAATGGCCGTGTAAATGTCACTTGGAAAGCCATATACCTAATCAAAGATTTCTCAAATTGCTAAGGTGCCCCTTCTCATTTAAAAACAAACATTGTTCAATTCTAGTATGAAAAGGGAGTAAGATCTGGACAGCTATATTTTTAAATACCCCATTGCCGCCAACAGCAAAAAGGGTTCTTTCCACCACATTACACTACCCTCTACCCCCACAGTAAAGAATCTGGACTGCCTAACTTATTCAGACAATTGCCTAGATGATTATATGTTTCCCAGTACTCTTTGTACAGGAAGTCTTGATTTATAGGAAATTTTTATCAGTGTTTAAAGTGGAGTATATTCTACCCAAACTCTCCATGTAAGACTTCTATTTTCTTAGAGCAGCCATACAACTTTAAAGTATGGCTTTAGTATCAGTCTAGCAACCCTCTTCCTCACTCTTTTAAAAACTAAATTGCTTGCTATTGAGTTTATAAACTTAGAACTTACTGTTTGGATCATGTTAAGTAACATGTAGTCTGATTATTTTGGTATGAGTGTGTATCAAGGGCATTGCAGTAGTTTTTATCTCTGTTTCTAATATGAAATTTGACACGTCTAAAGGAAATCCAGTGGATAATGCTACCAAATATGCAGTGCACATAACAGACTTGTGGATCTATCTGTGTATGAACAAAGGTCAAATATTTACATGGAATGTTGACCCTGACTTATAAAACTATTTTAAATTATGACATCTTTACATACAATTTATTTTATGAATAGCTCTCCATTTGATAATTAAAAAAAATATGCCTTTCAAAGATTTCATAAATATATAAAATTTCACTACATTCTATTTTTCTTTAAACATGACATCTAAACTCTTTACAAATCAACAAAAATATTTTCTGTTTGAAAGTCACAGATGCAATGATTTTTGATTGGCAGGGTCTTACTGCATGCAAGAATGGCAAGACATGTTCTCTTATACAACTTAGGACATTTCTAATATTTTGAACTATGTGATTTGTTTGCTGAAGTTCAGTAGTAACAAAGAAAAGAAAGCCCATCTAAATATTTACAAGAGTCTTTCTTAAAATTCTTTAAAAATGGCAAGATTAAGATGGTATCTGACCAGTGTTAAGAATTATTTTGATGAGGAGGAGGAGGTATGTTAACATACCATTAAATGGCAAGATTAAGATGGTATCTGACCAGTGTTAAGAATTATTTTGATGATGAAGAGGAGGTATGTTAACATTATTTTCTAAAATACATCTTAGCGTGATTTAAATATATGATCATTTGCACATGTGAAAAATGATGACCTTTTAACTATCAATTAACACTAAAACATCCACTTTTAGAATAGGAATCACATTCTTTTAACTTACTGGATGGTGACTCCAGAAATCCTGTCTCAGGATTTATAAATTAAAATGTCCTTTGTAGTCATTACTTGCCCCAAGATATCATCATCTTTACAAAGACTAATACCACAAAGATAGGCTTTTAGTTACATACGTAATCATTTTTAAAAGTCTATCTTCTCTCATTAAATATCTGAGCCACTGATATGTAGTCCTATGAGGCCTTTTCAAGATATAACATGAAGGCCACTCACTAAGGCAAATGTTTCATAATTCCCTTAAGAAAAATTTTTAAAGACACTCTGACTATATTATATATATGTAAGAAAAAGGTTGCGCTTTTAGGACAGTAAGAGGATGCCTTACTGTCAGCCTGGATGAATCTATAAAGCTGTCCTGCTTGCCTGGAGTAGCTCAAGGCTGCTAAGTAAATACCTTCAACTGTTAACATGATGGAGAGGCTTTGTCTCAGACCACTAAAGCACTGAACTCCAGTATCAATTCTCTAGCTGTTTCTCTCTAAAAAGTCCAACCTCATCTTGGAGATATAGCTGTATATTAAGGACAACCAGAAGGTTCAAAGCTGTGCTCAAAATACAGTACTGTGCAAATTTTGATTTTGGATCTATAGTCAAATATTGTGTTTGAAATAAGGCTGGATAAAGATACAAACAAAACCAACATTCAGTTTTAAGCAGGATTACACATCTACAACAGTGATCTAGATTAAAAAACAAAAACAAAAACAAAAACCAAAAAAACAAAAAACAAAAAAAACAAACCCTACCACCAGAATGGTAACTGATTTCATCATGCACTCTACAAAAAAGATGATCGTGGGAATTTCCCTTAGTTATGAATGTAACCAGCTCACTGGGACCCAGTGGGCTTCTGTCTCTAATTTGTCAAAAGTTGTTTTTAGCTCATTGAATGCCACAGTGAGGTCATCATTTACTATAATTTTGTCAAAAAGATGACCATATTGATTTTCCATTATCTGTGCAGATTTAATCATGTCCTGAAAGTCTTCTTCCTGCAAAAGGAAGTATTAAAAAAAATTTGGTTAAACAGGCAATTATATCACTTTGCATGGATGCAGACATTTCCATAACTGGTTTATCAAATGCTATTCTGTATTTATTCTTTCAACCACAAATGAAAATGACCCTCTTGAACTGTAAGCTCTCAGAAGTCATAACTTCTAATGGTATCTCTCAGATCTGCTTGTAACTGCTCTGATAAAATCATGAATTTCACTCACTCATTACTGGGATGTTTCAATCAATATAATATGAAGATCTATTCATAGAAACACAAAAAGCCATTACAGTGCAATTACTCAAACTGTATGTACCTAAATACAGTTATTTTATTGATTTTTGGATCACAGCATATACAACCATGTCTTTCTGAAGGTAGTAGTTACTGCATGTATGACTTCAAGTACCATTTATGTCTTTCTACTGAGCCTTATTGTACTTACTGTAAAAGGCTTTGCAGCACCTTGGTCATCTCTGCTTGAAATAATCTTTGCATTTTTTCTTGTCTCCCTCAAGCGCTCTATTGATGGAGGCTTTATAAATATCACGTAGGGCTTAAATTCTAAGGTCCTTAAATGCTTCACTGTCTGCAAGGAAGAAAATAAGTTTTATTATATTTCTTCATAATGTCATGAGTGAATTTTCCAATAAAAATAAAATTTCTTTCAAAGGAGAAAGTTCCTTAAAACCATCTAAAAAGGCCAGTAGCTTCTTCAATATATTGTTCAATCTGTTGTTGACAATTAAATGTCATAAATACCCCTGAAAAGATGGAGAATATAACCTTTTAAAATGTTTTGAAATATGTCATAATATTGAACAGAAGCAGATAAAAATATCATAAAACTGATTTTGAAATCAAATGCTCAAAAGATGCTGAGTTAAATAACTATCTGTACGTGGAGGTCATCCAACCATCCCACATAAGCCTCTTCCTGATCTCACATAGGAGTTTGTCATTCTGTCCTGTTTGTCATTCCACGGAGTGTACAAAAAGGGCGAGCTTCCTGCTTTCCATGAAGCTTGTCAACATTCTCCCATCCAAATATTTTGTATTATTGACACTGTGCTTCTGAGGACTCATCTCCAATCAAAGGGGAATGGTAAGAGGGTGGGAGTTGAGGAAGACTCTTGACCTGTATGTCAGGGCTTCCCCAAAAATGTGAATACAAACCATAAACCTCTCTGAGAGGTTATGTAGGGGGGTAGGAGTGTGGCTGGAGGATATATACATTCAGGGGGCTAGTGAGGCTCTGTGGATGTATAGTTGGAACCCTACCGAGGGAGCTGGATATGACTAGACCCAAGGCATCAGCAGGGGGATGCTGTACCATCAGGAGTATCCTCCTCATCACTGGTGCCTAAGTTAAGGAGTCAGCTGCCCTACTGATTCTTGGGGCTCTTTTACTCCAGATTCATCCTCCTGAAGAGGAATGAAGGGCTTCTCCAAGTCATTCTGGCTCTTGGAGGTTGTGTACCCATCGGTGGAGAGAGAATCTATGGCCCCTTGGGTAATAAGGAAAATGCTATGGGTTAGGTCTCTGCTGGAGGATGTGGTTCAGTAAGAATTGAATGGCTGCGTCCACTGGTATCTTTGGTCCAAAGTGTTCATAAGAGTTCCCAGGGTGCCAGCAAAGATTTACCTGACAGTTGCGAGAAGGATCTCATTCAGTACTGTTCCTATGGAATGCCTCACGGCTCTATGTAGGGGGTTTACACTTCTATGATATGTCAAGAATCCAAATGAAAGAAAGAGGGCCAAGAACCAAAATGTCCATTGTAAAAAATACAGACACTTATAATAATACTTCACATTTAAGAATACATTATACATGTAGCAACATATTTTTTCAATAAGAACTATGTAGAAGAAATATCTAAGAGTCCTTGTACTTGGCAAACACAGAATATAAACCAGAGTGGCAAACAGAACTTGTGGCTTCCTCTCCTCCTCTTTTCTAATATTATGGACCTTTTTTCTCTTTCTCCAGAGACTTCTCAAATTACATTTAAATGCGTCTGTCATTAGGAAAGCCACATATATACCAAAAGTGAGTAGCCTTCAGATTTACCGCATATTTGAAAGGTTCACGTGAAGTGTGGTAGCTCACGTGGGCCAGGAGGGTATTGAATAGTTCATTGTTCACTTACGTGAGGCTGAACGTCCAACAAACAAACTTTGTTTTTAGCCAGGACAGACCGAACGGAGTCTATGCTTGTGCCGTAGTAGTTGTTTTTATATTCACCATATTCAATAAACCTGTAGGAAATCAGATCTGCATCAGAGCCATTTGCGAATTAATTATAGATATAAATGGAAAGACATAGCTCATATATATAAAAGATTTTTGCTGAACACGTAATTTTTTTTACTGTGTTCAATAAAATAAGTAGGGCCAAGTACTCCAGAATGTCAATTTTAAAAAATCTTTTATTTTACATTTTCAAATCAGTAACACTTGCTTGTATTACACTTAAGCAGAAAAAAAGTACTTCAGTCCAGCAGTACTGTTTTCCATCACTTCTGTTTCAGGACTAATGCAACGCAATAAAACAGTGACTAAGCCAAACAATAGAAACTACTGAAATTTCACTGCATGCTACAGAATAACCACGCTCAGCTTTAGAACTACAGGAGGAACTGGCTGGTGGCTAATGGAAGCAGGGCAGCCGGTTATGTGCTATAAAAACACAATTGCTGTGCTGAACGTGGAAAAAAGCATTTTGATGTTTCAATAAAATCCCCAAATCCTGCATTAAAACACACATTGCTCCCTGACACCCTGAAATATTCATGCTTAAGCAAACGGAAGACCTGTGAGGTGGAGAATTAGAGCCGGCCAGAGGATATGGTACAAACAAGCTGATTAATGTTATTTTAAATTTTTGAAGAGCCAGTGAGGGAGAAAGGGGTTTGTGGAAGAGACTGTGGAACTAGGGATCTATTACATAGTTGTTAGTTTTTAAAATAAAATTCTATTCAAATTCTATGTTAAGATTCAATTAGTGGGGTGGAAAGAGGTCACAATAATATGCCTGCAACATTCCCTCATTCTTCAAAATAATTCCTACACATTTATTTAACTTACCAGAAACATAGCAGCTCTAGGTTATTAAAAAAATTACAGGTGAAGACTGGTAACACCTACTAACTGAATTATCACCTTTTTATCAGTTACAAATATTAAAAAACTTAAAATCTATTTCAAATGGGAGGGAACCCTGGGTTCCCTAAAACTGGATAGAGAGGCACAGGCTTAAAAACAATAGTCACATAAAAACCTTCCACATACTTGTTATTTTGTACATCTGTCTCGAACAAGTGCTTGGAAATGAAAATATATTCCACACCATCGCTTTCCTGGCTTCTTTTTGCTCTGGTCGTGTCTGCGATTTAATTAAAAAGAGTTTACAAAAGTCTACATCAGCTACCCTAAAGAAGATACTAAAAAAGAAATCATCATGTATTAAAGTATTTTTCATAAACCAAATTTAAAGACTTATTAAAAAGCAAATTAGCTAATAAAATAAAAATTCAATAATTCAGATTTCTTACCAATATGAATACAATATTGATTTGAATGTGGATTCAAAATTAAATTGCATTGTCTGTGCTATTTTTTATTTCGAAGGTGCTTTAATATGTTAATTAAATAAAAATGGTATTTTAGCCCTTGAGAAAAAAACTCTTTTCTTTTGCAGATGAATGCTTATTATCATATTTACTAGTCATTATTCATTGGAGCAAGTCTAATGCCTACTAGGTTGTAAGGTAAACCCTGAAATTATTTTACTGTCTTCCACACACAGCACATAGTGAGTATGCCATCAATGTTTTACTAACTGAATAAAGTCAAAGACCTCGATGCGCTATTCATTCCTCCTTTGGAAAATTATAAACACCTTCTTAGAATACTATTAAACTTCCAAACATTCAGTAATGTTGCCCATTTGCTACTAAATTATAATGGAGCAGAAAATACAGGATTGACTATAAAAACATAACTGAACCTAAGGAGTTGCATTGCTGATATTGCAAGTGAAAAACTGACCATAGCACATTCTTCCTGTGAATTACAGTTAAAAACTCTGTGCCCAGACAACTATTTCAGCACTTTGAAAATAAATAAAGCAGGTAGACTGTGGAGAGGAATCAACCTGCATGGGGTACAGTTTTACCTTTTATTTTTTTCTTAGCTTTGCCTAGAGGGTGGGAACATTTACAGAGTGTCATGGTGTTATGTGTGACTTAATTCCAGTAGGAGCGTTTTTGGGTGAAAAGAACCAAGAAAAAAGAAAAAATCCCTTACAAATTGAAGAGTGTGGAGGTAATCCAGAAAGACTGGCAAAGATATTCTAATGCTGTGTAGGAACCAATATCATTTGAAGGATAACCCCTGGGCTATAAACATGGAGCTAAGACTCAGGCTAACACTGCCAATGTTTTCAGACGTGAACTGTGATTAGAATATATAGGTATCAGCCACCCTGTGAATAACAGCAGAACACTCCTAAACCAATGTAGAAAAGGCTTAGGAAATTGAGCTGAGATTTGAACTATGCACCTAAGTATCAGACTCACCTTTGAACTACATGTGACAGGGGAGACCCAAACCAGAGTAGCAAAAACTTAGGGAATTGAACTGAGATTTAAACCACAACTCACAGGTACACCTAGGTGGCTCAGTGGTTGAGTGTCTGTCTTCAAGATCAGGGTGTGATCCAGGGGCCTTGGGATCGAGTCCTGCATAGGGCTCCCCACAGGAAGCCTGCTTCTCCCTCTGCCTATGTCTCTGCCTCTGTTTGTCTTTCATGCATAAATAAAATCTAAAAAACACAAACCCACAACTCACAGGAAGTGAGACAGAACTTAGAGTGAAAACATAAAATGGTGATAACTTGCTAAAAGGAAAACATTCTTCCAGAATGTTGACTCCCCTCCACAATCTTCCTGTTTTACTCATTTTCAAAGTGCTCAGATAGCTAACCTGCACCCAGAGTTTTCAGTTGTAATCAGCAGTAAGGACGGGCTATAGCCAGTTTTTCACTTGCCATATTGGCATTGCAACTCTGCAGGGTTTTTGTTTGTTAAGCAGGACCTAGAGTTGATACAACACTGGTGTATCCAAAATGCAATTTAAAATTATTTAATATAAAAGAACCAAGAAATTATGACCAATTCTTAAGGAGAAAATGGAAGATGGCAACTTAGAATGACCCAGAGGTTAGAACTACCAGACAAAGGATTTAAGGCAACTACTTATAACTGTGTTTTAGAAGGTAAAGAAAAACATGCCTGAAATGAATGAAAATATGAATTCTCAGAGAAATGGAAACTATAAAGAAGAACCAAATGGAAAGTTTAGAACAGAAATATACAATACTTAATAAAAACAAGTTGCCAGTTGGGCTCAGTAGCAGAATGGAGAGGACAGAGAAAAGAGCCAATGAACTTGAAGGCAGATCAGTAGAAATTATAAAACCTGAGCACAAAGAAAAAAGATTGAAAAGGTATAAATGAAGCCCTAGGGACCTGTGTAATATAAGTGTAATTTGGACACCAGAGATGAAAAAGATATTGAAGCGCAAAAAAAAAAAAAAATTATTTGAAGAAAGAATGGCCCCAAACTGCTAAAATTTGGTGAAAGGCATACATTTTACAAATTTCAGAAGCCCAACAAATCTCAAATAGGATAAATTCATAGGAAAATCATGCCTAGACACTCAAAACTGAAGTATTAAGAACCAAAGATAAAGAAAAAAATCTTGAAAGCATCTAGTAACAACCAATACAGTACACATGACGAGTAATGATTTCAGTGACTACAGATTTATTATAAATCCTAAAAACAAGAATTCAATGAAATAATATCTGAAGTGCTGAAAGAAAAGAACTTCACCCAAAATACCCTTCAGGGGAAAAAGGCAAAACAAACACCTTCTCAGAAGAAGAGAGACTAAAAGAACTCATCAACAGATCTGCTCTAAAATAATATTCAAGGAAGTTTTTAGGCTAAAAGGAAATGTTAAGAAGGATATTTGTATCTTCAAGGAATTAAGGAACAATAGAAAGAATAGTTGAATAGAAACAGAAGTCTATTTTTTCCTCTTATATTTCATATATATATACATATATATATTTGTGTGTGTGTGTGTGTGTGTGTATATATATATATGTAACTGATTTAAAAGTTATATTGTTATTTGGTAGAGTTTTCAATGTGTATGTTATGTATGCAAACATAATACATTTGTCAACTACCACAAAAAGGACTTGGGGAAAAGGGATTTATATGATTGCAAGGTTTCTATATTTTATGTGAAATGGCATGAAGTCAACTCTAAGTAGACTGTGAACAGTTAGGCATTAAGCATGTTGTAATCCCTAGAACAACCAGTAACAAGTAATGGAAAGACATAAGCAGAGAGTCAATAGGTAAATTGAAATGGAACATTGAAAAACATTCAAATAATAATTTTAAAAAACAGTAGAAAACAGAAAGCAAAAAAAAAAAAAAAAGATAAACAGAAACAGTTTAAATGTAATCATTTAAATAATTTAGTGTTATTTGGTTTATATACTCCAGATTAAAAGGCAAAGAGAATGGATGAAGAAGCAAGACCCTAGTTAGTACATACTGTCTATAAGAAAGACACATTAAATTTACACGAATAAGTTGAAAGCGAACAGATGGAAGATGGTGTATGTACCATGTAAACAGTAAGCATAAGGTGGCTACTTTGAATCAAATAAAAGAGACTTCAAGAAAAGGAGTATGACCAGAGATAAAGAAAACTGTTTCATAATGATAAAAAAAAATTAAAACAATTACAAATCTGTACACACACAGAAAAACAAAACTTTAAAATATATGAAGCAGAAATTGGCTGTGTTAAATGAAGAAATGGACAAGCTCACAATCAGAATAGCTTTTACTGCCTCTTAACAACTGATAGAACTAGACAAAATACCAGTGAGACACAGGCTACACGCCACCACCAGCCTCAGGGGTCTAATTTATACAGGTGTAACACTGCATCCAATAACTGCAGGATAAACGTTCCTTTTAAGTGTACATTATACATTTGTCAAAAGGTAGATCATAGGCTGGTCCATAAAAAGTCCCCCCAAATTTAAAAGAACCCAAATCATAAAGAGTAAATTCTCCTACCATAAAATAATGAAAAATCAATAATAAGATACCTAGAAAAACCTCAAATATCTTAAAATTAAGTAACACTTTCAAATAATTATGATTCAAAAATGAAAGAATAAAAGTGAGCAAATACTGTGAAGTATAGGGCAAGGAATATATACCCTATCAAAGTTATGGGATAGAGAGAACATAGCACATAACAGGAAACTTACACCTTTACATACTTTTGTTAGAAAAGAAGATCTAAAAGCAGTGACTGAAAGTTCATCTTAAAAACTGCTAGAAAGAAAAGATCAAAGTAAACTCAAGCCAAGGCGAAGAGAATAATAAATTCAAATTAACAAAATAGAAAAAAGACAATAAAAACAACAAAATTTTAAAATCTAATTACAGTGATTAGTAAAAAAAAGAACAAAAATCACCACTATAAATAATGAAAAAGGAGTTATTACCAGAGATTCTATGGATACTAAAAAGGATTAGAGAATATTATACACTACTTTATGCCAACATAGTTGACAATTTAGACAACATGGATACATTTCTTAAAAGGTATAAAGAATCAAGATTGAAACAAGAGGTGCTGATATCTGAACAGCCCTGTATCTATTAAATCTATTTTTAAAAAGATTTTATTTATTTGAGAGAGAGCACGCACAGGCAGGGGGATGGCCAGAGGGAGAGGTGGGCTCCCTGCTAAGCACAGACTCTGACATAGAGGCTCAATCCCAGGACCCCAGGATCATGACCTGAGCCAAAGGTAGATGCTTACCTGACTGAGCCAACCAGGTGCCCCTAAATAAATCTGTTTTTTTTAAAACCTTCCCCCAAAGATTACAGGCTTAGATGGCTACTGAAGTCTCTTCACCATTTAAGAATGAAATAACACAAATCCTACATTAATATTTTTTTTTGCATAAAGAGGAATCACTGCTTAATTCATTTTATGATATTAGCATAACCCTAATAGCAAAATCTAACAAAGACATTAGAAAACATTATAGACCAAACATAAATTTAGATGCAGAAGTCCTTAACAAAAATATTAGCAAGTCAAATTCAACAATACATAAAATTGTAAAAAGATATGAGATCTTTTTAAGATCTGTAAAAAGATATGAGGACCAAATAGAGTTTATCTCATGAATGAGAGGTAGGCCGAACATCTGAAAATCAATGGAATTCTCCATATTAACAGAATGAAGAATCATACATGATCATTTCAATATATCCAGAACTAGCAGCAGAAAAAATTTCAACACCTATTCATGACAAAAAGTCTCAGCAAACTAGGAATCACAGAGAATGCTCTCAAACAAATAATGGGGCATCAATGAGTCATCATCCTTAATGGTAAAAGATGGGAGGTGATTTCCCTTGAGGTCAGGAACAAGGCAAGTCTGCTAAATAACACAAAAAATAACTTGAAATCGATCAAGACCTAAATGTAAAATGAAAAACTATAAAACTTCTAGAAAAAGCAGAATGTCTTTGGGACTCTGAAAGGATTTTAGAGCACTGAAAGCACAAAACAGAAAATGATAAATGAGACTGTCAAAATGAAAAACTTTTTTTTTAAAGATTTTATTTATGTATTCATAGAGACACAGAGAGAGAGGCAGAGACACAAGCAGAGGGAGAAGCAGGCTCCATGCAGAGAGCCCGACATGGGACTCGATCCCGGGTCTCCAGGATCACGCCTCGGGCTGCAGGCGGCACTAAACCGCTGAGCCACCCAGGCTGCCCAAACTTTCGGTTTTTTAAAAACACCATAAAGAAAATGAAAAGGTGGTACACACACACACACACACACACACATATATATACATACGATGGAATATTACTCAGTCATCAGAAAGGACGAATACCCAACATTTGCTTCAACATGGATGGAACTGTAGGGTATTATGCTGTGAAGTAAGTCAATTGGAGACAGACAATCATCATATGGTTTCACTCATATGTAGAATATAAGAGTTAGTGAAAGGGATTATAAGGGAAAGGAGGGGAACCGAGTGGGGAAAAATTAGAGGGGAAGACAAACCATGAGAGACTCCTAACTGGGAAACAAACAAAAGGTTGTAGAAGGGGAGATGGATAGAGGGATGGGGTAACTGGGTGACAGGCACTGAGGAGGGCAGGCACTGAGGAGGGCGGGCACTTGATGGGATGAGCACTGGGTGTTATGCTGTATGTTGGCAAATTGAGTTTAAATAAATTTTTTTTAAAAACCACCCCCCCCCCCAAAAAAAAATGAAAAGGTGGAATGCCTGCGTGGCTCAGTCTGTTATTGGCTCAGGTCATGATCTCAGGGTCCTGGGATTGAGCCCTGTGACTCTGAAGCCCTTAGGATTCTCTCCCTCTGACCCTCCCCCACCTCATACACATACTCTCTAAAAAGAAAAGATAATCTACAGACTGAGAAGAATATATGAGTAACACATTTATCATATAAGGGACACATATCCGGAATATATAAAGAATTCTTAAAACTCAGTGAGACAATGCAATTTTTAAAAATGGGCAGAATATTTGAATAGACCCTTCCTTGGAGATGCATAAATGAGTAGGTCCATGAAATGAAGCTCAACATCATTAGTTCAATGCAGATTGAAGTACAGTGAGATACCAGCACACACATAGAGGCATACCTCCTTTTGTTGCACCCTGCTCTACTGTGCTTCACAGGTACTGTTTGTTGTTGTTTTGTTTTTAAAACAAATCGAAGGTTTGTGGCAAGTCTGTCAGTGCCATTTTTCCAACAGCATTTGCTCACTTTGTCTTTCTGTGACAAATTGTGGTAATTCTGCTGACCCTTCTAACTTTTTCATGATTACATTTGTAATGGTGATCTGTGATTTCTCATGTTATTATTGTAGCTGTTTTGGGATGCCATGAACTGTACCCAGACAGTGAACCTAATCAACAAATGTGTGTATGCTGACTGCTACACTGACCAGCATTTCCCTGATCTCATCCCCTTTCCTCAGGCCTCCCCATCTCCTAAGATACAACAATATTGAAATTAGGCCAATTCATAACCCTACAATGGCTTCTACATGTTCAAGTGAAAGGAAAAGTCCCACATTCTCACTTTAAATCAAGAGCTAGACATGATTAAGCTTAGTGAGGAAGGCATGTGGAAAGCTGAAAATGGCTGAAAGCTCTTGCACCAGTCAAGTTGTGAATGCAAAGAAAAATTCTTGAAGGAAATTAAAAGTGCTACGCTAATGAGTGCACAAACAATAAGAAAGTGAAACAACCTTATTGTTGATATGGAGAAAGTTTGAGTGACCTGGAGAGAAGATTAAACCAACCATGACATTCTCCTAAGCCAAAGCCTGACCCAGAACAAGGCCCTCATTCTCTTCAATTCTATGAAGGCTGATAGAGGTGAGGAAGCTGCAGAAGAGAAGTCTGAAGCTAGCAGAGGCTGGTTCATGAGGGTTAAGGAAAGAAGCCATCTCCATAGCAGAACAGTGCAAGGGAGACAGCAAATGCTGGTGTAGAAACTGCAAGTGATCCAGAAAATCTAGCTAAGATCATTAATGAAGGGGCCTACACTAAGTAGATTTTCACTTAAATCAAATAGCCTTATATTGAAAGAAGATGCCATCTGGGACTTTCATAGCTAGAGGGAAGTCAATGCCTCATTTCAAGTTTCAAAGGACAATCTGGCTCATTAGGGGAAAATGTAACTGATGACTTTAAGTTGAAGCCAGTGCTCATTGACTGTTCTGAAAGTCCTAGCGCCCTTAAGAATTACACTAAATCTAATTTGCCTGTGTTCTATAAAAGGAACAACAAACCCAGGATGACAGCATATCTATTTACAACATGGTTTACTGGGTATTTTAAGCCCACTGTTCAAACCTAGTGCTCAGAAAGGTTCCTTTTAAAATATGACTGCTCATCAATAATGCACCTTGTCACCCAAGAGCTCGGATGGAGATATACAAGATTAATGTTATTTTCATGCCTGCTAATACAACATCCATTCTGAAGCCTGTGGATCAAGGAATAATTGTGACTTTCAATTCTTATTATTTAAGAAATACATTTTTGCAAGGCTATGGATAGTTGCCATAGATTTTGATTCCTCCAATGGATTTAGGCAAAGTAAATTGAAAACGGACTTATGGAAAGACAACTCTCCTTTGAAAAGGATTCACCATTCTAGATGCCTTTAAGAACATTTATGATTCCTGAGAAGAGGTCAAAATATCAACATTAACAGTTTGGAAGAATGACTCCAATCCTCATGGATGACTTTGAGGGGTTCAAGACTTGAGTGGAGGAATTAACTGTAGATGTGGTGGAAACAGCACAAGAATTAGAAGTGGAATCTGAAGATGTGACTGCATTACTGTCATCTTGTGATAAAACTTTAATGGTTGAGGAGATACTTCTTATGGATGAACAAAAAAAGTGGTTTCTTGAGATGAAATCTATTCCTGGTGAAGCTGCTGTGACGACTGTTGAAACAACAGAAGATTTAGAATATTACACAAACTGAGTTGATAAAGAAGCACAATCCTTTGAGAGGATTGAGTCCAATTTTGGAAGAAGTTCTGTGGGTAAAATGCTATCAAACAGCACTGCATAGTAGAGAGAAATAGTTCGTGAACAGATGAGTCTATTGATATGGTAGACTTCATTGTTGTCTTATTTTAAGAAGTTTCCACAGCCATCACTGCCTTCAGCAACTACTGCCCTGGTTGGTAAACAGTTTTCAACCTCAAGATAAGACCTTTCCCCCAGCAAAAAAGATGACGACTTGCTGAAAGCTCAAATGAGGATTGGCATTTTTTTTAACAATAAAGTATGTTAAAATTAAGGTATGTACATTGTTTTTTTTACACATGCTATTGCACACTTAAGAGACTACAGTATAAGCATAAATTTTATTTTTTTAAGAATAGTTTTTATATGTACTAGGAAACCCAAAAAAAATCATTTTGTCTGCTTTATTGCAATATTCACCTTATTGCAGTGGTCTGGAACTGAACCCAGTAACATCCCTGAGATATTACAGATATGTCTGTATCATACTGAGAAAAATTTAAGAGGCTGACTATACCAAGTTGGCAAAGATGTAAAACAACTAGATCTTGCATACACTTCTAGTGGATTGTAAAATGGTATAATCATTCTGGAAAACAGTTTGGTAGGCTCTGAAAAATTAAATATGATCCAGCCATTCTACTACTACTTATTTATCCAACAGAAACAAAAACACATGTTCATCAGAATATTTAGATTATAGGTTTATCTGTAGTAACCCCAAATGGTGTGAAACCCTCAAGTATCCATCAACAGGTGAATGGATAAATAAATTATAGTATTTCTATACAACACAATGGAATGCTACTGAGCAATTAAAGGGGATGAACTGTTGATCTGTGAAACCACCTTGGTGAATCTCAAACTTGCTAGATGAAATAAGCCAGGCAAAAAGAATTGGGAACATACTGTATAATTTTATTTATATAAAGTGCTAGATGATTCAAACTGATCTATAGTTTCAGAATGTAGATCCATGGTTGCCTGAGGCCAGGGGTAGAAGGATGGTTTATAAAAGGCATGGGGAAATTGTTTGAAGAGATGGAAATGTTCACTATATGTTGATTGTGGTAATGACTTCATGTGTGTACATTAAAACTCATCTAATTGTACATTTTAAATATGTGTGCTTATTTCAATTATAATTATTTCAATAATGTATAAAAGGAAAACTGTGGGAAGTGGTGAAAAAAGTAACCCAACCCAATGGCAGTAATGGATTTATAAAACCCAGTTAGTTTAAATTACATCCAAAATTCTCATCGACTTCTACTTAGTTACCAAGCATATTTTAATACAACATTCAGATCTCCTGAAACAATTTTTCATATTTCTGCTGGTAAAGGACTAAGAAGTTATGCTTTTTTTTTTATGAAGTGTCACACTTTTTGCAGGAATAGCAAAATACTATTCCTATTCAGAAATAGCATGAAATACTAATAAATTTAATTCTATCATAAAAGCTAAGAATGAATTTCACAACAGAAATAGACTCCATTAAGTGTATATGACATAATATGCATCTAAGAGGTTGAAAGATATTAAATTGGTATGATGTCCTGCTTTGAAATTTAGGATTAATATTTATTCATTACTTCAAAAATTTCATTGTTTGCTGGTGTTCCTGTAGCAAATAGTAAGCTTCATACAAATGTATGTTGAAAATCAAAACTGAGAATTTTATGTGCATTAATTTGTCTCTGATGAAGAAAGGTTATCTTTATTCAACTGTAATGGCAGAAACACTTTGAAAATGTGGGACACACAGTTTTAAGGATCACCGCCCTGACATATGGAGTCCCCTTGGGAGGGTTAAAAGCAGAAACAGAACTCCATCAAGTGAATAGGACATGTATGACCTGCCAAACACATTTCAAAGTGAACATATCTACACTTAGAGTGTTTGCTTATCATGATCACCCCAAATTATTATTTTTACTGTTGAAGAATTTTAATGTAAAATATAGTGACATACCATAGGAATCTCACAAACTCATTAACAGTGAGGAATCCTGAATAAGAGATCTGGAAATTCTTAAGGGAAGGGAATTCAAAGGGAAAGATTCACATATTAATCACAATGCAGGTCACAACCTCACTATAGTTCACTGTCTGAGTACCCACTATGTTTACAGTGTAAGACAAACATCAAACAAATATGAGACGAACTCCACCTTCTGCTGCTTCCAACAAAATTCCCAAACAACTGCTATGATAAGAAAAAAATTTGTTTTTTAAATTGGTACCCTAATATATATATATATATATACACACACACACACACACACACACACACACATATACACATACATATATATATACACACACACACATATATATATTTTAGAAATCTCAACTGAGGTTTTCTATGGACAAAGAAGTGTTACAGAAGAGGAGTTCCTTGAAACTTATGAAAACATATAACTGTGATATATGCCTTCATGAGAAACCACAAAGTGATTAACAGGTGTGGTTGACTGTGAATGCCCAAATTCCAGGCTATAAAGACTTTGGAATCCATCAAGTATTTGACGTCTACAGCAATACTTTTTGTTAACTACTTTAATTCACTGAGACGGCCTTTGAAAGACTGGCTATATTAATAGTCATTAAAATTTGTTGATGATAACCTAGAGCCTTAAAACAGTGTTGATGCTGCTCATTGAGGTGAAATTTGCCACAGAGAAGCAAACCAGCAGAAAACGGGCCTCAGCCACCACCTTCTTTAAAAGCAACTTGGAATGTTTAATGTGGTAAAGTAGATATTTTTTTTTTTTTTTTAAATTTTATTTATTTATGATAGGCACACAGTGAGAGAGAAAGAGAGGCAGAGAAACAGGCAGAGGGAGAAGCAGGCTCCATGCACCGGGAGCCTGATGTGGGATTCGATCCCGGGTCTCCAGGATCGCGCCCTGGGCCAAAGGCAGGCGCCAAACCGCTGCGCCACCCAGGGATCCCTTTTTTTTTTTTTTTTTTTTTTTGATATTTTGTAAAGATCATAGAATTTGTTCTGCCATTTTAGCCCAAGAGCAATAGCATTTACCTCATTTAGCATCCCTTTAAATAATTTTTTATTGCAATAATTATAGATTCACAATAAATTGCAAAACAGCCTAGAGAAGATCCCATGTAACTATCACTCAGCTTTCTCCAATAAAGGGAGGTTTTCATCTACCATAACTGTAGTACAGTTGAGACCAGAAAATTGACATTAGCAAACCAAAGTGAACTAAAGTACCAAGTATTTCTAACATTCAAAAACCTGAAGTATGACATGCAGAAAAGTTCACATGTAAGCTTGAATAGTCACAGATTGTGTAAGCAGCACTCTACCAAGAAATAGAACATTATCAGCACTCCAAAACCACTCTTCTAACCCACCTCCTCAAGATTTCTAATGGCACATGTTAGCATTGCTTTGTGTTGTAAAAATGGAATCTTTTGTCTCTGCCTTTTACTCAACATTTGGTGGGATTCATTCATATTGCCGCATCGTAGCAGCAAATTGTGCATTGCAGTCTTCCGTTATGTGCATATAGCATCGAGTACCTGTCCAATCGACTACTGCTGGGCATTTGGGTTGTTTCCAACTTGGGGCTCTCGTGAATAACGTTTCTAAGACCATCCGAGTGCATGCTCTGTGCATCTCTTATTGGCTGTGTACTAGAAGTGGAATTGCAGGGTCATGGGATATAGGTTCGCTCAGATGTAGATACTGCCAGTTATTTTTTCAAAGTGGGTGAATTAATTTACACTTCCACCAGCAATGTGTGATTGTTCCAATGCACCACATCATTTCCAGCTTACCATTTTGGTGAATAGTTAGTACAGTTAGGGGAAAGATTTACAGTTAAACATCGAATACTGGTGGAATAATCAAGGCAATAATTTTTCTCTAGATAATCAAGACTCTACTTGGAGTATTTTACAAAGCCAAACAATCTAAAGTTCCAAAACTGTTCTTAAAATATATTCTTCTGAGTAATTAATTAAATCATCCTGAGTTGATGCTATGGCTGTTATTTTCCACAAATGTCTAGTGTTATGAGTCACTTGGGACATATAAATAGATTTTCAGGCATTCCGTCAGGTTTCCTGAAGGAGAATCTCTTTGAAAAGCCTTGGAATCTTCTCCTAAGAAGCCCAGGAGATTTTTATTATCAGGCGGTCTGGAAAACACTGCTCTGTGGGGATCCACTGACATTAACACCTGTTTAAAAGTGAATCTGAGTGGAAAAGTACTACTTTGGGGATTTCTTTGGAGAGTCCCAGCCCCAGAAACTTTCTGGATATTGTCAATCTCTGTAACAACCTCAGAGGTAGATAGTATCCGAATAGTTGGATAAATTTAGGCCCAAGTATATGCCCTGGGTCCTTGAGTAACACCAAAATGGTCATAAAGGATTATGTTTGACAGACAGCCTTACTGGTATTTATCATCTTCCAAATAAATCAATGTTTATTACTAACTGTGCACAATTAAGAGGATCTATACTTGGAAAAGACTGTGTAGCGTTGCATAGGATGAGGGACATGAAAATTGGAAACATGGTGGGTGCAACTATCACATGTACAACTCTGAGTAAATCCCCTATCTTTTCTCCCTGCTTCCTCTGTGGCTTGTAGGTGTCGCCCAGTTCTGGGGAGAAGGAGATAAATTAAGGCAAATAAAGGAGAGGAATAACAATAGGAAATTAACACATGCATTTTTTCCCCTTTGTAATGTTTTTCTGCCCTCTAGGTGCTTTGGAACTCCTCACCTGTAGGACTGACAATTGTTTTGCAAAATTCTTACATTATCCATATATTACAATTCAGCTTTTGCAAAAGAAGTGAATACTTACAGTAAAAAAAAAAAAGAAAGAAAGAAAGAAAAGAAAAAACCCACTGCTTAACTCTCATTTTCACATTTTCCTTTACTTTCATCTCTGTTGGTGGAAACCAACAGCCTCATAATGTATGGCTGAAAATGATTATAAACAATAATTTGGAAAAATGTCATAACAAGGAATAACTTGAGGTAAGAGAAAACAATTTTAAAATAAAGTTGAATTCTTACAAAACTATAGAACACTGCTCAGGGCAATACACAAACAGTTGTGATTTTTGTTTTGTTTTGTTTTAAACAGTACTAAAACCACTTGAAAAAGCCAACATTTCAATTTTAGCCTTTTAGACGGCTTTCTAACGTCAACATATTAAGTAGTCAAATGGCATTTATTCTGGAGATCAAAATGCTTCCAGCATCACATTTCACTTGTAAGAAAGCCTATGAAAACCTCTTTTATAAAAATAGATCTAATTCTGTATACTGAAAAGAAGCCCACCATATTTGGATTATATGGCCATGAAAGGCCCATTTAACACCATCTGCCAATTACTACATATAAAAAGTAATTAAGAAAGGCTTATATTAAAAGAGGCCTCCTTCGGCTCTCTGTGGCTTGGTCCTTCTGATCTTAAACCTGGTGAAAACCTCTGGAAAACATTAGCACTTATTTTAGGAAATAAAAAGAGTTAGCCTTTTATTTAGGAGAAAATTTGTAAATACTAATTTAGCGTCATATGTGTATTAAAATTCACCATAAAAACTGAGAGAGAAGCTGTAATTAACAAATGTCCTGCCAGTGGTCTCTGCACTCTGGGGCAATCCCTTCACTTCCATGCCTCAGTTTCCTCCACTGTGAAAGGTAGAGAGTTGCTGAATATTTGTTAGGGCTGTTGTGAGTTCAGATGCTGAATGCCTGGGACAGTGCTGAGTGCCACCCTTGCTACGTCAGTGCTGACCGATCATTATCAGTGCGGTTGGAGTAGTGTCGGGTAGCAGGAAACTTACGGGGTACAGTCACACCATAGTGCTGTGTGTCACTGATGAGCAGCTTTCGTTTCAGTTCATTCAAACCCACTCCCACAGGACCTAAAAAACAGGATAATATAAATGTGTTATTAAACAAAACACCATATAGACACACCTGTAATTCACATGGATCCATAAGACAGACTGGGACCAAGGATCCAGCTCTGCATCCCAAGGGAAGATCACCTCTAGTTATGTTGTACATAAGAAAAAGCTGGTTCTTTTGTTACGTTCTTACAACAGAAATTTAAATCTTTGCCTTTCCATTAAAAAGATTAGAAATACTTGTTTTCAATGAAACATACCCAAGAGTACCTGAGTATATCAACAAGTGATGGTATCCAGAAGAGCCTTAAAAAATTATGTAGGCCTGAAAAAGTGGAAGTGCACAGTCTGGCCACAAAGTGTTTCATTTTAAAGGTTTTTAGAGCTTCCTGAAAGAACACCTTTGAACCTTAATTTTACTTTAGATACAAATCTCATGATGCATTTTAACTTTGCAGAACCATCAGCCACAGTTCACTTGGTCAAGGTAACTCTCCTTACATTATGTGTTCAGTTGGTCCTTAAGCATTTGAAAACTGGCACAGGCCTTACATGTTTAAGTCAGTCAGTGTAGTGTATACATATTAAACACCCATAATGGACAAGGCGTATTGTAGATGCTGTGGAGAATAAGTGAACTCTGCCTTCAAAGAAAGTAACTGGATTGAGAGAATCACACAAAATGATTATGAGACTGGGGGCAAAACAAAAAGTGATTTCACGTAGGAGTCCGAAAACAAGTTAGAAGGTCACAAGCCCCAAATGGCTAGCATCTTGCAACTCTGCCATCAGGGTCCATTTAATGGTGGTGTGTGCGCAGACCAAGCTACAGGTCCAGACTGCCCTGAGTTAGAGTCCCTTCTTCACTACTACTTCCCCTGGTGATGGTGAACATCAGGGTCTGAAGGGTGTGCTCCTCACCCCAAGTTCACATGTTAGAATCCTAACGCCCAAGCTGTTAGAAGGTGGGGCTTTTAGGAGAGGCTTAGGTCATGAGGGTGGAGCCCTCAGGAAGGGATCTGTGCTCTTATAAACGAGATTCCATACAGCTCCCTCCGGTTGCAGCCTGTGAAGACACAACCAAATGTGTGTGACCTGGAATAGGGCCGTCACCCAGCTGTGCTGGCACCCCGATCTCCAATGGCCAACCTCCAGAACGTTGAGAATTCCTGTTCTTTATAGGCCACCTTGGTGGTGGTATGTCATTACAGCAGCCTGAGAGGACTACGTCACTGAGAAAGTTAAAGTCCTCGAGCCTTGATCAGACTTGATGCTAACTTGGAAAGTAATCATGCTGCCTTCTCTTGGGAGGAATATGTGAATAACTTATGCATCGCACCCAGCACAGGATCCAGGTATTCGTGCTTATTCTCCTTGCCTACTTCCTCTTACGGCCTTTGAAAAGAATATGGTTTTATGCTGGGCAATGAAGACCATGAAGGTGGACAAAGAGTGGGCATCCTGGTTGGAGGGAAAAGTGTGAGCAAAGATGAAGTTGGGATTGGGGGCCGTGACTTTCTTGCTCTGCTGCCCTCACCTGGTATCAAGAGACCTGTCCCCCCTGCTGGTCACTCACTAACACCATCCATCTTTCCAGGACTGCTGGAACTCCCAGGCACCCAACTCTCCCTTTTAGAGTAAATACTCTAATATCCCATTTATGCCCCGGAATGGAATTCAGAGCTGATGGAACTCACTAGTCTCTCCTGTCCTTTCTATCTAGTCACTAGTCTTTATTCTCCTATTTTCCTGCATCTGTAGGGCTTCCATTTTCCTGTATTTCTCATATAGAATGGTTCCTGCTCTTACTACTATTGAATCCAACCTTATTATAGGTACATGCAGACATCTGACTTCATTCAGTTTTCTAGTCATGTCTAAGCATTTACATACTGAAACAGATGTTGTTTTATTGTAAGTACTCTTTTATCTTTCATATATTACAGTGACAGCATTTTATTGATTTGGAGGGCTAGTGAGTTTAGTTCAAACAGATCTTCCTCAAGCAAGCCTGAAAGTCTGTCCTGCCCCTGTCTGTCATGTTCCTCTTTTATATGTTTTCAGAGCATCGTGTATAGCTTCTCAATACTCAAAAGTCATAATTCAACCACTGGGTAATACATTGCTTCATGGCCTGTCTTTCCCACTAGACAGAGGCGCCATGAGGGAAGGAATCATATTATGTCACTTACCATCCCCATAAAGCAAGCCCTCAATAAAAATCTGCAGAGTGAACCCAACTTCTGGTGTCACCATCACCACCTCAAGCTTAGTAGAAGACCTCATCTACTCCAGAGAACACAAAAGCCAACAAGTGGAAAGGTCTTTGAAGTCCTTTGCATGAACTTATAAATCTAAACACATCTAAACCACCATCCCTGATGCTTCTTTGCAGTCACACACTCTTACACCTCCTCTCAGAGACATCTCCTTCTGAATCTTCATTTCTTGCGGCCGGTTCCTTTCTGTCACCCCTTCAACTAATAAGTCCTCTCCGACGTTAAAATGACAACAAACTTCCCTTCACCTTCAGATGTCCCTCAGACACTGCACAAACCCCCCCCCCCCCCCATCTTTGCCACCCTGGCTCAGGCTGCTGGCTGCTTCTCACCAGCATCTCTCATTCTGCCTCCACTGCATAGAGAGGCAAATATAAATCCTCTGGTAAGCTTATACAGATGGCCTGTTGTGAGCTATACTTCTGTCTCTAATTTTCATCCTTGCCACTCCTTCCCATGCTTTACACACTCTAGCTACAGGAGATTCCCCTGCTGTTGGAAATGTGGCAGGTTCTCTTTTGTGTTGTTGGGTCCTCGTCACATGCTGCTTGCTTTTGCAAGGACACACCTGTCCTCTTTATGTGCTAATTCTTTTTTTTTTTTTAATTTTTTTTAGAATTTTAGATAGAGAGTGAGCAAATAAGCACAAAGGGCAGAGGAAGAGTCTTTACTCAAACTCCATGCACTGAGCCCAACAAGGAACTTAATCTAATGACCCTGAGATCACAACCTGAGTCGAAACCAAGAATCAGACACTAAACAAGCTGCACCACCCAGGGCCTCTACATGTGCTAATTCTTGTTTGTTGTTTCAGCTTAGGTACACTTTAGGGAATCTTCCCTAACACTTTAAATTTGAGTTCGGTACCAAGTTCATGTGTTCCCTTTACTCCCAAATCAAAGGACTAATCACACTATACCCTGTTTACTGTTCTCTATCCTCTACAGACTGTGAGCTCTGTGGAAACAGGGGTGTCCTCTATTTGTTCACCAGCTGGCAAATTGTAGGCATGCGTTAGTTTGTTTTATTCATTTAAATTACACTCAGTAATTACTCAGTAATTACACTGTTCTGGAGGTAAAGCTATTTGCTGAATGAACCAAAGGAATGGGAGCGAAACATAAAAACATCTGCACCTGAGTGCCCGGATATGAGGGTGAGGTAACACGCTCACAGTCCCTAAACGGAGCTGGTGGAGCTCACATCTGAACTTGGCTCTCGGGATCTTGAAATACAGAGAAGTAGAGGGGAAGGCGATGCTTCGGCTCTGGACCAGGGGGTTGCAGGGAAGGGATTCCATGTGCCTCATCTCAGACAGGACTGCAGTGAAGCTGAGGGGACAGGTGAGACTGCTCTTGTGAGGACAGGCACAGCAAGGAAAACCTTGGGACTGCCAGAGGCAACGAGATCTCCCAGGGAGAGGAGGAAGTGACAGCATTTACTGACTGAAAGTATCAAGCACCATTGGGGTGTATGTATTTGATCTGTTCCGAAGGTACCAAAAATACTTGAAGTGCTTACGCTTTAATAGGAAACGAGAAAGAAAAACAAGGGGCACTACAAATGGAGCTGTGTTCCCTGTACAGATGAAGCACACTCAGTTATATATGCTCGAAGAAAAAGACAGAAGCAAATAAAACACTAAAACTTCCAGAGCCTGGCCTGGCATGCCCACCTCCAACCCCAGCACCCAGGACTAAAAGGGTGACACGAGTTTACTGTTCCTTCAAGAGCTCTCAGCTTTGGAGTGCTTCCCAGATGTGTTATACTTTGCTGAGTGAGAGTCTAGTTTTTTTTGTTTTGTTTTCTTTTTTACTTTCTTCTACTACCCCCACCAAAACCCACAATGATTTGCTTTAACTCTGGAGGAAGAAAGTAGGTGTTTTTGAATTGGGTGGGGGAATATACCGTCTCTAATAGGATACCCTGACGTTCTGACTATATTCAATTTTACCCCTTTATATAATCTCTTTGTAGTGAGCTTGCTTCACTGCACACTCGTGGAGTATGCCAAGAATGTTCAGTGGCAAATTATTTTACTTCAAAATTTTTCCCTTGATTTGAGGTCATCATCTTCAAACGTGGGGATTTCTTTGTAAAGAGGTTAAAATAGGGATATGGTTTCCATCATTCTTACTACACAATTATCCCAAGGGCCTCTGAACAGCATTCCCTCTAACAGGCTCTTGGACCCATTCTGTCATCCGCATTGGTGAAGTTCTAGAATTTTTCTTTTTAATTTTTTTATAGGTGTTCAATTTGCCAACATATAGAATAACACCCAGTGCTCATCCCATCAAGTGCCCCTGTTGGTGCCCGTCACCCAGACATCCCCCCCCCCCCCGCCCACCTCCCTTCTACTACCTCTAGTTCGTTTCCCAGAGTTAGGAGTCTCTCATGTTTTGTCTTCCTTTCTGATATTTCCCACTCATTTTTCCTTTTTCGTTTTACATCTTAACCTCAAGATCACCACCTAGATCCACACCGCTGTTCTCCTATGACTAGGCATAAGTTTATAGCACTTTCAGTTGGCTGCTTTAAATTTAGAATACAGTATCTATTTACACTGCAGGGTACTTAGGGATACAGACCAGTTAGGTTCCTTCTGCAGAGGCCAGATTCATTTCAACACAGAAATTGTTACAATTGGTGAAACACACATATACAAATGTATATAAATCAGTTACCCTACAGTTTGTTTTCCAGTGGGCTTGTTAATGCTCACAGAGAAACAGAAGATAATCTAAATAGCACATATTTAAGTCACAGACAACAGGCTTTGGAAAAATTACAATTATGAAGATGACACACTGAGGTTTCTATGTGGCAGGCACCTGTTAACGGTTAACATGACCCATTACTAATCCTCACACACATCTGCGGTGTGCTTCAACTGATGTTCAAGACGCCTGCATTCTTTCTTCCTGCCTATCACCTTATCAAAAGCATGCCAATAAAACACACACTCAGGTAGTCAGTTATCCACTGTCTGCTTATGCCTGTGACCCATAGCATCAGAGTTTTTCACCCCATTTCCAAATTGCCCCACACCTTGGATACTGAGGACTATCTGTGCTTGTAGAACACACAGAGACTCTGGCTACAAAAAGTAGAAGTCAGAGCTGGGGATCTGAAAACTCGTTCTCTACAGAACCTCTGAAAAGTCTCTATTAAACTTAATGAAGACAATGTCTGCTAGGCCTAGGGAATGTGCACAGGGCATGTGTGTTAGCATTCTAGATTTAGGATGAAGGAAATCATATACAATGATGATATGTAAGTAAAAGCCAAAAAAAGCACCTTAAAAAATTATTTGGGAGTTCATTAATTTGGAATTCAGGAAGTGAACTAAAATTGATGTTTTGCTAGCTCAAAAATAACAGAAAAATATTTCTAGTCAAACCAAAACATTTAGTAAATAAGCATCATTTCGTTTTTTTTTTGTTGTTGTTGTTCCATAAGAATTTACAAAATCAACTTTGTGTGCAAATGCAAGAAAGAAAGAAAGCCATTAATTCCCATTAGTTAATGTTCTTGGAAAAACTGTATCAATTAGATAATTAAGATAATTAGGAAGGCATACTGTTTTTAATTCCTTTGTACATTTAATTAGTAACTGTTTCCTGAAAGTAGGCAAATGTGTTGTGTGTGATCTTATATAACGGTCCATTCTTTTCAGCCAAAGAAATACAGTCCATTTAGGGTGTCAATAATGATGCTTAAAGTTTCTGATTAAAACTTTACATTTAAGGAAATATTCACATTAAACTAAATGCAAGGGGCCTTTATTTTCTTATCTTAAAAAGATTTTTTAAAAATCTATATGCAAATTCTCAGCTTTGTTTATATAGAGAGGAGAATTTAGGCATATTTAATGCCTTTTCCCCAAGTGACCTCTCTGTTGACATTATTGACTCATTATCCATGTAATTCTAAGACAAATGTTTTCACTGTTGTATTTTCAGACTTTCTTCTTTTTATTCCATGGATTTATGTGCAAGGGTTTATGATTTGTGACGAATCTTTAAGGATGGAATACAAGAAACATGTTTTTATTAGAATGCTAAAATATACTTTTAAAATTAATTCATAGTTGATGCAGTTTTTCATTCTGTAGGGATGACTTCCCAAAAGATCTACTTTCTGGATGTTAAACAGACATATACAATTAAAAATCAAAAGAAGCTAAATGAGTGGAAAAAGGAGGAAATAAAACTAGTGCCCATAGTAACACTTTGAAACTGAATGTACACTGAAAGAATGCTCTAAAATATGGGTATGGTGTTTTCCTACTAAAAAAAAAGTTATGGACATACTCTGTGGTATTGTACTTGAAGCTTCAACCATGTACTTATTTATATGTTAGTGCAGACCCTGAGTGAATGATACCTACTAGAGCAATAGTGTATTACTACTGTGAAAATGGTTTTATTAAAATCAATGAAATGTGATATATTTTATTTATTTATCTATTTTATTTAGAGAGAGAGAAAATGCATGAGCAGTGGGGAGGGGCAGAGGGACAAGGAAAGAATCCTAAGCAGGCTCCACACCCAGCACAGAGCCCAACCCAGAGCTCAATCCCAGGATCCTGAGATATATGATCTGAGCTGAAATGAAGAGTCAGACATTTAAATGACTGAGCCACCCAGCCACCTCTGAGATGTGATATATTAAAAAAAAAAAAAAGGACATTCATGTAAGTCTACAAAAAAATGAAAAAAAAATGAAAAAGTTTTATTTGTTAATGTCTCCCATAGAATTTAGTTGTAGTTTTTCCTAAGGCTGCTGAGCATCAAAATGAATTTAATAATGTAACTACAGAAGAGTGGAACCTTACACATGAAAGGACAGTCATGCTGAATATCACAGTGCTAATAATCTGTTAGGAAATACACTTCTCAGAAAGACATAGATACAGGTAGATGTGATTGGCCAAATTAGCTTTAATACACTGTGTATTCATGTGACAGTCATAATGCATTAAATAAAATCCATTCTTATTTGGATTTCTTTCCAGTATTAAATTATATACTGGAGAGAAATCTGTTGCTCTGATCCAGAACTATTTGCTTTTGCTGACAATCTTCGTACATCCTGACACATAAAAATGGCATATTGTGTGAAAGTCACTTGCATGGATGCAGCTTTTACTATATCTTTACCTCCAATGTACCTGCCCTGCTTCACATGAAAATTCTTTCACATTTTCCCCCAGACACATTTACAGTATTGGCCCAACTTGTTACTCTTACTATCCAGAGTAAAATATCAAAATTGCTAGGAGTCTGCACTAAATATCCAAATAGCTTTTGTTAACCTTGAAAAATTTGTTACCTGAAAAGACACACTTAAGCTCATTTGATTTATTACAAGACAAATGGAATGAAATCCTCTAGGTATCCTTCAGCTTGGACACGTTATAAAAAAGTCTACTTATCCTATTGTAGCACTACTATTCTTGCTGCTCTAAGCATAAAATAAAAACAACCACACTATTATATTTGACTCACAATCTTATAATGATCACAGTAGTGGGTGGCTGGATTTTGTGCTGGCGAGTGACAAATCTGTTTATAAAACTAAACTTAAAATTCCCTTGGAATCAAACTACATAGAAAATACAGCAACTTAGCAGTTCATAACAAGCCCTACCAGAGGTTCAGGTTTTTTCCTCTGTTGCTTTCATAATGGAAGAAAAATACTACTAATGAAACATCAACTTGTGTGCTAATATAAAAAAAAATGGGGTAGTGGGAAGCTTGCTGAAAGAGGTTCATTTTTTCCAATGTAGCTATTTATACTAGACTTCTACCAACTAACTCAAGTTCTCAACTCCCCTCTATCTCAGGGGCATAATGAGTCAATAAAATTAAAAGGTCAAAATAAACCCATCCCTGAGTTTTCCTAAGCTAAGCAGAAGAGAGCATAGGTAGCTTTCTTCAGAGTCTGTCTGAAAATGTGACCTTTTCAACAGGGCTACCACAATCTGATTCGCATCCTGATTCCCCTGTATCTGCTCTGCTTTTACTGTCTTTCACAGCATTTACCATGCTTTGGAACTGTACAACTGACTTTACATTACTCATTTATATTGCATCTAATTTTTTGTCTATGTCCTCCCATTAGAATGTAAACACCACAAGGGCAAAAACATTTGTGTTGTGTATGAAGGAATCCACATGCCTAGAACAGTGCCTGACACAGTTGTGATTGTGATTTATTGTGATTTATGCCCAGAAATTAAGACAAAGTATAAACATTAAAAATACACCAATGGCATAAAAAAGCCAACTATAATTCCAATAAAGATCATGTTTACCTCCTATGTACAAGGATTATAATTTTAAATCCAGCACATACTCATAAATTCAATTGACTTTTGGGTTTACAGTTATCTATATAAAATCCTCCAGAGCAGACTCTTAATTCCTACAAGCCTTCATAGTTCACCAAAAGTAAAGAGAATTTTAATAAACATATTAACATTTATATTCAGTTTCAAGTGCTTGCTTTTCCCTCTGTTTTATGTGGAAGACTTTTAGTTCTCCCATAGTTTTATGGAAAAATGATGACAGTCTTATAAAGGTCTATTTATTCAAACTGCTTCTACAAAGCAGTCTTTAGACAGCATATGAGATTCAGCACAAAGGAGGGCAGAAGAGTACTTAATACTCAAGCTGGAAATGTAAAATATATAGAAAGATTTATTATTAGTTTCCTCTTATGCCTCATAACCAGACAGAACAAGTCACAAATTGTCTGAATATCCACATGATGAATTTTGCTCTTCCATTGGCTTACGATGTGAAGTGTTTTAGTAGCTTTTTAAACACCAAAGCTTTCTCTCTGCTCCTTTCCCTAAAAACACACAGACACATTATTTGGCTTTATTGCTTTCCTTTTTAAAAAGTCAAGTCTCACTAAAGATAAAATTTATGCAGAAAAATGTACTAAATGCCTGACATTTGGTTTTAACATACTTTTTGGAAAATACTTTTAAATGCAGAAAGGAATAGAACAGAAAATGTCACTAAGCTATTTTAGTGGCTAAAATGTGGCTTTGTAAGAGTACCTTTCAAAATGAAGAGAAAAAATTAAATACTTGTGAGCAAGGCTCAAAGTCCTCAATTGTCATAGTTTTGCTATGTTAACAAGTTGGCCTATTTTAATTTCTTGAACATTAAGTCCAAGAATAAAATGTGTAATATTATGGTAAGAAATGTCAAGCAAATAATACTGTGGACCTCTTTAGCAATATTTACCTTACAGTTTCAAGGCAAATACCATTATTCCCAGTGGCTTTGAAAACAGTGGGAAAAACCAATGAGGCTTGAGGAGGACCAGGCCGCTTATACTCTACTCTTTCCATCTTCCTACATATGTTGCGGGAGCCAAGGCACTGCTTCCTTAGTATAGGATTTCAACAGTCATGAACAGTTAACAGTTAACTCAGAAACAATCCTAAAGTTCTAAAAGTCCACTGTTTGGTTACCTCTTTCAGATGATAAACTGCTAAATAATCGAATTTAGCTTGTAAGTGTTTCAAATAGAGGTTGAAAAATTAGCAGGAACCTACTCATATGTGAACATTTCATGTTTCTCTTGTTTGTTAGTATTTTCAATTAACAACATAAAAAAGAGAAACAGTTTTCAAATGGAGTCACTTATGCTAAGCCCACATCACCAAACCAAGACTTAATAAGTAATTGAATTCACGAAACCTCTCCCAGGAGTGGACTCTTAAACCGGCCAATCTAGAATTACCTGCTCAGCACCAGTGACATAGTCAGCCTGAGAGACCCCTGCCATCCCCTCAAAGGAAGGTAACCATGCCTGAAACACTCCACATTTTCTAGTAACTTCCTTATCCTGTCCCTTCTGCCTATAAGTCTTCCATTTTGTACAGCTCTTTGGAGTTCCTTCTGCTAGATGGGATGTTGCCCAATTCATGAATCACTGAATAAAGCCAATAAGATCTTTAAAAATTTACTTGTTGAATTTTGGTCTGAAGGAAACTTCTGACACCTCTGAGGATGATGAGAAACACTGATGTGGTATCTATGAACTCTTTGAGTTCCCAGTGTTTCTGGTTGTTTCTGAGGGCCATTTGTAAGTTCCCCCTGGTTCTAGGCTCTGATATCTTTGCAACAAACTCCTGATCTAATTGGCTTTCCAATCCAGAACTTAGCAGGTTAGCTTCATTTGGTAGATGGTTCTATCCTGAACTCCAGTCCTAGCCCTCATTTGGTCCAGTCTCCCATTGTTGAGATCTGCTGATCCTGTCCACAGTTCCATGTTGGATATGGCTGGTGGATGCAATTAATGCCTCTTATTTTTTTAGCCAGTCGACCATCCCATCTCTTTGGTTACTGCTGGTGTGTTCATGTGTACATGCTTCTTTGGCTTTTACCAAAGGTTATTGCCAATGGGACTCTCAAAAGCCAAAAAGCCACAAACTTGATGGACATAGATCGATACTTAATAGCTATTAGAGTGCTCAACGCCTAACTCTGAGACTCTTATGTTAGGCTAGGTTGGCCACAGAATGGTTTAGATTGACACTAGGTCACTTGAAAACCTCAAGAAAATTTCTGCGTGGGGAGGTATGCATAAAAACACCACACAACCCTCAGCCCAGTGACACATCTCTCTGAGGTATTTGGATCAAGGAGACCCAACAGCTTAACTAAAGAAATGAGATTCGTAAATTATAAAGAGCTGAGAGTGCCATGTCCCAGCACACTTGCTTATTCCATGTCTAAAGAACTACAGTCCCAGAAGCAATAGACAGCTACAAAAATGGCAACTCTTACTGAAGACATCCTAGAATGGCAATGGCCATTATGAGGGAGTGTTCCAATTAGGGCCATTTATTTTTTATTTTTTATTTTTTTAATTATTTATTTATGATAGTCATACAGAGAGAGAGAGAGAGAGAGGCAGAGACACAGGCAGAGGGAGAAGCAGGCTCCATGCACCGGGAGCCTGACGTGGGATTCGATCCGGGGTCTCCAGGATCGCGCCCTGGGCCAAAGGCAGGCGCCAAACCGCTGCGCCACCCAGGGATCCCTAGGGCCATTTATTTAAGTGCACTTGAAAGCAAAGGTTCCCAAATCAAACAAACTGAATGGGTACACCTATTTTAATTGATATGGAGAAGCTTCCAAAAGGCTTCAAGATGCCAAAATAGTTTCATTGAAAAATTCGTAGCAAAGGATAATGAAGAATTAAAGACACAGAGGTCCCTACAACAATCAACAGTCACAGTGACATAACTCCTACTGCTCTCCTCTCCCCTCCTTTACCGCAGCACTCCTCTTCTACTAACTATCTGAATTGCCTTTCCTCCCTGAAAAGACTATTATACAATTATCTTTTAAAATAAAACCCCTCAAGGCTGCAGGAGATCCTCCTCAGGCATCTTTCACTCCTTGGTCAAAAAACCAAACCAAACTAAGGCCCAGTGTTAAAGAATTTCCTAAACTCAAGGAGAAACCGCAAAAGTTTTCTGAAGAATTTAGAGTCCTCATCAGGGCCTATGACCCCAGGCTGCCAGATCTTTATCAGCTTGTGCAAAGTCTGGTGGGACCATATGAAGCCCAAAAATGGACCTGAGAAGCAGAATGGCACAACCCCAAAGATGACATTTGAGATCTTCATCGTGGTCCCATTATGGACCAGAAAAAAATGTGCGAAATAGCAACAAATTTTTGAAAAGCCCATACTGACTGGTCTATGATTCAAACATGCAAAGAAGATGAAACTGACAGACTCTAAAGCCCATCTAGAAGCTCTCTTTCTATGGCATTCAGCACACAATACATGAGGTCACCCAACCTGCTTTGTTGCCCAATTTGGAAATGGATTATCTTCTGTGATTAGTGTATTGAAAAAAGACATAAACAGAATGGGTGGCCTGATTGAACTCATGACTCTAACTCATGATGACTTTGAAATAAGACCAAAATCAAAAGTCCACCCAGTTATTAGTCTTACAACTACAAAAGCTATAAGCAGGCACCTAAAATAATACCTGCCCCCTACCCCCATTGTACCCTCTTAGGAGTCTGTCATCAAAACACTGGACCCAGGCTCAATATCTCATTTTTATTCAACTAGGACATTGGGGAAAAACCATCATCAAAGACTTTATGCAAATTCTTCATCATCAACTCATATGCTTCCCTATCTGTCCCCAAATGGCCCCTCTTAGAGTTAAGAGAATTCTGAGGCATCCTCTGGTAAACTACCAGTGATCCCCTTTAATAGCCAAGGGGAAAACGAAAAGTACAATCAATGGAAAACCTTGCCAGATTCAGATAGATATGGGAGCAACATTCTCTACTTTAAACTAAGCTCTCATAGGACAAGCCCCTTGGAATGAAAAAGAAGTTTCTATAGTGCAGGTATCTAATAAAATTGAGAGAGTGTTCTCTCTGGTCGAGAGACCAGTAGTCCAGATGACTCTGGGACTTCTTACTGAAAACGTTTGTGTGTTGGGGAGAGATTTGCTATGTAATACAGTACCAGTCAACCTGTTAGGTAGCAATCTCTTTTGTAAAATTTAAAGGTCTCATACATTTTGTCTCCAGGGGAAACCTCACCGTAGAATTTCCTGACCAACCTGAACCTGATCTTTTATGTTCCTTATAATTTTCCCCTGATATAGAAGAGAAAAAATTCCAGCAAAAGATCCTTGATTTATCTGAGGTGCCTGAAAAATCTGTGGGCTACTTCTAATACTGACATCAGGAGGACAGAGTGCAAAGCCTATATAAATTCAGATAGATGTAACTATATCTCTTCCTACATTGCCTGTTGAAGCCACTAATCCACTAAAGCTTGAGGCCATGCAAGACCTCATGCCAACAGATCGTAATCACTCAGGGGCTAATCGATCCCTGGGCTGGCCCTGTAACTGCCAGACTGGAAACCTGATGGACGCGGATAGCGATTTGTCCAGGACTTCAGAGCTATTAATAAGATAGTTATTCCCCATTTCCCAGTTGCTCCAAACCCAAACAACTTTTTATCACAAGTTCCACCAGAGTCAAGACAGTTTGCTGCTGTGGACCTATATTCAGCCTCCTTCATCCCTGGAGACCCCAACAGCCAAAATCGATTTGCCTTGATTGGGAACAATCAACAGTATACCTCGACAGTCATCGCTCACAAGGCTCAGTGAGGTCCTTTCTTATTTCCTCTAAGTGCTCTACCAAGGTTTAAGTCCCCTAAAGTTCCCTGGGATATTGAGCCTTCTGTAGTATGTAAATGACCTCTTGCTATTCCCAGTGACCAAATAGGTGTCCAGCAAAGATCCCATGTATTTGCTGCAACAGATGAAAAAGGACATAAAACCTTTAAGGAAATTATATTCTCTCTAGATACTGTTCATTACCTAGGCCATGATCTAGGTGCTAATGGAATCCAGCTATCTCCAAAAAAAGGGAGCTAATATAACAATGTCCTGGGCCCACAACTATTCTTAGTTGGATAACGAATCCACCCTCATGGGTTCCTAGGCCTAACTGGCTACTGCAGACTCTGGGCTCCTAATTTTCCTCAACTGGCTTCCGCAATCTATGAATTTACTAAAGTTTCAGTCCTGATTGTTTCCTTGGGCAGATAAACACAAGAAGGCCTTTATAAGATTAAAACAAGCAGGGAAAGAATTGCCTGTCCCAGGGCCACCTAACTGTTAACCTTATGAAAGAGATAACCAAGCCCTGGGAATAATCACTCAAGATCATGGCAGTGAACAAAGACCTCCTACCTCGATGAGCATCCAACTTGGTTTGGTTACCTCTGTCCATGTCAAGCATCTTAAGGCTAGAGCTGCAAAGTTACTAGAAGACTCCACAGATTTAACCCGAGGAAAGGATATTTATTTATAAACAAATAAGCTGTCCAAAGTCTTAATTCTGAACTATGTATCTTTCTACAGACTAACCTCCTCTAAGATCCTCTGCTTTAGCCACTCAGTCTGCATCTAAAATGCTGCAATGTTTTTAATCCTTCCACATGACTACTGCTATGAAACGAAGGTGAGCCCTAACAACTCTGAGGCAGTAACACCCCATTTTGCAACACATCCTGATTTAGGAGCTACCTCCTTTGACTAATCCTGATCTAATTTTATTTGTTGATGGAGCATCCTGGAAAAATGAAAAAGGGAAATTCGAGGCTGGCAATACTCTAATAGGAACTACTTGAGAGGGAAAATCTCCCACAAGCTAAATCGGCCCAATGAATATGCCCTCACCCAAGTACACCACTTATCAAGAGGACAAACTGCTAATATTCATACTGATCGCTGGTAGGCCTTTGGGATCATGCATGATTTGGGGATGTTATGGAAACAAAATGGTTTTCTTATGTTCACTGGGACTCCGATCAAAAACAGACAAGAAAGATCTTACTGCTATGCTCTAACCTTCTGAAATTCTGTCATGAAAACTGAGGCCCATACTAAAAAACTGAAACTGGTATCAGAGGAATGCCCTAGCTGACTTTTGTGGAATGGCAGTATAACAACAAGTATAAAGGGTGTGGCACATGTGAATAAAGTACAAATTGTTTTTGCAAAAAATGACCTCTTTTTGCCAGACTCCTGCCTTCCTGATGTCCTATGACATGGCAATAGTCTGCTCTTGACTCAGTGAAATTAAGATGAGCAAACAAACCGTATAAAGTCAATGAGCAGTTGGGGTGATGGGAAAACCAAGATGGTTACTTGGTCCTTCCTTGCTCCCTGGCATTTTTCAGTTTTTACATTCCTTCACCCACCATTGTGCAACTAAGATGACTCATAAACTGACGTTGGCGGGGAGCCTGGTGACTAGGTGTTCTGGAAATGGCATCAGAGGAAGACAACTCTCCAACCCTACTGGAAGGGACTTTGTCACAGGCTCCAGACTACTGACACCACTGTGAAATCAGAAACTACTAAATCTTGGGTACACATCTCACAGCTAGAGGAGACTCCACCTGACATCTGGTCTTGAACAGATGCTGGAGACTTCTGAATCCAAACAATGAGGAAAAGGAGTTGACCTCACTGTAGACTGCTTCCACCCAAGATGCCAGATCAAGACTTCATACTTTAATTAAACATGAAATCACCTCTCCTTCTCTTTCTTTCCTTTTCTCTGGCATTGGCCTGAAAAAGTAGCACCATCATCTCCATCTGCCAGGCCACACTAAGACCATCGCTAAGGCCACTGCAACCTTCTGTACTGATGGATTTTGTCATCAAAAACTCTGATCTGCCCATGATGCTAGAGATCCCCTGGTCCTCTCTGTGACCAATTTTTCTTCTATTCTCAGTATCATCATAAACTAACTATAACCAAGCCCCCTTAAAAGTCATAGTCTTTTACAGCCAGAACATCCAGCGCCTTGGTTGCCTTTCTACAATTATAACTATACTGCCCCATCAGACACAAATATCTATGCAGATCACAGCCCATTTGCACCTCCATGTTCTTATGATGATCTCAGTCAGATCTGCCCTCAATCACGAAAAGATCCCAACCACAGCACACATCTTTGTAGGGAATTTAGAACAACTTTTTGTTTCAGGCTAGGAGATTTACTTCCCAAGCGCACTGAAAACCTAATGGACCCCTAGCTTCAATGGAAAAATGCAACAATCCCTGCAAGTGAATCCATTCACGGTGCCCCCTTAGTAGAAGTGCTGTGTGCCCCAGAAGGTTTTATCCTTATCTGTGGTTATCATTCTCCCTGACCCTATAAATCCTTAGATGGTTGGTGCAGAACCAGACCATGCCTTGCAGGTTATCTAACTATGTCCCTGACTGTTCAGAAATAAACTGAGACACTTCACTGGCCAACTCCCCTGAATGTACATTGTCAGGTTAGGAAGGACCTCCCAGAAGGCTTTCATGATTTAAGATTCGCTTCCTCTGGCAGGTCTCTACTTCCCCAGTCGGGAGTGTGTGCAAATAATGCCACGATAAGGAACCTCTCCTTTTTTTTTTTTCCTTAAAAATTTTATTTATTCATGAGAGAGAGAGAGAGAGAGAGGCAGAGACATAGGCAGAGGGAAAGCAGGCTCCACACAGGGAGCATGATGTGGGACTTGATCCTGGCATTCCAGGATCACGCCCTGAGCTGAAGGCAGATACTCCACTGCTGGGCCACCCAGGCATCCCAGGAATCTCTACTTAACTCCTGAAAGTATCACAGAATCTACTATAAAAGTGACAGCTGCCCAACAGAAATCCTCAGACCCTGTGGCCCAGGTTGCTGTCGATAAGAGGACAGCCCTTGATCATCCTTTAGCTGAACAAGGTGTCTGTGCTGCAACCAACACCACCAGCTACATGTGGATGATACTTCTGGGTAAGGTGAAACTCAGCTGTGCAAGATTAGTGAACAGGACACTTGGCTTAAGGAAGTGCCCCCTTCAACAGGGTCTTTTCTGGCTTACTTGATTTTGACTGATTTGTGTCTTGGAGAGCACGGCTCCAAAGTACCCTCCAGACACTGGGAGCTATCCTGCTTATACTGACCACAGTAATCTCTGGTGCACTGTATTCTCCTGAAGGCTTTATGTGCATGTTTGCAGCCGAACAAGGAAATGATCTCCCAGAGACTGGAATGTCAGGAAAGGAACAGAGACAATGATCAACTTTTTAAAAATAATGTGAACCTGAAGTCATGATGTGTCAATACTACAGAGATTCAGTAAAAAGTATCATGACCTGTGATTGAGGAAAAAGTGAGAGCATGAGAGTGTTAGCTTGGCATAGGGCTAGTGCCTTAAATTTTTAAATTAAGCCAGAAGTCTGATCAAAAGGGGGTAAATAATGAAAAAGAGACAATAGGCCCCAAATGGAGTCACTTGTGCACTTTTTTTTTTTTTTTTTGTCTTAAGCTTTTATTTGAGAAAGGAAACACAAGTTGGGGGAGGGGCAAACGAGGAAGGAAAGAATCTCAAGCAGAGTCCATGCTGAGTATGGAGCCCAATACAGGACTTGATCCCATGATGCCAAGATCATGACCTGAACTGAAACAAAGATTTGGACGCTTAAGCAACTGAGCCACCCAGCTGCCCCACTCCTCGAGGGGTGGACACTCAACCCAGTCTATCTGGAACCACCTGGTCAGCACCATCTGCCTGATAGATCCCCACAGCCCCCTAAAGGAGGGTGCCCTTGCCACAAACAATCTGCTCTTTACCAGTAACTTCCTTTCCCAATCCCCTTTTGCTTATAAAAGTGTGTCATTTTTGTACAGTTCTTTGGAGTTCCTTTCTATCTGCTAGATGGGATGCTGCCCAATCCATGAATCACCAAATAAAGCCAATAAAATCTTTAAAACTTAGTTCAATTTGTTGTTTTTACAAGATGAAGAGCTTTTATTAAAATCTTACTGGGTTCCAGGGATTGGTCTAAGTATTTGCAGATATCATTTTATTTAGCCCTCAAACAAACCCAGAAAGCAGGTGCTCTTTCCTCACTTTTCAGATGAAGAAACTGAAGCCCAGGGAATATCTAAAATGTGTAGATATCACATGGCTACCAAAGTGCAGAACAGGATTAGAACCTAGCCTGTCTTTCCCCAGAGGCCCGTTTATTACCATTTACACTATCCCACTTCACAGGATATAATAGATGGAGATTTTTCCAGACAATAAACACTAAACTCCCAATACTTTGGCTGTGCCATACATGCAAGCAGAAAGATTTTCTGAGCAACGGCCACACAGAAAAAGGTGAATGATAGGAAATGATTTTGAAGAAGGACAGTTACATGCAATGACCTTGTCTCTCTCTGGATTCCACTATGGAATGTCATGCTGCACAAAAGGCCACAGCAAGGGTAAGGACAGGAGTAAATAATTACAATTACATTATACCAGCAAATACTCCAAAATGGGAATATCAAGTGTTAGGAGCTAAAGAATTTCAAAAAGAATTTTTTTTTTTTCCTGTAGGATTTTCAGAAGAATGTCAAAAAATAATAATAAATCAGTTGATCACAACAGACAAATCAAGCCTAAACTATCACTGCTAATCCTTAACGGAGATTAAAGCAAAAACCAAACGTTTAAAACCATCATTACGGCACATGCATGACGAAGCACAGAAGCGATATGGGATAAGCGTAAAATCAAAATAAATAACATTCAGTTCACAACTACTAATAAAATAGGGTGAGGGCAACAAAACCCACTCAAAACAGCAACTAGGCCTCCCCCCCCAACCTCCCCGCCAGAGGCACCTCAGTACGTTTGCATTATAACCAGTGGCAACAGATAAAAAGCAACATGTACTCCCTAAGCAAGCTGGACCTGCAGCAGCTGCTGGGAACTTGTTAGAAATGCAGAAGCTCTGGCCCTGCCTCAGGCTACGAACACAAATTGCCCTAGGAACAAAATCCCCAGATGACTGGACTGGTGTTATGGTTTGAGAAGCCTCAGAGAAAGGGCTGGAGCCCAAGGGGAGAGAAAGGGTTCCTCCGTGGGAATATTCTGAGGCTGCTTCTGTCTATACCATCAGAAACCTCCTGAGAGGCGGGGCCGATGGCTAAATGTCCAGCTCTTGATTTCCCTTCAGGTCATGATCTCAGGTCTCAGGATCCAGTCTCAGGGTCAAGGAATCAAGCCCCAGGTGGGGCTCTGTGCTCAGTGGGAGTCTGTTTGAGATCCTCTCTCTCTCCCCCTCTGCAGCCCCCCCCCCCACCTCCCAGCACTTCTCTCTCTCTAAAATAAGTAAATGAATCTTTAAAAGCAAACAAACAACAAATTCCTGAGGCACCTTCTGAGCTGTGAAGATGGTGCAGACAGTAAGATCAAGCCCAGAGACGTTCCTGGTGGCTGGGAGAGTCAGTCACCCCAGGTGGGCTACCGGACACGCGAATGGACTTGACGGGGAAAGGCCAGGAAAATCAACCCAGTGTATTTTGGGAATAGCTGGCAAATTTTAAGGGAGGGAAGGTGAAGTGGTAATGCCCACGTGCAATGAGGGGCTCTGGCTGAAACGCCGGCTGACCTGACCCAGGGAGAACCAAAGGCCAAATATCCAGCTCGAGGCCCTGAATGTGGGCAGGGCTTATGTGAAGCATGGATGCTTTTGGTAGGCTCAGATCTGAACTTTCACAAAATATGGGGGTATTTTTTAGGAAAATGGATGGATGTCCGGGCCCTAAATCAAAGAGAAAAAGAGAAAAGTAGGATATTTAGATCCAGCCATTGGTGTCAGTACAGCCCTGCAGACTGGAAGCAATATACCACAGTGAGAAAAGAAAGAAGTAAAAGAGGATTTTTAACTACTTTTACCTTTTTTTTTTTTTTTTTTTTTAAGATTTTATTTATTTGACATAGAGAGCAAGAGAGCATAAGCAGTGCGAGGGGCAGAGGCAGAGGGAGAAACAGGCTGCTCGCTGAGCAGGAAGCCCGATGTGGGGCTCGATCCTAGGACCCCGGGATCATGACCTGAGCCACAGGCAGACGCTGAACTGACTGGGCCACCCAGGCACCCCCAGCTACCCCACTTTGACTATACTTTCTAAGTTTTTCTTTCCAGCTTATGCCTTAACTCTGGCAAAGGGCCCTGTAGGCAAAGCATCCCATGATGGGAACCCACACTCCCCCCCCACCTTGAGCAATGAGGACTGCCTGAGGCAGCAAGACCCCCCGCGGCCGGCCCCAAGACGAGGATGGCGACCTGACCTTTCCTGCCCACCTGCATGGACCCACGGACCTTGTCCCACACTTTCCTTATAGAAACCTAGACGTCTTTTCAGAACTTCGGAGACGGTTTGTGAGCTACAAGTCTGCTGCCTGCAGGTGTTGGCCTCACTCGAGGAAACCCCTTTCTTGTTTCACCACCACTGGACTCTGTCAGCAGTGAGCTGCTAAGCCTGGCCTGTTTGGGACCCTGGGAGCCAGGGCCTCCTGCAGCCCTGTGCTCCGGCCACAATTCTGGTGAGCCAGTCATGGGCTGTACTTCTGATCGACCCAGACCTCCGGGGACCCCCAGGGACCCCCAGGGTGGTGCCCTTGGCTGCAGCGCTGTGCCAGGAGGGCTCATGGCCATTTCCTGAGGCTGGGACAGGTCAGAGTCAGCTCCTCCTGGCTAGTGGATCCCTGGGTCCCTCCTGGACAGTAAGGAAGTCCTTTGTAGCTGCCCAAACCTGTTTCATTTTGAAGACTTTTTTCTTTCTCTCTCTCTCTGAACTGGCATCAGTGGTCTTAACCACATTTGGTGAAACAGGGGAACGACCTAGAAGTAGTAATGGGCCCTAGAGATCTGCCTCCTGGTAAGTCCCCCCTGATGAATGCACATCAAATCCCGTCCTGGTCCTTCTCTGGTTCCCTGCCTCTGGGTTCTTTTGAACTACTTGTTTTGGGTTTTCTTAACCCATTTGCTCAGGCTTGGGTAGCTGAGCTGTGGTAAGGGCTGTTACAACTTGTGAATGTGCCCCTAGAAAAAGGAGCGGGTGAGAGGAAAATGGGAAGCCAGGGTCCACATACAGGGAGGTCTCTGTTGGAATCTGTGTGTACGAGACAGGGACTGCTAAGTCTATCTCCTCCCAGAGCCCCCTGGGGAGAATAGCGGCTGGCTGGTCCGTCTTCTTTTAGTTATAAACCTGTGATAAGAAAAACATGAATTTTCATTTTAACACCTCCTGGGACATGAGTATGTTAAGCTCAGAGGAAAGATGGCCACTGAATGGTTCTCGAATTCCTTCCTCCCATTTGGTTGCCTCCAAACAGGGGGCTTGCTTTGGTTTGGCTCTCCTAGCTTGTCTAGGAAGCCCTGTGGCCCAGGCAGTGAATACCCTCTCAGTTGGGGGGAAGAACGAATGCTAACAGAGGTATTCTGGGCTTCAGGTAGTCATAGTTTTATTGCTTCTGTGTTCTTTCTGAACCTTTGCCTAGGAAGATGGTGACGCTTCCTTCTCTTCTCAGCAGAAACCTATTAGGGCATATTGTGAATTTATGGTGCAGAGCGCTGAAAAGTAACCTCAGAAAAAGGCTGTTTTGTAGGAAGGAGAGACAGGACATGGAGATAAAGGAATGTTAGTCCAAACTTTAAACTGACCATCAACATTGGTGGTGGTACACTTCTGTCTCCACCTTCCCCTCCCCCTGTTTGTCACATCACCCATGAGGTTAATGTGGTCGCTCCTGTACCATCCTTGGTGCCTCCAGAGCCACTGGCTCCTGGTCCTCCTACCTCACTGAGAAACAAAAGGCACCCCTAGCTATTGAGCTACCTCCTTATGGGATTCAAAGCTACTTCCTTATAAGGTTCAAAGTACCCCCCAAATCAACATGAAGGGGTCCTGAGGCTCCCCTGGACATAAACTTCCCACTTCAGATTTCCCCACAGGAGGCCAATTAAAACTGATAGTGGGGGACACCTGGGTGGCTCAAAAGTTGACTGTCTTCCCTTCGGCTCAGGCGTGATCCTGGAGTCCCAGGATCGAGTCCTGCATCGGGCTCCCTGCATGGAGCCTGCTTCTCCCTCTGCCTGGGTCCCTGCCTCTCTCTCTCTCTCTCTCTCTCTCTCTCTCTCCCTGAGTCTCTCATGAATAAACAAATAAAATCTTAAAAGGAAAAAAAAAAAAAAAAAACCCTGATAGTGGGAAACAAATTGATTCGCGGACTTTTTAGTGGATCTAGATACAACATATGGCATTAAAGTTAATTCAAGATTGTCAGCCTAATTAAAATACACGTGTCTTGGGCAGCCTGGGTGGCTCAGCGGTTTAGGGCCTTTAGCCCAGGGCGTGATCCTGGAGACTTGGGATCGAGTCCCACATCAGGCTCCTTGCATGGAGCCTGCTTCTCTCTCTGCCTGTGTCTCTGCCTCCCTCTCTCTGTCTCTCATGAATAAATAAATAAAATCTTTAAAAAAATAAACATGTCTTTAGAGTTATCAGCATTAAATATAAAACTTTTATTCTACCAAGGTTTATTAAGGTTTACTAAAGTTCACGTTCTACCAACGTTTACTAAAGGTCATCTCTATCTGTCAGCAAACAGAGGACTTAATATGATAGTTAATTTGATGTGTCTCATGAGGTTTTCACAGGTAACTGTTAAGAGCAAGTAGGTTGAATAAAAAAAAAGGAAGGTGTGAAGCTTTCAGATTCATTGTTAACCTAAAACTTTAAAGTTTTGGTAGGTTAAATGATATATTGGTTTGAACTCACTGGATATCTATTTTCCAATAGGACAAAACACTGAAACATTAATTACTCAACATGGGTTTATCTGTTTGTGGCTTCTTATTACAGAGAAACTAAAGATAAAATTAGGGCTGCTAGTAAGCATATTTTATGCTTGGTCAAAAAAACTATATTATGGTAAAACGTTTCCAGAGATTATGAAGTACAGTCATAAATTTCCAATCTAAAAAATTCTGATGTAGTTCACAATTGCTTACTACCTAGTTTTTACTAGAAGTTAAGGTTTCTAAGCATTAATAATAAATGTAACTGAGAATGCTAGAAATAAGGGGAGTAAGTCTGTATGCAAGGAAAATAAGATGTATTTTGGTAAGAAAGGTACGAGGAATGGGAATATATTTTTGTTGAGGAAAAATAGAGTAATTTTGCCTTAAAATGTGACTGGTTAGAGAGAAGGTGTAAGGCAACATCTGAATGAAAAAGAAAGCTGTAGAAGGTTTGTGAAGGGGAATCTTTGGAAAAGCATTTATGCATGGTCAGGACGAACACTGGAATGAGTGAGTTTTAAAAGTACACTCATTTAAGACTAAGGTTTAGCTTTTCTGTGAAAAAGATAAAGTTTTCTTCGATTTTTGGTCTGCTCTTGTAAGAAGTTGTAAACAAAAGTTCTCATTTTTTTTTTTATCTGCTCAGAAAACCAGAGTTTCTATGTCTTGGCCTTTTAGGTCTCTGATTACTTAGGAAAGTTAAAACTTCTCAATAGTAAAGGAGCTAAGTTTTGCTACCAAGTATTACCTCCTTGATTAAATAGATAATGAAATATTATTTATAACGATCTGTAATCCTATTTAGGTATGTGCTCTAAAACCTGAGGTTTTTAACAAATTTCTTCAAATTCTAAACAAAGTCTTCTTGACTAATTAGGCCTATATGTTAAGTTACATGGTATGTTGAGTTAGATGGGAATCACTGTCAAACAAACAATGATAAACTATCTTAGGTTATATTCTATGGGTAAATGCTGTAACTGTTCTAGAAATTATATGAAATCCCTAAAGTTTTAATACATCCCGGTAAGTGGCTGGAATGGCAAAACCACTCCTCAAAAGACAGAGTGTACCCTACTCCATAGGGTTAGCTAAGGGTTATGGAAAGGTGGCCCTCCCTTCCTTATGATGGGATTGGACAATGCACTTATGATGTTATGATGGATGCCTGTATCTCCTGGGATGTCTACCACTTGCCAGTGATTCCTCATAATTGCGATATTGTTAAAGGTAGGTATTAGGCAAAGAGGTTTTCTTTATTATTTTATCAGTTAGCCATATAGCTGTCCCAGAAGCTACCTCTGTTGATGTAGAATTACAAGTAGAGGCTTTGGTCAAGCATACAGCAGCCATCTTTAATCAAACTTGGCACACACTCTCCTAAATGATGAAACCACATGAAGTCAAAAAGTCGTCCTTCAAAACCAGATGGCTCTTGGTATTTTGACTGCAGCCCAAGGAGGAATCTGTGTACTCATTAAAGCAGAATTTTGTATATATATTCCAAACTACTCAAAGAATGTGTCTGAAGCCATGAAAGATTTAAATACATCATCATTATAGATGCCCTGGTTCTAGATCCTTTTAGCAGTCGACTAAATTCGATTCTTCCCAAATGGAAATATGCTCCACTAAACACTGCTATACTTCTTGTCGTTTCTCTTTTTGGTTGTGGTTAGACTTTTTGTATTTGTCAAGCAGGATCCCATGCTATTCATACCAGCATGGAGATACCTTACTGTATATTTCAGGAGAGACTCAAGAAATGAGATTCTCCCATCCTGTCAAAATCTTCCATTCCAAAATCCCTATGTCATCCCTGATCAGTAGGAAGTAGCTACAGAGCAAATGACCACTATCCTTTTCCCTCCATAGAAATAAAATGGTATTTTGACAGTGGGGATCTGAAAGAAGACTTCGCCTCCATTTTTCTTTTTAAAGTAGGCTCCAGGCTTACTTAAGCCCCACTGTAGAGCTTGAACTCATGACTCTAAGAACAAGACTTGAGCTGAGATCAAAAGTCAGTTGTGTAACTAACTGAGCCACCTAGGTGCCCCAACTTTACCTCCATTTTGACCTATCTTTTAAACTTTTTTTAAGATTTATTTATTTTAGAGACTGTGTGTGTGTGTGTGTGTGTAGAAGTGGGGGAAGGGGCAGAGGGAGAGAGAATCTCAAGCAGATTCCCTGCTGAGCCTGGAGCCAGATCCCATGATCCTGACCTAGCCAGAATCAAGAGTCCAGATGTTTGACTGAGCCACCCAGGAGCCCCTAAACACCTCTTTTAACTCAGGCAAAAGACCTGAGGCAAAGTATCCATCATGGGAACCCAAACTGCCCCTTAAGCATTAGCAAGGGCCCTGATACCAGCAAAACCCTGCATGATTGACTCCAAGACAATGATCGACCTGCTCTTTACTGCCCACCTGCATATTCCCACTGACCTGTGTCCCACATGTCTCTTATATAAACCTAGAAGTATTTTCAGCACTTTGGAGACAGTCTTTGAGATGTTAGTTCACATCTTCCCAGTGTTGGCCTCACTGAAATAAATTCCTTTCTTGTTTCACCACCATTCTCTCTCTGCCTCTGGATTTTGTCAGTGGTAAGTGGCCAAGTCTGGTCTGTTTGGGACTCATAGAGCCAGGTGCTCTTGCACCCTTGGGCTCCAGTTAAAGAAGGTTTGGGTCTTGAAGAATTTAGGTATGAATCAGCTCCACTACTAAGTAGCTGCATGAGCTTGGGCAAAGTAACTTACTTCTCCTCTCTGTGCTTCAGTTTTTTTTTTGGGGGGGGGGGAGGGATAATATGAGTATGTACCTCGTACTCATGGTGAGGACTGGATGAAATAATACAAGCATAGCCCTTAACTCAATGCCTGACAATACATTTTGGTTACTGTTATTACACACGGAAGAGGAAGGATAGGACCTGCATGAGAAAAAGATAGACTAAAAACTCGGTTGGGACTGTTTGAAAGCCATCAGGAACTGCAGAGCGTGATGAAACATTACAGTTAGATTTTCCTGGTAGAGAAAGATAAGTAGTAAAAAGGGTTATTTGGTTGTCATTGAAATAATACAATTAATTAACTCAAGGCTGGAAAAGTCCAAAGAGTAAGGCAACATGAGTAGGGAGAAAAGCACAGGACAAAGGAACTGGGGATCCTCACTGGCTTCACCACTGGACAGGTCAACATTTAGCATCTCCAATTGAGGAATATCTTGAGGGCAACCCTCCTGTTGGGAGACACAGAGGAAATCTCTGAGAACCAGGCGTAAGAAACGTAAGGAATTCCAAGCAGGAGACAGAGAAAGAACAGTCGTCACAGTATGAGACATCACAAGGCTTAAAAAAAAAAAAAAAAAAAAAAAAAAAAAGACTATAGGTTCCTGCCAGGAATGTAAAATATAGTGAGAAGAGCAGGCAGTAGTTTGTCAGAAAGTAAGGCCTGAGGCCCCCAGGACAGAGTCCATGTTCAATCCAGAATCAGGTGCCAGGAGCTCAAAGATCAACAGGCAAAAGGGATTTAGGACAACTTAAAAGCATACAATTAAGCTCTTCACTGAAGATTTCAGCCAGATGAATTTTAGTTCAGTGACTGCAGACCCAGACAACAAGCATTCATGTAACGCAGCATCCAAAATACCTGAGATCATTCTGTGACTTGGGGCTGACAAAAGAATGCTGTGATACATATTTCTAGGAGCATAATTTTACTAAAAGGAGTCCAGATGGTCCTGTGGTATTCTGTCCTGATAACCCTTTAAAACTTAGAGTCAAAGATATGATAGTTAGGGTCATATCACTCAACTTCAAGGAGACTGATTAAGATACACCAGTGCCAAGTGGCAAATTTTATCTGTGAGGGGAGTTGAAAGCTTTGGGGGAGTTGTAGCTCCACTCAGTGGGGTAAGCACACTATAATCTGACTCCTGCACTGATCACAATTAAAACCTCTGGACAGCACACAGCAACAACTTGAAGACTCTGAAAAGCAAACAAAAGCAGGCAGAGTGTGGAAGGATATCAAACCTGGAGAGGTGATCCCCAAGGGGATGAAGTTTCCCTGTTTTTCTTTGTTCTTGGGCTTTGTCCAGAGGACGAGTCTTCATTCAGAGTTTGAAGAGGATTGTGCTAAGACCTCATAAAAATTATGGGCTCACCCCTAAGCTGTGCAGAAGTGAGGTAAACCCAAAGAGCACAACTAAGATTTAAACCACTGTATGACTCTCTGGCTAACACAAACATCATGTGCGAGAAAGAGACCCAAAGCAGCACAGCAAAGACCTGAAAACTGAACTGAGGCAAAGAGACTATGCCTAATCAGGTTGACAGCCTGCTAAAAAATTTAACGTTTTCCAGAGGAATATAGTAAGATCCAAAGTCTATACAAAATAATGTTCAAAATGTCTAGGATACAGAAAAAAATTATTCAATGCACAAAGATGATGGATTCTCAAAAAAAAAAAAAAATACAATCGATGGATGCCAACCACAAGATAAGCCTAACATTGGTATTACCCAAAATGATAAAGAAGCTATCTTAAGCTTCATGAGACAAAACTAAACACACCTGAATGTAAAAATCACATTCTTATCAGATAAACAAAAACTATGAAAACAATTGGTAATTTCACAATTGAAAAAAAATAAAATATATGAAATCTAATGATTTGGTTTGTAGGTTACATAGCAAAACAGTGATGATGAAGGTAAGAGTCAGAGACTTGAACAGACCAAAAGAAAATGTCAATTTTGAAAAACAAAAACACTAGAAAAGAAAAATAATCAAAACTCAGGATCCTGTGAGACACTACTAAAGACTCTAACTCATGTGCTATTGCAGTCCCAAAAGTAGGGGGAAAAGAGGTTAGGGCCCAAAAAACCCCCACAAAAAACAAACAAAAAACTCAAAAAATAATGGCCCAAATTTTCCAAAATTTGGTGAAAGTCATAAATTTATAGATTTCAGATGTTCAGTAAACTCAGGCATATTAAACTCAAACTAAAGCACATATAATCCAACTGCTGAAATCAAAGATTAAAAAAAAAAACATCAGAAACAAATAATAATTACATGCAGAGGTAAAGCCAAAAAATCAGCAGTTATATTAAAGTCAAATAAGAAAAAAATAGTAGTGAAATAACCCAAAAGGCGGCAGGCAAGAAAAACAAAAAAATGAAGTAATAAACAGAAAACAAAAGTAAAATAAAAATAATAGACCTAAATTCAACCATATGAGTAGTTTATATTAAATATAAATGGTCCAAACATACCAATTAAAGATGTAGATTATCAGACTGAATAAGTACGAGACCCAAGACTATGCTATCTGTAAAAAATGAACTCACTTTAATAATAAACAGATAGATGGGTTAAAATTAAAGGACAGGAAAAGATACATCATGCAAACAATTAGCAAAGGATAACTTAAGTGGTGGCTATGTCAAACATCACACAAAGCAGATGTCAGAACAATGAATGTTACCAGGGATTAAAAAGGACATTACATAATAAGAAGGTAATTCATTAAGTAAACATGATACTTCTGAATATACATATACTTAACAGAGCTTCTAAATATCCTAAGTAAAAGCTGACGTATGTGAAAAGAGGAATAGACAAATCTACCACTATGGAGAATTTAACACTCCCCTTTCAACAATTATCAGAACAAGTAGACAAAAAATTAGGAATATGGAAGTCCTAAACATTATCAACCAACTTAACATATATCAAACACTCCATCAAACAACAGCAGAATACACTTTTTATAAGTGCACACACAACACTTGAGGACAGGGACCAGATTCTGGACAAAAAAAAAAAAAAAAAATCTGATAAATTTAAAAGAACTAAAATCATACAAAGCATATTATCTGATTACAATGTAATTAAACAAGAAATCAATACCAGAAAGATATCTGGATAATCCTCAAGTATTTGGAAATTAAATAACACATTCTAAACAACTTGTGGATCAAAGAAATCACAAAGGAAATTAGGAAATACTGTGATCTGAGTGATATGTTATAAAGATAGAACAGATCAAAAATCATAGGCTGCAGTGCTTAGAAGGAAATTTAAATTTAAGTTTACTAATACCTAAATTTTTTAAATAAGGGTTTCTAGTCAACAGTCTAAGATTTAACTTCATAAAACAAGAAAAAAAAAAAAACTAGGTCCAAAGTAAGCAGAGGAAGGAAATAATAACGCAAATCAACAAAATTGAGAAAAGAGGGGCATCTGGGTGGCTCGGTCAGTTGAGCATCTGCCTTTAGCTCAGGTCATGATCCCAGGGGTCTGGGATCAAGCCCCATGTCGTCTCTCTGCTAAGCGGGAAGTCTGCTTCTCCCTCTCCCTTTGCCTGTTGCTCTGCCTGCTGGTTCTCTCTCTCTCTCTCTCTTAGATAAATAAAATCTTTTTAAAAATTGAGAAAAGAAAAACAAAACATTGAGAAAAGAAAAACAAAAAATTGAGAAAAGAAAAACAATAGAAAAGAATTTAAATGTACACGTGCTGTTATAAAAGATCAATAAATTAGAAAAAGAGTTAAGGCAGGAAGACTCCAGGAAGGCCAAAAATGATCCCCACTCTTATGTTTTTCACACTTGTGTGCAATTCCACCTCCTTGATTGTGGGCAAAACCTGTGATTTGCTTCTAACCAACAAAATATGTAATGTTCTGTTCCTTTGCCTTTTCAGGTTATACACTCTGATAAAGCTACCATGTTGCAGAGGCCCAGAGGGCAAGGAACTGAGGGTGGGTTATGAGCTCTGCCAAACCCAATGGTTTCAGGAGTAAATCCTTTATTGGTCTAGCATTCAAACTGAGATACCTACTTCTGGCCAAGTCTTGAGTACAGCCTTATGAGAGATCCTGAAGCAGAGGACAACCTAGCTAAGTCATGCTCAAACTCTCCAAATTCTGACCTGCAGATACTTTCAGATAGTAAGTATGTGCTATTTTAAGGTCACTATGTTTGTACTAAACGGAAGCTATGAGTGTACAGATTATGAACACTTAAACTTTGATTCCTGTAATTCCAACAAAAGAACTCCAAAAACTTGTTATACAGCAATACGTACCTGATGTAAGAGTCAAGACAAATTACCCATAATGAAAATGAAAGTGGAAACATTACTACAGACCTTACAGAGAGTTAAAGGATAATAAGGGAAAATTATACAACTTTATCTTATACAATTGGTAACTGAGGTGAAACAAATTCTTTCAAAGACACAAATTGCCAAATCTCATTCAAGAAGATAATCTGAATAGTTATGTGTGTGTGTGCGTATGTATAAAGACACAAAGATGCCCTCTCTCACACGTTCTCTCCTTCTTCCTTCCTTCTCTTCTCCTTCTTCATTTTTAAAAAGAAATTAAATTTGTAGTTAAAAACCTCCCCAAAAGGATGCCAGTATGGTTCTACTGTGTAATTCTACCAAACATTTTAGAGGAAAATAATACTAATTCTACAAAGGCTCTCCCAGAAAAGTGAAGAGGAGAAAACACTCCCCAACACATTTTAAGAATATGGCATTATCTTGATAAACACTAGACAAAAACACTCTAAGAAAACTACAGAGCAGCAAACTGAATCTAATGCTATGCCAAAGAATAATACATCATGCAAAGCTCATTCAATACACAAAAATAAAATAGATGCAAGTCACCATTTCAACAGATCAAATAAGCAAAACCATATAATCATGTCAACAGATGCAGAAAAAAAATCCATTTGACAGAATTCAACATCAATTCATCAATTCATGGTAAATACTCTCAGCAAATTAATAATAGAAGGGTATTTTCTTAACCTGGTAAAGGGCAGGTTTTTTTTTTTATAAAAAAAAACAAACAAACCTACATCTAATATTATACTTCATGGTGAAAGATTGAGTACTTTCTGTCTCCCTAAGACTGAGAACAAAGCAAAGATGTTCTCACCAATCTCATTCATCATGATACTGGAGAACCTACAGTGAGGAGAGAATACAAGATGAATATAAAATAAAATGCCTACAAAAAAGAAATAAAATTGTCTTTGGTCACAGATAACAAGATTATCTACATAAAAAAAATTCAAGGCATCGACAAAAAAAAGATACTAGGAATTTCCTTAACGAACTGCAGGGAGAGATGATGACATCTGCATAGATGTCATTTAACAGAACTGCATGGCTGCCTTAACCTGTATGAGGTCAGCATTTCCCCTTTTCCTTTGGAAGATTCTAGGGAGTGAATATTTCTTTTTCATAACCATCAATCATCTTTAGTTGCTTGCAACTGATTTATTTGTATTATTTCATGCATTCCTATTCAGACCCATAGTTTATCTTATTCTATCTTTCCTTCCCCACCTTGGAGGTTAGCACCTATGGGAAGAAAAAAAAGAGCAAAGTTTATTCTACCTTCCTCCTTCACTTAGATCCCACCCCCCAGGGAAACCAAAAGTAGCACAGTCATAACAGTAACTCTTTGCCTACAGAGGAGATCTAGATTTAGGGGAAACAGGAAATTGTGTTCTCTTTGACTTTTTATCACAAGGTATGTCTCTATCTTCGGGTGAGAAGCAGACCTTGGCTGAAGAGCAAAATATGTTATGGGATATAAGACACACTGCTAAGATGGGTACTGGGAAGGACAATGGGGTAGAGAGGAGCAGGAGGTCCAAGTACCCCCTGTGAGACACAAAAAGATTTAGAACCAGGGAATGCTTATATTTTCATTAGCCTATTCTACAGGGACTGGAAGCCAAGGCACTGAAGGCTCTTACAGTAAACATAGAAATCTATGGAGAATATTCCTCCAGGAGGTGTTGCGGGGGGGCTTTCATATACATAGATTAGAAGGGGACACTGTTAATATGGGAAACTCTGAAGTACATGTTTTTCTAAATAATGCCAATGATGTGAACATCTGATGATGCTAGAGATCACATCGGGTGTGGGAAACTGCATCATTTCTGTCTCATCACCACCATCCCTGTGCTGTAACCTTTCAAAGGACTCCACGTCAATAGAAGGGATGATTCTTTAGCTTTTCCACTTATTCTCATCCCCTAATGGTCATCTTCAGTTTATAAAGGAATAATCAATAAGAGACACCAAACTCCTTCATTTCTCTTTTCCTCCTCCCTACCCTCACCCCCAATTATCGGTTTTAATTACCTGTCACCAAATTTTAAAAAAAATGCAAACTGGGATGAGGTGAATGGATTAACATGGAGGCTGTGACTGCGCATGTCTATGAAGTCTGGTCAGGACAGATGCTAGAACGTGAAAATGAGTCAAACCAGCCAATGTCTGTGGAAATCACCATATATATTTATTAACTACTTTAAGCAGTTTCATTAGTTAATGACTCTCCAGCTGTAAATATCCTAGTACTCTGCTGAAATAGTTTATTTCACTGAAGGCCTAAATGCCATAAGAAGCTTCTACTGTGGCTACTGCCTCAAAATGATTTAAAAGAAATTTGGGTTATATTAAAAAATATTTGTTTCTATTATTTAGTTACCCCAATTTACTTAACTTATTGCGACGTATTTGCTATCCCCCCCTCTTTCAGAGGTCCCACTAAAATGTCAATACCATTCTTCACATATGTCTTATGTCTCATGAATGCCATATGAGTACAAAAGACTGAAAATGTCTTTCATTTCATTTGGCTTGAAATCTTCAAGCACCATGCTCTTTGAAGTTAAATTCTTACTACCTCACTTGTTTGGTTGTTGTTGTTTAAAAGATTTTATTTGTTCATTCATGGGAGACAGAGAGGCAGAGACATAGGCAGAGGGAGAAGCAGGCTCCCCACAGGGAGTCCCATGTGAGACTCGATCCCAGGATCCTCGGATCATGATCCGACTCAAAGGCAGATGCTCAACCACCAAGCCACCCAAGTGCCCCACTACCTCGCTTGTTTTGTCAAAATTAACACAAAAGACACACTTACCAACCAGGACAACAAGTCTGTATTTTTCGTTCGTTTGCCGCCGATACGGTGTCACTTCCTCATATGTGGGCACATCAGCTGTGTCATATTGATCACTCTTCTTACATTCATACATGGACTTATTTGTTTTCTTATCTTTTCTACTAAGACGAAAACTTCTCCTAAAACCAGCTACAAGAAAAAACATTTTTTTTTTTAAAGAATGAGAACCAAAAAAAGAAACTCCCCAAGAAGCAAAAATTTAAAAAATCCTCAAAGTGGGATTGGATTTTATGAAAGAGAATATTGTCACAAGTACATTTAGTAAAAGGAAATACAAAAATATTACACAATTTCATTAAAACAATCATTTTATAAGAGAATCATCAAACATTTATTTTTATAGTTATAATAATATAAATTTTATTAGGTTCCAAGCCGTAAAGAGTTTTTTTCAGAAATCAGTGAGTAAAGAACCCACATAAAGTAAAATAAGTGGGAAATCATAATTTATTATGGACTGACTGAGCACAGTTGATAAACAAAAAGTTAAAAGCACTGTAAAAACATTTAAAATATAAATGACAAATTTTCTCATTCATAAATACTAGAATATTTTATAGCGTATTGTAAGCATAACCTAACAACATACCTGTGGCATAGACAAGCATCTATTGTTCAATAAAAAGGAAACTAAATTAGGGAGAGCTCAGTGTCAAACTCGCCTATACAGCCTGTCATGAAGAGCAAGCTCTTTTATAAGACTCCAGCAGGGTAGTAAATGACCAAGTCCAGGTTCTTTTTCTCCTATGTAAAATGTACGGTTTTATCATTTGAAGCCTAATGTAATCTGGAAATAAAATTCAGTCTCAATTGCTATTTTAGGGAAAGACCATAATTGATATTAGCAGATGATATGGTCTTTCCCTAAAATAACTGTAAAAGCACTTCAACAAATTTGAATGCTTAAAGAGCCTTCTCTAGCTCATGGCTACCATTTAACATATGGGCTTAAAAAGCTGAGGCAAAGGTTCTTTGTCCCAGTCAACCCCAGTTTCATTCTGCTGGCTCTTCATGTCGCTGCATCGTATGATATTTATTTCCTTTCTAGGATAGTGGTGTTCATCATACACAGTATGATTTCCTCCATACACACAGTATAAATTCAGTAATTTATTTGACCTAATCCTCAAAATTCAGACTTTAAGGAAAACAGTTCTGCTTATTGAAACATTATATTCATGTCAGCTCCATGGTATAAAGAACATTTTAAGTATATAAAAATATGTTCTCTTGGAAAAGAATATTGATCAAATTTGATAAGTAGTAATTTTTAATAGAAGTATTTTACAATAAAATGCAAGAATATTAATACTGATCTGTGTGAATTCTAGGGACCATAATGAAAAAGAATACTATCACTGCATTTAAGAAATTAGAAGGATTAAAAAAAAGGCCAATATTAAAAAACAATCAATGACCATGAAGTGATAGCACTCACTTTATGGATTCACAGTTTCATAAAAATCAGCCAAGATATTAGGAATGGGGTGATATAAGATTCATTGGATAATATATAGTGCTGTGGCCTCATTTTAAGGAGGTACTCAGATTATTTGAGGGAAAGATTTACAAAGGACTTGAGTCGAGAGTTAATCACTCTAAAGTGCTCTTCTCAAAGGCAAAGAGGAAAAGGCAAACAGGACAAGGGATAAAACACTGTTTTTTTCTCAGAGGAGGAGAAGATTCAAGGAAGCAAATGGGGAAATGTGCCAACCTGGCCCTAGGATGAAGAACACGTGTCAGTTCTAAAACCACCCGGGCAGGGAGAATTCAAACTACTTCTCTACAAAGGGTCCTAGGAAAGCCTTTTATTATTTCTTGGTCTTTAGGATATTGGGAAAGACTCACGAGAACACAGGAAAAGGGTTCCCTGGCATGGGAGTCTTCTCAATGCCATAGCAGAAGTGGGGAGGATCCTTACAACCACTCCCAGGGCTCGAGCGCACTGCTTCTCAGACAACTTTCTCTCATCGATTTGCAGAAATGAGTTACACCATCCCGACCCTGTCACCCGTGACTGCTGGCTCATTCTGGAATCCAGCTTAAGATGGCTTCTGGTTTAGCGTAGAAATTACACATTAGCTATTCTCACTCTTCAATGTTGGTATTTCATAGTGTTCTGATTTCAGGTTCCCATGGTTCTTGTCTCATGGAAGGCAATTAAACGATAGGCAGGTAGAACTGGAAATTCCTACACGGTTATTCCTTGGAAGGAGGAGAGTTTCCCCTCAAGGCACTACGGACTTACAGCCCAGGAATGAACCAAACCAGAACATAAATGCTTCATCCAAAGCAAATGAAGTCCAAAAGTGACAAATTTCTGAGCCATGAATCCCAGCTAAATCCTGGATTTCAGTGAAAGGGTTTACATTCTAATTGAATTTTTACAGTTCATGGAAGTTTTTGCTTTCATTATAAACAATAAAGAGATAGTGGGGTAAGAGTGAAGGTAATCAGATTTCTGATGTGAGCTTCTCTGGACATCAAAGATGGGGGCTAGGGAGCATAGGACGGTTTGGTGATATTAGTTATACCGTGCTTGGTACAGAATAGGTGCTTGATAAAAGTTTTATAAATTCAAGCAATTTAAAAAGGTAGGTGCCTGGGTGACTCAGTAGGTTAAGCATCTGCCTTTGGCTCAGGTCATTATCCCAGGATCCTGGGATTGAGTCCCATGTTGGCTCCCTGCTACGTCTGCTTCTCCTTCTCTTCCTATCCCCTGCTCATGCTTGCCTTCTCTTATGCTCACTCTTTCTCTCAAATAAAAAGAAATCTCTTTAGAAAAGGGCAATAACAAAACCCTACTTCATTCCTGTTTCATTTTCTTATTGTAAATTTCAACAAAGAAAACAGGGCACATTTGGTGTTTTCCATAAAAAAAAATTCTAAGAGACAGACTTAATGACAAAACAGTGCATACACCAAGGCACAGAGCTGGAAAAAACCGTGGAGAACACCGGGCCTTCTCCATCCTTGCTCCCTGTCCACAGAGGATGCAGATGTGACTCCAGTTGCCCATGCACCATGACATGATCCTGATCTCATTCAAGTCAGTTTTCCAGGTGGCAATGACTGAGCAACTGGAATTCCCACCCACAAGTAGTGAAGTGTCCTAACCCAGTATGTTCGCTTACAAAACAGAGGAAAAATTGCAGTCAGGTCACCACACCACCTCTAGTAGCAAGAGTACCAAATGTTAAAAACTGAGGACCAGGGGCCACAGGGTGGCTCAGTCTGTTAGGCATCTGACTCTTGGTTTCAGCTCAGGTTGTGATCTCAGGGTCATTGGAGCCAGCCCTGCTTCGGGCTCTGCATTCAGCACAGTCTGCCTGAGATTCTTTCCCCTTCCCTCTGCTCTTCCCCCCCAATCATGTACTCTCTCTCTAAAATAAATAAATAAAATCTTAAGAAAAAAAAAAATGAGGACCAGGGGTAGCTAGGTCTGACCCAGAGCAGCATCTAGATCCTGACACTTACCAGCTATAGGATTTGCCAACTTTTAGAAAACTTCTCTGTGGCTCATTTCTCAACTTTAAAATGAGGATTACAGTATCAACCTCATCTGGTTGTTAAGGATTAAATAAACAATTCATATAAAGCACTTGGCCCAGTATCGGGCATCTGGTAAATACCAACATAGTTTAGGTACAGATTAGCACCTGATTGTCTCCAACTAACTATAAGTATCTGGAAGGCAGGACCATATACCTCCCTGTATTCCCAAGCACACAGTCTAGCAAAAAGGGAAAAATAAGCGGCTTATTCATAGTTTTTAATTGGCTGTTATAAATTAATAATATGTAAATATAAAGAGTATTTCATATTAAAATTAAAGCGAGATTTAAATGTTAAATATTAAAAGTACCCTATTAAAGTAGTAAACCATTTTAAAGAAACACAGCAGAAAAATTGAGGATGCACTATCCTTTCACTCCCCCCCCCCCCCCGCCCCAGATACTCTTTCTAGGGATATATGTTATTTCTGGTACAATATTTAAATTTAAAGAGTATCCTTCCCTTCTGTCTTCTTACTCTCCTGATCCACAGATACCTGTTTATGTTCCACATTTATATTACCCATACACATAAATACACAAGATAAGCCTCCCCCACAAAAAAATAAATTCCCAGAGGAACCAATAAATGTGCCATTTGAGGTGGTTGAGGACTCTAATTTTCAACCCTGGGTCGCATTAATGAGCGATGTGCCGGCACACGCCTTCCTCAGTCTACGCTTAAAGGAGACTAAACTGTGTGTCAGGGAGAGGCAGTCCCTTCCCATCGGCTTTTATGTGGTTCTCTTCTTAAAAGGAAGATTTAAAGACATATCCTTAAACTGAAAGTAAGCAAAGGGTTCGTTCAGGTAAACGTGAATAAATAACCTAGAATTTTACTTAATCCCAGTGCATTTTCAATGCTCCAGTCTTACCAGGAGCTGGCTGTAACAAAAAACAAAACAAAACAAAAAACAAAGAAAAAGGGAGGGGAAAAGGAACAGCAACAAGACATTTGGACTAAGGCAACAGTTTTACACGAAATATATTTTTTCTTATATTTCACATTTTTGTAATTTATAATTGGCTCAAGATTTTTACGGACAGGCTTTTCCCAGTGAGCTTCCCCACAGCTGTTAGAGATTGTGTGTTCCCAAGGAACGACGCGTTTACATGACGACCATAGGAAAGTGACTTTACAGTAAGACTGCAGCTGCAGGTCAGCCCCCTGATCACAAGGAGACACTTATACCTAATATTTTTGAGGAGAAATAATTTATGATCATTTGTTAACTCAGCATATGATTGCAAAGCTTTATTTAAAGTATTTTTTACTATCAAAGCAAAAGGTTGCTTGTTTTCTGCTCCGTATTTCAAGATTGCAGTAAATGTCCCTCAACATTTCCTTTATTCCATGTTGCTGATTATTTCACAGGGAGATGCTGCCAGAGGCTTAGATAGATTTTGTCCAAACACTTCTCAGATCAGTGAATGCCAATGTACATTTCCACGAGCAGAAAGCACAATGACCCCTGTTACCAGTCTCTCATAAGAAGACCTCTCATCGCCTTGAAGTTTTTCAGTGACTTGACAAGTGAAAAATTTTATGTCATTTCATCTTCACTGTTACTAGAGTTGACCCTTGCTTCATATTTATTACCCATCTGCATTTTTTCTGTGATTTGCTGGTTAATGCATTTTGATCACTTTTTGATTAGGGTCTTCATAAATACATACACATACATGTGTCTTTTAAGGTCACAGCCCTTGGCCCTAATTTGTTGCCAACACTTTTAAGATTTTCAATTTTCCATTTTGAAGAAATTTAAAATGTTTATGTATCTGAGTCTGTTTCTTTTGTGATTTCTCCCACTGTTTTTTTATGACTTTCCAATCCTTGAGTCTGATAAATAGTCACCTATATTTTCTTAAGTTAAAAAAATGGGTTGCACGGCTTTAATTATTTTTTTTATCCCATCTGGAATTACTCAGCTGAGATCAAACTTGTGAGGTGAGGCTGTAACTTTATATTTTCATAAGTAATTAACCAGTGGTCCTAAAAATACTTCTTGAACAATCCTTTCACTCCTTTATATTGACACATACTTTGTACTAAAGTACCAGACGGTTTATTATTATGTCATGACCCAGAACCCCCCCAAAAAAACCCCAAAACCCAGAAAGGTGATTCTTAGTATGAGTTTAGAGAATTCTCTTACTGATGATACCAATACTAAAAAAACAGAAGTCATGATGGTGGTACTTGATACGTATTGAGAACTTACTAGGTAACAGACACCCCTCGAAGCCTTTATGTGGATTAATTCATTAATTCTCACAGCAACCCAATAAGGTAGGCAGAATGCTCCCTGGGTTTAAGTGGTTCTTCTTTTAGTAAAATAGTCAGAGAAGGACAAATACCATATGATTTCACTCATATGTGGAATTTAAGAAACAAAACAGATGAACATGGAGAGGAAAAAAAGAGAGGCAAACCATAAAACAGACTGAAGGATAGAGAACTAAGGGTTGATGGAGGGAGGTGGGGTGGGTGGGGGATGGGCTGGATGGAGGATGGGTGTTAAGGGGGCACTTGCGATGAGCACCATGTGTTTTATGTAAGTGATAAATCCCTAAATTCTACTCCTGAAACTAATATTAGCACTATATGTTAACTAACTGGAATTTAAGTAAAAACCTGAAACAAAACAAAACAAAACAAAAAAATTACCCAGGCTTTGGTTCAAATATTAAATGATGAAAGAAAAAAGCAAGTCTGAAATGTGACTCCAAATACATAGATGTATAATAGAAAAAGCGATGAGCCTTCTATTATTTTATGAAATAAGCAAATAGAAAAAAAATAAAGGACCAGCAGTTTATCTTAGGGTTTAAAAATTATAAGCTCTTTTCTGTGGGAGACTTTTTTTTCAGATACAATTAAATACATTTTTTAATTCCTATGTATTCAAGATGATGTGTAAAATATAAAAATGTACAGAATGGTGTCTCTGCCTTCCAAAAGTTCCCAACCTACTAGGGGACACAGAAATATTCCCAAATACCAATTTAAGGGTTTTCACAACACAAGCTCATGACCAGAAACTAAGATTTTTAGGAAGTTCTGTAATTTAACACTGACATTTAAGTAAAAAAGTTAAACTTAGGAGTTGTGACTTGGTCATTTATAAAGCTACTGAACTACATTTTATTTATGTAACACCATTCACCCAAAGACTATAAATTTAACTCTTACATATGTAAATTAAGAATCATTTATTATTAAAATGAGCTTCATACTGTAGATAAGTATTCCTATACCTATCAATCCTGTAATTTCAAATGTTAGTGACATTTTCAACAGTAAAAAAAAAAAAAAAAAAAAAAAAAAACTTGAAGTACCCAACATAGATGTATGAGAATGATTAACTTATGCTACACTTTTTCACATTTCAACTAAGAAATGAGGTTGAAGCCACTAAAATTATAACTCTAAAACTATACAGCACCATAAAATACATTTGGTATAATAAATGAAAAAAACAGAATGCAATAGTCATACTTATGAGTTTTACTTTTTTACTAATATAAAAGTTGGTATGGGTACAAAACCGTGCAAGAAAATGGATGAAAACAGAAAATGGTTCTGTTAGGGAGAGAGGACTGTGGGCAATTGTTATTGTTCTATTTCTCAAACTTTCCAGAATGTTAAATAATTTGAAATTTTTTTAAAAAAGCCCACAAAACACATTATTCATAATATATGAACAACCGAACAAATGAAATCCACTACTGAAAGATATATTTGTGTGTCACATCAACACATAATACAAAATACATCTGACTATGTCTCAGAGGCAGGGTCTAGTCTTCTATATCTTGACATGATTATTGTAACAGACTACCTTTTTATAATCACAAGAGTTAAAAATAGCCAAATAATTAAAATATTAAAAAAGGAATAAAACTAAAAATAATGGAAAATGGTTTCTTAAAAAATGAGAATATAGTATAAGAACCAAAGATCAAAGGTTGAGAGTATCAAAGGTCAAGACATATGGAGAAAAACAGAGTTTTGAAAATTTGTAACCAAACTAATAAAACTGGAATCTTTTTTAAAAACCATAAATTGTTATTTTATCCCATTGGCTCCCATAAGTAGGTAACTTCAGTGTGAATTTACAATGTAAATATTTATCATTGTAATAATCTTACTTTTTGTAAGACTTTAAGACCTTGAAGATGACATTTTATAAAAAACACATGATCATTTTATGAACAAATGTCCCTTAACACAAAAGACCCTCCAACAGAGTCAAGGTGACTCACCACCAATACCAGCACAGCCCCCAAAAACACACACGTTGAATGAGTGAAGTGACATCTGCCTTTCTGTTAATTCAAGGAAAGTAAATACTACTAGGTTACCACCCACAATTTTTAAGTGGGACAGTTTCCATCTTTGGTTACATTTCTTTTATATAGCCAATTTGGTCCAATAACATCAGACATTATATATTTTCAGTGTTTTTAATAATAATAAGCTTTTAATGTTTAAATGTTATAGATGTCTGTAGATGGGAAAAGCAGCATCTCAGGGAAATTGTTTGAATCCTAAAATAGCAGTATTGATCGCAGGCACTTCAAAAGTTAGAGACTGATGGAAGGATCCACCCTAAAGTTCCTGATTTTCGTAAAAAAATAGATTTATTTGATACCAACACAATCAAGAAAACTGCTTACTTCCTCAAAAGGAGATAAAAATAAACATTTCAATTCTTGTTTCTCTCCTTAAATACATGAAAAGGTGGATTCTTTTCTTAACTTGGGAAAATTACTGTACATTGTATGAAAATCATTTTTTTGCATTTTAAAACACTGGATTAATTTGACAAAGCTAATATTTAATAGTTCAGTAGGTATCTTAGTTATAAGACAAAATATGTTAATGTAAATGAATTTTGTAAGAAGATTAAAAAATTCATGTGGACATTAATAAAAACTAAGCAGCTGGGAGTTACTATACAGTGTCAGGCTCCTGCCAACAAAACATTGAAAATTTCCATTAAAATAAACATTTTTCAACATAATGCCAAAGTTGCTATAATGATATAAATCATAACTGACAGGTAAAGTGTATGTAAATATGGTCCTAAGACAATTATTATTGAAATAACGCTTCCATAATACACCAATCATAAAATTGTTCCAAAGACAATTAAGGATAATTAAGGCCAAACAAATTAGCAGATAATAATCTTCGGAGGAGGTTTAAATTGAAAATAAATGCCAATACAAAACTTTAAGAGTAACGGAGATCTGAAGAAGTGGGTTAGTCAGCTTCTTGCATTCATCTTATAAAAACACTCTCAGGGGGAAAAAATCATCAAAGACACATGAAAATTATTGTGGATTACATTAACCAACTCTACATATGTTAATTTTGGTATAAAGTGGAACAAGGTTTTTAAACAAACACATAATCCATCTCTGGAATGTTACAGTTTAAAATTGCTCTCAATAAAACTTAAAGAAATGCTCAAATGCCCTAAATACCCTTGAATCACTCAGCTCATCTCAAGCTAAAAATAAAAATAGAAACTCAAAGTGCCTAATGAAATCATGGGACCTAATATATCAATTTGCAATTTCCATGAAAAAAAATTACTTAGGTCTTAAAAAGTTTTCCTGATACCACTGACGATTTTTTTTTAAGCACAGCACAGTATTACCATAAAAAAAGGAGAAACCATATGAGAATTTAATTTTCTGCCAGCTAATAAAGAAATGAGTTTTTACTTATACTTTTGAAATTATGAGAGTTCTAAAAAGAGGGAAAAATTGGATTTTAAATTTTTAATATATTTTTTTAAGTTTGAGCCTATACAACCAAAAAATTCTCCAAGCAGGAATGGTTTCTTTCTCTCAGAGAAAATATTTCCAAGTAGTATTCCAGACATGTTGAGATTATGCAGAGTTCTTGTTCAAGAAAGAAGCTCTACCATTTTTTAAAGAATGCTTCTAAATGTTCTCTTTGTATAAATTTTACTTTTGGGGAGAATATTAAGGCACTATTTTTTGACATAGCTGTGCTTACTACCTACAAAACATTCTTTAATAAAATAATTCAATAATAGGGCAAATAGGAATTCTTACTAGGTTTATAAAATAGTGCAACTTGTTAAGAATCAATGGTGCTCACACATAAAAAGAAGAAAAAGTATTGGAAAAAAAACACACAGAAGTAGAGATAGATAAATACACGTAAAAGAACACCAAATGGACAGTTTTGTTTATATTGAACTTCATGGTAAACAACTTCAATTAAATAAAAAGAACAGTCTAAACTTACATAAGTCCCAAAACTGATCTTGTTTTAAAAGAATGCATGAAGTACTCCAGCAAATGCAGAGGTGAAGAAATTGATGAGTTTTCAGGAAACCATTTGCAAGAAATTATGTTTGAAGACACATGCCTGATAAGCAGTTGTTCATTGATTATAACAAGATTTCAATACTGAATTAACCCAAAGAAAAACATTCTGTAATTCTTATCAATGTAAAAAGGAAATATTCTTCATTTAAACTACTTTGTACTGCATTAGAAAGGAGAGAATCCTCAAAGCTGGCTATTATAGTATTGAGAAACAATTGCCCTTTGGAAGCCAACACACACACATGCATGCACACACGCACTCCCATCACATCATCCACCAGAGCTAAATGAAATTTTCAAGAGCTCATGGAAGGAAATGAATTATTCCTAATAATTCATATATTTGTATAACTATAAAAGGCTTGGCAAATAGGCAACTCTTAACTTAGATTCAACTTTAAAAGGTCCAGTTTGTGTACTTCATATTTACAGCATACTATCAATTTATCTTCATATCATGGTCATAAAATTTTATGCAATTAACACAACTTACAGTGCCCATTCAGTGAGCTTTTCCTTCCTTCCAATAATAACAGCCCAATCTCTTTTATTGATGAACAAAGCCCTAAGAAACGTGGTGTGTTACACATCAGTAAGAATCATACTAACGCAGTATACATTCATATTGATTAAATATGGTTTTATGATATAATTTTTATATAAATAGACATTCAATTCTTGGGATATTACAATTTTATTTCTTTTGAAAGAGTTGAATTAGATCATTTTGACATGGGATGTCAAAAATGTAATGGTCATGAGGTTAAGGGCTATTTATATATGCTATTTTATGCTTGATTTTACGCACATCAAAGAAAGTGAAATTCATCAAATGTATTCACTGAGCTACTGGTCTGATTTAGATCAACAGTGGTTGTGCATCTACCAGGAGATCCTGGGCAGCACCATTTTTGATCCAAGGGTACTGTACCTGCAGGATACCTCAGTTTTTCCTTTCCTTCTGTGGACTCAGGAGATACAGAATGTGAAGGTGGATGAGGGAGGGGCAAGGGTGAGGTTCTAAAATAAGCCAGAGTCTCAGAAATCCTTCTTAGTAGTCCTTGGAAAAGCTCCCATGAGAGGGCTAAATTTCTGGAAACTCCCTTGACTATTTTCCAGGGCTTTCCTAAAACTGGATAAGGGTGCAAAGGGCTGAGGATGGATATAGACGCATCCTGTGTATGTGGATAGTCTTTAAAATCAGTGGCAATACAACGTATGTGTGAACAATAGTGGTATCTATTGGGATTTGATGTACACCAGGATACTATGGTCATTTGTATGATATGCAGTAAGTGACTAAAATGTTACAAAATCATTTTTGTTGACTTGCACTATTTAAATTACTTCTTTTAGTAAGAGAAGAAATTGATGTGAAAGACAGTATCAAATCTCCAAAGGGCAAATATTTCTTCAATGCAATAATTACCATAGACACACTTAGTGTAGGAGAATATGACAGTTAATCTTATGTGTCAACACGGCTGGACCATAGTGCTCAGATATTTGGTCAAACGTTATTCCAGATGTTTCTGTGAAGGCATTTTTTGAATGAGATTAACCTTTTACATCAGTGAACTTTGAATAAAGCAGATTACCCCCTAGAATGTGGGTGGGCCTCATCTAATCAGTTGAAGAGAAAAAAGTTAATCTCCTCTGCAAAGGAAGGAATTCTGCCAGCAGATGGCCTTTGAACTCATCCCTGGGTCTCTAGCCTGACGGTCTAACCTGCAGATTTTCTTATGAAGCCTCCACAATCATGTGAGCCAACACCTTAGATTGTGTGTGTGGGTATGGGTGTGTGTGCACAGTTGCCTAATACAGAGATTAGGAGGGAAATGTTAAAATCTTAGAATAACTAGCATTTCCTAGTCAATGTAAAAATACACTGTAACATTTTAACATCCTTAGAACAGAGATCAATAAAAAAAATCAATAAAAGACAAATTTTTATTCTTTTGAGAGGATCAACAAGACTGGAAAACCTTTAACATAAATGAACCAATAAAAAAAGAGAAGACCTAAATTATTTAGGAATGAAAGAGGGCACTGCTACCAAGAAGAAATAAACGGATTATAAGCGAATACTATAAACAGTTGGATGCCAACAAATTGGATAATCTAAATGAAAGAGACAAAGTACTAGAGATGTACTTACTAAAATTGAGAATCTGAACAAACCTTTAATAAGTAAAGAGATTGAATGAGTAGTTTAAAAACTTCCCACAAAGAAAAGCCTTGGAATAGATGGCTTCACCAGTGAATTCTAGCAAATGTTTAGAAAACAATGAACACAAAGTTTACAAATGCTTTCAAAAAGCGTAGGAAATGCCTCCCACCCCATCTTTTGAGACGAGTATTATTCTGATACCAAAATCAGACAAAGATATCACTAGAAAAAAAGAGAATCTGCACCCCAATATCTCTATTCCTCAAATACTAGTGACCCAAATTCAGCAACATATATAAAAGATTAGTTATCGGGTTTTAGTAGATGCCTTTCATCAGGTTGAGGAAATTCCCTTCTATTCTTAGGTTGAGTTTTTATCACCAAAGGATTTTGTCAAATGCTTTTCAATGTAACTAAGCTGCCAACTGTTCATCAAGGTTGCTGGTAACTTCCACAGTGCTAAATCAAAGTCAGTTCTCTTTCCTCATCTTATTTGATCACTCTTTCCCTTCCTAAAACTTTACTTTTATTGGCTCCTAGAAGAATCATACCTCTTAGTGTATTTCCTTACTTCTCTTTGGGTTCTTTTCTTGCCCAAATCTACATCCATTCTAGTGGTGATCTCATTCAGCTTCCTGACTTTAAATTTGACCTAACTTTGACCACTTCTAAATCAATGGCCTGAACTCAAAGCTGCCTATCCAGTTCCCTATTTAATACCTCTACACGAGTATTGCAAACTCAGTGGACCCCAACCAGCATCCTTGATGTTCCTCCACCCCAAACTTATGCTCCATGGTCTCTCCCATCTCAGGAAATGGTGACTCTACCCTTGTAGTTACTAAGTCCAAAAATGGCACTTTCATCCTTGATTCTCTAACCTGTCTTAAAATCTTGTCAGTCTTACTCTTAAACTGTATTCAGAATTCCATGTCTTATCCCTACCTCCACAGAGAATATTTTGTTTCAAGCCACAGTCATTTCTTGCTTGGATTCCCACATAGCTCCTTGTTTCTGCCCTCGCTCCCTTATCCCTTTTCAATAGACCAGCCAAGTGATCCTTAAAAATGTCAGGTCATGTCATTGCTCTGCTCAGAACGCTTCAATGATTTCCAATCCCACACATATTAAAAGACAAAGAACCCCCTCAATCCTTTCCTCTCCACAACTATTCTGTTTTGCTGCCAACCTCAAGTCCTGTCAACTCCTCCCTTGTTCACACTGGTCTTCTTCCTGACCCTCGGAGGCCCTGGGGTCCTGTCTCAGGATCTTTGCACATGCCTGTCCCACTCCCTGGAATTCTCATCCCCCATGAGGCTCCTTTTCAGGTTTTTGCTCAAACACAACCATTTCAAAGAGGCCTTCCTGAATGTCCCATTTCCCTATCTCCTCCATCATCCTATTCCTGTTTTACTTCATAGCACTTATAGCCACCTAAGATATTACATTATTTATTTAGTTGTTAGTCCAAACCTACCCGCAATACGGAAGCTCTATGAAAGGGTATTCGTTTTGATCTTTGTTGAAACTCAAATGTCTAGAGCAGCCTAGGACATAATAAGCATTCAATAAATTTTAGGAAAAAATCCAGAAATGTCAATGTAAGACCAGAAGAAACTGCTAGCCAGAGCTAAAATGGTTGTCTCTTGAGGGAAGAGGTGGGACTAGAGGGGAAAAGGGAAAGGTACACTTGTTTTGGGTTGCAAGATTTGCAAATACTATTTCACTTTTCAAACAAGTTATTAAATAGAACCATATGAAATTGCTGATGTTCTGTTGTTTTCTGACCTACAAAACAGGATTATGTAACAATTTCATAGGCTTCACCTCATGCATGCTATTTTAGTAAAAAATTTAAAAATTAAAATTATCGAAAAGAAATGTGAGGGGGGAGGGGCAAGATGGCGGAAGAGCAGGGTCCCCAGGTCACCTGTCCTCAACAAATTACCTAGAAAACCATCCAATCATCCTGAAAATCTACGAATTCGGCCTGAGATTTAAAGAGAGACCAGCTGGAACGCTACAGAGAGAAGAGTTCGCGCTTCTATCAAGGTAGGAAGACGGGGAAAAAGAGATAAAGACACAAAAGGCCTCCAAGGGGGAGGGGCCCGCGAGGAGCCGGGCTGAGGCCGGGGCGAGTGTCCCCAGGACAGGAGAGCCCCGTCCCGGAGGAGCAGGAGCTGCACCGACCTTCCCCGCGGTAAGGCCTCCCGGGGAATTGGAGCAGGATCCCCAGGAGGGCGGGGATGCCCTCGGGCTCCCTGGGACAGTGACAGAGGAACTGCGCCCCGGGAGATGCGCCGAGCTCCCTAAGGGCTGCAGCGCTCGGCGGGACCCGGAGCAGCTCGGAGGGGCTCGGGCGGCGGCTCCGCGGAGGGGGCTGCGCGGCTCCGGGAACAGCTCAGCGGCGGCGGCTCGGGCAGAGGAAGAAGCTCCGCGCGGAGGGGGCGGCGCGGCTCCGGGAACAGCTCGGAGGGGCTCGGGCGGCGGCTCCGCGGAGGGGGCTGCGGGGCGGGAGCGCGAATCCGACAGCGCAGGCTCCGGAGCACAGGGCGCCGGGACACAGCCCAGGATCCGGCCTCCCCCAGGAACAGGCAGAGGCCGGGAGGGCCCAGGACAGCGAGGACGCTCCTGCCTGGAACTGAGCAGATCAGCGGCCCCACCCGGAGCCCCCAGGCCCTGCAGACAGAGAGCCCCGGAGCTACTGCGGGGGCTGGATCCAGGGTCCCAGAGCTGCCCCCGCCACTGTGGCTTCCTCCTGGGGCCTCACGGGGTGAACAACCCCCACTGAGCCCTGCACCAGGCAGGGGCAGAGCAGCTCCCCCAAGTGCTAACACCTGAGAATCAGCACAGCAGGCCCCTCCCCCAGAAGACCAGCGACACGGACCAGTTCCAAGGGAAGTCAAGGGACTTAAAGTATACAGAATCGGAATATACTCCCCCGTGTTTTTGTTTTTGTTTTTGTTTTTGTTTTGTTTTGTTTTGTGCTTTTTTTTTTCTCTCTTTCTTCTTGATTTCTGATTGCTTCCCCCACCCCCACCCCTTTTTTTTTCTTTTTTCTCCTTTCTTTTTCTTCTCTTTTTCCCCTTTTTTTTCTTTCTCTTTTTTCTTTTTCTCTTTTCTTTCCTTCTCTCTCTTTTTCTCCTTTTCCCAATACAACTTGATTTTGGCCACTCTGCACTGAGCAAAATGACTAGAAGGAAAACCTCACCTCAAAAAAAAGAATCAGAAACAGCCCTCTCTCCCACAGAGTTACAAAATATGGATTACAATTCACTGTCAGAAAGCCAATTCAGAAGCACTATTATACAGCTACTGGTGGCTCTAGAAAAAACCATAAAGGACTCAAGAGACTTCATGACTGCAGAATTTAGATCCAATCAGGCAGAAATTAAAAATCAATTAAATGAGATGCAATCCAAGCTAGAAGTCCTAACGACGAGGGTTAACGAGGTGGAAGAACGAGTGAGTGACATAGAAGACAAGTTGATGGCAAAGAGGGAAACTGAGGAAAAAAGAGACAAGCAATTAAAAGATCATGAGGATAGATTAAGGGAAATAAATGACAGCCTGAGGAAGAAAAACCTACGTTTATTTTTTTTTTTATTTTTTTTTTTAAATTTTTTTTTTAGTTTTTTTTATTTATTTATGATAGTCACACAGAGAGAGAGAGAGGCAGAGACACAGGCAGAGGGAGAAGCAGGCTCCATGCACCGGGAGCCCGACATGGGATTCGATCCCGGGTCTCCAGGATCGCGCCCTGGGCCAAAGGCAGGCGCCAAACCGCTGCGCCACCCAGGGATCCCGAAAAACCTACGTTTAATTGGGGTTCCTGAGGGCGCCGAAAGGGCCAGAGGGCCAGAATATGTATTTGAACAAATCCTAGCTGAAAACTTTCCTAATCTGGGAAGGGAAACAGGCATTCAGATCCAGGAAATAGAGAGATCCCCCCCTAAAATCAACAAAAACCGTTCAACACCTCGACATTTAATAGTGAAGCTTGCAAATTCCAAAGATAAGGAGAAGATCCTTAAAGCAGCAAGAGAAAAAAAGTCCCTGACTTTTATGGGGAGGAATATTAGGGTAACAGCAGACCTCTCCACAGAGACCTGGCAGGCCAGAAAGGGCTGGCAGGATATATTCAGGGTCCTAACTGAGAAGAACATGCAACCAAGAATACTTTATCCAGCAAGGCTCTCATTCAAAATGGAAGGAGAGATAAAGAGCTTCCAAGACAGGCAGGAACTGAAAGAATATGTAACCTCCAAACCAGCTCTGCAAGAAATTTTAAGGGGGACTCTTAAAATTCCCCTTTAAGAAGAAGTTCAGTGGAACAATCCACAAAAACAAGGACTGATTAGATATGATGACACTAAACTCATATCTATCAATAGTAACTCTGAACGTGAACGGGCTTAATGACCCCATCAAAAGGCGCAGGGTTTCAGACTGGATAAAAAAGCAGGACCCATCTATTTGCTGTCTACAAGAGACTCATTTTAGACAGAAGGACACCTACAACCTGAAAATAAAAGGTTGGAGAGCCATTTACCATTCAAATGGTCCTCAAAAGAAAGCAGGGGTTGCCATCCTTATATCAGATAAATTAAAATTTACCCCAAAGACTATAGTGAGAGAAGAAGAGGGACACTATCTCATACTCAAAGGATCTATCCAACAAGAGGACTTAACAATCCTCAATATATATGCCCCGAATGTGGGAGCTGCCAAATATTTAAACCAATTAATAACCAAACTGAAGAAATACTTTGATAATAATACACTTATACTTGGTGACTTCAATCTAGCTTTTTCTACCCTCGATAGGTCTTCTAAGCACAACATCTCCAAAGAAACGAGAGCTTTAAATGATACACTGGACCAGATGGATTTCACAGATATCTACAGAACTTTACATCCAAACGCAACTGAATACACATTCTTATCAAGTGCACATGGAACTTTCTCCAGAATAGACCACATACTGGGTCACAAATCGGGTCTGAACCGATACCAAAAGATCGGGATAGTCCCCTGTATATTCTCAGACCATAATGCCTTGAAATTAGAACTTAATCACAACAAGAAGTTTGGAAGGACCACAAACACGTGGAGGTTAAGGACCATCCTGCTAAAAGATGAAAGGGTCAACCAGGAAATTAAGGAAGAATTAAAAAGATTCATGGAAACTAATGAGAATGAAGATACAACCGTTCAAAATCTTTGGGATGCAGCAAAAGCAGTCCTGAGGGGGAAATACATCGCAATACAAGCATCCATTCAAAAACTGGAAAGATCTCAAATTCAAAAGCTCACCTTACACATAAAGGAACTAGAGAAAAAGCAACAATTAGACCCCACCCCCAGCAGAAGAAGAGAGTTAATTAAAATTCGAGCAGAACTCAATGATATCGAGACCAAAAGAACTGTGGAACAGATCAACAGAACCAGGAGTTGGTTCTTTGAAAGAATTAATAAGATAGATAAACCATTAGCCAATCTTATTAAAAAGAAGAGAGAGAAGACTCAATAAAATCATGAATGAGAAAGGAGAGATCACTACCAACACCAAGGAAATACAAACGATTTTAAAAACATATTATGAACAGCTGTACGCCAATAAATTAGGCAATCTAGAAGAAATGGACGCATTCCTGGAAAGCCACAAACTACCAAAACTGGAGCAGGAAGAAATAGAAAACCTGAACAGGCCAATAACCAGGGAGGAAATTGAAGCAGTCATCAAAAACCTCCCAAGACACAAGAGTCCAGGGCCAGATGGCTTCCCAGGGGAATTCTATCAAACGTTTAAAGAAGAAATCATACCTATTCTACTAAAGCTGTTTGGAAAGATAGAAAGAGATGGAGTACTTCCAAATTTATTCTATGAGGCCAGCATCACCTTAATTCTGAAACCAGACAAAGACCCCACCAAAAAGGAGAATTACAGACCAATATCCCTGATGAACATGGATGCAAAAATTCTCAACAAGATACTAGCCAATAGGATCCAACAACACATTAAGAAAATTATTCACCATGACCAAGTAGGATTTATCCCTGGGACACAAGGCTGGTTCAACACTCGTAAAACAATCAATGTGATTCATCATATCAGCAAGAGAAAAACCAAGAACCATATGATCCTCTCTTTAGATGCAGAGAAAGCATTTGACAAAATACAGCATCCATTCCTGATCAAAACCCTTCAGAGTGTTGGGATAGAGGGAACTTTCCTTGACATCTTAAAGGCCATTTACGAAAAGCCCACAGCAAATATCATTCTCAATGGGGAAGCACTGGGAGCCTTTCCCCTAAGATCAGGAACAAGACAGGGATGTCCACTCTCACCACTGCTGTTCAACATAGTTCTGGAAGTCCTCGCCTCAGCAATCAGACAACAAAAAGACATTAAAGGCATTCAAATTGGCAAAGAAGAAGTCAAACTCTCCCTCTTCGCCAATGACATGATACTCTACATAGAAAACCCAAAAGCCTCCACCCCAAGATTGCTAGAACTCATACAGCAATTTGGTAGCGTGGCAGGATACAAAATCAATGCCCAGAAATCAATGGCATTTCTATACACTAACAATGAGACTGAAGAAAGAGAAATTAAGGAGTCAATCCCATTTACAATTGCACCCAAAAGCATAAGATACCTAGGAATAAACCTAACCAAAGATGTAAAAGATCTATATCCTAAAAACTATAGAACACTTCTGAAAGAAATTGAGGAAGACACAAAGAGATGGAAAAATATTCCATGTTCATGGATTGGCAGAATTAATATTGTAAAAATGTGAATGTTACCCAGGGCAATTTATAGGTTTAATGCAATTCCTATCAAAATACCATGGACTTTCTTCAGAGAGTTAGAACAAATTATTTTAAGATTTGTGTGGAATCAGAAAAGACCCCGAATAGCCAGGGGAATTTTAAAAAAGAAAACCATAGCTGGGGGTATCACAATGCCAGATTTCGGGTTGTACTACAAAGCTGTGGTCATCAAGACAGTGTGGTACTGGCACAAAAACAGACACATAGATCAATGGAACAGAATAGAGAACCCAGAAGTGGATCCTGAAATGTATGGTCATCTAATATTCGATAAAGGAGGAAAGACTATCCATTGGAAGAAAGACAGTCTCTTCAATAAATGGTGCTGGGAAAATTGGACATCCACATGCAGAAGAATGAAACTGGACCACTCTCTTTCACCATACACAAAGATAAACTCAAAATGGATGAGAGATCTAAATGTGAGACAAGAGTCCATCAAAATCATGAGAACACAGAGAAGAGAAGAGAAGAGAACACAGGCAACACCCTCTTTGAACTCGGCCACAGTAACTTCTGGCAAGATACATCCACAAAGGCAAAAGAAACAAAAGCAAAAATGAACTATTGGGACTTCATCAAGATAAGAAGCTTTTGCACAGCAAAGGATACAGTCAACAAAACTGAAAGACAACCTACAGAAGGGGAGAAGATATTTGCAAATGACATATCAGATAAAGGGCTAGTTTCCAAAATCTATAAAGAACTTATTAAACTCAACACCAAAGAAACAAACAATCCAATGATGAAATGGGCAAAAGACATGAAGAGAAATCTCACAGAGGAAGACATGGACATGGCCAACAAGCACATGAGAAAATGCTCTGCATCACTTGCCATCAGGGAAATACAAATCAAAATCACAATGAGATACCACCTCACACCAGTGAGAATGGGGAAAATTAACAAGGCAGGAAACAACAAATGTTGGAGAGGATGTGGAGAAAAGGGAACCCTCTTACACTGTTGGTGGGAATGTGAACTGGTGCAGCCACTCTGGAAAACTGTGTGGAGGTTCCTCAAAGAGTTAAAAATAGACCTGCCCTATGACCCAGCAATTGCACTGTTGGGGATTTACCCCAAAGATTCGGATGCAATGAAACGTCGGGACACCTGCACCCCGATGTTTCTATCAGCAATGGCCACAATAGCCAAACTGTGGAAGGAGCCTCGGTGTCCACCGAAAGATGAATGGATAAAGAAGATGTGGTTTATGTATACAATGGAATATTACTCAGCAATTAGAAACGACAAATACCCACCATTTGCTTCAACGTGTATGGAAGTGGAGGGTATTATGCTGAGTGAAATAAGTCAATCGGAGAAGGACAAACAGTGTATGTTCTCATTCATTTGGGGAATATAAATAATAGTGATAGGGAATATAAAGGAAGGGAAAAGAAATGTTGGGAAATATCAGGAAGGGAGACAGAACATAAAGACTCCTAACTCGGGGAAACGAACTAGGGGTGGTGGAAGGGGAGGAGGGCGGGTGTTGGAGGGGAATGGGTGACGGGCACTGAGGTGGACACTTGACAGGATGAGCACTGGGTGTTTTTCTGTATGTTGGTAAATTGAACACCAATAAAAATTAATTAAAAAAAATTAAAATTATCTTTAAAAATTTTATTTTGGGGAATACAGGAGAAAACTCAGAAGACAAAGGAAACAATTCACAGATTTGGCAATGTAAACTTAGAAATATCTACATGCTTTGAGTCTTGGAATAGAAAAAGGTAAAACCCAACCAAAACATCAGAAAAAAATGTGTGCAGCAGAGAGAGGGCTAATATTCATGGCACAGAAAGAGCTCATAAAACTAACAGGAGACAAATAAAGAGCTTGACAGAAAAAAAGGCAAAGATACAATTAGTTGAGGGGAGGAAAAAAAAAAGAAGAAAAACTAACAAAAAGTCACAGCATTACTCACAGTATATTGTAAGGTGTTTACCAAATAATCCTTCTACCATAAAACCACCTATCATTTGTGTTAGCATATTACTTATGAGATCTCTTCTAAAAATCCACTCTTAACTACAGGGAATAAACCAATGTTTACCAGAGGGGAGGTGGATGGGGCGATGGGTGAAAAAGGTGATGGGGACTAAGCAGGGCACTTGCTGTCATGAGCACAGGATGATGTATGGGAGTGGTGAACCACTGTATTGTATCACTGAAACTATTATTACATTGTATGTTACTAGCTGGAATTTAAATAAAAACTTAAAAAGTAAATAAAAATAAATAAATAAAAATCCACAAGATCTATAAGCATTTTGAGGATTTGGCTTTTTGAGGAAAAACTGAATTCCACATAACAAATTGTTCAATGTATTTGCAGCAAAGTAACAAAATAACTGTATAAAAATAATAATATAAGTTACATATAAAAAAACAGAATATGATCAAACTTGTTTTATTAACTGAAGAGACAGTTTCAAATCTGTGGTCCTTAGTTTGAATTGTTTCTTTAAAAGAAGAAACTTATCAGAAACATGGTTAGTTTATGAATCCTATTCTTTCATAGTCTTTTTTAAAACAAAGTTTTTTTGTTCTATGCTTCTCTTCTCAGGCATCTTACTAGACTCCCTTAACTCTTTTAACTTCTAGCTAAGTGAACACTGAGGTGTGTGAACCTACTGGACTCCTCTGTTGCATGTGTCAAGAATAAACACTTAGGCCAGAATGAAATGATGTCATGATGCACATACATTAAAACACACTAACCATGTTTTTCCTTTTGCCATAGGAAAAGATAATTTTCTCTAAGAGTGAAAGTTGAATGGAGAGGATAGCTATAATCTGTACTGAGGGCCTGCAAAATCAAAGCTTATGGAAGCCAGACACGTTGAAAAATCTTAAATTGCCTTACACAAATCCATTTCGCACAAGTCAGTCCTCAAAGAAATAGCTTCTCCCATAGGTCTTAAATACACTTTTCTCTACATAGGAGAACATGGAGACCAAGAAATATTTCACTTTTATAATAGAAACACCAACACAGCTGTTAGGAGAATGTCTACTGGCCCCACCTCAGCCCTGGCAAGATGATGAGTGGTGAAGATTGTGTGGAACCAGACATCTTGAGTTCTATTTCCAGAGTCAGTTGTCACTCAACTCCAATTGTCAGTAACATCAGGGAACCAGGGCCTAGTTTAGTCAAATCTTTTGTCAAAGGGGTCAGAAATTTTTATATAAAATTTCTCATTTTTGTGGGACTAACAAAAATAAGTCTTATCCAAACATGGCCTGAAGATTGTCTGTTGTGCCACCAGGCTGTATATGATTCATGACAGATGGTGCCCTATTTCATCTGTAATTGAGTGGTGTAGTATGGTCTCCTGCAAGCACAAAGCTCTGCCTATTCCAAAACATTATTATGGGTCATGAGGTATCCACAGGCTTAATCTCATCTGCTAATGCTAAGTTCTTGAATCTAAAGCACCCTTACAGTCTCAATTCCACCCAATCTAGTCTGCTTTGGGGCTTTGTTCAACTAATTACTTCTGATTTTATGACATTCAATTCTTGGAGCACCTGGATGGTTCAGTGAGTTAAGCATCTGACTCGATTTCAGCTCAGGTCATGATCTCAGGGTTGTGAGGTGGAGCTCCATGTTAGGCTCAACGGCTGGGCATGGAGCCTGCTTAGGAGTCTCTCCCTTCCCCCCTGACCCTGAACCCCACCCCTACTCACTCTAAAAACCACAAAAAAAAATCATGAAGACATTCAATCCATTACCATCAGCTCCACCATCTCTGTCTACAGAATGGATCCCATTTTCCTCTCTCACTAAAACATTTCTACTCTCAACTATAAACATGGCTTTGAACTTAACTGCTATATTTCTTTCCCCATCCACTCTTACTCCTTGACACCTGGCAATTTGGCTTCCAGTAAAGCTCTTTCTCAGAGTCATCAGTGACTCCAGATATCAACGAAGGTCTTGCCAGCTCCAATGGCATTTCATCCAAAACTCATTCTCCTACAGTTTGTCACCCTCCAGGAAGCCAGCCCATATTGTGGTCTCAGGGTTCCAGAGTGCAACAAAGTAACAAAGAGCACATACATCCCCTCACCCAAACTCAAACATGCCTTGTGCTCTACAACAGGCACCTCTCTCCATGTTACTGCTTCTTCCTTCATCCCCTGCTATTAAACTAGAATTCCACCTAGCCTTTGGTGCCGGGTTCGAATGTCATTCCTTGTGGGACTAGGTCTTTCAGTGCCTCACAGGTTGGAGGTCATCTGCTCGGCCTCTGAATTATAGCATTTTATGTGACTCTCATCAGATACTGCTTTATGCCACAGGTTTTCACTGGATGGATATACTTGCCATCTGACTAAGTATACGCCCTGAAGTCAGGCAGAGTCGGTACCTCTTCATTTTGGAGAGATAGAAGCCTGTAGTAAAGTCTGCCCATCTCTTCACATCTCCCTGAAGCCAAGCTCTTGGGCAGGAGCCTCCCACATTACGCTGGCTTCGCCATGAGACTGGTTTGGGCCAGTGCGATGTTGGCAGACGTGATGTGAACAGAGGATTCGTTAGTATCAACATACTGGAGATCATTTTTTCTGTTGCTCTCTGGAACCCTGAGATGCTTCATGGGCTAGCTTACTGGAGAATGAGAAATTACAGGAAACAGAAACACGTTTGTCCTGCTGAGCATCCCAGTCCTCAGACCAACCAGAGCCCAGCCTAAACCACCAGACCGCAAAGGTTCACAGACACAGACTCAGCTGACCACAGAATCAGAAGAAACACTTGCTCCTTGAAGCCACTAAAGTTTCTGAGGGTGTAAGGAGAGGTGTTAATTGATATAGAGAGTATCTGGCACACTGTATTGTTCAGAAATGAGTAAGGAATTAATGGAATTTTAACCTCTCGTTGATCATCCAATCACAGTTTTTCTAGTCTAAAAACTGGAATACTCTAGATTTTTACATGGAGCTTTGTAAAATGAAAAACGAAAAAAAAAAAAAAAAAAAAAAAGAAAAACGAAAGGATAGCGGACTGTCAAAGATAAAGTTGAGGCGGTATACATGCACGGATGTGAATGTGAAAACAGGAGGAACCATTCACTATCTTAGGTTCTTAGATAATTCCAGCAAACTTTCTGAATCAGTTTCCCTTCTGTAAAGTGGGGGGGGGGGGGGATTCCACCAATCTCACACTATTATAAATAATATAAATACCAAATATAACATCTGGCAAATTTCTTCAATAACCAAGAGATATTATCATATGCATAAATATTAATCTAAAAACAAGGAGGGGTGCCTGGGTGGCTTAGTGAATTAAGCATCTGCCTTCTGTTCTGGTCATAATCCTGGGATCCTGAGATGGAGCCCTGCATTGGGTTCCCTGCTCAGCGGGAAGCCTGCTTCTCCCTCTCTCTTTCCCTCTCCCTATGCCTCTGCCTGCCACTCCCCTTCCTTGTGCTCTCTGTCAAATAATTTTTTTTTTAAAGGAGGTTTAAGTAGTTCCCTTTCAAACTGTGCTTCTACGCTATGACCCATCACTAGTGCAGGCAGGGAACTGGCAAGGGTAGGAAAGGTCTGCAGTGAGAGGTTGCTGAAGAGAATTCTGGTGCCTTTAACAATTTCTAGATATGGTGTTTTTGTTTATAACATTCCTTGGCATGGCCACACTGGGAATTTATCCCTCCAATAGAGACTAGCATGTCAATCATAGGCTTAATTATATTTGGGGCTGTTCAGTCAATGGTTAGATAGAGAGGCATAACGCGAATGATATATCACCAGGAAAAAAAAAAAAACCCAAAAAGTTATTTTGGAAGAAGTTATTTAGAAGTTCTGACTAATTAACAGCTAACCAGATAATTCAGAAAAGCCCAGACATGTTAACTGAGTAAAATGACTTAGCCACAAATGCTTTTCATCTTCTAACCAAAAATATATAATGATTTACAAAAATGTAGCATCTGGAAGGCTTCTTAAATAACAACACAAAAGCACACTAAGAATTCCTTTATGTCCAACCCACTGAGCCTGTTTAACATAAAGATTCATGCTACCCCCCACTGAACATCAGAATATGCTAGTGCAAATATGCTCATTTAAGATCAAACAATAAAATGGTTTTGAAGAAAGCAACAGAAAGAAAGAAATCCTCTTCTGTGACCAATTGCTCACCTATATAGGTTCCACTGTTGTTACCAGCATATTCAGCATCTTCTGGATGGAGTGTAAAAGCATACAGAACAAAAAGCCAAGAAATAAAGCAGAACAGTTAGAAGCCCAGCCACAGATGCAAAAAAATAATAAAATAAAATAAAATTACTTAAAACAATTACGTAAAGCACAGCATAGAACAGCCCTCACAATGCCACTCTTAAACATAAAACGTTTTGTTTTATATTTAAGTTTAAAGTAATGTTTTAAAACATCATGCAATTCAGTTTTCAACCTTCTTCAGAGGTTCCTTGATGCAGTTTCAAGAAAATTATAAAAGATCTGCCTACGATGTTTATACTTTCCACAGTTAAGAAAATTACAACACTTGATCCCCAAAATAAATTTATTTTTGTAAATCAGGCTCTTTGATAATATGTAAAATGTAGCACTTACTTTGGCTCACTGGATTAGACAGAAAGGTTAAGATTAAGATACATCCTTTCTTTTGATAGGAAGAAATTCTGTGTTGGGAAGGAATAAAGGCATACTATTTCCATTTTTATTTGAATTTTAACAAATGAATAGATGAAAACATTTTAAAACAAGTGATGGGTTAATTATTTCTTGGAATTAAATGAATACTGGGTTATACATATCTTAAAAATATAGTTGACCTAGTGAGTACTTGTTACTTTAGGCTTCTTATCTTCACATAAATATGGAACTAATAGCACAGCTTGTGCAGGTATGAAATAGTTGAGAAGACTCCTCTGACATCCTTATTTTAAGATAAGGATGTCAATATATTTGAATAACACTGAGACTATTGACAGGAACAAAAACATAATGTACTATTTCAGACTACTCTCTATATTTCTGCTATAGGAAGCAAAAAATAGTATAGATCTCAGAGTCCAACCATGATTTTTGGTACTGTAACATCAAGATGGAAGTTCAGATGCACAATATCTTCTATAAACCACTTGCTATACTCAATTTAATCCACACATATGTGTACTAAATAAAATTAATAGACTATGGCAGGGAAGCTTTTATACATGTACCTTTAGTTTCCTCTGAGAAGCACAAAGAAAATGAGAAAGGAAATGATTAAATGTGCAGAAAATACAATTAAAGTAGAAAGAAGATGCACAGGATGGAGAAAAAAAAATCCACCTACCACACTCAACTGTTTCCTCATCTTAGAAAAGCCAAAAGGGGAAAAAATGTATTTTAAATATTTCAAAATTATTAGTCAACAAATAAACAGAATTCATGAAAAACTACATTTTAGATTGCACCGTAATCCTGATCTGAAAAGAATGTGTTTACTAAAGCAGTAAAAGCACAAAGCCACCATGTAGCTTATTAAATGCCCAAATGGGAAAAATAATGAGGAAAAAACTTTTTTTTTTCAAAATAATACCTTCAATGGGGAATTATTTTCAGTGGACATTTGTTTGTAAACAAATATGTTTAACACTTAGTATACATACTTATAAATAATCCTTAAAATGCCCTTAAACTGTCTAAAAACCTTGTAATTTTAATAATATTATCAACTTATTACACATAGGAAGTGAGTCAGGCAGCCCTTTGCTTCATTCTGGCTGTAGTATTTGATAAAAGATATTGGAAAAGATCATTCTAAAAAATACTTGTTACTAATAGGACAGAAATTTAAGAGTTCCGTTTGCCTTTAGATACTCACCTTCAGTTAAAGGTGGAAAAAGAATTGGCAATTTAATAGAAGCAAAATCAAACCACAAGTCAAGTTGGAACATATTTCGCTATGAGACCTTGTAGAATGAACAGGCCTGGTGAGGACACTTCTTGGCTCACTTCTCTCTCCCAACTACAGAGTGGCAAGTCAAAGAAAACACTTAGGAGAGAGTGTGCACCACTGTGTTTTTATTTTCCAAATACCTATGGGTTCTCCAACTGTATTGGTTCTGCTTGAACAGAATTCACAAAAGTGACAAGCAAATCATTATTACTCAGGCTTGGATTGGGAGTCACCCAAGTTGTGAGTTTATTTACATTCATTCCTTGTAGCTCTGGGACTTCCATGTGCATCTAAAACAAGTGATTAGAAAACAAACAATAAACTATATGATACGGATTAGCCAAGCCAAGCCATGCCACTAGGCTTAGTGGAAATAATAAAAGTGGTGCTTCTGATGGTTCATCTGCGATCTCACTGTACCACTAAGTGGGTTGTTAAACAGAAAGTGTATTTTCTGATGGAAACAACAGGATTGACAGAGTGTTGTAGCCTGATTAAAGAATCAGTGTCATGTACATCAGATGATAAAAGCCATGTGTCTCTCTAACGCTGATACACACACGTGCATAAAAAAATTAAAACATCACAGGCAACAATAAAAACATCTCCATGTCACATATAGTATGGTATGTTTCATATTCTAAGAAAAGGTTGTGAATATGCTGCATAAATTCTCAAAGGAGTATTTCTTCTGTACTTTCAGTAGGAAGAGAATGGTAATTTTTTGTGTGGTAACACACAGATGTCTATACCCAAGGAAGCAACATGCTTAATAGACAGCCAGTAGGAAAGAACACTTCCTTATACTTAGCAAGTTTGAACAAAGAATACAATATATAAAAGGTTGATCTCAGAAGACATTTGGGATATTTGCATGATTCTTAACTATAGTAAGGCGCTGTTTCTTGTACATTAAATGCCTAAACTTACCGAATTCTCTCACAGCTCTATGAAGCCGCTACTGTTACCTCCATGTGACAGATGGGAATCAGAGGTACAGAGAAATGAAGCACTCTGGGATGTGACCCACATGATCAGGTTCCGGAGTCTGCATTTTTAATTACTATGCTATACTATCATACCAAAATCACTTTTTAATTACTCTAATGTTATGCTAGGCAGTACAAGTTGGTGGAGAGCTCAAAAGAAGAAAGCTTCTTTCAAGTTTCTTGTCTACTCTCACCACTTCCCAGGACACCAGCCTCTTGCCCCCTTCCCCTGAAGCTGGAACCTTCCACTTGTGTTTCTCCTGACTGGAGAATGGGGGGAGACTCTCCCCAGGCTATCAGGAGTGTTCTCCACCTCTTCAAGAACTGAAGAGCAGGATGGGAAAATCACAGAGGAGAAGCCAACAAGGTCACAAAGAGTAATTCTGGCTGTCTTCAGAGAATGCAGTGGAAAAGCTCTCGTGAAGAGCATTTGATGAGCTCCACACACAGGGCAGGAGGAAGTCTTTCATACTGCCGGGTGCTAGCCACGGTGGCTGGAGCAACATCACATACTCTTGACAAGTGCAGAAACTGTGTCTCTATAGGTGTGATAGTATTTATGGGGGCACAGTTAAATCCCCACCCTAAAAACTGCTTTATTTCACTTCCCACTGCCCCCATGTGATCTTCCCTAAAAGTATGCAATAATCTGTGGCCTCGGACCATGCTCCTAATTGATAATCAACTCTTTCTTAGCCACATAGCATAGGGTCCTCAAGACAAAAGGCAAGAGATAGTATGGTTTAGAACCCTTCGTATGGAAAAGCTAAAAGCACATGCCTTGATAGCATTTTAAAAGGAACATCTTGGGCAGCCCAGGTGGCTGAGCGGTTTAGCGCCGCCTTCAGCCCAGGGCCTGATCCTGGAGACCTGGGATCGAGTCCCATGTCAGGCTCCCTGCATGGAGCCTGCTTCTCCCTCTGCCTGTTTCTCTGCCTCTCTCTCTCTCTCTCTCTCTCTCTCTCACATGAATCAATAAATAAAATCTTTAAAAAAATAAAAATAAAAGGCATATATTCAATTTATGTAAGAAGAACATAATCTACTGAGATGAAAAGTTAGCTATAACAATTAGGCCATCACCTCCAGCTATCTCCTGACATAAACAGTCTGACATACAATTTACAGTTTAGGTTTTAATCTGCACCTCTGTCGACACAAACTCTGAACTCTGGCATTTCCCAAAGAATATCAGTAAATATTAGGGGGAAAACCACTTTCACTATTTTTTAAAACCCCATATGTTTCTGTTAACACAAAATGCCACCAAAATTAAGAAAATACTTGACAAGGTTTAGGCATACAAATTTAATATAAGAACGTAAGCAATCTACATGTTAATTTCTGAATTAACTTTGTATATGAACACACTAAATAACACTGTTTAAGATTCCAGGAGAAAGGAGTTTACTTAATTTGAAAAGTTGTATTATAACAACCTGGAATGTTATATATGTTACTCTCAAATGTTTGGCCTTCCAAAATATTGATACCATGTAGAGTGACTCCATTTGTTTACTCAGAATTTATACTGTTGGTGGATTGTGATCTTCAATCCACAAAATGCTTGTTTTTGAATGAATTCAGTTATATGCTGTTTGAATGAATATCTCTGGTCCAGTTAAATATTTTATTTTGTACCCACATGACAGCTAACCACAAATGGCTAAACCAAATTCTACAAAAAAACGGTTTTGGGCTTTTACCTTCTAATCTTTAAAAGGCTAATAAATCATATCTCCTGGATTCTTTTTATTATAAGAATTATGTAAGAGGTGTTCTTGTAAAAAAAAATTTTTAAATTAATATCATTCAATCAGTTGTAGGAGATATTTTCAGGTATTTCTATTTCGAGAACTAAAAAAAGAAACTAAGCACCATAAATAAAAATCATGCTGGAATATTCTCCTGTAAAACAGACTATTTGAATAAGAAGAGCCTTTTCTGAATACCATGTAAACTAGTTTTGAATATGTTACATACTATTGAAGCCAAAGTTATTATAATGTTTGTATTGCTAAGACGACAATTCTTAACTAATAAAGTTTAATTTCAATAGAAAGGGGACAAACAGTACTTTAATTAACCAAAGGAAATCATATTTCTTTTTAAAGGTTAGGTGATACCATATTGCTTTATATATATGCAACTGAACTATAAAATAAGGTTTTGGCAGAAAATCAGAAAGTACTTTAAATTATATCGACATAAGAATTGCAAGCTGCCAAGTGTCTGTCATGAAAACGACTCCTATATGTTTTACTTGAGACTAAGATATGCTTTTAACTCATTTCCAAAACACTTACCTTGTATCTTTCCTGTAATAATCTAAAAGTTGGTCATGTCAAAGGAAACCTATCAGACTTCTAGGCTGCTCCTCTGTGTCTATTTCTAATGCAAATCCATTATGTAAGAGCCTATCATGAGATGAAGGAGAAAGGGAGGGAACACAGAATTCTATTATAGGTTTCTTTGTTGGGCAAGCTATTCTTTGGAAAAAAGAAAAAAAAAGCAAAACAGGAGGAAGTGGAGGTGATTCCCTCTCTCAAGCTCTCAAGCTTCTATGATTTGCTTATGCTTTGGTTTTAAGAGTTCGTATTTTTTAGGAATGTTTAATTTCAAGAGGCAAACTATTTTGTTTGTTTGAAGCCTATTTTCTCAATTGGTATTAGACATGCCAGGATACTTAAGGGGAGGAAATAGCCAAGCATCAAAGATGAACACCACAAAGTTATGCATAAGGATGCCAGTTTTAAAGCCTGAAGACATCAATATTAGGGTTCCTGATTTTATCTACCAGGATCTCCGGCTCTAGCACAAACATAAATGCATTCTCCACTCCTTTTTGACTTTGAGTTTGACATTGACTGAACCCTTATAGTTTCAGAGCTTTTCCTCCATGCAAACTACTTTAGTTATGATGATATGATGTGAGTCAAATAGAGAGTAAAACCATAGTAATATAATTTTTTTGTGTGAAAGAAGTTAGCTGGCTAATTCAATACATATTATTACCTGACTGAAGTCATTATCCTAAATTCACCATTTAACACTATGTCCTAGGTTTTAAATGCACTTGCAAAATTTAGTGCAGAAAATTATCAACATGACTACTTTTTAGTAAATTTAGAAATACCAACATGACAGAATTATTCTCCTTCTATAATTTTTACATTACAGAAATGTTCCTTAAAACCTAGTCTATGAATTATTATTCAAAGTCATATTACTAAAAGATTTTCTGTTAACTTTCTGTTTTTCTTCATAGCATTATTCTATAATTCAAAGAGCACAATGGATGTCTTATCCTAAAAATCTAAGTACCAAATGTTGAAGTCCAGGAAGTCTTGGGTCAGATGGTCTTTACAAGTATAGTTATGTAAAGAGTCACTATCAGATACACAGGTTATAAAACAAAGTGCTTTTAAATTACTTTTAAAATGTTTAGAACCAGTGTAATAATTCTTGCTTAACTTTTGAGTTCAGGGGTTTAGGAGACAACATTAAGTAAACTTCAAATGGAATTTTAATTCTTTGACAATAAAAGTAATATTTCTATTTAATCTTCATGGACATAGACTATCTCTCTAAATAAGGTCCTATTTGCTATACACTAGTGATTTGGATAATATGGCCATATTTGTTTATATTATTATTATTATATTATTATTTATTTGAATCAAGTCAACTTAAAAAAATAGAAAAGAAAAAAGGAAGTGTGAATGGGAATCAGTAAACATTCTTAAATGATCTTCGAAGGGCAGATAAAACAAACTCTTAAAAAAATCCAGATAATAACATTTCACTAATTTTAGAATAAATATTTCTCAAATGCAAATATTAAAGACTATAATACGGAAAACTCTGAATAATAGACAAAAATCATCCATTATTAATTAACAGCTCTATATACATGCACGGGCGCGCGCGCGCGCACACACACACACACACACACACACACACACACACACACACAATACCTCTGGCATTCACACACATTTATACTGAAATCAGTTTGGGGAGAGCTATTAAAAAGATAATATATCCATTTCATGTAGTTCTTTAAAGAAACACATTTATAAAAACTCTTAAATGAAAATTCACAATCATATCAAACTAGACTCAAATTGGGAGTATGGATTAAGATGCGAGTGGAATCATACTAATGTCCTTTTCAAGTTACACACATTTTATCCCACACGCATCAAATGCATTAGAAGGGTGCAGGCCCCCAATTTAGAAATCCCTCCAAGAGCAAGTCAGGTGGATGCCTGGAACGCCTGCCAGTGAAAATTCATCACACTTAAAAACGATGCACCCTTCTGGTTAAACTGTATGCTTTCTGATGTCACAATCCATGTGGCATTCTGTGACAAGTGTGTTTTTATTCTGCCCAGACTTAACGAAGCAAGAACAAGCAGGCTTTTGAATCAGTGCTCCCCTTGAAGTATTTGCTTGCTTGTGAGATTTATACTTGACTGTAGTTTGGCTCTCTTATAATGTAATTCCTAGGCTATACGCGTCTACAAACTGACAGAAATAACAGGAGATGTGAAAAATGCAACAATACTAAAACCAGATGTTGGTGCAAAATTCCAGGACCGTTTATTTGTGCATTTCGCCTTTTAATGTATGAGCTCTATGTTGAAAACAAAAGGCTTTTTTTTTTTTACTCTTAAAATACCTAGAACCATGAAACATTTTGAGGAGATGAAGTAGGAAAGTTATGGGATGGGGACTTGATGGAGGTGAGGAGTGGGGAGTAAACAAGAGCTGAGAGGAGTATGAAGGGAGGGGGAAAAATGCACCCAAATCCACACTATCTTTTTCAGTAATCCTACACCTCCATCCTTTTTCTGCTCTTATTTTGATTTAATCTCATCTTGTAACAACTCCAAACAGGCAGATTAAAGGTTAGAGTGACTATGATTTCTGGATAAGCAAAGAACAAAAATAACTGTTCTTAGGCACAATGGCCTTTGTCAATGCCCAAGAAAGTGGTAGATTACATCCCCCTGATTTTATGTCTCACCCAAACCTTCTAGCTTTGGAGAAATAAAGGAGTTGCATTTATAAAACACCACAAGTCAAGAAGAGTAGTGTTGCTAGTTAGTTTCTTAAAGTGTGAGTCATGGGTTTATTATAAACAACCGCAAACACCCCTTTCTTCAAAAGATTCACTTTAATATTCTACTGTGAGTTTCTTATTTGCTTGGTTGCCATGAAATGATGATCCCAAAGCTATCACAGGGCAATACAAGCTCTCGTTCTATCACAAACACCTGCTTTAGTAGTCAAAAATAAACAGCAAGATTTGGTTACTCTGCATTTTTATTAACAAACTTACATGATTTCCTGCTGGAAACTTTGAAGGGCTGAACTAGTATTTCTGGTCGTCTCAGAGCCAATCTCCTGGGGGAAAAAGAAGGTCAATGCCTATCAATTTTCAGTACAGATCCAAGATTAATATAACACCAAAATATTAAAAGTCCCAAGGGAAAAAAAAAAAAAAACGGGAAGCCAGGGGAAAAAATGAACACAATGCAATCTATTCAAATTAAAAAATAAATCATCTACTTTCAAATTTTTATAAATCACCCTACTCCAAAATCACTCTTCTTTTTTTCCCCCACCTTTCACATCAATACAGTTTCAGATATTAATGTGCTATTTTTCCATTTGCTTCATAACAAAAACTGAATATGACCTGGTCCTGTCATATTATTTTTGGTCATTATTCATACTTAGTTAGACAAAACAGAAATCCAAATCTGAGGGGATAAAGGATTCTAGAGCAAGGCTTTAGTGCTTATTTTATCACAACTATCCTCGAGTGATATTTTGCAGAGAACAAAAGGTCATTTGAAGAGAGACCATTACTGCATGCCAGTAGCTCACCTTTCCTGGAAATGCTTTGAGGGAATCAAACCTGCCCTGGGATTGGCATCACCTGCATGCTTTGCTTGCCACCATGTTGCATCATCTTGGCTCATAATCTGAAGAATATCTCCCTTTTTGAAAGAAAGCCCAGCTTCCTTACATGGAATTGCTTTATCCTCATTAGGGTCATAGTCAAAGAGGGCTTTGATAAACATCTGGAAGAGAGTTTCATTTAAAAGGAGTAAATATAAAAAATAAAGTGGAAGGGCCAACATTCTTCTCTAAGGATTTTTTTTTAAAAAAGATTTTTTTTAAAAAAAGAGAATACGAAAATGAACTTGTGACATAGTGGGTACGTGTTAGACAGGGAAATATTAGCACACACCCCTCGCCACCACCAAAACAAACAAAAAAATATTTTTAAGTAATGATTACCTTGCCTTCTTTGGATGGTGTCTCCTCTTTGATGCTGGGTATAATCTTAAATGTAATTGCCCCCTGAGACTGAGCCTGAAAACAGAAGAAAGACTTATCAGAGAACTTCTACAGGCAAGGAAAAAGAAGGCAAAACAGGTAGAAGATGGACTGACTGAAAAATTTATAAGCCTGGGGTTTCTCCTCTTAGATAAGCCAAACTGAGAAAACTATTTTTGTAGAAATTCCTGCAGTATGAGAAAGCACTCAAGTTTGTCAAGTAAGTTAAAAAACACTAAACACTAAATCCACTTTTACCTCCTGTGCAGTTTCAAAATGCCGACGAATATATTACCATCCATGTTGAGCTACTTCAAAATAGAAACACAGAAACTACAAAGTGCCTTACACAGACAATATTACATGGTGAGGACAGATGATATGCAAGGTTCACATACATTTAAGTATTGGCACATCACGTTTTTAGGGACAAGATAGTTGTATTGTCAGTAACTCAGTTATAAATGTACGATTAACTTATACAGAATATGTATATACATTAGCTGCAATGTTCATCAGAAAAAAATAAGAACATTCACTGCTATTATATTCAAGTTAGTAAAATATAAAATGTAATAGATTAATTAAAAGGTGGAAAGATTAAATACCTATTAATTTAATTAAAGCAAAACAATACATGCAGTGCTTTTCTGACCATCTCAGACCAGAGCAGATCTCCCCTTAATATACTCTCATGTCGGGCAGCCCCAGTGGCGCAGCGGTTTAGCGCCGCCTGCAGCCCGGGGCGTGATCCTGGAGACCCTGGATCAAGTCCCATGTCAGGCTCTCTGTATGATGCCTGCTTCTCCCTCTGCCTGTGTCTCTGCCTCTCTGTCTCTGTGAATAAATAAATAAAATATTTAAAAATATATATATATACTCTCACATCTTTCTGTTTCTTTCTAGTATGTCTCATAACTGTGCTAAGTTATCATTTATACAATTATTTCTTAATATCTGTTATCCTGGCTAAATTCTTTTTTTTTAAGATTTTATTTGTTCATGAGAGACACGGAGAGAGAGAGAGAGGCAGAGACATAGGCAGAGGGAGAAGCAGGCTCCATTCAAGGAGCCCAATGAGGGACTCGATCCCAGGACTTTGGGATCATGCCCTGAGCCAAAGGCAGAAGCTCAACCACTGAGCCACCCAGGCATCCTCCGGCTAAATTCTAAGGCCCATGAAAGCACTAAGTATCTGGCACATATGTGAGAGGAATGAGGGAGGAAAGAAAAGAGAAAGACGAGATTAGGCAGATAAAGGAAGAAGGAAAGAAGGAGAGAGAAGGGAGAATGTAGAGCTATCTCTGAGGCTCACTCTTGTAAACCAGGGCTCTGGTCTGGGGGAAAGGAGGAGGAGGCCCTGATTTGCATTGTTTGCCAATGTCCATGGACCACAGTCAACTTCCATTTACCAGTGTGAAGTCCCTGAAAGCCCAGCTGGGAAAAGCTGCACAGAATCAACTCTTGCAAATATAAGGAGGCAGCTCCAGGAGAGCACAGAGACTCAAGTAAAACAGGGTTTTAATAGTATCAATCTATCTATCTATCTAGTTATCTAGATTCTATCTAAATTCGATCAGAATTTTACAGGACCGATTTCAAACTGGTAATATCACTATTATTACCCATCATAAAACAATTCACCAATCTTATGAAGAATTCATATAATATTGAATTGTACAGGTAGAGAGAAAGCAAGTCTTCTTTATGACCTCTTCCAATTCTACTACTTTGTGTGTGCATCTGTGTTAATGTGTGCAAAGCCCTTAGAACAGTGTCATTAAGGGTCCAACCACTATAAGAATTACTAGTATTAAAAAGTCCTACAGGTCTATCAACCATTATGATCGCCATCACTTGGATGTACAATGGATTAGTCCATCAATGCAACCTTCTTCCTATTCCTAAATATTTTTTACAATCTTGCCTATATAATACATCTGCCAAATTATTTCCTACAGGTCAATTCCCAACAACTGAATTTCTTGATTAAAGGGTAGGCAAATTTAAAATTTTAATGGTTTCAGATAGCCATATCAAAAGGATCTACTAAATTCATCCCAGTACTGGAAGCATATAAGTAGAACTATGTACCTAGAATCTGCTGACTGTAGCTATTATTAAGGTTTTAAATCCTTCCAAAACAATATTTTTTCAGATGGGTTTTTTGTAAATTTTTCTATAAATATTTTTTCTCTTATTAATTTTTATGAACTCTCTCCATGTTAAAACACCTATCACATATTGACAATATTTTTTCTAAGCGTCACATGTCTTTCAAGTCATATATGTCATCTTTTTCTATACACAAAATTTTCAATTCTTGCAAACACATCCATTATTTTTCTATTTGTATTTCACATCAAATTTAAAAAGTCTTCATTTTTTTGATTTTTTAAAAATATTTAATTCTTTGGAATCTGTTTTGGGTGTAGTGTAAAATAGGGACTGACTTTATTTTTTCTACTTGAATCGTCAATTTATCCAATACCATTTATGAAATGACTTCACTGTTTTCCCACGGATTTAAAATGCCACCACCTTAATCATTACTAGATTTTTTTTTTATATACAGGGTCTGTTTAACAGAGACAGCCTTCCTCATTTTTCTCCTTACAAATGACCTGGAGAATTAATACTGTCAAGACCTAAAATAATTTTGTTCTGTTTTAGATTTCACAAGACATCTAAATTAGTTTCACTGTTTTAGATACCTTAGAAAGCACAGCCTACAGTCTGGCCATATCGATGAGAGAAGGGAAAAGAAAAATGCATCACGAACAACAGGGTAGATGCCATCTATTATGTACCTATTTGGGACAAGCCCTGTAATAAAGTCTTCATATACATTAGCCCATTTAATCCTCAAAATACTCCAGTGAGAGATTTACCTCTTCTTGTTTTCATTTAGAAATGAAAACACTAAGGCAACGCAAAGATTAAGGTATTTTCTGAGGACATACAGGAACTAAGAAATGAAACTGGGATTTCAACTCTGGATTGCTAAATCCAAGTCCTATATGTATAACCAAGTCTGAAACGCACTGATTCAATGTCATTTTTTACTACAATTTAAAATGTTTTCAGCTTACCAAAATCTGAATTATTTCCTCAGGCCTTTTATCCTCGACTGGAATCCCATTCACTTCCCTAAGTTCATCACCAACATGAATAAGACCTGAGAAGTAACAAATTTGGTAGTAAATTAGCAGAGTTACCTACAAAAGAACTGCTATTTGCAACAGTGTCCAGACTCAAAGCACTGTTTGGTTCCCTTAATACATTTGAGGAGACCTTTGTGCTTCTCAGGTTTCAGATTCTGTGCCTCTCAACAGCAATGAATCAGGGACTACCATGTTATAATGCCGGCAAAGAAATGACATCAGCATCCTGGTCTTTGTCTAGAAATGTACATGATTTTCACCTAATAAAAGAATTTTTATTTTGTTTCAAAGGCTGCACACTTGCGGTAGTATTTTTCAAAGCAGAACCACTTGAAACAGATCTTAATATAACTTTGGAAGCCCATGTAAACTTAGATTGTAGAGTGAGAATTATTTATTTCAATAGGTTCCTACAATTCAATACAGAGAAGAGTATCTTATTATTCTGAGGTATTACATCAAATGATTGTTATCCTCTTACTTACATGTTGGAAATGTTGCCCATGAAATACAACATGACCCATCCCCGCACCTAGTGTTGAAACCCTTACCACTTCATGTTTTGTTTTTTAAATCCTTACCACTTCTATCTGCAGCTCCTCCTCTCATGATTCTAGCCACAACGATGGCTCCAGTCTGCTCATCTTTTTTAATGGTAGCTCCCTTTTAAGGAAAACAAAAAAAGTACTTGTGAGTAAAGGTGTGCGTTGGATGGTAGGAAAGGGAACAGAAATAAGGATATTTATCTGGAAAAAGTGAGAACAAATACAAAAAATGAAAGGTACGAGGCAGGAGGAATAGACATCATGCCCCTTGTCTTACAAACACCCCTCTCTTGGTATAGATTTTCTATCTGAATCTATCAGACGCATCATCTATGATTTTCAGCACAATTTAAGAATTCTTCAAATCTTTAACCTCTTCAACTCTATGAATAGTATAAATACCTTCTTTCCATGAGAATATCTTGTATTTGAACAGTATTTTGTTTTGCCCCTCAACAGCATTTTCTCATCTCCCTTTGTCTTTATAATACCCCAGGAAGAAGGTAGGCTGTACTGAGATGAAGTGAATACGAAAATCTTACAGAAATTAGAAAACTAAAACTCAGCTCATCTGGCTTTTAATTTAGTCTTCCTTTATTACTCCATTATGGTAAAGGAACTCAGCCATGATGACAAAGAAAGAGGAAAAAAAGACTTCAATTCTGACTTAGTCACAGTCCTTACCTAATGCTAAGATAAACTAATGGAAGAAAGATTTGTTACTCCAAGGTCTTTATGTACTAGGGCTGTATTTAGAACAAAGAGAACTAACGTTTTGGCATGACATTAGGAAACAATTTCAAAAAGAGTACAGAAATTCTTCATTTATGCATGTTCAGAAGCAAATTAATGGAATGTGGCTTTGTAAGAACACCAGGCACAAATGGTTACTTTGAACACCTTTTTATGACTTTACTTCTAAGAAACTGGCACTGGTGTTCCAGGAAAGCCTCTACAATAGCACCACACAGCTAAAAAGACGCACATTAGGTGGTGGCAGAAGTCACCCTCAAAAAGAAAGTGGAATTCTTCTTACATATCAATAAACACATGTATATCATTAAAGAAATAGATATGTAAACAAAACTAGGAATACGTTTGTAATACGTATATTTCACATGACAGCTATCAGATACATATCTAATAATGGTAAAAAAAAATCAAATCATTAAATGATCAGATGATTTTGTGACATTTTTCATCCCCAACTATACATTCATCCAAAGACTAAAATGAGCATCTCTCCACAATCATTAACACCAAATTCATAAAGACCCATCAATTAACGGTAATTTCTGCCTTTAAACAGTTAACTTCTAACCAAGATGACTAGAAATGTAATATTTTTTAATAAAACTAGTATTATTAAATAAACTTTCATTTTCCTAAACAATATCTCAAACCTTCTCATCAAAGTATGCTTCACGGCAGAAGGGTCTGGTGGCCTAATTTAAGATTAATTACCCATTTTTTAGATTGTTCTTTTTCCCACCATTTTCCTTTTGTACCTGAGGTAAAATTGGTATGTGACATTATATGACTTTCGGGTATATACCATTACAATTTGACACCTGTATGCAACCATAAGGTGATTACCACTAGAAGTCTAGTTACCATCCATCCATCACCATATAATGACCCTGTTTCACCTATTTTGTCCCCTACCAACTTTCTGGTAGCCACCAATTAGTTGTTTATTATCTAGGAGTTAGTTTTGTTTGTTCATTTGCTTTATTCTAAGTTTCACATATGAATAAAATTATGTGGTATTTGTCATCCTCCAACTTCTTTCACTTAGTATACTACCTTCAACATCTATCCATGTTGTCACAAATGGCAAGATTCCATTCTTTTTTAATGACAGAGTAATATTCCATTGTATACATATTTACACCACATCTTCTTCACCTATTCCTCTACCAGTGGACATCCACGTCCTTTCCAGGTCTTGACTATAGTATATAGTGCTACAATAAACACAGGGGTGCATGTATCTTTTCAAATCAGTATTTTTATATTCTTCAGATTAAATAGCCAGGAGTGGAAAAGATGGATCATATGGTAGTTCCAGTCTTAAATTTTTAACATTATGGGGAAGTTTCCATAATGTTTTCTGTAGTGGCTGTACCAATTTATATTCCCATAAACAATGTACAAGGATCCCCTTTTCTCCATGTTCTCACCAAGACATATCCTATCTTGTCTTTTTGGTAATACCTATTCTAACTGATGTTAGGTGATGTGTGAAATCAGTTTTGAGTTGCATTTCCCTAATAAATAGCGGTGCTGAATATATTTTCATGTGCCTACTGGCCCATCTGGATGTCTTCTTTGGAAAAAATGTCTATTCAGATACTCTGCTCATTTTTAATTGAGTTACTTTGTGGGGTGTTTTTGAATTGTAGGAGTTCTTTATACATTTTGGACATTAATCCCTTATCGGATACATGATTTGCAAAAATCTCCTATTCAGTAGATAATCTTTTCATTTCAATGATTTCTTTTGCTGTGCAGAAGTTTGATGTAGACCACTTTGTTTATTTTTGTTTCCCTTGCCTTTAGAGTCACACCTACAAAAATATTGCTAAGACACATGTCAAGGAGCTTGTGTCTTCCTGTATTTTCTTCTTCTAGGACTTTTACAGTTTCAGGTCTTAAATTCAAGTCTTTAATGCATTACAAGTTATTGTTTGTATATACTGCAAGACAGTGGTCAAGTTTCATTCTTTTGCATGTGGTTGTCCAGTTTTTCCCAAAACCATTTATTGAAAAGACTCTTTTTTCTCCATGGTATGCCATTGGCTCTTTTGCTGTAAATTAATTGTCCATATATGTGTGGGTTTAATTTTGGGCTCTCAATCCGTTCCATTTATCAGTGTGCCTGTTCTTACACCCATACCAAACTGTTTTGATTGCTATCGCTTTGTAGTATAATTTCAAACCAAGGAGCATGATGCCTCAAACCTTGTTCTTTTTTTTTTTTTTTTCAAGATTACCTTGGCTATATGGGATCTTCTGTGGTTCCGTACAAATTTTAGAATTATTTGCTCTAGTTCCATGAAAACTGCCCTTGGAATTTTGAGAGGCACTGCACTGAATCTGTAGATTGTTTTGGGTAGTATGGACATTTTAACAAAATTAATTCTCCTAATTCATGAGCACGGACTATCCTTCCATTTATTTGTGTCTTCTTCAATTTCTTTGATCAATGTCATAGTTTTCAGTGTATGGATCTTTCACTTTCTTGGTTAAATTTATTCCTAGCCATTTTATTCTTTTAAATGAGATCGTTTTCTTATTTCCTCTTTCTGATAATTCATTATTCATGTGTAGAAATGCCATAGATTTATGTTATGTTGATTTTGTATCCTCCTACTTTACTGAATCCATTTATCAGTTCTAACAGTTTTGGTGTAATCTTTAGGATTGTCTATATATAATATGGTACCAACTGCAAGGAGTGACAATTTTAGTTCTTCCGTCCTTGAATGCCTTCTATTACTTTTTCTTGCTTCATTGCTATGGCTAAGACATCTAATACTGTGTTGAATTAACAGTGGCAAGATGTGTAATCCTCTTCTTGTTTCTGATCTTAGAGGAAAAACTGTCAGGTTTTTACCATTGGGTATATTAGGTGTGGGTCTGTCATATATGTCTTTTATCTTTACTCACCTTGCTGAGTTTGGATCATATAAATGCATGTTGAATCTTGTCAAATGATTTTTCTGCATCTATTAAGATCATATGGTTTTTATCCTTAATTTTGTTAATGTGCTATGACATGTTGATTAATCTATGGGCACTAAACCACCACTTGGATCTCTGGACTAAAACCCACTTGATCATGGCTTATGATCCATTTAATGTATTATTGAATTCAGTTTGTTAGTATTTTGTTGAGAATTTTTTCATCAGTGTCGTCAATGATATTGGCCTGTAACTTTCTGTGTATATGTGGTATTCTTGTCTGGTTTTGGTATCAGGATAATGTTTCAAAAATAATAAAGTGCTCCCTCCCCTTTAACTTTCTCTAACAGTTTTTAAACAGTATGCATTAAATCTTTAAATGCTTGATAAAATTCATTTGTGAAGCCCCTTAGACTTTTGTTGGGAAATTCTAATTATTATTCAATATCCTTGCTAGTAATTAGTCTACTTAGATTTTTTTTTTCTTTATGACTTGGTCTTGGAAAATTGTATGTTTCTAGGAATTCATCCATTTCCTCTAGATTGTCCCATTGGTTGGTGTATAATTGTTCATAGTCTCATGATTCTTTGTATTTCTGTGGTGTCAGTTGTAACTTCTCTTTCATTTCTGATTTTACTTGAATCCTCTTTTTCTTGATGAGTCTAGCTAAAGGTTTGTCAGATGCTTTATCTCTTCAGAGAAATAGCTCTTAGTTTCATTGACCTTTTCCATTGTTTTGTCTCTTTCCTTTATATCTGCTCTGGTCTTTATTATTTCTTTCCATCTACTAACTTTGGGCTTCCTTTTTGTGTCAAATTAGATTATTTTTACTTGAGGGAGGCCTGTAATGCTATGAATTTCCCTTTTAGAATCACGTTTGCTGATTTCAAAATTTTTGGTTTGTGGCGTTCCTATTTTCATTTCTATCCCCAGGTACTTTTTAATTCCTTCTTTGATTTCTTCAATGACCCACTGATTGTTCAGTAGCATGTTGTTTGATCTCCATATTTGGGAGGGTTTCCCAATTTTCTTCTTGTATTTGATTTCTGGTTTTATACCATTGTGGGTGGAGAAGATGCTTGATATTTCATCTTCTTGAATTTATTGAGACTAGTTTTGTGGCCCAACATTGTCTATCATGGAGAATGTTCCATGAGCACTTGAGAAGAATGTGTATTCTGTTCTTTTTGGATGGAATATTCTGCACATATCTATTAAGTCTAACTGGTAAATGTACTGTTCAAAGCCACTATTTGCTCATGGACTTTCTGTTTGGATGATGCATCCACTGATGGAGTGTTAAAGTCCCCAACTATTATATTTCTGTCAATTTCTCCCTTTAGGTCAATAACATTTGCTTTATATATCTTGGGTCTCTATATTTGGTGCACATATATTTATAAAGGGTATGTCTTCTAGTTAGATTAACCCTTTTCATTACATAATGCCTTTTTTGTTTATTACTATAGTTTTGTTTTAAAGTCTACTTTGTCTGCTATTAAGTATAGCTGCTAGAGCTTTTTGTTTCCATTTGCAAAGAATATATTTCTCCATTCTTTCACTTTCAGTTTAGGTATGTCTTTACTTCAGAAGTGAGTTTCTTACAGGGAGCATATAGACATGTCTTCTCTTTTTTATGCATTCAACCTCTCTGTCTTTTGACTGAAATATGGAGTTCATTTAAAGTAGCTATTGATAGATACATACTTACTGCCATTTTGTTAATTGTTTTCTGGCTGTTTTCATAGTTCCTGTCTATTCTTCTTTTCCCTCTCTTCACTTCTGGTTCAATGCCTTCCTTTTATATTGTTTAGATTCCTTTCTTCATTTTCTTTTGTGTATTTTGTATAAATTTGCATTATGGTTATTATGGTCACTTATAATTTCCTATTGTAGGTCTGTTTGAGTTGATAGCATCTTAAGCTGCACATAGTCCAAAACTTTACATTTTTCCTTTCTGCCTTTCACGTTTTATATTTATGTCACACTTTACATCTTTTTATTTTGTGCTTCCATTAACTGATTTTAGTTAATTTTACTATTTTTGTATTTTGACCTTCACACTTGCCATATTAGCAACTGATCCACTACCTTTACCATATACTGACCTTTTCCAGCGACATTTTTACTTCCATATACTTTCGTAGTATTTAGTGCCATTTCTTTTTCAGTTTAGAAAAGTCCTTTTAACATTCCTTACAGAGCCAGCTTAATTATGATGAACCACTTCTGCTTTTGCTTAAATCTGTAAAACTTTTAACGTCTCCTTCAAATCTGAATACTAAACTTAGTGATAGAGACTTCTAGGGTAGAAGTTTTCGCCTTTCAGCACTTTGAATATGTCATGCCACTCTTCTCTAGCCTGCAAAGTTTCTACTGAAAAATCTGCTGATAGCCTTATGGGGTTTCCCTGGATATAGTAAGTTGTTCTTCTCTTCCAACTTTTAAGATTCTCTCTTTTACCATTTTAATTATAATGTGTCCTCCTATGGATCACTTTGGGTTCTTATCTGAACTATCTGGCCTTTATAGACCTGTAGGTCTATTTTCTTGTCTTAATTTAGAAAAGTTTTCAGCTATTATTTCTTCAAACAAGTTTTCTGGCCCTGTCTATCTTGTATTTGGACCCCTATAAGAGAATATTATTCCACTTGATGTTGATCCAAAGCTTCCTTAAATTATTTTCAATTTTTTTTCATTCTTTTTTCTTTTTGCTGCTTTGGGAGACTTCTACTGCTTTTTCTTCCAGCTTGCTGATCTGATCTTTGGCTTCATCCTGTTGAGCTGCTCTAGTGTATTTTCCAGTTCAATTACTGTGTTGTTCAGTTTGGTACCTTGTGTTTGAAATTTTGTTGTATTTCTCTTTGTTGAGGATCCCATTGTGTTGATCCAATCTTCTTCTGAGTTCAGTGAGCATCCTTATGACATTACCTTGAATTCTTTTTTTTTTTTTTTTACCTTGAATTCTTTATCAGATACACTGCTTATCTCCATTTCATCAATGTCATTTTCTAATGATTTCTCCTGTTTTGTTTGGAACATTTTCCTCTATCTTCTCATTTTGCTTGATTCTCTGTGTTTGTTTCATGTTTGCTTGATTTCTCTATGTATTAGGTAAATCAATCACATCTCCAAATATTGAAGGAGTGACCTTTCAAAGGAGATGTCATATGACCTAGGAACTTAATCCTCTCTGGCCAGAGCTAGGTACTCAAGAAGCATCCTCTGTATAGGATGCATTAACCTGTTTGCTATTGGCAGAGCTATGTCTGCAATGCAGTGTGTATAGGGCTAGTGCCCAGCCTGGCTGTAACACACCTCTGTACTGAGCACTACAAGGCTGCACTGTGGCAAAGGGGTGGGCAGGGCTGTTGGGATGCACAGTTACAGTGTGGGGGTTGGCAGGACTCTCAGCTGGGGACATCCACATGTCTAGCAGATTACAGGAACAGTACCCAAATGATTCCTACTCCCTCACCAACTTTAACAAAGTAAATAAGGTCACAAATATGGATCTGCCAATGTCTCCATCCCTGAGGAAAGTTCTAAAAGTTTCCTGCCTCTCTGGTAAGCACCAGAGATTTGTAAGTGGGTCTCTTTCACATATGGTCTAGGTGCTTTTAAATTGGGAGTTTTTGTGCTAGGTTTCTGGGTGAGTGAGTCTGTACATGAGCTTAGGAGCAAGTTCTTCATTTCTTAGAGTTCTATGTTTTTCCTGAATATAATCTCCAGTTTGTTGTGTTTACTGCAGGTCCTGTTGACTTATTCTGTGATTCAGAGAAGTTGACAAATGTTTATTGAGAACCTACTCTACCACATTCTGTTCTAAGAGCTTGTAATACATTGGTGAAACCAACTAAGCATCTCTGGCTGCTCATGGAGCTGACATCTAACAAGGGAGAAGGACAAAAAACAAAGATGAAATAATAGATATACATAGGTTAGACGGTGTTATACTATATGTTGGCAAATTGAATTTAAATAAATGATTTAAAAAATAAAAAAATGATAATAAACAACATAATATTTAATTTAATTTTTTTTAAAAAAAGAAGAAGGTGGTGGTAAACACTATGGTTATGAGAGAGGGCAGGGGGAGAAAGATCAAGAGTGCCAGAGCAGGTAAAAGAAAGATAATGTCAAGATGCAGGCCTCAATGAGAAGATGACATTTGAGTAAAGAAATATTAAAAAGGACACGAAGGAGGGGATGGCTGGGTGGCTCAGTTGATTAAATGTCTGACTCTTGATTTGGGCTCAGGTCATGATCTCAGGGTTGTGAGATGGAGCCCTATGGGGATCCTTGCTCCATGTGGAGTCTACTTGAGAGTTTCTTGCTCCCTCTTTCTCTCTCTCTGCTCCTCCCACTTCCCTCTCTCTTTAAAAAAAAAAAGGGTGGGGGAGATGAAGGAGAAATAGCACATAGGTGCTCAGATGAGGTTATGAATGGAATGATCAAGGAAGAGAAAAAAAGCTATTGTGGCTGAAGTGAAGTAAAAGGAGAGAAGTAGGAGGTGAGGTCAGATGGTTAACAGAGAGCCAGATCATGTAGGTCATTGTGAGAGCTCTGGACTTTATTCTGAAAGAAACAAGGAGAAGCTGAACAGCAGAAATGCTACACTCTAACAGGTTTACTCCACCTACTATGTTAAGGGTGAAGGAATGTAAGAGCCAAAGGAGGAAACAGGCTGGAGGTTGTTAAAATACTCCAGGGTACCGATGAAGGAAGCTTGGATCTGACTGGCAGAAGGAGAAATGATGAATAGTCCAGCTATATTATTGGTAGAGCCTAAAGGATCTCCCAGTAGACTGGAAATGGGACATGAAAGAAGAAAGGTATCAAAGACTGATTCTGACTTTTGGCTGAGCAATTAGGAAGATGGGATTGTAATCAACTAAGAGGAGGTATCCTAGAAGGCATATGGATTCGAGGACAAACATCAGTTTACTTTTGGACATGTGAAGACAGAGATGTCCACTGGACATTTAAATGGAGATATCAAGTACACAGATGGACATACACATTTAAAGTTCAGAAAAAAAGTTCTGGAGGAAAAATAGACCTGGGAATTACTGACACACAGAAGATTTTTAAAGCCATGGGCTGGATGAAATCATTTCTAGAATGTATAGATAAAGAAGAGCACTCCAGCACTGAAGGGTTACTCTGTTATACATAGAAACCTTGAAACAGAAGTGCTTGCTAGCTGCTGACTCTACCTATCCCTGGAGGGTGAGATATGTATCCTGAGAAATAATCTCTCACTTTCTACATTATACTAGCACTTGACTCAATTTTCGATTCCTTCATTCTTGAGGATTATTATGTCCATATTCCTTTCCATGCCCCTATTATCACAGTTCTTTGAGGTATTTCTAGTGGAAGATCCTTGCATGAAAATAAGATCAAAACTCAATAAAATAGAGTGCATTACATGCCATATCATACAAAAGTCTATAGTCCTATGATACACATGGCAAAGGCAAAACGAATAAAACTAAAAATAAATTTTTTTTTTTTCATGGACCAATCTGAGATATTTATTTAAGCCATCTCCTGCCATAAGCAAAAGGATGGAGGATCAGTATACTGGTCATCAAAGTAAGGAAGGTGAGCTTAAGGTCCCATATACTTTTCTGGTCCGTGTGCAGTCATGGTCCAAACCAGTCCTGTGGTCTCCACTGGGTGGTGGTCCAGGTTCTGTTTATTCATCTTCATAGCTGGTTGGAAGTGGATTCACGTGAGAGTTATGGAATAGAGTATGATTACCATCCCCCCAGGGAAAGGGCTTGGACCTGATGCGGAGATGGGGGTAGATGATGAACTCAGGTCTCTCGTGCTCTCCGTGATGCGACTTCAGGAAGACATTCAGCATGCTCACTCCCACGCCAGGGAGCGCTACGAAGTAGGTGAGGGCCTTCCACATGCGAGCTGAGCCCTCCTCGCTGTGGGCGCCGCTCAACATGGACCGCCCCAGCTGTGCCCCGGATCGGCACAAAATTCTGTAACTGTCCTGCAGCCTCCTGTGTCTTACTGTGTGTCAGTAATTCCCAGGTCTATTTTTCCTCCAGAACTTTTTTTCTGAACTTTAAATGTGTATGTCCATCTGTGTACTTTTAAATATTTATATGTTTTCTTATTTAGTTATTTTACATTTATTTTATGTGACTTTTGAAAGGGGGGGGGGGACACAAGCAGTGGGAGAAGCAGAGGGACTACTCCATGCTCTGCAAGTAGCTCAATGGGGGCTCTATCTCATGACCCTGAGATCATGACCTGAGCCAAAATCAAGAATGAGATGGTCAAGTGACTGAGTCACCTAGGCACCCTGCTATTCTGTATGATTTTGACAAAACAGAGAGTATAGAGAATTTCAGGTTAGATTGAAAAGTTAAAATTCTGGTTAAATTTGTCTTGGTACTACTGCAAAATGGTTTATAAAGAAGGATTGCAGAGACCAGGCTATCCTGTAGGCTGTCCTACACAAAAACTGCATTGCTTACAATAATGCCAATATTCTAAGACCTCCTCCTTAAACTGGTAGCACAGGTGATTTCAGTTGAATCTTTGAAATCAAAGTGGTTTCAAGTATTGTCTACCAAACAATTGCATCAAGTATATTGGAGACATTTTTAAAAATATAGTTTCCCAGGCCCCACCTCCACCTGAAACTTACTGATGCAGAATTTCTGGGGGACAGAGACTATGAAGTCTGCATTTTAAGTAAGCACCTCTGGTAATTCTCAGAATACCATAGTTTGAGCACCACAGTTCTAAAAGAAACAAGAGGGTATCCCTGGGTGGCTCAGCAGTTTAGCGCCTGCCTTCGGCCCCGGGCATGATCCTGGAGTCCTGGCAGTCCACGTCAGGTTCCTTGCATGGAGCCTGCTTCTCCCTCTTCCTGCGTTTCTGCCTCTCTGTCTCTTGTGAATAAATAAAATCTTAAAAAAAAAAAAAAAAAAATGAAAAAAATAAAAGAAACAAGAAGGACAACCCATGCCAGAAACTGAAAATCGGGATCATAATCTACTCACTCACTAATAGAATGTCATTTTCTTAAGATTGCCAAAAAACTATTTATTATTATTTCTGGATAATTAGATACAGATAGAGATTATTCCAAATTCATAGGGAAGGATGACAGCTCTGCTCTGTGCATCCTAACCAGTGTTTTTCCCTCCTTCTCTCAATTCATTCATCCATCCCTCTCCTCAAACAGCCTCTCACCTTCCCACTCAAATACCTACATGATCTGTGTTCACTGCCTCTTTTCCCTAGAAATGGTCCTCTCCTTCAACAACTGTCATCTAGAGCTCCCACCTTGTCATTCTATGTAACATTTACTTAATGCCTGCATATGGCCTAAAAACTGGCAAAGCATTTCAAACACATAATGCTAGCTGATATTCAAAACACTCTTGAAGAAGCATATCTCCTGATTATCTAATAAGGAACCTCAGGCTTATTTCACTGATATTTCACCTCAGTCCAAAAACTAAAATTACATTTTTAAGAGATTTATTTATTTGAGAGTGTGCATGTAAGAGTGGCAGGGGGTGGGGGGCAGAGGGAGAGAAAGTGAATCCTCCAGCTGACTCCTTGCTGAGCATGGAGCCTGCCAAGGAGCTCACCCCAGGACCTAAGACCATGACCTGAGCTGAAATCAATGCTTAACAATGAGCCACCTAGGTACCTCCAAAATTACATTCTTACATAACATTGATAAACTAACACCTTGATTGCTAAATCTTGTGGCATTCCCTCTTGAATCCTTTGCCAAAAATTTACTGACCATCCAATCACTAGAATTTTATTTCAGGGATCCCTGGGTGGCGCAGTGGTTTGGCGCCTGCCTTTGGCCCAGGGCGCGATCCTGGAGACCCGGGATCGAATCCCACATCAGGCTCCCGGTGCATGGAGCCTGCTTCTCCCTCTGCCTATGTCTCTGCCTCTCTCTCTCTCTGTGACTATCATAAATGAATAAAAAAAAAAAATTAAAAAAAAAAAAAAGAATTTTATTTCAGCTTGGCTTCCCTCATCTTAACTATTTGATTCTTACAACCTGGATTCATTCTCCTAAGAATGCCTCAGACTCAACCTTCTCTCAGTTTCTGCTTCTCCTCCTACCCCCTGCTCTTTTGGTGGTTGTGGTTTTTCCAGTAACCTCTCCAAAATGACAAATGACATTTGACAAATGTAAAATGACAAGTTTGCTGAAAATGACTATTTTCTACAGTTCATTTTTTAAACTTTTACTTTTAAATAATGGAGAAACAAAATTGTTTAAATTCATGTAAAAATAGCAAAAAAACAAAGATTATGAATAAAAATGAAATGGAATTAAAAATTTTAAATACCCCACACTTGAAATAAAAATGCTATTAAGTGCAAAATGCTATTTGGCATTATGAAGTTGCCAAATTATACCTTGGTATATGAATTAAGAAACTGATAAAAAAAAAAAAGAAACTGAACAATTGAACAATCCAAGAAATGCTTAAAATAGCACCTGAATACACAAATAATACATATTGGGAGAACATCCTCATGCTTAAGACAAATAATTAATTTTTAAATTTTATTTATTTAGAGTAGGGGGAGGGGCAGAGGGCAAGAGAGAATCTTCAGGAGGCTCCATACTTAGCATGGAGCCCAGGGCACAACCCTAAGATCATGAATTGAGCCAAAATCAAATCAGATGCTCAACCAACTGAACCACTTAGGTTCCCTGAGCGATAATTATTTTTAAACAACTTAAGAATTCAACCAAGTTTAAAATTTATTTGGTTCTATTTCCTAAATTCCTAGCCTCTTCCTAGTACCTGCATAGCCCCGCAGGCTCTACAGAACCATAGGGGCACTTGAAAGTTTTCTTCCCATGCATTTCCTTCTATTCTTGCTAACTGGATAGTTAGCACTTCTCACCACCTACATAACAACATCCTGGGGTATTTGTTCTCCCCCTCTTGCACTGTTTATCTGAAGATTTGCCTGCTCTGACTGAATCTAACATATGCAACTCTCACTCTTATCCTACTTCAGACTCTTGTTTTAAATACACTATGTTATATAAACTTTAAGAAAAGAGGGGTATTTGGGTGTCTCAGTTGGTTAAGCATCTGTCTTCAGCTCAGGTCATGATCCCAGGGTCCTGGGATTGAGACCCAAGTGACTCCCTGTTCAGCGGGAGTCTGTTTCTCCTGCTGCCCCTTCCCCCAAACTTGAGTGTGCTCTGTATCTCAAATAAATATGTAAATAGAATCAACAAACAGGAGAGAAAGAAAAGAGAGCTAACAAAGGATGATGATGTCAACCTTAGGTCTAATTATTTCAGGTGTTACATGCTTACTAGTGAGAGCATGTGATCTATTCAAGAACAAAATATGATAACACAACTTCAGGTTATTTTTGTATACTTCATTCAATTGCTTTTCAAATTGAAACTAATTTATAGAGGGCCAGTTAAAACTTTTTTTCTTTTTTTTTTCTTTTTTTTTTAAATTTTTTTTATTTATTTATGATAGTCACAGAGAGAGAGAGAGAGAGGCAGAGACACAGGCGGAGGGAGAAGCAGGCTCCATGCCCCGTGAGCCCGACGTGGGATTCGATCCCGGGTCTCCAGGATCACGCCCTGGGTCAAAGGCAGGCGCCAAACCGCTGCGCCACCCAGGGATCCCCAGTTAAAACTTTTGAAAACTGTCAATGCAGTGCATACCTAATTTCTTTGACAAATATTTGGAAGATCGGATTTGCTCAGGACAGGCTCGGGACTTAAATGTCGCTGATGGCAGCTTCAACATTAGCTCACCAAACCAACACACCAAAAACTGCTGCCCCTGGGAAAACTGATCAAAGAAATTACTACTGATGAATGACTGAACTCCTCAAGGTGGTCAGCCTTCTGATTACCTAAGAGCCTGAATTTGTCAAAAACAAAACTAAAAAATTATTTCTTATTGTGGGATGTGCAGAAGCCATCAAGCATTAGTTACTTTATGGCAATAGGCTCTGAGATAGATCTTTCCACATCTGAACTATATATACCATCTATCCCTAAGTACGTCACCTCCACAACAAAGACCAAGAGATATTTAGGTTACCAGTACAGATTTCTAACCACAGATGAAAAGCACAAATTTATCATCTACATGAAACAATCTTAGCCAGGAACACAGGGAGCAGTTCCCTTATCTCAAACGCAGATTTACTGGTGTCTTTTTCTAGGTAAGAGTATTCAATGCATTTATCAAGGTACCAAAGTTGCCCTTACACAAACAAAACATGAAAATTACCTAAAAGGTACAAGTTATAAAGACACAATATGGTATAGAAGAAAAAACTAGTATTTGAAGGTAAAAAGCCAAGTTTGGACCTCAGTTTTACCACTCATTAGCTGTGATACCTAGGGAAGTTGCTTCTTTGTCTATCAGTGCCCTAGTCTATCACAGTGGAAAAAATATGTGTACTATGAGGATTAAATATACTGTATGCAAAGTACTTCACCAAGTGCCCAGCATGTATTGCATTATCTACTGCTTTTGCTTTAAGAACAGAAAAGTAACTTAATTAGGAAAAAATGAGCTACAACACATTTAAAATCAACTGCTACACAAAGAAATGTATTTTTCTTCTAAATATAGTTTCATCAAAATATGGATACACACTACACTCGTATCCTATGGCTGTGCAAATGTGCCACACAAATTTAGTGACTTAAAACAACACAAATGTATTATCTTACAGCTTCTGGAGGGAGGAGGGCCAAAATGAGTGTTCTCGGGCTAACATCAAAGTGTCAAGGGGTTGTGCTCCTTCTGGACAATCTAGGGAAGAATGTGATCTGCACTTTTTCCAGTGTCTAGAAATTTCGGGAATTCCTGGGCTCATGGCAACATCACTCCAACCTTTGCTTTAATTATCACATCTCCTTTTGCAACTCTGACTTCCTGCCTCCCCTTTCCACTTCAGTAAAACCCTTGCGATGACACTAGGCTGACCAGATAACTCAGATAATCTTCCCAACTCAAGATTTTTACTGAATCACAAATCCCTTTGCTATTGAAAGTAATATTTCACAGGTTCTGAAGATCAGGACTTGATGTCACTGGGCACTGCAGGGGACATCATTCTGCCCACCATAAACCCTTCAACATAATCTGACATTGTATAAATTCTGGTGCTAAAATAAATGGGTACATATACACTTTGAAATAGCAGACATCTGATTAATCTCTCCTCATTACTTTAAAATAAATCAGCTTCCTAGACAAGCCATAGGCAATTATTTTTAGTTGCACCATTTGATCTTAAATCAGCTGTGACTGGCACATGCCATGCTGTCTTTTATAAATGTCAACATCACATTGTATAAATTGTTGCTATTTATAACCAAGAGAATGTCTGTCATTTTATTTGGCTTTTTTTCTTTTTTCTAAATAATCTTTCTTAGACATGAATGCTCTATTTAAAGTTTGACAACACACACACACACAAATAAAAATTTAAAAAATAAAGTTTGACAACACAGGAAAAGTATGTTTCAAAGAGAGGAATAAACGGTATGTTCCCATCAGATATGGCTTTGTCATGATATCTACTCATACCTAAGCACAAAATGTTGACCCAAACTCACCAGTGGTTCTCTATTTTTGACCAGACGAATGATTTTAACTGAGTCTTCCTCATCATCAATATCATCTGGCATTGGAGGTAATACAGGATCATAATTCTTCTGAGCCACAGTATCATGTACAGAAAGCAAAGCCTTTCAAAATCAAAATTTGGAAAAAAAATTAATCAAATGTAAAATTCCAAGCATATCCAACTATAAAGAAAATCAAATTGGTGTTACAATTTTGACATAGCAAGGCAACTACTTGAAAATGAAGAGCTTAGAAATAGAAGTATAAAAAAGAGCACAAGGCAGCTCTACTTCCCTGCCACACCACCCCATCCCCAAAGCCACTAATGTAGGACAAAAATCAGCATAAAAGTCTTCTCACCTGCATATTCTCTGGTTTATCCTTTTAAGGGTGGCAACTAGGGATGGGGTGGGGGCGGTTATTACTTTTTCTAGGAGGGAGAAAGTGAAGCTATAGGTACATTGTTCGATGAGCCAGTAGAAGTCTAAGAGAACTGTATTTTTCCCTCCCTACTGTTAGCAGAACACACACACACACACACACACACACACAACGAAACGGTGAGCAATATGACTTTCATTTTTTCCTTGATTTTCTCACAATTTCACTTTTTGTGTAATAAGCTAACATGTATATAAAAGAATAAAAGTTTTTCTAGTCATGAATGTCATTGTGGTAAAACTCCACAAACACTGTGATATTGTCATTATAGACCAATGACCAAAAAAACACTCAAACCCTGACATGTCACAACTATTTTAGGAGAGTGCATTTTAGACTTTTAACTACCATGTTGCCTAATCACTACCACCACAGTCCGTAAATTAGTTTAGCCAGAAGCCTAGAAATCATCTTTGAAACCAATCTCTCTGCCACCTTACACTCCCCAACGTGGGTTGTAAGTATATTTAACATTTCTGTATATAAGACAAACAATTTTTCCAAGTGATTGTCCCATTTTTTACCTTTGAGTTATCTCAGGCTGCCCCTTGGGTCCTTACCCAAGGCATATGCATATTAAAAAAAAACTACCAAAAAGGATTAGAGCAGTGGTTATTAGCTGAGAACAATTTTACTGCCCAATAGCCACTTGGCAATGTCTGGAGACAGTTTGGGTAGTCACAGTGTGGAGGATGCTACTGCCATCTAGTGTGTAGAAGCCAAGGATGCTCCTAAACATCTGACAGCATACAGGGCAGTTCCCTGCCCTCCCCATCCCTTCAAACATTTTCCAGCTCCAAAATATCAATAGTCCCAAGTTTCAGAAACTCTGCATTACAGGGAATAATCCCCAAAGATCACACAGGGCAGGAGTGGCTCCTGGTTCCATCAGTCAGAGGGGAAGGCTTGGCATTCACAGGGCATTGAGGACACTTAACAGAGGGATATTGTCTTTATACTGGGAAACACTTAGTCCCAGATTAAACACTGCTAAGATCTCAGCTAACAAAGCTTAAAAGCAAGCCTCTGATGGATCAACATGTTTCCAAGTAATTTAATTATAATAGGGGAAAAAAACCCTAAAGAATATTACCTATAAAAATAAAAAATATCCAGCATCAAACAAAGTAAAACTCATGATGACTGAGAATCAATTACTGACAGGAGTTACTAGACAAAGGAAGACTTAAGAAAATACTGCTCATGAAGAAGACCATAACACCACAGAACTAAACCCTGAAAATTACACAGATGACAGAATTATATAGAACCAAATCCTGAAATTACAGATAGACTGTAGACAAGGATATAATAACTATTATATAATTGTATCCTAAATGTTTAAAAAGCTAGAGGAAAAAATGAAAATCAGACGGGCAATATATAAGAAAGATTTAAATAAAACTTTGAGATAAAAGATACAATGTATGAATTTTTTTCAAAGAGCACTGAGATTAACACATCATTAAAGCAACTTATAAACTAACAAGAAACACAAAGATAGAGTAAAAAATTATGAATGGAACATTATTGAGCTATGAGACAACTTATATACACCTAATTGGCATCTCCAAAGAAAGGAGAGGTGCTAAAAATTATTTGAAGAAATATGGCAAAAAATATTCCAAATTTGATTTGGGGGGGGGGGGGAAGCCCCTAGGTCCAAGAAGTTCAAAATATCCAAGCACAAAAAAAAAAAGTAAAATAAAATAAAAAGAAACCACCAAATTGCTTAAAACCAGTGAGAAAGTTAAAATTGGCCAAAGGAAAAAAGATAAAAATGACAACATAATCAGAAACAATGTGAGCTACAAGGTAATAGCAACATCTTTTAAATACTCAAAGAAAACCAGCAACCTAAAGTTCTATACCCAGCAAAAATATCTTTACGTAATGTGAGTATACTGAAGACTTTTTAAAAGACATACAAAAGCTGAAGGAATTCATCACCAGAACACTTGCATTACAAAATACGGTATATGAAGTCTTTCAGACAGAAAGATAGGAATGAGAGTGGACAGGAATATGGATCTATAAAGAGTTGAATGAAAAACATCAGAAATGTCCCCTATCTGGGTATCTATGAAAACTATCTTGCATATAGCTATGACTAACAGAGATGGCTAATAAACATCTTTTAAAATAAAATGATTATTACAGTTGATAGACAATATTAACACCAGCTATGGATTTTCCCTCATTAGCTTTGTATTCACCTCCATGTCTGCTTTCCAAAACACCTTTTAAGATTTATAGATATCAAGTTCCTAATTCTTTATAGTTTTGCTTTACAAATATTTTTGCTTAGCAACATTTTCATTTTGGACAACTAAAAGTAACTTTGTATTCTATTTGCCTGCTTTAACTGTGGTGACACTATTCTTCAGTATATACATTGTCTTTTTGTAAAAAAAAAGGCAACACCTAAATAAGAAAATTGTATTTCCATATGCCATAACCCCACTAATCACAACTGATGGGTTTAACGGTTGCTCAGAAAACTATGCAGGAAATTGAACACTAGGCCTTGTAACTCCTCAGGCACACAAGCTTTCTCTGCTTTGGACCCCCTGGGGTCAATTCTATGTTCTAAGTTTCTGTCAGGTTCACAGAGTTAAGTGTCTAACTCAAAAGAATGAGTAACACTGATTTATTCCTCCAGAAGGAAGCTTCACTTTTCCCTTTTGCATGCTTTAATGAAGTCTCATCCATTCTACATGTTCAGGTGATGAGCAACTTCTGGTAAGTGCATGTTTTGGAAAGCTGAAAAATTGCAACAAATCCTTTTATTTTATTGCCTTTTTAAAACCTATTGATTTTTCCCTGACTTCCTGAATTATAATACCATATTCTAGAGATGATGTCATTTTGTTGTTTTATCAAAAACAAGCCACTGAATGATGACTCCTATAGGTTGATTTGCCTTTACTGTAGCCACATGATGCCATGGAGTGGTCATTATTTTTAATGTCTCTATTTGCTTCCCCTAGAAACAAAATATCTGTAAAGATCCACATCCTTTCATCAGTGCCCTCAAAGGCTATCAACACTATGGCTCTTCTCCATTCGATCACTGCAGGAAGCTCCCATACCTTATCACATCCACTAAGGCCTTCTGTTACAGCCCCACTTCCTTTTTCTCAGCATCTGTTGTCTCTTTGATGCTTCATTACTTTTCTTGGACTTTAAGATTTGGACAGTAAGACTGGATTTTATAAACATTATTGAATAATAAAAGTAATTATTATTGATTGTATATGGCAACCGACCAATCAATTAACAGATATCTTTAAAAATATTTATTTACTTATTTGAGAGTGAATGGGCAAGTGAGCATGGAGGGAGGGGCAGAGGGAATCTCAAGCAGACTCCCTACTGAGCCCAGAGCCAGAAGCAGGGCTCAATCTCACAACCCGGAGATCATGACCTGAGCTGAAACCAAGAGCTGACTGCTTAACGACTGAGCCACCCAGATGCCCCTCAACTTAGAGATTTTAAGAGTGGGGTGTAATCTTTAACTCTTTGATAGCCCTCAGGTGACACAAGTGTTACAAAATTTCAAGTTATTTCCTAACTGTTGGGAATCAAGAGTGACAAACTGTGGATGCCTAGGTGGCTCAGCAGTTAAGAATCTGCCTTCAGCTCAGGGCATGATTCTGGAATCCTGGGATTGAGTCCCACATCGGGCTCCTGCATGGAGTCTGTTTCTCCCTCTGCCTATGCCTCTGCCTCTCTCTTTCTGTGTCTCTCATGAATAAATAAAGAAATATTTAAAAAACAAAAAAGAGTGACAAACTGTGCAGGGAGAATGTTGACATATATTCCAGTAGTGATCAATTAGCAAAACTTAGAAAGAATATTAAACAGGGCTTGCAAGGGCATAGGGTTTGGAAAGGACCTTCTCATGCACATCTGTGGGCACTGTACACTGAGAAGATGTCTAGATTATTGCAAAGGACAAGTTGGCAATCACTATCAAAATTTTAGATGTATAGTATTTTAACTCACAATTTACTGACCAATAAAATTCTGAAATATACGAGAGATGTCCATTATAGTACTATTTAAATAGCAATAAAAAAAAGGCAGAGATGCCCACCTCAAAGAGATTAGTTATTTTGCTTCAAAGAGAAGTCCACAAAATACCAAAATGTTAAAAGTCCACAAAACAAGAAGTATTGCATTCTAATTATAATGGAAAAAATGTAGGGGTGCCTGGGTGACTAAGTTGGTTAAGTGTCTGAATCTTGATTTCAGCTCAGGTCATAATCTCAGAGTTGTGAGATTGAGACCTGAGTCGGGCTCCATGCTTAGCAGGGAGTCTGCGTGAGATTCTCTCTCCCCCTATCCTTCTGTCCCTCCCACCAAATAAATAAATAAATCTTAAAAAAAAAAGAAAAATGTGTAGGTAATATTTCTGTATGCAAAAAGGAAAAGTAATGCAGCAAATGAACAGTAATTATCCCTAAAAGGTATATGGACACATGCTTCACAGAACAGAAAGTGATTAAACATATGAAATGGTGCTCATCTTCACAAAACATAACAGTGAAGAAAGGAACTTCTACTTTCTCCATGGTTTTAATTAAAAATACAATTATGCATTATCAAAATATTTTCCTAATTACTTTTAAAACTTTTTATCAAGTCCCTTTGTAAAAAATAAAATGAAAGACTAATTGTCACAACCTTATGAAAGACGAATGTAAACCGTTTATTTAAGTAAATTATTCCTTCTAACCACACTCACCTTTTTTTTTTTTTTTAACTTTTCCTGTGTGTCTATCTGTCCATCTGTTCCTGAAGTTGGGAATGTTTCTTCTCTATCTCATGATTGTGCTTCAATTTTTATACTCAAACCTTTTACTTGGAATTCACTGTGTACTACATACAATATGCAATATTATATATATTATTTTCTCCCAATAATTAACCACTTGGGCCAATACCATGTATTGAAGCTGCATCCAGTTCTACCCATCCATACTTCCATCCATCCCTCACATCCTTCATGGAGGCCATAATCATGTTTCACCTGAATTACCTCCACTGGTTCCAGCTGGCCTTCCTCCATTCAGCATCCCACTCCTCCTGCCCTACCACCACTCCTCCACTCCAAGAATCCGTGTACTAGAACAACGGTGTCACTTGCCTATTTAAATCCTTTCAGTGGCTTTCCACTGCTCTTAGGATGAAATCCAAACTTTGTAATATGCTCACAATAAGAGCAGCCATATAATTTATCATCTAAAAAAAGGAAACAACTGAAATGGAAAGGAGGCTATTAATAATCATGCTGGGACTACAGGCACAAACCAGACTGTTCCTGGGCAAACCAGGATGTATATAGCCCCTGTACTCAATCAAAGGAGTTCCTGTCTAGCTCTGAACTCTGCCCCTTCCTCTCCTCAAGCTACTGTTCAACCACACTGAACTCATTTACATCCTCAAACTTGACAAGTTATTTTCTTTACGGGACTTCGTATACTATTCACCTTATTTAAAACATCTGTTTAATGAGCACCTGGGTGGCTCAGTTGATTAAACATCTGACTCTTGATTTTGGCTTAGGTTTTGATCTCAAGGTCATTAGATCTAGCCCTGAGTAGGGCTCACTGCTCAGTGGGATTCTGCTAGAGAACTTCTCTCTCCTGCCCCTCCTCCACAGCCCCCTAGTCTCTCTCTTTCTTAAATAAATCTTTTTTAAGAAATCTATTTTCACATCCTATCCCAACTCATCTTTCCTCTTCCTCCTTTTGGTTACCTCAAATTCAACCTCCAGGGCTCAACTTACTTGCCACTTCCTCTGGAACATTTTCTCCAACCCTCCCCACACTCCTTCCTTCCCAAAGTTAGATCTGGGAACTAGATCCTCCTCTGATAACCACAGTATTTTAAGGTTTTCTCTATTCATTTGAGAGAGAGAGAGACAGACAAAGAGAGAGAGAGCATAAACTACAGGAAGGGCAGAGGAGAGGGAAAGAGAGAATCCCAAGGAGCCTGCATGACCTGAGCTGAAACCAAGAGTCGGACGCTGGACTGGCTGAGCCACCTACGCACCTCTCCACAGTATTTCTATGTGTTCTTTTACTCAGTATTTCTCCTGTTAGCTTCCTTAACCTTCACATATCTTCTGCAAATTGTATCTGTAGGGTCTGGCACAGAGTAGGCATTGGACATTTGAGGATGAATGAATGAGGATCTGACTCCAGGAACATTTACAAATAACCAGAGAAAGTTCTAAAATTTTTCAAAAAGGAGTTGGTAGATCTGTGGGATAGATGTATTGACCTCCTCCTAGGGGCTGTGCATTTAGTTGTATACAACTATGTGTGTTTATAAAAATCATTACTTTTCAGGTAGACCTCAGGTTTCTTTTCACTACTGTGAACGATTTTAAATGAAAGATCCATCTTTAAAAAAAAAAAAAAGAAAAAAAGAAAGATCCATCTTTAACAAGTAAATAATTACTTCCCTTATGCACTGCAAATTAAAAACAATATTCAAATTAACACCCTGGAGTTACATTTTTCATATTTAAATTGTCTGCTCAATTTACAATTCATGTATACCTGTTATAGTCTATTGTACCTTGTTCTGCTTTAAAAAAAAAAAAAAGAAAATATTTTACTTTACTAAATGACTTCTCAATTACCTAAAAAAAAAGTGAAATTCGGGTAGCCCAGGTGGCTCAGTGGTTTAGCGCCACCTTCGGCCCAGGGCGTGATCCTGGAGACTGGGGATCCGGTCCCACATCTGGCTCCCTGCATGGAGCCTGCTTCTCCCTCTGCCTGTGTCTCTGCCTCTCTCTCTCCCTGTGTCCCTAATGAATAAATAAATAAAATATTTTTTTAAAAAAAAGTGAAATTCAAATTGATGGTGTTAATTATTTCAAGGAAAGCAATGTTAAATATTAGGTTATAAAGGGAAGAAAGATATCCCCCCAAGGCTAGCTAACTAGAAATTGCCACTGCCAACTGAGACATCATGTCTATAATCTTACCCACTTCCTACACATCACTTACTGAAAATACATCTTTCATGCTGACTTCTCACACATTCTATCACATGGATATACAAACATAAAACATTTTAAAAGCATTCATCTAAAATATGTTCATAGTTTATAAGGTTGTATCCAATGGTGAGTACAATCTAAAATCATATTTCCCTCTTGAGCAAAATACCAGTTTCCATCCAGTATAACCTCTTATTTATTGGCTGTTCTATTCCAAACACTCTTAAATAGAATACCAAATCATGTTGTTTTGTCCAAAACACTCGTCTTCAATTTCTAATACTCAAAACAAGATCATACTCTCAAAAAGGAGTTTAACAAGCTTCTCCCAGCTAACCTCACCCTTCTCTGGTTCATATTCACTACTCATGTGCACTCAGAACAAATGAAGACATTTTCAGAACTTTCTCTACCTATGAATCTCTTACTCTGAGCTCTTAACCTTTCTACATACTTTAATTTCAAGCAACTATTCTGCTTTAATCTGATCTTTATCCTTTAGAACTAAAATTCAACCAATCTCCTCTGTACCAGTGCAAATCAATTACTCTATACTACTAATGATAGTACACTTATTCTTAACAGCACTTATTTTAATTCTAAGGATTAGGAGTTAAAGTTAGGGCATGTTTTCACTTCATCTTTTATTTAATACTATCTTTCTCTTTTCACTAGCAATTGAAGACTACTTAGAGTTCCAAAGGAAATTTTTCAAGGAAGGTAGAAATCAAGTTTTTGCATCTAGGCAGAAATACTCATTTGACAGCCTACATATGCTTAACAGAAATGATCGTAAGATAATTGATCATTTTGGGGCACTTGGGTGGCTCAGTAAGTCAAGCATCCAACTCTTGGTTTCAGCGCAGGTCATGATCTCAGGGTCATGAGATGGAGCCCAGCATCAAACTCCACACTCAGCAGGAGTCTGCTTGAGATTCTCCCTCTCCCTCTGCCCCTCCTCCTGACTCATACTCTCTCAAATAAATCTTTAAAAAGGAAAAATAACTGATCGTTTCAATTACATAATCCATATGTAATTTTGACTCATGGAACAATCTTTCAAGTGTAATGGCAGCAGTAGCAAGTCCAAAACGTACAGATGATAGGATTTAGTGCATTAGTGACCTCAGAATTAACAGGAACATTTTGAAATGACTTCTGTTGACCAAGCACCTTTGGAGGAAAGGTAAGTGATACATACCTGGAAGAAAAATGGCAGGGAAGGAGTGCAATAGGTGAAGGAGATTAAGAGATACAATCTTCCAGTTACAAAATAAGTAAAAGGCAGAAATGTCATATACCACAGAGGGAATACAGTCAATGACAGTGTAACAACTTTGTAGGGTGACATATAGTACCTGGACTAATTGCGGTGATCATTTTGTAATGTGTATACATATCAGAGGTCACTATGTTGTACACCTGAAACTAATACGATATTGTTATGTCAACTAGTCTTCAATAAAAAAAAATGGCAAGGAGACTTGAAATCTGCCTACTGATACTAATATTCTATACTGGAAAACTGCTCTGCTCTGTAAAGGGTAGTATTTATTAAAATATGAATTAGTGGAGGGAAAGGAGATGGGGCAGATAACAGGGGAGGGCAAAGTTAAAAACTGAAATGATCCTATACAAAAACAGGTACAGTTGTCCAATATATTGGAATACCATTCACGAGCCATGTAAAATGACCTAAACAAAATCACTGATAGATTCTGTATTCTGTACTCTTACCTTCATTTAAAGGAAACTGACGTTGAAGTGACATTATATTCACTACCTGAAATCTTGAGCTACCCGATTAAAGTATTTTGTAGTTAGTCACATTATTACCAAAAGCTCAACTTTCTTCCTTAATGGGATTTGGGTTATTAAAATACTGTGCACGATTTGAAAATACATTCACTTGAAAATTGACGATCGAAAAAAAAAAAAAAAAAAAGAAAAAGAAAATTGACGATCGAAATAAAATTCATCTGAAGCCTCAGAAAGTGGCCCTTCTGGAAGATATTTATTACACGTCCTCACCTTCACATTGGGTTTTGACAGGAGTTTCAACAGCTCTCTGATCTCACTGTTTAATGGCTTGTTCTGAAGCTCTTCAGCCAGCTGTAAGGGAGATCACATTGACACAGAGAACATTTAGTAAGGGCGCTGTGTTGCTCCATATGTGACAACCGAGAATCTATCTTGCCACTTTCCAGTGATTAAGGAGAGGTCGAGGTCGGTATGAAAGAAAACAGACCATCAATGACAGCTCCTCTTTTCAGGCCCTTGGTAGGCCAGATCCCAGGCCAGGATCGTGGCTGAGTAGAACTCCAAAAATCATATCAGCCAGATCACCTTCTGATTTATTGCAATGAGGGTAAATCCCAGCACTTCATCTTAAGGAATGGTCTTTTGCATGCAAACAAAGGACCACTTGTCAAAAGGACTGGATCTGGTTTTGACACTATTTTTTAAAAAGAGAGAAAGAAAGAAAATGGGAAAAAAAAGAAAGGTTCTGAAAGAGGTGGTGAAATCCACAGGGTTCCCAAAACCCCACAATAGCTTGCTGTTTAGAGCTGGAGGAAAAAGAACTAGAATGTCTTTAATAGAGCAAATGATCTGAAACTTTTATGTTTACCTACAGAATAAGAAATCCATTCAATATAAACCAGGTTAATCACAAAATGACTTAAAATAGGTTGACAAGTACTCTGGGAACAAACACGCTGACCGTATTCTACTATCATGATAAAGCATTCCCATTTGCTGGTTCTAGCTAAAGAATAGTTGGAACTTTGAACCTGCTTCATGTTCTTCAAGAGATTTTCCTATCAAGACTCTTCTATTTTAGGCTATAGTAAGGATATAATTTCCTAAGAAGAAAAAGCAAGACCAAACAGAAAGAGAAATTATACTGTGAAATATGTAGAAGAGAATTCAAAATATGTACAATATATTTTCATTTAAAAAACCCATCTTAAAACACTGCTTGAAATTTCTCTGGTCCTATTGTTTCTACCAAACTAAAAACAATTGTTCTTATCTCTAGACAAGGACTTTCCTCTAAAAGAAGGGCATAAAGTAAATTATACACTAAAATAAAATGTCATAAATTGACATATTCGTTGGTTACATTTCAAAAAGTGACTTAACTTTTTGAACATAAAATTTTTGTTTTTCAAGGTAAAGCAATTGTGATAATTGTTAACCTACAAAAAGTCACAGAAGGCTCTTTGCATTCTTTAGTCACTTTATAACAATACTTTTAAAAATTTAAATATATTGTTCTGATGAATTAGAAAATGCTATATTTTACCATATTATAATAACAGCCTCTAATTTTTTTAAAAAGCAATATTATCATAATATGATTGGGCCTCAGGGGAGCCCTGAGTGGCTCAGTGGTTTGGTGCCTGCTTCAGCCCCAGGGCATGATCCTGGAGTCCTGGGATTGAGTCCCACAGCAGGCTCCCTCCATGGAGCCTGCTTCTCTCTCTTCCTGTGTCTCTGCCTCTCTCTCTCTCTCTCTCTCTCTCTCTCTGTGTCTCTCATGAATAAATAAACTCTCCTTTAAAAAAAATATGATTGGGCCTCAATCACACTGGTAATAAATATTTCTCCAAACTCTCAATAGTTAAAGTTTTTTAAGTGATTTCTTGAGACTTTCTCAAGTGGCAACTGCAGCTTACTAGAATTCTATCTGTAACTTTACTCACCTTCACTTTAAAAATTTTGGTTCTATAATGCAGAGGAGTAAGCTTCCTCATAAACACATAAACTGAAATATCTCTATAATTTGTAATCTCTGTGGATAGAACTGGAAAGGAGTTTGAGAGACTAAACAAATAGCAAATCACTTAGAGATTTATTACATATGCCTTATTATCTAAATTAAAATAGAAAACATACATAAGAAAATCAACTTCTGAAGATGATCGGTTGTTTTTTAGTTTTTTTTTAAATTATATGGCCCGATATTTAAACTGAACTATGGCTTTTTTTTTTTATCATAACCAAGGAAAAAATTTAAAAAGCAACAGATAAGCTCTAGGAGATCACGAAAACCAACCTTCACATGAGACCTATTTCTCATCTGGTTTAGTGTCCTTTATAGTTTATCCAGGTGTGCTTTCAATTCATCCGAGTTTGTAAGTGAATGGCAAGAAACAGCAAGGTAATTCCCTCCCTCAGATTGAAAATAAAATTACAGCTACAGGAAATTAACTACTCCATCAATGCCAACTGCTTCTAAAATTTATTTTTTGGTTATGAAGGTAATTTGGAAAGGACTAATATCCATAAATCATTATGATGCTTTATAATCCATTTTAAAAACAATCCAGTCTTTTTATGTATTTCATCAGGCCTCATTCCGACACTAGCGTATCTGTCATTTTTTAGCACTGTCAGCAACAGACCTATCTCATTTGTCTTTATTTCTCCAAAGCATTCCTCCTGCCTGTGACTTTCTCAGAACACTAGTAGCTGACAGTTTCTCTCTGCCCGGAGAGTTCTAGCCTCAAATTTCTTCTACCATAGCTACCCAGGTAGAACAGAGGGCATCTCCATGCACAATTTTTTGAGCGGGAGAGTGAATGCAAATCAGCACAGTATCTGCATAAGGTCCTTGGTGACAGGACTTCTGGAAACATCTGCAGCTTCTTCTGGTTTTCACTCCTAGGATCTCACACTTGTGTCTGTGCCAGGAAGAACTCTGCTCAGGGCCGGGCCCGAGGGAGCCGGGTGGCAGGGAGCTCCAAAAGGCACACTTACATCATCGGCCAAGACTGCTGCGCCGTGGAGAATGGGCACGGGGTTCTGCTTCTCATAGTAGTGGAGCTTTTCATGAATCTAGAAGAAAAACAAGAGTATACAAGTTCACCTGCTAGCTAACGGTGAGACAGTTGAAGGGTTTTCAGCACTGCAAATAGAAATGGATCCACTAAACCTCAAACAAAAATTAAACGTTTCTATAAATCTATAGATGGCAAATATGTGGACCTAATTCTATGGTCCAGTGTTTCAATGTGATGTCAAATGGGGGCAAAAATTGTTATCAAATAGAGCCCACATAAAAGCTAAACCTTTCTTTTTCCCTTGAATAATTATGATAGTTTTCTAAAATCTATAACTTCTAAAACACTTTGCTTCAGTATCAGTTGTAGTTCATATCTCTGCTAAAAACATAAATTATGATTAAAGCCAAGTGATGAGGCAGCAGCCACTTGGGTTGGTACGTGATAACCACTAGAAGCAAGAGAGCTGGTGTGGTGTGTGCCTTCCCAAGCATGCTGTTCCTTTCGCTTAGTCTTTTTTCCTCCCAGATTCTCAACATTTCCTCCAAATTCAAACTTCTAAGAAACAAAGGGATTGCTCTTAGTTGAAGACATTTCTTAGAAGTATTGAGCTTGGATAACTTTCTGTCCTGTAAAACAAGGAAAATTACACTATCAAAGAATAATTGTGTCCTTTCATTCCCGACATTACCCAAGAAAAACAAAGGCAAGAATGTATTTTAGTGTGCTAGAAGACACACAGAGTTCCTTTAAAAATCTAATATTGGGCAGCCCTGGTGGCACAGCAGTTTAGCACCACCTGTGGCCCAGGGTGTGATCCTGGAGACCCGGGATCGAGTCCCACATCCAGCTCCCTGCATGGAGCCTGCTTCTCCCTCTGCCTGTGTCTCTGCCTCATATTCTCTCTCTCTCTCTCTCTCTCTGGGTCTCTGTGAATAAATAAATACATTCTTTTTAAAAAATTCTAGTATTATGGGAATCCCTGGGTGGCTTAGCAGTTTAGTGCCCGCCTTCGGCCCAGGGTGTGATACTGGAGACCTGGGATCGAGTCCCACATCAGGCTCCCTGCATGGAGCCTGCTTCTTCCTCTGCCTGTGTCTCTGCCTCTCTCTCTCTCTCTCTCTCTCTCTCTCTCTCTCAATCTGTGTCTCTCATGAATAAATAAAGAAAATCTTTAAAAAAATCTAGTATTATCATTAAGAAATGAAAGATGCTTTGACAAATGCAAAACTGTTGGCTTTTAAGTTTTATCTATTTCAGCTCTTACACAGGTGCCTTTAAAATGTTATACTTGAAAACTTACTTGAGCCTCCTCTTCTTTACAGTTGAAGAAACTACCCCCCCCACTATATATATAAAATAGTTTCACCTTATAATTTCCAGTTTTTAATAGGTATCAAGTAATATACTCATAGGTAACAAGTCATCTACTCTTTAATTAGACTCAAAGCTAACCAAACCCTCTTGTAAAAAATCTGGAAGATAGATTTTACATTGATTAGCCAGATGCTATTGCTAAGGGGGGATTCCATTGCCTTTTTGGCAACCTGGCCCACAGTGCAGAATATCAGGGCAGGAAGTTTGATACTTAGGATATTACCAGAATGATCAGGGCCACATTTTTACTTAATATCTTGGAACCTTCACTCATTAAGCAGTAGGGTAATAAACAAAGTTTTTTAAGAATGCAAGCTATAAAAAGAGCAAGATTTGATGTGACAAAGTATTAAAAGTATAATTTAAAACAAAACCATCCAACCTAAAAGCTTAATTAATCTTGCTTGAGTCATTGCCAAAAATTAGACCACGTCAACAAATACTATCATAGAATATTGAGCTCAGCCTCTCATATAACTCATCTAGCTTTCTTGCAACCAATTGTTTAAATGTCTGCTTCCCTGCGATGGTAAATATAGACGCTTTTTTTTTTTTTTAAAGGTACTACCATAAGTCTGTATTCCCTACTAATAATGATCGGGGAGGGGGGGAAGATCAGTACTGTCAGTAATATCATCTTCAGTGAGTTTAGTATTTTAATCCCTTAACTCTCACAAGAATATTAAGAGGCGGATGGCACCATCATTCGACTTTACAGATCAGCAGATACATAGGAGTTAAATAATAACTTGTGATGGTCCCACACATAGAAACAACCGAGCTGGGACTTAAACTCAGGCCACCTAGCTCAGTGTCAGAGCTCTTCATCACTCTACATGCCTGCCTCTCAGACTAACATCTCGTCTGTCTTCTTCACTGACCTCAATCACTGCTGGATGAACAGGATAGAGAGAGGCTCACGGATATGTGACAAATAATACTAGCTGTTTCCAATGACTACAGGATTAGGGATGGCTCCTCTTCACCCCTCCCTGTATTTTTTCTTTCTGACAATTCTTAAGTTTTCCAGATTAAATTTATATTGATACTGTACCATAATTACAAGTTAAAAATTATATGCCCCAAATAAATACATTCTTTCTCTACTTCATTTCCTTCTTCTGAGGGTCTTTTAAAAACAAAGAGCCCCTCTTTCCATATCATCATCTTTCCATCTTCACCCAAGTGAGTTGAGTGCATACCCCTACTCTTCCCACTCTGGGACTCTGTATTGTATCAGGAATTTTTAAATGCTCTCCCAGAATTTCCAAATGCTGGTAGCCCTATGTTGATATGTGTTTTACTTCAGGACATAATTTTAAATGTTAAGTTGGTATGAAAGTAAAAATTACTGCAAGCAATTTTGGGCTATTCACAGTTTCCAAAATCACTGACTTTTATTGGTATTTATAATATCCAGGAAGAAAATTTTTTTTAATGATTTTCAAATTCAAATACAATAAACAGGTAACACATATAAACTTCACCCCAGGGCTATCCAACAGAACTCCTTGGATGTTGAAAATGTTCTGTACCTTCTTGTCCAACATGGTTTGTCACTAGCTACTGAACACTTGAACTGTGGCTAGTTTACTTGAGGAACTGAATTTTTTATTTTATTTTTATTAATTTAAAGGCCCACATAAGGCTAGTGGTTTTAATATTGAATAACATGGCAAGATTTTATGTTAAATGCTCTGTAACTCAACTTTGCACATCAGAAAAATTCACTCTGATATAGTTTGGCCAATTTCCCTAAGTGGTCACATTTTGGAACCCAACAGACAAATACACAACCAAAGACACAGCATCTAATTATCTGTGCACTGCCAAACCTGCAAAATCTCACTTATTTTAACTAAACGCTTCCCTTTGCAGACTCAACTGTGTAATAAAAGTGTACTTCATTTTTCTCCCTTGAACAAGAGGAGAGCAAAGTGGTAGGGTTGCAGAAAGAAAGAAGTGAAGACAACTGGAGAAGGGGAGACTCTGGTTAAATTAGTTTCATATGATAACAAAATAGTTAATCATTGAAAGATATGCTTCTAAAATATGTAAAGTACACTATTAAGGAAAAAAGGACATTTCAAAAGAGACATTTATGTTCCAATTAATAGTGTATATGCACATGTCCATAAGTGTTTGTTTCTACAATTACACGTATATCAGAAAAAAATAAAATAAAAATCATTTCTATATGTAATTTGTTCTTTTTTTAGTTTTATTTTAAGATTTATTTTATTTGTTTAGAGAGAGAGACAGAGTTGCAGGATGGAGGGGTAAAGGGAGAGGGAGAGAGAAACACAAGCAGACTCTGAGCTGAGCACAGAGCCAGAGGCCAGCTCTATCTCATGATCCTGAGATCATGACCAGAGCCAAAACCAAGAGCTGGCCTCTCAACTGACTGAGCCACCCAGGTCCCCCTACATGTAACCAATTCTTATAGGAAAGCTATAATTACCTTCATTTGCATACATCTTGAAAATTAGTGTTTAATTTTTGTAAGAAAATCTGGTGCCAATAATTTAATTTTTATACATGTATCACAGAAACTGAAATGAAACTTGAATAATGAAAGAATAAATAAAGCTTGACCAATCTCAATGCAATCATTTGAAACTTCTCACTGATGTATAACCCATCTATCTCACTGATGGGTAAACGGAAGAGCCCAATTATGGAATTAAATAAACCAAAGCTGTAAAAATCCCTTTTCTGCCTTCTATTATGAATATTAAAAAGCAATGAAAATAACTGCTAAATAGTTTTAGCCAAACCAGAATTGGTATTGTGCACACACACGCTCGCATGCACACATACACAAACACCCCCCATCTACCTCATTTATTTACAACATGGAGAGGAGAGAGTTCTGAGTTTTGTTTTTTTTTAAAGATTAACTTGAAAATAATAATCTTGAGAAGTGGTACTTTGACAGCATATTAAAGGACTCCCCTAGAAGATTATTTTTTTAAATTTTTTTAAAGTTTTTTATTTTATTTATTCATTCATGATAGAGAGAGAGAGACAGAGACAGAGACACAGGCAGAGGGAGAAGCAGGCTCCATGCTGGGAGCCCGACGCAGGACTCGATCCCAGGACTCCAGGATCATGCCCTAGGCTGAAGGCAGCGCTAAACCGCTGAGCCACCCAGGGATCCCCGTTCTGAGTTGTAAAAGAAGATCCATGGGACACAATGACAGCCAAGAGGAGCTGGTAATGACATATCATGTTGTGTAGGGATTAAAAAAAGAAGAAGAAATATTCTAATGGCTGGGATCCTTTTTTTAAAATAATAATCTTTCTCAAAAAAAACCCCTCTTTATTAGGAAAGAGGAAATGTAAAAACAACAAACAACAACAGAGCAGAGACAATAGTGCTAACTGTATGCCCTTCTTTCCAATTATATACCACTAATCTCTCTTAGCTAATAGCTCCAAAAAACTAAAATTAATAAAACTGATGAGAGTTGATGTTCTTGTTTTGTTTCCTGCCTTGAATAAGATAAATTCTGTCTATACATTGCCATAGATACTTAGATCATGTGAAATTAGTACCCACATATTCAAATGTATGAAGAGGCTTTTGTGGGTTTTTTTTTTTAAAGATTTATGTATTTATTTGAGAAAAGAGCAGGAAGAGGCGCAGAGGGATAGAGAGAGAGAGAATCTCAAGCAGACTCCTCCCTGAGTGAGGAGCCCTAGGAGGCTCAATCTCATGATTCTGAGATCATGACCTGAGCTGAAATCAACAGTCCAAGGCTTAACTGACCAAGCCACCAGGCACTCCTGGATGAAGAGCTTATAAAATAAATGAATGGGGACTCCTGGGTGGCTCAGTGGTTGAGCATCTGCCTTTGGCTCAGGTGGTGATTCCGGAGTCCCAGGATCAAGTCCCACATTGGGCTCCCTGCCTACTTTTCTCCCTCTGCCTATGTCTCTGCCTCTCTCTCTCTGTCCCTCATAAATAAACAAATAAATAAAATCTTTTTAAAAAATGAACGTTCAATCTCACAAAATATTTTCTACCATATATAGCTATATTGTTTTTCCTATGTGGCCAGGTAATATGGGAATTCTATTTATAGAATTTATTTATAAATTTCCAAATACTACCCGTCTCATCGTGGCATTCCGACAATGGGCCTCACTTGGCTAGATATTTTTGTCTCTTAACGTGCTGTGGAATCCATTGATAATATTTTATTGAGACTTTCCTCATTAGTTCTCTTAACTGAGGTTGGCTTTTTTTTTTTCCTGGTCCTGTCTTTATTGGGTCATGATATCAGTGTTATACTCATTTCACTATTTTTCACACTGTGGAAAAGTTTCTATCTTTTTGTATGCTCTGAAAACATCTCAATGCCACTAAAGTGATCTCTTCTTTAAATATGTTATGGCATTCCCATGGGAAACCAGGTAGATCGGATACATTTTGGAAGGCAGCTTCATCCCCCAACTTTATTTCTTCTGGGTGGTGTACAGAAATTTCTCCATTTAGGTTTTTCTATCTCTTCCATTGTCAGTTGCAGCAAACACCATCTCCTAAAAAATTATTCATTTTTTTCTGGCCTTAAAAAATTATATGAATCTACTTAAGCAGAATAGTCTCTTAGAGTATGAATTTCCTTTACTACATATTTCTTAATTAGAAATTCTTATTTTGTGTATCTGTACTTTCTCTATTTCTACCCTTCATCCTTTCATTTGTTAACAAACATTGATTTTACTATATATTCCCTTTTTTAAGATTTTATTTATTTATTCATGAGACACAGAGAGAGGCAGAGACACAGGCACAGGGAGAAGCAGGCTCCATGCACGGAGCCCGATGCAGGACTCAATCCTGGGACTGCGGGATCATGACCTGAGCCAAAGGCAGATGCTCAAACACTGAGCCACCCAGGCACCTCAATTTTACTGTATTTTCAAGAAACCACTTTTTAGATTTAGTAGTTTTACTGATTTTGTTTTCTCAGATTTTTTTCTGTTTTCATCTTAATTCATTCCTTTTTTATGTAATCCAATCCCACATAACACATCAGTCATGTGCATCATGTAAATTACTGGAAAACAAAAGATAGGGAAGACTACTTTAACTGGAGTTTTATTCATCAAATATTGACTAAAGTAAGCACTCATTCCAGGACAAAGATACTCAGTATGGAAATAAAATACAGCAAGAGAAGAGTCATTCCAACCTATTGACAAAGTTAATAAATGAGGAAAAAGACAAGAACATACATCATAGAAAGGGAAAACTTCAGCGGACCTGTTCAAGCAAGTTAAACTAGTATTTGTCCCTCTTTCATTCACTCTCATTAGCTGGGCAGCTGAGAAGAGGTTTCTGTCAATTTAATTTTTACCATTGCTTTAGTGCTGACTTACGAGTACGGAGTACAAGCCAAGGACATGCAGAGCCCCTGTGCTCCTGGCACTGAGGACTAGCTATCCAGTCAACCATAAAATCAGAAATGAAATAATGGACTTCTCTCCCCCTTTTCATCTTTACTTTCCATTCACGTAATGCTTCTAATGATAAGGAATGCCAAAAGTTGTTTTCATGTGTTTTTGTAAGTTATGATTCAAAGTCCAGTAAACCGAAAGTGTAATATTAGTTTCAACATACACTTATACAATAGTGATTCAACACTTCGATATGCTCAACACAACAGGTGCACTCATTAATCCCCAATCACCTGTTTCACCCAACCTCCCATCTACTCTCCTCCAGTAACCATCAGATTGTTCTCTGTAGTTAAGAATCTGTTTTTTTGGATTGCCCCTCTCTTTTTTTTTTTCCTTTGCTCATCTGTTTTGTTTCTTAAATTCCACATAGGAGTGAAATCATACAGTATATGCCTTTTCTGACTTACTTCATGTAGCATAATGCTCTCTAGCTCCATCCAGGTCATTGCAAATGGCAAGATTTCATTCTTCTTTATGGCTCAGTAATACTCCTTTGTATATATACACACACCACATTTTCCCATTCTTTAACTGCTAAAATTTTTTAAATGTTTTAATTATTAATGTCCTATTTTATTTTATTTTTCTTAAAGATTTTATTTATTTATTCATGAGAGACAGAGAGAGAGAGAGAGGCAGAGACACGGGCAGAGGAAGAAGCAGGCTCCATGCAGAGAGCCCGATGTGGGACTCAATCCTAGGTCTCCAGGATCAGGCCCTGGGCTGAAGGCAGCGCTAAACTGCTGAGCCACCGGGGCTGCCCTTAATATCCTATTTTAAATACTTTAAACATTTTTTAAATAAAGACAATATGATAAACTGCATACTCAGCATCAATAGTGAAGCCTCGTCTATTTGCTTCAAATGCCTTTTTTAAAGATCTTATTTTCATGAGAAAATGCCTTTTTCAAAGATCTTATTTTCGTATTCATGAGAGACAGAGAGAGGCAGAGACATAGGCAGAGGAGAAGCAGACTCCCTGTGGGGAACCCAGTGCAGAACTCGACCCTAGGACCCCAGGAATACAACCTGAGCCAAAGGCAGATGCTCAACCACTTAGCCACCCAGGTGGCCCAATTCAAAGATCTTGTAAAATAATTCATAAGAGATAAGGCTAAAGACCTACCCTCCTTCCTCTCTGCCAAGAAGAAAACATTGTGTTGAAACTGCCAAATATATTTCCATATGCATTTTCGTCTTTTTAAACATATACACATTGATAAGCAACACAAGCTATTTTTGAATGTACATAAATGGCACTGTTCCCTCGACAACTGGATTTTTCATTCAGTATCATATTGAGATATCTAGCTTGACACATGTAGATATAGTTCATTCATTTTAATAGGTGAATAATATCATACTAATCAACAGTAGTTGACATCTCTTTTTTTGAACTGAGAAACATGGGTAATTTCTGCTCTTTGCTATCGAATATGCTTCCAACCACTCCTCCCTAGCCTGTGGCAGATACCTAACAGGGTTCAAGTGTTTCCTCAGTCCCCAGACCTTTGCCAACACTTGGTGTTATCAGACACCTTACTAATCAAATGGACAGGAAATGGAACCTCCCTAAAGCTTTAATTTATATCTTCCCCAATCTCTGACTTCTGTTTTCACAGTAGTTCCAGAGACTGAGACAGCTGCTGCCAAAATCAATTCTCCTCATCCACAGTAATGAAACCATAGCTATGAAGCAGCTGCCTAGGGAAGAGCTACATTTCCTCTCATGCCCTCCCTCCTCCCTTCTGCCTGCAGCTCAGTTAACACAGGAGAGCAGGTGTCAAACATGATATGTAAGTTCTGAGTGTCACTTCCAGGATGAGGCTTTTAAGAAATTGGTATACTCCCTCCATACTCTACCCCTCCACCAGTTGCATGCAGACTATGACAAGGCCTTAAGAGGCAGCAAAGCCACCCATTATTAGGACCTGGGTCCCCAAAACACCTTATGGAGGAGGGCGATGCATCAATCTGACATATCCCTTTAAATGATCACTGAGCAGGAAGTAAACTTGTATTGTACCTAAACTATGACATGTTTTTGGACTACTTGTCAGTTGTCCACTCTACCATAAACAACAGAGTGGCCGTGGCCAAATGGAAGTTATGTTAACACAGCCAAATATATTCAGCTCTTTCTATATAGTTGTGTGTTTTGTTTCTTAAGAAAACATTCCCTACCCTAATAAAGAGATCCTGGTGTGACTTCTTTAAAGTTTTAGAATTTTATTTTGTATCCTGAAATATAGCCTCACATGTACAAGAGTTCTAGCTTAATCTTTTCCCCAAAGTGCAGCACCACTTAATCTTTTCCCACTGGCATGTAGTATTACTTATTTATCAAACCCCCACTCAAGAGTATCTATATATGGGCTCTCTATTCTGCCTGATTTGTCTCTCTTAGCCCAGAATCATTACTATATTTTTATCTACACTTTTGACACTTAGAGTAAGGTAAAACTTCTTAGCCCTTTATTTTTCCACAAGGCTTTTGTGATAAGCTCACTAGCTACATGTAGTCCTTGAAAAACCAAGCTGGGATACCTTAACCATATTATTTCTCTACATTCTGAGAATTTTCCTGAAATCTATCTTCCAATTCACTTAGCTCTCTCAAACTGTATCTAATCTCTAAAGAACTTATTCACAGAGGTTTTTTGGGTTTTTTTTTGGGTGGATTAGTGTTTTTTTTTAAATGACTATACATCTTATTTCTATAGTTCAAATATGGCTCTTTTTACAAATCTGTTTTTTCTTAGCACTCAGTGTTTTTCAATTTATTATTAAAACCTTTTATGGCTAGTATCATTTAAGCATCCTTACTTTATAGGCTACAAGACTGTTGCATTATTACACAAAGTACTTGGCTTTGAATCATGCTTTTTGCAGTGCCTGCAGACTGTAGTTGAGGGTAGTTTCTATTCTCAAATGTTTTGTAACCTGGAGTTGTTAGTAAATCGTAAGTGGGATGTGATATGAAAAAAATCCTAGGTTGATGGTCCATCTTTTCAGAAATACTTTTCATTTGCTTCTGATGGGTATGTTTGCAATATCACCAGCTGCTATGCCAATTTCACAGTTTGGGATTCCTGGATTAAGAACTCCAATTCTAGGTGATATCTTGGGAAAATGGTGGAGAGAGAGGATCCTGAGCTCACCTCTCACTAACACATCAATGCTACAACTATACAAGATGCAACTCATTCTGAAAACCACCTAAAGACAGGCAAAGTAGATATTCCACAGCTCAACAATTAAAGGGGAAGACATATCAAGAAGGGTAGAGGGAAGAGACATGGTTAGGACCAAACCGCCAGCCTCATGACCCACCAATAGGAGGGCTATCACAAGTGAGAAAACCCTCTCAGAAGAGGAGGGAATTGGCCCCATATCAAGCACATCTGCCATGGGGGACCTGCACTGAAAGACGAGCCTTCATAACACCTGGTTTGGAAACCAGCGGTGCTTACCTGTGGGAGCATTGAAAATCTGGACTTAACTCCCAGGAAGCCAAAGGGCTATGGGAAACCAAGACTCTGCTCTTAAAGGGCCAATACATGATCTATTGCTTAGTCTGAGACCCAGTCCAAAGGCAGCAGTTTGAAAAGCACCTAGGTTATACATGAAGGAAATTTGACTTATTTTATGGCATGTGCTGGAGAAGCAGGGATCTCTACAAGCTTTCTCCAAAATATCAGTGCTGATGGGAGCCATTTCTCTTGCCTTCCTCCATCCAGCTGGGCAGATGTTTGAGAGAGCCAGTTCTGACAAGTCTCCATCCACCCTGCCAGCACCACGTGCCCTGTCACAGTGTTCCCTTTGAATTCAACCCACCTGATCTGTCCACCCCAGCAAGTGCCCCTCTAAAGCAGCTCCTGATTCTGACATACCAGACAGGCAGTTTCAGTGGGGACCAGCACCCTTCTGAAGCAACTCCTGTCCCAGAGAAATGGGGGTCAGCCATGTGTATCAGTGTGCCCAAAACAATTGCAGCCAGGAGTCTCTGACAGGTGAAATGGAAACTAACCCAGTCCACCAGTATGACTATGGCAGCCAGAATCCAGTCACTATCAGGGGGCACATGCACCCCACGAGTGCCTGGTACTAAGGACCAAAGGGAATTGTGCTACTGGACCCACAAGAGGCCTTCTATATAAGGCCTTCAAGACCAGGAGACATAGCTGAGCTAGATAATACACAAAAACAGGGATTCAGACAAAATGAAGAGACAAAGGAACATGTTCCAAACAAAAGAACAGGATAAAACTTGAGAAAGAGAACTAAAACAGAAAAAGGAGTCTACCTAATAAACAGTTCAAAGTAATGGTCATTAAGATACTCACCAGACTTGAGAGAAAGGTGGAGAACTTCAACAAAAGAAAATATTTAAAAAGCTGAGGAATACAATAACTGAAATGAAAAATGCACTACAGGGAACCGACAGTAGATAAGAAAATGCACAAGCACAGATCAGTGATCTGGAAGATGGGAAAACAGAAAAAGGAATTTTAAAAAATGAAGACAGGTGCAGGACCTCTGCAACAAACTCAAGCATAACATTCACATTCCAGGGGTCATAGGAGAAGGCAGAGAGAAAAGGGCAGAAAACTCATTTGAAGAACTAATAGCTGAAAACATCCCTAATCGAGGGAAGGAAACAGACATCCAAGTCCACGAAGCACAGAAGCCCCAAACAAGATAAACCAAGGGACATTCACACCAAAACATCTATCAATTAAAAGATCAAAAATTAAAGATGAAGAGAGGTCCTTAAAAAGCAGCAGGAGAAAAGCAAATAGTTACATACAAGGGAAACACCATTAGGCCATCAGCTGATCTTCAGCAGAAATCCTGCAAGTCAGAAGAGAGTTACAGGATATATTCAAAGTGGTAAGAGGAAAAAAAAAATTGAAACAAAAAAAATTAAATTAAAAAAAACAAAGTGCGGGCAGCCCCAGTGGCGCAGCGGTTTAGCGCCGCCTGCAGCCCGGGGTGTGATCCTGAAGACCCAGGATCGAGTCCCACATCAGGCTTCCTGCATGAAGCCTGCTTCTCCCTCTGCCTGTGTCTCTGCCTCTCTCTCTGAATGAATAAATAAATAAATCTTTTAAAAAAAAGTGCTAAGAGGAAAAAATCTTCAACCAAGAATACCCTACCCAGTAAGCTTATTCAAAATTAAATAATTTCCTAAACACAAATTAAAGGAGTTCATCAGCACTGAACAAGCCTTACAAGAAATATTAAAACAACCTCTTAAAATGGAGAAGAAACAATCACAACTAGAAAAAAATTATGAAAGGAAAAAATTTCATTGGGAAAGGCAAACATATTAAAAGCAGAAGGTCACACTCATAAAGCTATTAGGAAGGTAAAAAGACAAAAGTAGTAAGATCAATTGTATCTACAAATATTAGGTAAGAGATATAAAATAAAAATAAAAATATACATAAAATAAAATTTTAAATAAAATATGATGTCAAATATATAAAATATGAAAGGAGAACTAGAATGTATTCAAACTTAAGTGATTAGCAACTTAACAAAGACTGCTACATACATAGCATGTTATAGCTGAATTCATGGTATCCACAAACCAAAACCCCGTTACAGATAATATGAAATATGAAGAGAATGGAATCCAAGCATAGCAGTAAATAAAGTAATCAAATCATGCAGATAAGGCAAGACAAGGAATGAAGAACTACAAAAAACAAAACAAAACAAAACAGAAAACAATTAAGAAAATGGCAATAAGTACATACCTATCAATAATTACTTGAAATACAAATGGTCTAAATGCTCCAATCAAAACATATATGGTGATCGGGAAAAAAAAAAAAAAAAACAAACAAAACACCACACGCTTCTATATGCTGCCTACAAGAGAGTCATTTCAGACCTAAAGATACATACAAACTGAAAGTGAAGGGATAGTGAAAGATATTCTATGCAAATGCAAGAAAAAAAAAGCTGGGTAGCAATACTTGTATCAGACAAAACAGACATTAAAACAAAAACAAAACAAAATAAAAATAAAATAAAATAATAAAATAAAATAAAATAAAATAAAATAAAATAAAATAAAATAAAAAAACAAAGACTGTAATGAGACAAAAGCATATATAATGATCAAGGGATCAACCCAACAAGAGGATATAACAATTTAATGTACCAAAGACAGGAGCACATAAATATATAAAGCAAATATTGAGATAAGGAGACATTGACAGTAATATCATTATACTAAAGGACTTTAATACCCCAATTATATCAACGGATAAATCACTCAGACAGAAAACCCATAAGGAAACAGTGGCTCTGAATGACACATTAGGCCACATGGATTTAACAGACACATACAGAACATTCCATACAAAAGCTGTAAAATACACTTTCTTTTCAAGTGCACATGAGATGTTCTCCCAAACTGATCACATGTTAAGCCACAAAACAAGTCTCAAGAAGTTCAAGAAGACTGAAATCATATTAAGCATCTTTTCTGACCGTAATACCATGAAACTAGAAATCCATTACAAGATAAAACTGGAAAAAAAAAAAAAACCCACAAACATGTGGAGGGTAAACAACCAATGAGTCAACAAAGAAACTAAGGAGGAAATTAAAAAAAAATACCTGGAGACAAATGAAAATGAAATGGAGCAAAATATTTGGCAAAAATAGTTCTAAGAAGGAAGTTTATAGCCTACCTCAAGATATAGGAAGAAGCGAGGGAGGGGCAAGATGGCGGAGGAGTAGGGTCTCCAGGTCACCTGTCCTCAGCAAATTACCTAGAAAACGATCCAATCATCCTGAAAACCTACGAATTCGGCCTGAGATTTAAAGAGAGACCAGCTGGAACGCTACAGTGAGAAGAGTTCGCGCTTCTATCGAGGTAGGAAGACGGGGAAAAAAGAAATAAAGGAACAAAAGGCCTCCGAGGGGGAGGGGCCCGCGAGGAGCCGGGCTGAGGCCGGGGCGAGTGTCCCCAGGACAGGAGAGCCCCGTCCCGGAGGAGCAGGAGCTGCACCGACCTTCCCGGGCGGAAAGGGGCTCCCGGGAATTGGAGCAGGATCCCCAGAAAGGCGGGGATGCCCTCGGGCTCCCTGGGACAGTAACAGAGGAACTGCGCCCCGGAGAGTGCGCCGAGCTCCCTAAGGGCTGCAGCGCTCGGCGGGACCCGGAGCAGCTCGGAGGGGCTCGGGCGGCGGCTCCGCGGAGGGGGCTGCGCGGCTCCGGGAACAGCTCAGGCGGCGGCGGCTCGGGCGGAGGAAGAAGCTCCGCGCGGAGGGGGCTGCGCGGCTCCGGGAACAGCTCGGAGGGGCTCGGGCTGCGGCTCCGCGGAGGGGGCTGCGCGGCTCCGGGAACAGCTCAGCGGCGGCGGCTCGCGCAGAGGAAGAAGCTCCGCGCGGAGGGGGCTGCGCGGCTCCGGGAACAGCTCGGAGGGGCTCGGGCTGCGGCTCCGCGGAGGGGGCTGCGCGGCTCCGGGAACAGCTCAGCGGCAGCGGCTCGCGCAGAGAAAGAAGCTCCGCGTGGAGGGGGCTGCGCGGCTCCGGGAACAGCTCGGAGAGGCTCCGGCGGCGGCTCCGCGGAGGGGGCTGCACCGCCGGGAGCGCGAATCCAACAGCGCAGGCTCCGGAGCACAGGGCGCCGGGACACAGCCCAGGATCCGGCCTCCCCCGGGACAGGCAGAGGCCGGGAGGGCCCAGGACAGCAAGGACGCTCCTGCCTGAAACTGAGCAGATCAGCGGCCCCGCCCCGGAGCCCCCAGGCCCTGCAGACGGAGAGCCCCGGAGCTACTGCGGGGGCTGAATCCAGGGTCCCAGAGCTGCCCCCGCCACTGTGGCTTCCTCCCGGGGCCTCACGGGGTGAACACCCCCCACCGAGCCCTGCACCAGGCAGGGGCAGAGCAGCTCCCCCAAGTGCTAACACCTGAGAATCAGCACAGCAGGCCCCTCCCCCAGAAGACCAGCGAGACGGACCAGTTCCAAGGGAAGTCAAGGGACTTAAACTACACAGAATCGGAAGATACTCCCCCGTGGTTTTTTTTGTTTTTTTGTTTTTGTTTTTTTTTGTTTTGTTTTGTGCTTTTTTTTTTCTCTCTTTCTTCTTGATTTATGATTGCTTCCCCCACCCCCCCTTTTTTCTTTTTTCTCCTTTCTTTCTTTTTCTTTCTTTTTCTTCTCTTTTTCCCCTATTTTTTTCTTCTTTCTCTTTTTTCTTTTTCTCTTTTCTTTCCTTCTCTCTCTTTTTCTCCTTTTCCCAATACAACTTGTTTTTGGCCACTCTGCACTGAGCAAAATGACTAGAAGGAAAACCCCTCAAAAAAAAGAATCAGAAACAGCCCACTCTCCCACAGAGTTACAAAATATGGATTACAATTCAATGTCAGAAAGCCAATTCAGAAGCACTATTTTACAGCTACTGGTGGCTCTAGAAAAAACCATAAAGGACTCAAGAGACTTCATGACTGCAGAATTTAGATCTAATCAGGCAGAAATTAAAAATCAATTAAATGAGATGCAATCCAAGCTAGAAGTCCTAACCACGAGGCTTGACGAGGTGGAAGAACGAGTGAGTGACATAGAAGACAAGTTGATGGCAAAGAGGGAAACTGAGGAAAAAAGAGACAGGCAATTAAAAGACCATGAGGATAGATTAAGGGAAATAAATGATAGCCTGAGGAAGAAAAACCTACGTTTAATTGGGGTTCCTGAGGGCGCGGAAAGGGACAGAGGGCCAGAATATGTATTTGAACAAATCCTAGCTGAAAACTTTCCGAATCTGGGAAGGGAAACAGGCATTCAGATCCAGGAAATAGAGAGATCCCCCCCTAAAATCAACAAAAACCGTTCAACACCTCGACATTTAATAGTGAAGCTTGCAAATTCCAAAGATAAGGAGAAGATCCTTAAAGCAGCAAGAGAAAAAAAGTCCCTGACTTTTATGGGGAGGAATATTAGGGTAACAGCAGACCTCTCCACAGAGACCTGGCAGGCCAGAAAGGGCTGGCAGGATATATTCAGGGTCCTAAATGAGAAGAACATGCAACCAAGAATACTTTATCCAGCAAGGCTCTCTTTCAAAATGGAAGGAGAGATAAAGAGCTTCCAAGACAGGCAGGAACTGAAAGAATATGTAACCTCCAAACCAGCTCTGCAAGAAATTTTAAGGGGGACTCTTAAAATTCCCCTTTAAGAAGAAGTTCAGTGGAACAATCCACAAAAACAAGGACTGAATAGATATGATGACACTAAACTCATATCTATCAATAGTAACTCTGAATGTGAACGGGCTTAATGACCCCATCAAAAGGCGCAGGGTTTCAGACTGGATAAAAAAGCAGGACCCATCTATTTGCTGTCTACAAGAGACTCATTTTAGACAGAAGGACACCTACAACCTGAAAATAAAAGGTTGGAGAACCATTTACCATTCAAATGGTCCTCAAAAGAAAGCAGGGGTTGCCATCCTTATATCAGATAAATTAAAATTTACCCCGAAGACTATAGTGAGAGATGAAGAGGGACACTATCTCATACTCAAAGGATCTATCCAACAAGAGGACTTAACACTCCTCAATATATATGCCCCGAATGTGGGAGCTGCCAAATATTTAAACCAATTAATAACCAAACTCAAGAAATACCTTGATAATAATACACTTATACTTGGTGACTTCAATCTAGCTCTTTCTACCCTGGATAGGTCTTCTAAGCACAACATCTCCAAAGAAACGAGAGCTTTAAATGATACACTGGACCAGATGGATTTCACAGATATCTACAGAACTTTACATCCAAACTCAACTGAATACACATTCTTCTCAAGTGCACATGGAACTTTCTCCAGAATAGACCACATACTGGGTCACAAATCGGGTCTGAACCGATACCAAAAGATCGGGATAGTCCCCTGTATATTCTCAGACCATAATGCCTTGAAATTAGAACTTAATCACAACAAGAAATATGGAAGGACCACAAACACGTGGAGGTTAAGGACCATCCTGCTAAAAGATGAAAAGGTCAACCAGGAAATTAAGGAAGAATTAAAAAGATTCATGGAAACTAATGAAAATGAAGATACAACCGTTCAAAATCTTTGGGATGCAGCAAAAGCAGTCCTGAGGGGGAAATACATCGCAATACAAGCATACATTCAAAAACTGGAAAGATCTCAAATTCAAAAGCTCACCTTACACATAAAGGAACTAGAGAAAAAGCAACAAATAGACCCCACCCCCAGCAGAAGAAGAGAGTTAATTAAAATTCGAGCAGAACTCAATGATATCGAGACCAAAAGAACTGTGGAACAGATCAACAGAACCAGGAGTTGGTTCTTTGAAAGAATTAATAAGATAGATAAACCATTAGCCAACCTTGTTAAAAAGAAGAGAGAGAAGACTCAAATTAATAAAATCATGAATGAGAAAGGGGACATCACTACCAACACCAAGGAAATACAAACGATTTTAAAAACATATTATGAACAGCTGTACGCCAATAAATTAGGAAATCTAGAAGAAATGGACGCATTCCTGGAAAGCCACAAACTACCAAAACTGGAGCAGGAAGAAATAGAAAACCTGAACAGGCCAATAACCAGGGAGGAAATTGAAGCAGTCATCAAAAACCTCCCAAGACACAAGAGTCCAGGGCCAGATGGCTTCCCAGGGGAATTTTATCAAACGTTTAAAGAAGAAATCATACCTATTCTACTAAAGCTGTTTGGAAAGATAGAAAGAGATGGAGTACTTCCAAATTCGTTCTATGAGGCCAGCATCACCTTAATTCCGAAACCAGACAAAGACCCCACCAAAAAGGAGAATTACAGACCAATATCCCTGATGAACATGGATGCAAAAATTCTCAACAAGATACTAGCCAATAGGATCCAACAACACATTAAGAAAATTATTCACCATGACCAAGTAGGATTTATCCCTGGGACACAAGGCTGGTTCAACACTCGTAAAACCATCAATGTGATTCATCATATCAGCAAGAGAAAAACCAAGAACCATATGATACTCTCATTAGATGCAGAGAAAGCATTTGACAAAATACAGCATCCATTCCTGATCAAAACCCTTCAGAGTGTTGGGATAGAGGGAACTTTCCTTGACATCTTAAAAGCCATCTACGAAAAGCCCACAGCAAATATCATTCTCAATGGGGAAGCACTGGGAGCCTTTCCCCTAAGATCAGGAACAAGACAGGGATGTCCACTCTCACCACTGCTGTTCAACATAGTTCTGGAAGTCCTCGCCTCAGCAATCAGACAACAAAAAGACATTAAAGGCATTCAAATTGGCAAAGAAGAAGTCAAACTCTCCCTCTTCGTCGATGACATGATACTCTACATAGAAAACCCAAAAGCCTCCACCCCCAGATTGCTAGAACTCATACAGCAATTTGGTAGCGTGGCAGGATACAAAATCAATGCCCAGAAATCAATGGCATTTCTATACACTAACAATGAGACTGAAGAAAGAGAAATTAAGGAGTCAATCCCATTTACAATTGCACCCAAAAGCATAAGATACCTAGGAATAAACCTAACCAAAGAGGTAAAAGATCTATACCCTAAAAACTATAGAACACTTCTGAAAGAAATTGAGGAAGACACAAAGAGATGGAAAAATATTCCATGCTCATGGATTGGCAGAATTAATATTGTAAAAATGTCAATGTTACCCAGGGCAATTTATACGTTTAATGCAATCCCTATCAAAATACCATGGACTTTCTTCAGAGAGTTAGAACAAATTATTTTAAGATTTGTGTGGAATCAGAAAAGACCCCGAATAGCCAGGGGAATTTTAAAAAAGAAAACCTTAGCTGGGGGCATCACAATGCCAGATTTCAGGTTGTATTACAAAGCTGTGGTCATCAAGACAGTGTGGTACTGGCACAAAAACAGACACATAGATCAATGGAACAGAATAGAGAACCCAGAAGTGGACCCTGAAATGTACGGCCATCTAATATTCGATAAAGGAGGAAAGACTATCCATTGGAAGAAAGACAGTCTCTTCAATAAATGGTGCTGGGAAAATTGGACATCCACATGCAGAAGAATGAAACTGGACCACTCTCTTTCACCATACACAAAGATAAACTCAAAATGGATGAGAGATCTAAATGTGAGACAAGAGTCCATCAAAATCCTAGAGGAGAACACAGGCAACACCCTTTTTGAACTTGGCCACAGTAACTTCTTGCAAGATACATCCACGAAGGCAAAAGAAACAAAAGCAAAAATGAACTATTGGGACTTCATCAAGATAAGAAGCTTTTGCACAGCAAAGGATACAGTCAACAAAACTAAAAGACAACCTACAGAATGGGAGAAGATATTTGCAAATGACATATCAGATAAAGGGCTAGTTTCCAAAATCTATAAAGAACTTATTAAACTCAACACCAAAGAAACAAACAATCCAATCATGAAATGGGCAAAAGACATGAAGAGAAATCTCACAGAGGAAGACATGGACATGGCCAACAAGCACATGAGAAAATGCTCTGCATCACTTGCCATCAGGGAAATACAAATCAAAACCACAATGAGATACCACCTCACACCAGTGAGAATGGGGAAAATTAACAAGGCAGGAAACAACAAATGTTGGAGAGGATGCGGAGAAAAGGGAACCCTCTTACACTGTTGGTGGGAATGTGAACTGGTGCAGCCACTCTGGAAAACTGTGTGGAGGTTCCTCAAAGAGTTAAAAATAGACCTGCCCTACGACCCAGCAATTGCACTGTTGGGGATTTACCCCAAAGATTCAGATGCAATGAAACGTCGGGACACCTGCACCCCGATGTTTCTATCAGCAATGGCCACAATAGCCAAACTGTGGAAGGAGCCTCGGTGTCCATCGAAAGATGAATGGATAAAGAAGATGTGGTTTATGTATACAATGGAATATTACTCAGCAATTAGAAACGACAAATACCCACCATTTGCTTCAACGTGGATGGAACTGGAGGGTATTATGCTGAGTGAAGTAAGTCAATCGGAGAAGGACAAACAGTGTATGTTCTCATTCATTTGGGGAATATGAATAATAGTGAAAGGGAATATAAAGGAAGGGAGAAGAAATGTTGGGAAATATCAGGAAGGGAGACAGAACATAAAGACTCCTAACTCGGGGAAACGAACTAGGGGTGGTGGAAGGGGAGGAGGGCGGGTGTTGGAGGGGAATGGGTGACGGGCACTGAGGTGGACACTTGACGGGATGAGCACTGGGTGTTTTTCTGTATGTTGGTAAATTAAACACCAATAAAAGTTAATTAAAAAAAAAAAGATATAGGAAGAAGCTCAAATGAACAATCTAAGCTTACACCTAAAAGGACTAGAGAGAGAACAAAACCCAAAGCCAGTATAAAGAAGGAAATCATAAAGATCAGAGTGGAAATAAACACAACAGAATTAAAAGAACACAGAAAAGATTGATGAAACTAAGCATGCTCTTTGAAAAGATAAAACTGAGAAACCTTTAGTCAAACTCATTAAGAAAAGAGAGAAAGGACTCAATAAAATCAGAAATGAAAGAGAAGCTACAACTGACACCACAGAAGTACAAAGAATTATAAGAAACTATTATGAAAAATTGGAGACCTTTGAAAAAAAATGGATAAATTACTAGAAATATAGAATCTTCCAAGACTGAATTAGGAAGAAATAGAAAATCTGAAGAGACAAATTACTAGTAATGAAATTGAATCAATAATAATAATAATAGGGATCCCTGGGTGGCGCAGCGGTTTGGCGCCTGCCTTTGGCCCAGGGCGCGATCCTGGAGATCCGGGATCGAATCCCACATCGGGCTCCCGGTGCATGGAGCCTGCTTCTCCCTCTGCCTATGTCTCTGCCTCTCTCTCTCTCTCTCTCTCTCTGTATGACTATCATAAATAAATAATAAAAAAAATTTAAAAAAAATAAATTCTAGTTAGTTAACATACAGTGTAATACTGGTTTCAGGAGTAAAATTTAATGATTCCTCACTTTTACACAACACCCAGTGTTCATCACAATCAGTGTCCTCCTTAATACCCATCGCCCCATCCACCTCCCTTCCAGCAACCCTCAATTTGTTCTTTACAGTTAAGAGTCTCTTATGGTTTGCCTCCTTCTTTTTCTTCCCCTATGTTCATCTGTTTTGTTTCTTAAATTCCACATAAGAGTAAAATCAGATGGTATTTGTCTTTTTCTGACTTATTTCACTCAGCATAATACACTATAGTTCCACCTATGTTGCAAATGGCAAAACTTCGTTCTTTTTGATGGCTAATATTCCATTTGTGTGTGTGTGTGTACACACACATCTTCTTTATCCACTTATCAGTCACTGGACATTTGGGCTATTTTCACAATTGGCTATTGCTGATAATGCTGCTATAAACACCCAGGGTGCATGTGTCCCCCCAAATAAGTATGTTTGTATCCTTTGCAATACCTAGCAATGCAATTGCTAGGTGGTAGGGTAGCTCTATTTTTAACTTTTTGAGGAACCTCCTTACTGTTTTCCAGAGTGGCTGCACCAACTTGCATTCCCACCAACAGCATAAGAGTGTTCCCCTTTCTCTTCATCCTCGCCAACATCTTTGTTTCCTGTGTTAATTTTAGCCATTCTGACAGATGTTAGGTGGTATCTCCTCACAATTTTGATTTGGATTTCCCTGATGATGAGTGATGTTGAGCATCTTTTCACATATCCATTAGCTATCTGGACGCCTTCTTTGGAAAAATGTCCATTCATGTCTTCTGCCCATGTCTTACCTGGATTGTTTTATGGGTGTTGAGTTTGATAATTTTATACAGATTTTAGGTACTACTCCTTTATCAGATATGTCATTTGCAAATATCTTCTCCCATTCCAGACGTTGCCTTTTAGTTATGTTGACTGCATCTTCCACAAGTTTTTTATCTTAATGAAGTCTCAATAGTTCATTTTTGCTTTTGCTTTCCTTGCCTTAGGAGATGTGTCTAGTAAGAAGCTGCTACAGCTATTGTCAAAGAAGTTGCTGTCTGTGATCTCCTCTAGGATATTTCACATTTAGGTCTTTCATTCATTTTGAATTTATTTTTGTGTATGGTAAAAGAAAGTGGTCAGTCTCCTTCTTTGGCATATGGCTGGCCAGTTTTCCTGACACCATTTGTTGAAGAGATGATCTTTTTTCCACTGGATATTCTTTCCTGCTTTGTCAAAGATTAGTGGACCATATAGCTGTGGTTTCTACCAAACACGTAAATGAGAGAACATTCTCCAAATGTTCCAAAAAACTGAAGAGGAAGGAATGCTTCCAACTTCATTCTACAAGGACAATATTCCCGATACCAAAACCAGACATAGACATTACAACAAAGGAAAATTACATACCAATATTCCTGATGAATATAGATACAAAAATGTTCAACAAAATATCAGCAAACCAAATGCAACAATATATTAATGGAATCATTCACCATGATCAAGTGCAACTTTAGGGATCAAAGGATGGCTAAATATCCTCAATTCAACATGACACACTATATTAAAAATGAAGGTAAAAAGCATGATCTTCTCAAAAATTGTGGAAAAAGCATTTGATAAAACTCAATATACATTCATAATAAAAACTCTCAACAAAGTAGATATTGAGAGAACTCAACTCCAAATAATAAAGGCCATGTATGACAAACCTATAGCTAGCTTCATACTCAAGTGTAAAAGATAAAAGCTTTTCCTCTAAGATCAGGAACAAGACAAGGATGCCCACACTATTGCCACTTTTATTCCACATTATCCTTGAAGTCCTAGCTACAGCAATCAAACAAGAAAGAAAAATAAAAGGCACCCAAAATGGTAAGGAAGAAGTAAAAGTGTCACTATTTGTGGATCATATGATGTGATATATAGGAAACCCTAAATGATCCACCAAGCAAACTATTAGTAAAGAGGAGCACCTGGCTGGCTCAGCAAGAGGACATGAGACTCGATCTCAGGGTCATGAGTTCAAGCCCCACATTGGGTGTAGAGATTACTTAAATAAACTTAAAAAAGAAAAAAAACCTTTTAGAATAAATGAATTCAACAAAGTTGCAAGGCACAGAATTATATATATACAGAAATCTGTTGTGTTTTTACACATTAACAATAAACTGTCAGGAAGAGAAATTAAGAAAACAATCTCATTTACAAGTGCAACAAAAAGAATTAAATACTTAGAAATAAATTTAACCAAGGAGGTGAAAGACCTCTAATCTGAAAACTTTAAAACACTGATGAAAGAAACTGAAGAAGATACAATAAATGGAAAAATATCTCATGCCCATGGAATGGAAGAATTAATATTGCTAAAATGTGCATACTACCAAAAGCAATCTACAGATGCAATGCAATTCCTATCAAAATACCAATAGTATTTTTCATAGAATTAGAATAATCCTAAAGTTTGTATGGAATAATGAAAGATCCAGAATAGCCAAATCCATCTTGAGAAAGAATTAAGCTAGATGTAGCACAATCCCAGATTTCATACTATACTACAAAGCTATAGTCATCAAACCAGTATGATACTGGCACAAAAATGGACACATAGATCAATGTAAGAAAACAGAGAGCCCAGAAATAAACCTATGCATATATGGCCAACTAATCTACAGCAAAGGAGGCAAGAATATACAATGGGGAAGAGAGAATAATAAATTAATTACATTTTACAATAAATAGTGTTGGGAAAACTGGACAGCCACATGCAAAAGAATGAAACTGGACCACTTCTCAACACCATTCACAAAAAGTAACTCAAAGTGGATTAAAGACCTAAATGTAACAACTGAAATCATAGAATTCCTAAAAGAAAATATAGGCAGTAAACTCTTAAAAATCAGCCTTAGCACTATTTTTCTGAGTGGGTCTCCTTAAGCAAAGGAAACCAAAGCAAAAATAAACCAGTGGAACTATATCAAATTAAAAACTTTCTACACAGCAAAGGAAACCATCAACTAAGTGAAAAGGCAACTTCTTGTATGTAAGAAATTATTTGCAAATGATACATCCAATAAGGGGTTAATATCTAAAATATTTAAAGAACTCCTCCAACTCAACACCACAAAAACCAATCAAATTTAAAAATGGGCAAGGGACCTCCCTATATAGGCATTTTTTCGAAGACAACATACAGATGGCCAATGGACACAGGAAAAGATGCTCAACGTCACTAATCACCACGGAGAAGCAAATCAAAACCACAATGACATCATCTCAGACCTGTCAGAATGGCTGTCATCAAAAAGACGAGAAACAAGTGTTGATGAGGATGTGGAGAAAAGGGAACCCTTGTGCACTGTGGATGGGAATGTACAGTGGTGCAGCCACTATGGAAAAGTGTAGAAGTTTCTTAAAAATTTTAAAATAGGTCAATCGATCGGTCTATCTACACACACAATGTAATATTACTCAGCCATAAATAAAAAGAATAAAATCTTGCCATTCATGCTAACATCGATGGACACCTAATACCTAGAAGATATAATGCTAAGTCAGTCAGTCAGAGAAAGACAAACACTACAGGATTTCACCTATAGGTGGTTGCCAGAGAGGAGGGAGTAGGGAAGAGAAGATTTCACCCCTGGCAAAAGAGGTGAAGGGGATTTGAGGTACAAACTTCCAATCATGAAATAAATAAGTTCAGGGATGGAAAGTACAGAATATAGTCAATAATACTGTACTAACATTGTATGGAACAGATGGTAACTATTCCTATTGTGAGCATTGTGTAACGTATATAATAGTCAAGTCACCATGTTGTGCACCTGAAACTAATATACGTAATTCAACTACATTTCACTTAAAAATTAAAAAAAAAAAAAACCCTCAAACTACATGCCATGGACCAACCAGTTCATGGTTACACATTCTGAAACTAGACTTTCTTCAGTACCTACCTTATCTCAAGAAAAGAAAACCTAAATTACTGGTCATCTTTCTAGAAAGGTAGTTGGTATTTCTCTCACCTGCCCATTCACAAACAGTTCCTCCAGTTTGGAATAACTTTTTTTAGGGTTAAAGCAGAGATCCTTATAATGCTTTTGTCTTTAGACCCCCTTTGTAGGATGTAGAATATATGAGCTTACTTGTTCTCACAAGCACAATTAAAAAAAAAAAAAAACACACCACTTTGAGGCTGTAACTTTACTTAACTGTCACAGTCAAAAGAGGAGGTGGGAAAACCCTTTGCATAGGAACCTGGTACTCTGCCTGCAATTCAGGCCAAGTGTTTGCAACATCTCTACAGAGATGAATTAGTTGTTAGGGGACATGGCTATAAAGTGATGAGAAGCACCAGTAACACTTCTTAGGCTTAATTTAAATGATCAAAACCAACAAACCATCAACCTTTGATTTTCATTGAATATGCAGTGATTCTACTTGAAATCATGTCCCAGAAACTTTTCCATGGATCAGATTACTTTAATTCCTAGGACAATACTCTGAAAGCAGTCAGGGCATTTACTCTTTCTAACAGTTTTGCAATTTAAGAAAAACTGAACCTGAATTATCCAACCCAGAAGTACTGAAACTGTCCCATTTTGAAATAACCTAGAATCTGTACATACATCTTTTACTCTCCTCATTGTATAAGGATCAGATTTGCCTCGGGAAATAATCACTAAAGAACTCTAAGTTTTATCAGGGTGATAGTGGATGTTACCACAAATGACAAATAGGTCACTTTGATATCATGCAACTTGGACAAGTGTCAATATACAAAGTAGCAATCAATGGTCTGTAGTTTACATTTCAGGAAACAAGCACTGCTATTAGCATTGTAAAGGAAAGTCTTCTGTAACAAAAGATGAAACAACCAATCCTAAAAAGTGGCAAGTTGCACATCTTGGGTCTATGCCTAGAAATCACAAATGGCTGTCAGCAGGTCACACCCTCCTGGAAACTGTATATCAATTGTTTGCATGTATTTTTCTAGTAAAATAATCCAAAACTTTCGCCAAAAAACTCAAAAGGGTCTATGATCCAAAGAAAGATGAAAACCATTATTTTAGGTTTCCAAATACAGGTGGATGATTCATGCCAAGAAGCTTAGAATTATCCCTCCCCCACTTCAAAGAAAAGTCTGAGGATGAAAAACAAGGCTTAACTTGTGCCTCACTAGGTTTTCCTTGCAGACATGGGAGGGGTGGGGGGTGCTAGGAGTCCAGAGAGAGGAAACCAGTGATAAGGATGTTGCTCTAGTGGTAAGAAATTTCCAAGGACTCTTCACTGCTCAGTGCAGGTTACTTGCCACATTCCTTAGGCTTTCCCTTCATTTTTTTTTTTTAATTTTTATTTATTTATGATAGTCACAGAGAGAGAGAGAGAGGCAGAGACACAGGCGGAGGGAGAAGCAGGCTCCATGCACCGGGAGCCCGACGTGGGATTCGATCCCGGGTCTCCAGGATCGCGCCCTGGGCCAAAGGCAGGCGCCAAACCGCTGCGCCACCCAGGGATCCCTCCCTTCATTTTTGTAGCGAGTCCAATGGACTCCACCTCCCAGTAGCCACTGCTACTGCCTCCAACCCAAGCTACTGTGAAATAGGATACAGTCTTCCCTACCATTGTCTTCCTTGCTGCCCTTCTCCCCCAAAAAGCAAACAGGTCCAATATGTTTTAGGGACTTTACTGCCATGCACATGGGGAAAAGGACATGGACAAAGAAAAATAAATATGAATCATTTATAACATTCTCACAGCTTTTAAAAATGAAACATCAATTTATTAAACACCTTTAAACTTAAACATATGAGTTTAAATCCCAGTTCTGCCATCAGACAGATTAGCCTTGAAAAAAACCTATATTCTTACTTAATTTCTGCAATGGACTAATTGTTTATATCCCCCCAAAATTCGTATGTTGGTATTTAGGGAGGTATTTAGGTCATGAAAGCAGAACCCTCATGAATTGGATTAGGGTCCTTATAAAAGAGACTCCCGGGGCTCCCTCCTCCCTCCACCATGTAAACACACAGCAAAAAGCTGTCTGTGGACGAGGAAGCAGGCTGTCACCAGCCCCCAAATCTGCTGGCACCCTGATCCTGGAATTCCAGCCTCCAGAACTGTGAGAAACACTTTTCCATTGTTTATAAACTACTCAGTCGATAGTGTTTTGGTATAACCAAAAGGATTAAGAAAATTTTGTAAACTTTAATTTCCTCATATGTAGAATAGAATAGTTAGTACCTACCACATGACATTATTGTGAGAACTCACTAAAGTCACTTTAAAAGAGCTTCTTGCTCTCTAGAAAATACCCAATGAATGGCACTTGACACTTCCTATACCCCTCCACTGAGATTCCTAGGAAGAGAAGACAATAGTTCCCTCTTAACTATATCGATAACATTGCACATATAGGACACATTCGATGCCTAGAGATAAAATCAAAACAGAATTGGTACCATTTATGCTCAAATAGAGAATGTGCACTTCTGAGGGACACTGAACAAAATGACATCTGCCTTGACATTTCTTCAAAAACAGAGTAAGAGACCTGCGAAGGACCTGAATGCAGGCAGTGAGAGGCTGTGGGATTAAGAAAACCTGGTTGGGCACAGAAAAGGCAGAAGGTAATTCTGACCATGGCAAGTGGCAAATGGCGCAGAGAGAGCAAGATCAAGCTAAGAATATCACAATGAAATTTCAAGACAGCATTTGGCTTGTGATGAAAATTCTAAGTCTTTGCATTCATTAGTATATGCAAAAAGGACCTGTCTTAAAGAAACCAAACACTCTGATTGCTCTCTTCCCAAAGGAGAAAGTTTTCTCTTCAGGAGAAGGAAGAATGAAATTGTCGGCAAGAAAATGCATGTAACAGCTAGACAGAAGGATTCTTACCAAAAAGGGTAACCATTAGGATTACTTCAAATGTTGTCAGCTTTCACCTCCCTGTAGGAATCTAAAGACCTTTTGTTCACAACTCCAAACTGCTAAAGTTCATGAGGAGACACATACTTTTGAGATGAGCTAGGCTCTGGTTAGGGAATGGGGACTGCATGTCAATGTGACTGTATGGAAAATGGATATTGGCCAGGAACCAGGTTTCACTCAAGCGGAAGTACCCAGCAATCATAAGTTGCTTGTCAATTCTTTATTTAAATCCTTCCATTGCTTGCCACTGCGCTCAAGACTGGGGACATGCTTGCAACTGCACTTCAAAAATCAAGACAGCTCTAGGCTCCTGCATCACCCAGCCCCTACAGGGTTCCATCTCAAGCTACTGTTCCCCAACTTCCAACCACAGGGACCTAATGTGAGCTCCTCAAGCCTATAGGGTCTTTCCCACATTAAGACATTTTCTCTGCCTGCGATGTGCCAGAGTTTTGGGGATGTGTATGCTCATCTTTGCATCTCAATTCAAATATTACTTATACAAAGAAGTATTCCCTAATGGTCCTATCCAATCAAAATTAGTACTTCCCTACTGTTAGGTCTGTTAGCTCCTTATGCTTTTGCCTATCGCTCTCAACAGGCTTCATATTTATAGATTTATTGTCTCTATCTGCTTTTAACCACCCCACTAAGGAAATACACACTAGGGACGATGTGGTCCCTAGACTTGACCACTCTATCCTTGTTCATAGCTCAGTACCTTATATAAAATAGAAGCCCAAAAGTGATAATTTATCAATGATAAGTGGATACGTGAATCTTGCAATTCTAGCCAGCCAGTTACATTCTGAAATCACAGCTTAAAAGGACAGTGAGTGTGACTGTTTCTTCCTGCCCTCAAACTGAGGGCTATGCCTGAACTGAAAAAAAAAAAAAAGTGTTAAGTCCCACTTTCTAAAAAAAAACTTCCAACAACTGGAAATATACCTGTCTGGAGCTTAAGAGATGAGTGGAACGTAACCATCAATCATCCTATCACCCCATCTGCCACTTTCCTGTGTGTGGATACAGTTTATGTACGTGCATATGTGTGAAAAGAAAGAAACTATCAAGACAGGAAAAGAGAAATTGGGAGCAGCAAATCTATAGGGTAGTGAAGAGTGAAATTATGAGGGCAAGCTTCTAAAAGAATACCTCATAGAAATGGGAGTGCAGATAGGACAAGTGCAAAGATCTTCTGCAACTCAGGCAGTAGGCTAGCAATTTACCCTTCGTGTCTATCTAATCAGGGGGAGAAAGGAAAATGAGAAGAATGACAGAACTGATAAAGGGAGCAGTAGGGAACAGACACTGACTTGGCCTTCAAACAATGGTGGAGTGTCCTAGGGGTCCAGTGGACCCCACTCAAGGTAGCCAAGCTTAGGGTGCCTTGATGATAATCTAGCCAACAACACTATAAATGATGTCAGGCCCCATCAACTACGTCCTCCAGGAGAGATGCAACATCTGTGCATTTAACACAAAGAGGTAAGGATGCCAGTAAGTGCTAACCGGAGAAGAAGTAACAATGTGGATAATTAAGTAAATAGTATCATCCCTTTACCCTTTTGTTTCTTCCAGCCCCAACACGCTGGGACAGCCACATCTCCAAGTAAACCAGTCCATCTCTCAGGGTGTGTGTGAGTGCTGGAGTCTAGAGAGGAGGAGGGGACAAAAAAACACACTACGCCCTATGATTCACAACTGCACGACTCCTTGCCAGTGCTTGGGAATGTAAAGGATGAGATTTAAATTAGATATGACAAAGGAGTCTCAAACTTGAATGGGAAGTTCTCAAATCCCCTTTATCCTCTTAAAATTCACTAAGGACCTCAAAGGGTTCTTCTTATGTGAGTTATACTTATTGATATTTGTAGCACTGAAACTAGAAGAATTTTTTTTCCAAAATTTGTTATTTAAAATATTATGTAAAGGGGTACCTGGGTGGCTCAGTTGGTTAAGCAATGGACTCCTGATTTCAGATCAGGTCATGATCTCAGGGTCCTGGCATCAAGCCCCACATCAGGCTCTACACTCAGTGGGGAATCTGCTTCAGGATTCTCTCTCTCTCTCTCTCCCCCTCTGCCTCTGCCCCTCACCCCACTCACTCACACTCTAATAAATAAATAATTTTTTTATTTTCTTGTAATAATAATATTTTTATTGGTGTTCAATTTGCCAACATACAGATTAACACCCAGTGCTCATCCTGTCAAGTGCCAGCCTCAGTGCCCGTTACCCATTCACCCCCACCCCCTGCCCTCCTCCCCTTCCACCACCCCCAGTTCGTTTCCCAGTTAGGAGTCTTTATGTTCTGTCTCTTTCTGACATTTCCTACCCATTTCTTCTCCCTTCCCTTCTATTCCCTTTCACTATTATTTAAATTCCCCAAATGAATGAGAACATATAATATTTGTCCTTCTCCGATTGACTTACTTCACTCAGCATAATACCCTCCAGTTCCATCCACGTCGAAGCAAATGGCATTTGTCATTTCTAATGGCTGAGAAATATTCCATTGTGTACATAAACCACATCTTCTGTATCTATTCATCTTTCGATGGACACCGAGGCTCCTTCCACAGTTTGGTTATTGTGGACATTGCTGCTAGAAACATTGGGGTGCAGGTGTCCCGGCGTTTCATTGCATCTGTATCTTTGGGGTAAATCCCCAACAGTGCAATTGCTGGGCCGTAGGGCAAGTCTATTATTAACTCTTTGAGGAACCTCCACACAGTTTTCCAGAGTGGCTGCACCAGTTCACATTCCCACCAACAGTGTAAGAGGGTTCCCTTTTCTCCACATCCTCTCCAACATTTGTGGTTTCCTGCCTTGTTAATTTTCCCCATTCTCACCGGTGGGAGATGGTATCTCATTGTGGTTTTGATTTGTATTTCCCTGATGGCAAGTGATGCAGAGCATTTTCTCATGCACTTCTTGGCCATGTCTATGTCTTCCTCTGTGAAATTTCTGTTCATGTCTTTTGCCCATTTCATGATTGGATTGTTTGTTTCTTTGGTGTTGAGTTTAATAAGTTCTTTATAGATCTTGGAAACTAGCCCTTTATCTGATACGTCATTTGCAAATATCTCCTCCCATTCTGTAGGTTGTCTTTTAGTTTTGTTGACTGTATCCTTTGCTGTGCAAAAGCTTCTTATCTTGACGAAGTCCCAATAGTTCATTTTTGCTTTTGTTTCTTTTGCCTTCGTGGGTGTATCTTGCAAGAAGTTACTGTGGCCAAGTTCAAAAAGGGTGTTGCCTGTGTTCTCCTCTAGGATTTTGATGGACTCTTGTCTCACATTTAGATCTTTCATCCATTTTGAGTTTATCTTTGTGTCTGGTGAAAGAGAGTGGTCTAGTTTCATTCTTCTGCATGTGGATGTCCAATTTTCCCAGCACCATTTATTGAAGAGACTGTCTTTCTTCCAGTGGATAGTCTTTCCTCCTTTATCAAATATTAGTTGACCATAAATTTCAGGGTCCACTTCTGGGTTCTCTATTCTGATCCATTGATCTATGTGTCTGTTTTTGTGCCAGTACCACACTGTCTTGATGACCACAGCTTTGTAGTACAACCTGAAATCTGGCATTGTGATGCCCCCAGCTATGGTTTTCTTTTTTACAATTCCCCTGGCTATTCGGGGTCTTTTCTGATTCCACACAAATCTTAAAATAATTTGTTCTAACTCTCTGAAGAAAGTCCATGGTATTTTGATAGGGACTGCAATAAACGTGTAAATTGCCCTGGGTAACATTGACATTTTCACAATATTAATTCTGCCAATCCATGAGCATGGAATATTTTTCCATCTCTTTGTGCCTTCCTCAATTTCTTTCAGAAGTGTTCTATAGTTTTTAGGGTATAGATTCTTCACCTCTTTGGTTAGGTTTATTCCTAGGTATCTTATGCTTTTGGGTAATTGTAAATGGGATTGACTCTTTAATTTCTTTCTTCAGTCTCATTGTTAAATCTTTTAAAAATAAGGAAATATTGTGTTAAAATAACATATCTTATGAAAAAAATATTTTCCAGAATAAGAATTTTAGAAAGAAGAGTTGTATTGTCTTACAAATTTGTAAATATTTTCAATTGTGGCTGAAAGGAAAACAGCTGAATTTTTCTATATGCTTCAGCACTCGGTCTGTTAAGATACGTTGCTTTGGTAAAGTAATTGAAGAAAATCAAGCCTCACACAGACTTGTAGTTGGAAGAGGAAGTAACATTTCAGTAGTCCTTTTGGCTAATTGTGAATATTTGTTGAGCTACATCAAAACTCTACAGGTGACAGGTTTTTGCACTGTGAACTCCAAAGCCTTTTCAATGAGCCTTTCATCCTCTGTTACACTACAATCACTGCTCTCTATTGCACTGTAGATGGCCTTTTTACCCAAGTTGGATTTTGCAAAATCAGGCATTGGTCATTGAAAAGTAGTTCTTAAATGAGTTTACACCCTTCGTGGTACTACAACAACAAAGTTGCATTTGTTAATATTACCACTGATCTCACCCAAACAAGACTTTATGTCCTGGGAAGCTGGCAATCTAACAGTGGCAGATACAAATTTTTCAAAAAATAGTCACTGCTTGAATGCTTGAGTTTTATCATTGGCAGCAATAAGGTTGGTTGTGGTCTTTGAAGTGACAGACTCACTTTGATCATTTGAGGAAATGTCTCCCAACTTGGATAAACATCGTTTCTGTGTCATTCGTTCTTATAAGTAAAAAAACGGTAATTTATGAAAAAAGGTAGCTAGTTTGCTTCTCCAACCATGCAATTCTATGACTGCTTTTCCTCCAGGCAGGATCCGTAATACCCAGCAAAGTGCTTTCTGAATACGTCTCATTGCTCCTCCATTAAAAAGATTTGAAGGTAAAAAGACAATGTACTCAATGTTTAGAGTTTTAATGCAATATTTTTATTGCTCTATCAAGCACATTCTTTTTTTTTTTTAATTTTTTTTTTTTTTTTTTTTTTTTTTATTTATGATAGGCACACAGTGAGAGAGAGAGAGAGGCAGAGACACAGGCAGAGGGAGAAGCAGGCTCCATGCACCGGGAGCCTGACGTGGGATTCGATCCGGGGTCTCCAGGATCGCGCCCTGGGCCAAAGACAGGCGCTAAACCGCTGCGCCACCCAGGGATCCCTATCAAGCACATTCTTAATTACTACTGGCATCTGTGTGTTTATTACTGGAGTGTCTGCCTGGGAAGAACACAATGACCCACTAAACAGGTGCCATCTGATGCCAGCATCTTGTGCATGAGCACACCAGCACTTCTACCCACCAGTGCTTTTCTACATCAATGCACACATCAAACCAATGGAAAAAAGCAAATATACTATTAGTATGAAAGTAGTTTTGGCCTTGTAGACACACCTGAAATAGTCTCAGGGACCTCAGGGATCTGCAGACACACTTTTTAGAACCACCACCATGTATAGACTCTGAGTACACGCAGTAAATGAAACGAAATCCAACCTTTCTTTGTGGCTGCACCTTTTACAGTGAATTCTCTGACTCCAGCCTAAGAGTATTCGTACTTTTGACCTTCTGGATATTGTAGTCTATCATTTTACCTGATACCACAAGTCTAGATTTGTGTTACTATTACTGTCAGAACCAGGTGATTCCTTTCTATAAAAGGTGATGACTGGAAGCTGTAAGGAAAAGACAAGTATACTTCTAAAGAGTTACCTTCAACAGAGACACACATCAGGTTTTAGCCTTTCAAGAAACTCAAGTTTGCTTAATGCCTTGACGTTTCACTGGTCATATTTTTTTCTGAGTTCTGCCTTCCACGCCTTGCATGTGGCCAATTGCGACACCTGTTAGTACATTTAAACCTAAAGCAATTTATAACAGTGTCTCAGACCAAGTGGCTTTGGCATCAGCCCAGGACTGCTATTATCATTTTGTATTTATTGCACCATTTCAAAACTGTTTTTGACTTCACACATTATAGAAGTTTTTCAATTATATAGTTTTTACTTTTACATATTTTTATGCTTTAAAATGTTGTTCTATTCTTCTGCTTCGTATAAGAACATGAAGAGTTATTTGCTTATACTCCTACCATCATAGCTGGGACATGGTAATGCACTTTAATCATATTTGCAATTGCTGCAAATCTAACTGCAATTGTAGCACATCTTAAAAATGGCATTCTTTTCTTAAGTTTTATATAAAACAGAGCTAACCTTTCCCCTCCTATTCCTGCAGAGATACTGAAAATGTTTGTCTTTCTATGAAAAACATTTTTCACTATGAATTCCTTTTATTAATAGAAAAACAGTGCTGCTGTTATATATGAGTTTCTGCAGACATGAATAACCAGACAATAATAAATAATCTCTTAGTAAGAAACAAAAACTTATAATGATTTTGCTTATAGGATGATGGTCCCTAGGTGGGCAGAGGAAACTCAGACCAAAATTACTTATTTTAATCTTGTTTCAAAACAAATTTTCCTACCATCTCAAAGTTAGACATCCCAGGCTTCTAAGTATAAGCTAAAATATTTGCAATTTGTTTCTAATAAAAAAAAATGAAACTTCAATTTTCTAAGACTACTTTCCCAACTTTTCACTTTAGTAAGTCTTTATAATCATATTATATTAAAACTAAACAAAGATTTGAAGAGTCGGGGAATATGGCAGCTACAGTGAATTGAAGTGAATGAAATCACCCAGGAGAAAGTACTGGGCACAGTTTGAGAAGTAGCTGAGGATAAGGCCAGCAGACCTCCAACATTACAAGATGAGTAGAGGGGAGCCTATCTGGCTCTATCAGAAGAGCATGCAACTCTTGATCTTGGGGTTATGAGTTGGAGCCCCACACTGGGTGTAGAGATCACACACACACACAAAAAAAGACTGGTAGAGAGGAGCCTGTAAGAGAGTAGGTAGAGGAGTTGGGCAAACCTGGAATACTCTGGTGTGTGAGTCCTAGGGAAGAGTATTTTAAGGACACTTATCAAGAGACAAAATGAAGGAATTCCAGAATTGAACTAGTATCTCTTTACATAATATAGATAACTATTCACCCTTAGACTTTACTTGGTGGAACTACTTGGTAATTAAATGGAGTATTCCAACAAGGGGATCCAACACAGGGCTCCTAACACAGGAGGACAGAGAAGGCAAGGAGTCACCTGGCAATGACAAGCTTCCATTTCAAAACTGGCAGGATTAGGGAGGGCAGAGGAAGGAATAGCAAACACCAAACCCTTGGCTTACCTGTTGATCCTTCAACTTCCTACTAATATCTTTGGTTCCAAATGAACATAAGTCATAGTTCCCAGCTGCAAAAACTACAGAAGATGTGCCAGGAATGGTGGATGTGATAGCTGAGTAATAGTCACCCCCTCAAAGATACTTGTATCCAAATCTTGGAACCTGGGACTCTGTTGCCTCTTGCATGGTATGGAAACTTTGCAGGTGTGATTAAGATAAGGATATTGAGGTGGGAACCCTGTCCTGAATTATTCAGGTTGTTCTAATGTAATCACAGCCATTCACATAAGAGGGATTCAGGAAAATTAGAGGATTGCTAGGGAAGGACAGAAGTACAGGGAGAAGAAAACAATATGATGCAGGTCACAAACCAAGAATGAGGACAGCCCCGGGAAGGCTGGAATAGGCAGTGGGTTTCTCCTCTAAGAGAGTCCAGAAGGAACCAGCCCTGTGGACACCTTAATATTAGCTCAGTGAGACTTCTCACTTCCAGACTGTAAAAGAATGAATCTTTGTTTTATTAAAAAAAAAAAAAAGATGTATTTTAGAGTGAAGGAAAGAGACGGAGAAAGAGCAGGAGCAGGGAAGGGAGGAAGGGGACAGAGGGAGAGAAACAGAATCTCCAGCAGACTCGCCACTGAGCTGGAGCCCAACATGGGGCTCGATCCCACAACCCTGAGATCATGACCTCAGCCTAAAGCAAGAGTCAGACGCTTAACTGACTGAGCCATTCAGGCACCCCTAAATTTGTGTTAAGCCAACAGGATTGTTGTACCTTGTTAGAGCAGCAGCAGGAAGGTAACACAAAACCCACACTTAAGAAATTCAGGGACTGTATCAATGTAGCCAATTGCAGCATTTGCCCCAAATATTTACTTGGCAAAGATAACAAAGCTTCCTTGGTTTTAGAAAACTCCTCCCAGGGCAGCCCAGGTGGCTCAGCGGTTTAACGCATGCCTTCAGTCCAGGGCCTGATCCTGGAGACCAGGGACCGAGTCCCACGTCAGGCTCTCTGCATGGAGCCTGCTTCTCCCTCTGCCTGTGTCTCTGCCTCTCTCTCTCTCTCTCTCTCTCTCATGAATAAATAAATAAAATCTTAAAAAAAAAAAAAAGAAAACTCCTCCTGCCCCCATGACACCTTAACTGAAAAGACCCAGAGGTATGAGGATCCCCTTCAGGTCATTCACCCTCTGAAGCCACCACCTACCATCCCATGTACATTTGTCAAACTAGACTCCCATATTTATAAATGAAGGCTCTCCCAAATACATGAGGAAAATCAAAGGAGGGTAAAGAAAGAAAAGTATTGGGGGTGGGGGAAGAAGAGTATTTGGAAAAAAGGGTCCCCAGTGGGGACTCATTAAAAATAAGTCCCACTCTACACTACATGGACCAAATGACATTTGCCTCAAAACTTTGAAAGGCAGCCAGTATCAGTTCATCACACCAAACACTAAGGAACAGGGGCATGACATTCTCCAAAAATCATCCTCATCTGATGAGCACAGACTCCAGTCAGACTGATCAAAATACAAGTATATTTTGCACATTCGTTTCCCACATAGTCTTGAAGGTGCTCACCTTCCAGGCAAACCAACAGAATCTTTTCATTAAAAACTTGACTTTAGCCCATTTATGTGAAAGTTTCAATAACATCACGTTCACATTCAGTTTTGCTCATTTGTGTGCTTCACGTTTGAACTATAAGTAGTTTTCTGGGATTTGCATTTTATCCTCCCTCAACACTATGTTTCAAAGATTACCCATTACCTTTAACTGTTATGATTATCTTCCAGTTTATTGCTCATCATCTCACTTATTTATGGTATACTTAGATGAACTGAAGTTCTTAGTTTTGATGTAACCAAATTTTTAATTTGAATATTTTCCTCTTCCAAAAATTTTGAAAGTTTGTTCCTCGTGTTTAGATTTAACACCCACAGAAAACTGATTTTCATTATGAAGTGAGGTGGAAATCCAAATGCACTTTTTTTTTATATATGTGGAAACATTATTTGTTGTTGCTCTGTCCTCTCCAAGGCATAGTCTCTTTTACTCTATTTTCTGGAAGAATCTGTAGAAGATTGCAATGACCTGTTCCTTGAGGGTTTGGTAGAAGACAATATGAGCCTCGTTTCTTTATTGAATTTAGACTTCCTATTTCTTCCTGACAACCCTGCTAATTGTGGTGTTCTAGAAACTCCTGTTTTCAAATTAAGTGCCCTCAAGTTATTCATAGCATTCTCTCTTAAATCTATAGATTTAGATATAGCTATAGATTTAGCACTGCTAATATAGTTTACTTGCACTTTTTAAAAATTTTTTCATTCATTCAATCTAATCATAAGACTATTTCATTACTCCTTTTAAAAACAACTTCTGGCCTCATTAGTCCTCTTATTTTCTACAGATACTTGCTCTTCTCTTCACAACATCCTTCCTTGCACTTTAGGAGAGTTGTTCTTTTAAAACTTATGCTGACTGCTAAACTCATTATTTTTATCCTTTCTTCTTCCCTAAAATAAGCACTTAAGGCATTTTACGTGTCTCCTTAAAAACAGTTCATGTTTTACTTCATTCTGCAAGTTCTGATAAAAATACCAGCATTCAGTTCTAAGTAGTTTTTAACACTCGTTATGATTCTTTGTTTGGCCAATGCGTTATAGAACTTTGTAGCATTTTTAAATTTAAAATATTTGGCTTGTCCTGTTTATTTCTAACTTCTAACTTAAATGCACTGGGGTCTGGGTAGATTATTTTACCTATTTTCTCTCAGCTCTTGGGTGGGGGTCCTGGAGTCGGGAAACTACATTTCCCAGACTCCCTTGCCTGCAGTCTTCCTGTTAGAGTTGGCCAGTGGGGGCCAATTTCCATAGTAACAAATCTAAATTCCCCTCTTTGGTCTCTCAGCCTTCCAACATGGATATAAGCAAATCTCTTAGCCAGATTGCCGCTGAATTACTCACCATGGTTTCTATTCTCCTGAAATGACTCTGATAAAGGACTACAGAATGTAGTCTGTAGGATACCAAGTATTTGACATTTGTTGAACCCACATTATGGATTTATAGATGATCAATGTTTATATATGTTTCATGTGTTGAAATCCTCCTGTGAGCATGAATTTGTTGAGCAATTTCTGTTTAATAAATTAATGACCCTATCTCCAATAACACTTTTTCTCACCAAGTCTACTTTTGTGTGACATTATAATAGCCCTCTTCACTTTTCTTTGGTTTGGACTTTGCCCTAGAGATAATTTTCTACCTTACATTAATCGTTTTTGTGACTTTATATGTGTTAGATATGTTTCTTATAAATAGTATATATGACAATTCTGTTTTATTTTTTTAACCATATCTGTGGTTCTTTAAATTCAAAAGTTTAGTCACTTTTGTTATCTATTGCTACATTTGGATTTCATTTTTACATCTAACTTTGTTTCTGTTAGTATGGCTTTTTTTTTTTTTTTTTTGCCTTCACTTTTATATTGACCACCTCATTTTTTTGTGTTTTTTTTCCTCCCCTCCTCTAATGGTTTGAAACTTGTCAACTCTATTGTATACAAAGGGTCATCTTGAATTTTTCCAGCATATTTAACTGAACAAAGCTAAGCCTTGGTCCTTAAAAATAGTTTTGCCTAGCAATATCTAGATTGATAGTAAAATAAATCTTCAAAGAAGTACTGTAGGAGAAGTATGATCCTTGGGCTTATATTTTTATGAGAAGTCTGCTCACATTCAAATTGTTATTCTTTGTCTGGATACTTTTAAGATCTACTCTTTCCCATTAGGGCTTTGTGGTCTCCTAACATTGCATCTAACACACAGAGGTATATATATTTTTTCATTTAATATATAAACATATTTTTAATGTTTAAAATTTATCTGATATATATTTCTGAATATGTTATACTTCCTGAATCTGTGAGGTCACTGTTTTCCTGCAGTTCTAGTAATATATATTATAGTAAAATATCCAATTACAGATACCTATCTCTCAGCTTTTTTGCTACTTTCTTTAGATGTATTTTAAACAAGTGTTTATTTTTTTCAAAGGTTTATTTATTTATTTGAGAGAGAGTGAGCAGCAGAGGGGAGGGGGGAAGGGAAAGGGAGAGAGAATCCTTAGGCAGACTCTCAGGTGAGCATGGAACCCAACAGAGGGCTGGATCCCAGGACCCTGAGATCATGACCTGAGCCGAAGGAGTCGGACACTTAACAGACTGAGCCATCCAGGTGCCCCTCGATATATTTTAAAGTTCATTAATTCTCCTGAGCTGTTTCTAATTTGCAATTTGAGCCATTAAATCTATGGAGGTTTTTATTTCAGCAATGACATTTTCAGAAGTTCCATTTTCCATCTAAATCTGCCTGTTCATTTCCAGTAATCTCTAAATGCAGTTCCCAGTAATTTCTAAATGCAGTTCATCTTGGCAATAGTATCCTTTAGATCTTTATTCATTTCTTCCCTTTTAGTTTCTGACTCAGATAATAGGTTTAGAAAGGTGTTCTCTAACATCATCTAGAATAGTTATATAATAAAAACCTGATCACTCAGAGTGGATTGAAACAACTTCATTATTCCACCATGATTCCAAAAGACAAATTAAGTTACAAAAATTCTGAGAATATCATATTATATATAAAAATCTAAATTAATGAGTATTTAGCGTTGAGTAATGTACCCCATCAACAAAGATACAGAAGGCATAGAAGACAAATACAATACTTCCCTGAAGTTTATAATATACTAGATGGAAAAACTGATATTAAGCAACTAATTAATTAGTTGTTTTAACTTGCTTTTTAATCAGTTTTCTCAAAAAAAGAACCAGATATGCAAAAGAAAAGGGATAATGAAGTTCATGAAATCCAAAAGCAGTAAAGTAAGGAAAAGCTCTGTATAGTCAACCTTTTCTTCCTTTTTTATTTTAACCTCAGAATCCTACGCTCTGGGAAAATCAATTTTCCTTAAGGTTTTATATTTTAATAACTGAAGAAAAAAATGGTTGGTTGGACTTTAGTGGCAGTAGGTGAAGGAGGCAGACTTGTAAGGTCAATGGCATTTCGAGGAAGGCCAGAGATTTTAAAAAGGTACATCATCTCATTGGAAACAAACTATCATTTAGCTGGGGCTTCTCAACATATATACTAAAGCTTTTTAGGAGCTATATTGCTAAAAGATTATTCCTGGGACCAAAATTTTTAAGCATACCACATTTTAAACTTGGCAGGTAAAGTATTTTACTGTATCCTCAGATAAACAAATTATCTGGCAGTGGATACACCTAATCTGTGTAAATCCAGATTATGTCATATACTTGCATTGCATGTCTAGGGTTCATTCTCTATAATCATTCTATATGGCCAACTTTCTATAGTTTTGTACAGTTTCCTTTCTAGATTCTCACATTTCTTGCTCATGTCATGATCCAAAAGGAGGCTTGTGGGAGTGAGACTAAGGGGAAGATGGCTGGCCCCTCTGTCTCACGTAGTTAGTACTCCAGAACGAAACATCTTTCCATCTAGGTGGCTCCACCACCCTCTCGATCCTCAGAGTCCTTCCCTGGTTGCAATCAATAATTTTGCCAAAGCAGCAGTCATCACCATTCCAGCAGCACAAGAGAGCATGTGCTAACATCTCTGCAAATTTCACAAACTGCCAGAACTAAGATGATGCAATGTACTTTCACTGGCCTGCGGAGAGGATGATGTCACAGATTCTGGCAGCACAGTTTCATGCAGTTTCAAGCCACCAAATCAACCTGTCCTATGAATTTCAAGAATATATTTTACAAAAATGTAAGTCAGAACCTCAACATACCACCAATATTTTTCTAATATAGTAGAAATAAATATATCACTAGGTAAAATTTGTGATTTAGAAATAGATTTTGTTGGAACTGTAGGAAAAACCTTAAAAAAGAAGCTAGACATTATTCAATCCTCTCCCACTCTGATTTATATAGGAAGGTTAAAAAAGCTCTATACAGCAAATGCACAAATCTGACTTCATTCTACACCCTGCTCTGCCTAGACGTAACACATATTACATTTCTACTTCTCCCAAAGCAGCTACTGTTGAGGTATCAAGATTCTATTATACCAACTCAGATTATGTGAGTATAACAAATATTTACCAATGCGATGTAGAAGAAAGTTGCTTTTCCAGCTAAGATGAAATAATGCTTTTCATCAAGTTCCAACGAAAGAAAATAAATCTAATAAAACATTAACAGCATTCCAAAAATGGCCTTTCTTGGTTATAGAAATTATACACTAATTATACTCCTGATTGCCCATTTATTTAATATATATGTTTTGCCAAAAACTGAGTCAAACTAACAATAAAATTAGGCTCATTCTCTACATTTTTCTTTTAATTCCCACCAAACTTAATACTTTATTCAAATAGTTATTTATTTTGTTGAATGAATGAATGAATGAATATGGCATTTTCTCCTCTTTTTAAAAGATTTTATTTATTCAAGAGAGAGAGCACGAGCTGGGGGGTGGGGACAGAGGGACAAGGACAAGCAGACACCGCACTGAATGCGGAGCCCTATGCAGGGCTGGATCCCAGGACCCTGGGATCATGAGCTGAAGTAGACCCATTTAACCCACTGAGCCACCCAGGAGCCCTCCCCACCTCTTCTTTTTTGTTTTGTTTTTTTTTTTTTTAAGAGATTTAGCATTTTCTAACTATTACTACAAATTACAAGGCCAACAAACATTGAGTGCTTACTACAGACAAATTGTGTTGTAGGTACTTCATGTAGATTAGCCCCGTTAATGTTTTTAAGTCCTATAAGCATTAGGATTTCCCACATTATCAATTGTCTGAATATCATTAGACTTAGTTGAGAAGAAATAAAAGTTTTGCTTTTTTTTTTTTTTTAATAAACATAAAACAAGGGGAGGCAAGATGGTGGCAGAAGCACCTTTCCAAAATGAGAGTAACGGAAGACAGAGTTTCGAGAAACCTGCTGGAGGTAGGACCGATATGAGCAGGGCAGGAACACTGGAGGTATAAAAAACAAGGTTCAGATTCAATACAGGAGGGAAGGAGAAGGGGAAAATCTAATAAAAGAATAAAATTATATCTATACCACGAGAGCTATTTAAAAATATATATACATATATTTCATAGTAACAGACAAGGAAGCAAGAGGAGACACCAATCTAGAAGTTCCCTCATATATTACAAGTCCTTAGACAACAGCTACCTCCTCATATCCACCCTAATGGTAAAGGAAGCCTCATTGTTTCGACCATGGGGAGAGAGTAGAAAAACAAAAAGAATGAATAACATACAGAAAACATAAAGAAGATGCACCAGAAAGCAGATGGAAACTGTAACCTAACATTTTTAAATGAGTTAATGGAAATAAAGAAACTATTGGAAGCTATTTAAAATAGATGATCAGAATTGGAAAAGGCCCAGAAAGGAGGTGATTAGAAAACAGGATGATACAGAGAGCGTTGAAATCTATTAGAAATTTTTTTTTTTTAGTAATTAAGACTAAACTAGAAGTAACATTGAGAAGCAAAGACGTGAAAAGTTACAGAGGGCAATAAATGACAGAATGAGGAAATAAAATTCAAATCAAGTAGCAATCAAAAGAAACTCATGGGGAAAGAGACCCATAATTAATTATAATGCCCATTCAACAATGCACTAGAGGTCCAACACCAAACAAAAGGCACAAAAAAATAATAGATACATAGATGATAGTATAAGGATCATAATGGAAAAAAATAAAACTGCCATTATTTACAAACAAGAAAACCTACAGATAAACTAAATCAAATTTCTAAGAGAATTTAGCAAATTGCAGGGTACAAAGACACTAGACTGCATCAATATGCAGTTCTATATAGCAGAGGCAAACAACTGAAAAATACAATTTTTAATTCCTAGGGGAAGATTCTAATAAAAAAAATGTAGGCTATATTAAAGATAATTATAAAATTATTAGAGAAATCTAAAACCCAAATAAATGAAAAGGTATACTATACCTGTGAATTTTAAGACTCAGTAAAGATATCCCAGTATCCATTCTACTCAAACTATGCCATAATTATCAAACCTAAACAGATTTTTCTGTAATTAAAACAAAGTGGTACTTACTTAAGGACACAACAGAAGAGAAGAGAGAGTCCATGCATATATGGACAAAAGATGAATGAGGAAGTTAGTATTGCAGAGCTGTGGAAGAAGGATAACCTTTCCTTAAATGGATTCCTACCTCACACCACATACTCCGAGGTAGATTGTATATCTGTATGTGAAGTGTGAAATAATTAATATAGAAAAATATTTTCAGGATTTATAAATACACAGAGTTTTTCTAAATGAGAACACAAAAAACAGTAATCATAAAGGAAAAGATTAATAAACTGTACTATGATACAACCAGGAACTTTGTTCATCAAGAACATTTAGAAGAATGTTCATCCTCATTTAGAAGAAAAGCCACAGAGGAGTAGAAGATATTTGTACGACATATAACCAACCAAGTGCTTGATCCACAATCAAGCACTACGAAATATCTCTAAGGAGTTCCTACAAATCAATAAAAAGGGGACAACCTAAAGGAAACCTGAGCAGAACACCTGAACAAGCACTTCATTAAAAAGATACCCAAATATGCAAAAGTGCTCAATCTTATTACTTGTCCAGGAATCCAAGTTTGTAATGCACGAAAATGGCACTACAACCCACCAAAGTGAGTAGAAAAAGAAAACAAAAATCCCTACTATCTTATGGGCCAGTAGGGATGTGGATGAGCAGCAACCCTCAACACTGATGGGGATAGAAACTGAACAAATACCCCATCATGCAGCACTGGCATGAACAAGCATCTACCATACAGAAACATAAACAGTTCAGTGAAAACACTATGCTCCCAAAATTCCATTCCTTAGTTTACACCCAAGAGAAACTCATCCACTTATAAACCAAAGACCCATAAAGCAATCTATAAAGCAGCAGCATTATCCACAGCAGTCAAATATCAAAAACAGTCAAAATGTGCATCAACAGTTGAATAGGGGAACTCTGATATACTTCCAGGATGAAGTATTCTGCAGTCACAAAACTGGATGAGCTAAACACAATGTATGGGAATCATGTAAACAAAATTTGAGTAAAAGATGACAGACACGGACAAATACACACTGCGTGGTTCTATTTTAACTTCCAAGAACAGGGAAAAACTATTCAGAAAGTTTAAGTGGTTCACCCTAAGGAAGGAGAGCTGTGGGTGAGAGAACAACTGAAATGGGCATCAAAGGCTATCTGGGGGGAAATTTAAAAGCTACCCTGAAATAAAAGCATGGGAGCACATATGATTAAAAGCCACAATGAATATCTGGAAGAGCTGACAGGAAAATCTACACTGAGAAACATTCCTTATGGATCTGAAAAGAAAAAGAAAACTATCCTACAAACATCAAAACAAAAACACAGATAAAGAGGAAAAGCTTTATTGGCACTGGACTTAGACAGGAACACTTCATGCCGGGAACATACTTGATGCATTCTAAAAGGATGTGGAAACCCAGGATTTTCAATTCTGACAAACTGAACCTCAGATATTAATAAAAAGACTGCACGTGCGCACACACACACACACGAACTCTGGGAAAACTGTTCTCAGGAGCTCTAACCATGAGAAAGCTACTGAAGAATGAATTTCAAAAATAAATATAGCTTCTGGATAAAGACTGTTAAAGACAAGGACTGGAGGTGACCAAGCAATAAACTTAACTGAGGCCATATGGTGGGGCTGAAGGTAAAATATAGATCTGGAAATGTGCAAAAATCAGGAAGAGAAGGGGGATATATAGAATATATAGAAAACAAAAAAAGCTCATTGATTAACCTTCCTGGTACTAACCAGAAGTAAAAAGATAGTACATTAGGCTAGAAGTTGGGAAGAGCAGGAGAAAGGAGTTTCCATGGCTCACTGTTAGGAATTAGTAGAAAGGACTGTCCAAAAGGAAAGAAAGGAATCAAAGCCTAACAGTTGTAGCAAATATAGGAACCAACCTGATGGGGTTCCACAGACCCAGGTAATTTGAGCATCAAAAAGAAGGGCTGCAATGGATCAACACCTATCAAATATATCAAAATCCCTGAGTTCATGATCAAATGAAAGAAAGAAAAGAAAAAAAAAGACAAGAAAAAGATTACTAACTTTGGAGAATGCTAGAGTACCAAAAGAGTATTCTGAAAATTAGTAAATTAAATGAAAAACTCAAGAATCCTACTGTGAATCCTACTGTGCTATATCAACTGTATCTCAAAGTAACCCCCCCAAAAATAACTGTATCTCAGGGACGCCTGGGTGGCTAAGTGGTTGAGCATCTCTCTTCGACTTGGGTCATGATCTGGGGGTCCTCGGATCAAGTCCTGCATCGGACTCCCCACAGGGAGCCTGCTTCTCCCTCTGCCTATGATTCTCTCTGTGTCTCTCAAAGCTATATCTTATTGTTCTAATATTCATCCCCATCCCCATTTTGAAGGGATGAAGATTAGAATGTATCTCTTAGGGTTGCTGGAAGAACTAAACAAGGTTTTTAGGACTTTGGAAAGCACATGGCACCATAGTAAGGAATCGATAAGTAAGGGATTTCTTTGGTTTGTTTTAATTATTCTTAAAAACATTTGGTACTATATCCATGAAGTAAGACTAGAATGCTAAGAAAAAGGAACAGATACACTCTAGCCCACCATCCCCCACAAAACAAACTGAATTATGACAGAAAATTCTTTAAAAATTAGAGAAATGAAAATAAAAGTTGAGGATCCCTCTCAGAAAGCAAAATTGGAAGAAAAAAAAAAAAGCTACTAAACCAGAATGATCAACATGCATCTAAAAGAACTTCCAGAAAAAGCAGAGGGAAGAAAATGACTGAGGAAATAAGAACTGAAGGACACAAGTGTCAAATGGAAAAGGCCCAGCAGATCCAAGCACTGCAATGACCACAACAATAACTGGGGTGTGTATAGACAATCCCCAACACCGACACTGTGAAATTCCTGCCTCAAAAAAAAAAAAAAAAAAAAAAAAAAAGAAATTCCTGCCTCAACCCATGCTTACCTGATTGATTTTCTTAAACAACCTTCATATCTCATTGAACTAGCTGTGTAGTCACTTCTTAAATGAGCCATCCCCAGAATGTAAGCAAACACTTCCAACCTACACCATCTATTATTATATGCTCTAAGAACCAAAAACCTGGTTTTATCTCTGGTAATTTTACATTTATTTAAGTATTATCTGAGTATTGATTTCAAGAGTTGCATGGCTGAGGATCACCATGCCTGCTTTTTGCCATCATTTGCCCTTCACTGAATACAGTACAATATGCAGTTAAGTGCTTTTTATACAAATGGGCTTTGTAATAAAAATCACTGATTCCTTGGACATACAGCACATTATCACCCATAAATAATACCTCTTCCACAAAGTTCTGTGGCTCTTTACATGACATAAGGACATTTCACAAGTTTTTCATATTGCTTTGGTCTGAATTTGCTTTTTATTTTTAATCCATCAGTGGCATAACTGACCAGCTCCTTGAAGGAAGTCTCAGATTTCCTAAAGGAATGAGCACCATCTAGTGGAAGGACACAAGATTAAAAAAAATCAATTCTCTAAATTGACTAAGTGGCACACAATAGTGACCTATCAAATATTTATTCAAATTGCATACCAAAGAAGCATACCAATTTTGTCAACTAGTGACACTCAATTTCTTGCCTTCTGTATAATTTGTAACATACCAATTTAAAAGAAATTTATAAATAAATTGTTAAAGTTGTCAGTGAAGACCATTTAATTTAGCTTTTAACTGAACTAAACACAGAAATGAAGAGGGAAAAAAAAGCAATTGTGGCTGCAGTACTACAAAAGAAAAGAAATCCTGCAATATGCAAAAGAAACTGAAGTTACCATTGAAATGCTAATTGCATATGAAACACACAGTTTGATAACTTTCTTTTTGACTAAAATAGGTATGCATCAGAAGATATGGGGGGAGGGGGTGACATACAGGTTATACTTTGATACTGAAAGCCCTTGCTTGCTAAGTAAAAATAAGCTCAAGAAATTCAGTAAGAAAACAAAGGAATCTGAAAGAAACATAGATACACTGGCCTTCTGTCTTACTAGCACTGAGAGAGAACATGAAATGGACAAGGTCTGACCCAAGATGGCACATTATCTTGCTATTATATTACTCCAGAAAAATCACATCAAAGACTGAGACCTTTCAGTTCATGCCAGCCTTTCTCAGGCCTCACCCCAGCACTTAGGGGGGGTACATGTCTATCAAGAAAGACCTAATAAAAGATACATAGTTTTGACAAGAATATAAATATTAACTTTTTACAGTGCAACTCCCAGACCAATAGCAGCCACTTAAAAAGAACTACATGGACTTAATTACATCTGCTTTACCCTCTACATCACTAAGCTATACTGTCAGAAAAACAGATTTAAAATATAACATGGTGAAGGCACTCATCAGAATTAAATAGGCGAACAATGGTCATAAACAACTCGCAAATGTTAGTGGCATGTGACACTGAAGATTGATTATCTCACTCCTACTCTGTGGACACATGTCCTCTGGGAACTCTGCTCCCCATTTCTGCACTCCTGGGCCCCCGTGCGAGAGCTTCTACCATTTGGAACAGCACCTGTGACCAACGGGGAGTGCACGGGTGGAGAAATGTAGCAAACAGTGCGCTGGCCCTCAAAGACTTCTGCCTTGCAGTGACACACTTCACTTCTGTTCACATTTCATTGACTAACAAGTCACATGACCATAAGTAACATAACCTTATATGTGTCTGTGAACAGCAAATATCAGACAGTATGTGGCAGGATGGATGGATGCTTACAATATACAAAATTCTTTTTTGATTCCAAGTGAATCATCTGAAAGAAATTTTAGGTTATACACACAAAAGCCTATGATTTCACTTCTAGATTTTTTTTCATAATGAATTTGCACTAATGTCTTGGTTCCCAGAATAGCGCTAATACATTTTTTAATATTTTTGAAACTTTTAAAAGTAGTTAATTTGAAAATGTTAAAAATTTTCCAAATATTTTATGTAAGGGAAATTATAAAAATCAACCTAATTCAATTTTTTCCTTTAATAGGACATTATTTACAAATCATGACCACCAAAGAACACCCTTAATTTCTACTACCTTTACTGACACATAGAAATATTAACAAGAATTTTCAGTTTTAAACAGATGGATAAGAAGATCGATCTTCCATTATTGTCCTCTATCTGTAATACAGACAATGCAACTTATGGAACCACTAGAGTTAACTGAAAGTGACAAAAAAAAAAAAAAAAAAAAAAAAAAAAAAAAAAAAAAAAAAAAACCTTAATCGACTACTTATGAAAAACCATAAGATCACAATAAACAAATACAATGAGATGTGAGCACCTATTCCTATGTCCACAGCAAACACCAAGGTATTTGTGAAATGAAGGGAAAACAAACTGGGCAGGACAGAGCCTGGAAGGGAAAATGTTCCAGTCTCCTTTAACAGCAATCCTTCTTGAACACTTGTTATACTTCTAGGCAATGTGGAATATACATAACTGCACACAGACCCTGCCCAAAAGAACCTTATTCAATGAACAACTATATCCATCATTACAGGAGGTGCGAAAATATATTCTGTAGATGCCTACAACCCAATGGGAATATTTGATCGGTGTAAACAGTCCCAGAGGACCTCTCTAGAGCCAGCATATGAAAAATTAAATACCCTCAGACTTGTTACATACACCTCAGACCCTAATACATGCTCTCCCTAAGGTGCACTGAGCTATGCATTTTGTATTGGATAGGGGGCCCATCAAGACGCTTCTGTCTTCTGCATTTAAGACAAAGAGAATCTATGTATATGTATGCTTTAATGTAATAAACTATAACAGTAGACAGAGCAACAGACCAACAGATATTTACAATGTATATGAACGAAGATCCAGTGTCAGAATAATTTCAACAAACGAAACAGAAAAAGATAACCAAAGAATAAGAAGGAGGCAAATGATGTAAAAAGGCATAAAAAGGAAAATGCAGCAGCCCATAAACATATGTTCAACCTCTAATATTCAAATAAACATAAACTAATAGAAGGAGAGAACATTTCAAATTGATCCTGTTGGCAAAAAATTAAAATCTAACAATTCCACGTGTTGACATGGATGTGAAGCAACTAGAATTCTAATCCTATTGGTGGAAGTGTAACATGGTATGATGATAGAAGAGCAATTGGGCAACATCTTAAAAAGTGTGACATGTGCATCTCTGTGGCCCAGCAACCCCACTCTCTGGTGTCATAACCTACAGAAGCGGTTCCATGCATGCACAACAGAAATCTATGTGAAGGCTGTTACTAGTGACATGAAGATAAAGGTGGTTTCCAGAAGAGTAAAACTTGTACCGACAGGACACCTTCCAATGTAAATATCCATCGCCAGGACAATTAGTAATTTGTGACCTAATCCTAGAACACCATATAACAATGAAAATGAATGGATCAAAACTATTTGCATCCCCATAAAAAATATCCAAAAATATATAACAAAATGCAAACTAAAAAGCTGAAGAAAGATGAATGTGTTAAATATGAATCTAATTATGAAAAAAATAAAAACATACAAAAAATACCTCCTCTTTTTTTAGGAATATAAACCCAAGATGACCTCTGGCCAGTGAGGGAAAGAGATATGAATAAGAAGGGATACTCAGGAAATAAGTCAATCGGAGAAGGACAAACAGTGTATGTTCTCACTCATTTGGGGAATATAAATAATAGTGAAAGGGAATATAAGGGAAGGGAGAAGAGGTGTGTGGGAAATATCAGGAAGGGAGACAGAACATGGAGACTCCTAACTCTGGCAAACGAACTAGGGGTGGTGGAAGGGGAGGAGGGCAGGGGTGGGGGGGAATGGGTGACGGGTACTGGGGGGGACACTTGACGGGATAAGCACTGGGTGTTTTTCTGTATGTTGGTAAATTGAACACCAATAAAAATTAATTTATTTAAATAAATAAATAAATAAATAAATAAATAAATAAATAAATAAATGTGATACTCAGGCTTCAAACAAATCTAACATTTGTTCTTAAGCTGTATGGTGAATATGTAGGTTTTCAACAGCTGTTATCAGCCTTTTTAATGCTCCATGTATTGTATAACATTTTTTAAATGAAGAAAAAGTTAGAAGACACTTTTAGCCAACTCAAGAATTTTTTCAAGAATTTCAAATCATAGGCTGTTAACTTCCATTACAATGTTACAGAGTGAGAGCAAGGCAATAAAAAAAGCAAGAACTAAAGTTTATTATGGCAAGAAAATATCATCCTGAAAAAAACCCCAGAAATGTAGCCAGAGGGATACTGAAAAGAACAGTGCCCATCCAGGGACAGAGCACGGCACGCAGCTAACCAAAAGAAAGGAAACTTGAGGATGCTGCTGAGAATGATAATACCAGCTATATGCCAGACAGCTTAAACCATGTTTCTCATATTAATTCATCTACTCATAATAACAAGCATGAAAGGTAGGTACCACTATTATCATCATTCACATATAAGGAACAAGAGGTGCCACGAGGTCAGACAATGAGGTATTATCATCACACTGTTGGCATGATATTCTTGGCACAGCCAGAATCCAAGTCCAAGCAATGTAGCTCCACAGCCCCAGCCCTGAACTACCACCGCAGATGTGTGTGCACCAGAATGGAGAGCCCGGGGGTCTGCACACACGGAATACTCCTTACTACACCCAATCGACCATAGCTAAGGCACTCCAAGAGAGGTGACTAGACAAACACAATGACAATGAAATGACCTCAAGAATGAAAGAAAAAGGAACAAAAGAAAAGAGAAAAGAGGCAGCAAAAGGTCCCAACTTGACCTGGATGAATAATGAAAGGTGTCCTGGAGGTTGCAGGATCCCTCCCTCTAGAAATTACCTTTAGTGCCTTGAGCCACACACTAGACTCTCTCCTTCACTCATTCAATGAGTGGTAGCTGAGTGCCTAAGGTACCAAACTAAACTTCAAGGAGTACTACTCAGTCCCTCCTCCACCCAAATCAAATGGAGTTGGTGCCAAAAGTTCACTTGTAATTCTATCCTAGATTTTGGGACACATATTCCTGAGATACTGTGAATATGGTGGTGATGTCTCCAAGTCAGCCCATAAAAGCAGGTTTCAATCCATCCTATGAGGGGTGTCCGGGGGGCTCAGGCAGTTAAGCATCTGCCTTCAGCTCAGGTCATGATCTCAGAGCCCCGGGGAGGAGCCCCACATCAGGTGCTCAGCAGGGAGTCGCCTTCTCTCTCTCCCTCTGCCACTTCTTACCTGCTCATTCTCTCTCTCTCTCTCTCAAGTAAATAAATAAACTGTTTTAAGAAAAAAATCTACCCTGTGAGATTCTACCTCAACCTTGACTTTTCTTCCAACAGAACTTGTGTTTCTATAGCCCTTTTCACACAACTCAGAGAAGCGTGGACCTAGCCTCTGCACAACCGCCACATCCCGTTCCATCTCGGCCCTGAGGAACAGGCCACTCCCTTTTCCCATCTGGGTCCACAATGAATTGTGGTCAATGTACTCCGAGAACCAATGCAGAATGTCAGGCCCACGCTCATGGCCAAACACCTTCCCGGCAACAGGACATGAACTACCGCCTGCCGTGGCAATAAAGCAAGGGTTCCGAAAACCACACAGTCCAGAGACTGAGGTGATAAGGGGAGATGAAGTGGGGTACTGCTAATGCCAACACACGGCTCGGCAAGCCAGTCACTTCCGGTCACGTACAATCACCTGTAGGATGATTTGGCAAAGCCGAATACAGTGGGAGACACACATCTTTGTGCCCCAACAAACCCACTGTTAGGCAGAATAGCTCAGGAGCTGGATATTTCCCTACTAGAATTCCTAGTCTCTGGAGATGGAGAATAACAGGAATCACCTCCACAAGGGAAGTGAGAACTGCCTTCCTGCCTCCACTCATTCCAGGCAATCAACTACCTGCTCTTATGTGATGCTCGGGAGGAAACATCCCACGTGCATTTTTGTAGAGCAAATAGACTCCCTGTTATTAAATTAGGAATCAATCCAAACGTAAGGTGACTGTTCTGCAACGAAGCATAGTTGAATAACCACTTAAATCTCACACTAACTTTCAGAAGGCAGCTGATGCGTTACGCTGAACACAGACTACCTCAGTAGGAGACAGCCCCATCAAGCAACCATTTCGGGACATCTGTAAGAAGAGAAACTGAGCATTTCCAATGACAACCTGGCTCCTAATCACTCAGCCCCAGTCCCACGCAGATCTCTAAGAAGGGCTACATATGGCCTCTGTCTTGAGAGTGTGAATTACAAAGGCAACTGTTTACTCAGGGTCTCAGGAATTCCTATCTTCGGCAGACTTTACCTGTTTCTGTGCCGGAAAAAAATGTAAACTATAACGTAAGAAATAACGTTGTCTGGCTTCTTCAACAGAGCTGGCTGAACAATTACCTTGGATTGGCCAAGGAGCATTACCAGCTGCTGATGCCCAGGTCTCCACTCTGTCAGACCAGGTGGCCATGGATCATTCGCAACGTCTGGCTATCTTTTCCCTTTCCTCCCACCAAGGCAAACAGGACTGCAGAGGCAAGTAACATAACCACCCCCACGGGGTTACTCTCTGAACCTAACACCACCTCTCCCCTCTCGAACAGTACAATTTGTTTCTAACAAGCCCTGTACCCCCCAAGAATCATAAAATATTCTTTCAGCCTTGAATCTGACTTACTACTAATGTAAATCTCACCTTCCCTCCGCCACTACTTTGCTTTTCATTGCTTCTAGATTCAAATAAAAGAGGAAACCAAAGGCCTGTGCAGAAAATAAGTTTATAAAACCACTGCTCAAAACACGATCTTTTTTTTTATAGCTTGCCTGTATCAATTATCCTGGAAATAACCCCATTCCAAGCAAGTCTCATGGTGCTAATTAGTAAGAAAATTGGAATTACTGAAAGATGAAGATCACACATTACCTTCAAATTGCTCTTTCATTTCAGTTCCCAGGTTGGAGATATAAATATTTTAAGGTATATTCTTGTTCATAGGTTGCCTTCTGAGGCACTCCTATGCTCTTTCATTTGCTCTTTCATTTCAGTTCCCAGGTTGGAGATATAAATATTTTAAGGTATATTCTTGTTCATAGGTTGCCTTCTGAGCATCTGTTCAAGACTTACTTGTAGACTCAAACAAGACTTCCACTTTTAAAATTCTACCTAAATCACAAGTATTAAAATCTTCACAAATTCACATGAATATCGAGATTTAAAATAAACTAATTATCCATCATATCTTCCTCCCACTGGTCAACTACCCTGTCCACAACTTCGTGTGTTTCATTAAAAACAACATTCCAGGCTATCTTTACCAAAGGAGAAACTGAATATTTCCAATTACAAATATAATTTGGCAGGGAGCTGGTATTCAAAATACACAACAAACTCTTTACAAATCAGTAATGAAAATAAGAACCAAATGAAAAAAGTAGGTAAAGGGAGACTTTCGGTTTCAGCTCAGATCATTAGGGAGAATGAAAGTCACAGAGCAAACTGCCACTCGGAAATCAGAAAAAAACAGAGGAATAGAGAGATTCATGGCCAAGATCAGCTTAGCAAAGCAGAAGCCGGTGAAGCCAGAAGCTTGTAGGAAAACAAAAATGGTAACTCTGATGAATTGATGGTGACTGAATGTGGAAGTCTGAGAGTCAAAAACCTCCTGAGCCCCAGTCCTAGAGGAGGCCCCTGCACGTTCCTCGCACCAAATTCTCATAGTGAAGACGGGAGAAAAATCCCCTTGGGTTTGCAATAGGAGAATAGAGAAACAACCATTTTGAAATACGTAAGAGCTTTTTCCATAACCGAGGCCTGCCCTCTGAGAGAAGCAGCTTTAAATAGAGCCCTATTGGACCTGGGGAAAGAGCAGTGAGGTTAACTCCAGCCCCTGCTAGCCTTCCTGACCCAACTAAGGAAGGAAGGGGAAAAAAGGAGGCTAAGAAATGCTTATAGGAGTCAGCAGAGCCCAGGACTCAGGCCCACTAAATAACGGACACTTAACCATCAAGATCACAGAACAACTCCCCACCAATGGGGTGGGGCGCCAGTGAAACCACAGTGGTCATAGCTGAGAGATGCACATCAAAGACCTCAAGAGAGTTCCTTAAAGAGCCAGAGAAGGAGGCAGGGAACGGGAGAGACATGAAGGTTTCTGAAGCCTCTGACACTGACAGCTATAGCAAACATTCAACACAACCTAACCCCTAGCTGGCTTAACATAAAAGCTCACACTAAAAGCCGGATTATATCAGTTCCTATTACCCAATAATTATGTCCAACTTTCAACAAAAATAATTACAAGACATGATAAGAAAGAAACACAGTTTGAAGAGATAAAGCAATCATAAGAATCAGACACAAATTTATGGAAGAAGGAGAAATACGGAGATTAAAATAAATATGATTAATATGCTCATGGCTCTAGTGGGAAAAGTAGACGACATCTAAGAACCAGGGGATAACATGAGAGAGAGATGGAAACTCAGAGAGAATTAAAGTGAAATGCTAGAAATCAAGAACAGTGTAACAGAAATGAAAGATGTCTTTGATGTGTTCATCAGTGGATTGGACATGGCAAAGGAAAAAAATCAAGAAGACTGAAAATACGTTCGTGGAAATTATCAAAAGTGAACAAAATATCCAAGAACTGTGGAGCAAGACAAAAGGTGTAGCAAACACATGATGGAAAACACCAGAAGGAGAGCAAAGAGAGGAAGGAGAAGAAATATTCAAAGTAATAATAGCTGAAAATTCTCCAATATTAATGAAAAAACACCAGACCACATACCCAGGAAGCTCAGAGAACACCAAACAGAATAAATGCCAAAAAGATCTACATCTTGCATTAATACTCAAACAGCAAAAACCAAAGATAAAGATACTGAAAAGAGCCAGAGGGGAGAAAAAAGCACCTTATCTACAGAGGACAAGGATAAGAAATACATCAGACACCTCATCAGAGATCATGCAAGCAAGAAGAGAGTGGTTGGGGGGGGGGGCGGATGGTTAAAAAGAAAAACTCACCACCCTAGAATTCTGTAGCTGGTAAAACTGTACTTCAAAACTGAAAAGAAAGTAGAACAAAACACTCAAACTCAAGGAATTTGCTGCCCAGCAGGCCTGTCTTGTAACAAGTATTAAAAGAAGTTCTTTTTTTTAAAAAAAGATTTATTTATTTATTCATAAGAGACAGAGACAGAGACAGAGACAGAGAGAGAGAGGCAGAGAGAGAAACAGGCTCCACGCTGGGAGCCCGATGCGGGACTCGATCCGGGGTCTCCAGGATCATGCCCTGGGCTAAAGGCGGTGCTAAACTGCTGAGCCACCTGGGCTGCCCTTAAAAGAAGTTCTTTAGAAAAAAGGAAATTTATGTAGGTCAGGCACTCACAGAAGGAATAAATAAACATGAAACAAAATTAGGTGCCTGGGTGGCTCAGTAGGTTAAGCATCTGACTCTTCATACTGGCTCAGGTCATGATATCATGGTCCTGAGATCAGCCCTCCACACTCAGCTGTGAGTCTGCTTGAGGATTCTCTCTCCCTCTCCCCCTAACCATTATGCTCTCTCTCACATTCTCTCTAAAGTAAATATTTTTTTAAAAAGCCATAAAATAAAATCTTTTATTTTTCTTAATTGATCAGATAACTGTTCAAAATAATAGGAGTACCAAGTGCTGAGTTAGTAAGGAATATGAGGAAGTGAAATCAATTAAAGCAATGTTATAAAGGATGGGGAAAAAAGGAATTGAATATATTCTCCTATAAGGCACCTGCACTACCTGTGAAAAGGTGTAATGTTATTTCAGAGTGGACCTAGATTAGATATAAATGAATATAGCTAATTTTTGGGCAAGCACAAAAAAATCTTTATAAAAACATATATGAGAGGGTTGTCTGGGGGCTCAGTTGGTTCAAGCATCTGCCTTCAGCTCATGTCATGACCCCAAAGTCCTGGAATCGAGTCCTGCATTGGGCTCTCTGCTCAGTGGGGAGTCTGCTTCTCCTTCTCCCTCTGCCCCACCCCCTGCTCCTTCTCTCTCAAAACTAAAACCTTTAATTTAAAAAAAGTATATGGGGAAGCCCCGGTGGCACAGAGGTTTAGCGCTGCCTGCAGCCCGGGGTGTGATCCTGGAGACCCGGGATCGAGTCCCACATCGGGCTCCCTGCATGGAGCCTGCTTCTCCCTCTGCCTGTGTCTCTGCCTCTCTCTCGCTCTCTCTGAATGAATAAATAAATAAATCTTTTAAAAAAAATAAAGTATATGGATATGCTAAGAAAGAATGGAATCCCATAAAATGTTAAACTAAAAGCAGAGATGGAAGAGAGAGAGGTGATAAAAAGTATAAAAAGAACAACTGTAATGAGTGGAAATCAGTTGCAAACATGGTGAATATTAACCCAACTACATCAACAATTACCTAAAATGTGGATGGTCTAAATATGCCAATTAAAACAAGAGACTGGAGGTGCCTGGGTGGCTCAGTGGTTGAACATCTGCCTTCCACTCAGGTCATAATCCCATGGTCTTGGGATCAAGTCCCACATCAGGCCCCCTGCTCAGTAGGGAGCCTAGTTCCCCTCTGCCCATGCCTCTGCCTCTCCTTCTGTGTCTTTCATGACTAAATAAATAAAATCAAGCAAGCAATCAAACCAGAGACTGCGAGAGCAGATAAAAAGAAGATCCAACTATATGCTGTCTACAAGATACCTACTTTAAATATAAGTACACAGGTAGAAGAGAAGTAAAGGAAGGGAGAAAGAAACCAGGCCTACACCACCCAAAAGAAAGCTGAAGAACCCATATCAATTTCAGACAAGGCAATGGCAGAATGAGGAAAATTCTCAGGGATAAAAGAAGGTATTACATAGTGAAAAGGGGATCAATTCTCTGAGAACACAGAACACTCCTTACTGTGTAGGTATGTGCCTAACAAGAGAGGGTCAAAATACGTGAGGCAGAACTGATAACATCCAAGGAGTCATGGATAAACACACTAGCACCCTTAGAAACTTCTATAGCCTTCTACACAATAATTGACAGACCACTAGGCAGAAAATCAGTGCGGATACAGTTGAACACAACAGCACCAACTGGTCTAACACTTCATCTAACATAGCAGTACACACAGTCTTCGCAAACTCACACAGAACCAGACAGACCACATCCTGGGCCATAAAACACACCGTAACTATCTAAAAGAATGGAAATCACACACCATTAGCTTAGACCACATGGAGTTAAGTCAGCAAGAGAAATACAGCAGGAGAATCTCTATACATTTGGAAATTAAATAAATGAGTTAAAGCTGAGGCATTGAGAGAAATTTTTAAATATTCTGAACTAAATGAAAATACAACTTATCCAAATTTGTGGAATGCTGCAAAGGAGTGGTTAGAGGAAGATTTCAGCATTGAAGGCATATGTTAAAAAGAGAGACAGAGTGAGAGAGAACTAAAATCAGTAACTTAAGCTTCTACCTTAGGAAACAAGAGCAAGAAGAGCCAGGAGAAGAAAAGGAAGAATAAAATAGAAATCTGTGGAATTGAAACAGGCAAACATGGCACCTAGGTGGCTCAATCGGATAAGCATCTGACTCTTGGATTTGGCTCAGGTCATAATCTCAGGGTCATAAGATTGAGCCCTGAGTCAAGCTCTACACTCAGCAGGTGAGTCTGCTTGAGATTCTCTCTCTCTCTCTTCCTCTCCTCTGCTCCTTCTCTCCCTTTCTGAGAGGGAGGAAGGGAGGAAAAGAGGGAAGGAGGGAGGAAAAGAAGGAGGGAGGGAGGGAGGGAGAGGAAGGAAGGAAGGAAGGAAGGAAGGAAGGAAGGAAGGAAGGAGAAAGAAGAAAAAAGAAAAAAAAGAAAGAAGAGAAAGAGAAAAGACAGAAAAAAAGAAAAAAAGAAAAGAAAAAAGAAGGAAGGAACGAAAGAAGGAAGAAAGAAAGGCAGGCTGATGACTCAGCCATTGGGAGTCTCCCTTTGGCTCAGGGCATGATCATGGATTCCTGGGATCCAATCCCACATCCAGCTCCCTGCATGGAGCCTGCTTCTCCCTCTGCCTATGTCTCTGCCTCTCACTCTCCCTGTGTCTCTCATGAATAAACATATAAAATCAAGAGGAAGGGAGGGAGGGGAAGGAGGAAGGGAGGGAGGGAGAGAGGGAAGAGAAGGAAAGAAAAGAAAGAAAAGAAAGGAAAAAAAGAAAAGAAAGAAAAGAAAGAAAGAAAGAACGCCTGGATGGCTCAGTGGTTGTGTGTCTCCCTTTGGTTCAGGGCATGATCCTGGAGTCGCAGGATAGAGTCCCACATCCGGCTCCCCACATGGAGCCTACTTCTCCCTCGCTGATGTCTCTGAGCCTCCCTCTCCCCCACCCCCCCTCTCTCATGAATAAATACATAAAATCAAGAAGAAGGAGAGAGAGAGAGAGAGAGAGAGAGAGAGAGAGAAACCATTGAGAAAAAAGCCAAAAGCTGGTTCTTTAAAATGATTCATAAAATTGGTAAACCTACAGCCAGGCTAGCCAAGAAAAAATGAGAAAAGAGACAAATTACTAATATCAGAAATGAAAGAAGAGTCATCGCTATGGATCCCATGGAGATTAAAAATTAAAGGTAACAATAATCCTATGCCCTCAAATTTGAGGACTTACATGACATGCACCAATTCCGTAAAAGACACAAGTAACAAAAACTCCTACACAAAGAGAAATAGGTGATCTAAATAGGCCTATACCTAAAAGAGAAATTAAATCAATAATTAGTAACCTTCCTAAACAGCAAGCACTGAGCCCTGACGGCTTCACTGGCAAAAATAAGAAAAAATAATTATACCAATTCTCAAACTCTTTCAGAGAAAATAAAACAGAGGCTGTACTTCCTAACTCATTCTGTAAGGCCAGCCTTATCCTACTATCAAAACTAGATAAAGACAGAAGAAAGGAAAACTACAAACTATTATCTCTTATGGACAGAAATGCAAAACTCTTCAACAAAATATCAGCAAATCAAATTCAACAACATATACTATGGATGCTATACCAAAACCAATGGGATTTTTTTCTTCCAGGAATGCACAGGCTGGTACAATATGCAGAAGTATTAGTGTAAACCATCACTCCAACAAGATAAAAAATATCTATTTGATCATATCAACAGATGCAAAACAATTATTAAGAAAAATCCAACACGTATTCATGATAAAAGTTATCACCAAACTGGGAATAGAGGGGACTTCCTCAACTTGATAAACAACATGTATAAAATACCTAGAGCAAACCTACTTAATGGTGAAAAACTAGATTCTTTCCCTCTAAGATCAGTAACAAGGCAAGGATGTTCCCCTCTTACCACTAGTAAATATTCAGTACTTAAGAAGAAGTCCTAGCTAATCCTTTAAGACAGCAAAAGAAAATAAAGGTTTTATACGTATTGGGAAGGAAGAGGTAAAACTGCCTTTGTTCACAGACAACATGACTATGTATGTAGAAAATCCTAAAGAACTAAAAAAAACTCTGGGAACTAGTAAGTGATTATAGCAATGATTCAGGATGCAAACTTCATGTACAAATATCAATTACTTTCCTATATACCTGTGTTCTATGAAAGAGAGGAGAAAAAGGCTGACAAGTCCAGCTTGATGAGAAATGGCTTCTTAAGGGGACTTATGGACAGAAGTGTGTCTTGGGAGGCTGAAAGATTAGTAGATCTCCACAACCCCACCTCCAGTAAGACCTGTTTTGGGGCCCAAGAAGCTGGCGGGTAACTGCTGGGAGCCCACCCAGGAGGAAATGCTTGAAAATCATAATCCTATCTCTAGAGCAGATGAGGGACATTCATGGGTGTACTTAAGGGTGTGACCAGGCAAAAAGAAAGAATATGAGAGGGACCTGTGCTCCAGAAGGCTTCAGGCCACAGAGAGCCATCAGCATGGTGGGTCTGCCCAAGATAGCATTGTTCACACTGCCATTGAACAATGGGAATTTGAAATTCAAAACAAAATACCATTTACATTAGTGCCCAAAACAAAACCCAGGTATAAATCTAACAAATAGTGTACAGAATCTAAATTAGTATAAAACTCAGGTGAAAGAAATCAAAGATGATCTCAATAAATAAATTCCATGTTTACAGACAAGAATACATAATATGATTAAGATGTCAGTTCTTCCCAACTTGATTTATATATACAACACAACCCCAACCCAAATCCTAGCAGGTTATCACATATATATGACAAACTCATTCTCAATTTTATATGAATAGGCAAAAAACCCAGAATAGCTGACACAATATTGAGAAAAACAAAGTCAAAGGACTGACACCAACCAATTTCAAGATTTCCTATAAAGCTTCAGTAATAAAGACACAGCAGTACTGGTCAAAGAACAGATAAACAGATCTGTAGAACATAACAGAGCCCAGAATAAAACCCACACAAATACAATCAACTGGTCTTTGGCAGAGGAGCAAAGACGATTCAGTGAAGAAAGGCCAGTCTTTTCAAATACTGATGCTAGACAACTGGATATTCACATGCAGAAATTTGAGTCTAGACAACTCAAATTAGATCACAGAACTAAATATAAAGACAAATCTGTACAATTCCTAGAAGACAATGGAGGAGAAAATCTGGGTGACTTTGAGCATGGCAATGAGTTTTTCCATGCAACTCCAAAAGCCCAATGTATGAAAGAGAAATTGCGAGGTTGGACATTATTAAAATTAAAAACTTCTGTTCTGTGAAAGAAACCGTTCAGAGAATGAAGAAACAAGCCACAGACTGGAAAAAAATATTTGCAGAACACGTATCTAATAAAAGACACGTATCCAAAAAAAGACAACTGTTAAAACTCAATGATAAGGGAAAAACACAACTCCGTTAAAAAATAGGCAAAAAATGGAAAAGACACTTCTGTAAATCTAAGACTGTTCTAAAAAGAAGTCTACTATTTCAAAGGTATCTAATGAGAAAAAAAAACTGTGCAAAGAATCCAAATAGACATTTCTGCAAAGATGATACAAAAATCGCCAATAAACACACAAAAAGATATTGAACTTCATCAGTCATCAGGGAAATGCAAACCACAGCAACAAGGAGGTATCATGTCCCACCTTCTAGAAAGGTGAGAAGAAACAAGTCAAATAAAAGCAAGTGTTAGCTAAAACAAGTGTTGGTGGGGCACTTCAGTGGCTCAGTTGGTTAAACAGCCGACTCTTGATTTTGACTCAAGTCATGATATCAGGGTCGTGTGAGATTGAGCCCCAAATCAGGGTCTGTGTTCACAAGGAGTCGGCTTGAGATTTCCTCTCTGCCCCTCTCCCTCACCACTGCCCACCTCCCTGCTCGCTCTCTTGCTCTCTCAAATAAATAAAATCTTTTTTAAAAATAGGGTTGGCAAGCATACAGAAATCAGAAGGCTCACACACTGCTGGTGAGAATACAAAATAGTGGAGCCACCTTGGGAAACTGCTGGTTCTTCTAAATGTTAAACACAGACTTAGCATTTAACCCAGCAATTCCACTCCTAGGTACGTGCCCCCAGAAATGAAAATATGTCCACATAAATACCTGTATGAGAATATTCTTAGCAGCATTATTCATAATAGGCAATAGGTGGAAACAACCCAAATGTCCAATGCTGGATATAAAGGTAAACAAAGCTGGTATATCCATAAATACTACTGGGCCATAAAAAGGTATGAAGTATTGCTACGTGTTATCTTGTGGATTAAGCTAAGTTACAGGAGTCAATTGCAAACAAAGCCACACATTATATGATTCCATTTACATGAATTGTCCAGAACAGGTAAATAAAAACAGAAAGTAGATTAGTGGTTGCATAGGGCTGGAGTGAGAAAGGGTAGGAGGATGAAGGATTAGGGGTGGACAGTTACATGACACAGGGGTTTCTAGAATCGTGGTGGTGGCTGCATCACTTTGCATACACTTCACATCCTTGTACGTATACTTGAAATGCGTAAACTGATATATGTCTCAATAAAGTGGTTACAGAGAGTGTTACTATCTAAATGTTGATGATAACCCAATCAGAGTTGTGAGACTTCACAAACAGAAATAAAAAATAAAAAACAGCACAGTTCATAAGTCCACTAAAAAATAAATAAATTAGTTTCTCTTAAGTTCAAATTAAACTGGATGCCTTGTATTTTATCTGGCAACCTGACTCCCAAGTCTATTACCTCCAACCTAGAACTTACTAATTATCCTCAATTCAAGATCCAGGTATCCAACTACACAGTAGGAAGTTCTACTTGGTTAACTGCCAAATAGCAAATGAACATAAAACTAAAATCACCTTTCTTATGAGGAGATATTCAAATATGTAAGAAGTGGTATGTCAGGGCTTGTGCAGGTCTCTGGAGCCCTCTCTCAACCCCCGATGGCCTGGCATCAACAATCTGGTGGTTGGATTAGTGGGTGTGGTGTCTAGGAGGTGAGGTTTGAAAAATATCACCCTGCTGGTGAGGGCAGGCTGAGCATCCAACTCCCTTTCTCAAAACAAAAATCACCTTCCTTCCCTCACCATGGCTTCATTGCCATCGTCCTGACCTGGAAATCTCCAGGCCCATCCCATCTCCGTAGCAACTAAATTTTACTTCTAAAAAAAAAAAAAAACCAGTCTGATATCGTCATTCTGCTGCTTTAACCCTTTCAATATAGTGGCTCCTACCATGTTCAAATAAAGTCAAAGCCATTTAAGAAGAGGTCTCTGCCTGGGCCCCTGGGTGGCTCAGTTGGTTACGCCCCAACTCCTGCTTTGGGCTCAGGTCCTGATCTCAGTGCTGTGAAGCTGGATCCCTCATAGGGCTCCACACTCAGTGGGGAGTCTGCTAAAATTTCTCTCTCCATCTCCCTCTGCTCATTCCAGCACTTATCTACGTTCTCTCATATGCTCACGTGTAGCTCTCTTTCTTTCTCTTGCTTGCTCGCTCTAAAATTAATAAATCTTAAAAAAAAAGAAGAGATCCTGGCTTACCTTCTTTTGCCATACTTTGCACTGCTCCCCACACCCTTCCTTACCTCCTGTATTAGCCAAGAGAAACTGCCAGGCTCCTTCTTAAAGGCACAGTGTAGGCTCTTGCCCCCAGGTGCTTGGGTTCCTTCTGCCTAGCGCCACCCCATAAATTCTTACCTGAGCAATGCCTACTCAACATTCAGGTCTCAGGTTAAAATGCCCAATCCTCCATGAGCCCCTGAGGTCAGCAATGAGTTAGGCACCTTGTGCCCTCATAAAAAGCTCTACACACAATCTATTGTAGCATATTGTAACTGCCCATCCCCCCCAATTTACAACCTCCCCGGGAGACTGCAGACTGCAAGCTAGGGACTATTCAACTGGAGATTGTAGCCCTAGTGTTCTATACAGTGTCTGGCACATAGTAAGAACTCATCAAAGACAATATGATTAAGACAATCATCAAAAGTTACAATTATGTAAGGGGAGACTGAGTAGCTGAGTCGGTTAAGCACCCAACTCTTAACCTCAGCTCAGGTCTTGATCTCAGGGTACTGAGTTCAAGCCCCACACTAGGGCTCCATGCTGGGCCTGGAGCCTACCTTAAAAAAAGAAGTTAAAATTATGGGATAAGGGTATGGTTGAGCATTATCATTACCCCTTTAAGACCGAAATCACAGAAATACAGTAATTAAACCCCATCAAGAGAACTTTCTTGAAAATAATCAACTTGTGTGTTGTTGAAATACTTCAGAATCCTTAAAATAAGGATAAAATTCACCTTTTTGTTCCTCCTGCTCATACACATGTATGCAGCTATTTGAAAGGGTACAGAGAACATGTGCAACTTTTTAAAAGGTCCTAACAACTTGGTATTCTTATCCTGGAAACCCAACACAATTGTGAAATACAAACAAAAATTTCTTGAGGAAACAGAAGTAGCAATCTTATTTAAAATAAATAAGGATGTCTTTATGCTGTATCTTCTAAAATAAACCAGATCACAAAAATACATACAATACAAATTAAAAAATTTAAAGCCAAGAAATCTCACCAGAAAAAAACACAAGGGTGTAAATTTAGAAATGGGGCTAAATGGGACACAAACTGTATGCTTCATGGTTCTGTATATTTGTGAACAACAGGTCCAAAGTGTGGCTCTCTACTTACTGGTGACCACATTCCCTGCGTTATGTGAATACCAATATTCTTATCTTGCCACACCTTATATATGACATTTCTCACATCTATCAGTATCATCTTTCTTCAGATACTTCTAAGATCTCATGCTCATGGTTTCAATTATTCAACTCTTCAATTTAGAAGTTTCTCTCATAAAGTTTTCTCTCATAAAAAAAAAATCACAACTAACATTCTCTAGGACCATAATATTTCATTTCCAGTGACAAGCTCATAACTACAGTCTTCCTCTCAGAGTGTAGTTCATCATCTAAGGTGGCATGCCATACCTGTCACTGCCTGTAACGCTAAACTGCCTCCTCTTAAGTATATTTTACATCAGACCAGAAAGCTACAGGTTATTTAAAACTGATGGGGCGCCTGGGTAGCTCAGTCAGTTGAGCATCCAACTCTGGGTTTCAGCTCAGGTCATGATCTCAGAGACATGAGGCTGAGTCCTGCATGGGGCTCTGCACTCAGCAGGGAATATGCTTGGGAATCTCTCTCCCTACCCCTGCTTGTGCTTGCTCTCTCTCTTAAATAAATAAATCTTAAGAAAAAAATCAGAACTGATGATTTAACAACCACTTTTTTTCTTACATAAAATAAGATACAATACTGTGCAAATCTGTGCCAGAATAAAATCCAGTTTTGCCTTCACCCATCTTTCAATCACATGCCAACAGCTTCCATTGCAGGCAAAAGAGCCTAACATCAAAGCACATTTTGATTCACTCCAAAACACATCTTTTCCAATTCCTTTTGCTCAATCAAGATTTATGTTCAAAAGCTGGAGGCTTCTATCCTCCAACTTTCAATAGAGGCATTTGGAATACAGTTAAGTGGATTGTTCCAGCTGTTTAAACTGTGGTCCCATGAGCCTGTCTCCTGGAGGCATTTTCAGCTTTACATACTTGAAAATGAATAGAATGGGTCCAAAGACACACTTGAGGTCTGCCTGTGATAGAGGCTGGGAGTGGGGGCAGCTAGTAAGAAACAGAGAATGGACTAGAGGGGCACAGTAAACCTTACTTTAAAAGCACATTTTACAGCAATTACAGAAAGATCCTTGTAATAGTACACATGCTACTGTGCCACTTAAATGCTAGCAACATCAATTTGTTTATTCATTGTTTTTCTAAAACCAGATATCAATAACTATGCTTCCTAACCACTTACTAGTCACATTTACTTTGACAAACCACCAAGCTTAAAACTCAAGAGCTAGTGTAACTAAGGCTTTTTTAAAAAACATTAGTGTTCTTCTTTTAATAGAAATAACAACCACCTGTCACTACTTTTTGGTCTTTCACATGCTATTATTAAATACTAAATGCCTGCTTGTATTTGCCTAACCTATGTAACTATCAAAGAAAGGAGATCTTCACTATTGTATTTGAAACTCAAAACCACCTTGTTAACAAACATTATAATTTCCATTTTATAGGAAGGAAACAGACAGTGGCCACATTACAACTAAATAGAGACACACATGCATACATTGTTTTGGGCATGTTTGTTTAATGATGAAGGGGTTGCTGATGTCATGTGAAATTCATTTTATTCCTTCTAGATCAAATCAATCTGAACAAATCCAGAGCTGTCCAACTTCCGTACATTCAACAAAGGACTGTTTTCATGATCGCCTCAGTAACTCCTGAACTCAATCAATTAGAATTTCAAGCCATTTCTGACACATCCCAACAGAGCAACTGAACTACCAAAAATTTTTCAGAACACAAAAATACTGTGGCAATTACATAAAAACTAAATCAAGCACTCTAGTCTTTACATGTATTGCTAGGAAAATGCCACATCTCAACTTTTTCATTTCTTGAGAGTTGCTACTGCTTGAGGCAGGCAAATTTCAGCAAATTTGACGGGAAAAAAATGTACTAAGATTTCTTCTATCCTGTGAAGCAAAAGCACATCGGAAGTGGCTGATTTTCAAATACTATACATCAGTAACATCCTTCTCTCATGACAGACAACCATAACAAATTCACCTGAGTTTGGTTTTGGTGCAGATAGAGCTAAGGCACCACAGGTATCAATTTCCTACAGACTCAAGTAAGAAAGACTCACAATTTTTTTTCAGCTTGAGTTAAATGAAAAAAAATGCAATTCATATTTCCAGAAGCAAAACTAAGCTTCTTGATCTCATTTTACTATTTTAAGAGTTCTGATCACTCCCAGCATTGCTGTGTGGCAAGATCTCATTTCTGGTGGCTGACCATTTCCATGGCATGATGCTTTACCAGAACCATCTCCAGAAACTGTTTTTATTCATTTTTAACTTCAGTGTATTTATACACAAAATACCATTTCAATGGCCTTGTGCCAAAAATAAAAAAAGAGCTTGCTCGAATTTCAGTTGACTTTGTTAAAGGAAATTATTTTAAATTAATGTGGCTACTGAACTGCTGCCATCCTTAACCTCAGAAAATATATTCCTTCTAATTTTTGCTGTGAACATTTATTTACTTAAGTTAAATTCCAGCTCATGAATGTTGACCATAAGGAGTCTAAACCTTCCTGCTACTATTTCATATTCTTCTTCTAAACAAGGGCAGGCACACGTTGGCTGCATTAGTGCACACAGCCAGATCACCACCATTAAGGGAAATCATCTAGGTATTTTTGGTAGAATCTTTAATAACTTCCACACCCATCAGGGAAATGGAACAAGGCAGTTTTGTTTGCAGACAGCAACAATTTGATCTCTGGTTTACTAGACAGGCTCAAAATATTTTTCCATATGTTTTTCCACAAAGAGAATCTAACATCAGCATGGTTTTACCTTTACCAGTGAATGCAAGCTCTTCTCACCAAACATATCCCAGAGGAAGGTCAGGTCTTCCTGGCTGTCCACATGTGGCTGCAGCTGGCCTGGCAAAGCAGCCAACAGCTCATACAGACCTAGAAAGTGAAAATAAAACACAAAGTGTAATCGTAGAGTGATCTCATTAATTTCGCTTAAGGTGTGTGTGAAGGATGGCTGGAACATATCGTTTTTACTGGATCTGTATTCTGGGCCGTCAAGGAGAACACTTCTCCGAGGAAGCCAAGGAACCTTTTTCATTTTTAAAGCCCAAACAGGTATGCATCAACAGGCTAGCCTAACCTTTCGGTTGTCGACATTCTCCAGGCATCCAAGTGGACACAACCCGAGACAGAAAATGTGTACAAGCTTTCAGAGGAAGAAGAAAACAGCATACATTCCTTAACTTAATCGTTACTACATTTCCCTGTGTTAGCCAAAGAGCAAAATGAGTCATGAATAGGAAAAACTTCCTTAGAGGAGCAGAAAATTGATAGAGTGGTCCATTAAAAAGGTTTTGTGGTTTCCAAAGAGTTCCTAATAATATATAGCTTCAAAAACATTTGCATTATCTACATCCAAATTCAAGTTCTAAAAAGCTAAGACCTATGAAGCCATACATACTGTTGCTTTCTTGTAGCTGCTCATTTTTCAAAAACAACCACCACAAGCTACACAGAACTGAGTTTACCTTTAACTCCAATCTGGGCGTATGCGACACCCTCTCAAAGAGTTAAGGAAAAGGGTGCAGGTTCCTCGAGGCCCTCCTCACTAGAAGCTTCCTGGGGCTAGACAGTAGCGCCCTGTTTCATCAGTAGCCTGTTGCAGAAACCCTCCACCTCCTTAGGGGGCCGTCAGACTCCTGTCCAAGAACTGTTGCGACAGTGCCTGCCCGGGGCCTCTTCAGGGAGGTGACCTAGCAGAAGTCAGTATCAACTCTCAGCACACATTTCACTTTCCAGTGGGATTACATGAGGTAAAAAGGACAAAATTCCTTTTATTTCTGTCTGCTGTCTCCAAGAGCACTGAGACCTCCTGGGATCTACAACACACAAGATTGTTGTTATTCCTGCCCTGAGTAAGTGCTGCTGTTCATCACAGGGACAGCTTTACAAGATATTTAACTAGCAAAGAATCATAAATTATGACCTGCTGATTAGTATATCCATTATCTTCCTAAAGCATTATCATATTCTGATAATCAGTGATCATTCACAACCAAATGCGTTTGCTTTCCCTTGGAAAGCTGGATCTGTAACTTGAGACATTAAACTCAAACATTCCTGGGACTGCATGTGGGCCAAAAAGATCTATAATACTTTAGGGGGAAAAAATGTCTCCCTATTACATTCTTAAGTATTCTTGATGGTTTATATTTATTCCCTTAAAAACTTGGCATCATGTCAAAACTAGCTTTTATTTATAATTTTGTAAAAATATTTTTAAGGTGTATAATAATACAGGTCTCACTTTATACATACACATATACAAACACCTTTAAAGTAACAACAATTGCCAAGATCAGTGGTTAAGGCCAGAGGTTCAAATTGAAAATTATGTAAAAAGGAGGTAGAATTCCACTATTTTATTAGTAATTTCAGGAGCAGTAAATGTAATTCCTTGTTGCTTGGAAATATGATTAGTTCAATTAATGATACTAATTCAACTATAATATAATTTATGAGGTATAGTTCTTGGGGCGGCGGGTTAAACGAGGTAATATATTAGAACAGCCCCAGCACATGGTAAATAGTCTGTTTCATATGTAACTCAGTGAACTTCAGCCATTGTTGTTATTATTACTGATATTCATCATGACTATTACTTTTTTAAGATTAATTCATTTTACAGAGAGGCAGGGGACAGGGGCAGAGGGAGACAGAATCTTAAGCAGACTCCACACCTCAGCATGGAGCTTGACGCAAAGTTCAAAGTCATGATCCTGTGATCATGGCCAGAGCTGAGACCAAAAGTCAGACAGACACTCAACCCACTGCACCACCCAGGAGCGCCCACCACTACTATTATTGAAAAATAAAATGTCTGAGTGAAACAGACCTAGATTCAAACCAGGTCTATACTTCAGTTATCTCACATAACTTACCTCAGCCTTCTTTCCTTCATATATTGAAAAAGAAATGGTACTCTGCACATGTGATAAAACTGGACAGGAAAAATACACAAGTGCGTGCATATAATACAGGTAAGATCTGAAGAAGGCTAAGGGACTACATCAGTGACAATGTACCCACTGTGGTTACCATAGCTACGCAAGATGTCACCATTGGAGGAAGCAGGCTCAAGCATACACAGGATCTGTATTACGTCTTCCAACACATGAATCCACGGCTATCTCAAAATACAGTTAAAGCAAAGGAGAAATTGTGGTAAATATGATTGTTATAAGAATGCAAGGGAACAAGGCACACAGCCCTGTGGCTGGCACAAAAGAGGCATTTGATAAAAAAAATTTTAAAATTATGTTCTTCTTTTTTTAATATGTCTCCTCTGGTATGGAAACCCCATTGCAACGGTACAAAGTCAAAACAACAGCTTAGCTACACATTCCACTGGACACAATACCATACTCAGAAATAAAACCACCCTAGTCTTTTACATATGGAAAGTGTTAACTTTACCCAAGTACTGCTTAACTTTTTTGTGGGAATAAACCATATCATGTTTACATTAAAATAATAATTTCTCTGTTAGCAGTAGCTCATAAACCAGAGTTTTCTGGGTTTTCTTAGCATCATGCAGTTCTAATTTATATGCCACCCTAGTTTGGCACCCTAGTGATGACAGCAGTCACTTCCCTTCAGCTCCCACATCTGGTAGCCACACCAAAGCCAGAAGAGACAGGACAGCACCAACAAGAAATGAAAGAGAGGCTGAGAAGGGTTTGGAGGGCGGGGCGAGCGGCCTCAATGCAGGAAACATGGGCAATCACTCCCACTCCAATGCATCAGAGAGGCCCCAGATACCATCTCAGTCCATGCTTAAAACCAGGTCCCTGTTCCGACGGGGGCTTTTTCTATGCACTTCCCAGAGTTCTAATAGTGAATACCACTACCAAATCCAAATTTTTTGGGTCTTTGAAATCAGAGAGCAAGTAATTAGAGTTTAGATAATAAGGGATATCTTGAACAATCTTCCCTATATCTACCTAAATCTACTTAATTTTACCTAAATCTGAGCAACTACCGGGATGGCACTCCTCTGTCGTTGTTCAAAATCATGTGCGCTTCATTCCAGTACCTCATTATGGTACCTACCTAAAAGTCTAAGACAAATCAGACATGATTGCCATCCCAGGACTTAACAGTGTAGAGGGCAAGCACAGACAGGTCTGTTAGGAAGTGCAGAGCGGGGTTAGACTGTGTGGTGAGGCAATTCCTCTAAAGAAGGAAGAAGACATCAGGGAAGGTTCCAGCAAAGAATTGCACCCAAGTTACATCTTTAAAGTCTACATTCCTGGGCAGCCCGGGTGGCTCAGCGGTTTAGCACCGCCTTCAGCCCAGGGCCTGACCCTGGGGACCCGGGATCGAGTCCCATGTCGGGTTCCCTGCATGGAGCCTGCCTTCTCCCTCTGCCTGTGTCTCTGCCTGTGTGTGTGTGTGTCTCTTGTGAATAAATAAAATCTTTTAAAAAATGAAAAATAAAGTCTACATTCCTAAGATCAGCATTTATGAGTTCTCCCATTTGGAGAACTACATTAGTTCCTCTATACAGGTCGGTATAGAATATGCCACCACTCTACTCCAAAGATCTTACACTTTGGGTAACATAGAATATGTATTATATATGCCCAAAGAGAAATTAATCTTATTTATAATGTCTCCTCTTTGGGGCAACTGGGTGGTACAGCCAGGTGAGTGGCTGACGCTAGGTCTCAGCTCAGGTTGTGGTCTTGGAGTTACAAGTATAATAATTTAGATACTTGGGTTTTGCCCACTTCCATATTTCATGCATTTTATTTAAATTCTTCATAATGACTTTATCACGAGTACCACTTGTGGAATTTGGAATTGGAAGAGATCACCTTCACTTCTAATTTTACCTATAACACTTTTTTGAATGCGTGGGAGATGCCTTCACTAAGAATCTGGGTAAAGCTGGTTGCTTTTGCATCTGTTCTACAGCTCTATGGTTTTTATCTCCACAACAAAACCACTTAACTACACTCTAAGTGTCTCTAGTATTTGCAGGTGTGAGGTTTTTGACCCCTCTACAAGAAATATTAACTAAATCTACTTTAAACTTCCTTATATCTTAAAAACAACAACAACAACCCTGTCAAATGATATCCCCATGACTCCAAAGATAGAAATTTGGGTTATATGAGACTAGCTAGGGCTTCTCCAATCAACACATGTTTGTGTAAGTCAATAACAAATAAAAGGGTCTATAAGAAATTTTGTAAAGGCTTGACTATAAGCCATCTCTCTTCTCTCAGAGATCATTTTAATAGTGGAAAGGAAACCCCCTCATATTTGGGTGCACAGGATACAAGACACGGTCAAAGACACACATGAAAAAATTATCTCCTAATAATGTTCCAGCAGAAAAAAGGCAATATTTTTGTATTAAGGACTTTATATACTGAAAGACGAGAAGGTAACAACAGCAAAACTAAAACACAACAAGGCTCAGTGGATTAGCACGTACAATAATTATAGCAATTTCAAGGAGGGAGCCATCAGTAAAGGTCAAGGAAGGTTATGCTAGTACTGGCGGGATGTGAGTTGGGGTTGGAAGGAAGGAACATAGGGCCTGGAAGGGTGCATAGAGCATGAAGGACACCCAAGAAGGAAAGGCAGCAATAATCATGTAAATGTATAGATTTTTGAAAGACACTAAAATTCTGTAAAGCTGAAGAAAACACTGGGAAGTACTCAAACCCTAGTTTCGGCTTTGTATGTTTGCCTCAGTCATGGTCCAATCCAGAAACAAGAGCTGTGCCATAATTTGAAGCAGCAAAGTTTAATATAAATATATAACAGAGGATTATCTATGAAGTGGTAAAGCCATAATCTTTACCTAGGATACCTGTGGCTGAAGGAGATCACCCTAAAGGGAAAAATTGTGGAAGAGGAGCTCCCTCCCCAGGACTAGGACTCTTAGCTCCATAGAGGTGGTGCAATTACAACCCAGCAGAAGGATGGGTTTCCCTCGGCCATAGCTTGCCCACTGTCACTAGGCCAGGAGGAAACCCCCCTCCAGGGTACAGGTGGGCAGAGAACCATGGCTGGGACTGTCAAGCTGGAAATGCTTTGCAAGGTTAGAAGTGGGTAGAGCCTGGGTGGCTGGAAACCACAGCCAGGACAGGAAAGCCAAAATAATCCCTGAAGGTGGGCAGAAAAGTGTGAAAGGGACTGACAAACAGAACACCCCTCCTTGGGGTGTTGGCTATGCAAGACTGGGAAGGTGACTTCCGGGGTGCCTGAGAGACCCACCAAGAACTCTCCTTTAGAGGGGTAGCTGAAACTCAAGAGGAAGCTGTCCACCCGGGTGTCACCAGAACTCAAAGGGGGTAGGTACCATGCAATGCTTCCCACATGTGCTGCTGCCGATCCCACGGGAGGAACAGAAAGAAGTGACACACTCCAAAACAAGGAACCTCTTCCTCTCGTAGTGTGCCAGTGGTGACCTCCCCTGAGGACGCTCAGCATCATGCCAGCTGCACAGAATACTTAAAGGGCCCTGCTGAACTTTCACAGGGCAGGCAGGAAAATATGGATGTGGAGCAGAGAGGCAATAAACTGATACCCGGCCCAATCTTCTACACATAGATTTCAGTGTGGGCGGATATGCGCGTGTGTGCAGGGCAACGACGTTCTCCTCTGTCAGGGAGGAGGGACGTGGTTTTTCTGTTTTTATTCTGGAGCAGCTATCTGTTGCTTAGCAGTGGGGACACAATGAAAAACATTTAATCTGTACTTCGTGAAGGTAAGATTTTACTAATACGGATTTTGAAAGAGAAAAGTATTACATCAAAGGCTTGCATTTACAATGTGTGCCTATGTTGACAGTATGTGAAGCCTGGACCCAACAGCTCAGTTAGAGGATGTTAACTAAGTGACAGTTCTCAGTTCAAAGGCGACAAACGAAGAACACTCATGTCTAACCAAAGAGAGCTCTCTCAACTTCAACCTCCACAAAAATGCCTAGTGTCTATAAAAGATGATAGAAATAGAGTGCTGTTTAAAACAAAAAAAAATACAAAAACAAAAACAAAAACCCAAAACTGGGAAAATACAAAGTACAAAAAGCAAAACTTTCAGAGCTAAGGGAGGTGTTTATAGCCGAGAAGCTAACTTCAGAGAGACGCACAGGTGTTTTAAGATTTTTAAACAGGTCACTGATGCCTGCTCTTTAGGAAGTAAATATTGTACTCTACTCTGCCCTTCCCAAGGGATGTTAGATGGCAAATGCTGGCTGTCTGAAATCATAAAAAATATACTAATGAGAATACCTGAATACAGACTTAATTGCTCATTCTGCAAGCCAGTCCATTAAGCCATTGCATATATAGACCACGATCTTAATTTAACTTCACTGATTCATCTGAAGTTAAAATGTACCACAGCTGGCTTCTCTGTAGCCTCACTACACTGAAAGATAAACATCTATCATTTTCCTCAAAGATAAAAACCTAAATACTTACTCCCCACCTCCAACAACTTATGGTTACGAGTATGTTCTTGAGGCTTTTTGAGCCCCAGGCAACAGAAGTGACAGAGGGTCTGTGGTAGGATTCTACATACAGATTGATTTACTTCTATGCCTTAGCAACTTCAGGTTGTCCTGCGACTTTTTCTTAGAAGAGTAATTTTGTAAAACTAAAGTCACAATTCTATACTAATCCTATTATCTTAATATAAAATACACGTTCTATAACAGGCCAGTGATTTGATAAAGGTTTAGTGGAGGTAGACAACATTGACCTAATCCACAAGGGAATGTAACCACATTGAATAAACAATTCACTCAAAGATATAATGTATTAATCAGAAGATTATTATGAGTTATTATCATCTGGGATTGAGATTTCATTACTCAATAAGATTACTCAAGTCACTGGACTTTGGATGTTCACTTTTTTTTAAAGATTTCTTTATTTAGCTTAGAGAGAGAGAGAGAGAGAGAGAGAGAGAGAGAGAGAGAATATACAAGCATGGAGAGGGGCAGAGGAAGAGAATCTCAAGTAGACTCCCTGATGAGCCCAGAGTCCAACACAGGGCTCAGTCTCACCACCCTGAGATCATGACTTGAGCCAAAATCAACAGTCCACCGCTTAACGAACTGAGCCACCCAGGTAATTTAAAAAAATAGCCACCAGGTAAGGATAATAATTTTAACTGTAGGTAAAGAAAGGTCCCCATAGTCCTTTAGTCATAGTCAAACTCTCTACAGTTTGCAACTTGCCTAAAAAAACTCATTTTTAAAAATTATGTCTATTTCTTCCCTTTTCTCTCCCCTCCTTAATCTTTCCTTCCTATCACCAACTAAAAAACTTCCTAAAGTAATAGTAATAATTATTACCAGGTGCAAGTCCTAGTAATAATAATCCCACCTAATACTTACCAAGCTAAGGTAAGTGCTTTGCAAGGATACCTCACCTACTGCTCTTCATAAGCAGGTTCCATTACTACCTTCCTTTTACAGGAGGAAATACATTTAGCCCTGCAAGTGGCATACCTAGGATGTAACTTCATTTCTGCCCATGCCTCTGTAATAATCCCACCATTTAGATCTCCTACTCAAAAATCTTACCTTAAAGAAAAGAGTTGAAGCCCTACCCTAATACCCAAATTAGAGATGGATCAAATATATCAAATATAAAGTAGTGCAAGATTTCATAGAATAGTTTTGTCACATTGAAGTTAAATGTTTTTCTTAACAAAGATAGATAGATGATAGATTAGATAGATAGAGATGAGAGAGAGAGAGAGAGAGAGAGAGAGAGAGAGAAAGAAAGAAAGAAAGAAAGAAAGAAAGAAAGAAAATGATAGACGTTATAATAAAATTTTCACACATCAAAAAGAAAGGAAAACCCAAAGAAGTTTGCAGAGAAACTGCTAAAAATTATTTGCACCAAGCAAGTCATTGATATTAAGTACAAGAGATGAATAAAAGGACAGAAACATGGGGAATGGCATGTTAGCAGGCAGATGTGGCAGATGAGATGGCCCCCAGTGTTCAATCTGGCACATAATTTTAAATAATTTTGAAAAGACAAGCAAAGCATATCACTTCCTCTTATTAATTTAGGAAACAAATTTGCAAACACCCAGGGGCACCTGCTGGCACAGTCCAGAGAACACGTGACCCTTGATCTCAGGGAAATGACTTCAAGCCCCACATTGGGTGTAGAGATTACTTAAATAAGTAAATAATTTTTAAAAAATAAATAAGTTTTTAAATACCCAGTCTTGGGAAGCCCGGGTGGCTCAGTGGTTTAACACCACCTTCAGCCACAGGGCCTGATCCTGGAGACCCGGGATCAAGTCCCACATCAGGCTCCCTGCATGGAGCCTGCTTCTCCCTCTGCCTGTGTCTCTGCCTCTCTCTCTCTCTCAATGTGTGTGTGTGTGTCTCTCATGAATAAATAAATAAATAATAAAATCTTTTTAAAAATTTAAAAACTTAAATTAAAATTTAAAAATTTAAAAAAAAATAAATGCCCAGTCTTGGCAAAGGTGTGGGAAGACAAGCCCAGCAGTCATCTGTTGGGATAAACATTCATTCACTCAACCAGCATTTATTGAACACCTTAAGTTCTATGAGCCAGATGCTGGTTAAGGGGTTTGGGATCTATCAGTAAACCACAAAGACAAAGATCCCTCCCCCTTCATGGAACTGTAGGAGGAAGACCAATGGTAAGTATTACAAGTAAACCACACAATATGTTGGAAGGTGACAAGTACTGACAGAGAAAGACAAAGTAGGGGCAACTGGGAGGCTCAGTCAGTTGAACTTCTTCTGACTCTTGATTTTGGCTCAGAACACAATCCCAGGGTCCTAAGATTGAGCCCCACATCGGGCTCTGTGCCCAGTGCAGAGTCTCCTTGAGATTCTCTCCCTCTACTCCCTCTGCCCCTGACCCCATGCTCTCTAAATAAATAAAATCTTTCAAAAAAGAACAAGTAGAGCAGTGTAAGACAGATCCATCTCTGGGCCACTGGCCTATGGCAATGACAAATTAAGGAGTCTGGGTGCACCACAATGAGAAAGTGACAAATGAGCAAAGATTCGAAGGTGAAGGAGTTAGCCATGTGAGTAACTGAGAGACAAGCATTGCAGGCAGACAGATCAGACAATACAAAAACCCAAACCTCTAAGAGACAGAGCATGCCTGGAGTATCCGAGGAAGGGCAAGGAGTCCAGGGTGACTCAAGCAAAGGGAGGAAGAGGGACACATGTAAGAAATGATATAACAGAGGAAATCAGGGGCCAGATTATGTAGGGTCTTGTAGTACAAATATTACAAAGAATTTAATTTCTCCTTTAGAGGCAAAGAGCAACTGCAGGGTTCTGCGTGAAGGAGTAACATGATATTATATTTTAAAAAGCATCATTCCAGCTGCTAAATTGAGAAGAGACAGCAAGGGAGCAAGGACAGAGGCAGAGAAGCATGTCAGAGCGTCAACGCACTGATCCAAGCACACGATGATGATGGCCTGCATCCAGCTGGCAGCCAGTGCAAGTTATAGAAGTATTCCAATTCTGGAGATGTTCTGAGGCCAGAGCTAGTTATGGATTTCTGTCTGAATGAGGGTTACGGGATAAAAAAAGAATCAAAGACTCCTCTAAGACTAACTGAAGTTGCCATCAGCGTGACAGGGAAGGTCAGTGTTCAATATGTTAAGTTCCAGATATCTATTGGGTATCTGAGCGGAGATGCAGTAGGCAGCTGGATACAGGAGTCGGGAGCTCAGCAGAGCCGTCTGCGCCAGAGGTCTATGTTTACGAGCCACTGGCATATGGATTGTATCTAAAGCTCTGAGCCTGGAAGAGATCCTCAAGGTCATGAGTGTAGAAATAAAAGAGGAGCCAAGGACTGAGGCCTGGCAGGTGAAGGAGAAGAGCAACTGACCATCAGCAAGATGATATCCAGGAAACCAAGTGTGCCAAAGAAGAACAAATAACCCACTACTTCAAATGCCATCGACAAGCCAGGTGGAAGAAGGACCGAGGTCACCCATTGGATTCAGCGACATGAGCTTATGAATTCTGGCATCATGGTGAGTGAAGAGCTGAGATAAAGAGCACTGAAAATAGAAACATCTTAGAAATAGAAAACACAGACAACTCCCACAAATACAGACACCCCTCACGATCTCACCCAAGAGAACCGATGTTTGTAAGGGAATGGGGAGTGAAGATATTTGTAAGATGAGGAAAGAGGGGGGTAAAAAAAACAGGCCAGCATATTTGTGTAGTTATGGCACTGATCCCTACAAAGAAATTTTGACACTGCAAGGGAGGGGGGACCTGCTCTTCTGTCCTGCAGCAGATGGGGAGGAACAGGGTCTGGTGCACAAGTGGAGGGATGGCATTAGACACAAGTGTGGCTGGTTCACCGGCAGCCCTGAAGAGGAAGGCTGAATATGGGGGACATGTGGTACAGGGAACATGTGGCCGCTCCTTTAGGATGGAGGCAGCCCATAGTATTTTCAGTAAACTAGAAAACATGGTCACCTGCTGAGGGTGAGGGGAGGGAAGAAGTGTTTGCATCTGAAAGAAAAGACTGAAAGAGGCATCTGGGAGAATGGAAAAATGAATAAAGCAGGGAAGTCATAAATTGGGGTACATTACTGACAATACGACAATTGAAAGCTGGCATTCCCTTTGATCCAGTGATTTCCTCATTTAGGCACTCATTCATTACACTTCCAGAAAGCCCAGAGGGCCACCTACACCACCAATCCACCACTGCTATCAGTGTGCCATTTAGGAAGAGAAACCAGAACAGGAAACAATTACTTTCCTTTTTTGCCATATACATTTCTGCACTGCTTGAGATTTTACAAAATTGATATTACTTTTATAATTTTAATAATTTTGCTGCTGGGTAATAATCTGACATAAACCTTTCTGCAGCCCTATCGCTCACAACTTCCCCCAAAATTCCATTCCAGCCACAGATGTTGGCTTCTTGCTATTCCCTGAAAGCATAACTCTAGCCATGCAATCCTATCCCAATGCACTAAATAGTTAACTTTCTGGTGACAGCTACTGCTGTCTTCTTCCCCTCCTTCAGGACCCTGGAGAATATCTGAAAGACAAAACAATCATGCTAACATACTTCCTTCAAGTTTCACGAGCAGGTTTAACATAACACACTTGACAATATTTCAAGGAGTGTGGAAGGAGGCAAAGTCTGAGACCCTGTGCATTTCAAAATGCCACCTGCTCCCTTTCCCACCTCACTCTGCAAAGATGGGGTGCTGGCCGTGTGCCAGGCACTGTTCAGGACTGGGGCTGCAAAGTTGCGGGCAAGGGGAAAGGCAAACAGATTCATCCCCCGGGTGTAGTGCAGGAAGCTGTAGGGAAAGCAAAACCAGAGTTGTAACTGTGAAAGGCGCATTAGTAGGGGAGCGCATGGCCAATGCGAACATCAGGGGAAGCTTCTTCTCCAGTGGAGGGACCACAGTGCTGACTTCAGGGAAGCACAGACCTTAACTGGAGGAACAGGAAAAGAACCGCACTTACAAAGGCCCTGGGGTAGGACACCAAAAGACAGAACTACAAATCCCGATTCCACCACTGGGAATTAACATCTCTGTGCTGCTATCTTTAATCTGTAAAGTTGACACAGCAGGACTGACCTCAAGGACTGTCATGAGGATTTAAATGAACTCTCAGAAAAGCTTAGAATGCCCCCCATGTGGCAATACCACCTATGTACGCATTTTTAAAATAAACATGAGTTCCTGGGGCACCTGTGTGGCTCAGTCAGTTAAGCGTGCAACTCTTGATCTGGGCCCAGGTCATGATCCTAGGGTAAAAGGTCCTGGGATCCAGCCCAGAGTCAGGCTCTGCACTGCGGGGAGTCTGCTTGAGGATCTCTCCCACTGCCCCTCCCCCCTGCTCGCGCTCCTGCACTCAGTCTCTACTATGTAAATTATTAATTAAAAACAAATTCCAGATTGAATGCCAAAATACATGAGAACGCCCAACCATCAAGGAGACAGATAAAAAAATTTAAGTTTCTCGTGCTGAACTACATTAAAGGGGAGAAAGGCTTTCCACAATAGGTAAATACATGCACAGTGAGGGATCCCAAGTTTTGGGGGTAAAGAGCAAATCAGACAGAAATGAAAATAAGTGATCACGTGCCCTTGACCCAAGTCGGTCTAGACGTCTCCAGAGTAAAGCATAGTGGGGTAGAAAAGAAACAGGACAAAATGTTCTCTGTTCTCAGACAGCTGAAGTTCAAGGCATCATCTCATGTTCAAAATAGACATACCTGACAAACACTTGTTAGAAACATCGATTGCTACAATTATGAGGATACCAGTATCACATATTAATTGACAAACTTGTGACAATAGTGGCTTATGTAAACTGTGTGCCAGCGCATGGTACTATTTCCAAATCCAGACTGAAGGTCCAGGGAACCAATCATTCATCATTAGCACCAAACATGCTGAGATAGTTGCACACTGACCTTGCCAAACGCTTCAAGTAGTAACAGAAAAATAATATTAGTCCCTATCCTGAGATGACAACAGGTGCTTCTCACTTCCCTCCAGACTACCAGCATTAGACATAGTAAAGAAACACAGTGGATGATGATCAACTATACCTAACTGGCCATTGCCTTATGAAAACAGAATTACTCAGGACAGATCTGACAATAAACTTCTACTCAAATTGTTCAATCATTCTGGATCTCTGGCCCCTTAACTCTGGAAGTGACATTTGAAAATGCTTCACTAGGTACAGGATCCATTTTGTTATCGTAAATACTGTTACCTTCATTCTTTTGGCAGAACTAAACCTTGGGGAACCCTGGCTACATCCAGAGATCATGGCAAACCAGCCAGCAGTCTAATTCATCTCAAGAGTTTGGTTGGTTGTTCTCTTCTTTTTTTAAGATTTACTTATTTTTAGAGGGAGGGAGAGGAAGAGAGAGAGAATCTCAGGCAAACTCCCCATTGGGTGCAGAGCCCAATCTCATGACCCTGAGATCATGACCTGAGCTGAAATCAAGAGCCAGATGCTTAACTGAGCCACCCAGCCACCTTGTGGTTGGGTTTTTAAACCTTTTCACATCAGGTCTCCCAGCAAATTTTAAAGGGTTGTTGATATAATTAACAGATTCATAAGAAATATGTCAAGAACTCTTGCTTCATTCCTATTTGCAGTTTAAGTGATCAAAAATTGACAGAATTTTATTTTCCATTTCAAAGTTACACAGTTATATAGGAAAACAAAAGATTCTGGGATGTGAAATTTACCAAGGAGCTTCTCCACACAAAAATAACAAAATTCTCAGAAAGCAAACTGCAGGAGTCAGAAACTCACACCAGAAAGTCCCAAAAAGGCTCACCATCTGGTATGGACCCACCCACCTCACAAGATTCATCTTAAGTATAAAAATTATTTTCTGAATCTTTAAGATGGATAGAAGAGGGGACTAGGAAGTACTAGGTGAAAAAGAAGCCAGGAAACATCTTTATTTCCCACACAGATGAGAATAAGGACATAATGCTTTGGCAAAGAGGAAAATTAGCAGACTTGTCACATTTGTCAAACAATAGAGAACTATCTTTTCATCAAGAAAACCATCAAGTACAGACACACCATCTGGACTACATCAAAACCAATCCAAGGGCCAAGCAAAAAATAAAAGCCTCCAACATACCCAAGTGCTTGTGGTTCAGGAAACCTGAAGAGAACGAGGCAGACAAAGGATATGAACTATGATTCTGCTCACTTGTACTGGATTGAAGGGGATTCGTATCTGCTTACATAGACCTGAAGCTAAATGAAAATAATAATGCTTAACACAGCTTAGAGTTACTGGAGGGCCTTATCCATGTAATGAGTAGATAAGCAGTCACTGCTACTCTGGACCATTCACTTCAAGTTAGCAAGGACCATAGTCTGCCTAGAGACATGGCTGCGGTACACCTGAGACAATAGGATCCCAAGGAAGAGAAGATGGGAATGAGGGGTGTGGCGGGGGGGGGGGGGGAAGGAAGAATATGTAGCAGAAGAGGAATGAATCTGCAAAATAAAGGATCCATAGGACACTACGACTGTTCACATATTTGGAAAACCACGTCCCCATGCACCTGAATAACAAAACCATGTGTGGAAAGAAGATAGGCAACTTCATTGTTCCATGTTTAGGTTGAGCTGATGACAGAACATTAGATGAGGCAGATATATACATGACTCACTAATTACTACTCCACTGAGGGAGAGAAGAATATCTCATTTTAAGCAAACTACTGAATTATAAACATATATTAGGTATCCACCGAACATGAAGACATTAACTAGTAAGAACTAATATGAAGTATTCCAAGCAAAGAATCTGGCCCATATTTTAGGCAGTGATATTCCCAACCAAACCCAGCACCAACATCAGCAATACTATATCCAAACTCAAGGAACAAAGTATAGATGTGTGTGTGTGTGTGTGTGTGTGTGTGTGTGTGTGTGCAGGATGCAAGAGATTCTAATTCAGAGTAAAAATTTGCTAAACAGAGGTAAATTTTCACTAAGGAAAATTAAAAGGCTATAATTAAAAAAAAAAAAAACAGAAAACTTATACCAAGGTATTGTTTTAAATACCCAGCATGATCCATGACTCCTGACCCAAAAAATGTTTTAACCAAAACTAACAGAGAATTTCACACATTCCTTCCCTCTACCTCCATAGCACGTTTATAGAAATAGTTATGCCACAATCAAGATAAGAGATATCAAGATACATACTGTAGCTATTCTGAAAATTCAAAGAAAAAGATGATAAAGTACGGATCATAGATCCATCCATCTATATAAAGAAATCTTTGTTAAGGGCAATTTATTTTCTATTGCTTTTTCATTGTATTTGAGCAAATATAAACTACTACTATTAAACCAAAGAAAATGACTTTAATACTGAAACGTGACGTTAACTCTCAGAACAGGAACATCTCTAAATGTACAATCATACAAAAATACAGAAGTGTGAAGTGAAGAAATTTTTCCAGTTCCAGAAAACGGCTTCTGTAAAAATAGAATATTCTGTACAAGACAGTAGGAGTTCCTAAGAGAATAAGTAGCTCAGAATTTGATGAAAGTGTTCCCGCAGTGAACAATTCACTCTTCTTGCAGATTCCAGATGCTCAGCATTCCTGACATCAGAATGGAAAAATTTACTGTTAGTCTAGAGAAATTTAATATCACCATTCTTGTCATATCCCTCATAGCTTCATTATTAGAACAAGTCTGGGGAAGCTATAAACCTATGTTAAATGATAAAAAAGATGTTCTCTGTGTTCAATCATACTCAATCGAATAAGTAACTGAAATACTTAGAAATCCTATAGAAAAAGACTTGAGGAAAATAAAAACATATTTATTTGGTATTTTTCTTGGTTTTGATATTTGCGTTCTGTACAGGATAGCCAGGCACAGGACGAAAACATTTAACTATAACCGAGGGCTAATAAACACTAAAGGACATATATCGACGCCCAGAGCAACACTATAAAATTTTATTATATTAATAAAATGGGATACACCCAGCTTTAAATTTTCCACTTTGTCAAAGGTAAAGTAATCAGCACTATTCAGTGCCATTCATAACAGGCTTCAATTTTTCTCATTTTAAGTGTGTTTTATTTCCAAGAGGACCTATACTAAAATACTTTAATATAACCCCAACAGAAGCATTCTTTCTTATATTCTCCACCAATCACAAATAGCTTATTAAAGCATTTGGCAAGCTCTGCTGTATATATGCAAAACAATTTAAATAATTTTAATATTGCAGTCTGTTAATTACATTTTACACAATGACCTAAAGCCTATAATATCAAGGCAAGGTAACAGAAGGTGTGTGTGTACACCTGTACTTAAGTCCCATTTCTAAAAGCCACCTCTAAGCTTTAAACAGATTTCATTGGTAATTAGCTCTGTGTTGGCAGTCTGTGGTCCTCATAGGGCAGCCTCCACTAACCAAGGGAGCAGCACAGTACAGATGACCACAAAATATTGGTTTGAACTACAAGGGCCCATTTATTCATGGATTTTTTTTTTACAGCATGCTACTGTAAATATATTTTCTCTTATGGTTTTCTCAATAATATTTTCTTTTCCCTAGCCCACTCTATTCTAAGAATATAGTATAGAACACATACAACATAGAAAACACATTCATCAACCTGTTTATGTTATTGGTAAGGCTTCTGGTCAACAGCAGGCTATTAGTAAAGTTTCTAGAGAGTCCAAAGTTACACATATATTTTGAACTATGTCAGGGAAGGGAGTTGGAGAGAGGCTGATGCCCTGACCTCCACAGTGTTCAAGGGTCAACTGTACTTTGACTCTTAAAAGTACTCATTCACAAGATAAAGCCACAGCAAAATGAAAATTACTTCAAAACGCTTATGAATTATGGCCTATAACTGTCTTTTGGAAAAATGAATTACACATACGCTACATGTAACCAGTTACCAGGCCTCCTAGCCTGAAACACTTGGCTATGGACGGTAAAGTACTGTATTTGTTTTATTGTAGTTAATTGCATGATAGGATTTATTTTCATTTATTTCAGTAATCATAATACAGTTAAAATTGAACCTACCTTGTAGTGAGGCCAAGCCAAATAGAGTTTATCTGGACTTTAGCTTTCCCTGCACAACAGCAACCTAAATCTTACTTCTCATCCTCCTACATTCAGTGTATTAATGGTATGTAATGGACACACTGACAGGTGCTAACCTTAATCAGGAAGAAAATTGCAAGAGACACCAAGTAAAAACAAGGGAGCCTCCCGGTGTACAGCTGGCGCTGGAGAAAGGGAAATGGGCATTTCTCTCAGGATGATAAGAGTCCACAGAGATAAAGCATGAGTTCTTAACACCTAACCAGTGCCTCTGTGTTTTGTTAGGAGATGAACGCATAAAAAGTGCCTGGCCCATGGATGACCCTAGCTGTTACGGAGTGGCTGCCATTATCTTTATCACTTCCTCCCAGAGGCTCATTAGTTGAATCAGTAAGCAATCAAGGGAAGGAAAAGCTCCTAGAAGCATCCAGAATTATTTATAATGGCTTTCTTTTCAGATATTCTCCTGAAATGGCCCTCATGATATTCCCCAAGAACAATCTGTTACAGAAAAATACAATAGTTGTGCTCCTAAGAAACTTCACATTACCAAATTGTGTAAAAAACCTTCACTCGTGGGGAAAAGTCGTGGTAGGTTCGAGAGCTCCCGATTAATAACTATGGTACATCCATACATGGATTTTAATAAGTGGAATAGCCTAAGTTGTAACTATATTTTATTTTTAAGCAAAAAGTAGTAAATTGGTGGTTTGCAACTGTTGACCATGAACCTAAATGCTTCACCTTTAAAACCACATGAGTCTTCTGTAAACAGCTTGAAATTTTGTTTCTAACAGAAATCATAACCATCAAGAAGTAAAACCCCTCAAAAGACTGGCCCAGCTAGGTCTGCTGAAACCTAACAGAATATCTGGAAAGAGATCTAGTACACATAAAGAATTGAGTAGAAGATAAAGGTACCAATGCAAATCATTCGAGCAGTGAGAAATTTTTCTACCAAAAGTGTTGAATCCTTACATTGTCATTCAGGAAAAAATGAAATCAAACCAATTAGGATCCCTACATAAGGAAGCCAATTGCTAACCATCTCTTTACATGCAAATTGCATTATTAAAATTCAGTTACAAAAATTCTTGCACAATATGTACAGGGGTGATTTTTCCACAATCCTCACTTGACAAGCAACAGCAAAGCAAAATATAGAGGTCTTAGGTACCCTGTGCCATATCTTACCAACACATGTCTACTTGAGCTTCCTAAACAGTACTTAAAAATGTAGCAGGTTCAAGTGCACTACAGCGGAAAGAGAAGTTTAATATTTAATGTGAGTTCTGGCAAATAAAACATATTTTTAAATTTTATCAATTTCATTGGCCCTATACAAGAGCTATTTAATTACATCTTATGGCAGAAAACCATCTCAATTTGATCTCCATCTTTACTGTAACCACTTACCATGTATCCCTCAACTTCTAAATGAAAAAAAGTCATGTCTTCTGAATGACAGATTCTGAAAGCAAATATAAACACATTAAATACAATTTATATTACCAAAGAGAAAAAAGTTTTTTCAGGTAAGTTAGGAATGTATTTCTATCAAAACTGAAGGGAGGTCACATGATGAAGTGTTCAGTAGAGTTTCAAAAGAGACCAGGATGGGGGAAAGTTCATTTCCATGGAACTCATTAGCTAACTGTAATTCACGTTCCTAAGGAAAATTATTCCTTTAGAAGAAATTTCCAAGTTTCTGCCATGTAAAATAATATTATGTCCAAATCCTATTCATCCCTAAATTCCAGATCAAGTGCCCCTTGTTTCACCTACCCCAAAAGCTGGCACTGATCTCTTCCGACTCGGAACTTCATCTCACTTCATCCATCTCCCCTCTCCTAGGATACTGAGTGCAGTCAGCCTTGCTCCTGAGACACCTGTAGTCTCCAAAAACTTCACTGATTCTAAAATGCATTGTTATACATTTTAATTTAAAGTGCATGCTTCTACCTGTTTACATGTTTTGAGAGAATTGGCATTTTTAGGGCTTTTATAAAAAGGCCTATTTTCTTTCAAAACATAGTTTGCATCCAAAAGTTTTAAAAAGACAGCCCATATATATACACACAAGCATATACAGAAAACTGGGCTATAAAAATAGCCTTTGGATGTAACTACTCTTATTTCATAAGAAGACCACCAAGAAATATTCCCTTTAATTTAAATGCCATTTAATGTGGCATGTTCTCCTGACCAAGAAATTGCTGGGAGAGCAAGGAGGGATGTATTCCAAATTGCTAACTGGGCTCCAAGCCTCACAGGAAACAGTGCAAGAGAACAGATTAATTCTTATTTTATTTTTATTTATTTATTTGAGAACAGATTGTTTCTTAAGGTACAGACTGCTGAGCAGAGAGTCCAGTGGTTCTCATGTGGCCCACGGGCAGTTTCCACTGGCAACTTAGCACTACTGAAGGAAAAAAAAAATCAATTAAGATTTTATTCACCTGGGTTTAAATTTGCAACAGGATTACGATTTTTGCCTGTTTTCAGAAGACTGTGCCAGTGCTGCAGAAGCTAAGCTTGTCAGAGCTTTTCTATTAACCTTCACAGCATTCACTTATCACCATCATGTTTGGAAATTGTATACTACGCAACTATATCAAGTCATATACTCAATTAACTAAGATAGATGAAAGACTTAAAATTAGTTTATAGAAGCCCAGTCATTGAATATAGTAATACAGAGGTACCTGGGTGGCTGAGTCGATTAAGCATCTGACTCTTGATCTTGGCTCAGGTCATGGTCTCTGGGTCATGAGATTGAGCCCCACATTGGGCTCTGTGCTCAGTGTGGAGTCTGCTTGAGATTCTCTCTCCTTCTTCTGCACCCCCCCACTTGCTCCCTCCCTCCCTCCCTCTCTCTAAAACAAATGTTGGAGGAAAAAAAATACTAATACATAGAGGTTCCAATCTTCTGAATATTTAGGATCTAATTCCCAAACAATCCAAGATTACAGGAATATAGACATTATGATATTCACCAACAAGCCCTCATTTAAACATTCCTTCCCATCTAACACATGCTCTCTACACTAGGTCATTGGATTTTATATTGGATGCCATAAACATGACTGCAAAACTACAGGACTTCACAGGGCTGATGAAAGTACTGATAAAATGATGCTGATCATAAACAAGCCTCCGAAAGAGGTCTGCTAGTCAACAACTGAGAAAAATGTAATATACCTGACAATACTTTTCATTTCAAAAGGGAACATCTGAACACTGAACTTTAAAAATGAACAAAGGCCAAATACTCCTGGAGAAACTAAAGTCTCCAAATATTTTTGTTAAAATGCCCTTTTAACTGGAAAACTCAAGGGCTATTATAAAATGTTGCCAACAAGGAAAAATTCAGCAGGATGCATTACATCCATGCTAAGAATTAGCAGTTAAAACTGTAAACTACAATATTCTTAATTACATTTCAAATGTGGTCACAATTGTTTTTTGGGTTTTTCTTTAAAGATTTTATTTATTCATGAGAGAGACAGAGACGGAGACACAGGGAGAGGGAGAAGCAGGCCTCATGCAGGGAGTCCAATGTGGGGACTCCAGTTCCCCTCCCTTTGCTTCTCCCCTGTACCCCACCTCAAATAAACAAAATCTCTAAAAAAAATGTTTCTCCAATCAGGCCAGTGAGGCTGCCACACAGGCCCTCTCCATCCCACAAAGGGAGATGAGGTTATCTGCATGGTAAGAGCCCCTATCCTTCCCCCTAAGGGAAAACTGTCTTGCCTAGAACCACCCTTTTCCCTTGCTGATAACTTTCTTGCCCCACTTAAAAAAAAAAAAAAAAAAAAAAAAAAAAAAACCTCCCATTTTGTAGAACTCAGAGCTCCCCTCTTCTTGCTAGGAGGGATACTGCCCGATACTCGAATCATTTAACCAAGCCAATTAGATCCTCAAATTTACCTGAATATTGTTTTTTTTTTTAACAGAGGGAAGTTACTCTAAGAAGGTGAAATTAAACAGACCTGAATTAAAGGGGTATGGAGGGGACAATCAAGTGAGAGAGGAGCGCATTCTAGCAGAAGGTCCATCATGAGCTGAGGTTCTCAGGAAGAGCCCAGGGTACTGAAAGGACAGTGTGGCTGGAACATAATGAGCCACAGAGAAATTGTGATAAAATTTGAAAGGAAATGTAGGCAGGAGTTAGATCATACTGCACCTTGTAAGCCATTTTATTGTCTGTATTTTTACATTTTATTGTCTGTATTTTTCCATTTTATTGTCTAAAAGGCACTTGCAAAAACAATTGGGAAAAGGTTAGGGCATAATATTTCAGACTCACACTATTCTTCCTTATTACAAATAATAGGGAGCAAATTCATCTCTGATTACATTTTGCTTTTGCTCAAGAGTGAGGACTTTCTTTTCCTATAATTACTGGGACTTCCTTATGCGTTTTGATCACCTTTAATTATCAACTCATGACTCATAAAGCATTCAAGCTGTCAAAACAACAACAAAAGAAACCTATTGCAAATGCAATAATTTTTTCAACTCCCAGACTGATAGGTCTTAAATAGTAATGTCAAAAGTGTTCCCTAATAACGAACCATATTATAACTAATCTACTTAATAAGAACACAAAAGTAATGCTTCCATTCAGACAATATTTAAATACGGAAGGGTATAAGAAACTGATGTATGAAGACGAGGTATACACATAGTAGAATATTATTCAACCATGAAAAAGAATTGAGATTCTGATACATGCTACAACATGGATGAACTTGAAAGCATTACATGAAATGGTACAGTTACAAAAGGGGAAATACTGTATAGTTCCACTTACGTGAACTATGTAAAACAGTTAAGATCTAGAGACAAAGAGTAGAAGGGTGCTTGTTGGGAGCTGGGGGTGGGCAACAAGTGAAGTTAGTGCTTAACAGCCACAGAGTTTCTGTGTAGAGTGATGAGAAGGTTTTGGAAATAGAGAGTGATGTTTGCACGACATTCTGAATATACCTAATGCCACTAAACTGTACATTAACATGGTAAAAATGGCAAATTTAAATATGTATCTTACATTAAAGAAAAACCTGAAAGTCTTCTACATGTACATTATGAAACCTTGTACTCCTTACAGCTAAAATAGAAATCACACTGTTACCAGTAAGATTATAAAATGTGTCTCAAAATGAAAAACAAATACTACAAAATGAATGAAAATTATTTTTAAAAAAGAAAACTATTGGCAGAATTCCTATATAAAATGACTGTTGCACAAAGTTCTGTACAATGCCATGAGACACAACATATTCAGCAACTTGTTTACATGGCATTTGTGTAAAGACTAAGATATAATCACAATAAGATGATATATAAAATCTAACAGACCACAATGAAACAAATAGAGAATTTCCTTCTGTATCCCCCTCTAGATTTGGTCTAGTCTGATTCACCTGCTTCTTTTGTGTATAAACTTTTCACTGTCTCCAATTAACACTATTTATTGAAGATGACTCTGTACTGCAGGAAAGTCTACTGCTATTACCCACTGTAATAAATAAAGCCATTCATTTGAAAAACTCAAAAAAAATGACTGTTGGGCGTTTTGTAATATCAAGAGCATGCAATGTAGAAAAGTAACTGCTAATATGTAATATGCTAGCATATATTTACCTTACAAAAAAACTACTAATAGAACAGAAGTGAAAACCCACCTGTGAGAGCTACTGTGAGAAATGCCACTTAGTGATTTTTTTCTGTTTAAGAATGAAAAACACATATTACATCAAGAAGACTTTTTGCTTCATTAAAAATACCTGATGAGCAGTAACAAGGACAAGAATAAGTGTCCTGATTCAATTTAAGGAATGAAGCAACATGTACTAATAAACAAAAAATAAGTTGTATCCAAATGTTAATTCACACACTGCTTTCTGCTCACACAGAACAGGACGCAGTCAGCCACACACTTAATGAGCTTGATTTGCTCTGGAAGAGAACTGTAAAAATAAAAACATGATCAATGCAAAACTGTAGCATATACCTCATTTTGGGAACATTTTGAAGAAAAAAACAGCAGCAAGTTGAAGACCCTGATTTTCTACAATGAAATATACACATTATCAAAAAGGAAAAATAATTCATCTTTTAAATGAAAGATGAGAACGAAACATTTGTGGGACACTGGCAAGGCCAATAAAGTCCATTCTGGCTATTTCAAAGGGCTTGTGGCTAGTGGAATATTGCAGTGATATAGTCAAACCTTTCTTCATTCGAATTGATTAACTTTAAGGATCAAACTTCATCTTTTGATGTTGGAAATAAGGTTAACCAGATTTAAGATGAGCCTATGGTGTAAACAATGTTGGCCAAATATTTTTTTTTTAGAGATTTTATTTATTTATTCATGAGAGACACAGAAAGAGAGAGAGAGGCAGAGACACAGGCAGGGGGAGAAGCAGGCTCCACGCAGGGAGCCCAACGTGGGACTCGATCTCCGGCCTCCAGGATCACACACCAGACCAAAGGCGGGCAATCAACTGCTGAGCCACCCGGGCGTCCCCTGGCCAAACATTTTTAAAAGAATTAAAGAGAACTTATTTTAAAACACCAAACACTTAAAACAACCAAAGAAAAAACATGGTTTGAAAGATTACTTCAAAACAGAGATGGAGGGTGCGGGGCAAGAGGGCGGAAGAGTAGGGTCCCCAAGTCACCTGTCCCCACCAACTTACCTAGATAACCTTCAAATCATCCTGAAAATCTACGAATTCGGCCTGAGATTTAAAGAGAGACCAGCTGGAATGCTGCAGTGAGAAGAGTTCGTGCTTCTATCAAGGTAGGAAGACAGAAAAAAAAATAAAGAAAGAAATAAAAAAGCATCCAAGGGGGAGGGGCCCCCGCGAGGAGCCGGGCTGAGGCCAGGGTGAGTGTCCCCAGGACAGGAGAGCCCCATCCCGAAGAAGTGGCAGCTTCACCGATCTTCCCGGAGGCAAAGGTGCTCACAGGGAGCTCGGGCAGGATCCCAGGAGGGGCAGTGGAGACCCAGGTTCCTGGGGTCACTAACAGAGGAGGTGCGCCCCGGGGGAGAGTGCGCCACACACCACAGGCAGAGCTCCCTAACGCGCCGGCTGGGCCCCAGGAGCAGCTCGGGGCGGCTCAGGCTGTGGCCACTGCACGGCCCGGGAGCACGATTCAAGCGGCGAAGGCCCCGGAGCCCAGGGCGCGGGGGACACAGCCCAAGATCCAGCACTCCCCCCGGGACATGCAGAGGCCGGGAGAACACAGGGCAGCAAGGACGCTCCTGCCTCCGGGGGGCCCGAGCTGTGCAGATCGGGGCCCCCTGCCCCCAGAACATCCAGGACCCTGCGGACTGGGAGCTGTGGTAGTTACTGCAGGGGTGACTCCAGGGATGGAGATCTGGCCACCACCAGTCTTGTTGTTCCTCCCTGTGTCACCTTGTACCTGGGACTGAGCAGGGCCGCCAGCGAACAGGGGCCTCACAGGATAAACAGCTGCCACCCAAGCGTGCACCTGGCAGGTCAACCAGGTACATACACCTGAGAATCGGCACAGCAGGCCCCTCCCCCCAGAGGACCCGCTGGAAGGACAGGGAAGAGCAAGTTCTTAACCAAGCAGCGCTGTAAAGCTCCAGGGGAAGTGAGGGACTTATAGTATATAGAATCAGAGGCTACCCCTCTTTGTTTGTGTTTTTGTTTTTTGTTCTTCCCCCCTCCTTTTTTTTTCATTCCTTTTTCCAGTACAACTTGATTTTAGACACTCTGCACTGAGCAAAATGACTAGAAAGAAGAACTCACCACAAAAGAAAGAATCAGAAAGAGTCCTCTCTCCCACAGAGTTATAGAATTTGGATTACAAATCGATATCAGAAAGCCAATTCAGAAGCACAATTAGAAAGCTACTGGTGGCTCTGGAAAAAAGCATAAAGGATTCAACAGACTTCATGACTGGAGAATTTAGATCTACTCAGGACGAATTTAAAAATCAATTAAATGAGATGCCATCCAAACTGGAGGTCCTAACGACAAGAGTTAATGAGGTAGACAAATGCGTGAGTGACATAAAAGACAAGCTGATGGCAAGGCAGGAAGCGAGGAAAAAAGAGAAAAACAAAAGATTATGAGGAAAGGTTAAGGGAAATAAATGACAGCCTCAAAAGGAAAAATCTATGTTTAATTGGGGTTCCAGAGGATGATGAAAGGGGCAGAGGGACCACAAAGTGTATTTGAACAAATTATACCTGAGAAACCCCCTCACATGGGGACAGAAACAGGTATTCATATCCAGGAGAGAGAGATCCTCCCCTGAAATCCATGAAAACCGTTCAACACCTCAACATTTAACAGTGAAACTTACAAATTCCAGAGAAACAAAAGATCCTTAAAGCAGCAAGAGACAAGAGATCCCTAACTCATATGGAGAGAAATACTAGTTTAACAGCAGACCTCTCCACAGAGACCTGGCAGGCCAGGAAGGACTGGCAGGATAGAGTCAGGACCTAAATGAGAAGAACCTACAGCAAAGAATACTCTATCCAGCAGGGCTCTCATTCAGAATAGAAGGAAAGATAAAGAATTTCCAAGATAGGCAGAAACTGAAAGAATATGTGACCACCAAACCAGCTCTACAAGATATATTAAGGGGGACTCGATAAAAGAAAGAGGAAGCCCAAAGAAACAATGCATAAAAACAGGGACTGAATAGGTATTATGATGACACTAAATTCATATCTTACAGTAGTAGCTTTGAACGTGAATGGGCTTAATGATCCCATCAAAAGGCACAGGGTTTCAGACTGGATAAAAAAGCAGGACCCATCTATTTGGTGTCTACAAGAGACTCATTTTAGACCTAAGGACACCTACAGCCTGAAAATAAAAGGTTGCAGAACCATTTACCATTCAAATGGTCCTCAAAAGAAAGCAGGGGTAGCCATCCTTATATCAGATAATTAAAGTTTATCCCTAAGACTGTAGTAAGAGATGAAGAGGGACACTATATCATACTTAAAGAATCTATCCAACAAGAGGACCTAACAATAATGAATATTTATGCCCCTAATGTGAACTGCCAAGTATATCAATCAATTAATAACCAAAGTTAGACACACTTAGATAATAATACACTTATACTGGGAGACTTCAACACGGTGCTTTCTGTAAATGACAGATTTTCTAAACACAACATCTCCAAAGAAACAAGAGCTTTAAATGATACCCTGGACCAGGTGGATTTCACAGATATTTACATACTTTACAAATGCAACTGAATACACACACTCAATACTCAATACACATACTCAAGTGCACATGGAATTTTCTCCAGAATAGACCACTGGGTCACAAATCAGGACTTAACCAATACCAAAAGATTGGGATTGTCCCCTGCATATTTTCAGACCATAATGCTTTGAAACTTGAACTCAATCACAAGAAGAAATTTGGAAGAAATTCAAACAGGTGGAGGTTAAAGAGCATCCTACTAAAAGATGAAAGGGTTAACCTGGAAATTAGAGAAGAATTAAAAAGATTCATGGAAACTAAAGAGAAGGAAGACACAACCGTTGAAAATCTTTGGGATACAGCAAAAGCAGTCCTGAGAGGGAAATACATTGCAATACAAGCATCCCTCAAAAAACTGGAAAAAAATCAAATACAAAAGCTAGCCTCACACCTAAAGGAACTAGAGAAAAAACATCAAACAAAACCTATGCCCAGCAGAAGAAGAGAATTAATAAAGATTTGAGCAGAACTCAATGAAATAGAGACCATAAGAACTGTGGAACAGATCAACAAAACCAGGAGTTGGTTCTTTGAAAGAATTAATAAGATAGATAAACCATTACCCAGCCTTATTAAAAACAAAAGAGAAAGACTCAAATTAATAAAATCACGAATGAAAAAGGAAAGATCACCACCAATACCAAGGAAATACAAATGATTTTAAAAACATATCATGACCAGCTATACGCCAATAAATTAGGCAATATAGACGAAATGGACGCATTTCTAGAAAACCAAAAACTACAAAAACTGGAACAGGAAGAAACAGAAAACCTAAACAGGCTGAAAACCAGGCAGGAAATTGAAGCAATCATCAAAAACCTCCCAAGACACAAAAGTCCAGGGCCAGATGGCTTCCCAGGGGAATACTATCCAATGCTTAAAGAAGAAATGATACCTATTCTATGAAAGCTGTTCTGAAAGATAGAAACAGATGGAATACATCCAAACTCTTTCTATGAGGCCAGCATCACCTTAATTCCAAAACCAAAGACCCCACCAAAAAGGAAAATTATAGACCAATATCCCTGATGAACACAGATGCAAAAATTCTCAACAAGATACTAGACAATAGGATCCAACAGTACATTAAAAAGATTATTCACCATGATCAAGTGGAATTTATCCCCGGGATGCAAGGCTGCTTCAACATTCATAAAACAATGTGATAGATCACATCAACAAGAGAAAAAACAGGAACCATATGATCATCTCAATATATGCAGAGAAAACATTGGACAAAATACAGCATCCATTCCTGAACAAAACTCTTCTGAGCGTAGGGATAGAGGGAACATTCCTCAGCATCTTAAAAGCCATCTACGAACAGTCCACAGCAAATATTATTCTCAATGGGGAAACACTGGGAGCCTTTCCCCTAAGATCAGGAACATGATAGGGATGTCCACTCTCACCACTATTATTCAACATAGTATTGGAAGTCCTAGCCTCAGCAATCAGGCAACAAAAAGAAATAAAAGGTTTTCAAATTGACAAAGAAGTCAAACTCTCCCTCTTCGCAGATGATATGATACTCTACATAAAAAAACCAAAAGACTCCACCCCAAGATTGCTAGAACTCAGACCACAATTCGGCAGTGTGGCAGGATACAAAATCAATGCCCAGAAATCAGTGGCATTTCTATACACTAACAATGAGACTGAAGAAAGAGAAATTAAGGAGTCAATCCCATTTACAATTGCACCCAAAAGCATAAGATACCTAGGAATAAACCTAACCACAGAGGTAAAGGATCTATACCCTAAAAACTATAGAACACTTCTGAAAGAAATTGAGGAAGACACAAAGAGATGGAAAAATATTCCATGCTCATGGATTGGCAGAATTAATATTGTGAAAATGTCAATGCTACCCAGGGCAATTTACACGTTCAATGCAAGCCCTATCCAAATACCACAGACCTTCTTCAGAGAGTTGAAACAAATCACCTTAAGATTTGTGTGGAATCAGAAAAGACCCCGAATAGCCAGGGGAATTTTAAAAAAGAAAACCAAATCTGGGGGCATCACAATGCCAGATTTCAGGTTGTACTACAAAGCTGTGGTCATCAAGACAGTGTGGTACTGGCACAAAAACAGACACATAGATCAATGGAACAGAATAGAGAATCCAGAAATGGGCCCTCAACTCTATGGTCAAGTAATATTCGAGAAAGCAGGAAAGACTATCCACTGGAAAACAGACAATCTCTTCAATAAATGGTGCTGGGAAAATTGGACACCCACATGCAGAAGAATGAAACTGGACCATTCTCTTACACCATACACAAAGATAAACTCAAAATGGATGAAAGATCTAAACGTGACACAAGAATCCATCAAAATCCTAGAGGAGAACACAGGCAACACCCTTTTTTAACCTGGCCACAGCAACTTCTTGCAAGATACATCCATGAAGGCAAGGGAAACAAAAGCAAAAATGAATTATTGGTACTTCATCAAATAAAAAGCTTCTGCACATCAAAAGAAACATTCAACAAAACTAAAAGACAACCTACAGAATGGGAAAAGATATTGGCAAATGACCTATCAGATAAAGGACTAGTATCCAAGATCTATAAAGAACTTATTAAACTCAACAGCAAAGAAACAAATAATCCAATCATGAAATGGGCAAATGACATGAACAGAAATTTCACAAAAGAAGAGAAGACATAGACATGGCCAACAAACACATGAGAAAATGCTCCGCATCACTTGCCATCAGGGAAATACAAATCAAAACCACAATGAGATACCACCTCACACCAGTGAGAATGGGGAAAATTAACAAGGCAGGAAACCACAAATGTTTGAGAGGATGTGGAGAAAGGGGAACCCTCTTACACTGTTGGTGGGAACGTGAACTGGTGCAGCCACTCTGGAAAACTATGTGGAGGTTCCTCAAAGAGTTAAAAATAGACCTGCCCTACAACCCAGCAATTGCTCTGCTGGGGATCTACCCCAAAGATACAGATGCAGTGAAACGCCAGGACATCTGCACCCCGATGTTTCTAGCAGCAATGTCCACAATAGCCAAACTGTGGAAGGAGCCTCGGTGTCCATCGACAGATGAATTGATAAAGAAGATGTGGTCTATGTATACAATGGAATATTATTCAGCCATTAGAAATGACGAATACCCACCATTTGCTTCAATGTGGATGGACCTGGAGGGTATTATGCCAAGTGAAATAAGTCAGTCGGAGAAGGACAAACGTTCTATGGTCTCATTCATTTGGGGAATATAAAAAATAGTGAAAGGGAATAAAGGGGAAAGGAGAGAAAATGAGTGGGAAATATCAGAGAGGGTGACAAAACGTGAGAGACTCCTAACTCTAGGAAACAAGCAAGGGGTTGTGGAAGGGGAGCTGGGTGGGGTGTGGGGGTGACTGGGTGACGGGCACTGAGGGGGCACTTGACAGGATGAGCACTGGGTGATATGCTACATGTTGGCAAATTGAACTCCAATATAAAAAAATAAAAAGCAGAGATCCTGATAGCTGACTCCTAAATAGCTACTTTAAAGATATCATTTCATCATCTTTCACTATACTAAAAATAAGTAGGTAAGTAATAATAGCCAACCTAGCATTCTTTGCTTAGTAAAAATGCCATTCAAGAAAAGAGGTGGGTGGCCTGGATGGAGGTCCTGGGATCGAGTCCTGCATCAGACTTCCTCCAGGGAGCCTGCTTCTCCCTCTTCCTGTGTCTCTGCTTCTCTGTTTCTCTCATGATTAAATAAATAAAATCTTTAAAACAAAAAAGAAAGAAAGAATAGAGGCGAACAGGGAGGTAATTGAAGATAGTGACATAAAAAAATCCTGAACTCCCTTCCTCTACAGCTACATATAAAACAACTACCTCTGAGAAGAACCTGAAAACTCGCTGGACAACTACTTCACAACAGGGGTAATAAACTACACAGACGGTGAGGAGTGACAGACGTAGTTGTATTTTTGTCAAAAACCCACCCCCCATGCAACAACCCATGAAGGAGGGGTCTCACAAATACAGAACCCCTCCCTGAAGGAGGGATCTGTGCTATACATCATGCACCGTGACCCCTAAGAGATGCACCAGACAGAGAGCCCCCAAAACACCTGGCTGGTGGAAACCAATGGAGTTTCCATCCAAGAGAATCATAGGGCTGTAGTGAATGCAGACTCTGCTCTTATAGGGCTCACACTCAGACTCATGTGCCTCAGGATCCAGTACAAAAGCACCAGTTTGAAAGGAGCTTAAACCAGATGTGAAGGAGTTTCATTTGCTAATCTTAAAGCATCTACCAGAAGGGCAAAAGCCTATTCAGATTCCGTCCAAAGACAAAAGCCTCTGGAAGGTGGCGTATTTATGCTCTTTCTCTACCTTGCTACTGCCAATGCTGGCAGGAGTTGTTTTTGCATTCTCAATCTAACCTAGTACCTCTTTCCCCCTCCACACTGCTGCCATGGCCCTGCCAGAAGCAGGAGGCCAGTGCCCTGACCTCTAGTGACACTCCCACTGCCAGAGGCCCCCAAGCCAGCAGGTACATGCACCCCACACAGGCAATGCCTACTGAATATGAGACTCTGGTGGCCAGGATGGATTGTGTTTGTGAGCCCCACAGGTTTAGAATAATTGGAGACACACTATGAGAGACAACAAAAACTAAAGCAAGGTTAAACAATAAAAATGATCACCCACACAGGGCCACACCTTCAGGACTAGAAGAGATAGCTGTTTCACCTAACGCAAAGACATACATACAAAGTCAGGCAACATGAGGAAACAGACAAACATGTTCCCAATGAAACACCAAGATTAAACCCCAAAAACTCAACAAAGTGCATATAGACAAAATGTACCTCAAAATATAAGACCACATATGACAACCCCACAGCTAGCATCATGCTCAACAGGGAAAAGCTTCCTGCTTACAATCAGAAACAAGGCTAAGATGCTCATTCTCACCACTTTGATTCAACACAGTATTAGAAGTCTCGGCCACAGCAATTAGGCAGAAAGAAGAAATAAATTGGAATCCAAATTGTAAAGGAAGAAGTAAAACCATCACTATTTTTAGATAACGCAATTTTATACATAGAAAACCCTAAAGACTATGGAAAAGACGGTTAGAACTAATAAATGAATTCAATAAAGTTGCAAGTACACAACTGATATACAAAATTCTGTCGCACTTGTGTACACCAACAAACTATCAGGAAGAGAAACTAAGAAAACAAATCCCATTTAAAATTACATTTAAAAAATAAATAAGTAAATAAATAAATAAATAAATAAATAAAACTACATTTAAAAAAATACCCAAGAATAAATTTAACCAAGATGAAGGATCTATATATTCTGAAAACTACAGGAAACTGAAGAGAGACAATGACACAAATTAACAGAAAGATATTCCATACTGCTGGGTTGAAGAATATTGCAAAAATGTCCACACTAACCAAAGCAAATCTACAGAGTGAAGGCAATTCCTATCGAAATTCTAGTGGAATTTTTCACAGAAATAGAACAATCGTAAAAATTTTTTGTGTTAATATTTTTTTATTGGAGTTCGATTTGCCAACATATAACACCCAGTGCTCATCCCGTCAAGTGCCCCCCCTCAGTGCCCGACCCAGTCACCCCATCCTCCCGTGCCCCTCCCCTTCCACTACCCCTGTTTATTTCCCAGAGTTAGGAGTCTCTCATGTTTTGTCACCCTCTCTGATGTTTCTCATTTTCTCTTCTTTCTCCTTTAATCCCTTTCACTATTTTTTATATTCCCCAAATGAATGAGACCATAGAATGTCCCTCTCCGAATGACTTACTTCACTCAGCATAATACCCTCTAGTTCCATCTATGTTGAAGCAAATGGTGGGTAGTCATCATTTCTAATGGCTGAATATTCCATTCTATATATACACCACATCATCTTTATCGATTCACCTGGGCACCCAGGCTCCTTTCACAGTTTGGCTATTGTGGACATTGCTGCTATAAACACTGGGGTGCAGGTGTCCCAGCGTTTCACTGCATCTGTATCTTTGGGGTAAATCCCCAGCAGTACAATTGCTGGCTCATAGGGTAGCTCTATTTTTAACTTTTTGAGGAACCTCCACACAGTTTTCCAGAGTGGCTGTACCAGTTCACATTCCCACCAACAGTGCAAGAGGGTTCCCCTTTCTCCACATCATCTCCAACATTTGTTGTTTCCTAACAATTGTAAAATTTGTATAGAACGACAAAAGATCCTAAATAGCCAAAGCATATCTTGAGAAAGGACAAGTTTGAGACATCACACTCCTTGTTTTCAAGCTATAGTATCTAAAAACTAAAGTAATCAAAATGTATGGTATTGGCATAAAAACAGACACACAGAGCAGGGGGACAGAAGACAGACCCCAGAAGTAAACCCAGGCATATACGGCCAATTACTTTACAACAAAAGAGGCAAGAATATACAATGGAGAAAGAATAATCTCCTCAATAAATGGTACTCGGAAAACTAGACAGCTACATATAAAAGAACGAAACTGGACCATCATGTCACACTATACGCAGAAATTAACTCAAAATAGATTAATGACTTGAATGAAAGACCCGAAATCATTAAACTCCTAGAAGAAAACATAGGTGGTAAGCTCTTTGACATCACTCTTGGAGATTTTTTTTTTTTTTTGATCTTATGATTCCAAAGGCAGTGGCATCAGAAAGCAAAAATAAATAAGACTACATAAAACTAAAAAGCTTCTGCATAGCAAAGAGAATCACCAACAAAATAAAAGAGGCAATCTACTGAATGGAAGAAGAACTGCAAATCCTATTCAATAACAGCCAAAATATATAAAAAATTCATAGAGTTCAATATCAACAAGAAACAAACAATTCAATTTGAAAAATGGGCAGAGGATCTGAATAGATATTTTCCCAAAGAAGACATAAAGATCACCAACAGGCAAACGAAAAGATGTTCAACATCACAAATCATCAGAGAAATGCAAATGAAAATCACAATGAGATATTGCTTCACACCTGTGAGAAAGGCCAATATCAAAAAGACAAGAAATAGCAAGTGATGAGGCTGTGGGCAAAAGAGACCCTTGTGCACTGTTGGTGAGGTTGTAAATTGGTGCAGCCACCATAGAAAATAATCTGGAAAACAGTCAAAAACTTAAAAATACAACTCCCACATTGATCCAGCAATTCCACTTTTGGGTATTTATTTGAAGAAAAACTAATTCAAAAAGATACATGTACCTCTATGTTCATTGCAGCATTATTTACAATAGCCAAGATATGGAAATAACCATCCTTAGAGGGATGAATGGGAAAAGATTTACACACACACACACAAGAATACTACTCAGCCATAAAATAAAATCTAGCCATTTGCAACTTGTATGAACCTTGAGGGTATTATGCTAAGTGAAAAAAGTCAGAGACAGACAAATATGGTATGATTTCATTTATACCCAAAATCTAAAAGACAAATAAAAGTCAGAGGTACAGAGAATACACAGGTGGTTGCCAAAAGGGAAGGGAGTGAGGCTGGGTGGGTAAAATGGATGAAGGGGATCAAGAGGTACAAACTTCCAGTTATAAAATGAAGTCATGCACAGCATGGTGACTATAGTCAATAATAATGCATTGGAAATTTGAAAGTTGCTTTAAGAAAATACATCTTAAAAAAAAAAAAAAGAAAATACATCTTAAAAGTTCTTATCACAAGAAAAAAAAAGGTGTGACTGTGCATGGAGGGAGATGTTAACAAGACAAGATATGGTGATCATTGTGCAAGGTATACAAATGCCAATTTTATGTTGCACACCTGAAACTAGTATGTCATATCGATTATACTTTAAAATGAAAAAAATGGAGAGAAATAAAAACATGTACTGATACACTGAAAGAATAGTTCGATAGCCACAAACCTTCAACACAGGAGATTCTAGAGCTGTTTTACTTTAAACAGGTGAAAAATCAGCCTGGGTGACAAGGCTGAGCTGTAAGATGGAGAGTAGAACAAACAAAATGGTGGTAATACTAAATGAATACTGACAATATAAAGCAAAATAAGGATATCTTCAAGGTTGTGAGGGGTTTTTGTTTTTTGTTTGCTTTTTAGAGAGAATTAAAATACAGGACACAATAGCACTTAAGTTGGCAGGAAAGTATATGGGGCAAAAGTGTCCTAAGATCTCTGAATTTTTTCCAGATGACAATAAAACGAGATTAAGATAGGATTTTATAATAAAGGACTCATGTCATAATTTCTAAGGTAGCCACTAAAAGAACATAAAAGAGAATGTATTAACTTCAAAACTGTACACAGGGAAAACGCTAACCAATCCGAAAGAATACATAATAGAAAAAGAAACTTAGAAAAATCAGGACAAAACAACACAAAATATGTTAGATTTTAAATTTTAAAAATCATACATTATAATGAACTGTACTGAAGATACTCCAATTAAAAGCAAAGACTTCTGACCTGTTGCCTCAGAAAGCTCCAACTGTAATTCACAAAAACTATAATAAAGCAGGAATACAGAAAAGTTGACAATAAAAGGATAGGAAAAGATATGCAAATGGCAACAAAAAGTATATTTACTTTAAAATAAAGTGTATTAAAAAGTAGGAAGTGGAGTACTTCACCAGCAAAATAACAAATTCATATTTAATAACAAATTTAAATATATACAACAAAAATTGAACAGAAGGCAAATGGGTGGCTCAGTCGGTTAAGCATGTGCCTTCTACTCAGGTCAGGATTCCAGGATCCTGGAATCAAGGCCCGCATCAGGATCCTTGCTCCATGGGGAGAGCCTGCTTCTCCCTCTCCTCTGCCTGTCACTCTTCCTGCTTTGTTCAGTGTCAAGTAAATAAATAAAATTTTAAAAACTACTCAAAAAACTGAACAGAACTGCAAGAAAACAACCATGGTCATAAAGGGAAACTTTTTTACACTACTTCTCTTGGTAACTGAGAGAATAAACAAACAAAAATAAGTGAAAACACAGAATATTTGAATAACTTTACAAACTTGATCTACGGGGAAAAAAAAACTATACTCAATGACTGCAGAATATAGCTTTTTAGACACAGAGGATATGTACAGAAATTGAATATGTAGCTGGCCATAAAGTGCAAACAAATTTCAAAGGACTGAAACAATGCAAATTAAGTTTTCTGACCTCAAAGCAATTAAGGTAGAATTCAGGAACAAAAGATAAATTTAAAAATTCTTATTTGTAAATTCAAGAAAAGTCTAAGTTACCAATTACAAAATGATTCTAAGTTAAGAAAACCAGTACCTTGGGAGAAATAGCCTTAAATGCTAACGTTAGGAAAAGAAGAAGGTGGAAAATTTATGAACAAATGTTCATAACTAGAAAAAGATTTTTTTAAAAAAGTCAATGAAATAAAAACTAATATACAATGAAGAAAATTAATAAGGCTAAAAGTTTTATATCTAAAAAGAGTAATGCCAAAACTCTGACAATATTGAGGAAAGAGAAGAAAGGGCAGTAAGTACCAATATCAGGACCAAGATGAAAAACAACATAGAAACTGCACACATGAAATATTATAAGCAACTTTTTTAGAAATTTGGCAATTTAGGTGAAATGGACCAAATCTTTAAAAATATAAATCATTAAAACTAAGTCAAGAAGAAACAGAAAGCCTAAACATTCTTGTCATCTTTAAAATAGTTACCAATATCCTTATCAAAAAGAAAACATCCAGGCCCAAGTAACTCAACAACTCAGTTCTGCTAAAGGAAAAACTAACTTCAGTCTTTCATAAACTTATCCACAGAAGAGTAGAGACTTCCACCTCACAACATAAGGCTACCCAGGATATTGTGAAAATCTGATGAGAGAGAATGAGAAAGCAAAATTATAGGCTGAGGTCTCATAAAAGGGGACATTAAAGTTATAAATAAACTATGAGTTAACTAACTCCAGCAGACTATATGAAAAGGATAACAAATCATGGACAAATTAGGTTATCTCAAATAATGGTCCAATGACAGTTGGTTGAACAGTCAAAAATCAGTTAAAAAAATGTCAAAAACCAATGAACTTTGCTATGTTGAGATTGACAGGAAACAAATCATATGATCATTACAATAAATAAATAAAAAGCACTTGACAAAGTTCAATGGCTAGTCATTTAAAAAGTCATTTTACAAAGAATAAAAGGAAAATTCCTTAATCAAGTAAATGGCAAATATGAAAAAAACCTAGAGCAAATATGACAAGAAATGTTGAGAGAATTTCTTTTGAGATCCAGATTCACATATTACAAACAAAAATCTAGAGTAGTGAAATCAAGATGAAAATGGAAAAGGGAATAACTTTTTGGTCATAAGTTAAGGAAATATTTCATAAACACAATTCAAAACTCACTAGTCTAAAGGAAAATGGTGCTTGACGAGTAACTTCTGCATAGAGAATAGCAGAGGACAGAACAAAGCATAAGAGGACAAGCCACAGAACAAGAGAAGGTGGTTGGAAAGTCTAACACATAGAACTACTCCAATTCATATGGTATAATCCCATGTCTGAAGTTCAAAAATAAGAAATTAAGCTATACTGCTTGGGAGCTTACATAAATCATAAACTATGTTTTCTGTATAGTGTAAAACAGGAATCTTTTTTTAAATGTCCACTTGTAAGGAGTTGAAGAGATTGTGAACGGGAAGAAAGGTTGCTTTCAGGATGCTTGATTTCTTGAACCAAATGGTGATCACATGGCTATTGCATTATAACCAATTTTAAAACTGTCTTTTGAAAAGTTTTATGTGTATGTCTATATATACATTTCACGTTATATAATGTTTGAAAAAAATCAATTACTTTATAAACTAGAACGAACGTAGGTACTATGCACGAAAGGAATGATTCCATAAAATCAAAAACAGAATAATACTATCAGAGGAAGGAAACCAAGATCAACTCTGGTCAATAAAAGCTGTTTCCCATGAGGTGTAGATTAACAATTCTGATATTGCTTCACGAGGCTAAAACGATCCATTTGTTAATGAATTAGTTAGTGACATCAGTAAGAATTCATCTTTAGCTCACTACAGTTACAGCTGATCGCACACAAAAATGTTGACAATGTGTATTATCTACATGGGTTAGCATATATACATGTGTTTCTTTGCTCTGTCAGATGAGAGGACATATAAGAAACAACACTCTGGTAGCAATGTACAGACCATCACCCAGATCCTGGGATCTAATCTCACTGCCCAGTAAAAGGCATGAGGGCTCCCTGGAGAAATGGCTGATTCCCAGAACTGGAGCACTGTAAAATGAGCCTCAGGCACCCAGCAGTACCAAAGTTAGGAATTGCTAAAATGAAAACAAGTAAGCCCACATTGATGGGAGCCAACTGAAACAGCTCCTGGCAGCCAAAACTGGAACAATGTGCAACACATTGTGGAACACAACTGGAACAAAATAAACAGTACTGGATTATAACCCAAAATACCAATAAATGTCCATTAGTCCACATTGATATGAAGAAATGACTGAATAAATAGGAGGAAAAAAAAGACAAAATATTCCAAATTTATTATAGAGATAACTTTAGCTTCTAAAGAAGGGCAAGCCTAACACACTACTCTAGTGTGGGCTGCACATGGAGACCTCCTTCCAAACAGTACAGTATGCAAAGAATGGGAAAAGAGAACAACTTTACAGTGGAGAAACCTGACAAAGACTATTTCACCCTGTGGACCAATAACAACAGTCACAAATCAAGTTGATGGTATATACCCTTGATATGATAACAATGGTACTTTATAGAAGGCAAATGCCAATAGAGGAGAATTCTACAACACACCTGACTAGTACGCCTAAAAAGGGTCAAGGTCAGCAAAGACAAGGAAAGTCTGAGAAACCCTCAGAGCTGAGAGGAGCCTAATGAGACAACGACAACTAATGAAAGAGAAGATCCTGGAGCCCCCCCCCCCAAAAAAAAAGGGATATTAGGGGAAAACTAAGAAAATCTGAATGAAGTATAAATTATAGTTAATAACAGTGTATCAGGGCAGCCCGGGTGGCTCAGGGTTTAGCGCCACCGTCAGCTCAGGCTATGATCCTGGAGACCCAGGATCGAGTCCCACATTGGGCTCCCTGCATGGAGCCTGCTTCTCCCTCTGTCTGTGTCTCTGCCCCTCTTTCTCTCTGTGTCTCTCATGAATAAATAAATAAAATCTTTATAAGAAGAAAAACCGTGGTATCAGTATCAATTCACTAATCAAAATGAATGTACCAAACTAAGGAAAGATGTTAGTGATCAGGGAAACAAGGTATAAGGTGTACTGGAACTCTGTATTATCTTTATAATCTTTCTATAAATCTGAAATTGCTCTAAAAAATAGGGTCCATTAAAATTATTTTTCAAAAAAAGCCAAGAAAGAAAACCCAGAACATACATAATACTGGTATACAATAAAGAGGATATTACAAATTTATGTCTAAAGGATAGACTACTGAGTAAGTGATCTGGGGACTACTGGCTGTTCACATGGGAAATAAAATTGGATTACAGTTTCACTCCACATGTAAATGATGGACTAAAATTCAAGTATGTAAAAACAAACAGTTTTCACTCTCAGAAGAAAATCTTAGAGAATATCTCCATTATCTTGTAGTAGGTAGGAAAGCATAAGAAAAAAAAAGCATTAACCCTACAGAAAAAAATGATTTGTCCACATAGAAGTTACCAACTTCAATAAAAGAAATAGTACTTAAGAAAACAAAAGACAAATGGTTAGACAGAAAAAAAATGGTGTTTCAACCTAAAATGCCCCATCATATACAAAATGCAAATAAAGAAATTCTTTTTTTTAAATATTTTTTTAAATTTTTATTTATTCATGATAGTCACAGAGAGAGAGAGAGAGAGAGAGAGAGGCAGAGACACAGGTAGAGGGAGAAGCAGGCTCCATGCACCAGGAGCCCGACGTGGGATTCAATCCCGGGTCTCCAGGATCGCGCCCTGGGCCAAAGGCAGGCGCCAAACCGCTGCGCCACCCAGGGATTCCCAAATAAAGAAATTCTGTAAAAAAAAAAACGTAAGAAGATGATAATCAATAGAAAAATGGGAAAGGAGATGAATTGACAAATCCAAGGAACAAATGGCCATCAAACAAGTGGAAATAGGCTCAATAGGAGTAGTAATGCATCTTTAACACTTAAGATACCATGTTTTACCTCTCAGATGGGTAAAAATTATAAAAGGTTCAGCAAAATTACAAGAGAAAGATTCTTTAGTGCACTGTCCACAGTCATCAAGTGCTTTAACCCCTCTGGAGGACAATTTGATAACATCCATTCAATATTTACATCTTTTCTTCCAAAATATTACAAAAGGAGCAAAGCTGAGGCTTTCATCAACAGAATTATGATACTATAGTTCATTCAACTGGGATATGATGGAAAAGTATGTCTTAGTTTAGAAGAATTAGGTAGAGATACAGATATATGTATAGAAAGGTTATCTAGACAGAGACAGACAGATACACACACACACACACAATGGAAATACAGCTCTGACACATTACTTGGTCTAGAAAGAAAGTCATAGAACAATCCACAGAGTAGGACAGAATCTGATTAAAAAGGAAAGAACAAAAAGACATAGATTTCTGTATGTCCATCCCTATATATTTATGTATATCCACCTTTCAGTGCTAAATGCCTTAAAAATATGTTTATGCACATCCCTATATAAGTGTTTAATGTACAGAACATTCTTGAAGGATACTCGTCAAATGGTGAAAGAAATGAGATTGGGAGCAGAGGAAAAATGGGTAAAGAATTCTTTTCCTTTTTTATCTATCCATCTTTGACAATGTATTACTTGTGTAATTAAACTTTTTTTTTCCTTAGTGAAATAAGTAGAAAGGGGAAGAGGAAAAAATGGTATGTTTTACCTGGAAAGTATTTGAAAGCATTTTCCTTCGTGAGCACTATGTGTGTCAGAGAGGCCACTCTCCTGCTGCATGAGCACCTGCCCTTTGGTCATGCTCTCTCACTCTGTACCCCAGAGACGACAGTGCCAAGCAGCACTACCTGGGGTAGAAGAATGACCCCTGACCAGTAAACTGCAGCTGGTCTGCAAGGAGCTACAGGGAACCATAAGCATCTCATGTGTGCACCATGCTTTTGGAGCTTCCCTGAACGCAGTGACTCTTGGAACAGGACTCAAACCTGGTTGGGACACACAGGTCAAAAATATCACCAAGCCAGGTGTGAGTCACAAAGGCACTTAGATTTGCACCAAGTGAGCCAGCTATGTATGGAAAGTCATTTTCAAATCTGAGTAGCCTCTGCTGTTTCCATGATAACCCTTCCACTGCCCCCAGAAATTAGAAGTACTCCATTCTAATCATTCTTCGAGATAGATATAAGCAACAATATTTTGCAATTAAACTGAGGCAAATAGCAAGACATAAAACTTATTCATTACACAACTAGTAAATTTATGACTCAAATTTTATCTATAATTTCCCAAACCATTATAGAAAGTTGAATCATTTATTTTATATAGTAGAACACAATGTGGGACTACACAGTCCAGGAATCAAGTCCCACCTCGGGCTCCCTGTGAGGAGCCTGCTTCTCCCTCCGTCTGCCCCTCTCTGTGCCTCTCATCAATAAATAAATAAAACATTTTTTAAAAATTAAAAATGCTAATTCTGGGGAACCCCAGATTAGGACTTCAAAGGGGCACTGACTTACTTCACCCACCCCCTGAAACAGATCAGAAGAGGAGGAGTTTACACAAACATAAATGAGTTTCCTCCCTTTCTCAGAAGCCTTTATTCAAAGTATCACTAAATCTTACCACTGATAATAAGGTGAAATATACTTGTTTGTTTAAACTGAATCCCTTAATGACAGAATATAACTTTAGAATAGTTTTTTAATTTCTGGTGACAGGTAGAAATAAAATGCAAGAATGGGATAGGGATTGTTTCATTTCTTAAAAGAAGAATGTGAGAGGTCTGAAGGATGGCAAAAAAGTTCCTATTATTAAATCTGAGTGAATAATAACAGGAATATCATGGCATTTGCCATGCTTTTTCATATGTTTAAAATACTCTTTTTTTTTTAAAGCACTTAAACTCCTGGCATTATTCCAAAAAATAAGACCATACAAGAGCATCTGCCAAGCCACCACAACCTGAGAAAGCAGTGGTCAGTCAACAATGTCCTTTGACAACTTTTATCTTGGAAGGATGCGTGTAAGTCGATTTTGTGTCCCTGCCACTGCCTACAGAAAAACAGGCATGATCTGTTTGCACTTACTTAAAGTGATGCTGGTTTTCACTGTGGACAGGAAAATTTCAGTAAGGATACAAGGAAGACTGCCCCTCTTGGGTTCACATACCTGTGTCACTACCAGATCCTGTTGACAAAGCTGGCATGATGCAAGCCTCAGGCTGAAACCACGCACACCAAACCCTCTCCGCTTAGAAAGTCACAGGGAATTCCAGCTCGATGGCCTGCAGCCACGCTGTCCACCAAGATTTATATATCGAGCAGGCCGTTTCTAAAAAGAGAAGAAAAATTCTTTAAAAATAGTAACAGGGAAGTCTACTAAATTGCAACCTTCTGCAACTAATTCAGAGTTCTTATTCCGACACGCTACAAGATCACAATTCTTCCAAATTTTGTCTACATACTTCTTGCAAATATTAAGTGTGAGATTTTTTATTTTGATGTGAAATTTCTAATTAAAACCACGAAAACTCCTCACGCATATATCAAGGCTTCCTTAAAGATTTTTCCAGTTGGGTTGAGGACTGCTGAGTGCAGACTGAGAACAGTAAAAAGGTTTTAACACCGGTGCTATTCTAAAAATCCTTGGCCTCTCTGACCGTGATTCCACACTATATTTCTAATGCAGAACAGAGACTCTGTAGATGGTCGACAACTTACAAACAGTTGGAATTCTTTCAATAGCTCATCCTAATATGCCAACTGCAAAGTTCTCTAACTCAAAACTGCAAATCACCTGGAGAAACTGCGAGAACTGAAGATGTTAGGGATTCACAGAAGTGTTCATCTAAACGAGACCTCCTAATCCATGCTAATACACAAAAGCCAATTCATTTAGGATAAACTAAGCTTTGGGACACCTTAAAAAATATCCACTCTTTTCCAAAAGCTGTTTTAATGACAGTTTTTCCCAAAATAAGCTGTAAAGCGCTACTGTCTCGTAGCTAAGGAGAAAGGACTCCAGAATTCGGCCTCATCTCTCATCCTGCCAACTCTATCATCTTGGACAACTTTTTAATCTTACTATGCCTTAATTTCCGTATATAAAATTGGGGATAACAACAATTTAGAATCGTTTCATGACGAAATAGACTAAGTCTCACAGAACAGCATCTGGCATATGACTAGCAAACAAGAAATGCTGGCTATTATGACTGGAGCTCTTTAATTCAGGCAATGACATTATAAAATGAAAACATAAAAGAAATAAGATTAAAACTGATGCTGGCCTGACACCTAGGAGAAGGCCATGTGGTTTAAATTGGACCACTGCTAATAATGGAAAATAGACTACATTTACATTTTTTAGAAATCAGAAGACCCACACCATGTGTTTAAGTCGATTTTTAATGCATTTTCCCCAGTTTGCTATAAAGCAAATTCAGTAATTTAAAAGCATATTTTAACATATATTAACAAGAAAAACAGATATTGTAAACACTCGAAACACTGGCTCACTTCAACCTGGGAAGCCTTTAAATTGCTGATTCATTTACAGAATAAAAGGAGCTTGCCAAAGCTCATTGAAAAAGTCCAAACTGTAAAATTCTATTAAAACCTTCTAAATTAGCTTTCTAATTATCACAGCAAATCTTAGGATGAAAAAAATCACCAGACTATCTCGAACCAAATTATCCGGTGCAATGGCTTGCATTTTGTTTCATAGTACAAAGGTTGACAAGGTTAAAATATGCACACGTACCCATACAGACAGGACTAATAATTAAAAATGTGAGGGCAATTATTTTAAATGCCAAATAAACTATAAATCATGGAGCTTATTTTTAAATAACTGAGAAAGACCAAGTTTCATCAATGCCCATTTCTAAGGCTGTTTTCCCCGATAATTTTAAGAGGCAACTCTACTTTGCTGTCATAAATTATTATAACAATCAGGATTAAAATTCAACTACATAAAAGTGCTCCCTAATTTGAACACAAAGAAAGTAAGAAACAGACCATACGTGATTTAAAGAATGCACTCAGTAAGACTTTGGTTGTGCTGAGAAAAGGGGAGGAAATGGTTGAAATTTGTGAAGTGTATGCACACACATTTCTACCATTAGGGCAATTATGTAAATGCATGTGGGTAGAGAGTTATCATATGTATGTATGTTACATAGATAATTTAAGCTCTTTATGCCATAAGTCATAATTTAAATAGTACCGACTGCTTAATAGAAATACACATGCAATACAGTTTATACCATGCAAACTACTCCTTTCTGCACGCCTTAAAGAACTTAGAATACTTTGGTAAGGGATCCCTGGGTGGCGCAGCGGTTTGGCGCCTGCCTTTGGCCCAGGGCGCGATCCTGGAGACCCGGGATCGAATCCCACATCGGGCTCCCGGTGCACGGAGCCTGCTTCTCCCTCTGCCTGTATCTCTGCCTCTCTCTCTCTCTCTCTGTGACTATCATAAATAAAAAAATAAAAAATAAAAAAAAATACTTTGGTAAACCACAAACATATAAGTGATCTTATATCAAACATTCTATATCTACTAAGACAAGCTTACATTTCCATAGCAAAACATCCTTCTGAGTTGATACTGCTGCAGTACATACAAAGCCACTTACAAAAAAGCCTCAGCATTTCTTGCTTTTTATTTTATGACAAACACCCAAGGTTAAATTTTTCCAAAGTCATGTTACTTAAGAAATATATGCTACAAAGTAATTATCTTCTCACAACATATATAAGCATATTAATAAAAAGTAAGTGGTTTGATAAAATCCCAACCAGTAAAAATGCTTACTATTTTGTGGAACAAAGCAGAGTCGCTGAGTTTAACTTTCAAACTGAGCTAAATTTTTGTAGTAATCATGTTATTTTCTTTGGCAAAATTTATTGAAAATACTTTGGAATTTGTCAGAACCCAGCTATAATTATTACTGACTGTTGTATGGAATTGATTTACTACAACACAAAAATACCAGGTGTTACAGTATGTCCTGAGAGGGATTACCGAATATTCTTAAATTGAAGTTCAATCCATCTTTCCATAAAAAAGAGAGATCCAAACGCCAGGAACCCAACAGCGGTATCAAGTGCACCTGAAACATTTACAATACCCAATAGAACTATTACAACCCTCCTTTAAAAAGGCTTATTTTTGAAATTTCATTATTCCAGTTGTACCTTGCTTCTATATATCACACAGTATCAGGTTCTTCTGGCATCGATCATGTGGAAACAGTGAACTATGTGAAGGTCTAGGAGCTAACAATGTTCAATTTCTACTGGCCTTGGGTAACCCTGAGGGCTTCCGTGGCACTCATGACATCTAATGGTCAACCACAGAAGTGCAAGTGTTTGTCACAGAAAACTCCAGTGTTTCTGGCGTTTCCAGGAAAGCAAAAATTATCTGATTGCACTCAGAGAAACAGTCATCTGCAAAAATTTCATTTATATGCACTCATAAATGTTAAATACACACTCCTCCTGTGTGCCTCCTCTCCCTTTCAATACTTCACTAGAACACCACTTCACTTCTGACACCAACTGAGCTCTTCCGCATATCAACCAATTCTGCAACATGAGCTGAGTGTCCTACAAATTCAATTCAATTCTGGCACAATCTATCTAGAGATGGCATCAGATCCCACAGGTCCAGGGCAAGGTCCCACAAGACTGTCCCCACCCCCATGTCAATCACAAGTTCAAGCTATCTCACCTGTGCTTCTGATCCATTAACTACCAATCAGAGGTTCTCATGAACCCCTGCTTGGCTTTATTAATTTGCCAGACCTTCTCCAAGAACTCAGGAAAACATTCATTGAGTAGATTACCTTTATTTAATTATATAAGGATATTTATTTTAAAATATATTTTATTTATTATAAAAGGATACAACTCAGACCAGCCAGACAGAGGAGATGCACATGGCATATATGTGGGAAGAACACAGAGCTTCCATGTCCTCTCCCTCTCCAGGAACACAACTCTCCCCACCCGCCCCTTTCCCTGAACCTCCGCCCATTCACCAACCCAGAAGCACTCTGAACTCTGTCCTCTCAGGGTTCTATGGAGACTTCATTACATAAGCACAACTGATCAAATCACGGGCCACTGGTGACTGATGCTGCTTCTAGCCCCTCTCACATCTCCAGAGGGAAGGTTGCCAAGTGCCAACACTCCAATCTAGGTTGGTCCATTGGCAACCAGCCTTCATGCTCCAGAGCTTTACAAAAGGCACTGCATTACCATAATCTCAGGTGTGGCTGAGAGGGGACACACATTATCAGTTAACAAGATACCTTTATCACTATTATCACCTAGAGTTTTAAGAACTCTGTGCCAGGCAGCTCTGGTGGCTCAGTGGTTTAGCGCTACCTTCATCCCAGGGTGTGATCCTGGAGACCCAGGATCAAGTCCCACATTGGGCTCCCTTCATGGAGCCTGCTTCTCCCTCTGCCTCTCTCTCTGTGTGTCTCTCATGAATAAATAAATAAAATCTTAAAAAAAAAAAAAAAAGAACTCTGTGCCAAAAATGAGAGGCAAAACCAAATATATCTTTCTTCCCATAAACCACAATACTACACATACCCACAAAGTTTAGGTAGATGAACAAGAAATCAAATACTGGACCTCATTTCCACATACATTTCCTCTCAATTTAGCAGAGTATTCAAGAACATGAAAACTTTTTAAAATTTTATTTATGTATTTATTTTACAGAGGGGGAGAGAGGGTGAGCAGGGGGAGGTGCAGAGGGAGAGGGAGAGAATGTCAAGGAGACTCCATGCTGAGCACAGAGCCCAACTCGGGTCTCACTCTCACCACCCCAGGATCATGACTTGAGCTGAAATCAAGAGTTGGGCACTTAACCAACTAAGCCAACCAGGTGCCTCAAGCATGAAAACTTTCAATTAACGTACGGTATTTAAAAATCCCATTAATATGCTACCATTTCAGGAGACTGAAATGACAACTGTATCCAGTAATTCAACTGCAGGTTACTTCACCAGTTACAATTATTCTAAGTTACACTTTCAAAATCTGATAGAGCAATAAAAATAAAACAGTCAAGTTTAAAAAAAATTTTTTGAAAGCTTGATCTGAAACATTATATATTAGCCAATGCAAGCAGCAAACTACATCTGTTAACATTATTCAAAACTTCATAAATTATAACTGTAAGACAATAAAGGAGGCAACAAGTAGTAAGTGGCATAAATCTGCTTATATAAAATGGTATTTACACCATTTATACCAGCAGTTCTCTGAGTGTGGTCTGCAGAGTCCCCAATAGTCTCCAAGACCCTCTCAGAGGACTTCATTAGATCAAATTATTTCCACAAAAATATCGAGATGCCATTTGCTTTTTGTACTGTGTTGACATCTGCACTGATGGTGGTAAGTAATGGTGGGAAAAATCATGAGTACCAAATTGAAATTATTCATCCTTGTACTCTTCAGTGCCAAGCACTCTCATTAAAAAAAAAGAAAGAAAAAAGACAGAGGAGGAGAAAGAGAAAAAAATGTTCACTCTAGAATGTTCTTAATGAAGTTAAAAGTTCTTAATCAAATTACTAATTAGCTGCCTCTTCAGTATCCATCTTTTTAATATTCTGTATGATGAAATGAGAAGTACACACAACGCACTACTGCCATAAATAAAGTCTTGTCTGTTTCAAAGAAAAACACCTATGTGATGGTTTCTGTAAATCAATGTAGTTTTCTTTTTTCATGGAAAACTACTTTTACTTAAAAGAATAACTGAAAGACAAGCTATTCAGCTATTCACCTTAATCAGGATGGAGTATTTGGTAAATATTTTCCTGAAAATGAATGAAGTGAGTCTGGGACTTTGAAAAAAAAATGACAATATGTATTGTTAGTGATAAAAAAAAAATAAGCTTTCAGGCAAAAAAAATAGAATTGTATAAAACATGGGTCCTCTAGAGGCTGCCTTGTCCTCACTTTGCAAGGTACAGACAGACAAATGCAAACACACTAGAACCCAGCCCCCATCTTGCGTAGTTCCAGTAGGTACCCAATACCCAAAGCTTCTTCTAAGATCAGGGGCAATATTAACCAATGTCATTTCTTAAATAGTGTCTACATGTGGATTGTGAACCAATATTTTTTTCAAATATCAATATATGATATTAGAAAACCAAAAATGAATAAAAGATTCAAAGTGCAAGACAGAGCAATGGATTTCAAAGATCCAGTATGATAAGTTTATTGATCTATTTTCAGATTCCACATGGCAACTCCCTTTAATAAACAACCACACAACAAGTTCTGAGGTTGTATCAATGAATCTTCACAATTCACTGAACAGGCTATCAAAATACTCATCCTTTTTTCATCTACAGATCTGTGTGATTTTCTTCATACCCTTCAACTGAAACATATAGCAACAAATTCAAAGTATAGAGATATGGAAATGAAGGTCTGTTAATCCAGGCACTAGAGAAATTCCAATTTACTAAATTTTTTTTGTCTTAGGAAACAAGTTATTTTTCATAGAAATGTTATTTACAGGGCAGCTGGGTCAGTTAAACATCCAACTCCTGATTACCACTCAGGCCAGGATCTCAAGGCCCCCTCCTGGGCTCTGTGCTATGGAGCCTAATTAGGAATCTCTCCAAAAAAAGAAAAAAAAAAAAAGGAATCTCTCTCTCCCTCTGCCCCTCTCCCCCATAGCTCTCTTGAAATCCATCTTTCTTAGAAAGAAAGAAAGAAAGAAAGAAAGAAAGAAAGAAAGAAAGAAAAGAAAAGAAAAGAAAAGAAAAAAGAAAAAAGAAAAGAAAGAAAAGAAAAGAAAAGAAAAGAAAAGAAAAGAAAAGAAAAGAAAGAAAGAAAGAAAGAAAGAAACATTCATTTATGTTAATGTGTAACAAGTTTTAACATTGTTATTTTTAAATAATCTCTACCCCCACAGTGGGGTCCAAACTCACAACCCTGAGGTCAAGAGTCACAGGCTCTACTGACTGAGCCAGCCAGGCGCCCCTAACATATTATTTTTAAATGAACTGAAATAATTTTTTCATTACTCAGTTTTAATTTCCAGTATGGCAAACATCGTATAATGCACACAAATGAAATTCTTTGGAGTCTTTGGTAATATTTAAGCATGTAAAATGTCCAGAAACCCTAAAACTTGAGAACTACTATTCTATACCAGGGATAAGCAAACATTTCCTACAAAAGGCAGACAGTAAGTATTGTAGCCTTTGCGGTCTATATGGTCTCTGTCTCAAGACAGACAACACATATAAGAGTTTGGTATGACTTTGTCCCTGTATTTTATTTACAGAGACTGAGAGAAGGCCAAGTTTGCTGACCACTATTCTATGCCATGACACCCTATCTGCTAGAGACTTAAATATCTAAAAGATATTTAAATTTTCAAAGGAAAATAGTTTTTAAAAACTTCCAGTGTTTAATGCAGAAATATATGTAAAACAACAGATATTTTTAAACTATGCCGTTCCTAATCATATTTCAAAATCACATTTGAATCTTGTCTATTCCAAGAATCTTATAATCTGTCAGTACACACAGAAAATTAAAACTTAAAACTGGCAATATATTAGGGTACCATATGTAAGAAAATATGCTTTATTACAGCTGAACACAAAAGACCCTAGCTGTCAAGGAAAAGGGAAAAATTATGAAAGATTAAAAAGACCCCACACATATCACAAACTCAAGAGGGTTCAATTATTACATAACACACAAATCATATTATATCCTTCCCACAAATGGAAAGGAAAATGCCAAAGCAAGAGAAAAAAAAATAGAATCCCATTGAAAAACATCCTATAAAACTATGAAGACCTAAAAGAGGAGAAATACTGCTTTAGAATCCCCAGATTAAAATACCACAGCTCTAAAGCTGTAGGGATGCCAGCAAGGAGCCCTGGCCCACTTGCCCAAAGGGGGAATGAACCATACAGGTCAGGGCTGCATCTGGTCAGGGTTCTGGGTGAGAAGTCACACACTGTCACACTTGCTCACTCAGTTCCCACCCCACTGCCTACCCCATCTGGAAGCATTGGTGTGATGAATGAACTGACGCTCACAAGCAATGACCTCATTCCAGACTATGCAAACCATCTACAGCAAATCAGTGCATCATGACCCCCGTGTTTTCCCTCACACCGTCCTCAAGTAAAACCACCACCTTTTTCAGTGCTGCGCATGTTCCCGACCTCTCACAGAGGGACACTTCTTTTCTGATGAGGACTTTCTTTTCATTCTATTTATGTTACACCACCTGCCATAAAAAAATCTTAGATAGTCTTCAAGATTATACGATTTACCATCAATGACTCACTCTTTTCTCCCCTGTATTTTGGCATTCTTTTCTAATTGTTGGAGGCAGGAGGGAATGGTAACTTCCTATTTTTCTTGACCAATTCTCAATTCCAGATCCATCCCAGCATTCCATCAGCATTCCCTTAAGCCCTCTCTCTTGGACAAACCAATCTTGTAATTATCTTTGATAATTAAGATACATCAACATCATTTTCTATTTTTCTTGGGCTTTTGTCCCCCCACAAGGTTTCCCTAAGGATGGAACCCATGTCATCAGGTGTCCTTAAAATCTGTAATGAACCTTATTCTGAAGTACTTCTCTCTGTGACCAATGCAATCCCTCCTTGAGCTCCCTTCCTTGTCAAGGTCAGGGACCTTGAGCTCCTTTCCTTGACCAAGAGCTCCCTTCCTTGTCAAGGTCAGAGTAACCATATTAGTTTACTTATGGGGAGACAGCCCTCCCTAATGAGGAGAGCACGGATTTTGAAATGAGACAGACCAGCTCTGCCATACTGACTCCCTGGTCTTGGCCAGGCTATTTAATGAAATGAGATTAAATGCAATGACATAAGTAAAGCACCTAACCTAGAGCAGCCAATCAGCAGACAACAGTTTTATTAACACTCTTCGACCTCATTTTCATCACTCTACTTCTCATTTCCTCCGATCTAGCAAACTTTTAGAAGCTCTATAATGAAAAGAATACAGGCTTTGGTGAAAGACCAGTCTCCTCATTCTACCATGTGCCACATGCACAACTTACAAGGTATGAGACCTTGGGAAACCAGTAAGGTACCAATTTAAGTTTTATATGTATATGTGTGTGCATGTGATGAAGTATAAATATGTAAACACAAACATGTAAATATATACATACACACACCTATGTGTGTGTGGCATGTAACATTGAGTGCATACACTTTTCCAGAGGTTAGCTTAAAAACTCAACATGCATTGTCTCATTTAATTCTTACAATGATCCTATAATGTAAGTAGTCTGATCATTTTACAGATGAGGAAACTGAAATTTTTTTAAGATTTTATTTATTTATTTGAGACAGAGTGCAGGACGAGGCGGGGGGGGGCAGAGGGAGACAAAGATGCAGGCTCCCCACTGAGCAGGGAGCCCAACAAGGGGTTCAATCCCAGGACCCTGGGAACATGACCTTAACCAAGCAGGAGGCAGATGCTTAACCAACTGAGCCACCCAGGTGCCCCAAGGAAACTAAATTTCAAGCAACTTACCTTAAGCACAATTTCAAAGGAGGAGTGCCAGGATGTATGGATCTCTTGCCTGTACTACCAATCACACTACACAATGCTGCCCCTTAACTCTCTTATTTAACCTTATCCATTGAGTCCTCTCAGCTCTCAAAGGGAAACACTATCTATAACTCACTTTTAGTAATGGTTTAGATAGATTAAATGAAATCTATCTAAAGCACTGGAAACAAATGCCCAAATATTAGCTCCCCTCCCTTCCAACAACCTTTCCTTTAATATCCTTGTTTTATTTTATGCTATATATAAATAAGAGAAGTGCCCATTTCATGTCCAGATCCTCCACATCTTGCTTTCCAGTCCCCTGATGTCATGCCTTTTCTGACTGACCTTTTTTTTTTTTTAATGTTCTCATTGATTTTTCAATGAGTTTCCAGAGGTTTCCAAAGTGACCTTATAGAACCCCAGTGTGAGGTAGCACACTTCTTGGGAAACCACCTTTTGAAAGTCTTAAGTTGAACATCTTTTCCCGTGCTCATAGGATCACACTAGGGAAACCATGTCCCCACCCTTTGGCACAGGGAAGACCCTGCCCGATGCTGTACTAGCAGCAGCCCCGAGGGGGCCAGGAGCACTCACATCTGTGGTGCCCACATTTGCACACCCTTACCTTCCACCTCTGCACACTCATGGACATTTCTGCTCCTCTGTTCTGTCCCCATGTGCGGTTTGCTGTGCCCGTGGTGGCCAGCCAGCACTCACCCACCTACCCACCATGTGCAATCATGAGCGATCATGATGCAGACCTGCTTTGTTTTCCATGGTGTGCTGGGATTTGCAAAGGTTTTTACGTCTGTATCTACCTCAGGTAGGTTCAGAATACAATATGCCCAGCCTTCAATTCATTGGTTTTGAGCACTTGGGCTACATCACATCTACAAGTTCATGCCCTATTTGTAGCCACAGATATTTCCAGAAAACTAGTGTCACATCTTGCAAGGTAGCTAAGTATATTGTTTCTCTATGTTCTATACAGTAAATAACAGACTATGTTAGGAGCTCAAGAACCTGATTCTGACACTGTTCAATCTTTCTTATTCACAAAATGTCTGCAAAGCACTGACTAGAATTCAGTTAGTAAATTCAAAATTTCGTGAAAAGCATAAAAGTAAATCAGCCAACAACACAAGCCTTATTAAAACTATGTATCACTTCTTGGGATCCCTGGGTGGCGCAGCGGTTTGGCGCCTGCCTTTGGCCCAGGGCGCGATCCTGGAGACCCGGGATCGAATCCCACATCAGGCTCCCGGTGCATGGAGCCTGCTTCTCCCTCCGCCTGTGTCTCTGCCTCTCTCTCTCTCTCTGTGACTATCATAAATAAATAAAAAATTTAAAAAAAAATTTAAAAAAAAAACTATGTATCACTTCTTATTCAAATTAACATGCACAGCGGGGCCTAGGGTGGCTCAATCCGTTAAGGATCTACCTCCGGCTCAGGTCATAATCTCAGGGTCCTGGGATCAAGCCCTGCATCAGGCTCCCTGCTCAGCAGGGAGTCTACTTTTCCCTCTCTGCCTTCCCCCTGCCCCAATCGTGCATACACTCTCTCTCAAAATCTTTAAAAAATAATAATTATATACATATATATAAATATGCCCTAAAACAGAATAAACCTAGGTTTATTAAAAAGCTACATTTAGGGCAGCCCCAGTGGCCCAGTGGTTTAGTGCCACCTTTGGCTGGGGTCATGATCCTGGAGACCTGGGATCGAGTCCCATGTCAGGCTCCCTGCGTGGAGCCTTCTTCTCCCTCTACCTGTATCTCTGCCTCTCTCTCTCTCTCTCTCTCTGTGTCTCTATGAATAAATAAATAAATAAATAAATCCTTAAAAATAAAAAGATAAATAAATAAAAAGCTACATTTAACATCAAATTATGTTACAAAAAATATATCCCTTTAGCAATAAAGCCTTTAATAGTAACACAGTTGTGACTGTCTATACAGACATGGTGACAAAAGTAAAATCTCCTCACAGTGACTAGAGTTAAAAACCAAATGTGTACAGAGATTGACATCAGCAAGATGGTGGAACAGAAAAACCCCAGGTCCTTGTTCCCTTGGGAGAAACTTAACAACAATCTAAAGACCTAATTGCCTCAGAGAACCCTAGAAACCAGTTAGTGTTTGCATCACCTAGGTGAGTAAAGGCCAAAAAGAACCACACCGAAGCAAAGAGAGTTCATTGCTTTTTTCCTACCTTAATCCTCTTCCCTCTTGCAATGAAGCACAACCAAGAAAAAAAACAACCAATACCCAGCTTCTCCCTCAAGGAAGGAAAGAGAAAAGAGGAACTTGTATTCAATGAATTTAGCCCAAAGGACTGGTTTGGGTCCTAAAAAGGCTAAAAGGAAGGCAGTATAATTTGGATGCCACATTGGAGGCTGCTGAGAAGAAAGTCTGGGCCGTATAAGATCAAGGAGACTGCACACATGGATGCCAAAGAAAGGAAGAGCTTATGAAATCCTGAGCAGAAAAGTAAGCCCCAGAAATTACACACACAAGCCCAGAAAATATGCATCTCCAGAAAAAGTTGGGAAGGTCCACAGGATCTCTAGTCAGGCTGATTAGTGAAGATCTTATACTCTGTGAAGCTAGTCCACTAAGACTAGAAGAGGGGCACCTGGGTGGCTCAGTGGTTGAACATCTGCCTTTGGCTCAGGTCGCAATCCCGGGGTCCTGGGATGGAGTTCCACATCAGGATGCCCGCAGGAACCTGCTTCTCCCCCTGCCTATGGCTCTGACTCTCTCTCTCTCTCTCTCTCTCTCTCTCTCTGTCTCTTATGAATCAATAAACAAAAACTTAAAAAAAAAATAACACACTAGAAGAGATCATTGTCTTTTCAAATGCCCTAATCTCAAAAGATCAAAAGGCCCAAAGGGAAACAGTTAAAGATGGTTCCATCAAACGAGCAAAATAAAGCACCATAACCAACCCTAAAGAAATGGAAGATCTATGAATTACTTGAGAAGTAATTTAAAATAATCATTCTAAAGATGCTCTACTAAAGATGCTAAAAGACAACACAAAAGATACCTAAATGAAATCAGGGAAATAATGCATGAACAAAATAAGAATATTGACACAAAAACACTTTTTAAAAAAGGTAAATAAACTTTGTAGCTAAAGAATACAATGATTAAACTGAAAAACGCACTAAACAGATTCAACATCAGATTTGATCAAGCAGAAGAATCAGCAAACTATAAAACATCATGTGAAATTACTGAGTCACAGGAATGAAAAAAAAAAAAAGGAATGATGGAAAGTAAAGAGAGTCTATGGGCTATACAGGACACTACAAAAAGTCTATCTATGCATTATGGGAGAACCAGGAGAAGTAGGAAAGAGATAGAGAGCCTATTTAAAGAAATAGTGGCTGAAATTTTTCCAAATTTGAGGCAAAAAAAAATGGATATATAAATTCAAGAAGCTGAATGAACTCCAATTAGGGTAAATGCAAAGAGACCAATACTGAAACACATTATAATGAAACTGAAAAGCTGTGCTCACTTCAGCACCACATATACTAAACTGAAAAGTTACAGGAAAAAAAGCAATATTGAATGTAGCATGAAAAAATGGACTCCTCGTGTAAATGAGAACCTCTGTTGATTCAAAGCCAATGTCTCTGCAGAAATTTTGCAGGTCAGAAGGCAGCAGTATGGTATATTCAATATGCTGAAAGAAAAGAACTACCAAGAATACTGTATCTGTAAAGTCATCCTTTAAAGATGAAGACATTAAGACTTTCCCAGCCAGATAAAAGCTGATGGAGTCAATCACCACTGGACATGCCACACAAAAAATACTAAAGGATTGCCCTTGGAGATGAAACAAAGGACCCTAGACAACACAAAACCATAGAAAATATAAAGCTCTCCAGTAAATACTTAGGCCAAAAACAGAACCCTAATGTTGGTGCATAAATCATTTTTCATTCTTTAATAGGATTTAAAAGGAAAAAGCATTAAAGTATAAATCTATGTTAACAGACACACAATATGAAAAGGCACAATTTGTGACATCACTAACAAAGCAGGGAAGGTGGAGGGACAGAGACATAAAGGAGTAGAGTTTTTGTATGCAACTAAAGCCATCAGGTTAAAATAAACTTAAATCATGGAGATATTTTATGTAATACCCAGAGAAACCACAAAAAAAAAAAAAAAACCTGTAGAAAATACACAAAAGCTAATTAAAAGGGCATGTGTCCAAAAAAAAAACTCACTAAAACACAAAGAAAAGGCATTAGTAAAAGAAAAGAGGGACAAAAAACTTACAAGACATACAGAAAACAATTGAGAAAATGGGAATAAAATACCCTCCTTATCGGTAATTACTTTTTCTTGAAGATTTTATTTATTCAGGAGAGACACAGAGAGGCAGAGACATAGGCAGAGGGAGAAGCAGACTCCTCGCAGGGAGCCTGATGTGGGACTCGATCCCAGAACTCCAGGATCATGTCCTGAGCCAAAGGCAGATGCTCAACCGCTGAGCCACCCAGGCGTCACTATCAGTAATTACTTTAAATGTAAATGGATTAAACTCCCTAATCAAAAGACAGAGTGGCTGAATGGATTTTAACAAACAAGTCTCATTCATTCGGGGAATATAAAAAATAGTGAAAGGGAATAAAGGGGAAAGGAGAGAAAATGAGTGGGAAATATCAGTGAGGGTGACAGGACATGGGAGACACCTAACTCTGGGAAACGAACAAGGGGTGGTAGAAAGGCAGGTGGGCAGGAGGGTGGGATTAGTAGGTGACAGGCACTAAGGGGGACACTTGATGGCATGAGCATTGGGTGTTATGATATATATAATATAATATATAAATATTATATTATATATATATATATAGGCAAATCAAACTCCAATAAAAAAATATACAAAAAAAAAGACCAACCACATGCTGTCTACTAGAGACACACTTTAGATCTAAGGATACACATAAGCTGAAAATGAAAAGATGGAAAAAAGATATCCCATGAAAATGTTAACCAAAAGAGAGAAGGGTGGCCTTACTAATAGACAAAAGAGATGAAGTCAAAAACTAACAAAACACAAAATAGGACATTATATAATGATAAAAGGGTCAACTCACCAAGAAGCTTTGACAATTATAAATATGTATACACCTGACATCAGAACTCCTAAATTTTTGAAGCAAACACTGACATCAACACAGTAAGAGAAGACTTCAATGTCATTCATTCAAAAGAAAGAACCACCAAACAAAAATCAATGAGATAACAGAGGACTTGAACAATACTGTAGACTAAATGCACCAAACAATCATACATGGAGGACTCTATGCAACAAGAAAATGCACATTTTTCTCAAGCACACACAGAACATTTTCCAGGACAGACCACATGTTAGACCACAAAACAAGTCTTAACAAATTTAAGAAGTCTGAACTCACACCAAGTATCTTTTCTGACCTCAATGGAATGAAACCAGAAATGAAAAACAGAAGGAAAAATAAAAATCCACAAATATGTGGAAATTAAGCAACACAGATTTAAACAACCAGTGAGCCAAAGAATAAATCACAAGGGAAATTAGAAAATATCTTCAGGCAAATAAAAATGAAAACACAATGTATCAAATCTTATATAATGAAAGCAGTGCTAAGAGTGAGGTTTATAGCTATAAACACTTACATTTTAAAAAAAGAGAGAGAGAGAGAGAGAAATCTAAAATCAGTAACCCAACTTTATAACTCAAGGAACTACAAAAAGAACAATGTTAGCAAAGAAAGGAAATTATCAGAGCAGAGATATAACAGAAAAAAATTAATGAAACAAAAGTTGTTTTCAAAAGATCAACAAAATTAATAAACCTTTAGCTAGGCTAAGAATAAAAGATGACTCAAATAACTAAAATCAGAAATGAAAAAGGAGACATAACAACTGATGTCACAGAAATTAAAAGGACCATAATAGACTCTGAACAACTATACACCAACAAGTTTGATAACGTAGAATGGATAAATCCCTAGAAATAAACAACCTACAAAGTCAATGGCTTAAATTTAAAATCTGAACAGACCAATATTCAATAAGGATATTGAAACATTAATCAAAAACCTCGAGCATATTAAAGCCCAGGGCCACATGACTTCATGAGAGCATTCTACTAACCATGTACAGAATTAACACCAAAACTCATCAAATTCTTCCCCAAATTTGAAGAGCAAGGAATACTTCCAAGCTCATTCTGAGGCCAACATTACTCTGATAGCAAAGCCAAACAAGACACTACAAGAAAACTATATGCCTGAAGAACAGTAATTTTAAAATCCTTTTAAAATACTAGCAAACTGAGTTGAATGGCACATTTAAAGGATTACACACCATTACCAAGTTGAATTTATCCTAAGGATGTAAGGATGGTTCAACATACAAAATGTGATATATCATGTTATCTGAATGAAGAACAAAACCACATGATCATCTCAATCTATTTGACTAATTAAATACCTTTCACAATTAAAGCAATAAACTAGCAATAGAAGGAAACTACCTCAATATATAAAGGCCATATATAAAAAGTTCACAGCTAACATCATACTCCATGCTAAAAGACTGAAAGCTTTTCCTCGAAGATGAACAAAGTATTGATGCTCCCCCTCACTATCACTATTCAAGAGAGAACTAGAAGTAAAAATTTATTTGCAATTTGGCAATAAATAAATTAGGAAAGAAGGAGGAAAGTTATCTCTGCTCACAGGTGACACTACATGATCTTATATGCACAAAACCCAAAAGATTACACATACACACACACACCCAAATTATTAGACTACTAAACAAATTCAGCAAACTTGCAGGATACAAAATCACCACAAAATAAAATAACTGAGTTTTCAAACACAAACCACAAACAAAAGGACAATAAGAAAACAACTGCATTGACAAAGTGTCAAAAAGAATAAGAGACTTAAGAATAAACTCAACTAACAAAGTAAAAGACCTATAGAGTGAAAAACTACAAAACACTGCTGAAAAAAATTAAACATGCAAATAAAATTGTTAAAATGTCCATTGCACCCAAAGCAGTCAACAGATTCATTATAACTCTTATCAAAAATCCTATTTTTGGCAGAAACAGAAAAACTGCCCTAAAATGGGATCTCAAGAAACTCTGAAAACCCAAAACAATATTGAAAAAGAAGAAAAAAGTTTGAGACTTCACAGTTCCTGATATCAAAACATATTATGAAGCTTCAGTAATCAAAACACAGATAGACTGGCATAAAGACAGACATACAGACCAAGGAAACAGAATAGAGAACCCAGGAAAAATACTCTCTGGCATATAATCTCAAAAACACTCTCAGGGGGATCCCTGGGTGGCGCAGCGGTTTGGCACCTGCCTTTGGCCCAGGGCGCAATCCTGGAGACCCGGGATCGAATCCCACGTCGGGCTCCCGGTGCATGGAGCCTGCTTCTCCCTCTGCCTGTGTCTCTGCTTCTCTCTCTCTCTCTCTCTGTGTGACTATCAGAAATTTAAAAAAAAACAAAAAAACAAAAAAAAAAAACACTCTCGGGATGAATGATCTTCAACCAAGGTGCCAGAACTACTCAATAGGGAAAGGACAATCGCCTCAACAAGTGGTGTTGGCAAAACTGAATATTCACACATGCAAAAGAATTATGTTGGATCCTTACCATATACTATATACAAAAATTAACATGAAATAAGACCTATAAAACTCTTAACAAGAAAACAGGTTTCCCTGCTCACATGTAAGCTTCAAGACATTGAATTTGGGAATTATTTCTTGGATATGAAACCAAAAGCAGAGTCAACAAATAAAAATAAACAGGACTACAGAAAATCTTTGAAAACTTCTGGGAAACAAAGTAAGCAATCAACAGAGTGAAAAGACAACCTACAGAATGGAAGAAAATATTTGCATTTGCATATCATATATCTGATAAGGGGTTAATATCCAGAATATGTAAAGAGCTCCTACAACTCAACAAAAATACATGAGCAAAGAACTTGAACAGACATTTCTCCAATGAGCACATGAAAAGACGTTCAAGATCATTAATCATTAAAGAAAGTACAAATAAAATTACAAAGAAGTATCACCTTATAGCCATTATCTAAAAACAAAACAAAACACAAAAAATAACAACTGCTGGCAATAATGTAAAGAAATTGGAACTTTGTGCCCTGTTGGTGAGACTCTACAGTGGTCCAGCCACTATGGAAAACAGTATGAAAGTTCCTCGAAAATTAAAAATGGAATTGCCATGTGACCCAGAACAATTCCACTTTGGCTTATATACCCCAAAGAATTGAAAGTAGGAGCTCAAAGAGATATTTGCAAATTCACATTCATTGCAGCATTATTCACAATAGCCAAGAGGTTAAAGCAAATCAAATGTCCATCAATAGATGAATAAACAAAATGTGGTTTATACACACACACAGACACACACACACAATGGAATATCATTTACCTTAAAAAAAAAAGGAGGAGATCCTGTCACATGCTATAACATGAGTGAAACTTGAGAATATTACACTAAGTGAAATAAGCCAGTCAGAAAAAGAAAACTACCGTGTAGCTGTATTTTTATAAGGTATCAAAAGTGGCCAAACTCACAGAAACAGAAAATAGAATGGTGGTTGCCAAGGGTGAGGAGGGCAGGAGAAACGGGGGAGTTGTTTGATGTATTCAGAGGTTCAGTTTTGCCATATTAAAAAAAAGTTCTGGAGATCTGTTACACAACAATATGAATATACTTAATACTACTGAACTGAATGCTTAACAGTGGCCACTATGGTAAATTCTATGTTACACACTTTACAATTAAAAAAATGAGTGTGACACTTAAAGACAGACTAAGGAAGAAATGAAATTACTACAAATTAAACAGTAGCCAGGGGGCAGCCCGGGTGGCTCAGCAGTTTAGCACCGTCTTCGGCCCAGGGTGTAATCCTGGGGACGAGGGATCGAGTCCCACATCAGGCTCCCTGCATGGAGCCTGCTTCTCCCTCTGCCTGTGTCTCTGTCTCTTTGTGTCTCTCTCATGAATGAATAAATAAAATATTTTTAAAAAATTAACAGTAGCCAGGATAGTGGCCCAATAATCCCGAGATTATTATAAGAGATAGGAAAACTTATTTCTATCAACTAGCAAACTGATTTAAGCAACATTTGCAAATACAAGCCAGCCTGCATTGTAGAGCACGCGTGGCAGTCTTGGAACTCAAGACTGAAACATAAATCACCGTTGTAATTAGGGACGCCTGGGTGGCTCAGCTGGTGCAGTGTCTACCTTCTGCTCAGGTCACAATCTCAGGGTCCAGAGATGGAGTCCCAGTGCGGGCTCCCTGCTCAGCGAGGAGCCTGCTTCTCCCTCTGCCCCTTACTCAGCTCATGCTCATGTGCACACATTCGCTCCCTTCTCTCTCTCTCTCTCTCTCTCTCTCTCTCAAATAAATAAAATCTGTAAGAAAAAATTATTGGTGTAGTTAAATGCACACTTTTCTGGGAACAGGTACTAACACCAGGGGATTAGACTATAAATTAGGGGTACAGTAAATGGTTTTAACCATCACTATCAATTATAACTGACAACCCAACTGCTACACCAAAGTAGATAATGTAGTAAATTTCATGACACTCATTTACTTTGGAAAATTTTTAAACTGTGGTTAGACAGTGGTGCAACCCCACAATATTTCTGTGCCTTCTCCTCTTCCAGGCACCTGGGAAGAGAACGGCACTTCCCCACCTCCTTGAAGTAAGTTTGGGTCTTACGACTTGCCCTGACCCATAAAAAGAATGTATCAGGTTTGTCACTCCCAGGAAGACGCGTTTAAGAGAATCTTACATCTCTTTCCCAAGGTGTCCAATGTTCAAGGGAATGGCACCTCCACCAGCACAATCCTGACAGCGAGGACATGGAGCTGAGCACCCCACCAGTGTGCAATGGACAGAGAGCATGAGCCAGAAATGTACATTTATTCTTGGAATTGTTTGTTGCCAAAGCACAACCTAACCCATCCTGACATACCAGCCATTTGCAAAAATCAATGGTATACTTTGTAAATAATAGGAATCATTTAGTCTAAGTATTTATATTGCTATTTACTAGGTACTAATTAATATTGCGTGGTTCAACCCAGTAGTGCCTAAAAATAGAGTCCACTAAAAACATCTGCAATGAATCTGGGTATTTATAAACATGATTTCATGTGTTTATTCACTTGACAACACAGAAATCTGCAAATCGTCTAGTTTTGTCAGTTTCTCAGGCCCTAATACATGGCTATAAAAAAAACAAGCTTTCTAAAAATCAGTTCTTGTTTGTTAAATATTATTTATAATATCAAAGCTAATTGTTATTTTCTAACTAGAGACAGCACTAAAGAGGTAAACTAAATGTCACACACAGTGATTGTTAATGCATATTTATATACATGTTTTTTTAAAGCTATCACACATAGTGATGAAAGAAAACATGCAATTCAAAAGCACTGGCCATGAATAATACAAACAACTTTCTACTAAGTTAGGTTTTCATCCATGGTGGTCTGTCTTTACACGCTTAAAGGAAATTCTCACTTTCTGGCATATGAGGGGATGTTCATAACATACTCATCAATGACAATGGTTTCCAAAGGTGAAAATAAAAGGGAGTAAGTCCCTTAAAGAACCTATTCTTATACAGAAAATAGTGAATACTGTATTAACTAAAAGGGAATCTGTTCTCAGACTTGGAGTCTATTAAAACCCAAGGATACCTTTAACAGTATTTCATTGCCATATATCTTTTAAAGCTAGCTTCTCCAACTATGTCAATACTTCAACGTCATTAATATTAGTTCCTGGAATCTACTGACCACACTTTGTCAATCTGTAATTTGCATATCACCACTCTGAAATGGATTATTTTCATTTCCAGAGTGAAACAAATGAATGGAAAGGGGAAAAAGTTACCATTTCCAAAGTTTCCTGTGAAGATGGAACAAAAATTAAGTTGCCAAGACAAGTACCATGCCAGTCATTGTTCAAAACCATGGGAAACGTTTACATAAGAGTGTTTCGCAGAATTCTGCAAAGGCTCTGAGTGGATTCACAGACACGCTGTCTTATACTCACACACTCTGGAAAGATACAACGTGATAGAGAGAAAACTTACTTTATGGTTAATTTAGGTGAAGAAATTTTAGGATTAGAAGAATGTGACTGAGAGTGAAACTAGACCACTCTCTTGCACCATACACAAAGATAAACTCAACATGGATGAAAGATCTAAATGTGAGATAAGATTCCATCAAAATCCTAGAGAAGAACACAGGCAACACCCTTTTTGAACTTGGCCACAGTAACTTCTTGCAAGATACATCCACGAAGGCAAGAGAAACAAAAGCAAAAATGAACTATTGGGACTTCATCAAGATAAGAAGCTTTTGCACAGCAAAAGATACAGTCGACAAAACTAAAAGACAACCTACAGAATGGGAAAAGATATATGCAAATGACCTATCAGATAAAGGGCTAGTTTCCAAGATCTATAAAGAACTTATTAAACTCAATACCAAAGAAACAAACAATCCAATCATGAAATGGGCAAAAGACATGAACAGAAATCTCACAGAGGAAGACATAGACATGGCCAACAAGCACATGAGAAAATGCTCTGCATCACTTGCCATCAGGGAAATACAAATCAAAACCACAATGAGATACCACCTCACATCAGTGAGAATGGGGAACATTAACAAGGCAGGAAACAACAAACGTTGGAGAGGATGTGGAGAAAGGGGAACCCTCTTGCACTGTTGGTGGGAATGTGAACTGGTGCAGCCACTCTGGAAAACTGGGTAGAGGTTCCTCAAAGAGTTAAAAATAGATCTGCCCTGTGACCCAGCAATTGCACTGTTGGGGATTTACCCCAAAGATACAGATGGAGTGAAACGCCGGGACACCTGCACCCCGATGTTTCTAGCAGCAATGTCCACAATAGCCAAACTGTGGAAGGAGCCTCGGTGTCCATCGACAGATGAATGGATAAAGAAGATGTGGTTTATGTATACAATGGAATATTACTCAGCCATTAGAAATGACAAATACCCACCATTTGCTTTGCTGTGAACGGAACTGGAGGGTATTATGCTGAGTGAAATAAGTCAATCGGAGAAGGACAAACATTATATGGTCTCATTCATTTGGGGAATATAAAAAATAGTGAAAGGGAATAAAGGGGAAAGGAGAAAAAAATGAGTGGGAAATATCAGAAAGGGAGACAGACCATGAGAGACTCCTAACTCTGGAAAAGGAACTTTAGGGGTGGTGGAAGGGGAGGTGGGCGGGGGGTGGGGGTGACTGGGTGACGGGCACTGAGGGGGGCACTTGATGGGATGAGCACTGGGTGTTATTCTATATGTTGGCAAATTGAACACCAATAAAAAATAAATTTATTTAAAAAAAAGAATGTGACTGAAAAGTCTGAAACACAAAAACAAACAAAAAACCGCCATGGTGTGCAGGGACAGAAAAGAGGAGATACCATATGGAAGGCAGGAGTAAAAAAAAAAGAAAAAAAAAAAGGAAGCCAAGAGTCAGTCACTCCCTATTCACACATTCTTGGGAGAAGACAGGCCCACACACAAGAAAGGACAAAAACACACTCTGTGCACATGGATGCCACTCAAATGACACAGGCCTTTCCCCAAATGGCATTTTAGTGGGGTCCCCTGGTCTCCCTTCCTAAAATCTCCACACAGCCCCTCAGCCACTTGAGGTTTCTTGGTGCTTATCACAACCTGTGATGGATACATCATTTGTCTTGTCTATGGTTCAGTCTTTCCTAGTCATATACCAGCCACAAGGGGGCAAAGACATTTATCTATGCCACTCACTGCTGAATTCCAACTGTCTTAGCACAGGGTTTGCCACAATAGGTGGCTCCGTAAATATTCGCTGAATGAAGAATGAATGTGTGAACACTGGAATCTCTACCAATTTTAGCTATGATAATATCACACAAGATATGCTATGCCTTATCCCATTCCCGGGTGTCCTGCCCAAAGGAGGAAGACTTGCTAATCTCACTTATCATAAACACTAGACCACAGGTAAAGGAGGCAAATTCCCCAACTAAAGACATTAAACGGCTGGTGGTTATGACTTGTGCCCTTTGGCATTTCTGGCTCCTACTCTCCCCACCACCACCTATGCTGGTGCCAGTCAGCTTACCTCCTGATCACTCTCTGCATCCCACGTGGGTTGGACCATACCTGTGCTCGTTGCACACCTGCTTTCTCACACAAACATCCACTGACTTGAGCCTTCACAAGGCTCAAGGGCCTGACTTGTCTTCCTCCTTGTGGGAGAAGGTGGGCCACCTCCTCTATAATGTTTTTTTCTTTTCTTCAATGGAGAAGCCTAGCATGGACCATTGCCTCAGCCAAGAACACTGCCCACTGTCTATTATTTCAATTTTTTTCTGATGAAAAAATTTTCTAAGTTTCTATTTAAAATTTAATAGCATTTGCCATATATCCACCTCCCAAAAGTCCCAAAAAGAGAGGAGGAAAAATACTATATAACCACAAATTAGTCCTTGTAAACCAAGCAGCATCTCTTACTAGATACAACAGAATCCACTATCTTTCACCTCCAAATCCTAAGCTGTCCTGATATTATGTCCCTGAACATCTCTCTCCCCTGCTGTCTTTAACTTGCTTAAGTATTTAGGGATGGAGAGAATGGAGATCTGCAACCTACTCCAAAATCCTTCAACAGACAGAGGAAGGAGGGTGGACAGAGGGAGGGGAAGATAGCACACATAGCACAAGGTCACCAGTTATTGGCTGAAAGGCAGGCAACATGGGTATTCACCATACTGGTCTATTTTTCTGTAGGTTTGAAGTTTGGGTGATAAAAGGGTTTTGAGTGGAGGAGGAGGAGGGGGAGGAGAGGGATGAGGGAAGGAGAAGGGGAGAGAGGATGAGAGGGAGGAGGGGTAGGGGAGGAGGAAGAGGGGAAGGAGGGGGGAGGAGGAGGGGAAGGAAGAAGAATAGCAACAACAACTTCCAAGTCTCCCGGCCTCTCCTATCTTGGAGTTGGGGGTCTCCCTGGGCCCTACACAGCCTACTCAGCAAACGCACAGGTCCTGGAATTGTTCTGACCCCACTTCAAACCCTCCAGCACGCTGCCTCCAGCATCCTCTTTCTACTGTACTGAAGTGATAGCATTACTGTTCTAAGGGGAACTATCTGATGACTCAACAGCACTATCACGATACAGCTGAAACTCCCTAAAATGATACCCTCTGTCCATAGCAGTTTCTTTCATTGCAAAAATCACACAGACACCCCTCTCAAAGTTCCTCTGACACTACCTGCAGATCCCTGAAGGCACCACGTTATTTTATGTCATGTATAACTTGCTCACTCTTTCCTCTACTTGCTTCAAAATATGGGTTTAATAGTATGTAACTGCATGTTTACTATCATACCACCTAATGCTGAGCAGTGTGAACACAAAGAAGCATCGTGAGTAACCAGAAGGTCTAAAGTACACATTTACACGTTCGCTTATTCAAATTTGCTTATTACTATCCAGTAATTCCTCTTAGCAGCAGCAGAGGGTGCCATAATTTCACTTTTAAAGAGGAAAATTAGAGTTCTGCTCATAAAAGCAACTTTCACAATTTCAGATGCAGTGTTAAAGTCTAAAAAAATGTATTTCTAACAAGTAGAGAATCTGAAAATGAAAACTTCCAGTATCAAGTTAGTTTGAATAGGGTTTAATTAAAAAAAAAAGAAACCACATGGTAATACATCAAAATTCTCCATGTGATTATACCACTGAACCAACAATCAAACTCGAAGGAGTTTATCCTAAGAAATAATCAAACGAGGATGTAACAATCTGAATGAAATACAATGTGAAAAGGTTCTGGTTATTTTTTTTTAAGATTTTATTTATTCATGAGAGACAGAGAGAGAGAGAGAGAGAGAGGCAGAGACACAGGCAGAGGGAGAAGCAGGCTCATCTCAGGGAGCCCGACATGCGACTCAATCCCAGTACTCCAGGATCACGCCCTGGGCCAAAGGCAGGTGCCAAACCACTGAGCTACCCAGGCATCCCAAGGTTTGGGTTATTAATGACACTATTTTTATTGCAGAGTTATGGCTTTGCTCACAATATGGACATGGAACAGACTCTAACACACAGGTATTCTGATTCCAATCTATCTGCAACAATTTAGGAAGACTCTACTTCCCACCACCTCTTTATTCAAGCCTTAGTAATTTGTTTTATTTCAGGCCTTCTGGTCCACACTTTCCTAAGCTAGTTTCCCAGCCACATCTTCAGTTTTGGTTTCACAATTCCAGAAGTACTGACAACTTGAACAGTAACTACATTTTAGACAGGCCTGTACATCTCAAATTTTCTGGAACTCTCAAAATTCACCTCTACATTTTGTGAGTTAACTCATATTTGCTTGTAGTCCTCCAAAATTTATCAAAGTCCTATGATTTGCAGAGTACAAAACCAAGCTACAAAAGGCTATACCAAACTATAAACATACTTAGATTGGACGATCTTAAAATTAACTCCACTTCCCAAATTCTGAATCTATGCATCTGGATTTTATTCTGTGGTTTTACTCATTACCTTCAGGAACTCAAGTAAACTGAGGCATGTCATACTCAGAATATTCTGAAGCAGGCATCCTGCTGTGTAAACTGTAATCACTATTAGGGCTCATCCTCATCCAGAAGGATGGACGTTGGGACTGAAGAAAGAATGGAACTCCCCAGAGTACCTCAGAATTTTACCTAAAGGTGTGGGTACTTTGCATTTAAAACCTACAGCGAATCAGAAGACACAACTGTTAGTGCGGGCAGACACCAATTTAGGCAACATACTGCTGAATGTCCTGATTCCACCCAACATGCCATGTACCCGGACAGGGAAGAACAACGTCCTCATCGTGTGCGTTCCAAATCCACCCATCGATGAGAAGAATGCCGCCGCCCCAGTCACCATGTTAATCCGGATAAAAACGGGCGAGGATGCGGACGAGTTGCACAAAATTTTACTGGAGAAAAAGGATGCCTGAGCGCACTCAGCCCGCAGGACCCCCCCCCCGCCCCCCAGCCCCTTAGACGTAGTCAGCTCTTCTTCTCTTCTTACTTTGACATTCTGAGAACTTAGAGATAACTGAAAACTGTGTGAGGAAGATTAATATGGCCAATAAAACCTTTAAATGTTAAGTGTCAAGAACCTGTATTCTCCCTTCTTAAGAACTGTCTAATGTGTAAAATATGTTTGAATGAAATTTTTTGGAAGAAAAAAAAATTTCCATAAGATTAATACATTAGTTATTATTTGAGCGTGAGTCAAATTCCAGGAAGGCAGCATCAATTCTCATAAATCAGTCTCCCTGTTAAGGTCTTCCACTTTCCAGACAATCTGCTACCAGTCATTGTTTTCTTCAATAGGTAATAGGTAAAAATACAAGAAACGTGTCTAGAAGACAAAGCATTAAGAAGCAACAGATAAGATTGTTTTCCAAGTCAGCAAAATCATCTCTTATCAGTGAAAACTCAACAGACATGTGGGACTATCTGAAATCAGAAGAGAGAGAAAACATTAAAAAGTGAATACGCTGATCAGAAAAGTTTCCAAGTCACATACCTGTCCAGCAGAAACCTCCACTTACCAGACAGCTCCAAGTGTACTCTGTTTCCTAAAAAGAGCCTCTTCTCATTTGCAGCTCTTTAAAGATTAGACTAATTTTTTTCTATTTTTAGCAATAATAATACTAATATAATGAAAATAATAAGCTGACAAGGGGGAATGTACTACAATGTCAAGGAGAGCTGCCAGCTAAAAATGGACCAGGGAAAATAGGTTTTTTATAGTTTAAAGGTTGCTGAAAAAGCTCATATGGTTAGCCAGATCAATAGAAAAAAGAACAAGGACCTAAAAAAGATAAGGACTCTAACTTCTCTGCATACTAAGAAATTGGGCCAAACTGGAGGAGGGGATTAATCAGAAAGAGGAAAAAAATAAATCTGCGCTACCACTGTCTCAGCATCAAGGAAATCTGTAAATACGTAGAAAACAGGTTTGCTAATTACTTTTCCTTACCACTAGCTAGGCTTCTATTAAAATTTACAATCAAAGGTTCTGGCCATTTTAAATGTTTGACATAGTAGAGGCTATATCAGAATATTTACACCTTTATAAGTCTTCATCAGATTAGCTGTTAACTTTTTGTGATACAAAAAGTTCCAGACAAGTATAAAAGAATAAAATCTGTCTCAGGTTGGTAGTTAACAGTTGTGACCAAGATGTTTTTGGTTTTATTTTACAAAATGTGCTCATTTCTAACACGAGAAACGAACTTATTTTAATATAATACTTCTCCACACTTTAAAAATCAGCAATGGTGTTATGTATTTATAGGCAGCTTTTAACAATTCTATCATATTTGTACTAACCCAGATGATTCACACTGACAAAACATTTTAATAACTTGATCACAAAACCATATGAACCATATGAATTTTAATATTATAAATACTATTTTTAAAGGTAGAATCTATTCTGCATAGGGTAAAAAGAATGTAATATTTAGTTCTCAAGTCTGAATTATCAGTATGTTATTATAATTTTGTATATCAGAATCTAAGTTACAGGTACAAAAAAAAATATTGCTAGCCAAATGAACAAAGTTTAGCTGAATCTCTGTAGCATGCAAATCAAATTTAAAGTCTTTTTTTTTTCTATTACTTTATATTGTATTAAATATCAAAAGCTCAGGACTGAATATTTAATCAGGTTAAATTCTGAATATGTTTCTGTTTTGTCTCATCTGTAAAAGTATGCAAATACATCACATAGATTAAAAAAAATCACAATGAAAAATTCTTCCTAACTTCTGCAGCATTTACACAGTGAACCAAGCAATTATGTCCACTTGATTGCTCCAGACATAATTTTCTAATTATTAAAAGGGTATTTTTACTGTGTCTACTCCTATGTGAATTATTTTCAGTTGCATTCTGATCTTTTTGGATTAAGAAAATAGGACAATGTCTCAAAAAATTCTTTTTACTCTTCCCTAAACCATCACCTGAGAACATTTCTAAAACCATTACTTTCACCAAGTAGCCAAGTTTTCAAAGAGAAAACTCATAGCTGTCAAGTTCTGAAATCTGGCTAAGCATATTTTGTGGTTCAAGTGCTATGTTTCTTTTTGTACTAATCCTTCAAGAGTAAAGTGCTATGGAGAGGAACAAGTGAAGAAAAGGACCCCAATAAAAGGTTAGCATTTGGAAAGCAGGGGGGCATTACTATAACACATGTTTAGGTGAGGGAGGGATTACCTAAAACTACTGGGCTTCAGGTCCTAAGTACTAATTTTGCAAGGCTATGGAAATACAACTAACTAAATCCTGAGTTAATAATCTGATCTTACCTTTTTTAATATGAAGGATTCCTAGATTCACTGTACTTTAAGTAGTAAATAAACCAGAGATGATACTTACAACCTACCAGACAGAATTATCCTGAATGGCAATAATAAGTATTATACAGAGAGTCATAAAAGAGATTTACCTCAAAATGAAAACTTGGGCAGATTACATTCAGCTGACTAATTCTGCTACCTCTACTCTAAGTAGGTCTCCCAACCACAAGCATAGGAATGGCTGACAGGGGAAAAAACAAGGTAAGACTTGCTATCTTACTCATCTCTAGTTCAGTGCTGGCTGTAAATCAAGGCAACCTGCCCAAACACATAAAACAATTTAATGACGATCTAAGAGAGAGCTGTTGGATGTATGAAATCAGGAAACCTGCACAGAATCAAAGGCTAAGCTATTGAGGCCTCACATGTAATTGCTATGTTCTATGGCTCTGAAAACAATTAAAGAATGGGAGGGGCAGGAATCTGCAATCAAATACTACACAGGAATTTGCCATTTTCATGGCAACTAGGAATTATTGAATTTTCGGCATTTCACCCCTTTTATTCCCTAAATGTTCGTATACATTCTAATACAGTACAAAGGTACTTTGACGGGAAAAGTATAGAAAAAGGATAAGAATGCATTTTTTTCTTAAGTCTACAAATGTATTATTGAAATACTTTCTCCTAGTCAATTCTGCAAATTAACAAAATTCTAATCACAGAGCTCAATGGATCAGAGCATCCTAATCCAGAAAAATAAAGGAGTATTCTCCTATTTGTGGGTTAGATAACTAGGAATATTTCTAGTAATTAGCTCCAGCACTGGGAGGAGGAAAGGAGGAGAGAGACAGTAAATATCACACTCAAATTCAAGTATCTTACTTTGCTTAGGACTAGTATAACATCAATCTATATAAACTATTTTTTGGACTTCATAGAAGAGCCTGGAAATGCTACCATTTGTATAGACACACACGGCTGATTTTCTTGCTCCAACAATCAGAAGCATGCCTACCTCAGGTCAGCTCAGGACACGAGGGCCATGAAAAAGGAGATTCTGGAGTTCAGGACAACTGACGAAAGCATGTCTAGACAGAGACGATGGGAGGGCAGTGGTGGCTCACGTGACAGGAAGAGGCATTGAGGGACCAAAGCGGAATTAAGGGCACATACAGCCTCCTTGCAATTCCTTCCAGATGACAGTCTTCAGGAGCTGCAGCTAAACCATTAGGATTACTATCTCCCAGACTAGTTCTGTCAATTGCAAACTCCCAAAAGCCTCTCAGGTTTCTAGTTGTCTATAGAAGAAGAGCCTATTGGGGCACCTGGGTGGGGCAGTCAGTTAAGCATCTGACTCTTGGTTTTTGGCTCATGTCCTGATCTCAGAGTTGTGAGATCCAGCCTCATGTCCGGCTCCATGCTGATCGTGGAGCCTGCCTAAATATTCTCTCTCTCTCTGCCCCTCCCGCTCATGCGCTCTCTCAAGTAAACAAATCTTTAAAAATAAATAAAAGTCTATTAATTCTAAGAATTCTAATAACAAGCAAATACACCAGAGAAAGCATCTTCAGCACAGATTCTGCTCCCAGGAATTTTCACTAAAGACATCATTTACATGTGTTTGAAAATACAGATGTGCAAGAAACTTACAAATCATCACTGATGACCAAAAAAAGGGGAGGAGGAAGGGTTAATGATCTAAAATGGTCTAAAAAATGAGTTAAAAGTACAAACAGGGAAGAGAGTTAGGATATAAAATCCAGCTAAATTTTTAGGCTATACTTTTTGTACTTTTTAAAATTCATCACTACTTATTCAATTCTTACTTACCTAATTAACAACAAAGAATTATACACATTACAGTAATTTTTTGAAACTCAAATACCATACTATGGGTCACAAGTCCCTCATGGGTCTCAAGGCCTATTTATTGTTATATTTAATACATTTATGTAAGAATCTGTATGGCTTTCCCCTCCATTAAACTATAAATTCCTTAAGAACAAAGGGGAATATAAATTATCTTCCACGATGCCAGGCACAGCAAAGCTCATTAAATGTACACTGAGTATATAACTAAAAAGAAACACATCTGACCTAAGGCTACATATGTGACCACACGGGCACTTGGCTAAAGTCATAACTGTAAGTTCTCTGAGCTATGTCAGCCTGGCCAATGAAAAGGATAAAGATAGTTCTCAGAAACCCTATACGTTTCAAAAAGTTCTATAATCCCTTAGAAGTTTCTAGGTTTCCTAGATCGAATTTATCCCCCACTAAAACAACCCACAGTAGATTAAAAACCAAATGACTCATCTGGAGAGTCAATTTACACAGTGTTAAAAAGCAGCCAATACAGATCAGTGATTCATGTCATGGCACAGATTATAAATAACATCATTTATCTGGTGTCTGGAAGGGAAATCAAGGTTTGCGCTATACAAACCAATTATACTTCCCTTATATTCCATAATTATGATCAGCAAACCAGAATACAAAGTATTCTGTATGAACGGATTTTTTTTTCATGAGAAATATAAGCTTCTTTCTATGAATGTCAACTTTTTTACATTGGGCTCTACATTTATACTATGTACTGATCAACATAGAGGACTTCTTAAAACTTCTTATGGATCCCCAGCAACAATACACATTGCTCATACAATGTAATAAACATTTTAAATCATTTTTACATTCAAAAATTATAATAGTATTTCATATTTCCTATTTTTTCCATTAATAAATGCATTTTGTGACAAGGCATATTGACTTCAAATTCAACCAAACTTCTCATCTCAGGTTGTTAAAGTAACATTTTCCAAAAGCAAACTATGGAAACTGTAAAACTAAGTGGTTTTCAAAGGTTAAGGGAGAGGAAGGGACAAATCAGCAGAAAATAGGATTTTTCAAGGCAGTGAAACTACTCCCTATGATACTAAAACAGCAGATACATGTCATTATATACTTTTCCAAACACATAGACTATGCAACACCAAAAGTGAACCTAATATGAACTGTCAACTCAAGGTGATAACCACGTGCCTGGGTGGGTTCACCAACAAAGAGAGCACTCTGGTGGAATATGCTGAAAACAGAGGAGGCTATGCATGTTTGGGGCAGAGTATAAGGGCATCTCTGTCCTTCCATTCCATTTTATATAAACTTAAAACTGCTCTGAGAAATAGTCTATTTTTAAATTTTTAAAATATTTTTTCCTTCAAACAGGAATAAATTCTTTATTAGTAAATCATTATTTTGTAGTCAATATTTACTGAGCATCATTAGTGAACACTTGTAATCTAATTTTTCCTAAGTTTAATTTCTTTTTTTTAAAGATTTATTTATTATTTATGATAGACACACGGCAGGGGGGGCAGAGACACAGGAGGAGGGAGAAGCAGGCTCCATGCCAGGAGCCCGACGTGGAACTCGATCCCAGGACTCCAGGATTGCGCCCTGGGCCAAGGGCAGGTGCCAAACCGCTAAGCCACCCAGGGATCCCCTCCTAAGTTTAATTTCTATTTTGAATCATCAGTAAACATAATACATAATTTCTGCAGTTCTTGCAATTTTCTGTTAAGTTCATTAAGATGTTCCACCATGTGTCTTTACTGAAGCCATCTTTTTTTTTTTAATTTTTATTTATTTATGATAGTCACACACACAGAGAGAGAGAGAGAGAGAGAGAGAGGCAGAGACATAGGCAGAGGGAGAAGCAGGCTCCATGCACGGGGAGCCCGACGTGGGATTCGATCCCGGGTCTCCAGGATCGTGCCCTGGGCCAAAGGCAGGTGCTAAACTGCTGTGCCACCCAGGGATCCCTGAAGCCATCTTTCAACTTTACACAACACACTTCCATCTTCCCACAAATTGAAAAAGTGAGAATCATTCACTAAAAAAAAAAAAAAAAAAAAAAAAAAAAACACAACCCCCCAAGAAAGTGTCTTATATGCAAATTCTTGACAAATCCTTTCCTATGGTCTACTAACACTTAAGGTATGAAAGAGCAAGCAATTGGTATACTGATCCCATATTTGTTAACAATTTTTCAAAACTCAGTAGTATGTTGGTAGTACTGTGCGAATAGCATTCTTCCAAGTGTCTTCAAGGATTCTCTCTAGGGTGCCATAAGTACATCTTAGTCAATGTCTGTTGATTCATCTTGAAATGAAACTTTCTGATTTAATAACCTTCTGGATAAACACTGTCTCTATGTAATCCTGTCACCAACAGGGCTTCTAAAAATATTATTCAGAAGTAAAACACTTTAAATTTTCTTTTCTTCCTAGGTTCTAACACAGTGTTCAAAGTTTCCTGGCAGGCTGGCAAATGAAGCAATTTTGAATTCTATAATGTATTTGGGCTTAAGTAAGCAATTGTGTGGCCTTGTACCTAGCTAGCCACATGAGTCATTCTAAGAGTTATAAATGAATTCATGAAGGAATTTTGCATCTTACTTTGCCCTACGAGACCTTTAAAAAATTAAAAATCTATGCAACATAAGGTGGACATTTTATTTTAAGGTACCAGAATAGTCTACTTGGTACCTCTGCTTCACGTAATAACAATCCACGCAAATGAGGTTTTTGGGTTAAGAAAGAATTAAGGTACACAAGTTAAATGTGAGGTCATCTTTTATTAAATTACCTAATTAATGCCAAACTCTTCATTTCAGGCCTCTATGTTTATCTTGTTAATTTACTGTTTTCCAGATTTCATTCAAAAGCTTTTCATTATGATGGGAGGATAAGTATCTCAAACCTGAATCATTTAAAAGATGAATTTAAAGGGGTTTTGGTATTTACAGTTTCAGAAAATCACTTTTTTCAAAACATTTTTAAGCTACCTTCATTCTAAGAATGATTAAAACAGGGGATTCCTGGGTGGCTCAGCGGTTTAGCGCCTGCCTTTGGCCCAGGGCATGATCCTGGAGTTCCCGGGATCGAGTCCCACATTGGGCTCCCTGCATGGAGCCTGCTTCTCCTTCTGCCTGTGTCTGTTTCTCTCTGTGTGTCTCTCATGAATGAATAAATAAAATCTTTTTTAAAAAGTAAAATAGGAAAAGATAAAATATTAGTTTTCATTTAACAATTAAAATTCTGAAGAAGTAGTACATAATAATATTGCATTCATACACAATCAAAATTTGGGGGAAATTACTCTTATAAAGCTCTGAGGTTAGTGGTCCCTTAAAATTTTATCAGGCCCCTTAATAGAATGAAATTCAATTATTTGTTTTTAGTAATAAACATTCTTATTTCTTTAAAAAAAAGCCCCAAAAATCTCATCAAAACAAAACTTGGCTAAGAGTTAACTCCAAAGTCAATCACAATAACTATAGCAGTTATGGAAATTAACACAATCTATGCTCCACTTACCACCACCTAATACCAGACAAAGAGGAGGAGAAAAAGAAAAACTAGAAAAGCTGGACAAGACTTTTTTAAAGGAATGTTTGAAAGGTTAAAAAAAAAAAGTCTTCCAAAGCAGGACTTGAATGGCCAAGATCTGGAAGAAAAGGGAAATAGCCAGAGATGCACCCAACATTCTGCACTGCTTTTCCCTGAGTACATTCCAAGTTCGTAAGCAGCAGAGATAAGAGGCTGAGAAGATAAGACAAATGTCAGAAAGCAGAGAGGCATCAAAGAGAGCCCCTGTTGGTGTGGCAGGCTGGGAAGACAGAAACTGGATTTCAGGACCATAAAGTGGCCAGGATGTGAAGGGTCAAGATTCCAGAGGGAAGAAAAGCACAAAAGAGTGAGTCTGGCAATCCAAGCTACTTTTCTGGTCCAAGTATTCACTGATTGATAAGCAAATGAGAGCAGGGGGTAGGGAAAATGAATACAATGCAGTTGCTAAGAGAATGAGAAGCTGAGCAGAGATGCAGTCTGTCTCACTGGAGCAGAAAGATCAAAACTGGAGTTGACAGCCTAACAAGGGAGAGAGGCACAACTATGTCCCACCCGCTTTCAGTTGGTACCCGAAAGGTGTCCGTTGACACCTCTAAAGAACTGCACCTGTGAGGTAAAGGGGAAACTGGAAATGCATGAGTCATTATAAATGCATCACACTCTGAATCAGCTCACCCGCTGATTGGATTCAGGTGGCTGCCCCTATTCTAACTGCCTCACAGAAACTAAACTATCATCAGAAGCCTCTTCAATTGTCCATCATGACCAATATTCAATCAAGAATCACTAGACTTGAAACACCTGGGTGGCTCAATCAGTTAAGCAACTCATGATTTCGGCTCAGGTCATGGTCTATGGGTTGTGAGATAGAGCTCCGGTGTCTGCTTCTCTCTCTCTCTCTCTCTCTCTCTCTCTCTCTCTCTCTCTCTCTTCCCCCCTTCCCCCCCCCACTTGTGCATGCATGAGCTCAAATGCTCTTTCTCTCTCAAAACTAAAAAAAAATCTTTTTAAAAAATCACTAGACTTTTCAAGAGACAGAACCAATAGAAAAAGACAAATGAAAGAAATTCACAGGTAATCCACATAGTGGAATTATCAGATGTGGACATTACTGATGACAGTTTATACTGAAGACATTTAAACCATAAAAGAGAATTTCACCAGTACCAAGACAAGTACCAATTCCACACAGTGGAATTATCAGATGTGGACATTACTGATCACAGTTTATACTGAAGACATTTAAACCATAAAGGAGAATTTCACCAAGGTCTAGAATTCCATTTGCAAGTAGACCAAATGCACAGCCAGAGCAGACAACCACTGGGCTTTCAAGTCAACCAAACCTAGTTTCAAGGTTTCAATCCAAGCCCTTTCACTTACCAGCTTTCTTTTCCCCTAAAGAATTTTCACAATATCATTTACGAGGATGAACCTTCAGTGTCTAGCATAGAATAGTCCAAAAAATTAGGTCATCATGGTCAATAATCATTACACCATGATTACCTTATCCCAGGACTAAGTTCCCTGCACACTCTCCTTTCATATAGCAGAGTAATGCATTACTATCAATTCCCAACAAAAGCATCTTTCAAGTGAAAAAAAAATGTCTATTTTTGTTTTGAATCACCAATAATGTATTCCAGAGCTACCAATGCTTTTCAGAAAAAGTATTTCATAAACAGTAAAAGAAAACAAAGTGTTTATTAATTCATATTCCGACTCCTCCCCCTAAAAAAGATCTGAGGTAGCTTAGAGACAAATACAAGCAAGAAACAAGGGTTTGGGGTTTTGCCCATAGTGTTTTGTTTTATTTTTCAATGAGAAAAGGGCAGACTATGGTCTGATAGATACAAAAGTTAGATACAAAAGTTTCTAGGGAGGTACCATAATCCTGAGCTGACACAGTATATAAAAACACGCACTTCTGTAGATCTTGGCAATGGTATTTACAGTACCATTACTCTGTCTGACCCACAACCCACTGAGGTGAGGTATACCTCTGCTTTACCCTTCTGTACCAGATCCTTGGGACAAGAAGAGGACAGGCCCAAGTCTAGAACTCAATGTTCCTTCCACACTGTCATGTTCACGCTGCCTTTCCCCGCAAGACCGAAGCTGATATGACCAAGATGACAGAAAAAAACAAAAAAGTTTTTTTCCAGCACACAGTACTGAAAGTCTGCAGCATGCCCATACATACAACTGTTTGGTAAGTTTTCATTTCACTTAGGACAGATTAAATTCATGGCTTTACTATTACTTCCTGAGCCACTACCAGGCCTGACACTGGGATCGCAGATAAAGATGACAGCATCCCTACTATGAGGAGCCCTCTGTGGTCTGGAGGAGAGCGCTCCACATAGAACAGGAGGGTGGGGCAAGAGGCTGTAGAGACATGACATTGTCGCAACATGCTAGGCAGCCACTAACAGGAAGGAAGGGCGGGTGAATGAAATGTCGTACCAGAACTTCTACTCAGACTGAATGGCTGAGGCTCCTCACCTGTGACATCCCACCCTCCTCCCTCATTTCCTTTTAACTCTAAAATATATCAGCTCAGGGATCCCTGGGGGGCTCAGCGGTTTGGCGCCTGCCTTTGGCCCGGGGCGTGATCCTGGAGTCCCAGGATTGATTCCTCAATCGGGCTCCCAGCGTGGAGCCTGCTTCTCCCTCTGCCTGTGTCTCTGCCCTTCTCTCTATGTCTATCATGAATAAATAAATAATCTTTAAAAAAATAAAAAATACAATATATCAGCTCAAAGCTAAACAGAAACAGCTATGTGTCAGTAATTAAATCGGCAGCTCCCAAACTTTGGTCTTTCATATCACCACCACCCTCCCAATTTTTACAACACATAAAAAACACATAATTTCTAACTCAATGATAAGCACCAGAGAATCCTGCTAAGTCATTTTATAAGTAGAAATTCAAAGAAGAAATCTATGATCTAACACTCCCTGCATGTTTCCTCCCCCATGAGCATGAGGCATGCAACCACCAGCTTCATACAGCAAAGGGACAGCCCTTTCTGCCCACAGGTCCTGTCCCCAAGTTACTTAAATAAACTAAGTTGCACCGTATACAATGTCTCAAAGTTTTTTTCTTAATCTTTGTTCTCGAGCATCCTGTAAGAATACTGTGATAATTAAATATGTATTTGGTCTTCTTCCAGGCTCATAAAACCCTTAGAATTTCCAAAGTGCTTAAGAGCAATCAAAGGTGTCTTTTGCTATTCATCACATCCCCCACTCCTTTCAAGCAACCCTGAGTTGAGGTTACTGAGGTGACTTCTGGAAAACCTCTAAGTATGGAGGCTGGCTGCCAGGGGAGCCGACTAAATGATTTGGGCTAGCACTTTCAGTCCCTGGAGGTTGGAGGGGCTGGACACTGATCCCAATCACCCATGTCCAATGAAAGCCCAAAAGGACAGAGTTCGGGGAGCTTCCAAGGTTGGTGAACACAAAAAGGCATGGGGAGAGTGGTGCACAGGAGAGGGTATCCAACTCCATGTCCCTCTCCCCTTTACCTTGTCCTCTGCATCTCTTCCACCTGGCTTGTTCTGAGATATATGTTATAATAAACCGGTCATCTAGTAAGCAAACTGTTTTCCTGAGTTCAGTGAACTACTCCAGCAAATTAATTGAACCTGAGGACGGAGTGCTAGGAACCTCTGGTTTAGGGCTGGTGGGTCAGAAGCACAGGACTCGCTTCTGAAAAGGGGGAGGGGAGGGCCAGTCTTGTGTGGGACTGGCCTACTACTGCCCCTAGGCTGTGTCAGAATGGAGTTAAGCTGTGGGATATCCAGCTGGTGTCAGAGACCTGCCTGATGTGTGAGCCCCAGATTCAATTCCAGAGGCAAGGCTTCAGTTTCCAGAAAAGGCAGCTCCAGAGAAGACAGGGCTGCAGGGACCAAGGAGAAGTGTCACCCTAGGGAGGACCAGGAGGAGCAACTGGGACCAGAGAACTGGATGCTGGCCTGGTAGGCAAAGAAAATTACCCCATCCCTCTACCCACTACCCCTCCAGAAACCCTCACTTTGTTTTCTAGAGTTAAGAGTCTCTCATGGTTTGTCTCCCTCCCTTCCCCTATGATCCTCTGCACTGTTTCTTATATTCCATATATGAGTGAAACCATATGATAATTGTCTTTCTCTAACTTAGTTCACTTAGCATAATACCCTCCAGTTCCATCCATGTTTATGGTAAGTATTCGCCCTTTCCAATGGCTAATATTCCATAGTGTGTATATAAATATGTATATGTGTGTACACACACACACACACACACACACACACACACACACCTTCTTTATCCTGAATTTGGTGATGGGCGTGAAGGAGGGCACATGATGTGATGAGCACTGGGTGTTAGACGCAACTGATAAATTGAACACTACATCTGAAACAAAGCATGTACTATGTATTGGCTAACTGAATTTAAATTCTTAAATAAAGTAAATAAGTACAGTGAAGAAACCCAGTGCTCACTCGAGACCACCGGAGCCATAGCTCAGCCTGACACATGAGAGGCTGAGGTTTTAAATTCCACCTGCCTGGTATCTGCCATAATCGCAGAATTAGAGTGGAAGTAAGCAAGATGGACACCAGCCTTGGTCTTGGAGGGTTTTCTAAACAAAAGAGAATTTCAGACTACAAACATCAGTACCCAGAATCTAACTACAGAGCCCAAGCATGAATCTATGCCGTCCCCAACAGCTTGAGCAAACATATGGAAGTGGGAAGCCGAAGACACGTTAGAGAAACTGTTTGTTACAGTTGGGATAAAATAAAAGGTATGTGTTGGAATGACAGTGGGAGTTAAGATGAGAAAAGAACAGTCATGAATGCCAGCCTGAGGAGTCTGTATGAGGAAGGTGGCCCAAGAAGGACAGGGCATGTTCTGAACCGTGTCTGAAAGATTAATTTACTGGAACAACGGTAGAAACACTGTTGATATTCAGAAATCTAAAAATACTGTTCAGTCCGCGGGTGCCATCATGGCGGACGCAGCCAGTCAGGTGCTCCTGGGCTCCGGCCTCACCATCCTGTCCCAGCCGCTCATGTACGTGAAGGTGCTCATCCAGGTGGGATATGAGCCTCTTCCTCCAACAACAGGATGAAATATTTTTGGGCAGCAAGTATGTCAGCTTCCTGGTCTGTTTTGTTATGCTCAGCACATTGCAATCGTCGATGGGAAGCGTGGGTTGTTCACAGGCTTAACTCCAAGACTGTGTTCAGGTGTCCTTGGAACTGTGGTCCATGGTAAAGTTTTACAGCATTACCAGGAACGTGACAAGGTCGAAGATTTAGGCTCTGGAAATGTACAGAAAGAAGTCACACCTTCCTTCGACCAAGTTATCAAGGAGACAACTCGAGAAATGATGGCCCGTTCTGCTGCTACCCTCATCACACATCCCTTCCACGTGATCACACTGAGATCTAGGCTACAATTCATTGGCAGAGAATCCAAGTACCGTGGACTTTATGACTCCATAGTAACCATCTATCGCGAAGAGGGCATCCTAGGATTTTTTTGCGGGTCTTATTCCTCACCTCCTAGGTGACATCGTTTCTTTGTGGCTCTGTAACTCACTGGCCTACCTCATCAATACCTATGCACTGGACAGTAGGGTTTCTACCATGAGTGAGATGAAGAGTTATTCCCAAGCTGTCACAGGGTTTTTTGTCAGTATGTTGACCTATCCCTTTGTGCTTGTCTCTAATCTTATGGTTGTCAACAACTGTGGGCTTGCTGGTGGATCCCCTCCTTACTCCCCAATATATACTTCTTGGATAGATTGCTGGTGCATGCTACAAAAAGAGGGAAATATGAGCCGAGGAAATAGCTTGTTTTTCCAGAAGGTCCTCTTTGGGAAGACTTATTGTTGTGACCTGAGAATGTTAATTTGAAGATGTGGGGCAGAGACAGTGACATTTCTATAGTCCCAGATGCACAGAACTATGGGAGAGAATGTTGATTTCTATACAGTGTGGCGCGCTTTTTTTAATCATTGAATCTTGGGAAAATGGAGGTGTTCGATGTCTGCCTTTTTTGTTCTTTTTCCCAGCACTACATAATTTACCACTGATAGTCTTCTTCTGTTATTCTGAAACGGGACGTTTTTGCTCCAGAGTCCTTATTTAAACAGGGAAGAAAAAAACAAAGTTGCATTTTATGAGGGGTATAGGCAGGTCATCATGTGATTTGAATCTTAATTTTAAGGCTTTGTAAAATTGTAAGGCTTTCTCAAGAAAGAAAGAATTCCATAAAACTTAAGAAATATAATAAGGTAAATGGGAGATCATTAATTACCTTTCTTTAGTAGACCCTAAAGCCTCAGCATCCATCAGAATCTGCCTCCCATTAAATGCTTCTAAGCACGTTTGATTAACCTTGTCTCTCATCCTTCAAAAAAAAAAAAGAATCTATTGCTAAATGACCCTGGAAAATCTCTCCACTGGGTATCCTCTCCTTCAGACTCTTACTGCAAAGTAACAAATTGTTGCCAACAACAAAAACAAAGGGAAAATTACAGAGAACAAGCAAGATTTGGAAAGCAAGACATAATGGCTTCCTCCCTCCCACCCGGCGACCACGCAAAAGAAATTCTTGTTGTAAAAATATGAGAAGCAAATACTGTAGCAGTAGCCTCTTCTCTAAGAGTCAAGTCTTTGCCAGTCCCTGAATTATATCATTATACAGTTATAAGTGTATATCAGATTTTCTGTACAGGTTATCATCTTATAATCTTTCCTTCAGTTTTTAATTTTCGTTGTTGCTGTTGCAGAAGGTGAGTAATTTGCTTTTCCTTCCTACCTGGTAATGCACACTTAGATCCACAGGGCACTTAGGATATTGACCACCTCGCATGTCATACTCTCCATTAGGCATGTTAGCATTCACAGGAGAAAAAATACCATTTTAGAGGGAAAGAATTTAAACTCAAGCATAAAGCTCCTATTTACTCAGGCCTTTTTAAAGCAGGTTCAAATGCTCTAGGATGAGAAAGCAAATGGTTTCACTAATTTAATCCACTGGGATGTTGCCAAATGAGTAAGCACTTAATTTGCTGCTTCTCAGACTTCTCTATCAAAGGAGCAGCGCCCATAATATTAGAGTAAGCATGCAGGGATCTCCTCTCTCCCTCAGGGTTTAGGAATACAGCCTGAAGCTCATGAGCAGCCTCCCTTGAAATGTCTTTGAGGTCTCTTACTTTGTCTCAAAAAGTAATGTAAATTTTATATTCTATTCAATATTATCTGCATTTGTTTTAATATAAAAATGTTTTGCATTACCCACTTTTTCCCCCAAAAAAAAATCCTTCAGTAAAGATCTAGGAAAATTGAAAAAAAAAATACTGTTCAGAAGACACTTTCTCTACCAGTTTTATTAGCAGAGGTCATGGGTAAGAAGATAGAAATGAGCAGAGACATCCCGGGAAACACTAAGTGGCCGGAGATGTAGGAAACACCAGCATCACGCACCGTGCTGAGGCGCTGACGAAACAGCACTCAGCACCTACACCCCATCAGGAAATGAGGAAAAAGAAGACAAGAGATCATCCCCTAAGTTTCCAACAGAGGTACTGAGTTTCTATTGCTACTATTTTTAAAGACAGGTGCACCTGAGCCAACAGATGAATGATACAAAGATAAACAAGGAGTACTTAAAGGGACAGAATTAGCAGCCCAGGTCACATCAAAAGGCCTTTATACCTAAAAAAATAATTAGCATATTTATTATGAGTCAGCCACTTCCTTTTGGCACTGGGTATACTGTGGTGAACAAAACAGATATGGCCCTTCCTTTCATAGAGCTGCCAAAGCAAAAAGATGGAACACAGAAGTACTCAAATACATGAATAACCAATAAACTACTAACTGTGATAAATACAGTAAAGAAAAAGTGGGTTGGTTAATACTATTTGAAAGAATGAATGGGGGGGGGGGACATATCTTACATTGGGTAAACAGGTGTTAAAAAGAAAACCACAGGCCCAATATGGCATCAGTTAGGCCACGACCCAAACTGGGGCTTAGTTCCTAATCTAATGGCAGTCTGAACCTCCCCCAGAAATGCAGGGGGAGTCAGTCAAGAATTTTCCAGGGATGCCTGGGTGGCTCAGTTGGTTAAGTGTCTCTCTTTGGCTCAGGTCAGGATCCCAAAGTCCTGGGATCGAATCCCACATCAGGCTCCCTGCTCAGTAGGGAGTCTGCTTCTTCCCCTCCCTTTGCTTCTCCCCTGTACTTCTCCCTCAAATAAACAAAATCTCCAAAAAAAAAAAAAAAATGTTTCTCCAATCAGGCCAATGAGGCTGCCACACAGGCCCTCTCCATCCCACAAAGGGAGATGAGGTTATCTGCATGGTAAGAGCCCCTATCCTTCCCCCTAAGGGAAAACTGTCTTGCCTAGAACCACCCTTTTCCCTTGCTGATAACTTTCTTGCCCCACTTAAAAAAAAAAAAAGACCTCCCATTTTGTAGAACTCAGAGCTCCCCTCTTCTTGCTAGGAGGGATACTGCCCGATACTCGAATCATTTAACCAAGCCAATTAGATCCTCAAATTTACCTGAATATTGTTTTTTTTTTTTAACAGAGGGAAGTTACTCTAAGAAGGTGAAATTAAACAGACCTGAATTAAAGGGGTATGGAGGGGACAATCAAGTGAGAGAGGAGCGCATTCTAGCAGAAGGTCCATCATGAGCTGAGGTTCTCAGGAAGAGCCCAGGGTACTGAAAGGACAGTGTGGCTGGAACATAATGAGCCACAGAGAAATTGTGATAAAATTTGAAAGGAAATGTAGGCAGGAGTTAGATCATACTGCACCTTGTAAGCCATTTTATTGTCTGTATTTTTACATTTTATTGTCTGTATTTTTCCATTTTATTGTCTAAAAGGCACTTGCAAAAACAATTGGGAAAAGGTTAGGGCATAATATTTCAGACTCACACTATTCTTCCTTATTACAAATAATAGGGAGCAAATTCATCTCTGATTACATTTTGCTTTTGCTCAAGAGTGAGGACTTTCTTTTCCTATAATTACTGGGACTTCCTTATGCGTTTTGATCACCTTTAATTATCAACTCATGACTCATAAAGCATTCAAGCTGTCAAAACAACAACAAAAGAAACCTATTGCAAATGCAATAATTTTTTCAACTCCCAGACTGATAGGTCTTAAATAGTAACGTCAAAAGTGTTCCCTAATAATGAACCATATTATAACTAATCTACTTAATAAGAACACAAAAGTAATACTTCCATTCAGACAATATTTAAATACGGAAGGGCAATATGACATAAGAAACTGGTGTATGAAGATGAGGTTGAGGGGCGCCTGGGTAGCTCAGTTAGGCATCTGCCTTTGGCTCAGGTCATGATACTGGGGTCCTGGGACTGAGCCTTAGCAGGGAACCTGCTCTCCCTCTCCTCCTACTTATGCTGTCATGCTCTTTCTCCGTCAAATAAATAAAATCTTAAAAACAAAGAGATTGAATTGTTACAAATTAACTATGAAAGCTTATGATTTACTCTTACCAGAATCAAGATTTTCTCAGTAACAAAAAAACAGTACTACTAACAAAAAGAATTGTTCAAAGCACCTCACCCCTATAAACTCATTCAATCTCATAACAACCCTATCCAATACTTAATATAGGTTTATCCCTAATTTATAGATAAGAAGATTTAGGGAGATGGTTTAAGTAGCTTGCCCAAGGTGGCTCAGCCCAGAGTTTTAACCACTGGACACAATACCTCCCAATAATGTGCCACTCTCATTCCAGAGCTTTCCTGAGAGGTCAGATTTCAGCTGGTTTCCTGGATCCATTCTTGGAAGCAGGATATTATTCCCATGAGTCCAATTTGTGCCATAAGAAAACAAAAAGGACTAAGAACTAAGCTACTACAGGAAGAAAATGTAAGCACTCTCTGATCTTTATTTCCACAACTATCCTGTATTTAACAATGAGAGCAACAACAGCCATTTACTGAGCATCTCTTATTTGCTACACCAGTTATCATAGGAACCTCATTTGATATTCGTCACGAGCTATTATTAGTTCACATATATAGAAAATGAGATTAAGAAGTTCAGCAACTCAGGATCCCTGGGTGGCGCAGCAGTTTGGCGCCTGCCTTTGGCCCAGGGCGTGATCCTGGAGACCCGGGATCGAATCCCATATCGGGCTCCCTGCATGGAGCCTGCTTCTCCCTCTGCCTGTGTCTCTGCCTCTCTCTCTCTATCATAAATAAATAAATTTTAAAAAAAAAAGTTCAGCAACTCTATTCTAAAGTTCCTCTTCTGCTTCTACCACACACTGTCTATAGGTCAAGACAGTTTCACTGGAGCAGCAGAGTCCATGGAATCAGGGATTATATAAATATCACTGCTTTTGTATAAAACCTTGTTCATCTGAATTAGGAGCTTTGTCAGAGGGAAAAGAACTTGCCCTGCTGTTCTCATTCCAATCTCTAGCATTAATAATGGAAAAAGGGAACCAACCAGGGTTTGCTACTCCCTTCCCAAGAAAGCTCCAAGACAATAGTTGTTCAATGCCATGTCCTCAACACCCAAAAAGGGGCTGTACTTCAGTAAGAGCTCAATCAATTGTGGTTGACTTTAACTGAATTTCATGAGTCTGGGTTATGTGAGATCAACTTGGGCCTAAGTCCCCCTCCTCTTTAGGATGCCAATGAACCAGGACACCTAAGCAAAGAGGTGAATCCATGCCATTTATAACAAAATCACCATCAACATAAAACCATGAATTATCCACAGAGGTTGGTCTGCAAAGTTTAACTATTTCAAAGATAAAACTAGTAAGTAGTGCTTCAAATTGAAAAAAATAATAATAATAAGATCATTGTATTTCAAAACTTTGATTCAAAGTGTGTAAGACTGAAGTATTCAAAAAGGATGGAATACCAGAAAAGGAGACAGGATTTGGGACTCTGGACTCTGAGGTTTTCCTAGTAACAGCAACATGGCCACAGTCAGCCCTATAATTCCCAGGCCCGATTTTCCCCACAGGAAGGCTAAAGAGAGGAATTTGATGATCTCCTAGATCCAGAACAACTTCTCCGTCCAATGACTCAAAGCTGGGAGATGCCACTAGACTTTGAGATGGCCAGTTAGGAGGGTGACAAGCTTTAAGAATAAGGAGGTGTTTAAGCTAGTCCTGGAGGGACCTGACAACCTCAATATGCATGAGGATGAAGTTAAGGCCCATCTTAGCAGCTAAAAGAATCACTGACTACACTTTCATTTGGCAGAAAGTCATGAATTTCTCCTCCAGTGCTACATTCACCAGGTATATATGGCTATCATCACAATACACAGGTAACCCAGCAGTCCAGGCTTTAAAAATGAAGTTCAAAAAAAAAAAAAAAGAAAAAAAAGAAGTTCAAGGGACGCCTGGGTGTCTCAGCGGTTGAACGTCTGCCTTTGGCTCAGGGTATGATCCCAGAGTCCCAGGACTGAGTACCACATAGGGTCCCACATAGGGACTGAACCCCATATAGGGCTTCCTATAGAGAGCCTGCTTCTCCCTCTGTGTCTCTGCCTCTCTCTGTGTCTCTCATGAATAAATAAATAAAATCTTTTTTAAAAATTTTAATAAAATAAATAAATAATGAAGTTCAAAAACCATTATTTTAATTTAAAAGAGAAAAAGAAACACCAAGGGTAGCAACCTACACTTTCCTTCCTAGATTGAGGGGAATTGGGCAGATACTTCACAATCCTGTTTACAGGACCCTCTTCACGTGAATACACTTCATTCTGTTTTTCTTAGACGTTCAAGAGGAAATGAAAGCATTTACTGTAAAAGATGTATAAAAATATCAAATGACCACAAGTTAGAAACGTCTCTGAGGAATTTATCAGATAATACCAGCTGTACTGTTTGGGGTGCTGTTTTTGAGAAAGAGTTATAAAGCTTGAGAGTTGTTTGGAAGACCACAGTCCTTTGAAATCACTACATGTTACTTTTTCTCTAGTGACATTCAAGGACACCAAGGATCTCCTTGTGGGACTGCCCCCAACAATTTGTTTTTTGGATATTTTTGTACAACAGTAAGTGAAACAGCTGGCTGAATCAGGAGAACTGAACTCAGTAATTAAAGGCAGGATCATTTTACCTTGTCATGGACTGCAATTAGCATGTTTAATTTTTTAAAGAATTAAAATATTTCACGAAATGAATCACAGACCTAAATGGAAAATGCAAAACTATAAAACTCCTAGAAAACAAGAGAAACTCTAGATGACCTTGGGCATGGTGATCCAATCCAGAAGCACAATCCATGCAGAAAATAACTGATGAAGTGGATTTCATTAAAATTGAAAAGTTCTATTCTGCAAAAGACAGTATCAACAGACAAGACAAGCCACAGGCTAGGAGAAAATACTTACAAAAGACACAGTTGATAAAGATGTTATACAAAGTATACAAAAAAAACGTTTTTTTTGGTGGGGGGAGCACCTGGGTGACTCAGTAGGTTAATTGTCTGCCTTAAGTTCCCATCAGGGTTTCAGGGTCCTGGGATCAAGCCTCTCATCGGGCTTCTTGCTCAGCAGGGAGCTACTTCTCCCACTGCCCCCCTGCTTGTGCTCCCACTCTCTCTCTCAAATAAATAATATCTTTAAAAATAAATAAACTTTTTAAAAAAGATTTTAAGTGATCTCTACACCCAATGTGGGACTCGAACTTACAACCCCAAGATCAAAAGCTTCATGTTCCACTGACTGAGCCAGCCAGGCGTCCCCCAAAAAATTCTTAAAACAGACCATCTGATAAAAATTGGGCCAAAGAGTTTAAGAGACATCTCACCAAAGAAGATATACAGATGACAAAAAAGGCCTATCAACAGAGATCTCCACATCATGTCATTAGGGAAATGCAATTAAATAACAATGAGGTACCATGACCTGTTCATATGAATTGCCAAAATCTGGAACACCAACACCATGAAATCCTGGTTAGAACATAGAGCAACAAACATTCTCACTCATTGCTGGTAGGAATGCCAAACAGTACAACCACTCTGGAAGACAGTTTGGCAGCTTCTTAAAAAACACAGTCATTACACCATCCAGCAATCATGCTCATTGGTATTTACCCAAAGGAGTTAAAAACTTATGTTCACACAAAAACCTGCATGTGGATATTTGTAGCAGTTTTATTCATAACTCTCAAAACCTTAAAGTGACCAAGATGTCCTTCAGTAGGTAAATGGATTAATAAATTCTGTACATCTACACAATGATTATTCACCACTAAAAGGAAATGAGGTATCAAGCTACAAAAACACTTGGAGAAAACTTTTTTAAGATTTATCCATTTATTTTAGAAAGAGAGCAAGCGAGCACAAGTGGAAGGGCAGAGGAAGAGAGAATCTCAAGCAGGCTCCCCACTGAGCATGCAGACCCCAATGTAGGGCTTGATCCCACAACACGTCATGACCTGAGCCAAAACCAAGAGTCAGATGCTTAACCAACTGTACCACCCAGGAACCCCCACATGGAGGAAACTTAATGCATAAATCTAAAGGGAGGAAACCAATCTGAGTAGACTACATACTGCAGAATTCCATTATAGGACATCCTAAAAGAGGCAAAACTATGAACACAGTAAAAAGATTAGTGATTACAAGATTTAGGAGTGAAGTGATAGTAGGTGGAACACAAAGGATTTTTAGAGCAGTGAGAATACTCTGTATGATGCCATGATGATGTGTACATGTCACTCACTATACATTTGTCTAAACCCACAGAATAAGCAACATCAAGAGTGAACTATAAAAACAAACTATGGGCTTCAGGTGATTATGATGTGTCACTGTTGGTGCCTCAACTGTAACAATGTACCAGTCAGGGGGGATGTTTGTAACACAGGTCCCTATGGATGTGGGGGGGGGGGGGTTAGGGAGTCTATGGGACACTCTCTATCTTCCCCCTTAGTTTTGCTGCGAACCTGAAACTGCTCTAAAATAAAGTCTTACAAATGTTTTAAACTGCATGTGCTCAATTCCAAAAAACAGAAGGAAGCTCACATATATGATTTCTAAGAAAAATAATTAATCAAGATTTGAAATACACCTTTCCTATTTGCAGAAGTACTGATTATCTTTCTGGAACGAACAGAGAAACTTGAGGAATATGTTGTTTAAGGACAGGTGACAGTCACAGGCCACGGAACCCATGTGCTTTCACTGAGAAGGAAAAATATTAAGTGATGGGGCTAGAGGATCTATAACACCTCTAGAGTATGTCCTGAGTTGACCATGACAACACCTGCTAATATCACAGCAACTAACAATTCAGTAAAAGTCTATTGGTATGTCAATAAAACATGATATAAGGAGGCTGTCCTTTTGCTAATCTGACTTGATCCAAAAGTATATTTAAAACTAATATAATGTATTATAGGAGTGCCTCCTTTAGGCACTCCTCCCTAAATATTGCTTTTCTTCAAACAAGACTTTGATAAATCTTGGATGGCAGGGAGTTTGTTTGTTCTCCCTAAGGACATGCCAGAGTCATTGGACAAATACAAATCCACCTGCCTTAACAGGAAGTCCAGGAGCAGAGCTAAGATTTTTCTGTAAAGCTGAGGAGCATTACAAGAATGCAGACTTGAGTAAAAAGCCAGCCCACTGCAGCTTTGGGGAAGCTGAAATAGGCAAGGTCAAGATTCTCCTCTGAAAATTAGGCAGACTAATGGATGATCAAGATGCCACTGTTTTAGGACAGAGAGCCTGACCTTGAGCATCTATGTCAGAAAAAGGCCAGAGGTAGAAATAACCAGACATTTTCAGCCAACCTGCACATTCACAACATAGATCAGTGCCTCTTCCTCTTACACAAACCAAGGAAAATTGCTTGTTTAATAAATTAGACTCCAAAATGTGCTATTTACACAGATGTATCTAAGGTGTGAACAGTCATCAAGGTATACACACCTATGAGCACTTTTTTCTGCATGTAGTTTACTATTAAGGTTTTGTTTATATCTATACATATATTAAATGTGTGTGTATATTTATTTACACATGTGTATGTGAATGTAAGAAACAGATAATGTAAGGTATTAATAGATTCTCAAATAATGAAAATAAGTTATATATTTTGGAAATGTTATTTACACCATTTAACAGTTGGAAACATCTTCTAGAAAATAAGTTCATTCCAGGAGCTACTACTGATGCATAATCCTTAGATACAGGAAAATCCCTCCCTAAGCTAGATATGACCTTTTCATTCACCAAGTTTTCATAAAGATTTGCTTGGATTTTAATTTCTTATACACTCTTTTCAAAATACCTACATTTTTGTTTTTTTGCTTTTTTAGGAGAGAATGAGAAGGAAAAAGGACACATGGATGAGAATGCCTAGAAAAACATTGTTGCTTCCTTTTTTAAATGTAATATACTACTTATTAATTCTTACTCATCTATTACTATATCCTACAAAAAAACATTTCTAAAGTCAACTGAATGGAACAACCAAAATGTCATTTTATATCATTAACAAAATTATACTCTATCATTCAGAACTGAAGGACAAGGAATACCTGGGTGGCTCAGTCAGTTAAGCATCTACCTTTGGCTCAGGTCAAGATCCCAGGGTCCTGGGACTGAACCCTGCATCAGGCTCCCTGTTCAGTGGGGAGTCTATTTCTCCTTCTCTCTCTGCCTCTATCTCTCTCATGAATAAAAAATTTTAAATCTTAAAAAAAAAAAAAAAGGGTTGCCCAGATGGCTTGATGGTTTAGCACCAACTTCGGCCCAGGTTGTGATCCTGAAGACCTGGGATTGAGTCCAACATCAGGCTCCCTGCATGGAGCCTACTTCTCCCTCTGCCTGTGTCTCTGTCTCTGTCTCTTTCTCTCTCTCTCTCTCTATCTCTCATGAATAAATAAATAAAATCTTTTTTAAAAAATCTTAAAAAAAAAAAAAAGCACTGAAGGAAGAGTCTCTCACACAAGTGAAAATTAAAGAAGTTCCTCACCAGTAAACCAACCTTACAGAAAATGTGCAAAAGTTTTAAGTGGAAAAGAAAAAAGGCTATAACTAGAAATAAGAAAATTAAGGGGAAAAAAATCTCCCCAGTAGAGGCAAATATATATAAAGGCAGTGAATGCGCTACTTAAAAAGCTACTTTGAAAAAAAAAAAAAAAAAAAAGCTACTTTGAGGACGCCTGGGTGGCTCAGCAGTTAAGAGTTCACCTTTGGCTCAGGGCATGATCCCGGGTCCTGGGATCGAGTACCATGCTGGACCCCTCACAGGGAGCCTTCTCCTTCTCCATAGGTCTCTGCCTCTCTGTGTCTCTCATAAACAAATAAATAAAATCTTAAAAAAAAAAAAAAGAGCTACTATGAAGGTTAAATGAGAAAAATACTAAAGTCAACTATAACTACATCATGTGGTTAAGGGTTGTAAAAAAGATGTAAAATGATGTCAAGAACATAAAATGTATGAGGGAGTAAAAACTTTTAGGACTTTTAGAATACATTCAAACTTTAGCAATTAGAAACTTAAAATAGACTGATATATATACTGATATGTAGATATAGATATAAAACTCAGAGTAACCACAAACCAAAAACCTATAAACGATATGCCAAAAATAAAGATAAAGGAACCCACAATAACAATAAAGAAAAGCAGCAGTCCACAAAGGAAGAGAGAAGGCAACACAGAAGAAAAACCACAAAAACCTACAAAAAAAAACTACAAAAACCACCAGAAAACAATGAACAGAATGGCAATAAGGGCATCTTTCCCAATAATTACTTGAAGTGGGAATGCTCTGATCATAAGACAGCAAGTGACTGAATAAAGAATCTAAGAGCCATCTTTATGCTGCCTAAAGACACACAAAACCTGAAAGACACACAAAACCTGAAAGTGAAAGGATGGGAAAAATATCCTATGCAAATGAAAACAAAAAGCAGGAGTAGCAATACTCTAATCAGACAAAATAGACTTAAAAACAAAGATCGGAACAAAAGGCAAAGACGGGCATTCTAAGAAGAGGATACATTTGTGAATATATGTGCACCCAATAGAGGAGCACTTACTATATATAAAGGGAATATGAACAGACATAAAGGGAGAAATCAACAGCAATGCAATAACTGTAGGGGACTTTAAGACCCCACTTATATCAATGGATAGATAATCCAGACAGAAAACCAACAAGGAAACATTGACCTTAAAAGACACGTTAGGCCAGATGGACTTAACAGATAATTACAGAACATTCCGTCCAAAGGCAGAATACACATTCCTCTCTAGTGCTCATGGAACATTCTCCAAGATAGAACACATGTTAGGCAACAAAATGAGTTTCAATAAATTCAAGAGGTTGAAAACATATCAAGCATCTTTTCTGACTACAATAGCATGAAACTAGAAAGCAATTACAAATAGAAAACTGCAAAAAAAAAAAAAATACATAAATACATGAAAATGAATAACATGCTGCTAAACAACCAAAGGGTCAACTAAGAAATCAAAGAAGAAATTAAAAAAAAAAAATACCTTGAGACAAATGAAAATGGAAATACAACATACCAAAATCTATGGACCCTGCAAAACTAGTCATGAGAGGGAAGTTATTAGCAATACAGGCCACCACCAAGAAACAAGATATATTTCATATAAACAGTCCAAGTTCATACCTAAAGAACTGGGGGGTGGAGGAAAACCCAAAGCTAGTAGAAGGAAATAATAAAGATCACAGTGGAAATAAATGAAAAAGAACTTTAAAAAATTAGAAAAGATCAATGAAACTAAAAGCTGGTTCTTTGAAAAGATAAAATTTGATAAACCTGTAGCCAGAATCCTCAAGAAAAAAATGGACATGGTTCTAATACAATCAAAAACCAAAGAAGGGAAATTATGACTGACAACAAATACAAAAGATCCTAAGAGATTACTACAATTGCAAGTCAACAAATTGGAAAAACCAGAAGTGGATAAATTCCTAGAAACACACAGCCTTCTAAGACTGAATCATGAAAAAAAATAGAAAATACGAATAGACTAATTACAAGTAATAAAACTGAGCCAGCAATTAAAAAAAAAAAAAAAAAGTCAAGGACCAGATGAATTCTACCAAACAATTAAAGAAGAGTTAGTACCTATCTTCCTCAATTACTCCAAAAAAAAGTAAACAGGAAGGAATGTTTTCAAAGTCCGTTTATGAGGCCAGCACTACCTTGATACCAAAACCAGAAAAAGACAACACAAAAGAAGAAAAGTATAGGCCAATAACCTTATGAATATAGATGCAAAAATCCTCAATAAAACATTAGCAAACTAAATCCAAAAATACATTAAAGGGATCATAAGCCATGATAAAATGGGATTTATTCCAGAGATGGTTCAATATCCACAAGTCAATCAACATGACACACATTAACAAAATAAAGGATAAAAATCATATGATCATCTCAATAAATATAGAAAAAGCTTTTGACAAAATTCAACATCTATTTCTGACAAAAGCTCTCAAGAAAGCATATGCAGAGGGAATATATCTCAACATAATAAAGGCCATATATGACAAACCCATAGTTATCATCATACTCAATGAAAAAGCTTCTTCTCTAAGATTAGGAACAAGATTCTCACTCTTACCACTTGTATTCAAATATGGTAGGAAATCCTAGCCACAGCAAATAGGCAAGAAAAAGAAACAGAGGCATCCAAATTGGTAAGGAGGAGTAAAAGTGTCACTATTTACAGGTGACACACTATATATATTGAAAATTAGATGCCACCAAAGAAACTATTTAAACTAACAAATGAATTCAGTTAAATCACAGGATATAAAAATTAAAATACAAAAATCAGTTGCATTTCTATAACTAATAACCTATCATAGAAATTAAGAAAACAATCCCATTTATAATTGCATCAAGAGTAAAATACCTAGGATGAAGGGGTAGGTGAAAGACCTATACTCTGAAAACTATAGGACAGTTATGACAGAAACTGAAGACACAAATATGTAAAAGAAAGATGTATCACCCTCATGCATTGGAAGAACTACTATTGTTAAAATGTCCATACAGCAGACCCTAAAATAGTCCAAGCTGGAGGTGTCTCACTCCCTGATTTCAAACTATACAACAAAGCTACACTGATCAAAACAGTATGGTACCAAAACAAAAAACAGATACAGAGACCAATGGGACAGAATAGAGACCACAAAAACAAACAAATGCATGTATGGCCAATTAACCTATAATAAGAAAAGGCAAGAATATAAAAAGGGGAAAAGACGGTCTCTTCAATAAATGGTGCTGGGAAAACTGTACGGCCACACGCAAAAGAATGAAACTCAACTACTACCTTATACCATAAACAGAAATTAAGTCAAAATGGATTAAAAGATATGAATGTAAGACCTGAAACCATAAAACTCCTAGAAGGGAACAGACAGTATGCTCTTTGGTATTGGTAATAGTGACACTTTTTTTTGGATCAGTCTCCCCAGGCAAGAACAAAAAAAGCTAAAACAAACAGGATTACATCAAACTAAAAATCTTATGCATAGCAAAGGAAACACCAAATGAAAAGGCAACCTACTGAATAGTGGGAGAAGATGGTTGCAAATCATACAGCCAAAATATAAAAAGAACTTACAGAACTCAATAGCAAAACAAAACAACAATCTGATTAAAAAATGAGGCACAGGACTCTTTCCCAAAGACAACTTACAGATGGCCAGCAGGAACTTGAAAAGATGCTCAATATCATGAATCACAAGGGAAATGCAAATCAAAACTAGATGAGAGGCACCTGGGTGGCTTAGTTGATTAAGTGTGTGCTTTCTGCTCATGTCACGGTCTGGAGTCCCAGGGGAGTCCCGCATGGGGTCCCCTGCTTAGTGGGGGGTTCATTTCTCCCTCTGCCCTTCACACTGCTCATTACTCTCTTTCTCACTCTCAAATAAATAAATTTTTAAAAAATCTTTACAAAATTTTAAAAATTTTTAAAAACTACAATGAGGTATTACCTCACACTGGTCAGATGGGTTAGTATCAAAACTAAAATAAGATTTGGTGAGATGTGGAGAAAAGGGAACACTCAAACTGTTAGGGAGAATGTAAACTGGTGTAGTTACTATGGAAAACAGTAATGGAGGTTCCTGGAAAAATTAAAAGTAGAACTACCACATGATCCAGCAAGTTTACTTCTAGGCATTTATCTGAAGAAAAAACACCAATTCAAAGAGATCTATGCAATCCTATGTTCCATGTGGCACTATTTATAATAGCCATTATATGGAAGCAACCGAATTACAATGATAGATGAATAAAGCTGTGGTGTCCATCTGTATGTATGTGTATGTATATATACATACACTGGAATATTATTCAGCCCTAAAAAAAATAATGAAATCTTGATTTTGTGACAATTTGCAGGGACCTCAACAGTATTATGCTAAGTGAAATAATCTGAGAAAGACAAATACTGTGTGATTTACCTTACATATGTAAACTAAAAACAAATGAACAAAACAGAGACTCAAAAATACAGGGAACAGAGTATAGAGGAGGTAGGGACTAAAGGGGCAGGTGAAATAGATGAAGGGATTAAGAGGTACAAGCTTCCAGTTATAAAATAAATTAGTTATGGGGATATAATGTTCAACATAAAGAATACTGTCAATATTACAATAACTTTCAGGTACCTCGATGGCTCAGTAGGTTAAGCGTCTGCCTTTGGCTCAGGTCATAATCCTAGGGTCCTGGGGATTGAGTCCCATAACAGACTCCCTGTTCAGCTTGAATGCTCTCGGCTCTCTCTCAAATAAATAAAATCTTAAAAATATACATTATAACAACTTCCTATGGTAACAGATGTTAACTAGACTTATCATGGAGACCATTTTGCAATGTATCAAAATACCAAACCACTATGATGTATATCTGAAACTGAGAGGATATTGTACATCAATTATACTTCAATCTTTAAAAGCTAATCTATTTTTACCACATAATTATGTATAAAATCTATTTGTATTTCTTTATATAATGATTTAATATATTGACAAAGAATTCACTTTCACTAGTGGAAAAAAATTATCTGGTATTAGTGGTTCAAAAGAAGTCTTGCATGGTCTAAATCTAAAAGAGACTGGTAAATTGATATGTTCTAAATTAACCAGAAAGTCTTTTCTGTGTCTTCTGGTACAACTACAAAAGAATTCTACCTCAAAAAAACAAAAACATTCATAGCTGAAGAAAGATTAAAAGTATTCACATTAGTGTATTCTGTCACATTTCTTAGGTAACCTCTTTACTGATAAAGTAATTAAGTAAATGGAACCACAAAGAAGCAATTACTCAGTAGGACCCCTCCCATGGAAGAGTGTGCTCAATGAAATATGAGAAGTCTTATGCATTCTCACATTCCAATTCACTCACTCACAACTACCTTAGTGCTTAAGGGACAAGTATTCAGAGACTATGAAAGCAAAGAATTTAAATGTCTTCTGTCTACTTTAAGACAAATGGTATCAAGAGTACAATCAAAAAGTGTGAACACAGAAGTTTCTCTCCCCCAGAACACAATTACTCTTCGCATTAGCAATTTCAAGTTCTGCATTTGTTAGACCTCACAGATTTTTATTCTCATCCCTGTATATATTATCAAAGCTGCATATATCTTAGAATGTTGACTGGAGAGTACATTTATAGTCACTAAGGCTCCCTAAGGAGTTTATTTTTGACATAAAATATTCTTTAACAATCAAAAGTATTTCACATATTTGACACCAAGGAAACAAGGATACATAAAATCCCATAAAATTTACCAATTTTCTAAACCAGAAGACTCTGGCTCTCAGAATCAACAAAACCAATGAAACTGATTTATAAAACAATCATAGCCATCCAAAGTTTACAGGATGTCTACACCACATAGACTGAAGTGTGACATTCTTCAAATCACTCCTCATGTAGGAGGCTGCGTGGGAAATCTCCTCTCTGCTACCAAAATGTAAAGAAACCTAAACATTTGTGAAAATAAGCTATCTTCATCACCACTTCCTCCTAGTTTCCCATATGCCTTCAAATTCTACATCATAAATAATCCACAGCCACGGCTACCTTCAATGTTTGTCTTTTAATCATTTCATTCTGCTTTCATTCAATTTCTATGTCCTTTGATGTGAAGGTCCCAAGAGAGAAGTTGGATAATATGCCTCTTTGCATCATCTCAGTGCCCAACACAGTGCCTTTTAAATAACAAGCACGCAGTAAATCTTGATATAACAGCTAAAATCTGTATTTAAAAAATTTTAGGTCCAGACTTAAGAGGCATTTTTGAACCTAAAAATGTTGTCATACAAATGTGTCTGTGAGCTGACAATCTCCAGTTCCCTATCCTTACCCCAGACAAGATCATCTTAATGTGCAGGCACCTCAAACTCAACGTATTTCAAAACAAACCTATCTTCCTGCTACCTCCTCCAAATGTGATCACCTACCAGCACGTCCTCTCTCAGTGAATGTCATGATCTTCTACCCAGATCTGATTACACAACAGGTTTATACTGTTAAAAGGTTAAACCTGAATACTTAGAGTAGCACAATGTGAAGAACAATAAAATCTGGGTAAAAGATTAAGGCTTTGATAGGATTAAGGATAACAGCCCTGGGGCATCAGTTAAGTCACCTACTCTTGGTTTCCTGCTTAGGTTGTGATCTCAGGGTCCTGGGATCCAGCCTGATACTGGGCTCCCTGCTCAGCAGGAAGAGTCTGCTTGTCTCACTCTCTCTCTGCCTCACCTCCTGCTTGCACACACACTCTAAAATAAATAAACCTTTAAAAAATAATAATAACAATCCTAATATCTTACAGCACCAGCTACTGTACTTTATTCACTGATTTAAACCCTACCACAGCCCTATAACCTAAATACTATTATTATGACTGCCTCTGTTTGCCCTATAACCTAAATATGGCTGCCTCGGTTTACCTAGGAGGAAAGTCTCAGAAACATTTACAATTTATACAGGGTCCTACAGCTGGTAAGAAGTAGAACTGGCTTTGAACAAAAATAGCAACTTCAGAGCCCTTCAAAATTCATGGAGAAGGAATACTCTTCAAAAACAAAGTAAGACAAGTAAGGTCCTAAAATCTGATTCCAGGGTACAGGGTAAACCAAAGGCTGCTTATTCAGCAAAGCAGCAACTAGAGTAACCTAGGTCAAGGCTGAGCATACTTGGGCTAGAACCACCCAGCATCACTGCAGTACAAGAAATTAGTGCAGTACACAAAATGGTAAGGGTAAAAATCCACTCTAAGAATGAAACACTAAAGACACATGCTGGGAGTCAACTGACTCCACAGTCCCTAATCTTAAATATACAAACCACAGTGGTGCCTTAAACAGGAACTGGGTGTATTTAAAAGTGGAACCTGTTTTTCCACTTCAGATCTTTGAATGAGGTCAAAAGGAGATATCCAAGTGAAAACACCCAAAAGACAGTGTCAATGAGACAAAAGCCCTGTTACAGCAGGGCTGAATATTGCTAATTAAATATTAATTTCATATTTATGTATATCTCTTAAATCAAGGGGACACTGTTTTAATACAGAAAACCAGCAACTGTTACCCCCCCCAAAAAAATTGATAACCTACCATTTATGACAAGCTCCCAAAGTGGCCCTAGCAACAGCTTTTCTACATATATTCATTCTAGCCAAAAAACCCCTGCCCCCTACTCACATCCCTTGCAAACTATTCCACACCCAGTGCAACATCTTTGCAGCATCTTTTTGGAACACAAAATATTGAGACTGTCTGCTAAAATGTATATGGAAACTTTAGCCAAAAATTAGGCAACTTATTAATGGGGTAAACTCTTAAAATGCTAACCAATTTAAGGCATACAAACAAGTAAGAATTTGTATTAAGAATCTCTCTAAAAAAAAAAAAAAAAAAAAAAAAAGAATCTGTATAAATTGTCAGGGAACCAATGGTAGATTTACATAAGCAGCCAAATACATAAAGAAGACCTCTGCAGACAACACAAATTAAAATTTAAAATGTCATCTGGTAAATAAAAACTTAAAACACAATAAAGAGAAAAGAAAATGTCATCTGGTGTCTATATCTACCAAACTAGATACCATCAAAACGTGACTTTTTTTTTAAAAGCAAGTAACAATGATACATGCAGTATATGATTTAATAATCACTTACCATCCCATATGCCCTTTAAATTACAGGACATTCATATATAAGGCATATTTAGAAAAAGATGGAGGGAATTTGTTACAATTCAAAAAAAAGATGGAAGGATACATAAAAAATCATTATTAGCAACTATTTGTGGGGAGGAAGGGGAAATAGTAGGAAAGAGAATATATACTTCAACTTTATCTACAATCTTTCATTTCTTTTGACAAAAAAAAAAAAAATCTGCAACAACTATGCCAAAATGTTCACATCTGTTAATTTTGGTGAAGGCCCTCTGGTATTTTCCTGTTTTCTTTGCTAGTCAATAGTTCTGAAATTTTACCCAAATTGTTTTTTTTTTTTTTAAAGGGGGATTAAATTTTTTCACCCAATTAAATTATCACACAGAACATAGCTGACATATCTTGCCTAAATAACTCCAGGGTGAACAGAGTGAAGTTCACTTCTTCACCAAGCAGCCAACTTCTACTTTGGATTCCTAACATAATTCTTGAAATAGAATGGCCTAATTAGCAACTCTAAACTCTGGTTCAATCCCCGGAAATTTATCTATAGAGTGGGGCTTACCTATGGCCAAGTTCACAGCAGCAGAAACTAGGAGCACAACGTTCAGTAGAAGCAAAGAGGAAGATGCAAGAAGTGAGAGAATTCTGAATAAATCCAATATTCCCCCCTCACACCTCAATCATGATCCCCATTCCCTCCTCCAACTCCTTCCTCAAAAGTCAGGGGATCCCTGGGTGGCTCAGCGGTTTGGTGCCTGCCTTTGGCCCAGGGCGCGATCCTGGAATCCCGGGATCGAGTCCCACGGCGGGCTCCCTGCATGGAGCCTGCTTCTCCCTCTGCCTGTGTCTCTGCCATTCTCTCTCTCTCTCTCTGTCTCTCTCGGTCTATCATAAATAAATAAATAAACTTTAACAAAAAAAAAAAAAAAAAAGTCAGCCATCTGCAGAAACATTCTGCAGCATAGTGACTCTTTCTTGTGAACCAGTGAACTAGTCTTTTGGGTTAGCTATTTACTCACTAGAGAAATGCACAGCATGTTCTTTAAGAAATCCATGCAAGGCCACATGAGTGGCTCAGCTGGTTAAGTGCCCAACTCTTGATTTCAGCTCAGGTCATGATCCCAGGGTAATGAGATTAAGCCTCGCATTGGGCTGAGTGCTCAGCATGGAGTCTACTTAAGAGTCTCTCTCTCCCTCTGCCCCTCTTTCCCATGCATGCACAGTCTCCTTTCTCTAAAATAAATAGATCTTAAAACACACACACACACACACACAGAAATCCTTGCACTGAATCGATCATTATCATACCACACAGGCAGCAGGCATTTAAGAATAATAGCAGAATCCCTACACCCTCTAAGACACCTCTACTGATTCTTCCTCCTATCAATGTCTTAGTCTTAAAATCTTCCCACCATCAAATCCAAGAAAACTCCAGTCTAACCTGTGGCTAAATGATTCCTTACAATTATTCCTGTTGTGAGCCCTGGTGAGGAGAATATACAGAGTGAGATCAGGCTACCTGAACAGGCCAAACTCTTAGGCAGATCTGCACTTCCACAGTGTATGCAAACCATAGCAGGCAGGCCTGACTCGGGCTACTCCTAACACAGTGGAGGTTGAAGACAAGGGAACACATGCTCACACAGCTTGTATTCCATTTATCTTTTTTTTTTTTTTAAACCAACATGAGGTCCAGTTTAGTAACTCCCAGACCCTTTAAACCAAGAAGACAAAAATAAATTTTAAAAGGTAATATTACTGTGTACCCACTCAACACATGCCAGTTTTAGGAACACCAGATATAAAGAAGTAGGACAGTAATGTTGCAGTTTACATATCAAGGAGCAAAATTCCTTTCAATAGGGTATAAGCCTAAAGGAGGCAATTTCTAGTACTTTTGGCTCTAGATAATAATAGCAACAGAACAATGGAATTTCTTAGAATCTAGACCTCCAAAGGTGGGCCAGTGTGACAATGGAGCCCCTGCTTATTATAGACCAGCACAGACCACATGAAGATAACAACCTCCAATGACAGCGTCAAACCAGGACCATGACAGATAACAGATGTGCCTATGAAGCAATCTAGGATGTCAATGCAGACAAAGAAAACGTTGTATGTCTCAGAACACATTCCTATGTCTTACTAGAGTAGAAGGTATATAAAAACGAGTAAGGAAAAATAACCATAGTGGGGCCTAAATATAATAGGCTTTGAAGGTCCCATGGAATAATTTAGACTCTGAGTGGTACAGCCGAAGAATCAATGGCCATTTTTAAAAAGCAAGACACTTCTGCATAGATAGAATGAAGTGGAATCAGGAATGTCAGCTAAGTGCTAATTACTGCAGTCTACACAAAAGGCAATAAATATCTAAGGTGACCATAGTAGTAATAATAGTGACAGGAACGACACCGCAAAACACTGATAAGAAAGAAGACAGCATCTGGTTATTGACTAGCTGGCACAGATAGGAAAAAAAAAATCAGCATTTTAGGGTATTTAACAATATGGTTAATTAGTAATGAATAGCAATTACCATGTATTGCTCCTTGATTTGTGCCAGGTCCTATACTAAGTGCTTCATGTGTGTTATCTAATTTATTCTCACTACCATCATATGAGGTGGGTACTATTATTAGCCTGTTTCAGATAAGAAAATTGAGGCTTAGAGATTAAATAAGTTATATAAATTCATAAGACTAACAACGAGCAGAACTGGAATGTGAATCCAAAAAGGTTTAGGACAGTATTCAGCTTAAAAGAGAAGGAAATTCTCACAACTAACATATTCAATGATGAAAAGGTGAGAGCTTTACCTCTAAGATCAGGGACAAGGATGCCAATCTCACCACTTTATTCAACATAGTGCCAGAAGTTCTAGCCTCAACAATGAGGCAAGAAAAAGGAAAGACATCCAAATCAGAAAGGAAGAAGTAAAACTGTCACTATTTGCCGATGATGTGTGTGTGTGTATATATATATTCTTAAATATATATATTTAGGGATCCCTGGGTGGCGCAGCGGTTTGGCACCTGCCTTTGGCCCAGGGCACGATCCTGGAGACCCGGGATCGAATCCCACGTCGGGGTCCCGGTGCATGGAGCCTGCTTCTCCCTCTGCCTGTGTCTCTGCCTCTCTTTCTCTCTCTGTGTGTGTGACTATCATAAATAAAAATTTTTAAAAAAAGCTTTTTTAAAAAATATATATATATATTTACATATATCATAATATATATAAATAAAACCCCAATGATTCCACCAAAAAAAAATGTTAAAATCAAGGTTTAACCAAGGTAAGGTTGCACGGTATAAATTTAACATGAAAAAATATATTGCTTTTCTATACACTAATAAAGTAACAGAAAGAGAAAGAAAACTGCCATATACAAAAACATCAAAAAGAATAAAACACCTAGACCTAAATTTAATGAAAGAAGTAAAAGACTTGCACACTGAAAACTCTAAGACACTAATAAAAGAAACAAAGATGACAAATATATTCCATGCTCATAGACTGGAAGAGTATTGTTAAAATGCCCATACTACTCAAAGCAATCTACAGATTTAATGCAATCCCTATCAAAGTTTCAATGTAATTTTCATAGAACTAGAACAGTTAGAACAAACAATCCTAAAATTTGTATGGAACCACAAAAGATTGCCAGTCAAGGCAATCCTGAGAAAAAAAGAACAAAGCTGGAGGCATTAGACTCCCTGATTTTAAAGTATATTACAAAGCTATACTAACCAAAACAGTATGATATTGCATAAAAACAGACACATAAATCAATGGAACAGAACAGATATCCCAGAAGTAAACCCAAGCATATATGGTCAATTTATGACAAAATAGCCAAGAACATACAATGGGAAAAGGACAGTCTCTTCAGTAAATGCTGCTGGGAAAACTGGACAGCTTCATGCAAGAGAATGAAATTCAACCACTATCTTACACCATACACAAAGATGAACTCAAAATGGATTGAAGACTTAACTGTAAGATCTGAAACTATAAAAGTCCTGGGGAAAAACCATAGGCAGCAAGCATCTCAACATCAGTCTTAGCAAAATTTTGTGGACTGACCCAAAGTGAGACTACATACATAAAAGGAAAAATCTTTTGCACAGCAAAGGAAACCATCGACCAAACAAAAAGGCAACCTTGTACCAAATGGGTGAACATATATGCAAATGATATATCCAATATGGGGTTAATATACAAAATATATAAAGGACTCTTAGAACTCAATAGCAAAAACAAATTTAATTTAAAAATGGGCAGAGGATCTGAACAGACATTTCTCCAAAGACATAAAGATAGCCAACAGATTCAAAAGCAGATGTTCAACATCACTAATCATCAGGAAAACACAAATGAGATATCACCTCCCATCTGTTGGAATGTCTATTATCAAAAACAAGAAGGGATCCCTGGGTGGCTCAGCAGTTTAGCTCCTGCCTTCAGCATGATCCTGGGGTCCTGGGATCAAGCTCTGCATCAGGCTCCCTGCCTGTGTCTCCACCTCCCTCTCCCTCTCTCTCTCTCTCTCTCTCTCTCTCTGTCTCTCATGAATAAATCAATAAAAATCTTTAGGAAAAAAAAAAAAACAAGAAAACAAGAATATAGATATAGGATTGAGGATATAGATAAGAGAGAATTGAGGATACTGATAAAAGAGAATCCATGTGCCTGGTGGTAGGAATGTAAATCGGCACAGTCACTACTGAATGGAGATGGAGTATGGAGATTCTTCAAAAAAATTTAAAAACTAGAACTCCCATATGTTACAACTCCACTTCTGGGTATTTATCAGAAGAGAAGAGAGAAGAGAAAAAAGACAACACCAATTCAAAAGATATATGCACCTCCATGCTCACCGCAGCATTATTCACAAGAGCCAAGATATGGAAACAACCTTAGCGTCCATCAATGGATAAAGAAACTGTACACACACACACACACACACACACACACACAAATACTATTCAGCCAAAAAAAAAAAAAAAAAAAAAAAAGGAAATCTTGCCATTTATGACAACATGGATAGACCCTGAGGGCGTTATGCTACGTGAAACAAGTCAAAGACAGGCCCTTATCTCACCTATATGTGGAATTTAAAAAAGAAAGAAAAATCAAGCTCCTAAAATACAGAGAAGAGATTGGTGGTTGCCCAAGGTAGTGGGAGGTAGCTAAATAGGTGAAGGGGGTCAAAAGGTACAAACTTCCAGTTATAAAATAAGTCATGGGGATACAATGTAGAATATGGAGACTATAGTTAATACCCTACTGTATATTTGAAAGTTGTAAGTGAATAAATCTTAAAAGTGAAAAAAAAAAAGATAAAAGGGAAGGAAATCCTGCTGTTTGTGACAATCCTCCAAATCCTGGAGTACATTATGCCAGGTGAAGTAAGCCAGCCACAGAAGGAGAAATACTACATCACACCTCTTCTTTGACAACTAATGGTAAATTCATAGAAGCTAAGAGTGGAATGTGCTTGCCAGGGGCCAAGGGTACAAAATTTCAGTTATACCAAATGAACAAGTCCTAGATCTTCTGCACAGCAGAGTGCCTAGGGCCAACCATACAGTATCATGAGGGAATAATTCTTAAGAGTTCTTATCATAAAATTTAAAAAAATAACAGTCATAATAATAAAGAGGGCAAGAGGAATTTTCAAAGTGATGAATGAGTCTGTGGCATAGGTTGTGGTGATGGTGTCACAAGGATTTCTCTCCAAACTCCTTCAGATGTATATATTATATATGTTCAGCTTCTCGCATGCCAATCATACCTAAATAAAGTGATTTTTTTTAAATACCGTTTTGGTTTACAGTCCACATCCTTAACCATTAAGACATATAGCCTCAAGGTTTTCAGTGACGGGGCAATAAACTTCGATTAAACAGGAAGAGAGCAGAGTCATCATTAAAAACACTAACCATTCCCTCTCCTAATAATGAGGCTTTAGGCCTTATGGATGCTGTCTAGTTGAAAAGTAGGAGAACCTGCTGTTTATGGGCATTCTCTTCAAAGGAGGTAAACAGATTGTTCCTGTTAGTTCTAGTGGAACCATGATGTAATCCTTGACATCATCACAGGCTGCATGCCTCATTGGGAACCAAGTGGCCAAAGGAAATACCACATTATGCTGCATCTGTTCTAGCCAGCGTGACTGCCTGCCTTCCAGTGAGTTCTCAACACCCGGCTAATTAAACAGGGATGTGAGTCTAATCTACAGTGGATATGGAAATGTTCTACTCCTACCAATTTATATACCACCTAAAAATGTTATATATATTTTTAAAGATTTAATTGTTTTAGAGAAAGACAGAGAGAGCATGCAGTAGAGAGGGGCAGAGGGAGAGAAAAACTCAAGCAGACACTGTACTGAACATGCAGCCTGTTGCGGGGCTTGAGCTCATGACCTGAGCTGAAACCAAGAGTCTGATGCTTAATGGACTGCACCACCCAGGTGCTCCAATATTAGAGTTTTAGAGAAAAGAACCATTGAAATCAAACATGCTAACTCTAAGACATTCCAATATCGAGGATACCGCTGAGCAACTGCAAACTCGCTTCAGCAAATTAGGACTCAAGCGGATTCAATGCTCTGGAGCTCACTGAAGCCAAAACCCAGACAATGGGCAAAGGCATTAATAACAAGGGTAGGGGAAGAAATAAATGAGTCAAGGATTGAAGATGCTCCCATAGTCAAGGGACAGGAGCAAAAAGGAAAAACCAGTGGCAGAAGTCAAGAGAAATCTAAAGTGTTGGGCTCAGGGGTTTAGCGCCGCCCTCAGCCCAGGGTGGGATCCTGGAGACCCGGGATCAAGTCCCATGTCGGGCTCCCTGCATGGAGCCTGCTTCTCCCCTGCCTGTGTCTCTGCCTCTCTCTATGTCACTCATGCATAAATAAATAAAATCTTTAAAAAAAAAATCTAAAGTGTCTGAAAATCAGAAGAACTAAGCCTCCCAATAACCAGTCGTCAATTCTGTTCATCGCACCACCCAGATCTCTAGAAAACGCATCCCTGAGATCCCTGGGTGGCACAGCGGTTTGGCACCTGCCTTTGGCCCAGGGCACGATCCTGGAGACCCGGGTTGAATCCCACATTGGGCTCCTGGTGCATGGAGCCTGCTTCTCCCTCTGCCTATGTCTCTGCCTCTCTCTCTCTCTGTGACTATCATAAATAAATTTTAAAAAAAAGAAAACGCATCTCTGTGCCACTCCCTACTCCTCACCACTGTCCATCTGCACCGTGTCAGTAACCTTCCCATCTTACCCCCACTGCACCAACATGGCAAATTATCTAAGGACAGGATGATACTGCCAAGATTTGTTTGGAAAAAGGACAATAATAGGTGACACTGGTTATGGGAGGGGTGGGTCAGATAGAGCTGGAGTATCTGTTGGAATTCTGGTGAGAACAGGGGACGCCTTTCCTCCTCAACTACAGACTCTCACCCTGGTGCTGCTGGCTGTGGCTTAAAAACAGGTCCTTCTGCTTCAGGCCAGACCTGTTTTGAGCCGCTCCTCCCTTCCTGAATTCCTTCTCATGATTTGACTGATGGCTGAGTAGTACCCAGTACTTAGTACCGGGACAGAAGGTTACATAAGTACCTGTGTACATTTGTGGCTCTCCTCCTGGGAACCTGTCAACGGCTGTTGCCGATCAGCAGTAGGGTTCTTTGTAGGTCCAGCTTTTCGGGTTCTCTGGTGCACCTTTTAGAATGGCATCCACAGTGAAGAAGTTCATTAGTGAGGTACGGGACAGATGCTCACTCTGACCACTGAGATCTGCTCAGTTATCTTCAGTTCAGCATTGTGTACTTTACAAATGGTAGCTTAAGCGATTGTGACTCAAATTTTTCTAGATGTTTCTAATCTCCAGCTGAGTCCCAAACTGAGTAATTGAAATGGCTCTTATTTTTGCATATGGAGCCTAAAACATCCCAGGGGAAGACTGAATGGGATAGCAAGATTGCTTCCCACAATAGACATTTTTCTCTGGAACATTTTTATCTTCACAGCTGCCATTGCCAGTAACCGCCATTTATTGATCCTTTAGTATTCCTGAGGCACTGCGCTGAGCCAGTGCTCCCTGACATTCACCTGTAAATGTCTTACAGCAGCCCTGGGAGGATTGTCTGTTTTCTTTAACAAATGGGGAAACCCAAGGCCTGCAGTCCTGTGATTAGGCCTACTTTGCCCTGAGTCCTGTGATTAGGGAGTGATAATGCCAGGGTTTAAACTCCAGCTACCTGTTCTCCTATAGGTCAGAAACCAGTATGTGAGAATAGCCTGTGGTTTGAATTCTTACTGGAATTTTTATCTCTTTTATGCATCTGTAGTCCCTTTTTGGCTCCTTATTTTCATCTGGACAAGCACAAGTCTCAGCTACTTTGGTCAGTACTCTAAATATTTTTCTACCAAAGTGTGACTCCTTGACGATGATGAGAGTTTGCTCAGAAGTCTGAGGGCGCTTCACAGAGCCACCCACTGCAAGCATGACATTGTTCTAAGGTTTTATGTTTGATCTGATAGATTATATATCACTTTCCTTGTTTAAAATGGACACTCCAGAAAGATGTGTCATTGTCCTGCATACCCTTGAACCTCCATGGGTACCTCACTTTGAGAAACAAGTTTACAGGTCTTTGTTTTTCCAAAGGACAATAATAGGTGGACCTACAAAAAACCCTACTGCTGATCGGCAACAGCCGTTGACAGGTTCCCAGGAGGAGAACCACAAATGTACACAGGTACTTATGTAACCTTCTGTCCCGGTACTAAGTACTGGGTACTACTCAGCCATCAGTCAAATCATGAGAAGGAATTCAGGAAGGGAGGAGCGGCTCAAAACAGGTCTGGCCTGAAGCAGAAGGACCTGTTTTTAAGCCACAGCCAGCAGCACCAGGGTGAGAGTCTGTAGTTGAGGAGGAAAGGCGTCCCCTGTTCTCACCAGAATTCCAACAGATACTCCAGCTCTATCTGACCCACCCCTCCCATAACCAGTGTCACCTATTATTGTCCTTTTTCCAAGCAAAACTTCATTTTCCGTCATCTGTTTCTCAACATTATAAATTTTAGAGAGGAGGAAATATCATAATAAATATAACTAGTTTATCATTCAACTCATGAAATGCCAGTAAAAAAAAAAAATTTATCTAACAAAGGTCAACTTTTTACCTACTTTATTCTACTATAAACACTTTGATGGCAAGGATGCTTTATACACTTTCAAATATGCTCTCAGAATACAATGTAAGTAAAAGAATAATTACATGTATTAAACACATTATTCTCAGAAGAAAAATCTCACGACCCTGAGATCATGACCTGGGCCAAAATCAGGAGTCAGACACTTCACTAACTGAGCCACCCAGGTGCCCCAAGAAAAATCTTATTTTAATGCAAATTTTATTTCTCTTAATACCACCAATAGGTGTCTACCATACATTTTTATTTCAAATGAATTAAGTTACTTTTGGAATACAACAAAAGGAGTTTTTTATTAATAGTTTCCTTTGGATCTACTTATTTCTAAAAACCAGTGCAATTTCACTTGGTGTTTCAAAGAAAAGCAATTGAGAGACCAATTTAATTTACTCATCCTGAACAGACTCATTCTATAATCTAATGGAGCAGCTCACAATGTTGAAAATTGATTTAAAAAAAAATCCAACCTGCCTTTTCTATACAACTATATCTCAAATAACTCATTGGGGAAATTCCTCTTTATGAAAATACCCTAATAAATAATGAAGACAGAATTAAAATATCACCATTTGGGGATCTCTCTCTCTCTCATAAATAAATAAATAAATAAATAAATAAATAAATAAATAAATAAATAAATCTTTAAAAAAATAAAATAAAATATCACCATTTCACAAATTATTAAGAAAACAATAGCTCTAGGTAATGATTATCAATGACCAGGAACATCACAAAAAGAGAGATAATCATTGCCTGACTCCAGCTAGAGGTACACCTTACCACTTATGAAGCAATTCTGCAAAAAATAGAAACTGAATCAAATCAAAATCTGATTACTATCTACAGGAAATAAAAAGAACATGTGAAACCATACATTAAATTAAAAGCATTACAACAGGTTACCACTTCTTATAATTCTTCTTAATTATGATGACACTACCCAACAAATATTTCTTGATAAATGTATAGGATGTGTCTTTAACTTCTCTTTGTGATTATCCTCATCTTAAAAGGTGAGGAAAGTAAACCAAGTATTAGCATGTTTGTAGACCTATTTATTACTGTGATAAAACAGTGAGATTAATAGCTTCACACAGGTCTGAAATTGCTGATCTCAGAAAGATTTTCTTTCCTAGCATTACTAAACTTCCCTCACTTGGAAAAATACCACATAGCTAAGCCAAGAAGTAGCCAGTCCCTGCTCCTGAGAGATAGCTTCAGGAGTAAGTAAGCAAAGGAAAAGTTGGATCTGTTCAGCAACCTCAGGGGAGGCAGATCAGCCTAAGAACTTGGCCCTCAACTGTACTTGTGAGAGATACAATGAGCCAGCTGTTCTCAGGTGATCTTTAAACCCTGGGGGGTCCCCAAGAACCTTTCTGTACATCCACAATGTCAAGACTATTTTTATAATAATGCTGACAGGTTACTTGCAATTCTCACTGCACTAATTATCTAAAAGCAAGAGTGTGTAAAATCGCTGGCACCCTGGCAGGAAGAAAGGCAGGGGCACCAACTGGACAGTCCTCCCCACTATCAACACAGTGAAAAAAAAAAAAGCTAGCTTCACATAAGAATGTCCTTGATGAAACAGGGAAAATTAACAATTGTACTGAAATCTCTATTCTTGGATACATGTCCTCTTGATATTCTGTGACAAAATACGAAGTATACATCTAAGAACTTGTGCCACACACTGAAGTATGATGGTTGTCTCATTGAAAAGGATCACCATCTGAGATTTACAAGCTGAGCAAATAGCGTTTTCGCCCACAAAGTATCATTCTTAGAGAAAATAACCAAAAGGCAAACTGAGTATTGAAAGTTGGGTATTTGGCAGACACGCTTTTTTAAATGAATAAAATGAACCTACCTACCTTTCCTTTTCTTCAAGGAAAACACCTAAGATATGCGTTGACCATGAGAAAATTCAAGCTTTCAAGCAAAAATTGGGTTTTTCAAAAAATTCTATCTGCCACCAGCAACATGACAGCTTTTGCAATAAAGATCTTTCTGGTGGGATCACAGGTGATTTTAACAAATGTGACCTTTTTCAAATGGTATCATAAAAAAGTGGCAACATTTGGGAGACTTGCAGAATTTCCTGAACCAATATTTGCCAAATCACATATGAAGAGTCAAAGTACAAGATATACCAATATAATTAAATGTAACAGAATGAGAGAAGTTTGATATGGGTTAAGATTCCAATCTGCAACTAAATTTTTAAGACACTGTCACAGACTTTAGATGTAGTATCAAGGAGAATACCCACGATTACCTCAAAAGATCATTAAAACACTCCTCCCTTCCAACTACAGGTCTGTACAACACTAAATCTCCTTCATATATTCCAACCAAACAACAAATTACCACAGACTGAATAAACAGAAAAATCCAGCTGTCTTCTACTACGTGACATGAAAAGGAGCTATAATCAAAAAGAATAAAATAACTAAGGATAAATGTAATTGAAGAGGTGAAAGACCTGTACTCAGAAAATAAGACATTGATGAAAGAAACTGAACATGAAACAAACAGAAAGGTATTCCATGCTCATGAATTGGAAGATGATTGTTAAAACGTCCATACTAGCCAAAGCAATCTATAGATTCAATATGATGCCTATCTAAAATCCAACAGCATTTTTCACAGAAGAAAAGTATTCCTAAAACTTGTATGGAACCATGAAAAGATCTCAAATAGCCAGAGCAATCTTGAGAAAGATGAGCAAAGCTGGAAATATCACAATCCCAGATTTTATACTATAGTACAAAGCTACAGTAATCAAAACAGTATGGTATTGACACAGAGACAGAGATCTAGACCAACAGAACAGAATTAAGAGCCCAAAAATAAATCCATGCTTATATGGTCAATTAATCTATGATAAAAGAGGCAAGAATATACAAAGGAGAAAAGACCATCTCATCAATAAATGACGCTGGGAAAACTGCACAGCTATATGTGAAAGAATGAAACTGGACCACTTTCTTACCATCACACATAAAAATTAACTCAAAATGGAATAAGCGCCTAAATGTAAAACCTGAAACCATAAAACTCCTAGAACAAAACATAGGCAGTAATCTCTTAGACATTGGCCTTAGCAACACTTTTCTGGATTGTGTCCTCAGGCAAGGGAAACAAAAGTAAGAATAAACTATTGAGACTAGATCAATGCACAACGAAGGAAACCATCAATGCAATGCAAAGACAGAGGATCCCTGGGTGGCTCAGCAGTTTGGTGCCTGCCTTCAGTCCAGGGTGTGATCCTGGAGTCCCAGGGTCAAGTCCCACATTGGGCTCCCTGCACGGAGCCTGCTTCTCCCTCTGCCTGCGTCTCTGCCTCTCTGTCTCTCATGAATAAATAAATAAAATCTTTAAAAAAAAAAAAAAAGAAATGTAAAGACAGCTTAGCTTATTAAATGAGAGAAGATATATGCAAAGGATATATCTCATCAGTTCATATCCAAAATATATAAAGAATTCACACAACACCACCAAAAAACTACTAATCTGATTTTAAAATGTGCAAAGAATCTGAACATTTTCTAAAGAAGACATACAGATGGCCAATGGATACATGAAAAGATGCTCAACACCATTAATTATCAGGGAAACAGTAATCAAAACCACAATAAGATAGCACCTGACACCAGTCAGAATGGCTAGTATCAAAAAGATAAGTAATAGGCATTGGTGAAGATGTGGAGAAAAAAGAACACTCAAAAAAAAAAAAAAAAAAAAAAAGAACACTCATGCACTGTTGGCAGGAATATAAATTGCTGCAGCCACTGTGGAAAACAGTATAGAGATTCCTCAAAATATTAAAAATAGAAATACCATATGATCCAGTAATTCTACTTCTGAGTACCCAAAGGCAATAAAAACACTAATTCACTGCTGCATTATTTACAATAGCCAAGAAGCAACCTAAGTGTCCAGTGATAGAAGAGTGAATAAAGAAGATGTGGCATATAGAGAGAATGGAATATTACCCAGCATTAAAAAAAAAAAAATAGGGACGTCTTAGTGGCTCAGTGGTTGAGCTTCTTCCTTCGGCTCAGGGCGTGATCCAGGGGTCCAGGGATCAAGTCCTGCATTGGGCTCCCCACAGGAAGCCTGCCTCTCCCTCTGCCCTGTGTCTCTGCCTCCCTCTGCCTCCCTCCCTCCTTCTCTTTCTCATGAATAGATAAATAATCTTTAAAAAAAATATAATAAATAAATAAGGAAGGAAGGAAGGAAGGAAGGAAGGAAGGAAGGAAGGAAGAAAGAAAGAAAGAAAGAAAGAAAGAAAGAAAGAAAGAAAGAAAGAAAGAAAGAAATCTTGTCATTCACAACATGGATGGACCTAGAGGGTATTGTGCTAAGTGAAATAAGTCAGAGAAAGACAAATACCATATGATTTCACTGACGTGTAATCTAAGAAGCAAAACAAATGGATAAACAAAACAGACTTATAAATACAGAGAACGAACTTGTAGTTGCTGGGAAGGGAGGTGGTGGGTGAAATAGGTGAAGGGGATTAAGAAGTACAAGGTCCCAGTTACAAAGTCACAGGGATGAACAGTACAGCACAGTAATAGTATCAGTGTAATACCTTTGACAGATGGTAACCACACTTACCATGGTATTACATAAACATACAGGATTCTCAAAGGATTATGTTGTACACCTGAAACTAACATCCTAAGGCAACTGTATTTCAATTTTAAAAATGTTATAAAAACATCGAATGTCACTCTTCTCATTTATTTAATTAGTTATTTTTCATAAAGACTTTTTTATGTTTTCATATAATGGGATTATCATTTTTAACGATTTAATACTCTAAAATTTATATTTAGAACCCCCCCCAAAAAAGTGAAATCAAAAATAATAAGAACAAATCTCCCAATTAAAGGTAAAACTAAAGATGGGGAAAAAAAAAAAAACTAAAGATGAATTCCCTTTAAGGTCCTATAGGATAGAGAGATCACCATCTCTGTTATTCTCAGTGTATCACTACAATGCTAGACAAATGCAGTAAATGAAGGAAATACAAAAGGTAATAAAAATTGGAAGGAAAACAATAGGCCATTATTTAAAAAATAAACTTTACAGAACATGGAAAAGATAAACCAGCTATTAAGATAAAATAAAAATTTAACAAGATTGCCCCTAAAATACATTTATATCAATACAGACATATGTACTCATAGAGAAAAAAAGTGAGAAAAGAGAAAAAAAGTCACAATAGAAACAAACCTGAAGTACCTATGAATGAATCTGACAAAGAAGACATAAGACAATAGTGGAGAAAAAAATTTTAATTCTATTGAAAAAATAACTCTCTTTGATACAGGTGTTAAAAACAAGAAAATAGGTCCAACATAGAGTTACTTATGCTAAGCCCCACATCACCAGAGACAATTAGTTTCAGCTCTCCCAGAAATGGAATAATAAACCAGTTCATTAGGAACTTACCTGAACTGCACGAATGAGGTAACCTGCCTGACATTAGACTCCTATCATCTAAAGGAAAGTGACCTTACCACAACCAATCCACTTATTTGCTAGTATAACTTCCTGATCCCACTCCCTTCTGCACACAAAAGTCTTTCATTTTACGTAGCTCCTTCTCAGATCTCCTTTCTATTTGCTAAATGGGTTACTGCCCAGCATGCATCCCCAAATAAAGCCAATAAGATCAGTTGAATTTCGTTTATTAACATATGGTTTAACCATGGTTATAGATCACCAGAGGAGGTTTTTAAAAATCCAATTGCTGGGTCTCCACTCCTTCTAGATTCTGATTCAGTTAATATGGGGTAAATTGGAGGAGATGGTTCTAAAATCTACCTAGTTAATGCTAATGTAAAAGCCAGGAATGATAATCGCTGGTTTAAACACATCTGAAAAGAAAACAGGTGGGTCTCATACTTCTACATGCCAATCACTATAAACAGGTTGTAGTAATAAAATTGAAAATAAAAACAAAAACCACTGTAGAACAGGAGACAGATTGTACAAACATATCTTTGTTAACTAATAATGGACAAACATTTCCTACACAAAACCTAGATGGTGAAAAAAGTGGATCTAACTATAACAAAATTAAAGATTCTGTTCAATAAAAGGTTTCAAAAAGAAACCCAATAAATGGGTGTAAAAAAAAAAAAAAAAAAAAACCTAAGAAGATATTTGCAGCCTATAAAACCCAACAGATTAACACCCAGAATTATACAAAAAAAAAAATTCCTGTAAATTAGGGTAGAAAAGCAGGAAGGGAGATACAAAAATCTAATAGAAAAAAGAGGCAAAGAATATATACATGCAAATTCACAAAAGGGGACCTCACACAGCTGAAAGTATATGACAGGATACTGGCCTGCATTAGTAATCAGAGAATTGCAAATCCAAACAGTAAATGTATCACTTTGTGCCCAATTCGCTCCATCTGTTGCATCAGATGAAAGAATTATAAGGTCAGAAAATATCAAGTGCTAGCGAGAATGTGGGGGAAGGACACCTGGCACCAGTGCAAACTGGCACAACCATTCCAGATAGTAATCCGGCAGAAATGAAGTTAGGGACAAGCCCCAGAGAGGGTGCAATGCCAGGCGGGGGAGAAACAAGAATGGAATAGGGGAGGAAGGAGAAATATGTAAGGAAACAAGCTGAGAGGCTTCCATGGACCGCTGCCACAGAATGACGGCGGACCACGAAGGGGACGTGAACTCCAGCCTGTGCACCTGACGCCCGAGGGAGGCCCTGCCACACACAGAGCTTCATGGAGCCAGCAGATGCTAGGCCCTGGATGCTTGAACCTGGCTCTTACAGAGTCTGCATTCCTGCGGAGGAAACAATAAAAAGGGAAAAGTAACACTAACTTTTTGGAGGCTTGCCAGACAGAGGCGGGCTCTCAGAGACCCCCAGAAAGAAAATGAACCAAGTATGTGGAAAACGGAGGGGAACAATCTCCCAGAACTACATTCAGGGTCTTCAAACACTGTCAGCATTCGACAGGTGAGACTATTTTCTAAAGCTACCTCACAGGTGTTGACTGTAATTGAACTCCCAGCAACAACCTTTAAAATTCCTGTTATATGAAGGGTGGACTACTGTGATTATCCTAAAACCAACATATTTTGACCAGAGAAACCTTTTAGGAGGGGAAAAAAAAAAAGACACCACCAATGTTAATATTCCACATCTCTTAAAAATGTTTCTGGAAAATCACTAGATCCACAAATGTTTCCTTCATTTGTTAAATAGAAATGGAGTTCTCCTCTATTTTTCCACAGCACAGTGCTAGGAAATGAGGATAAATATAAAAGTTCCTGGGGGCGCCTGGGTGGCTCAGTGCATTAAGTGTCTGCCTTCAGCGGGAGTCAAAATCTCAGGGTCCTGGGATTGAGCCCTGCATCAGGCTCCCTGCTCAGCGGGGAGTCTGCTTCTCCCTCTGCTTGTCTGCGCGCACTCTCTCTCACACACAGGCACAAACACAAATAAATAAAATCTTTAAAAAAAGGTCTTTTCAATTCAAAGTTTCTGTCCTTAAGGAGCATACCTCAACTTTATAAGATACAGGATTCTATTTACTTTATATCCTTGATTTTTTTTTAGGATTAAAGGCCAACATTTATTATATTTTGCCACCTCGCAGACACCATTCTATAGGTTTTAAACACATTTCAGTTCATTTAATATTCGCCACACGATACTGTATTTCTACTTTAGAACAGAGGAAATAAAGGTGACGGTGACTGAGCAGGGATTCAAATACAGATCTTTCAAACTTCAAAGCCTGTTTTCTTAACCACTATGCTTCTATTCTCCCGGCACCTTCTCCATGGTTTTCAGAGTGTGATCCCTGGGCCAGAGCATCAACATTGCAGCTTAACAGAAAGACAGGGACACCTGGATGGTTCAGTGGTTGAGTGTCGGCCTTCAGCTCAGTTTATGATCCTGGGGTCCAGGGATCAAGTCCCGAATCAGGCTCCCCACAGGAAGCCTGCTTCTCCCTCTGCCTATGTCTCTGCCTCTGTGTGTCTCTCACGAATAAATAAAATCTTTAAAAAAAAAAAAAAAAAAAAAAAAGGCACGCTCTCAGGGCCCACCCACAGACCCACTAAATCAAACTGTAAAAGTAGAGGCAGCTACCTAAGTTTTAACAAGCCCTCCTGGTGAGCTGGAGGCACGCAAAGGCTTGAGAACCACAGGTCTGGTTTTCACACTTAATGTATGTATTTAGTTAAATAGGACATGATCACTGTTTTTGGAAATTTCACAATGTAAACTTTTGGTCTGATTTAAAATGATTCTAAATAAATCAAAATAATATTCATTCATTTTCTCAAGACACAGAGACTCCTTCCCCAACCTGACAAAATGTTCAGTCTATACCCTGATTCAACCATCTAAAAAAAAAGTCTACTCTGAGGGGCCTTACTAGGAACTAGATTTTAAATTCCAAACATGAAAAAAGCAGAGGTCCAAAGAGAATCTTCAGAAGTTGAATCAGAAGCCATATTAGGAAGAGGACAAAAATGTTTTGGGTATCAGTAGCAGAAGCTTGAAAAATCTTGGTCCAAAGCCCCACAAGCCTTTTTATCCTTGGCTCAACTCCAAATTTTTTCAATACCCCTTCAACAAACTTCCAATTGCAAAAAAAAAAAAAAAAAAAAAAAAAAAAAAGGAAAATGTTATAACCTTCAGAAATATTTGTTTCTCAAGATTCAAACTGCTTTAAATAAACATATACTGGCACCATCTTCCAAATATGTCTTTATCATGAGTCAAGTTAATCAGATACACTAGTGCATACATATACTAATCCAAAAACTGCTCACATTATCCCAGCCCCTTGCCTAGACCACCCTTTATGGCATCTTATCTGAATGCCATATCTAGAACAGAAGCCTCCTTTCCTATCCCAACTCAAGTCTTCAACTTGAATAATACAACTCCATGTGTACTTAAATTTGCCTATTAACACCTTGTTTTTTAAGGTAGTGGAAGACAGTTTCAGAAGTGTGTATGGATTCAAGCACCTACCATAATTTGAGAACCTGCTATGTGCCAAATAATTCTTTTAAGCTATTCACTTGCATACTCAAATTATTAATTTTATAAAGCTCAGGATTCTTATTTTAAAAATTAAAAACTGAAGACTAAAGAGTTAACTTGCCCAACTCTGTACCATGGGATAGCTAGAAACCTGACTTAAGGGACACCTGGGTGGCTCAGTAGTTGAGCATCTGCCTTCGGCTCAGGGTGTGATCCCAGGGTCCCGGGATCGAATCCCACATCAGGCTCCCTGCAGGGAACCTGCTTCTCCCTCTGCCTCTCTGTGTCTCTCATTAATAAAAAAAAATAATAATAAAATCTTAAAAAAGAAACCTGACTTGAGATGCATATTGACTTGATTCAAGTCGTCAATGGTGCAAAGTGCTCTGAGAAGGCCCCAATCAGGCAGTTTTTAATCTGCCTGGTTACTTAACAATCATCCACCTTTCCATGCCCAAGCTCACCCAAGGATTGGCAGCACTGGCAAGAACTACCCTCCTAGAAGAAAATTTATTTTCCCCTCTCCCAAAGCACCATCAAACCCCACCCCCCCTGAGAACCACAGCTGTTTCCAAGAAACAAATTACCAAGGCCCTTCTCACAGAGTTCACTGGAACTGAAACACACTCACACCAACTGCCTTCACACCTTCCCATTTAAATTCTTTTCCTGCCTTTTAAAGGCCCAAAGATTTCTATAAAAATCTCCCAAAATGCAATCATCCCAACGAGTCCTTATTCCTCCACCAACATTGCTATTTCTATACCTAAATCTGGTATTTCTTATGAAAGTAACAGCTATGTCTTCTCATTCCCCTTCTGTAACCATCAATAACAGCAATTAATCAGTAACAAACAAGCCTGCTAGCTCTTACAATCAGAGGGAGGATGCTCCCCTCTCCTTTAATAGTAAGGTGATAATAATGTTCTCCTAAATAGATTATGTGAGCATTCAAGAAAGGAAAAAACAAAAAACAAAACTTTGTTACACGTCTGGAGAAAAAAAAATGTATAACTTAAGTATTCGGTCATATTCAAGATTTGAGTAATCTTGTTATTTGTACCCACTTGATTGTACTTCTTCTAAGGAATCAGCGATCAATGAAAGCAAAACATGAAACTATGCTCAAATAGTTCATAGTTCACATAATATTTAAACACAGCCCTTTTTAAAAAACCTCCAAGTGTACATAAATAAGGACCAAAAATCCACACTCTGGTGTGGGTTCCTGATCACAGAGAGAATCGGCTTTTTAGAAGATATTTCTAAAATTCCTAATAGTGTCCTTCACTTTAAATTAAACTGTTGTTTCCTTCCAAGTAATCTTACTTAATGAAACTGACAAATCACTTATTGCAATTCTGTCTGAATTGTAATTACAACAGAAACAGTTACAATACATCTGTATCTTAGCGAAATGCTTATAATAAGGGGTGGGTGGGGAATCTGACTGAACTCTCTATTGAGCAGCACCCAGTGCACCACCTAGTGGAAGTTGTGTAACTCTGTAATTAATATTCTTTTAAAGGACAGAAACCCTAGGTAAGACTACAACAAATACTATACAAATAGCTTAAATCTCTTTCCAGTCCCCCGCATTGCAAGAGGGCTGTGTTCATAAGAAGAGTAGAGTCATCTCCTGTGCAAACTAATAGATCGATAAGGGTTTCTTAATGGAAATCTTTGGGCGCTAGAAATTTTGACAGGAGAGTAAAAATTAAGACATTGATGCAAAAACAAATAAATCAGAGACAGACTGTCAGGGCTTGTGGAAGCAGAACCTTATATCCTAGAAGAATAAGTTATGTCAAAATGGGCATGTTACAGGCCACAGATGCATCTGCCAGGCAAAGGGACTACTTAAAGATTACAAGAGTTCCATTCACTAATTCATAAGACAGTTTCAAGTTCCTGATGATTAATAAGTGTAGCATAACCTAGCAATTGTCCAGCATTCCCCAAGCCTTGACACTACTTGAGAGGTTCTTTCCAACTATCCATCTAAGCCTACTCTCCATTAACCCCCAAACTCCCTTGCTTGCACTATTCTAATTGAAGAATAAATGATTTTTATTTTCAACTTTTCTCCTAAACTTATAGTTAACTTTCCGCAAAAAGAAGTTGTAAGTCATGACCAGAATGCATCACGCTTCATTTTTATTTGCCTTATGCATAGTATTTCTAATCAACTCAGAAAACAGTACTGAAGTCCACTGCTAAGTTACAGATGCAAGCATAAATAAGATATGGTTCTCCAATTTGGAAAACTTCCCAAAATTTAAAACAGAGATTTTCACATAGCACCACTACGAATTTGTTTTGTTTTGCCTGTGTGAAAAATTACCTTTCTGGTGTGATTTAAACTATCTCAGCAACCTCGAGGAGGAAAAAACAAAAAACAAAAACCTAAAAGTCGCTATTTTTTTTTTTTAACTTGGAAATAAGCATCTCCATCTGTGACTTTTGTACCATGTGATCAATACAGAAGCTTGCCTGATGGTGGGAACCTTAGGAGATCCCGGATTAAATCCATTATGAGTATAAAATAAGGTAGGAGTCAAGGGACCTGGGGCAGAATTCTCTTCATCTCTAGGGCTTCCACTTTATATATTTGTAAAATGGGCATGATATTCACTACCTGCCTCCCAAGAAAAGGAGTAAATGGAAATACAGGTATCTCCCTTTTTTCACAAGTTCGTGTTGCACTACTTTGCTTATACGACAGACCTTAGGATCTGTTTTCACTAACTGAAAGAAACCCAAAGAGGTTTATTTTGCATCAGCTGGTATAGAGGCTGCACACACCCGGAACAGCAAGAGTGGCTGGCGGTGCCAAGCTCCTTCCTTGAGAACACTCAGCATCTCAGCTTCAAGCCGCAGCAGCCTTGACCTGTGTCTGAGCATCTGCGCTGTATCTTGACTTATTTTATGCGTCCATCAGCAAAATGTGTCCTAAGGTATCAGAAAAGCCTAAGAGGTTTTTTGGGAATCTGGAACACTAAAAAAAATGTCCCGTATACATTAATAGTGAGTGGTGGTTTTTTTGTTTTGTTTTGCTTTGCTTTGCTTTGCAGCAGTTCCGTTAAGAAAAGATTTCATAGGAACGCTCTATTTTCACATAGCAGGGAAAACCTGTACTGGTTAGTAGAAGCCCAGAAGGAGAGAACACTGCTCCAAGAGTTCTCACTGTGCCATCACTGCTGAAACCCGGTGACCTTCACCATTTCACTTGTTAACAAATAGTGAATGGGGGGAAAAAAACGGCAAGTCAAAGAAAAGGTAAGACCAATTCGAGGTGCAAATCAGTAATTGCCTGGCTTGTCTGCAAAGTGTTACCACATGAGTACCAAGCAGGTGCATCCCCCAAACCTAAAACCCGGAGACTGTTTTTAGAGAAGCTTTTATTATTATTATTATTAGTTGAATGCTAATATTTTTAAAAATCAGAAGAAAAAAGATTCACGAGTGTACTCCCCTCCATGACGGAGTGACAGAAACAAGGTTCCACCCCCACAATCCCTCCAAACCTGCGCAGGCAGTCCTCATGCCTCATCAGCATTCCTCCCCCTCACCCCTATCGCTCCGCTCGCCGCTGGAGCCCAGACAAAGGTGACTCACCCTGCTAGGTCTACTTGTCACTTAAGGAAAAGTCCCCAAACTAGTTCACGGTAAAGACTGCTCCTTGATCCGAAAAATAATAAATAGTGAGTACAGCGTGATGATGTGTGAATGGCACTGCAATGCGCCTGCCTCCGGAAAATATGTGATTAACGATCCCCAAGACACCTTTCTGGCTTTAGAAAAGAAAAAAAAAAGAGAGAGAGAGAGAAGGGCGCTCAGCTCATCGCTGCTTATCAGCAGGTCCTTTCCCCTCGCGAGCCCGCCTGCCTCAACTCCGCAGTCGAGCTCCGCCTGCACGTCCTCGCGCCCCCCGCTGGCCCAGCCGCCGCCGCCGAGTCCCCCGGGCTCCCGCCGCAGCGCCCCCTACCCACCCCCCGGCCCCGCGCCCGGGCCCGCCCCCACCTCCCCGCAAGGTGTCGCCGCCGCCGCCGCGGACTCCCGGGCGGAAGCGTCTCGAGGCCGGCGGGAGGCTCCCGGGCCCTGAGGGAGCAGCCGGGGAACAGACCCCACCGCCCGCGCCGCACCGGGGCCCCGACAGGCGCTGCAGCCCCGGCGCCCCGTTACCTGCTCCGGGCAGCCGTGGCCCGCGGGAGGCGCGACCGCTCCGGCCCCTGCGGCCCCGGCTCGGGAGGCGAAGAGGCAGCAACCGCAGCCGCGGCCAAGGACAATCGCGAGCCAGCGGGCTCGGCACCGCCTCGGCGGGCGCAGGACGCACGAGCCCGGCGGGAGCCCGGCCCCCCCCTCCAGGGCAGCGAGTAACCGACTCGGCCCCCTCCCGCGGCGGGGCGGGGCCGCGGCCGGGGGGCGGGGCGAGGGGGCCGCTCCGCCCGCGGGGCGGGAGCTCCGCGGACGCTTCGTAAAAGGCGCCTGCTGATAGGCTGCGGTGGAGGAGGGCGTGTCGGGCTTGAGGGCAGCCTCGCCAGAGGAGCTCCCTCGTTGGTCGAGAGGAGAAAACAAAGCCGAACTCTGATTGGTCAGGACGCTGTAGCTCCTCTCAATCATCGGGAGCTCCGCCCCGCCGCTCTGCTCCCAGGTGGCTGAGGAGCCCGCTGCGTTCCAGACCTGCAGCCTCCGAAGCGAAGCGCGGAGCCCGCGTACCTGGGCAAAGAAAGGCCAGATGCGAGCGATCCTTTCTCGTCTGAACAGGAGGAATAACAGCTGGTCTCTAACATCGCTTAGCTTCAGAGAGGACTCCTGGGTATTTTTCAAATGCCGCATACATTCAGAGGGAAATTGTCCTGCGCAGAGAAAGGCATAAAATGTTTTCACTCTTGGCAAAATGATGCGTAACTTTTTTTTTTCTCTCGTTTTACTCTGTATTCCATATGAGACATTTGTTACTTAGAATGCGCCATGCCGTAAACAGATCTATGGGAAAACTCCCTGACAAGAAGAACTTAGAATCCAAACGACTAAATAAATAAAGCATTAACAAAAGCCAAAACCAAAAAGGGCAGCATACGGAAAGAAATTCAGGAGATACAAATTGGAAAACTCAGCTAATAATGCAGGGAATTATACGAAAGGAATGTGACAGCATTTCAAGATGTGACTTAGACTTTGAAAGTTGAGATAGGTAATCTGAACTCTCAGAGCACAGTAGGCAAGCCCTGTGTTATCCTAGCCAGTTTAGAAGGGAGTGACCCCTAACTCACCTGGGAACCACAGTCCCTTAACTCTGGCTGCCTTACTATTCTGTTTGCTCTTCTTGTCATTGCCATGAGATTCTGAAATAGGCTGTTAGAAATAAAGCACTTCACCCCCAACAACTTCATAAATTACCTAGTAGCAGGAAAAAAAGGAAATTGACAAAAATCAAACCTAAAGAATGAAAGGAAAGTTAAGATAAATATGACCTCGAAAAGAAGGATAAAAAAACTCAATACGAAGAATAGAACAAATCCTCTTTTTTTCTTGAGAAGAAGGTAAAACTCTTTGGAGGACAGTAACTTTGTTACTTAACGCATTTTTTATAGAATCCTTGTAATGGATGGAATTCCAAATGATAGTCTGAAAATATGTGTCCCAATATACTCTGAGCAAGCATCTTAGTGTTGAGATCTAATTATGTTTAAGTGTGTAAGGAAAAATAAAAGAACTTAGCACTCTCTAATATGAACAAATTGGAAAGAAAACACGCCAAAAGTTTTTTTCACAATAATACCTGCAATTCCACCACTGACATTCTTTCTTTGGGATTAGATCATTTACATTTATAACAAAAATTTTTCTTGTATTCATTTACTCAACAAACATGTAATAACTTTAATCTTCAAATTCTAGTTCCTTCAATGAACTGGGCATCCTACTAAGTATTGTCTTGAACAAGGCAGACTGGAAGCTATTTATCAGTAAAAGAAGGATAATGAACCAGTAAACAGATAAGTTTACAGAAAGGAATAAAGAAGAAGAAAGAAGAGTGACCTGAAGGATGAAGGCAATTCTTGAATTTGAGAAAGGAGAGAGAACCATTCTAAGATCTGAGCTGCCACTTAAGTCAGAAAACACCAGCTATGCAAAATTTGAGGGCAGTGGCATTGCTAGCAAACAGCAAGAGCCAAGACCCTGAAGGAGGAAGAAAAGTGATGCTGCTGGAACAGAGAGAAGACCAGTGTGGCTAGACTGGCACAGACAGGGAGTGGTGGCAGGCAGGTGAAAGGAGGCAGGGCCCTGTAGGCAGTGGTGGGAAGTTTATAGTTTATGATATGATTCCTGACCAGGTAACACTAAGTTACTAATGTCAGGATAACATCATTCTTTTTTTTCTTTTTCCTTTTTCAGAGTCGCCAAAGAAGTGGGCATTCGTTCACTGAGCCAGTCTCTCAGGCATGGATCTTAGAAGAACTGATTCTTTTCCAGGATCTGCTAGATGTGGGGGTATAATAATGAGAATGACACAGACCCAGGTAGATCTACAGGCTGTTACTGCACAGATGATGGGGAAACCAGGGTGCTATGGGAACATGATCTGGAAGCGGCCAAGGAAATCATTCTGAAGGAAAGGAGGGATCACTGAATCAGAATCAGTAGGAGTCGCCCCTGTGAGAGGCTACCAGGTTCCAGATCCAGGAGCAACAACAGAGGAACATGGGATCACAATCTGGAAGATGGAAATCTAACGCAAAGCCTTATAAACCCATTGCATTAAAAAAAAAAATCAACTTTCCCCACATCCAATTAGAAACCGCATTCTGAAAGCATAAGAGCTGAGCAAAGTAGAAGACACAGACTGATGATTGTTTCACATCATCATTGCCTTTGTTTCTTAAAACTCATTAAAAAGAGTGTACATTCCCTTTTAACTATGACATCCCATTTAGGACTGTAATGAGTTAACAGTTTTAATCCTATTTGGCCAGAATTAGGGCAGAGCTGAAGCCCTTGGAGTTAGAGATGTGTTCTACTAGTTCCAGCCTCTTCCCCTGCTTATAGGCATGGGTTTCTCCTTACTGATTGAGCTCACACCATTTGCTATAAGACACCTAGAAGAAGAAAGCCAGCCCTGCCGTGGAGGGCCAAGTAGGGGAAATGCAGAATGTGAAAGTATCTCTGTGTATCCAGCTGGTGGATGAATCACAAGATGTAGCAACTGACTAAAATAAAAGTTAAATAAGAAATGTAACCACCAAAATGTATGGCACATTGTCCCCAAGAAGGCTGGGAGTCAGGAAATGAGAGACAAGAGGAACTTGGCTACAGTTGCCACTGTCTTCAAACCTGCCTCTCTCTACTCTCCCGTTTTTCTCTGGAAAAGAGCTTTCCCAGCTCCTAAGTCCAGGAGACAAAGAGTAAAGCTACCCCAGTGCTCTCTGACCCCTGACTAAATCAACCACCTTGACCCAATCCCAATTCTGTGGAGAGAAAATACTAGTGGCCTAGGCCGGCCCCTCCCTGTTCTATCCCACTGTCTGTGACGAGGGACGTGATGGGAGTCAGGAGGGTGGAGGGCACCCACCTGGCTCCCAGGGCCCATCTCTGTTCATGGGCAGAGATTTCCCAGAGAAGGGGCACCGGAGCAATTGCCAAAGAGGCATGCATCCTGCCCCACCACGTTTTCTGTAGTCCGTCAGTGGGGCTCCAAATTCTGTACAACCTTTGCCTGTCCTTGCACACAAAGATGGAGGCCCAGAGGCCAAGGCCAAAGTCTTCAACGATGACTGCCAGCTTTCTTGACCTCTTTATTTCAGTTGGCTTCCAGACACTTAGTACCCTTGTCTCTTCCAGTTTCAAGCTGCCATTCCCATTTAAGTCTTCTACTGATTCCCTAATTTTCTTGTGTGATGCATCCCTATTGACATCAATATCTTTAAAGAGCAAAAGCACTTGCCAAGTTGGTGAATATCCCTGAGCACTGTTCTCAGTGCAGCTGGGACCAGTATGTAGAACAAAGCAGGATGGGCGAGGCAGATGCAAGCAGAAGGCAAACCTCTACCTCCCCCTGTTCCTTCCATACGTATTCAGAAGAAAGTGCGGGTGTTCCCATAATTTTTCTGATGCCCTTTAGGTAATAAAAATCCTTTCATCAGGTAGGCCATAAAACAAAGTTTGAATCAGAAATTGTAATGTGAATGCCAATACACTTTGATCACTGCTTCAAGCTTCATTCAGAGCTGGGCTTTCCCTGAGGTCCCCCAGCTAGGGTCCCACACAGGCAGGCTGGGTCCTCCCAGCAAAGGAAGAGGGAACCTCCTCCAAAACCATAACAGAGGGAGAAAAGAGAATTCAGAGGATACCAAATTCATGCTCAACTGTTCCTGCTGCAAGGAGATTGCTCCGGGCCTGGCCGAGAACAAAACAGAGCATTTGCTCTCTTGATGCTTTCTAACAATTTTAGAGACCTAATCTTGAAACATACAACTGTGCATCTCCTGTTCTGGTCAATGCAGTTTTCTATGCCACTTTATCCTCTTAGTTTCTGGTTCCCTGAAGGCTACTTTCGACAAATTCACCTGTGGATCACCTCTGTCTCTGTTCCTCTTGGGCAGGATTTACACATCTCCAGCACAACGCTCTCTCACCAAACAGCTCTCCCCAGGGTCCTCAAGAAACAATTGCACACACTTTGCTCCCAGCAATACTGGAGCGCACCTGACTCTCAGAGCACGTGGGTCTTGAGCATTCTCTGTCCTCCTTCCCTGCTCTCTCGCTCTCTCTGAACTGCTGCCATAAACCAATACTTTCAACCTCTCAATTTTAGATCTCTCAGGCCAAAGTCAGATATACTCTAAAAACCAGAAAACAGGGATGCCTGGGTGGCTCAGTGGTTGAGTGTCAGCCTTCAGCTCAGCTTGTGATCCCAGGGTCCTGGGAGTGAGTCTCCCACTGGGCTTCCTGCAGGGAGCCTGCTCCTCTCTCTGCCTGTGTCTCTGCCTCTCTCTCTCCATGTCTCTCATGAATAAATAAATAAAACTTTACAAAATTAAAGTAATAACCAGAGAACATATCACTTTGCCCTTGTGGTCCTGCTGATGACTCCAGGGAGGTCAGTGGGTAAGGCCTTCGACCAGAGGTTTGATGGAACACAGCATGGCTTTCTTTGAAGAAAACTTCCTCACAGATCCTTCCTAAACCCCTCTTCTGTTGCCTTTTTATGATCCCATTTTTGGTGAGGGATTTTTAAGAGTCAACAAGGAGCTAAGACATTTCCTTTGAGATGTGCCTCTGGCTCTGGCAGTGTTGGAATTTTATATCCGTTGTCTCCTGCTACCTCAATAAAACTTGACTTTTACATCTTGGCATACCAGTGTGAACCTGCAAAAACTGCTTTTGTTCACCAACACCTAGGACATAGGGCTAAGAAAGCTTGTTCTCTAAAATCAGAGACCGTTGGAAATTCAGTTGAGTATCAAGGAGAATGGACCTCCTGCCACCACCACCACCTGCCAGGATGATAGGAGCCTGTGGGTCACTTTGCTACAAAGAAGCAGCCTTGATTTCCAGCCCAGGTGCTGACCCTCTGTAAAGGATTCCCCTTGAATCTAAGGAAAGAGGACTCCAAGTTTTGGCTTTCAGCACCGACCTGATGTTGGTAAAAATACTACCAAATATTTATAAAATATTACTTACAGCCTTGCTCTGCTCTGAGACCATCATATCACTCATTTAAATCTTACCTAAATTCCACCCTACCTGCACACCCTACAATGACCTTGACTCCTTTGTTCAGTGAGGGCCTCAGTGGGTCCATTGGATCCCTCTCCCTTGCTACAAGTTCATCAACCTCACTGAGTTAGACTTTGGCTTCGTCTCTGGCAGTGTGTGACTGTAATGCTCAGTTCTTCCCAGATCAACTTACCAGCTCTCACTTTCCCAGGTTCTGTCTTCATGTCTGCATCTCCTTTTACTTTGTACCAGGTCACACAACCTCATCGCCAGCAGTGAACTATCCCCAGAGTCATCTAGAACCTGCAGCTACAATTATGTTACACTCAAAAAAAACATATACGGGGTGCCTGGGTACCTCAGTCAGTGAAGCATCTGACTTTTTTTTTTTTAGATTTTATTTATTTACTCATGAGAGACATACAGAGAGAGGCAGAGACAGAGGCAGAGGGAGAAACAGGCTCCCTGCAGGGAGCCTGATGTGGGACTTGATCCCAGGACCCTGGGATCATAACCTGAGCTGAAGGCAGATGCTCAACCACTGAGTCACCGAGGTGCCCCTCACCTTTTTTTGTCTCCCTCTCTGATTTCATCTTGTTTTTTCCCTTTCCTCCCCGCCTCAGGTCATGACCTCAGTGTCCTGGGATTAAGCCCCACATCGGGCTCCTCATTCAGCAGGGAGTCTGCTTGAGGATTTCTCTCCCTCTCTCTCTCTCTCTGTGCCTCCCCTAACTCATGCATATGTTCTTTCTCAAATAAATCTTTATTAAAAACCCATAAACATATGTGTATGTGGGAATAATAACATCCATAGATGCTAGCAAAAGGAGATATTATTAAAGGATATTAAAAATACCTAAAGAGCCTTTTCAAATTACATGAGCCCTGAGAAAGTAATACAATCCTTCCTGCTGTTCTCTCCCCCACACATACATAATTGACTAATTCATTACAGCAGTGAGCCTGTTAACGAGGGTAGAGTGCCTTCGGGTATGTTTATGGGAGAAGGTTAAGAAACTCTGCCTTCGTCCTCCCTAATCTGATAGGCCCTTAATCAAAATGCTAAGTCTATAAATTTGGGGCAATATTTTGTCTCTTAGCTAAAAATAACCAGCTTGATGTTGCTTATAAGTGAAAGGAAAGAAACTCGTCATCCCCATGATAAGAGGGGCATTGTCTGACTCATCCCCCAAGGTACCCCCAGTAGCATCACCGGGTCTGGCACATCATAAGCACCCACTGAACACTTGCTGCCCTAAGAAATTCGGAACTCATTTTAAAATGGGAGAGTTTTGATACACCCATTGTACCGAGGCAAGAAACATTCATCTAAACTATTAGCAGTGACTGTGCTCTATTCTATTCATATTTTTTGGCAATGCTTCAAGATCAGTTTCTGATGCAATCAGCAGTTGGCTGCTCCCTCAAGGACTTCTGTGTATTAACTGAGAGCCTTTTAATAACTCTGAGGAGAAGGGGGTGAGGAGTGACAACAGGATCTGTATGTGGGCCACGGCATGGTATAATCCCACGTATTAGAGGAAAACAATCAAGGACCCCTGGAATGATGGCATTCTGATAATAGCTTATCATTAGGCTGATTATGAGACACGCTGGTGTGCTTGCCTTGGGAGACTCAGCCTGTTTGTGATCTATCCCCCGGTTGCTTAAACCTGATATGCCCTGTAACATATCTGATGCTCTAGTTGTAGATATAAGGAAAGATACAGCTATAGATAGGTAGACACGAATCACTTAAAGTTTCTCACACTGAACCAAGTAAACCTCCAACCTCCCATGTATCCATGTCTGGAACACAGTCACTCTGAAGGAGTCAGAATAGATGTAAAACATTCTTCGTATCTCTAACATTTGAAATTAGGAAAAGAAAACGATTTTTTAAATTGTGTTTAGCATTTTAAAAAAAGATCAAAGATCTCTCTGCCATTGTTATACAAGGAGGAGATCACAACTACCAAAAAAATCCATCTTGTCACTATGTAGCCACTTTCATTGTGCAAGAATAGACCCAAAGAACAAAAAATATCTTCACTCTGTAGCACTTATGATCCAAGTAAGCATTTTTCATTTGGAAAGCAAGACATCCATACAAGCTTTGAGAAAAAATACTCTTCTGCTGAAATGAGTTATTCACAACTTATATTTAATTAATCTCAGTCATCTCTGTACTTAGCTTGTTGGGCTCACAAGGGAACATCACAAGCAAAATTGCTCTCGTGCTACTTAGCTTCCCCAGAAACTACACCATTGTTCATTAATCAATGCTGACCTGGAAAGCAGAAGCTCCCTCCTCTCACCACTTAAAAACTGAGTAACTCTTCGTGTGCATAGAAGATTAAGAAACGGGATGCTTGTGTGGCTCAGCATTTGAGCGTCTGCCTTTGGCTCAGGGTGTGATCCCAGGTCTGGGGATGGAGTCCCACCTCAGGCTTCCTGCAGGGAGCCTGCTCCTCCCTCTGCTGGTGTCTCTCTCTCTCTCTCTCTCTCTCTCTCATAAATAAATAAAAATCTTTAAAAAAAAAAGATTAAGAAACATGAAAAAGAAAAGCAGTTGTGAGATAAAAATCCATACAAGCCGCAGCAGAAGAAAAAATTGAGACTGTATGAACACAGGGTGTTTCAGCATTCAGGGCCATTGCCAACAAAGACAGGACTTAGGAAATCGGACTCTCTTGCTTCATTGCCTCTATTTTCTTAACTTTCCATGACTGTACCTTTATCAAAAAATTCCTCACTCCCTGGCATATGAGCAGAGAATAAAGGAACTCGACAAATAAGTCTCTGATTCATAGAAGTTTAAATTAAAAACTGAAGCCATGTAACCAAATTACAAGAGAAACATAATAATGATAAATTTAAGAGAGCAAGATATGTATAAGATAGCTGAAAAATTGACTAAAGAGGTTAATATCCTTACAGAGAAGACTGCTAAATGATATTCGTAACTTAGTCTCTGTGAATAACTGAATAATAACTTCTTTAAATTTCTGTAAACAGCTTCTGTGCTGTTAAGAATGGTGAGTTCCCATTAACAAATGCCACATGTTTTCAATTCTACACTACAAGGTTTGTTCCAGGTGTAATCAATATTACTACGTGTTGAGGAGCACCTGGGTGGCTCAGTCAGTTAAAGTTTCTGACTCTTGATTTCAGCTCAGATCATGATCTCAGGGACATGACATCAAGCCCTGCATTGGTCTATCTGCACTGAGCATGGACCCTACTTAAGATTCTCCTTCTCTCTCTGTCCCCCTACTTTATTTTATAAAATAAATAAATAAATAAATCTTTTTTTAAAAAAAAAAAAGAATATTACTATGTGTTGATACTTCATCAAACTTAAGTCATTAGAGACTGTCATTCATTCAAGAAGCAATTATTGAGCACCTACTATGTGCCAGTTATTGTGAATACTGGGTTACGGGGGAAAAAATAAAAAAATATTTAAGGCAAAATTCAGAGTCTCTAGAAGATTACAGAATTCTGATTTGTGCATTTGCAATCATTGCCAATGTGGGCATTTGCCTGAGCCCCTGTTCAACATTAGTGTAACATGAATTATACAAACAGATTAACATGGACTCTAGCAAGGAACAAAAGAAAAGGCAAATTAGTGGATGAATGAGATTAATGGGACTATTTTAACTGGAGTACGGTACGATTGATGAAAGATATGGTGTTACAGAAGTTCCAGTTCCCAAATATTTCATTAAAGGCAGCAAGTTTAGAACAAAGTCTGGATGATTCTAAGAAAATGAACAAATTGTTGAAGGGATCTCCAAAGGAGAGGAATATATAATAATATTAGAACTCTGAATGTCAATCCCAGCTGAGACACTAAAGCTAGTGGCATGACCATGGACATCTTATCTACTTTTCTAAGGCTAATTCTTTACTGATAAAATGTGTAGTTATTCATCTACCCAAGAAGTCATAGACTGCATGTTGTGATATGTTGGATGAGCACAGATTTTGTAAAAATGTGAATTAGTTTCCATCCTTTTGCAATCAGATTTCACATGAATGTCCAATTTACTAGTTTCTGTTTTTTTTTTTTTAAGGAAACTATGGCAAAGCTGACCCACACTCCCACATAGCAGTAACTGCCGAGAGTAGAGACCGTGCTCCTGTTAGAGCTGCCATGTACTTTGCAATCTGCCACAGACCATGTTCAACCTGCTTCACTTATACTCTCGGCTACCCACCTGTCCTCTGTAGGCATTTGAGTTGGCATCTCCTGAAATGGATACTTTTTAAGGGTTTGTTGTTGTTCTTGTTCTTGTTGTTGAAAGCTATTGGAACTGCTTCAAGTTAATATAAATTTAACATATATGTTGTAGGGTGAAGAGACAGATCGCCTATACAGTAAGAAAAGGGCGGGAAGGAAGAGTAAATCTGGAACCGAGAAACCTGATATCACACTAGCTTAGCCTGGTGATGGAGGCCAACGGTGACAGTAATTCATGTTGATGTTATTTATGGTCTCCTTCCCAAAATCCATAACCCCTGTCTCAATCATGAGAAAAACATCAGAGAAATCCCAAGAGATGGACGTTCTACAAAATACCTGATCAGTATTCCTCAAAGCTGTCAAGGTCATCAAAAACAAGTCTGAGACTATGTATTGCAATCAAGAGGAAGCTAAAAAGATAGAACAAGTAAAGGTAATATGGTAGCCTACATGGAATCCTGGCCCAGAAAAACGACATCAGGTAAAAAGGAAGGAAATCTAATTAAAGTATAGACTTTAATTAAAAACAGTGTATAGGGATCCCTGGGTGGTGCAGCGGTTTAGCGCCTGCCTTTGGCCCAGGGCGTGATCCTGGAGACCCGGGATCGAATCCCACGTCGGGCTCCCAGTGCATGGAGCCTGCTTCTCCCTCTGCCTATGTCTCTGCCTCTCTCTCTCTCAATCTGTGACTATCATAAATAAATAAAAAGTTAACAAAAAAATAAAAAAAAACAGTGTATAGATATTGTTACATTAATTATAAGGAGTAAACCATACTAACAGAAGTTGTTCATACTAGGGGGAACTACAGGGCCTATGGGAACTCTCTGTACTATCTTCATGACTTCTCTATAAATCTAGAAGTATTCTTTTAAAAAGTTTACTTTTAAAACATTTTATATATGTATGTGTGTGTATGTATATGTGCATACAAAGGACACAGAAATATCTTAAGGGATTGGTGGAAGATTTGGACATTCAAGGCTGGGAAGGAAAGGTCAGATTTACTGCAGCATATTTTCCTACAGCTCTGCCTTTAGCATGACTCAGCTTCATCATGTCTCAGTCACTGCATTTCTTGGTTCCACATTTCATACTCCTCAAAGAAAACCCATTGCTTCAGCTTGAGGATTAGTCAAAGTCTGGAGCTAGTCATTCTACCCGGGGTTCCATGTGGGAATCATGACTCCTGTACCCATGCCTGTATATTGGTGACCATTTTCATAAAAGGAGAAAGAGCTGGGAGCCAGACAGTCCCCTCTAAGCTCTGCAATTCTGAGAAAGATGGTGAAAGCGAAGATGTTTAGCCAATAAAGTCCTAATGTCAATGTCCTAAAACATAAGGCCAGCTTTCTGCCTCTGCTGCTGCCATGGCACCCATGAAAGAGCTTGTGGCAAAGCAGGGTAAAAAAAAAAAAAGAAGAAGAAGAAGAAGAAGAAGAAGAAGAAGAAGAAGCAGGTTCTGAAATTTACACTTGATTGCACCCCCCCTGTAGAAGATGGAATCATGGATGCTGCCAATTTTGAGCAGTTTCTTCAAGAGAGAATCAATGGGATTGAAAAAGCTGGGAATCTTGGTAGAGAGGTGGTAACCATCGAAAGAACAAGAGCAAGATTAGTGTAATTTCTGAGGAACCTTTTTCCAAAAGGTATTTGAAATATCTCACCCAAAAAGTACTTGAAGAATAATAATCTGCATGGCTGGTTGCACACTGTTGCTAGCAGCAAAGAGAGTCATGAGTTGTGTTACTTCCAGATTAACCAGGATGAGGAAGAGAAGGATGAGGAGGATTAAACCTCACTTAGCTGGAATATTTTGTATGAGTTCTTGAATAAAATTTGGGAACAAAACACACAACACACACACACACACACATAAACATAAGGCCAGATATTCAACAACAAAGGAGTAGCATCCTTGCCATTTATACATACTAGAAAAGCTTTGGTGGCAATTACAAAATTTTATGAAATCAAGACATAAAAACTGTTTTCTGCAAAAATTGATTTAGTCCCCCAAGTACTCAAGTTAGTTCTCCTGACTTCTAACCACAAGTCCTTTTACTTTCTAAAAATTATATTTAGGGAAAGTCAACGAGTACTCACAGTAATGGAAACCATGGATGTTTTTGATACATTGATATAGTGGAAGGAGGAACACCAGTTCAATGCAGACCAGCATGGAGTTCCACGGAATTGTTAGTGATTTAACAGTCGCTGCCCTCAAACCACCTCATGTAGTCGGTGCTGTGACACAAATTAGGAAAAGACACCCCTTCCTCAAGACACTTCATTTCCATTTGTTGGAAAACTGTCATCATGTGCTACTTTTGTTAGAACAAGACATCTGCCAGGAATTTGTGAAAATAAAAATATAAATGTGTGATACCTACAACGCGATCTCAGTTGCCTCTGTGCCACACAAGCTGGGAAGCCATATGCTGTCACTCTGGGTGCCACTGTCTATTATGAGCAAATGTCATCTCTTAAAGGCTTGGTAAGCTTGAGCTTACTTTCATGTCTCCCTGTATGTAACTCTCCCACCGGAGTGAGCATTCCAACTGTCATGGGTAATCATTATTTTGTTTACCTAGGATTGCAATAAAGAATCCAACTCTTGGACTGATCCTATAATTGCACCTTCCTTAACCATCACAATGGCAATAAGAACGTTCATCATGCAGGAGTGTTACAATCACTAAGTGAGACAACACATCAAAGCACTGAGCACAATGCCTTACCATGACCCTGGGGTTCCTCCCTTGACACTGGGGTTCTTCCTTCCCTACTTAAAAATCTTCCATGGAGAAGATCACTGGACCAGTCAGGATTCTCTGATGAAAAGGCCATAGGATCAGTTTTTTGTGGAAGTGCTCTCAAACACACAGTCCCTCATTTCTGTGTGCAGGAAGATAGAATGGTTTTCACCTGCCTTGCTTTACCTGCTGAAGCCAAATCCAAATACTCACCATCTGTAGACAGTGTGTGTTTCCTCTTCACAAATTATATTGCAAGAAGCAGTTTATCGCTTCTATGTGTTACAAACCCAATTTCTAAATCAAATGTGAAGTTTTAGAAACCCATTTCAAAGCCCTTTTTATCCTTGAAAAATATTTGCTTGCTTTATTTATCTACTCAGGCTGAGATTATATATCTTAAATCAACTGTATTATGAGTTGCATTGGGCTACAGTGAAACAAAATTAAAACATAAAGTTGGAACAGTATTTAAATATGGAAAATTGAAAATGCCATTCATAAAAATACACATTTCCGAGGTGCCTGGGTGGCTCAGTGGTTGAGCATCTGCCTTTAGTTCAGGCTCAGGATCCCACATTGGGAACCCCGGAGGGAGCGTGCTTCTCCCTCTGCCTATGTCCCTCTCTCTGTGTGTGTCTCTCATGAATAAATAAATAAAATCTTTATAAAAAATACGTATTTTCTCCATCCAAATTATTCTTCTGGTGCCCTTCATTGCCTCAAGTAAGGAACTGTATGTTTAAGATACTGGGGTGACTCTTTACTTATGTTGTCCAGCCATACCTGTGTTGTCTCTATGTAAAGGGGTCAGACCAGTGCATAACAAAAGTGTGAGAGATCGGCGTGAATTGAAGGAGAAGAAATGAGTTGAGAGAGAGAAATACACAGTCTGAGAGCATCCATAAGAAGAGGGCCTTCCTTTTGGGGCTCAGCATGAATAAAATCTTTGAGGAAGCAACAAGCTTATATATGTTTGGAGGAAGAGTATACCAGCTGGAACAAAAGATTTCTGTAGGGGAGGGCTGGACAACAGTGAAATTACCTACATTAACCAGCCTGAGATATTTGGGCTAGATCCTAAGACCAGTAGGGGTTGCCAAAGATTTTTAGCTAGTTAGGAAAAAGGGTATTTTAAGAAAATTATATCTGGTGGTGGGAGGGAGACATTTCAAAATAAAATAATTGAAATTATTTTTATCTTATTTGTCATAATACCAGTAAGAAAGAGGACCCTTATCAGAAGCCTACGTAAAATTATTGAAGTCACCAGTTACTTATCAATAGTGGGAAGGGGTCATCTTAAAATCATTGCACATTTTTCACACCTATTTCACACTTCATGTTGTTAATTATTTGGGGTGAGTCCCAAATCTTTATTTCACGATTGTTGACATATAGTTGTATTTTTTCACTAATTTAAAATAATTATTGGTAGGGGCATCCCAGAGTCCTGGGATCAAGCCCCACGTTGGGCTCCCTGCTCGGTGGGGAGTCTACTTCTCCCTCTCCCTCTGCCTGCAGTTCCCTCTGCTTGTGCATGCTGTCTCTCTCTTAAGTTAAATTAATTTCTATCTCAAACCATCTATTTCTCTGTTCTCAATTTTTTTTAATGTGTTTTTTTGTTTGAGTGTTTTACAGTGGTTCATGGTAAAGGAAGGTCCTAGGAATGGACTGTGGTGAGGACCATCCCCTTCACTGAAATTGGGATGCAACCCAATGGAAGCATGGCTAAGTACACCAGGAAGAAGTGGCCTGCCCTGAGATCTCAGGGCCAGCTCCCCTTTGCAGACACTGTGCTCTGAGAAGCATCCTCCCCACTGAAGACGTGGGAAGCCCACCATTCCCTGGGCCTAACCCAGCCCAAAACATGGACCTGGGAGATCAGAAACCTTTGTGGTACAAGGAGAAATAAGAAAAAAAAGCTGACATTTCACATATGAAAGTAATTTTATATCCTGCAAAAGATAGAGATCAGGATACATCTTGGGGGCAGACTATTCTGGAAAACCAGAAAATGGTGAATTATAGATATGAAAACAGGCACTGAATGACAAAAGATCTTTTCATGGATCTCTTGTCCCAAATATCTAAATTGCTCCATGTTAAATAATGGTAATAGCAAACACCTGTTAAGTATCTTACCTGGATTACATCATTCAGTCCTCATGAAAAACACCATGGGGGTATATGTCGTTATTGTTATTTACAGATAAGAAAACTGAGTCTAGAGCAATGATATTAATAGCTCAAATTTAGGTGATTAATAATTGGCAGAGCTGGGGATCAAACCTGTCTGCCTCACATCAAAGTCAAACCCTTATCTGTCACTCTCAACCCTTCCGATTAAATTTTCTTCATAGGGGGGCACCGGGGTGGTGCAGTCAGTTAAGTAGTTAATCATCAGACTCTTGGTTTCAGCTCAGATTATGATCTCAGAGTCCAATCTCATGAGATGGAGCCTCACATGGGCCTCTGCTCAGCAGGGAGTATGAGAGTCTTTCTGCTCCTCCCGGCTGCATGCTCTCTCTCTTTCCCCAAAATAAATAAACCTTTTAAAAAAATGTTTTCATCGTAGATTTTAAAAACAATTATCTAGATTTCACTGTGCCTGTAACCCATTACTTGTTTTTGTAGCCACATGTATGTTTAGCTGTGAAGATACAGAAAATAAGTAACCTGCTTTTCTAAGAAAATTGGAGAGACACTGGTTGCATTTTGTGCCAGCCCAGGGCCATGTGAGAAAATGAATCACAGAGCCAGGGGGAACTCTGGGCTTCCATGTTGTGTAAGGAGCCCTGGACTCCAGGACTTGGGAGCAACTTAACAGGCAGTTGACCCTGGCAAGGAGAATAAAAGTAGGAGAGAAAGGATGAGTGGAAACCTTGGGTTGACCAAAGTAGATGGGATATTGTAACCCATACAAAAGCTGAAATGTCTTGTAGTCTATGTCTTGAAGAAGTAATATTAAACTAACCATAAGTTTGGAGGTTTAGCATTTGAAAGAAATGCTCATGACTCAGTGGTAGGTAGCACAGGCGAGGCACAACAAAACTTTGAAAAATCCTTTCTTCCATCTCTAACAGTCATCTTACATATAAAATGGTAGTTGATCCCCAAAACTTTCTCTCTGTGTCACTCTCAGGACTCCCTTTGTCCTGAGACTCAGGAGTCTCATCTCTCCTTGTCACTGTTTCTTTCCTTCAATTTCTATTCTTTTTCCTCTCCCATGGGTAAAACTCAGTCCTTTCCGGAATGCGTCCCTGTAACTTCTCCATTTTCACTGAGCCCGAATCTTGCACTGTCAAAGCCCAGGAACAAAGCTGAGATAGGCAAAATTCCCGTTAGCAGATATGAGGGGAAAGCTATGAACACTCATATGCCAATATGACTGGGTGAAATTTGGGTTACTCAGTTCTGTATGCAATCTGAAGATCTGCCTCCATTTCTGTCAAGAAGTCCCAGCCAAGGTGTGGTGACTGTAGTTAATCATACTGTGTTGCATAATTGAAGGTTGCTGAGAGAGCAAATCCTAAACGTTGTCATCACTAGAAAAAAAAATTTGTAAGGTATATGGTGACTGATATTAACTAGACTTATTTGGTGATCATTTCAGGGTACAGTTGACCTTGAACTACAGAGGTTTTGGGGCACTGACATCACAGCCCCCAGTTAAAAATCCACATATAGATTTCCTAGGAAGATGGCAGAGTACGAAAATCTTAATGTCACCTCATCCCATGGATATAACTAGATAACACTCACAACAGTGGAAATAACCCAGATAAAGACCAGAAGACTGACAGAACAAAGTCTGCACAGATAACTGTGGAGAAGAGGCCACATCAAAGAGAATAGGAAGGGTAAAGACATGGTCAGGAGTTAAACGGACCAGTGTGAGACTGTCCCAAAGAGGAAGGGACACTATAGTGCAGAGAGGATAGTTGAACAGACCCAGACACCAAGTACCCCTGACAAGGGGAACCCACACTTGGAGAACACAAATTTCCACAACATTGGCTCTGAAAACCAGAGGGGCCTAATTTCATAAATTCTTTTGATCTGGGGCTTAAGATCTGGAACTTAAAAATCAGCGGGCTCTGCTCTGGGATACCCGGGAGGGCCATACGGAACTGAAGCCCTGCCCTTAGAGAGACAGCACAACCATGGCCCCACAGAGATACAGCATAGAAGCAGCAGTTTAAAAAACACCTGGGGGGAAAAAAAACACCTGGGGTATACCAGAAAATTTATCTACTGATCTCAGAACAGGTGCTGGAGGGTCAAAGTTCTTTAGGAGACTTCTTCAGGAATAAAGGAGCTGGCTGGCACCATTTCTCTCCCCGCCCCACAGTCTGGATACACAGACACCTGTGGGGGAACCAGTGCAGAACCAACACGCTCTACTTAGCTTGCTAACAGTGTACCCCACCCCCACATTTTCCTGCAAACATGCACCCTCCATCCAGGCCTGGCTCCAAGTCTCCTCCCATAGCAGACCCACACAAACCTTGCTAACATCAGGAACCTGGCCCCATGTTCTCAATACACCCTTGGCCAGAGCCATCCAAAGTGGTGCCACAAGTCTGGCAGAGTGCAACCAGCCCCAACAGGAGCCAGCACCACTCCAAAGTGTCTCTGGCTCCAGAGAGAGGAGAAGATAACCACACATACCAGTCTGGCTGTGGCCCTAGCAGTGGGCTGGAGGCAGACATCTGATCTGACTGCAAGCCCCACCCACCAACAGAAGGCTCTCAAGGGACAAAACAGGGTAAGTGCCCTGAAGTTCTGTGCTACTGCATCTCCAGCAAATGTATGGTTTTATTTAACTCAAAGCCCAAGGCAACCCCAGACTGGAACAAGTCCTGCCCACAACAGGCAAAGAGACCCATTGCAGGCTACTGGACTGAAGGCAAACATGGCCCAGCCACAACAACAGGGTACATAAAACACACATAGGAGACACCCCTGAAGTGCCAGGTTCAGATGAACAGAGAACGTTGCACTGCAGAGCACTACAGGACCTCTTGTTCATAAGGCCAACACTTTTAAGAGCAGGAGACAGAGCTGACTTCCCTAACACATAGAAACAGAGACAAAATGAGGAGACAGAGGAATATGCTTCAAATGAAAAAACAGGACAAAAGCACAGCAAGAGAGCTAAATGAAATTGAGATATGTAACATGCCTGAAAGAGAATTTAATGATCATAAAGATACTCACTGAACTTGGAAAAAGAGTGGAGAACTCAGTGAGATCTTCAACAAAGAGATAGAAAATAAAAAAAAATAAAAAACAATCAGAGATGAAGAGCTCAATAACTGAAATTAAAATTACACTAGAGGGAATAAATAGTGGACTAGAGGAAGCAGATGGATCTGTGACCTAGAGGACAGAGTAATGGGAAAGCAATCAAGCTAAATAGAAGAGAGGGGGAAAAATTAAAACAAAAAATGAAAATAGACTTAGGGAACTCAGCAACAACATCAGACAGAATAAGTTTCACATGAAACTTGTGAAAATCATGATCCAGGGTCCTAGGATCAAGTCCTACATCCAGTCCCCTGTGCAGAATCTGCTTCTTCCTCTACCCTGACCCCTGCTCATGATCTATCTCTCCCTTTCACTGTATCTCCCTCTCAAATAAACAAATAAATAAAATCTTTGAAAGAAAAAAAAATGTTTCACATTACAGAGATCCCAGAAGGAAAAGAGAGAGAAGGGGGTCAGAATATTTATTTGAGGAAATAACAGTTGAAAACAGAGAGCCCCCAACAAAGTCAACCAAAGGAGGCCCAAACCAAGACACACAGTAATTAAAATGGCAAAAAGTATAGATAAAGAGAATTAAAATCAGTAAGAGTAAAGAGTTATATACAAGGGAAACCCCATAAGGCTATCAGCTGATTTTTCAGCAGAAATTTGCAGGCCAGAAAGGAGTGTCATAATATATTCAAAGGACTGAAAGGAAAAAACCTGCAACCCTGGATATTCTATCCAGCAAAGTTATCATTCAGAATAGGAGAAATAAAGAGTTTCCCAGAAAAAAAACAAAAGTTAAAGGGATTCATGACCACTAAACTAGCCCTATAAGAAATGTTAAACAGGATTCTTTGAGTGGAAAGGAAAACACCATTAAGTAAGAGTAAGAAATGTAGGAAGCACAAAAGCAGTAAAATTAAGTATATCTACAAAAATCTGTCAAGGGATTCACAAAATAAAAGGATATAAAGCCTGACACCATATACCTAAAACATGTTGGGAAGAAGAGTAAAGAATGGATTCAAACTTAAGCAACCATCAACTTTATATAAACTGCCATATGCATAAGATGTTATATGCAAACCTAACGATAGCAACAAATCGAACACCATAGATATGCAAAAAATAAAGACAGGAAGCCAAGTACATCACTAAAGAAAACCAACAAACCATGACAGAAGAGAGTAAGAGAAGAAAGGAAAGGAACAGAGAACTATAAACACAACCATGAAACAAAATAGCAATAAGCACATACTTACCAATAATTATTTAGAACGTAAATGAACTAAATGCTCCAATCAAAAGTCAGAGTCAGGACACCTGGGTGGCTCAGTCGGTTAGGTGTCCAACTCTTGATTTTGGCTCAGGTCATGACCTCAGGTTTATGAGAATGAACCCCACACCCGACTCCTTGCTGGGCATGGAGCCTACTTAAGATTCTCTCTCCCTCCCTCTGTCTCTTCCCACCCTCCCTCTCACCCTCTCTAAAAATAATAACAATAACAATAATAAGACCCATCTATATGCTGCCTACAAAAGACTTATTTCAAACCTTTTTTTTAATAGATTTTTATTTATTTATGATAGTCACACAGAGAGAGAGAGGCACAGAGACACAGGCAGAGGGAGAAGCAGGCTCCATGCACTGGGAGCCCGACGTGGGATTCGATCCCGGGTCTCCAGGATCGCGCCCTGGGCCAAAGGCAGGCGCCAAACCGCTGCACCACCCAGGGATCCTTATTTCAAACCTTAAGATACATGCAGAATTAAAGTGAAGGGATGGAGGAGTGCCTAGTTGGCTCAGCTGGTTAAGTGTCTGCCTTCAGCTCAAGTCATGATCCTGGAATCCTGGGATAGAGCCCCTGAGTCAGGCTCCCTGCTCAGTGGGAAGTCTACTTCTCCCTTTCCCTGTGCCCCTCCTCCACTCATGCTCTCTGTCTCTCACTCTCTCTCTCTCTAATAAATAAATAAAAAGCTTTAAAAAAAAAAGTGAAGGGATGGAGAAGCATCTGTCATGCAAATGGAAGTGAAAAGAAACCTGGAGTAGCAATGTTTATATCAGACAAAATAGATTTTAAAACAAAGACTAACAGGAGACAAAGGACACTACCTAACCATAAAGGGAACAATTCAACAAGAAGATATAACAATTGTAAATATTTTTGTGCTCAACATGGGAGCACCCAAATACATAAAACAGCTAATGACAAACATAAAGGAAGTAATCAAGCATAGCACAATAATAGTAGGGGGGTTTAACACCCCACTTACATCAATGGATAGACTCTCCAAATAGAAAATCAACAAGGAAAAGATGGCTTTGAATGACATATTGGACCAGATGGATCTAACAGATATGTTCAGAACATTCCATCCCCAAACAGCAGAATACACATTCTTATTAAGTGCACGTGGAACATTCTCCAGAATGGACTCAGCCATAAAAAAGAATGAAATCTTGCCATTCACAACAACATGGTAGATCTAGAGAGCAAAAAGGGAAATAAGTCAGTCAGAGAAAGACAAATACAATATGATTTCACTCACATGTGGAATTTAAGAAACAAAACAAATGAACAAAGGGAAAAAAGAGACAAACCAAAAAACAGACCCTTAACTATAGAGAACAAACTGACAGTTACCAGAGGGGAGTTGAGTCAGCGGTGGGTGAAAGAGGTGATGGAGATTAAGAGTACACTTAATCTGATGAGCACTGAGTGATGTGTGTAATTGTTGAGTCACTGTATTGTACCCTTGAGACTAATATAACACTGTATGTAAACTATACTGGAATTAAAAGAAAAATCCTTATGTAACTATTGACTTCCCACAAATTTACTAATAGCCTTCTGTTGACCAAAAGCCTGACTGATAACATAAATACTTATTAACATATGTTTTGTCTCTGTATTATATCTTGTATTTTACCAAAAAAAAAGGTAAGCTAGAGAAAAGAAGATATTATCCATAAAATCATAGGGAAGAGAAAATACATTTATAGTACTTACCATATTTATAGTATTTATTGAAAAAATCCACCTAGAAGTGGACCCACATAGTTCAAACCTGTGTTATTCAAAGGTCAACTGTATATACACATATAGAATCACTATGTTGTACACTGGAAACTAATATAATGTATATGTCAATTATGCCTCAATTTAAAAAGTAAATTTTGAACAAATTTTAAGTCCCAGACAAAACCAGGTTTTATTTTCCCCAAATACAAGTTTTAATCTTGAGAAGGAGTATTGTTTTTTTGGTTTTGTTTTTAAAGATTTTATTTATTTATTCATGAGAGACACAGAGAGAGGCAGAGACATAGGCAGAGGGAGAAGCAGGCTCCCTGCGGGGAGCCCGATGCGGTACTCGATCGAAGGACCCCGGGATCACAACCTGAGGCAAAGATAATGTTCAACCACTGAGCCACTCAGATGCCCTAGGAGTACTGCTTTAAGAATTGTGAAATGAGAGGCACCTGGATGGCTTAGTTGGTTAAGCGTCTGACTCTTGACTTGGGCTCCAGTCATGATGTCAGGGTCGTGGGATCCAGCCCCACATTGGGCTTCCCACTCAACAGGCAGTCTGCTTGTCTCTCTCTCCCTCTGCCCCTCCCATGCTCATGCTCGTATGGGTGCTCTCTCTCACTCTCTCTCTCTCCCAAATAAACAAATAAATCTCAAGGAAGGAAGGAAGGAAGGAAGGAAGGAAGGAAGGAAGGAAAGAAAGAAGGAAGGAAGGAAGGAAGGAAGGAAGGAAGGAAGGAAGGAAGGAAAGAAAGAAAGAAAGAAAGAAAGAAAGAAAGAAAGAAAGAAAGAAAGAAAGAAAGAAAGAAAAGAAAGGAGGGAGGGAGGGAGGGAGGGAGGAAGGAAGGAAGGAAGGAAGGAAGGAAGGAAGGAAGGAAGGAAGGAAAGAAAATTGTGAAATTCAGTCTCCAGCCCCGGAGCTACATCAACCAGGGCTTGATGACTTAGATGCTGGATGACTGAGGGCACTTTTTACCCCATCTCTCCAAGCCCTGCTTCCTTATTTGCAAAACAGGGATCTAAATGTTCATGAAACATATTTATTGAGTATCTCCTATATGCCATAAACCAAACAGAAAAAAATTCTTGCCCTAAGAAGCATACATTCTGGTGGGATGATAACAGCCACATTTCCCTCTTAGGTTATTTGAGAATTAACCAAGATAATAATATTAATGAACACATACCATAATTACTATGTACCGGGAATGATTGTTAAGTACTTGGCGTGTGTTTTAACCAAGGAGTCTTTGCTTTTTCTGTCCCCTTTGGCAATCTAATAGAGCCAATCAACCCCTTCTCAAAATAAGTTTTTAAATGCATAAAATAGAATACATTTTATAGGATATAACAAGGGGGAACAAAATATACTGAGACAAGAAGTTACATGGTAATAAAGTGCTTCTTTTTTAACATATTAAACAATGAGATCTAGGAATGGGTTTAACAATACTGTAACTGAAAAACCAATAAGCTTAGATGTAATTAATATCCTTATTTTTTTGTAATTAATATCCTTATTAATCTGGAACTATAATCCACTGATTTGTAGACCCCAGTGTTAATTTAATCCTCATCATAATGCTACAAAGTAAGTATATTATTATTTCTTTTTTTTATATATACAGATGAAGAACATGAGGTACAGGGAGGTTAAATGACTTGCGCATGGATAATAAGTTATGAAGCTGAGATCCGAGCCCATAATCCGGTTCCAAAGCCTGTATTCTTAACACTACACAGTGCATGGCTTAGCTCAAGGATTGCCTCACGGCCAAGGTCAATAACATTAGCTGGTAGTTGGAAGTAGTAATTGCAATAAGTAGTAGAAGCATTAGGAGGAGAATATATCCAGGGGATAAAGAATAGTTTGTACCAGTATTAAGAAAATCTTTAAAGGGAAAAATCTGGTAGGAAGCAATGAAGTCCACTGCCTAAGACACAGCATATCCTGTTCCTCAAAGGCATGAACAAATTCATTTCTTTCTGTATGCGATCATCCATTCTGGGCTGAGCAGCAAAGACTGCAGGATATGATAATGTAGAGAAATGTTCTTGAGTCTCTGGAAATTTCTTACTTTTATTTGTATAACTCTCTATTAATTATTGGGGCTTTTCTACACTTCCAGTAGGTACTCTCACTAAAAGACCCTTAGGATATAAATCAGTGTAGCAGAATGAAAAGAACACTGTTCATCCTGCAGAGAAGGGTTGCTCAAAATGAATGCACCTGCTATTCTTCTCTGCTGCCATTGGTAAATGTGCAAAGTCAGAGGTTTGGATACAGCGTGGGTCCTTCAGGCACTACATAAATATTAATTCATTGAAAGGTGTTGATAAGGTAAAGAAACTTACACTTCTCCAAATGGTGACAGCCAACACTTCAGTTTCAATTTTTTTTCAGGAAAAAGACAAACAACAGAGCCCAGCTCATTAGAAAGGCTTCCCCCCTGTGCTGAGTGACAACACAACCATCACAGCTCTTGGTGAGAGCTGTCCCTGCTAATGGAGCATAGCAAGAAGGTACATCCTTTCTCCCAAGTCTGTCTTGGAAAAGCATTTTTCTAATTGCCTGTCCACAGCATAGTTTTTACTGCAACAAGGCACTCAGACCCTCAGCATTCATCAGAGGCATTGCTGGCAACAGCAAAGCAGGAAAGTGGCAAGTATGCCCAGTCACGCCAAGGTAAATGCCACCTGCCTCACCAGAGGCTTAGAGAATTCCAATTCCCACGCTCTTTCTGTGCTAATATTCTCACTAAACCCCATAGGAAAGACGAGGCTTCCACAGTAACATACAAGAGGGGGTTGAAGTGCTAGTGGTCAACTCAGCCCAGCAGTCAGCCATGGAGCTCATGAGTCTTGAGAGGACATGGCGAGGTCAGAGATGCCGGAAAGTCTGCACACATTCCTCCCTGGGCCACTGGCCCTGACTTGGGAAAAGAGCACATGTGACCAGCTGCACTGAAAAATACCGACGTGAACCTTCATAGATGGCTCCAAGCCCTGGGTAAAAATAGCTCATCCTACAGCACAGCCCAAACTGGGAGCAGGGCACTGTGATTGCAGCTTGCCAGAAAGGTAAAAAAAAAAAAAAAAAGTTTTAACGGAATCCTGAGAAGCTGCCATGGAAAGAGAGATTTAAAATACAAATATCTCTCATCCTACCTTATTTAAATTCATTCAACTGTCATCAGTAAAAGAATGAAAAATATTTGCAGCTAGGGAGGAGCAAAGGGGGGAACAAAAGGAGGTTGAAGTAGGTCTTACTTATTTGACCATAACAAGAAAATTGGCAGACCAGCCTTGTAACTTGGTAAATAACTTCTTCAATGCATGGACTTGTAGGAAGGGCTGAATAAAGAGAGAAATTAAAACATAGACTTTTGTATTAATTTTTGAGGACTCAGCTTTACAGGTTTATCGGAGTACTGATTTGTTGAGTTATTTATTGTAAATGAGTTATTTAATCCATGCCCAAGGTTCCAGGGAGGTTTCTATTTTTACACATGGGGATGAATCATGTTCTGACCATTTAGACATGTTTAGAACATGATTTTTCAAGTCAAGACCCAAGTGAAATTTTGATTTCCAAACCAGAGCCTTTGAAGTTCAGCACACTAGCAACCATTGTGCTCTGACATTATGTTGGTCTATGTGCACTGATTGTATCACACAGTGTAGAGGTGATTGGAAGGGTTCCATGGACAAAAAAAAAAAAAAAAAAAAAAAAAAAGCTCAGATAATAACTCCTCACAAGATAAGAGGAAATAAATCTCATTTGGCTTGGGGTTCCCTCAGTCCCCTGACCTGGTAAACAAGAAAATGCTTTTGTATCTTTCAGTTGTTGAAATTGATGCAATTAATTTGCATCCAATCAGCAAAGAAGTGTTTGTCCTCATGTACAGTGTTGTTCTGTCCTGAGAACCATGAATGCTTTTCTTATTTGACTCAAATTTCTAGTGCCTCATTAATATAGTGGAGTCTTGATGCCTGGTTAATAAAAATCTCAGCTCTGTTAGATTTTCTTTTGAATTTTTCAATAAAAGGTAAAATTAAATCTAATTAGGACTAACTTTACCTACGTGCAATATAAATTTAGGTTCAGTATTCAAATTCACATCTTAAAAAGTGTAGAGTAATTGTTCTTTTAGGTCTAATTTGTAGTTTTAAAATTTTGAATCCGTTGGAATTAAACATGAATCCAAGTGTTACCCTTTTTTTTTTTTTCCAGTGGGGCAGATTTTAAATGACCAGAATGAGGTTTATAAGTTTATAGCAGCCCTAGTAGAATTCTTAGTTTTTTTTCTCTGGGTGTCAGGAGCTTGTTTACAGTCAGTTTAGAGAAAAGAAAAATTTTAAAAATGCTTTCATCTTGAGACTTTTCCTTAACCAGAGAGTGCTTTTTTGATTAAGAGTTGATTTCCATTTCCAATAGAGAAACTCTTATTTTTTATCTTATTTTTCTACTTAACAGAACAAAGGTTTATATGCTTTTCTCCTCCACTGGAAGGATTTCTATGATTATAAACATATCGAACCACGTTTTCCTATAATGCCTTGCAGTTGTAATTTTAGCTTTCACATTTTCTATATAGCTGGAGTTTATTTTGGAATGAAGTATAAATCCATTTTTATTTAATGGCTTTCCGTTTGTCCAAATACAATGTGGCACTGATTTGAAGTGCTTTTATTATATACTAAATTTACATATATATATATATGGGCCTTTCTTCTTTTCCATTACTATGACTATTCTAATTATCACAGTTTTAGCCAATATAGCTTTTTATATTCCCACATTGTTTTAGCCACTGCAGTATATCATAATACATTTTATTTTTTTTAAGATTTTACTTATTTATTCATGAGAGAGAGAGAGAGAGGCAGAGACATAGGCAGAGGGAGAAGCAGGCTCCATGCAGTGAGCCTGACGTGGGATTTGATCCTGGGTCTCCAGGATCATGCCCTGGGCTGAAGGCAGGCACTTAACTGCTGAGCCACCCAGGAATCCCTATCATAATACATTGTATATTCACTATACTACTTTAAAGCAGTAAAGATACTGCTCATCTTTGCTCTTCTTTTCCAAAATGGCTGTGGCTACTCCCTGAAACTCTTAATAATCTGTAGTTTCAAGGCTTCTTATCTGCTCCCTCTCCTCCAATTGATTAGGATATCTTTTGATTTATTGATTAATTTAGATACTATGAATACACCAAAATGTTGCTTATTCTAAAGCATGCAAATATTCAATATTCCTGGAATACTTCCTCATTAAGTTTATTCCTAAGTATTGATGTCTTTGGTTTGTTATCGTATCTGAGTGAATGTGTCCTTCCTAATTGATATTTTTATTTTATATTTTTAGTTTAGTGAAATACTGATTTCCCCATGTTACCTTAAAGGCCAACTGCCTTAACATATATTTTTTTTTACTATTTCTAATTGTTTTTCAGCTGAGCTTTCCTTAATAATGCAAAACTGAGTTATATTTGTAATAAAATATCAAAATGTAGAGTCTGAAATAATGAGGTTTTGCTGTAACTGAGAATATGCACATTTCTATGACTTTTTATTTCTTATTAACTTTAATAGCTTTACAGATTTTAACCTTCTCCAACCAGGACAAAATAAATACAAGGTTTATGGTCTACTTCCAGGTTACTAGCCAAAATTATTTGATTATAACTACTTTTCTCCCTTCTCTTTATTTTGGGTTGCCACTTGGTACAGTAAAAACTGTAGTATTTCCCCTTTCCTCCCTAACTTGAGGTGGTATATGATAAATGAATCAATGAAGCAAGGTGTTAATAGCTTCCCAATAGATATTACACTGCATCTGCCCAGCACACCTGCCAATACTCACCAAAAAGAATACTGCTCACAGAGTTTTAGTGCTGGTAATAGTGGAATAGTTTGTATCGGACTAACTTCACTTTTGATAGCAATTTGGTGAAACAGTCTTTAAAAATGATCTGAAACCACTGGCAAGTGACTAAAAGCTGGCAGATATTGGGTGAAAGTTTCATGTAATACAAGGTGGCCAGAGCTCAAGAAGAAAGCCACAATCTTATTAGATGGAGGGATGGAAGATGGGGTATGGGGTTACTTAAGTGGTTGAATATTGAGGGTGGAAATCCTGGAATGGAGATGACCACAGAGGAGGAAGCCCTAAATTGGAATATCAACTCCTCTCAAACCCCCAGCTGATGCAAACTGCATATAATGGGCAGGCTGCAAGAAGCCTAGCAGAAAGCAAAAGCTAGAAGATCAAAAGAACGAAGCAGAGATTCTAGCTGGTGCACACTGTAGAGCAAAGAATGTTTAGAATTTTTGAAATCTACCAAGTTGGAAGGGCTTGATAAACAACTCAGAGCAATTGTAAAACCATAGGAAGGCCTTGACTTACAAGTAAAGATTATGTCCCAGTATTGAGGGGTTCACCCTAGGAGTAAGGACAAACCCCAAATAGACCTGCCCTAAATACAGGTTAAACCAAACCTACACAAGTTACAGTAAATCAGTCAGGAGCTTAGCTGTCTGCTAAAACAGAACTCAACACTCTTCAAGGAATATAAAAGATTCCAAAGTGTTCACAATGTATCACGTACAAAGTCTTGGATATGATTTAAAAATTACTATATATTTGAAGAAACAGAAAGGTATAATCCAGAGTCAAGAGAAAAATCATAAATATTGTATTCTGAATGAACAAGATGTTGGAATTAGTAGGTATAATTTTTATGGTGGCTCTTATAAAAGTGTTCCAAGAAATCAGAGGGAAAGATGGTCATAATGGGTAAACAGATAGAGAATCTCAGCAGAGAAATGGAGACTATATCTTATGAATACAAAAAAAAAAAGAGGAAGAGGAGGAGAGGGCCAAGACGGCGGAAGAGTGGGGTCCCCAAGTCACCTGTCCCCACCAAATGACCTAGATAACCTTCAAATCATCCTGAAAATCTACGAATTTGGCCTGAGATTTAAACAGAGACCAGCTGGAATGCTACAGTGAGAAGAGTTCGCGCTTCTATCAGGTAGGAAGACGGGGAAAAAGAAATAAAGACACAAAAGGCCTCCAAGGGGGAGGGGCCCCCCGAGGAGCCAGGCTGAGGCCCTGGCGAGTGTCCCCGGACAGGAGAGCCCCGTCCCGGAGGAGCAGGAGCTGCACCAACCTTCCCGGGCGGAAAGGGACCCAGGAGGGCGGGGATGCCCTCGGGCTCCCGGGAACACTAACAGGCACCTGCACCCGGGGAGGGTGCACCGAGCTCCCTAAGGGCTGCATTGCGCACGGCGGGACCCGGAGCAGCAAGGAGGGGCTCGGGCGGCGGCTCCGTGGAGGGGGCTGCAGGGCGGGAGCGCGAATCCAACAGCGCAGGCTCCTGAGCACAGGGCGCCGGGACACAGCCCAGGATCCGGCCACCCCGGGACAGGCAGAGGCCGGGAGGGCCCAGGACAGCGAGGACGCTCCTGCCCGGAGCTGAGCAGATCAGCGGTACCGCCCCGGAGCCTCCAGGCCCTGCAGACGGAGAGCCCCGGAGTTACTGCAGGAGCTGACTCCAGGGCTGCAGAGCTGGCCCCGCCACTGCGGTTGTTCCTCCTGGGGCCTCACGGGGTGAACAGCCCCCACTGAGCCCTGGACCAGGCAGGGGGCAGAGCAGCTCCACCAAGTGCTAACACCTGAGAATCAGAACAGCAGGCCCCTCCCCCAGAAGACCAGCTCGACCAACAGGGGAAAAACAAATTATTGACCAAGCAGCACTGGAAAGTTCCAGGGGAAGTCTAGGAACTTAAAGTATATAGAATCAGAAGATACTCCCCTGTGTTGTTGTTTTGTTTTGTTTTGTTTTTTTGCTTTTTGATTTCTGTTTCCTTCCCCCACCCCTTTTTTCCCCTTTCTTTCTTTTTCTTTCTCTTTTTCTTCTTTTTTTCTTCCTTTATTCTTTTTCCCTTTTCTCTTTTCGTTCCTTCTTTCTCTCCTCTCTTTTTCTCCTTTTCCCAATACAACTTGTTTTTGGCCACTCTGCACTGAGCAAAATGACTAGAAGGAAAACCTCACCTCCAAAGAAAGAAGCTGAAACAGTCCTCTCTCTCACAGAGTTATAAAATCTGGATTACAATTCAATGTCAGAAAGCAATTCAGAAGCACTATTATACAGCTACTGGTGGCTCTAGAAAAAAAGCATAAAGGACTCAAGACACTTCATGACTGCAGAATATAGATCCAATCAGGCAGAAATTAAACATCAATTGAATGAGAGGCAATCCAAACTAGAGGTCCTAACGACGAGGGTTAATGAGGTGGAAGAACGAGTGAGTGACAGAAGACAAGTTGATGGCAAAGAGGGAAACTGAGGAAAAAAGAGACAAACAATTAAAAGACCATGAATATAGGTTAAGTGAAATAAACGACAGCCTGAGGAAGAAAACCCTACGTTTAATTGGGGTTCCTGAGGGCACCGAAAGGGACACAGGACCAGAATATGTATTTAAACAAATCATAGCTGAAAACTTTCCTAATCTGGTAAGGGATTAGGCATTCAGATCCAGGAAATAGATAGACCCCCCCCTAAAATCAATAAAAATCATTCAACACCTCGACATTCAATAGTGAAGCTTGCAAATTGCAAAGATAAAGAGAAGATCCTTAAAGCAGCAAGAGACAAGAAATCCCTGACTTTTATGGGGAAGAGTATAAGGGTAACAGCAGACCTCTCCACAGAGACCTTTCTGCCAGGCCAGAAAGGGCTGGCAGGATATATTCAGGGCCCTAAATAGGAAGAACATGTAACCAAGAATACTTTATCCAGCAAGGCTCTCATTCAGAATGGAAGGAGAGATAAAGAGCTTCCAAGACAGGCAGGAACTGAAAGAATATGTGACCTCCAAACCAGCTCTGCAAGAAATTTTAAGGGGGACTCTTAAAATTCTCCTTTACGAAGAAGTCCAGTGGAACAATCCACAAAAACAAGGACTGAATAGATATCATGATGACACTAAACTCATACCTTTCAATAGGAACTCTGAACGTGAACGGGCTTAATGACCCCATCAAAAGGCGCAGGGTTTCAGACTGGATAAAAAAGCAGGACCCATCTATTTGCTGTCTACAAGACACTCATTTTAGACAGAAGGACACCTACAACCTGAAAATAAAAGGTTGGAGAACCATTTACCATTCAAATGGTCCTCAAAAGAAAGCAGGGGTAGCCATCCTTATATCAGAAAACTAAAATTTACCCCGAAGACTGTAGCGAGAGATGAAGAGGGACACTATACCATACTTAAAGGATCTATCCAACAAAAGGACTTAACAATCCTCAATATATATGCCCCGAATGTGGGAGCTGCCAAATATTTAAATCAATTAATAACCAAAGTGAAGAAATACTTAGATAATAATACACTTATACTTGGTGACTTCAATCTAGCTCTTTCTACCCTCGATAGGTCTTTTACGCACAACATCTCCAAAGAAACGAGAGCTTTAAATGATACACTGGATCAGATGGATCTCACAGATATCTACAGAACTTTACATCTAAACGCAACTGAATACACATTCGTCTCAAGTGCACATGGAACTTTCTCCAGAATAGACCACATACAGGGTCACAAATCGGGTCTGAACTGATACCAAAAGATTGGGATCATCCCCTGCTTATTCTCAGACCATAATGCCTTGAAATTAGAACTAAATCACAACAAGAAGTGTGGAAGGACCTCAAACACCTGGAGGTTAAGGACCATCCTGCTAAAAGATGAAAGGGTCAACCAGGAAATTAAGGAAGAATTAAAAAGATTCATGGAAACTAATGAGAATGAAGATACAACCGTTCAAAATCTTTGGGATGCAGCAAAAGCAGTCTTAAGGGGGAAATACATCGCAATACAAGCATCCATTCAAAAACCGGAAAGAACTCAAATACAAAAGCTAACCCTACACCTATGGGAGCTAGAGAAAAAACAGCAAATAGATCCTACACACAGCAGAAGAAGAGAGTTAATAAAGATTCAAGCAGAACTCTACGAAATCGAGACCAGAAGAACTGTGGAACAGATCAACAGAACCAGGAGTTGGTTCTTTGAAAGAATTAATAAGATAGATAAACCATTAGCCAGCCTTATTAAAAAGAAGAGAGAGAAGACTCAAATTAATAAAATCATGAATGAGAAAGGAGAGATCACTACCAACACCAAGGAAATACAAACGATTTTAAAAACATATTATGAACAGCTATACACCAATAAATTAGGCAATCTAGAAGATATGGACGCATTTCTGGAAAGCTGAAACTACAAAACTGAAACAGGAAGAAATAGAAAACCTGAACAGGCCAATAACCAGGGAGGAAATTGAAGCAGTCATCAAAAACCTCCCAAGACACAAGATTCCAGGGCCATATGGCTTCCCAGGGGAATTCTATCAAACGTTTAAAGAAGAAACCATACCTATTCTACTAAAGCTGTTTGTAAAGATAGGAAGAGATGGAGTACTTCCAAACTTGTTCTATGAGGCCAGCATCACCTTATTTCCAAAACCAGACAAAGACCCCACCAAAAGAGAATTACAGACCAATATCCCTGATGAACACAGATGCAAAACTTCTCAACAAGATACTAGCCAATAGGATCTAACAGTACATTAAGAAAATTATTCACCATGACCAAGTAGGATTTATCCCCGGGACGCAAGGCTGGTTAAACACCCGTAAAATAATCAATGTGATTCATCATATCAGCAAGAGAAAAACCAAGAACCATATGATCCTCTAAGTAGATGCAGAGAAAGCATTTGACAAAATACAGCATCCACTCCTGATCAAAACTCTTCAGAGTGTAGGGATAGAGGGAACATTCCTCGACATCTTAAAAGCCATCTACGAAAAGCCCACAGCAAATATCATTCTCAATGGGGAAGCACTGGGAGCCTTTCCCCTAAGATCAGGAACAAGACAGGGATGTCCACTCTCACCACTGCTATTCAACATAGTACTGGAAGTCCTAGCCTCAGCAATCAGACAACAAAAGGTCATTAAAGGCATTCAAACTGGCAAAGAAGAAGTCAAACTCTCCCTCTTCACCAATGACATGATACTCTACATAGAAAACCCAAAAGCCTCCACCCCAAGATTGCTAGAACTCATACAGCAATTTGGCAGCGTGGCAGGATACAAAATCAATGCCCAGAAATCAATGGCATTTCTATACACTAACAATGAGAGAAGAAAGAGAAATTAAGGAGTCAATCCCATTTACAATTGCCCCCAAAAGCATAAGATACCTAGGAATAAACCTAACCAAAGAGGTAAAGGATCTATACCCTAAAAACTACAGAAAACTTCTGAAAGAAATTGAGGAAGACACAAAGAGATGGAAAAATATTCCATGCTCATGGATTGGCAGAATTAATATGTGAATATGTCAACGTTACCCAGGGCAATTTACACGTTTAATGCAATCCCTATCAAAATACCAAGGACTTTTTCAGAGAGTTAGAACAAGCTATTTTAAGATTTGTGTGGGATCAGAAAAGACCCCAAATAGCCAAGGGAATTTTAAAAAAGAAAACCATATCTGGGGGCATCACAATGCCAGATTTCAGGTTGTACTACAAAGCTGTGGTCATCAAGACAGTGTGGTACTGGCACAAAAACAGATACATAGATCAATGGAACAGAATAGAGAACCCAGAAGTGGACCCTGAACTTTATGGTCAACTAATTTTCGATAAAGGAAAAAAGACTATCCATTGGAAGAAAGACAGTCTCTTCAATAAATGGTGCTGGGAAAATTGGACATCCACATGCAGAAGAATGAAACTAGACCACTCCCTTGCACCATACACAAAGATAAACTCAAAATGGATGAAAGATCTAAATGTGAGACAAGAGTCCATCAAAATCCTAGAGGAGAACACAGGCAACACCCTGTTTGAACTCGGCCACAGTAACTTCTTGCAAGATACATCCATGAAGGCAAACGAAACAAAAGCAAAAATGAACTATTGGGACTTCATCAAGATAAGAAGCTTCTGCACAGCAAAGGATACAGTCAACACAACTAAAAGACAACCTACAGAATGGGAGAAGATATTTGCAAATGACATATCAGATAAAGGGCTAGTTTCCAAGATCTATAAAAAACTTATTAAACTCAACACCAAAAAAACAAACAATCCAATCATGAAATGGGCAAAAGACATGAACAGAAATCTCACAGAGGAAGACATAGACATGGCCAACACGCACATGAGAAAATGCTCTGCATCACTTGCCATCAGGGAAATACAAATCAAAACCACAATGAAATACCACCTCCCACCAGTGAGAATGGGGAAAATTAACAAGACAGGAAACCACAAATGTTGGAGAGGATGTGGAGAAAAGGGAACTCTCTTGCACTCTTGGTGGGAATGTGAACTGGTGCAGCCACTCTGGAAAACTGTGTGGAGGTTCGTCAAAGAGTTAAAAATAGACCTGCCCTATGATCCAGCAATTGCACTGTTGGGGATTTACCCCAAAGATTCAGATGCAATGAAACGCTGGGACACCTGCACCCGGATGTTTATAGCAGCAATGTCCACAATAGCCAAATTGTGGATGGAGCCTTGGTGTCCATTGAAAGATGAATCGATAAAGAAGATGTGGTTTATGTATACAATGGAATATTTCTCAGCCATTAGAAACGACAAATACCCACCATTTGCTTCAATGTGGATGGAACTGGAGGGTATTATGCTGAGTAAAGTAAGTCAATCAGAGAAAGACAAACAGTGTATGTTCTCATTCATTTGGAGAATATAAACCATAGTGAAAGGGAATAGAAGGGAAGGGAGAAGAAATGTGTGGAAATATCAGAAAAGAGACAGAACATGAAGACTCCTAACTCTGGGAAACGAACTAGGGGTGGTGGAAGGGGAGGAGGGAGGGGCGTGGGGGTGAATGTGTGATGGGCACTGATGGGGGCACTTGACGGGATGAGCAGTGGGTGATATTGTGTATGTTGGTAAATTGAACACCAATAAAAAATAAATTTATTTAAAAAAAAAGAGGAAGAGGAGGAGGAAATTCTAAAGCTGTCAAGTATAGTGTTTGAAAGGAAAGAGAATCCCTATATAGGCTTCACAGGAGATGAAGAGGCGGAAGAAAGGGTCTATGAATTTGGACACCAATCAGTGGAAATTATCCAAACTGACAAAAATCAAAGAAGAAACATCTGAAGAACAAAGACAAAAAAGACCTAAGAAATTCAAGATAAAAGGTATAGCTGGATATAGCTTTTGAGGAGTTTTTCCAAATGTAGGATTTCATCGATTCGGTTGGCAAAGTGTCTCTCATGTCTCTCAAACTCTAACAGCTCTCTTAAAACTACTTTCCAAAGATCTCACTTCCTGGATGAATAATTGAGGCCCTCTCTCCACTTCCTTCCAACCCTATGAATGAGATCATTATTCTTGTTGATCCAACTGAGACTACCCTGAATCAAGGAAAAAATACCCAAGAAGCATATATATAGCTTCCTCATTTTATCAAGGAAACTATCCTTCTACTTCCCCAATAAGGTAGGGGACTTTATAAAAATGTGTTGAATGAGTGGTCCTGGGTGGCTCAGTCAATTGAACATCTGGCTCCCAATCTCAGCTCAGGTCTTGATTTCAGGGTTTTGAGTTTAAGCCTTAAGTTGGGTTCCCTGCTGGGCATGGAGCTTACTTAAAAAAATTTTTTTTTTCTATTGTTGAATGATTGAATAGTCAGAAGGAAAAAAAATATGGAAAATTCAGAGCACTACTGAGAAAGTGGCTCCTTTTATTGACCACTGATTCATAGAAAATGGAGATTTCAAAGAGGTCAAAGAATAGATGGAGTTAGAATAAGACAGTAAAGAAACTGGGGGTTGGGGGTCCGGGGGAGGCTATGCTCAAAGTGAGAGCAGAAGATTTGAGAAGCAATACAGTTACAGGGGATGACAAGTTGTAGGCCTTGTCTAACCAGTTCCAGTCTCTTTCAATGAATGTAGCACATCCATGCAGGCCCAGTAAAAGAGTTCATAAAATCAGCTTGCAAGCATCGCTTCTTCATCTCCAAAGCTAAGCTCTTGATTTCTGCCCTAAGCTTGATCCACCCCCATCTTAGCAAATGAGGGTGCCTATTCACGTCATGTCAGAAACCTGGAAGTAATTTTTATTCCTCTTTCTCCTTACCCCTACATTTAGCTTATCAAGAACTGCTGGTTCTTCTATCTCCACTGCTATCAGCCTACCTCAGGCTGCCATCATCTTTGTTCTGAACTATTGAAATAGCTCCTTATTAGATTTCTCTGTTCCCCACTCTTGTCTACCTTAATCAGTGACCATGTAAAGCATATAAATTAGATCAATTCTTTTCTACTTACCTATTTTTTTTAAAGATTTAATTTATTTATGTGAGAGAGTATGAGAGAGCACAAGTAAGAGGAGGTTGCAGGGAGAGGGGCAGGGGAGGGGCAAGGGAAGATGTAGACACCCCACTGAGCAGGGAGCCCTCTGGATTGGATCCTAGGACATGGCCTGAGCCAAGACAGGTGCCTACTGACTGAGCCACTCAGGTGCTCCATCATTTTTTTTCTATTTAAGTCAATAGCTTCTATCCCAGCTAATGTAAGATTCAAATTTTTTTAAGCACACAATCAGAACCCCACCTCTTCCCCAAATATCACTTCTCACAACTCTTCATCTTGTTTTTTGAATTCCACCCACCAGGACTGTATATACCAGCATTAATATGTCAAGCTCTTTCTCTTCTACCTGGGTACCTTCACAGAAAATATCCTCTCTTAAGGGTGCTTGGGTAGCTCAGTCAATTAAGCTTCCAACCCTTGATTCTTGATCTCAGCTCAGGTCATGATCTGGCCCCATGTTGAGCTCCACGCTCAATGGGGAGTCTCCTTAAGATTCTCTCTCTCCCTCTGCCCCTCCCCCTGCTTGCTCTTTCTCTCTCTCAAATAAATAAACCTTAAAAGAAAGAAAGAAAGAAAGAAAGAAAGAAAGAAAGAAAGAAAGAAAGAAAGAAAGAAAAGAAGCGAAAGAGAAAAAGAAAGAAAAGAAAGAAAGAAAGAAAGAAAGAAAGAAAGAAAGAAAAAGAGAAAAAGAAAGAAAGAAAGAAAGAAAAAGAGAAAAAGAAAGAAAGAAATAAAAAGAAAGAGAAAAGAAAGAGAAAGAGAAAAAGAAAGAAAGAAAAGAAAGAAAAAGAAAAAGAAAGAAAGAAAGAAAGAAAGAAAGAAAGAAAGAAAGAAAGAAAGAAAAAAGAAAGAAAGAAGAAAGAAAATGTTTTCTCTCTTTGCACAATCTATTCTCATCAGATGATTGATTCCTTTTCTTTTGATTCTCAGCTTACCAGGCCACTTCCTTGGATATATCCTCCTGGGCCCCTCTGTCTGAAGTTCCCCTCCTCAGGCAACTTATTCTCCAACACAGCACCCTATTCACTTTGCTGTATTTATGCCAATTTGGAATTGTGTATTTTTTACTTGATTATTCACCATCTTCCCACTGGAATATAAATTCAGTGAAGCCAGAATCAGGCCAATTTGGTTCAGTACTGTTTACCTAGCTCAGGACCTTGCACATAGCAGGTGTTCAACAAATATTTGATAAATGAGTGAATGGACAGAAACATCTTGAGAGTTCCTGTAGACCTTTCTCCCACTTATTAGCTTCTCATCAAGTGTTCCTTGCCTTCAACTGATTTCCTTCTTCTCTTCTTCCCCACACTAATCCCACTAAAGACAGGGACCTCAAGGACGTAGAGCTATTAGGGTAAACTCCTAATGTAAAATGCTGCGGAAGGTCTTTAGAAACAATTTTAAATAACTTTAACATAAAATCATGATATAAATTGTAAAGCAAGAAGCTACATATTCAATGACATAGTATAATACACAACCTCAGTAATTGGCCTTGTGCACCTATATTTTAGCAAATCAGTGTGCAACAAAAATTATAATATAAGCTAAAGATGATATCCCACAAACTAATCTTCAGTTTGTAGTTCAAAAACTATTATTTTTACATAGAAAATTAGAACAATTATTATGTTCATATATCACCTCTGGGTATTACTGAGGTCACAGACACTAACACCAGGTGTTAGACATTTAGAAATTATATGTTCTGACCTATATAAGGTAATATGATGCTACTGACCCACTGTTAATTTTGCAGGCATTTGCTTTGTTTATTCAGCTGTGGTCCTGGTCTGGGTTACTTCATCAATCTTTTTCTTGAGTTCCCTTTCTAGCCACCAGAAGACACTGAGAAGTTTTTATTCTTATAGAAATTAGGTGAACTATAAATCTTAATTTCATTAGCACCATGTTTTAAACAATTTGGGTAATATTTGAGCACATACATCATCAATTTGTCATGTGTGTGTGTATGTGATTAACAAATTGCAAGTAGCTTACCTTGGTACAGTATTTCTTTTGTTTTTTTAAGGTTTTATTTATTTAGTTGGCTGAGAGAGAGAGAACAAAGAGGGGAAGTGGCAGAATGAGGAGAAGCAGGCTCCCCACTGAGCAGGGAGCTCAATCCCAGGACCCTGAGATCATGACCTGAGCTGAATGCAGATGCTTAACCTGCTGAGCTACCCAGGTGCCCTGGCACAGCATTTCTAATTCCTATCCATTCCCTAAATGCTATCCTAACCATATTCCACCCTCATTTCATTTAAATGATTTATGATGTAAAATTAAAATTGAAAAGATATCATGCAATATTTTTTGAAGGATAGGAGTTTTAAAGTAATTATTTTATAGTTGACACTTTATACACATTTTGTAACTTAGTGATTTATAATATGAATAGTGTAAGCCTTTCAGAAATTATTATAGCTAGAAAACTTTCTCATAGTGTTTCTCACGTGTGTATATAAAATCAACATTTTTTGCACACTTAAATTGTAGTACATATTTTTCAATATATTATCAAATTTAACTCTCAGCATCCCTGTAAGCATGTATTAACCTTTGCTTTTTACAGAGGAGGAAAAAGAGGGTAAGTACCAGTCCAAATGTCCAACACCCATACTTCCAAGATGTGAGCCCATTTGCGTCCAGCTTCAAAGGCTGTGCTCATGGCTCCATGAGAATTCCACTTAATTTAACTCAATGTGTTAAAAGCCCAGTGTCCTGAAATGTACTGTTCTAATTCCTGAGTTCTGCGATTATATGGCCCTGCTCAGCACACATTATAAATTTTCAGCTGGAGTAAATCTGCCACTCAGAAGTAACAGGAAAAGGTTACCAGCAGTTCTGTGATGTTCCATTATGTAACATCATACATTTGTGAAACTAAAATAACACAGGAAATAATGTAACTAAGATCTGGTAAAAATTTGGCCTTGCAAACAATTTTTATCTCCTTTCCTAGAATGTCATTTTTTCAAGCACTTTCAAAGAAGAAGTTTCCATTTGAAAAAAGACCCATGTGGATACATTTTTGAAAGAAATACAATTAAAGTAGATTGAATCCATTTTTTTTAAGTCTAACTAGAAACAAAGAAAAAGCAGAGGACTCCTCCCAAACCTCTGAATTCAGCTACACAAACATACCTGGGGCTGAGAGAAACCTGTGTCTATTGGGAGGTTGAGGGTATGGGAGGGTTGAGGGGAGTTGGGTGATGAGGGAGGAACCAAGAAAGGAAGTGAAGGAAGGATTTCTAAAACCAAGTTTTAGAACTGAAGAGGAGTCTGAGTAAAAGTTCCAGTTCAAAATACTAAATATAAGAAAAACTTGATGGAGAGAAAACATAGTTGCGTTTTTTTTTTTCTCCCCTAAACACTCAACCAACTGTTTACCACAACAACTGAATCCAGGATGAGATGATGGTGGTGGTATCTGATTGAAGCTGATGTTTTGTTTCATTTTCTTTAGTTGCCAAGCAACACATCCACCCCAAGGTTCTTTCATATTACTCTCAGCGTTTATATTCAGGTCTATATGCTGGATGTTTATTTATCCTAAGACATACGACTCAGTACCTTAGTAGAAATACAAATATACGAGGCTTAAAATGTTTTGTGAGGGATACCTGGGTGGCTCACTGGTTGAGCATCTTCCTTTGGCTCAAGTCATGATCCTGAGGTCCTGGGATCAAGTCCCACATCGGACTCCCTGCAGGGAGCCTGCTTCTCCCTCTACCTGTGTCTCTGCCTCTCTCCATGTGTCTCTCATGAATAAATAAAATCTTTAGAAAGTAATAATAAAAAAATAAAATATTTTATGAAATTCTAATATTCACATGTTCCCTTTATGAACATCTATTTCTCCTCACTTTTTCACTTTATGACTATAAATGTTTTATTCAAGTAGCTAGAGCCTTGATAATAGGAATTATTTTAAGTCAAAGAGAAAGTGAGATTACAGTTCAACAAGACAGACTGAACACATGCATTTCTTTCTCTCCTTTCCAAAATCTTGAAATGAAATAAAATGTATTTTAAAATGAAACTAGTTACCTATAGTATAGCAGATTATCCCCAAAAGTGGAGGCTTAAAATAACAAATGGTTTTTGAATTTCACAGTTTATGGGGGGATTAAGGAGCAGATTAGCTGGGAGTTTCTATTTTAGGGTCTCTCAAGAGGTTGCAACCAAAATGTCCAGGGTGGCTGGGGGATGAAGTCATCTGAAAACTTGATGGCCTAGAGACTCCACTGTCAAGCTTACTCATAGCTTTGGGCAAAAGACCTCAATCCCTCACCATGAGGTCCCCTCAACAGGACTGCTTGAGGGTCCTCCTGACATGGCACCTGGCTTCCCTCAGTGAGGGAAGAGCATCCCCAAGTGATGAAGGGCAGAGTGGAAGCCATCCTCTCTTTTACAACCTAGCCTTAGAAGTCACATGCCATTATCTCTGCCATCTTTAGTTACTCACACAGATTAACTTTGATACAATTGGGAGAGGACTACCTAAGGATGAGAATACCAGGATGAAGAGGTCCCTGGAGACGATCCTGGAGGCTGGCTACCACAAACAGATAAATTCCAAACAGCAAACTAAAAGAAAAATTTCAGCCACCAAAAGAATGATATACACAAATGTATACCTTTTGGGGCACCTGAGTTATTAAATGTTGGTTAAGTGTCTGCCTTTGGCCCAGGTTATGATCCCAGGGTTCTGGGATTGAGCCCCCTGTAGGGCTCCCTGCTCAGCCTGCTTCTCCCTCTGCCCCCCCCCCCCACTCATTCTCTGTCTCTCTCAAATAAATAAATAAAATCTTAAAAAAGAAAAACCAGGGGACACCTGGATGGCTCAGTGGTTGAGCATCTGCCTTCAAGTCAGGTCATGGTCCTGCGGTCGGTCCTAGGATTGAGTCCCCAATCGGGTTCCTTGCAGGGAGCCTGCTTCTCCCTCTGCCTATGTTTCTGCCATTCTCTCTGTGTCTCTCATGAATAAATAAATAAAATCTTTTTTTAAAAAAAAGGTAAATGTATAGATGCTTTTTGAATGATAGAAAGCAAATGAAACTATAATTTAGAGATAAATAAAAATGAAAATCCTGGATTTAAAAACCTAGAGATGTACTCAAAGTAAGACTCAAAGGAAAATCTATAGCCTTAGGTTATTATTAGAAAACTCAGAATATGGGGAAATGTATTGACTAAACATTCAACTCAGATAACTATGAAAAAGCATATTAATTTCAGCTTTAAAAAAAATTTCAGCTTTTGTCTAACATAAGAATTTTCAAAAGTACTTTTGAATGATAAAACCAAAACCAAAGGCCAAAAGATAGCAAAGCTTTTGAAAGCCTTTTCAAGAATAAAAGAGAATATATGTTTAAAAACTAAAACCAAATACATCAATCCACAAATTATGAGAAATAATAAATCATTGTTTTAAACCATAATGTTTGTGGTAATAGATAACTGAAATATACAGCATATAAACCTTGTCAGTCCAGTAGTTGTAGCTGAGTCAGCAACATCCTGGCCAATTAGAAAGTAATTGGTACATTTTTTTTTTTTAATAATGGGCACCAAATAGTATTTTAGGCTTTATGGGCCAATCTCTATGCAAATACTCAATTCTGCCACTGTAGCACAGAAACAGCTATAGACAAAATATAAATCTATCGTATGGCCTTTTCCAATGAAGGAAAATACATTGCTCAATGTATTTAGACTCAATGAGACTAAATTCTAGGACTTGTAAATCTGTTGAGAAAATCACTGTTTTTTGCTGTGATTGTCACCGGACAAGGGAAACTTGGATATGCTGCCAACCACCTTGCTACCAAGAAGGGATCTGTGAAGGGATCACTGCCTAGCACTGAGGAATACATAGTCAAGAGTTGGAAAGGAGAACCTGGTGACAATATTTGAACTCTTGGATCCAGGTGAGGCTCAAGCTACATTGATCTCTAGACTTTTCAAGTACTTGAGCCTATATATTTATTTAGTTAACCCTACTTGACTTATTTATTATTTGTAATCAAATAAGTCATTTACTTCTTTATTCCTTCATTTATTCAACAGTGACTGAATTCTCATGCACACCAGGCACTATGGAGCTAGGAACATACCAGTGTATAAGGCAAATGAGTTCTCTACTTTTATGGAGCTTATATTCCAATAGACAAAGTCAGGTAATAAACATGTTATATAAATAAATGCTTTAATTTCAGATACTGTTAAGTACCATGAGGAAATGAAGCAAAATGTGTTGGATGGTTATTTGGATATGGTGATTAGGAGAAACTTCTGTGAGGAGAGACCAGAATGATGAGAAGGAGCCAGATACAGGAAAACTCTACAGAAAGAGTATTCCATATAGAGAAGCCAGCAAGAATAAAGCCTAAAGGCAGGAATAACCTCAGTATTTTTAAGAAACAGTAAGAAATCTTGTGTAGCGAAAGCATGGTGAGTAAGATAGAGGGTGATGCAAGGTGAAATTGCAGGAGTAGATGGGAGACTCAGCAGGCCATCAAAGAGTTTGGATCTTTTTTCCTAAGTATGATGGGATGCAGCTAGGGATTTTTTTTTCTTTCTTTTCTTTTCCTTTTTGTCATGTCATTTACAAAAGAAATGACATAAAATACATATAGTAAGTTGCCAAGAGAGTAGATCTTAAACATTTTCATCACAAGAAAAAAACCATAACTATGTATGGTGATGGATGTTAACTACCCTTAGTGTAGCGATCGTTTCACAGTATATACAGATATTGTGTCCTTACGTTGTACACTTGGAACTAATGTCATGTTCTATGTCTACGCGTATTCTGTGGCTGCCAGAGAAGGAAGAAGAATGGGAGCAGACACTACAGTATTCTGAGTCTGTCATAGCAATCCAGGTCAGAGGCGAATGTGGGATTGGGGCCAGCAGGTAAAGTGATGCTAAGGGTGAGCAGTGGTTGGATTTGGGATACACTTTAAAAAGAGAGAAAAAACCACTACTTACTGCTGGGTTGTGTTTTAGAGGGGAATACCAAGAGAGGATTGCACTGTGATGTTTAGCTTGTGGTAGAAACTGTGGTTGGTGCCACTACCTGAGAAAGGAGTAACTAGAAAAGCAGTGGATCTGGGGAAGAGGATGAGAACTGCATGTGTGCTTTTGGCTTAAGGTTCAAATGCCTATGATATATCCAAGTGGATAAAAGCATAAGCATCCAAATACTCTAGATAGGAGTATGGCAAAGACATAAATGTCATCATCAGCAAGTATGTTGTACTCAAAGCCATGAATGTAATTTAGAGGCCAAAATGGGGAAGAGGAGCAAGTAAAGAAAACTAAAAAGCCATAGCTGATGATGTGGGAACAAGACCAGACAAGCATGGTGCCCCAGATGCCAAGAAGAAGAAGGGATTCAAATAGAGATGGTCAAGTATGTAATAACAACAATAATAACAATAATAATACTGAGATGAAGAGAGAGGATTGCCCATTGGATTTGGCAAAATAGAGCCTCAGTGACTTTGGCACAAGTAGTTTCAGTGGCATGGGGGTGGGGAAGACAAAAGAAGACTGGCAGGCCTGGAGGTAGAAACAATAAGTCTAGGCAAATTTTTTAAGGAGCTACAAAGAGGTGTTTTGTTTAACTGTGAGATTGTGCCAAATGTTGCAAGGACTCTGGAATCCATATGGTCATAAAATTTTGGAAAGAAAATAGAGATTTGTAGAAAATGGAAGAATATTTTTAAATAGTAAATTTTACTGAGAACAGGCTGCAGAAGTTTCCTATTAGTATGTAGGAAAGTATTCAAATGAAATTCCAGAGTTCTAACTAGTAGCTACCAGAGCAAACATCATTCTTTTTCTTTTTAAGATTTATTTATTTATTTTAGAGAGAGAGTGTGTGAGCGGGAGAGGCAGAGGCAGAGGGAGAGAGAGAATCTCAAGCCGCCTCCGTGCAGAGCACAAGGGGCTCAATCCCACAACCCCAAGATTATGATCTGAACCAAAACCAAGAGTCAGATGCTTAACTGATTGAGCCACCCAGGTACCCCGAGCAAACATCATTCTAAAATGATTAAATGGGAATATTAAAATAAGAATCAAATCAGGAATGCCAAGTAACACTACTGTTATTCCACATCATTTGAGTCCTAACCAATGAATGCAGTAGATACAAAAACTGAAATGAAATGAGATGTAATTTTTTAAAAGAATAAAGACTTTCGGGATCCCTGGGTGGCGCAGCTGTTTAGCGTCTGCCTTTGGCCCAGGGCGTGATCCTGGACACCCGGGATGGAATCCCACGTCGGGCTCCCGGTGCATGGAGCCTGATTCTCCCTCTGTCTGTGTCTCTGCCTCTCTCTCTATGTGTGTGTGACTATCATAAATAATAATAAAAAAATTTTAAAAAAAAAGAATAAAGACTTTCACAATTTACATGCTTTAAAATTAGCATTGTGATGACACATGTGAAACAACTAGTTCTTTGAGTGTAGTTTCCAGCATGAATATTGGTTGATGTTTTCATTTACATGAATGAGAGAAACAAAAGTGAAACAACTTGTCCTAACTATATTTGTTGGTCCATGATGTGAGCTACTTCTTGATTAAATCAAAAATAGTTTTGAAATATTGTCAATTTTTAGTGCTATTCACAACATTATGACTATGACATGACACATTTTTCAGTTTAATCTCCATTATTAACATTTTTCTCCATTACTTTAAGTCTAGACAATTAACAAAATAAGTCAAGACCTGATTTGTAGCATTTTCTTGGTGTAAATATTTTCATCATAATTGCTTACCAACTACTAATGTGGATTTATTCAATGTAAAGTTTGAGAAGATACATAGTAGCATCTATTATAAAGAATTTTCAGGGGTGTTTGGGTGGCTCAATCAGTTAAGCATCTGACTCTTGGTTTTGGGTTAAGTGTCTGCCTTTGGCTCAGGTCATAATCCCAGGGCCCTGGGATCAAGTCATGGATCAGGGTCCCTGCTCAGTGGGGAATCTATTTCTCCCTCTTTCTCTGCCTCCCTCTTTATCTCTGTCTCTCATGAAAAAAGAAATAAAATCCTTTTTTTTAAATAAAATCTTTTAAAAAAAGAATTTCCACTGCACAGAAATAATAGAAATAAGTAACTTTAAGAGTAGAGATAAGTAAAATAATTAGGACATGATGAGTAGTGAGCATCTATCTGTTTTTTATCTATTCAATTATATAAAGTTACATAATTTAATATTCAGTAATGACTGTGTTTAATGATCAGCTCACAAAATTCATGAATACCTAAAAAATGGACTCTCATAAGCTAGCATAAACTAGTTCTAGTACATCATATAATTGTGTGTCTAGAAAAGCAAGGAAAATCAAGTGGAAAACTAATGGAACATGGAGCAGCCCAGGTGGCTCAGTGGTTTAGCGCTGCCTTCAGCCCAGGGCCTGATCCTGGAGACCTGGGATCGAGTCCCATGTCTGGCTCCCTGCATGGAGCCTGCTTCTCCCTCTGCCTATGTCTCTGACTCTCCCTGTGTGTCTCTCATGAATAAATAAATAAAAATCTTAAAAAAAAAAAGAAAACAACTAATGGAATGAAATAATATTCAGTTAGTTGATTGGATTCAAGATCAATGAATGTAAAGTAAAACCACTAATTCACAATGTCAACAGGTACAATAAAATAATTAAGAAGAAACCTAATACATAATAAGCAAGGTATATATTAAGAGACTTATAAAGCTTTATGGATTCACACTTTAAAAGACATGAAGAAATTAAGAAATATATGTTGTTGCTACATGGAGAAATTTAATATAATAAAGATGTAAATTGTTTCCCAAAGTAATCTATACTCTAATACAGTCTCAGTCAAAATTCAAACCGGATTTTATATAGACATTGCCAAACTGATTCTGAAGCTTGTTGAAAGAGAAGGTGCCCATGAATAAATTTTTGAAAAAGTTTGATCTCCTAGATATAGAAACATTCTATAAAATATTGGTAATTCAAATAGTGAGATTCTGGTATAAGAATTATCAAATATATGGATGAAGCAGAAGAAAGAATTCAAAATGTTTCATTTGTAGTGGAAGTGTTACAGTACATGAGACAGGAGTAATTCAAATCAGTGGGGAAAGGAAGCAGTACAATTTTAAAAAGTTTTAAAACTTTTTATCTCAAAAAAAAACTTTTTATCTCACATAAAACAAAAAAATTAATTCCAAACACCTAAAAAAAGGTTAGCATTAAAGAAGTAAATAACTTTAAAGAAATTCAGGAAGTTATTTTTGTATTCCTAGCATGAAAATATTTTCTTAGCAAGACACAAAACCCAGAAGTGATAAAGAATAATATGGATTCTTAAAGACTTATTATTGTATAAGAAGAAACCCATTTTGTAGTAAAAAAATAAGTTACAGACTGAGAACACATATTTGCATTTGCACCACAAATGGAAATAGTGTCTTTGAATCATAGATTTGATCTGGACATAACAGAAACATAGGGAACATTCCCTCCAAGAACAACAGAATACACATTTATTTCAAATGCACATGGAACATTCTCCAGAATAGATCAAATAGGCCACAAAACAAGTCTCGATACATTTAAGAAGACTGAATCATACCATGCACCCTTTCTGATGACAATGGTATTAAATTAGAGATCAGGGGCACCTGGGTGGCTCAGCGGTTGAGCATGTGCCTTTGGCTCAGGTCGTGATCCTGGGGTCCTGAGATCAAGTCCCGCATTGGGGTCACCACAAGGAGCCTGCTTCTCCCTCTGCCTGTGTCTCTGCCTCTCTCTCTCTCTCAGTCTCTCAGGAATAAATAAATAAAAAACTTAAAAAACAAACAAACAAAAAAACAAACTAGAGATCAATCACCAGGGGAAAAAAAAAAAAAAAAAAACTAGAGAAAAAAACCCAGAAGCACATGGATGCTAAACAACATGCAACTAAACAGCCATTGGGCCAATGAAGAAACCAAAGAAGAAATAAAAAAAAAAATACAAGGAGACAAATGAAAATTAAAACACAGCAGTTCAAAATGTTTATTTTTTTTTTTTATGATAGTCACAGAGAGAGAGAGAGAGAGAGAGAGAGAGAGAGAGAGAGGCGCAGAGACACAGGCAGAGGGAGAAGCAGGCTCCATGCACCGGGAGCCCGATGTGGGATTCGATCCCGGGTCTCCAGGATCGCGCCCTGGGCCAAAGACAGGCGCCAAACCGCTGCGCCACCCAGGGATCCCTCAAAATGTTTAGAACACAATGAAAGCAGTCCAAAGAGAGAAATATATAACAATCCAGGCCTATCTCAAGAAACAAGAAAAAGCTCAAATCAACAATCTATCCTTACATCTGAAGGAACTAGAAAAAGCAGGACAAAGCCCAAAGTAAGTAGAAGGAAGGAAATAATAAAAGTCAGAACAGAAATAAATGATATAAAAGCTAAAAAAAAAGAAGAATCAATAAAATCAAGAGCTATTTTTTGAAAATATAAAATCAATATACCCTTAGCCAGTGTCATAAAAAAGGGTGAGAAAAGACTAAAATAAATGAAAGAGAAGAAATAACAACTGACACCACAGAAATACAAAGGATTATAAAAAAAATTCTACAAAACAATCATATTCCAACAAACTGGACAACCTAGAGGAAATTGATAAATTTCTAAAAAAAAAACATTCAAAACTGACCCAGGAAGAAACAGAAAATAGAAATAGAAAATTGGAACAAACCAGTTACTAGTAAAAACAAAACAAAACAAAAAGACTACCAAAACATAAAATTTCAGGACCAAATGGATTCACAGGTGAATTTCACCAAACATTAAAAAAAAGGAGTTAATACAATTCTCCTCAAACTATTCCAAAAAATAGAAGAGGAAGGACAGTTTCTATTTATGTTCTACAAAGCCAGCATTATCCTGATACCAAAACCAGACAAAGACATCACAGAAAAAAAAAAAAAAAAAGAAAACTATAGGCCAATATCCCTGATGAACATAGAAGATACAAAAATCTTCAACAAAATATAGCAAACCACATTCAACAATACACTCAACATATACCACAATCAAGTGGAATTTATTTCAAAAATGCAAGGTGATTCAATATTTGCAAATCAATCACCTTGATATACCACATCAACAAAAATGAAAGGTAAAAATCATACGATCATCTCAATCGATACAGAAAATGGTTTGACACAACTCAGCATGCATTCATGATAAAAACTCTCAGTTAGGTTGGTTTAGAGGAAACATACCTCAACATAATAAAGGCCAACTATAAAAAAAAAACCCACAGCTAACATCACATGTAATGGTGAACACCTAAGAGGTTTTTCTTTATGATTGAGAACAAGACAAGGATGCCCACTCTTGCCACTTTTACTAAACAAAGTACTGAAGTCCTAATGACAGCAACCAGAAAATAAAAAGGAATAAGAGGATCTATACTGGTAAAGGAGTTCAACCGTCACTATTTGCATATGATACTATACATAGACAACCCTAAAGACTCCACCAAAAAACTATTAGAACTGATAAGTGAATTCAGTAAATTTTGTAGGATACAAAATAAATACCCAGGATTTGGTTATGTTTCTATACACTGATATTGAAGTAGCAGAAACAGAAATTAAGAAAACAGTCCAATTTACAATTACATTAAAGAGAATAAAATACCTAGGAATAAACTTAACCAAGAAAGTGGAAGACCTGTGCTTTGAAAACTATAAAACATTGATGAAAGAAATTGAAGATGACACAAACAAATGGAAAAATATTCCATACTCATGGATGGAAGAATCAATATTGTTAAAATGTCCAAACTACCCAAAGCAGATTCAATGCAATTCCTATCAAAATACATTTTATACAACCATAAGAAATAATCCTAAAATTTATATGGAAACACAAAATGCCCCAAATAGCCAAAGCAATCTTGAGAAGGAAAAACAAAAGTGGGGGTATCACAATCACAGATTTCAAGGTATACTACAAAGCTCTAGTAATCAGAACAGTATGGCACTGGCACAGAAATAGACACTCAGGTCAATGGAAGAGAATACAGACCAGACATAAGCCCACCCTCATATGGTCAGTTAATCTGTGATTAAGGAGGCAAGAATATAAATGGGGAAAAGAAATCTCTTCAACAAATGATATTGGGAAAACTGTACAGCTACATGCAAAAGAATGAAACGACCACTTTCTTACACCATACACAAAAGTAAATTCAAAATGGTTCAGAGACCTATATGTGAGCCCTGAAACCATAAGACCCTGAAAGAGAATATAGGCGGTTAATTTCTTTGATATAAGCCTTAGCAACGTTTTCAAGATATGTCTCCCAAGGCAAGCAAAACAGGCAAAAATAAACTATTGGGACTTTATCAAAATTAAAAGCTTTTGCACAGCAAAGGAAACTACCAAACAAAAAGGCAACCTATTGAATGGAAGAAGATATTTGCAAATAATATATCCAATGAGAGGTTAATATCCAAAATATATAAATAACTTCTACAACTCAACACCAAAACCCCCCAAACAATCCAATTTTAAAATGTGCAGAAACCCTAAATAGACGTTTTTCCAAAGAAGACACACAGATGGCCAACAGGCATATAAGAAAATGCTCCAGATCATTAATGATCAGGGAAATGCAAATCAAATCCACAATGAGATATCACCTTACATCTGTCAGAATGGCTAAAATCAAAAAGACAAGAATTGATAAGTGTTGGAGGGGATGTAGAAGAAAAGGAACCCTTGTTCACTGTTGGTGGGAATGCAAGCTGGTGCAGTCACCGTGGAAAACAGTGTGGGGATTCCTCAAAAAATTAAAAATAGAATTACCATATGATCCAATAACTCCTACTTGGTATTTGCTCAAAGAAGACAAAACACCTGATCAAAAGGACGTATGCACCCCTTGTTTATTGCAGCATTATTTACAATAGCCAAGATATGGAAGAAGCTGCCCATCAATACATGGATAAAGATTATAAATAAAATATATATAATGGAATACCATGCAGCCATAAAAAGGATGAGATCTTGCCATTTGTGACAATATGGATAGACATAGAAGGTATTGTGCTAAGTGAAATAAATCAGACACTGAGAGACAAATACCATATGATTTCACACATATGTGGAGTCTTAAAAAACCCCAAATGCATAAACAAGCAAATAGCAGAATCAGATCTCTAAATACAAAGAACAAACTGATGGTTGCCAGAGGAGGAGGACTCGGTGGGGGGGGGGGATGGGCAAAATGGGTGAGAGGAGTGGAACTGAGGTTTCCAGGTACGGGATGAATAAGTCACAGGAATAAAAGGCACAGTATAGGGAATATAGTCATTGGTATTGTAATAGTGTTGTGTGGTGACAGATGGTAGCTACACTTGTGGTGATCACAGCTTTTATAATGTATACGGATGTTGAATTGCTGTGTTGTACATCTGAAACTAATGTAACATTGTGTGCCACCTACACTTAAGTTAAAAAATTTTTAAGAAACAGTTTATCAAGAGGTCCTATAAATCAATAAGAAACAGATAAATAAAAGAAGAATCTAAGCCATCTGCCCAACAGAACTATCATGTCAGTTATAGATGTAATTTAATTTTTCTAGCAGCCACACTCAAATTATTTAAAGCAATATTTGTATATTATAATGGAACATATAATCAATACAAAAAATGTTAATGAGACATGTTACATTCTTAGACTAAGTCTTTGAAATCTCTTGTGTATTTTATACCAACAGCATATCTCAGTTGAGGCTAGCCACCTTTCAAGTGCTTGATAGCCAGGCTTGGCTGGTGACTCTCAGATCTTGCTGCACAAATCTAAGCAATTCACCAAAGAAATACGCATGGCCAATAGGCTACATTATGCTCCACCTCATTAATATTAAGGATATGCAAATAAAAGAAACAAGTGACTACAACATTTCACCCATCATATTGAAAGAACAGGAATTATTAAAAACTAATCGTACAATTGTAACAGCAACAGGAAAAGAAGGAAAGAAACAAAAGGGAGGAAGGGAAAGAAAATGCTCAGGAAGCAGCTCTAGGAAAACAGTGCATTCGTGCAACAGAACCTATGCAGTGATTAAAAATATTATTTGAACTATAGATACTGATATGGAAAACACAAAATAGTAATAGAGAGAAACCAATTTGTGGAAATTTTTATGTAATATGGTTTACATAATATAAATCACTTTTTAGATTTGTTTGTGTATATATGCATATGTTTCTAAATGCATTGAAAATTATCTGAAAGGATAAAAACCAAAGTATTAATAGCAGTCTCCTGTGATAGGGGATATGGTGGAGAGGCTGGTTGAGAGTGGGGAGAGAGAATTTCCTATACATAATGTGTACATTTCTGCACTAAGCCCACACTAGATTTGAAATTGGAAAAAGTTTTCTTTTTAAACATGGGAGGCTCAGTTGCCTGGGTGGTTCAGTCGGTTAAGCATCTGCCTTCGGTTCAGGTCATGCTCTCGAGGTCCTGGGATCGAGCCCCACAATTGGGCTCCCTGCTCAGTGGGGAGTCTGCTTCTCCCTCGACCCCTGCTCCTGCTCGTGATTTCTTTCTCTCTCATTTTCTCTCTCTTAAATAAATAAAACTGTGATTAAAATAAACATGAGAGACTCAATATGCCACAATTAAGAATTCAAAATTCTCTAGCATCCACAGTCCATGGAGCTGGTTCTCTCAATTGTTCTCGTCCTGACAAATGTGCTGAGGCCACCATGGGGAGCAAGAGCTTAGGGTATGGATTTTGGTGGTTGTCACAGTATTGTGGGATCAGTAGTTATTTTTGATAATTCCAATCTAAACAATTCAACATCGAGAGTATTTCTCTCCATCCAAATTTGGCATGTCATTTAACAATCTTTTTCTGAACGTATCCTGGAGTGCAAAGCCTCCCACTAGGCGCTGAGAGAATATCAAGATACCAAGACAAGTGTATTGAGCTAAAATGATTCATTCCACTGAGCATGATTTAAGTAAACTCCGTACTTTAGTTTTCCTAACAGCAGAGTGGTGTCGGGGTCTTCATTTCAATAATCCAAACTGTTAATAAAGGGTAAGGTTTAGCTGGCACGTACTTTTTTGCCCTTCATCCTTCCTCATTCCTTTGAGCCTGGAATAAAGACATGTAATCTCCAAATGGAGAACAGAAGCCACAAGCTAAGGATAGTATCAACATTCCCCGAATATCACCAGACAACTTGTTTAATAAAGCAATGTAAGATTTACTAGAACCCATTGCAGAAAAGGAGAACAGAACCTTGCCAGCATCTTAGCAGTGATTCTTAATAAATAAACTGTTGTTTGACATGAGCTGTAGGCCCCAGTGAGCAGATGTTGCCTCAGGGTTTTTGATGTGTGGAAATCTCCTGAAGCAACAGTGAAGTTACTTATTGGTTACGGTCTTTTCCTCGAGTAAAGTTTTCTAGAAACAAGAAGACCATGCATCACTGGGCATTTCCATACTCAGTCTTTCATTTCAAAAGCTCATCTCTGAACCCAGCAGTTGACATGGGTGGTCTCCGAACAGCTCTACAGTTGATGCAGGTGGTTGCAGTTCTAGACGGTGAGTGGGAGTCTAGAAGGAATCTGGGCCCATTAAAACTGAATCGCTCAGCAAGCTCTGGACTTCGCAGGTTTCTTAGCACATGAGAAAAAAAAAAAACTATTTAGGCCAACGTAATTAAGCTTGCCTTACAGGCAGCAAAATTCAATTTCTAATTGATATACCATGAGAAGGAAGAATTGGCATGTGTAAAGAAGCCCCAAGCTCTTAAGGAACTTTTGGAAAAGAGAGAAGTGATCATGGGCCAAGGATGAAAGGCCTTCTCAGCCATGCTAAGGAGAATGGGTTTTATCTGGGGTGCAACGGGGAGCCCCTTAAGAATTAGTTGAAAAGTGACATGACCAGAATTATGTTTTGGAGAAATCTGGGGGCATTTTGGAGTCTAAGATCAGAGAGAGGCAAGACTGGAGTCCAGAAGATCCACACCAATGATGAGGATCTGTGCCGGTGTGATGACTGGAAGGAATCATTCATTCATTCCCCCATTCCATAAATATATACCAAATGCCTATTATTTGCCAGGTGCTGTGCTAGGCATTGGAGATGCCACTGCAAGTAGCCAAAACAGTGCCTATGGGCTTGCGATCTAACACAGATCACAGTCCTACTGTATGTATGTCAAACACCTTATGTTCATGATCTCAATCATGCTTCACAAAAACACTATGTGTGTGAGAGAGAGACATGATGGGGTGGGGGACATGCTATTATTATCTTCCCTTAGAAACAAAAAAATCCGAGGACACTAGAGAAGTAGATGAATGGATGGATACTGGGAAGGCTGGCCAATGCGGTTTCTTCTAACACAGATTGTTGTTGATCTGAGCTAGAGAGCTTTATGACACATGTGGTTCTCAGCCAGGAGTCCATTTTCAACCAGTGGTGCCTACACTGTTTGCCTGCTGGCCAGTCAGCAGGCATGGAGTAGCTGCATTTTCCAGCCCAGCCCCAGGTCAATTCACCCCACCCTTTGTCCTCAAACACACAGTTTTGTATGAAGTTAATACTTGGTGCTCTTAAAATGGATGCTTATGGACCAATTTAAAAAATATTTATCCACTGTCTTGGGGCACCTGAGTGGCTCAGGCAGTTAAGCATCTGACTCTTGATTTTGGCTCAGGTCATGATCTCAGGGTCTTGGGATGGAGCCCCACGTTGGACTCCTTGCTCAGTGGGGAGTCTGCTTCTCTCCTTCCCCTCCCTCTACCCCTCCCCCCATTTGTGCACTCTCTCTCTCAGATAAGTAAATAAATCTTTTAAAATTTTATATATAATTTTATATATAATATATAATTATTATAATATCTTATAATAATTATATATTATATATACAGTCTGTACATACTATAATACATATTATATATATATGGATATATATATATATATATATAGTCTGTACATAGATAAGCCATACCAGAAGAATGACATATCCTACTTCTACCGGAGTTCTGCAAATATACATGGCCTTTCTTTACCCTTTACCTGTTCATTCTCTTACTCAACTGAGGCAACTCTGCAATACCATTTTAACCTCACAGCTGTGGGATTTTCAGCAACCGTTTCACATCTCAGTAACAAGAAGAGACGTCGGTTTTTGTCCTTGGCTGCCCACTGGCCATTGTGACAAAGTTCTGCCAGCGTCTTCCTCTTCTCTTTCACAAATTCTTTAAGCAATAGGTGGTAAATTGGCCAACTTCTTAAATTCTTCTCCTTTCTCTCTGGATGGCGTCATAGGGCCTTGTAAAACTGCCACTCAGAATTATCCGTAGATCGCACAATGAAGATTTCTACAGCTGACCTCTTGGGAGCTCATTAGAAACAACAAGTTGTCCTTTGAATCGTCCTATGGTTTGTCCCATTTTCCAGTTTGTTTTTTTAAACGTCTGTTGAATTCCTTTTATCCATTTGGAACTATAATGGAAGCAGCAGACACCAGACTAGGACTGTTTCCTCTAACCTCTTTGACTCCCTAATATGTGTCCTTCATTCCTCTCTGCATCATTTCCTCCCTGACTGGCCCCTTTCCCAGCACCATCCCTCCCCATTGCAAGCCTGTGCCTGCATTCCCACACTTTACACACTGCTACCCTCCTCAAGCTTCCAGATCTTTCTCGTCCAGCCTCTTCCCCAATTCCTCTGTCCCTTGCCTCCCCATCGTCTCCAGGCCTCTCAGAACAGAGTCAGTGCTCTTTCACATCACCCCTTGCCTTTCCAAAACAGGTGGCATAGTTGACTTCTATAAAAAATAGAATACAAAAGAATAGGGGCTTCTGGGTAATTTAGTTGGTTGAATGTTCAATTCTTGGTTTTGGCTCAGGTCATGATCATGGTCCGGGTTATAAGATCATGCTCCACTCTGGCTCCCTGCTCAGCAGGGAGTCTGCTTGGGATTCTCTCCCTTTCCCTCTGCCCCTCCCTCCCATGCATGCACTTTCTCCCTCAAAATAAAGAAAGAAATAAGTCTTTTTTAAAAGATATAAAAATATATAATACATATATATATTATGTATATATTATGCAGTTTATATATAAGGGCCTCTGGGTGGTTCCGCCTTTGGCTTAGGTCATGATCTCAGGGTCCTGGGATCGAGCCCCGAGTCATACTCCCTGCTTACTGGGGAGCTTGTTCTTGCCGCTCCCCCTGCTTGTGCTCTCACCGTGTCAAGTAAATAAATAAATTAATAAATTAATAAATTAATTAAATATTTAAATATGTGTGTATATATATTATATATATATAGTTTACATTATAAACTATGAAAGAATGTGGTCACTATGATTATAACATGATGTCATATTATCTATCACAGGTCATTTTTTTGCTATTATTCTTGAGCCTACATAGGAAAATACTCGCAGAGACACATATGTCTTATATTATTATAATAAATTAGATCACCAGATACTTATTTTTCAATCTTACAACTATAATTCTAATTTTCTCTTGCTTTCAAAAGTCATGAAATGCATATTGGACTCTACTTGCCTATCTTGTCAGTGACTAGAAGAGTCAAAGTGTCAAAATTGTTGTAGAAGCTCTTCTTTTTTTTTTAAGATTTTATTTATTTATTCGTGAGAGACAGAGAGAGGGACAGAGACACAGGCAGAGGGAGAAGCAGACTCTCTGTGGGAAGCCTGATGTGGGACTCAATCCCAGGACCCCAGGATCATGACCTGAGCTGAAGGCAGTTTCTTAACCACTGAGCCACCCAGGTGCCCCAGCTGTAGAAGCTCTTTATTCATTTTTCCTAAGTAGGTTCTATGCCCACCATGAGGCTTGAACTCACAATTCTGAGATCAGGAGTCATATTCTCTACCAACAGAGCCAGCCAGACACCCCTGTAAAACCCTTTTAAAAAACGGGTGGCTCAGCGGTTTAGCACCGCCTGTGATCCCGGAGACCCAGGATCATGGGCTCCCTGAGGCTCCCTGCATGGAGCCTGCTTCTCCCTCTGCCTGTGTCTCTGCCTCTCTCTCTCTCTCTCTTTCTCCATGTGGAGGAACCTTTGGGTTGTTAAGTGTTAAGATGCTAAGTTGGTTAAGTGTCTGCCCTGGGCTCAGGGCCCTGGGCTCAGGGCCAGGGACCTCAGGGTCCCGGGATAAGCCAGGCAATGGGCTCCCTGCTGCATCAGGCTCCCTGCTCAGTGGGGAGCCTGCTTCTCCCTCTCCCTCTGCCTCTACTCCCCCTGCTTGTTCTCTCTCTCACTCTCGTTCTCGCTCTCTCTCTCGCTCTGTCAAATAAGTAAAAATCTTAAAAAAAAAAAGAGAGAGAGAAAAATAAAGAAAAATGTGGAGCTGCAGCACGAACATACATGGAAAATGCACATGGTCAAATTTTTCTCAGATCAACTTCTTTTAGTGAGGCATGAGCATTATACTTTTAAACTATTGACAGCTGGATGAAATATCTATGTATGCACAAATTAAACAATATAAAGCACTGACCAAATGTAAGGAGGATTTTATTACATATCCTTGTTAGTTATCCTTATGTATCATTGTTGGTTGCCAAGATACAAATACACTCCCACTCCTCTTCTTTCTGAAGAGTCAAGGATCTGCCATCACAGGGTACTAATTCCTACAAAGCATAAAAGGACTCATTAATATGTTAACATCTGCTAATACTCTACATATAAACATTTTTGGCAATATTTGGAATGATATGCTTCTCTGAAACACACATTGAAAATATAAGGAAAATTAAGGATATTTTAAATCTTTGAATCTCAGTCAAACAGATCAGTAGAACTAAATAGAATCTAGAAATGAAGCAACACACACAGGGTCAACTGATTTTCAACACAGTACAATGGCAAGTTGGGCAAAAAGAATTGTTTCCCCTAAGAAAAAGTGCAGAAACTGTTAGCCGTATTTTTTTTAAAGAGCTTTAATGTGCCCTATTTTTTTAAAAAGAGCTTTAATTCAAACCTCATGCCATATCCAAAAATCCCCTCAAAGTAGATCATTTACCTAAATATAAAACAAAAAACTATAAAACTTCTAGAGAAAAATGTTTGTAAGCTTGGGTTGGGCAAAGATTTCTTAGATAAAATCCATAAAAGAAAAAAATTAATAAATTTGACTTCACAAAAATTAGGAATTTTTCTCTTTGAAAGCCATTGTTATAATAATATAAAGATAAACCAGAAAATACTTGCCAATCATGTATCTAATAAAGGTCTTATATCCAGAAAACATAAAGAACTTTTGAAACTCAATAATAAGAAAATAAACAATACCAGTTCCTGAAATGCGTGGAAGAGTTGAACAGACACGTCACCAAAGTAAATATATGAGTGGCAAACAAGCACATGAAAGGCATTCAAATCCCAAGTCATTGGTAAAGTGGAAATTAAAACCACCATGCAATACTATTCCCTGCTTCTGTGAAGGGCTAAAATTAATGATACTGATCATACGAAGTGCTGGAGAGGATGTGGAGTAAGTGAAACTCTCACACACGCTGCTAGTGAGGGACAGTGCAAAATGGTACCACTGCTTTAGAAAACATCATATATGAGATGTTGATAGCTGGCTTGACTGGTAATAGCCTTAAATTGGAAACAACTCGAATGTCCATCAACAGGTGAATAGATAATTGTGGTTTTATTTATTCGATGATATAGTGCCCCACATTTAAAAGGAATGAACTATTCACACACACAACATGGATGAATCTCAAAATAATTACTCTGAATGAAATAAGACAGACAAAGAAAGAGCACATACTGTATGGTTCTACTTACATAAAATTCTAGGAAATGAAAATTAATCTACAGTGACTAAAAAAGCAGATCAGTGGTTCCCTGGAGACTGAAGGGACAGGGACAGGAAGGAAAAACTTTAGGAAGAGATGAGAAACTTTGGAGGGTAATAGGTGTTTTCATTATCTTGACTGTGGTGATGGTATTGTGCATGTATATGTATGTGAAAAGCTATCAAAAATGTGTAATTTAGGGATCCCTGGGTGGCGCAGCGGTTTGGCGCCTGCCTTTGGCCCAGGGCGCGATCCTGGAGACCCGGGATCGAATCCCACATCAGGCTCCCGGTGCATGGAGCCTGCTTCTCCCTCCGCCTGTGTCTCTGCCTCTCTCTCTCTCTCTCTGTGACTATCATAAATAAATAAAAAATTAAAAAAAAATGTGTAATTTATTGTATATCAATTATAACTACAACTAAGGTATAAAAACAAGCTAAAGCACTTTTTAATAATATGTCATTTAATCCACCTAAGAAAAAAAGTCAGTTATTGAACTGTATATTTGCAATTTAATATTCTAAGTGAAAGCTTGTACACTGATGATTTATTTAACTTAATTAATTTTTTCATATGTAGTAAATGATGTCTTAAATCAGAATAAATAATTTTAATGCTGAAAGATCACTCTTTTGGCCTGCACTTTTTTTTTCTCTTTCCCTCTTCTGTTTTCTTGAACGCTAGAATGCTGTAGGCACCTATTTATTTTATTCCATGTTTTCATTCAAAATTTATGAAGGTCCAGATACACATAGTGCTTGAGTGTACATAGATGAGTCCAACTATGATTCTAAGGATTTATTGCCAGCATTATGTTGTGTAAATATCTGCTAATTTCAAACAAGAGTTTATTTAGGTATTATCTTTGGAAGAGAACACCATACACTATTTTTGTATTTTTCCTAGTCCACAAACATTCCTATGAAAAAGAGGAATGGATCAGACTCTCCACTGCAGGCCAAAGGACAGCCACACAGGGGAGTATTAGGAAAACTAACCCAGACTAAAGAATGCTGTTGGGTCCCAGGATTCACCAACAGCCTAGACACTCACACGGGTCCCACGCTTTTGGTGCCCAGCTCACATCACTTGAGTAACTGGGGAATAGTGGTGGTGTCTATCTCTCTAATGGGTAGGGTTCTCCAGAGAAACAGAACCAAGAAGATATGGATACAGATGACATAACAAAGATAGAGATAAACACTAAATTATATCACCTATCAGGGGGAGATTTGTTAATAGGAATTGGATCATGTAATTATAGAGACCAAGAAATCCCACCATCTGTGTCTGTAACCTGGAGAACCAGAGCATATGCTGTGGGGTAAGTCAGCCAGAGTCTGAAGGCCTGAGAACCAGGGAGCACCCATGCCCAAGGGTTGGCAAAGATGAGGTTCTAACTTTAACAGAGAGAGCAAATTTACTCTCCTTCCACCTTTTGTTCCCTTCTAGGGACTGGAGGATGCCCACGTTCCCTGGGAAAGGCCACCTGCTTTATTCAGCTCATCTAATCCAATGTTAATCTCTTCTGGAAAAGCCTTCACAGACACACCAGAAATAATGCCTTACCAGCTGTTGGGGCCATACCTTGGTGCAGTCAAGTTGACACATGAAATGAACCATCACGCCATCCAAGGCAGGAAGCTGAAGGGCTATAAATGAGACATGGATAGAGGGCTAGCCAGAGGCTGTCAAGGAAGATGGGGGAACTTCATAATCAGGACCAGTTTCCTGGGCAAAAGAGGGGGCTGTCTCAGAATCTGTGTGAGAGGGCACTGCAACATGATTCATAGAATTGCCCAGAAGAAGAATAAAATAAAATGTACTGTCTTTTCACTACTGACATCATCAAATAATAAATCAAAAAATGGATAATTAACCAACTGAATGATTATAATCAAGACAACTTTCCTAATACAAAGATTGCCATGATGATTTCTTATACTAATCATTTTGAAAAACTTAAATAAAACTAATGAAAAAAGCCAAAAGGTAAAACCGGACCTAAATCCATTTGTGAGTATGAATCTATCATGTATCTCAGCCTTGATTTACAAATAATATTGAAATATTTGCAAGCCAGAAATTCTTAAACTATGTTATTTTTTAAGATTTTACTCATTCATTCATGAGAGACACAGAAAGAGGCGGAGATATAGGCAGAGGGAGAAGCAGGCTCCCTTTGGGGACCCTGATGGGGGACTTGATCCCAGGACCACAACCTGAGCCAAAGGCAGACGCCCAACCACTGAGCCACCCAGGTGCCTTATAATATTTATTAATATTATAACCATGCAATTTAAAAAAAAAATCCTAATGCAGGAGGACAATATGGGGACATTAAAAGAGGTTTTGTCCTAAGCCTTCCTGTGGGTCCCTGTAAATGTTTAGAATGACTTGGGTGCTGAACCAATGAACCAAACTGGCTTCTCAGCTTGTTCCAATCTCAGGTGGTAGAACATGAAATCCAGAACTTTCTCTTCCCTACTGCCTACTGCAGGGAAGAAAAATTATGGAGGAAGGAGAAGCTAGAGAAACTAAGGAAAGAGAATAAGGAAGAAAAATTATAAGCAAGGAGTTGGTGGAGGAATAAAATGAAACAGGTTGAGAAAAATAAGAGAAAGGGAAAAAGTCAAAAGAAGGAGAAAGTATGATGGGAAGAATGGAGGCAGGGAACCAAAAACCCAGCTGCCTCTGCAGAGAGAGGTTGTTTACATATGATTTGCTTCTACTTTTACAGCCTGGGGCATATGATCCAAGGGTTGTGAAGTTTCACTCTCATGATTACTGTTTAAAAAGCTAGGAATTGGGGATCCCTGGGTGGCTCAGCAGTTTAGTGCCTGCCTTCAGCCCAGGGCGTGATCCTGGTGTCCCGGGATCAAGTCCCACATCTGGCTCCCTACATGGAGCCTGCTTCTCCCTCTGCCTGTGTCTCTGCCTCTCTCTCTCTCTCTCTCTCTCTCTCTCTGCATCTCTCATGAATAAATAAAATCTTTTTAAAAAATTATAAAATAAAATAAAAATAAAAAGCTAGGAATTTAGGGCACCAGGATGGCTCAGGGGTTAAGCCTCCCAACTCTGGATTTTGACTCAAGTCATGATCTCAGGGTTGTGAGATCGAGCCTGGTGTCTGGGTCCATGCAGGGAGTGGAGCCTGCTTCAGATTCTCTCCCTCTCTCTCTGACCCTCCTCTTTCCTCCCTCCATCCCCTCCCCCTACCCCTCTCCTCACCATCTGGACCACTGTTGATCTCTAAAAAAAATTTTTTTAAGTGTTCAAATACATAAATAAAAAACTAGAAATCCTTATCATTTTCCTTTACTCCCTTCTGTCTCTTCTCGCCCACCCATAACATTAACCTCAAACTGGGTAGAACAGAACAAAAAGGGAAGGAGAGAAAGAAGCAGATGGGCGTCTGGAGCTAGTCACTAACGGTGTAAGTTCTTACAGAGAACACAAGAACATTCCCCTGGAAAGGTAAGCCTAGTGGAGGCCCTGTTGTGGTGTAAGCAGCTGAGACCACTGCCAATTTCAAAAGTGTAAGACAAATGGATGCGGACATGTGGCCTCCTGGCTTTCTGGGCGGCTATAACCTATCTGCTCTCAACGGGGGTTTTCCCCTGGAGAGTCCAACTTCTTGCCAAGCCATCTTCCAGCCAAAACTCATTTTCCTTTAATTTACAGGAAAAAGAGGAAGACAGAATCCCACCCATCCTTTTCTGAGCTGATTATTTTCCATTTGGAATTAATGAGCTTGCCACAGGGAGGTCAGGCTGCTTTGTCCAGATCACTAACGCCTACTTTTGCTTCACACGAGACCATTCAAACTGCTGGGGACCTCCACTGTTTATGGGCAAAGTCCTTCGTGTGACCAAGCAGAAGGAGCGCTACTGTTCTGTGGAGATAAAAGTTAGACTCAAAATTCTCTCCAAATTTATCTGCCCAACCCTGACAGAGGAATTCACAGGGCAAATTTTAATATTCACTTAGGATATTTCAAATACAAATCTACATTTTAAATGTCTTCGTGTGGCTGGCCAGTGTTTCAGGATACACACTGAACACGCGAGCAAGAGGAGTCGGGGGTCTGGACCAGGTGTCCACAGCCCTCGTTACACATGATGCAAACTTCCCAGGACAAAGCTACACGTCCCTGTGACACGGTACCCAGAGGCACCTACTGGGTGGAGAGACGTGAGCCTATGCATCTGGTCATCCCTGGAGACCCCCGTCTTACAAGGGGGTTTTGGCCTACGGACAAAACCTTGAGAGAGGGAGGCTCAGGGGGGTGAATTGCTCTCTAGAGCGCCCACCATCTGGGAGTTCATAAGGTCAGAAGAGTGAAAAACCAGAGCTCCAACTTGTTCTTGGGCACAAATAGAAACCATTCCCAGGAGAATCAGGAAATGGGATGATCTGTCTACTCAGGCACATATTTAAGGAAAGTACCCAAACCGTAGGTACAAAGACTTTAGCTCCTTTGGAAAAGAAGGGAGTTAGTGAGCTTCTGCATCCTGCCCACCTGAAGAGATACCCAGACCTGGGCCAAAGGGTAGAGGGTTTAGAGACAGGAACAGGGGCCACAAAGGAAAAATCATGGCAGGGCCAAGGACAGGGACCAGAAGGGCTCATCCCCAAAAAGTGACTTGGGATCTTGGTATAAAAATTTAGAAATTACTTTCAAATGATCATATAAAGCATTGGTAAGCATGAGTTTATAATCTGAAGAATTTGTAGTTTTATTGGTGAAGATGAACAGGGCAGGAAGTAGACATGTTACAGGGATCGATTTTAAGCAATTTTCATTTCATTATATCCTAGAAGATGGTGACACCAGTAAGAAGGGAACCAGAATAAATCCTGAAGCAATGCACAGGTTACCTTCATCTTCACCTCCATGCACAGCCAAGGAATAAAATTACACACACACACAAAGAAAAAGGGCTCTCTTCCTCTTGGAAAATGCTGCTTCATGCTAGCATGCCCTCCCTGACAGACGAGGGACAAATAATTGTGTCTTTTTTGTGACAGACACACACACAAAAAATCCAAAAAACAAAACCAAGTGTTGTATTGCAGAAGGCAAGTTTACAGGAGGAAAAAAGTTCATTCATTCAACAAATATTTATTGAACACCTACTATGTGCTTAATGAACCGGTGCTAAGGGTTTGAGAGCAGACAAAACAATGTTCTCGTGTTTATGGCCCTTTGTTCTAATGAAAGAGACAAACAGTAAGCAAATAAACAAGACAGTGTTTGATAGAGGGAAATAATATGAACAAAATTAAGCAGAGTAAGGGAAAAAAATTTAAGGGCGATGCTATTAAATAAAATGATCAATGAAGGAAGGACTCTGAATAAATGCCTTTCCAGGAGAGACCTAAATGGAGAGACCTAAATGGGTAAAGGCAATGGTGTGCACAAAGGCCCTGAGATAGCAGGTATATGCTTAAGGCAAGAAGCATCTGCAACATGAAGTACGCATGTGCTACAGGCAAGAAGGCAAGCAGGGCTGGAGTGGAGTTAATGAGGGTGAGTTCACCTCATTGCAATAAAGGTATTGAATGTGAAAAGGCTAATTACCTAAATGATTTGCAGCTTCTACCCAAAAGGATTACTGGTAACAAACCTAGACAGCATGTGATTTATGTGAGTTCACCTCATTGGTCCTTGGTAGAATCAGGATAAATCTTGGAGGACTGTTGCTAATCTATCCAGTACCTTTGGGCAAATTAGAAAAAAAGGTGTCTCTTCCTCTTGGAAAATGCCACTTCACGTTAGTGTGCCCTCCCTGACAGACGAGGCTTGGCCTGGAGCTCAGCTCTCACTTGCCTCCCCAGTCAGGTGCCCCTGGGCTCAGCCCAGCCTGCACAGCAACACACTATGGCCCAGGATCAATCATTTCTTCCCTGTATCATAATACCTCCCCTAATGGTCAGGTAATTTCCCAAGACATTGGCTTTGTGTTTGAAGTCTTAGTTGATTCTGATCATATGGCTCATTTCACAATAGTTGAGCAGCTGTGTTTCTTTGACTCCCCTTGGTCTAGGTTGGAAATGATTGACTAATGGAAGAGATGAGTTTGCTTGACCACAGATGAAGGATGTGATGTATACTAGGTTTCTATGGCCGCTGTAACAAATGACCACAAATTTCATGGCTGAAAACAACATAAATGTATTACCTTACAGTTTTGGAGGTCAGAAGTCCTCAACTCAAGGTGTCAGCAGGGTTACATTCCCTCTGGAGGCTGTAGTGAAGAGTCCATTTCCTTGCCTTTTCCGGCATCTAGGGGCCATCTGCATTCCTTGCTTTGTAGCTCTTCCCTGGGTCTTCAAAGGCAGGAGCATAGCATCTGCAAATTTCCTTCTCTCTCTCTCTCTCTTGCTCCTCCCTCACTTCTGCATCCATTGTCACCTCTTCTCTGACTCTGACCCTCCTGTCTCCCTCTTATAAGAACACTTGTGCATACATTGGGTCTGCACGCATAATCCAGGATAACCTCCCCATCTCAAGATCCTAAGTTTAACCATTTCTGCAAAATTCCTTTGCCGTGCTAAGTGATGTGGTAGTTTTCAGGGATGAGCATGTGGACAAATTTGCAGGGGCATCATTCCATCTACCACAAGATTTAATAAGAGAGTTCACTCACTGAGCAGGCTCCTTGCCCCACACTGTTCCTGGCCTCAAAATCTCTTTTAGGGATTCATTCTTCACCCCTTGAAGGCTTTCTAAGTTCTTAAGACTTCACTGATAAAATACAACACGGTATAAGCTTTATCTATAGAGATTTTTAGCTGGAGAATGAAGAGCATGGGAAATTATTTAAAAATATGAGGAAGGGTACTTGTGAACTGTAAGAAAAAAGACATTATTTCCCATTTTGGCTGACAGCTACCTTACCCTCTAGAAAGGGCACATGACTAGGAATCTCAAAGTCTAATCTTTAACTCATCGTTTACCACAAAAATTGCCCTTAATATGTGTGTGTCTCTCTCCTCATTGTGAACTACGAATAACAGCTGTCCTACCTCAATCATAGCATAGTGTGTGGATGGTATTAAAAACCTGTACATGGAAGCCCTTGGACATGTGTAACAGATGAAAAGAGTGAACATTCCTCATGTGATAGAGCTTCAGCTGCACCATCTTCCCCAACGCACACCATTACTTTCTGAGGCAGGTGCTATCATTACCTCCACTTAGCAGGTAAAGACACTGAGGCTTAGGTGAAGGTCACACAGTGAGGAGGTAGCAGGGCTGTGACTTAATAACTGGCGTCTCTGCTTTTTTTTTTTTGTCCCAATAGATTATACTGCCTGTAAAACAGCCAAAAACTGCAAGCCAGCCCAGTGTACAGCACAACATCAGGCACAGCACTTGTGTGAGATTCTAGAAAGGAGGCAGAAAAGATAAAGCCACACTGTCTTTAGAATTACAAAAAGTGGTAATTTCAAGGCAAATGAGCTTTGCAAAGGGAATAATTGTAGTTGAGGGGGTGTAAGCCATTTTAAACTTCAGGCATCTGGGAGGAAAATCAGCAGAGGCCTGCCCTGCAGCCCTGCCCTCTGGGCCTCCTCACCCAATCTCCACACTCCTGGGCAGCTCCAGAGATGGCTGGTTTCAGGCATCCCACGTTATTTTGTTTTTAAATTATTAAACACTCAAAGCTTTAGAAAAAGAGAAAACAATAAAATCCCGAAGATATCAGAAGGAAGAAAGTAATCTGATTTATGAATGAACAAATTAGAAATCAGGACATAATTTAAATGGACAAATACGATCAAATGAGGGTCCTTTATTTATTTTCAAGATTTTATTTATTTATTCATGAGAGACACAGAGAGAGAGGCAGAGACATAGGCAGGGGGAAAAGCAGGCTCCCTGCGGGGAGCCCAATGTGGGACTTGATCCCAGGACCCCTGGGATCATGACCTAAGCCGAAGGGAGATGCTCAACCACAGAGTGACCCAGGTGTCCGAATGAGGCTCCTTTAATAAGAAACCCCCTCACCTCCAAAACAGATGAATCCCAGAAATTTTCATCAAGAAAAACATAAATGAAAGAAGAAAAATTGATAAAAAACAATATAGGAAAACCCACAGAACAAACAAATGAAACCATTATAAACAACATAATAAATACTTTAATCTAAACAAATATAATTTCTTCCCCAAAAAATTAACACCAGAAGAGATGCAAATCAACCGGTAGGAATGCATTTCCCTGGCCTGGGTCCCACTAAATCTTCCCATGAACTTTCGAGTATGCTGCTCACAGCTCTGCAGGCTGAACTCCTACCCTCTGCTTCCTCCTTTCTTTCAACCACCCTACTTCCCCTTCGCAGACACTCCCGCTCCAGCCCTTCCTGTATTTCCACTCCCATTCCCTCTGTCCACCCCGCTCCCAACACGCACGCACAAACACACACACACACACACACACACACACACACACACACAGTCTCGTGGAACTCAGGCCTAACTCTGAAAAAGCTGCCCTACAACTTGATGTATTTTTAATTTGTTAATTCTCGTAAACTTACCGTGTTCATTGTGAACAAAACCAGCCAGAGTCCCTGTTCTCAGATGACTTCATGGTTTTGGTGGCTGGAAGGCTGATCGTTATAAGAGCTCCAGAGGCATAAGGGGAATGAAGAAAAACTAAAGCAGCCGCTGAACCCCCCTAGTGTGCACGTTGGGCTGCCTGAACCGCTGGTGAATTGCAAGATGGATTTGCCTCTGCCTCTGCGGCTGGATTTTTTAAGATTACCAGGCACACTTTAGTCGGATTATCAAGGATGAAAAGAGTCAACACATAGGCGTAGTAATGCATCCGATCCACATAACAAGCCTGGCAGGTAGATATTATAACACGATCATCACTTTCTCTCTCTCTCTCTCTCTCTTTTTTTTTTTTTTTTTTTTTGCAGATGCAGGCACTGAGAGGCAGAGACTTTCTCAGGGTCTCACAGCTATGCAGTGGTTGACCTGGCATTTGAGCCAGACTGTGCCGCCAGAGTTCATGCATCTGACCACCCAGTCTGTCTGCGCTCCCAACTCAGGTCACGTACGTGAACTCCTTCCACTCTGATCCTCTCCGTGGCAAAATTTTGGTGCTGTATTTTTCCAAAGTGTTGCTCCTGGAGCTCCTGGGTGGCTCATGGTTGAGCGTCTGCCTTCGGCTCAGGTCATGATTCTGGGGTCCTGGCATCGAGTCCTGCATTGGGCTTCCCTGCAGGGAGCCTGCTTCTCCCTCTGCCTGTATCTCTGCCTCTCTCTGTGTCTCTCATGAATAAATAAATAAAATCTTAAAAAAAAACACAAAAACCTGTCGCTCCTTTTTACCAAGCCTCACCCCTGCATCTGTCCCTTTCTTGCACCTCCTGAGACCCTCTCATGCCTCTATCTGCACCCTTCTACCTTTTTAAAATAGGGAACAGAACCCTGCTGTGAGATTAACATGCTTTCTTTTTGTCCCGCTTAGTACACAGACCTTGGTCAGCTGTTGTCCTGAGGTGTCTGTAAATTTGGGAAGAGATTAGGATCCTTTTCAAAGGAATGGTAGCAATTCCTAAAGGAGAGGCATAATCATCTTCTGACATAAGAAATGTGATCATGCAACAAGATGGCCTTTCCCCCTGCAGGCTCTGAAAAATCAACTCTTCGAATTCTCCTATCGTGGGGGGAAAACCCTTGCCAAAAGCAGGTTTCTCAGGGCTCCAGGGAAGCAGACTCACAGAGGAGAGTAGGACAAGACTTAGGGGTTTGTGAGAAAAGGCAGGGGGAAGAGAGCCCAGCAGATGTGTGTCCTCATGGCTCCCTTCCCAGGCTCCATCAGAGGGCAAGGTCTTGCAGGAATGGCCCCAGCCAACTGCCCACCCAGAGTTCTGGAAGGCCACCTCTCTGCTATGCTGCCCCAAGATTCAGCTCAGCCACATCAAAGATTTGGCTTCCATGAAAAAACACATTTCACATGATTTTCCTTCTCCCATCTTTCTTGTTTCCCCCTCTAATTATGTGTGTGTGTGTGTGTGTGTGTGTGTGTGTGTGTGTGTTCTTTGACTTTTCCCCATTCTACTTCCTTCTTTCATCCTTTACTGGTACACGTTCTCCAAAGTTCTGTCCTCACTATTGATTTTTTTTCCTTTTGGTGATCTCATTGTTTCTTATACTACTCACCATCACCTCTAGAAAGAGGTCTTCCAATTCTCACTGGACTCCTGTAGGTATCTCCAAGCCCCCCTGCATATTTCCACACTTTTCCCTGCCAGTAACCCAGCTCCATACAATCAAAGTCACACATATTCCTTGCCATCTTCCAAACCACACTCTTCCTGCCTTCCTATAAATGCTAATGACATCACCACTCTTTGTGAATTTCCCTACTTTCCATCTTGAAGGAAAATCCTTGGCTATCTCACACATGTTTGTAATAACTGAGGAGAGGGCTTTATACATGTAAGAATCACCATACGCCAGATGCCGAGGGCTTTCCATGTGTTAACTCACTTACTCCTCATAATAGCCCTGTGAAATGGTTACTACAATCATTACCTTTATAGCTATGGGTACTGAGGCAGCAAGAGGCTGATGTCCCACAGTTGGTATTTGATACCAGGCAGCTGGTTCTGAAATCTGTACTCTTAACTACTATACTATGCCACTGACCACCACACAACAGAGGAAAAATGGGTATAAAAAATGCATAACGTCATCACAACTATGGGAAACAAACAAACCAATGATCTACTAACTACATAGAGATAAAGGACTGGAAGGATACATGATGCTGGGTGCAGGGAGGGCTGAGAGCAAGTTTACTTTCTACCCTCTACTTTTCTGATTTTCCAAATTTCCTATTATGAGTATAATGTTTATAATGAAGGCATGTTGTTTATGTAATATATAATTAATACATAATAATTTTGTATTTCATTTTCTTTATTTGAAAGAGTATGCAAGAGCAGGGGGAGGAGCAGAGGGAGAGAGAGAGAAAGAATCTCAAGCAGACTCCCTGCTGAGTGCAGAGCCCGATGCAGGGCTTCATCCCACAACCCAGAGATCATTCCAAACAGAAACTCTGTACCTATAAAACAATAATTCCCATTCCATGCCTCCTCCCCACCCCTGGCAAACAACCATTTTACTGTCTATGAATCTAATGCCTATTCCTTTTTTTTGTTTATTTTTTATTGGAGTTTGATTTGCCAACATATAATATAACACCCAGTGCTCATCCCGTCAAGTGACCTCCTCAGTGACGGTCATCCAGTCACCCCATCCTCCCACCCACCCTCCCCTTCCCTTGTTCATCTCCCAGAGTTAGGAGTCTCTTGTGTTTTGTCACCTTCTCTAATTTTTCTCACTCATTTTCTCTCTTGTCCCCTATAATCCCTTCCACTATTTTTTCTATTCCCCATATGAGTGAAACCCTATAATGATTGTCCTTCTCCGATTGACTTACTTCGCTCAGCATAATACCCTCCAGTTCCATTCATGTCAAAGCAAATGGTGGGTATTCATTGTTTCTAATGGCTGAGGAATATTCCATTGTATATATAGACCACATCTTTTTTTTTAAGATTTTATTTATTTATTCATGAGAATACACAGGAGAGAGAGAGAGGCAGAGACACAGGCAGAGGGAGAAGCAGGCTCCATGCAGGGAGACTGACGTGGGACTCGATCCCAGGTCTCTAGGATTACACCCTGGGCTGCAGGCGGTGCTAAACCGCTGAGCCCCCAGGGCTGCCCAGACTACATCGTTTTTATCTATTCATCTTTCGATGGACACCGAGGCTCCTTCCACAGTTTGGCTATTGTGGACATTGCTGCTAGAAACATTGGGGTGCACATGTCCTGCTGTTTCACTGCATCTGTATCTTTAGGGTAAATCCCCAGCAGAGCAATTGATGGGTCGTAGGGCAGGTCTATTTTTTTTTAACTCTTCCAAGAACCTTCACACAGTTTTCCAGAGTGGCTGCACCAGTTCACATTCCCACCAACAGTGCAAGACAGTTCCCCTTTCTCCACATCTTCTCCAACATTTGTTTCCTGTCTTGTTTATTTCCACCATTCTCACTGGTGTGAGGTGGTATTTCATTGTGGGTCTGGTTTGTATTTCCCTGATGGTAAGTGATGTGGAGCATTTTCTCATGTGCTTCTTAGCCATGTCTATGTCTTCTTTGGTGAAATTTCTGTTCATGTCGTTTGCCCATTTCATGATTGGATTGTTTGTTTCTTTGGTGTTCAGATTAATAAGTTCTTTATAGTTCTTGGATACTAGCCCTTTTTATCTGATATGTCATTTGCCAATAACTTCTCCAATTCTGTAGGTTGTCTTTTAGTTTTGTTGAATGTTTCTTTTGCTGTGCAAAAGCTTTCTATCTTGATGAAGTCCCAATAATTCATTTTTTCTTTTGGTTCCCTTGTCTTCATAGATGTATCTTGCAAGGAGTTGCAGTGGCCAAGTTCAAAAAGGGTGTTGCCTGTGTTCTCCTCTAGGATTTTCATGGATTCTTGTCTCACATTTAGATCTTTCATCCATTTTGAGTTTATCTTTGTGTATGGTGAAAGAGAGTGGTCTAGTTTCATTCTTCTGCATGTGGATGTCCAATTTTCCCAGCACCATTTATTGAAGAGACTGTCTTTCTTCCAGTGGATAGTCTTTCCTCCTTTATCGAATATTAGTTGACCATAAAGTTCAGGGTCCACTTCTGGGTTCTCTATTCTGTTCCATTGATCTATGTGTCTGTTTTTGTGCCAGAACCACACTGTCTTGATGACCACAGCTTTGTAGTACAACCTGAAATCTGGCATTGTGATGCCCCCAGATATGGTTTTCTTTTTTTAAATTCCCCTGGCTATTTGGGGTCTTTTCTGATTCCACACAAATCTTAAAATAATTTGTTCTAACTCTCTGAAAAAGTCCTTGGTATTTTGATAGGGATTGCATTAAACATGTAAATTGCCCTGGGTAACATTGACATTTTCACAGTATTAATTCTGCCAATCCATGAGCATGGAATATTTTTCCATCTCTTTGTGTCTTCCTCTATTTCTTTCAGAAGTGTTCTATAGTTTTTAGGGTTTAGATCCTTTACCTCTCTGGTTAGGTTTATTCCTAGGTATCTTATGCTTTTGGGTGCAATTGTCAATGGGATTGACTCCTTAATTTCTCTTTCTTCAGTCTCATTGTTAGTGTATAGAAATGCCCCTGACTTCTGGGCATTGGTTTTGTATCCTGCCACACTGCCAAATTGCTGTATGAGTTCTAGCAATCTTGGGGTGGAGGCTTTTGGGTTTTCTACATACAGTATCATGTCATCTGCAAAAAGGGAGAGTTTGACTTCTTTGCCAATTTGAATGCCTTTTACCTCTTTTTGTTGCCTGATTGCTGAGGCTAGGACTTCTAGTACTATGTTGAATAGCAGTGGTGAGAGTGGACATCCCTGTCATGATCATGATCTTTGGGAAAGGGCTCTCAGTGTTCCCCCATTGAGAATGATATTTGCTGTGGGCTTTTCATACATGGTTTTTAAGATGCTGAGGAATGTTCCCTCTATCCCTACACTCTGAAGAGTTCTGATCAGGAATGGATGCTGTATTTTGTCAAATGTGTTCTCTGCGTCTATTGAGAGGATCATATGGTTCTTGTTTTTTCTCTTATTGATGTGATCTATCACGTTGATTGTTTTATGAGTGTGACACCAACCTTTCATCCTGGGGATAAATCCCACTTGGTCATGGTGAATCATCTTCTTAATGTACTGTTAGATCCTATTGGCTAGTATCTTGTTAAGAATTTTTGCATATGTGTTCATCAGGGATATTGGTCTATAATTCTCCTTTTTGGTGGGGTCTTTGGTTTTGGAATTAAGGTGATGCTGGCCTCATAAAACAAGTTTGGAAGTATTCCATCCCTTTCTATCCTTCAGAACAGCCTTACTAGAATAGGTATGGTTTCTTCTTTAAACACTTGATAGAATTCCCCTGGGAAGCCATCTGGCCCTGGACTTTTATGTCTTGGGAGGTTTTCATGACTGCTTCAATTTCCTCCCTGGTTACTGGGCTGTTCAGGTTTTCTATTTCTTCCTGTTCCAGTTTTGGTAGTTTGTGGTTTTCAAAATATGCATCCATTTCTTCTAAATTGGCTAATTTATTGGAGTATAGCTGCTCATAATACGTTTTTAAAATCATTTGTATTTCCTTGGTATTCGTTGTGATCTCTTTCATTCATGGTTTTTAAAATTTGAGTCTTTTCTCTTTTGTTTTTAATAAGGATAGCTAATGGTTTATCTATCTTATTAATTCTTTCAAAGAACTAACTCCTGGTTTTGTTTATCTGTTCTACAGTTCTTCTGGTCTCTACTTCATTGAGTTCTGCTCAAATTTTTATTATCTCTCTTCCTCTGCTGGGTGTAGGTTTTATTTGCTGTTCTTTCTCCAGTTCCTTTAGGTGTGAGGTTAGCTTGTGTAGTTGAGTTTTTTCCAATTTTTTGAGGGATGCTTGTATTGTGATGTATTTCCCTTAGGACTGTTTTGCTGTATCTCAAAGATTCTGAACAGTTATATCTTCATTCTCATTAGTTTCCATGAACCTTTTTATTTCTTCTCTAATTTCCTGGTTGACCCATTCGTCTTTTAGCAGGATGCTCTTTCACTTCCATGTGTTTGAGTTTCTTCCAAATTTCTTCTTGTGATAGAGTTCTAGTTTCAAAGCATTATGGTTTGAAAATATGCAGGGGACAATCCCATTCTTTTGATATTGGTTGAGACCTTATTTGTGACCCAGTATGTGGTCTATTCTGGAGAAAGTTCCATGTGCAGTTGAAAAGAATGTGTATTCAGTTGCGTTTGGATGCAAAGTTCTGTAAATATCTGTGAAATCCATCTGGTCCAGTGTATCATTTAAATCCATTGTTTCTTTGGTGATGTTGTGCTTAGAATATATGTCATTTGCAGAAAGTGCTGTGTTGAAGTCTCCTACTATTAGTGTATTATCTAAGTATGTCTTTACTTTGGTTATTGATTGTTATACTTGGCAGCTCCCACATTAGAGGTATAAATATTCATGATTGTTAGGTCCTCTTGTTGGATAGATCCTTTAAGTATGAGATAGTGTCCCTCTTCATCTCTTACTACAGTCTTTGGGATAAACTTTAATTTATCTGATATTAGGACTGCTACCCCAGCTTTCTTCGAGGACCATTTAAATGGTAAATGGTTCTCCAACCTTTCACCTTCAGGCTGTAGGTATCCTTAGGTCTAAAATGAGTCTCTTGTAGATAGCAAATAGATGGATCTTGCTTTTTTATCCAGTCTGAAACCCTGTGTCTTTGATGGGATCATTTAGCCCATTCACATTCAGAGTAACTATTGAAATATATTAGTGTCATCATAATACCTTTTCAGTCCCTGTTTTTTGTGGATTATTTCTTTGGGCTTCCTCTTTCTTTTACAGAGTCCCCCTTAATATTTCTTGCAGAGCTGGTTTGGTGGTCACATATTCTTTTAGTTTCTGCGTATCTTGGAAGCTCTTTATTCTGAATGGGAGCCTTGCTGGATAGAGTATTCTTGGCTGCAGGTTCTTCTCATTTAGGACCCTGAATATATCCTGCCAGCCCTTCCTGGCCTGCCAGGTCTCTATGGAGAGGTCTGCTCTTCATCTAATATTTCGCCCCATATAAAGTAAGAATCTCTTGTCTCACACTGTTTTAAGGATTTTCTCTTTGTCTTTGGAATTTCCAAATTTCACTATTAAATGTCAAGGTGTTGAACGGTTTTTATTGATTTTATTGATTTTGGACCTCTCTATCTCCTGGATCTGAATGCCTGTTTCCCTCCCCAAATTAGGGAAGTTCGCAGCTATGATTTGTTTAAATATGCTTTCTGGTTCTCTGTCCCTCTCAGCATTTTCTGGAACCCCAATTATACGTAGATTCTCCTTCTGAGGCTATCATTTATTTCCCTTAACCTTTCCTCATGGTCTTTTAATTGTTTTTCTCTTTTTTCCTTAGCTTCCTTCCTTGCCATCAACTTGTCTTCTATGTAACTCACTCTCTTCCACCGTATTAACCCTCGTCATTAGGACCTCCAGTATGGATTGGATCTCATTTAATTGATTTTTAATTTTGGCCTGATTAGATCTAAATTCTGCAGGCATAAAGTCTCTTGAATCCTTTATGCTTTTTTCCAGAGCCACCAATAACTTTATAACTGTGTTTCTGAATTGGCTTTCTGACATTGAATTGTAATCCATATTATGTAACTCTGTGGCAAAGGGTAGCGTTTACGATTCTTCCTTTTGTGGTGAATTCTTCTTTCTAGTCATTTTGCTCAGTGCAGAGTGGCTGTATGAGCGGGCTGAGTCAAGACTATCAACCATGACCCAAGGAAATTTCACACTAGATGATTCTGAGGAGGTCAGAGACCAGAAAATGAAAACAAAGATCAGAACAAAATAAAACAAAAGGACCACTAAAGTGAAAAGTAAATTTTAAAACAAATTATTAAGAAAATAAGGGCCAATAATCCCAAAGAAGAAAAAAGAAAGAAGAGAAAAAAGCAAAAGTAAAGAGGAAAAAGAAAGAGAAGAAAGAAAAGGGGCGAGGGACTGGGAGATGGTGGTGGTGATGAAGTTGTAGTGGAGGGAAAATGGAGTCTACCTAGGGGTCCTAGAGGGTGATCCTCTTGGTTCTGAGTGTATTAAGTTCTGTGTTAGAAGATGCTCAGTCCCAAATTTATATAGACCAGATATACTTGTAGAGGGCCCCAACATTGATCACCAAAACATAAATGAGATAAAAGAGAAGGGCAGAATGGGAATGAGGAGAGAATATAATCTCACAGAATGAACCAGCACAGTATACCACTTGTTCTGGGTGTATGCTGGTCATGTTTTAGAAGGTATTAACTCACACCATTGTAGAACAAAATGAGGTAGAGAAAACGAAAAAACACAAAAGAAAAAAGCATATCTCATTTATCTCCCAAAATTAAGTTGAGTATGTTGAAGGGAAAGTAGAAGTGGAAATATATCTAAGACGTGTAATTGTAAAAATATGAAAGTCAAAAAAGAAGAAACTTAAAAATGAAGAGGTGGTAAAATATTTTAGTTAAGGTGGGAAAAGAGAAAATTGGAAACTTACAGTCTGATATAAAAACTAGTTGTACTGGAAAAAAGGGGGAAAAAGTGGGGTACCCTCTAGTTCTATATACTGTAGATCCCTCGCCTTCCCCTGGAACTTTCCAGCGCTGCTGGGTCCAGAACTTGCTCTTCCCCTGTCCTTCCAGCGGGTCTTCTGGGGGAGGGGCGGGCTGTGCCGATTCTCAGGTGTGTGCACCTGGGGGAGCTGCCCCGCCCCCTGCCAGATGCCGGGCTCCGTGGTAGCTGTTTACCCCGTGAGGCCTCTGTCCCCTGGCAGCCCTGCTCCGTCCCAGGCACAGGGTGACACCAGGAGGGACAACCCCACCGGCGGCGGCCAGGTCTCCCTGGCCCTGGAGGGCGCCCCCCGCCCCCCACAGTGACTCCCGCCGTCTCCCAGTCCGCAGGGGCCTGGATGCTCCCGGGGCAGGAGCGTCCTCGCTGTCCTGGGCCCTCCCCGCCTCGTCCTGTCCCGGGGGAGCGCAGGATCCCGGCTGTGTCCCCGGCGCCCTGGGGTCGGGGCCTGCGCTGCTGGAGCCGCGCTCCCGGGGAGCCCCCTCCGCCCGGAGCCCCGCCCGACCCACCCGCTGCTCCCCGAGGCCGCGGGGCGGCTCCAGCCCTTTACGGAGATGGGCGGGTGTGGGGGGCGCTCTCCCCGGCGCCCCTCCTCTGCCAGTGACCCCGGGACCTGGAGGTCCCCCCACCCATCCCGCCCGGGCTCCCTGCTGAGCGCCTTTCCGTGGGGAGGGATCCGGGGCGGATTGTAAAGCTCCCGCTGGTCCGGGGCTGGGCTTTCCCGCCGGGGGGCTCTCCCCGCAGGCCTCAGCCCGGCTCCTCTGGGGCCCTCCCCACTGATTCTTTTTTATTTTTTATTTTCTTTTCCGCCTTCCTACCTTCTTAGAAGCGAAAACCCTTCTCTCTGTAGCGTCCAGGCTGTTCTCTCTTTAAATCTCAGGTCGATTTCATAGGTGTTCAGGTGACCTGAAAGTTATCCAGGTAAGGTGGTGGGGCGGGTGGCTTGGGGACCCTGCTCCTCTGCATCTTAACAGCATATCTCTAATGCCTATTCTAATACCTCATATGAATGGAATCAGAGTATATTTGATACATTGAATATATTAAAACAAAATATCCATTTTGTTTTTCATCTTTATGTTTTTGAAGTATAATCAACATACTATATTATAGTAGTTTCATGTGTACCACATAGTGATTTAACACTTGTCTGCATCATGAACTGATAAGCAGTAACAATTTTATTTATTTGTTTGTTTGTTTGTTTATTTTTAAAGATTTAATTTATTCACGAGAGACACACAGAGAGAGGCAGAGACATAGGCAGAGGGAGAAGCAGATTCCCTATGGGGAGCGGGATTCAGGACTCGATCCCAGGACCCCAGAATCATGACCTGAGCCAAAGACAGACACTCAACCAGTGAGCCACCCAGGTGCCTCAACAATATCCATTTTAAATGCCATATCCTTAGGGCACTTGGGTGGCTCAGGTGGTTAAGAATCTGTGTTTGGCTCAGGTCATAATCCCAGGGTCCTGGATCAAGTCCCAGGTCAGGCTTTCTGCTGAGCAGAGAGCCCCCTTCTCCCTTTGCCCCTCCCCCTGCTTATGCTTGCTCTTTCTCTCTCTCTCAAGTAAATAAAAATCTTTAAAAAAAAATCGTAAGTAAACTTTGGCTGGAGTAAACTCTAGCAAACCCCACTACATTGCAAGTTTTTGAGAAAGGACCATCTCCCTTTCCATATGATGCCCAGCACAAAGCCTTTCACAAAGCAGGTATCTAGTAAATATTTAATGTACTTAATAGAAGAATGAGAAGTTAATGAGAGACCATAATAATAAACACAAAGAATCCTTCACTTCTACCCTTTATTTGAAAGTAACTCGTTTTTATTTGCTAATTTCCACAGTTTTGTTATTAAAAACATTCTTTAAGGAAGTACATGTATATTCTCTGCTTATCAGTTTGCCAAAAATAATGATCTGTTGAAATCATCTAATTCATCTATTAAGGTGAAATAATACAATGCTTTTTTTGCCAGGAAGAAAAATGGACCCTCATGAGTGATTACTTCAAGAGTTTTATTTAACTGTGTAATCAGATATCTGATCTTTAATATGTTGGTTTTAATTTTCAGCCATCCTTCTGAGGAGCCACACTCTCAGCAAAGTTATTTAATTATGGAAAATAAGAAGCCATGGCTTTACTGCATGGAATTCAAAACCTCGCCTAATGTGAATATTGCTCAACAAAGTGTCAGATTTTGCAAAACAAGCATTCCTCAGTAATACTCAATACACAAGTTACATTTTCAGAGGTTTATCAGAGAGTTAACAGCATGGAAAGAGAGGATAAAAGCAATCAATTTTGATTAATAACTGGAAATGTATATTATTCCATGTACATTTGAATTTCATGATTCCAATTATGCAAATAGCTTTTCAGTGGAAAACAATCCAAAAAGTGGTTCAAAAGATCTCAAGCAGGTGGAGCAGAGAAGATGGAATCATGTTGGAATACACACCTCCACCTGAACCATAATATCGCCACCACAGCCGTATAATTTATCTCAACAACTCCAGGTCAAGACCAAACATTGACTGCTGCCTTTTTCAGCAAATATATGGGACTGGTATTTTTAGGTACTCTTCCCCTGGGGCCAGCGGCTGGAACTTATTTATTGTAGTAGGCTGCCACCTGCTGGTCCCTCACCAAGATTCATGGGAAAGAAGGAGGGACCCTCAGACCCCCTCACTCCCCCCCCCACACCCTTCTCTTGCTCTCATTTCCCCAAGGAGACCTCAGTAAACATGAAGAAGGAAGCTCTTGATCTCAGTACCCAGCAGTATAATTCAGCCTCTCAATATACTAGAACAATGTTTCAGTGAATAAGCAGTGCACTCTAAGACAATTGAGCGGCTACAAGATCCTCTAGGACCTGGAGAATTCAGAAAGCAGACGAAGCTGGTTCTAGTTTCACAGCATTGATAGCAGAGTGTCCAGGGAGGCAGGAGTGGCACACAGGGGGGATGAGTCAAACCAAGGAAAATCACTTCTTTCTACTCAACAGTGTTTTTGTCTGCTCTCTTCCTATAAAATGGGATTAGTGGCAGGCTGTGAAGAGATTTTCCAGCTGGAATCTGGAACACGTGACTGTCAAAAAGGAGTTACGTGCAGTTAGCTCATTCTAGGGGACCTGGGGACCGACGTTAGGCCTGCAGTGGCCAATACAGCAACCACCAACCACAGGGGGCCATGAGGCATTTGAAATGTGGCCGACTTGAATTGGAGCTGTGCTAGAGGTGTACAAGACTGGATTTGAGAGGAAAGAAAGAAGAATGAAGAAGGAAAGAAAGAAGAATTACGAAAGAAGAATGTAAAATATCTTGCTAATTATCTATATTGGTGATATATTAAAGTGATAATATCTTGAATAAATTGAACCAAAACGTATTATTAAAATTAATGTCATCTGTTTAATTTTTAAATAAGGTTACTAGAAAAAAAGTGAACTACATACGTGGCTCACATTTTTCTTTTCAACAGTGCTGAGTTCCACAAGTAATTGTGGCTAATGTTTACTGTGCCCTTACCAGCTGCTAAAGGTTACCTCGTAAGTACACTACGCTAAGGGTTTTACGCACGCTGGTTTTTCACTTAATGCCCACAATAGCACTATTAAACATACATTTTATTGTTATTTCATTTTCACATATCAGGAAACTGAGACTCACAGAGAATAAGCAACAGGGCTACCCAGTTGGTGAGTTACTGTGTGTGGACTTGAACCCAGACGGGTAAGAGAAACCCAGAAAGCATGCACCCACAATGCATAGACTCTTCTAGTAGGGCTCTCATTGGCCCTCCCTCTCTTGAGGTCCAATCCTCTCTCCCATCCCCTGATCAGGCCTTTTTCCTCTCTGTAGGGCCACCTTGCTGTAAATTCTATAGTCAGGTAAAAGGAAGTTTCGCTCCCACATTTTCCTAGACCTGTATTAAATAACGAATTTAGAGGTGGAATAATAGTATATAGAGGTAGAATTCTTTCCAACAATTCTTTCTAATTTTTGTCCGTGTTGGCTTTCAGTGTCTCGAGGTATAAAATTTCTCAGACATCATAAATCCTTGAGAGAGCGCTCTAAGAGGTTTTAGGTGAAAACAGATTTTCCAGATTTGCCTGAAATTGTTTTAGCTTTTTTTGCAAAGAGGGAATACTCTGTTTATACAAAAGCACTATAGGGAATACTGTTTATACAAAAGGCAGACTTTCTGTGAGCCTCAGATCCTTCCGTTATTTGTGTACACCTATGTATACACATGCGTGCTCACACAGAAGGTCATTTATAATCTCTCATGAGAAAATTAGGCTCTTGATCTTTTTTAGTTTTTGTGAAGCAAATCTTAAATTTTTAAAACAAGTAACATTGTTATTTCTGGAATCATTGCTCAGGAATGAGTATATGCAACCTGTCCCCTGTGTCTGATCACTTGCTGCTTGATCTCTAATTGTTTTGGGGTCTCTCTAGTGGTGAAATTTTTGGCAGCAGATAGCAGAGCAAAACCCCAACAAATCCTATGTTATGCAACACAGTTTTGTAGTCTAAGCAGAAAAATCAAAGACTAGATTCTAGAAGGTATGTCCATCCATCCCCCTATCCAACCATCCACCCATTTACCCATCCATGCCAGGCATGGGGAATAGAGATTACACAATAAACTTAACCCTGGCCTCATGGAACTTACATTCTCGTGAGAAAGGCAGACAATAAACAAGTCAACAAGCGAATCAAAACAACAGATTAAGATGAGTCCCTCGAAGGATGCAAATTGAGTGTGGAGACAGAGGGCCACCTTCTTTAGATCAAGTGACCAGAGAAAAATCCAGCTCCATGAGGCTGGTGAGGGCAAGCAGAGCAGCAGTGAGAGCAGGAGACAGAAGTGCTGCTAAGAGCCTGCAGTTCTAGGAAGGGAGTGGAGACGATCAATGGGATCCAGTGTGCAAAGGCAAGTGTGCAGAGGACACAGAGGGAGAAGCAGCAAGTGCGGGAGAGGTCATCCAGGGACTTCAGGCAGAGTAGGGAGTTTGGGTTTTATCCAAAGCTCTCTGTGGAAAGCTCCTGCGAGTTCCTAAGCAGATGGGTGATGCATGCAGACTTGCACTTTTTAAAGAGTACTCTCCTTGCTGGGTGGAAAGTAGACAGAAGAGGCAGGACGCGAAGTTGGAAGTGTTTCCTGACACTGATGCTTCTTTTACCCCTTGGCATTACTTTTCCCCCCACGTCTGGGCAGCTAACAGTTGCTGTGTTCTGCTCAGATTCCCAAAGTGTTCTGTCCGTTTTCCAGATTAAAACTTTCTCATTTCCTTTCCTGTTATTTTCTTATTTTATTGGGGTGGGGAGGTGGCAGGAGAGAAAGGGCCACAGGAGAAGGAGAGAAAAATCTTAAGCAGGCTCCACACCCAGCGGGGAGCCGAAATCATGAGAGGGTCGCTTAGTTGACTGAGCTACCCAGGCGCCCCTCTTTCTTGTTATTTTTAAAATTTAGATATAGTTGACACATAGCTTAACAATAACTACATGACACTTCAGTATTTAGATATCCTGTGGAATGGTGACCACAGTAATTCTAGTTAACATCTGTCACCACACAGAGTTAGAAATGGGTGTGTGTGTGTGTGTGTGTGTGTGTGTGTGTGATGAGAAATTCTGAGATATACTCTTAGCAACTTCCAAATAGACAATACAGCATTGTTAGTTCTAGTTACCATGCTGGACATTACATCGCCAGGATTTATTTGCTTTATAGCTGGGGGTTTGTACCTCTTAACCCACTTCACCCACTTTGCCCACCCCCCAACTCCTCTTCTGCTGACTGCATATTTAGAATCTCTAAACTCTGAAGAACAATTCAAGAGTTATTCTGAGAATAATAATAGTAATAACTCAGAGCATTCTAAACATCTGGCTATAATGTGATAAAGAAGTTTAGCCTTGGTGCTGGCTATGCCTACAGCTCCAGGACCCTGGCTCAGGCTCCAGCTTCTGCCTGGAGATGTATGCACACCCTTCATGGGGCATTTCAATGCTTCTTCACTTCCAGGCTCTGTAGTTAGTCAGAAAAAGTCTTTTAATAATGATGATGAAGTACAGTGTGTGGTTCTGTGACAAAAGCTCAGTGCTCCCGAGGACACGCCTACCCAGCTCACCGTTAAGCGCAGCCCCACGTGGGACCCTCTCTTGAGAAGCTCAGCTGAACTCATAGGAGCCCCATCAATTGTCCCCTTGGGGCTTAGTTGACGCTTTCTGCATTTCTCAAGCAGTGGGCTGACCTGGTTTACCATGCTTCCCGCTGGTTATCCCTTGGATTAACACTCCTCCCCCACCTCTTTAGGGCAGGCTGATTCACAGGATGTAGGGCAGCAACACCTCTTTCAAGGACTGAAAAAAACTCTTGTGCTGGAGATCTTCCATTCACCCCTGCCTCCACCAACCTGCTCCCCGCCCTTCTCAGCCCTGCTCTGACCCCTGGGAGGCTGACCTGAGCTCGCACTGCGCAGACCAGAAGGCCTCTGGCTTCCAGCTGGGTTTGGCTCTGAGGACCCCAGCAGGAAATCAGAGAGAAGGGAATGAGGTCAGAGTTTTTCTCCTCCCACTTCCTCCCTGCATGGAGCCCTGGGTGGGCTCCACGCTGGCTCTGAGCCCCCTCCACACTACTAGCTGCTTCTGCTCCTTCCTCATTCCCCTTCAGGCTTAATAATAGTAATGGCGACCCTGCTGTTACAGGTCCCTGACACCCCTACTCCTCACCACCTCTGTCTCTTTATTAAATGCTCATAAAATTATCCCAGTTAGAATGCACCAGTTCCCTGCTCAGACCCTGACAAATACAACCTTCCTCTTTAAGGGTCCCTCTGGCGCTCCCCTGAAGAGTTGTAATGACTCTGACCCCTGATTTTCAATTGAGAGTGACCAATGTCTCACCCCATCCCCTTCCTCCTTCCAGCAGGAGAGTCCTTCCCTGCAGGACCATATCCTACATCCCCCAAGTCTTTACGACCATTTGATTCACTCCCTCTGAGCTCCTGCCATGTTAGGCAGATAAAGCTTCACACAGAGGAAACCAAGTATCCAGATCATAAGCCACAAGCTACCTATGCTATTCATTCTCTCTCCTTGACTATTTATAAAGACAAAAATTAATGTGTGGTGCACATATACTAACCCCTAAAGCATAGCACTAAACATGCAGAGATGCAAACGTGGTGAACTGTATTATTATTCAACAGCAGCAATTATGTGTGGAGTGCGTGTCACATAGCAGGTGTTAGTGTGAACACTTTCCAGGTGTGAACCCATTCAACTGCTCACAACGCTCCTTAGAGACGGGGACTATTATCATCCTCACTTTGTAGACAAGAAAACCTAGACACAGAGAAGTTACACAACTTACCCAAGATTAAACAGCTGGTAAGTGGCAGATCTGGCGCTCAAACCATGGCTATTTGGCTATAAAGGCCAATGCTCTTAATTAAATATTGTAAATAATTATAATCTGCTGTGAAATCTTCGTTAGGAATCCTGCATTCAGTGCTTACAGATGGCTTCCTTTGGTATCCTTTATTATAGAAAATGTTAGTAGGGAGGAAATAAACACTGGAAGCCTTTGGCAGGAAGAAAAAGTAGATTCCCATGGCGTTGAAAACAAAAGAAGAAAAAATTTAAAACACTGTCCAATCCTCTGACATTAGTACATTAGATTAGGGCAAAAGGCATACTTTAATTTTTTTTTAAATTGCTGATTTTGATAGAACACTTTTTTTTTTAAGATTTTATTTATTTGGGAGAGAGAAAGCACAAGCAGGGAGAGTGGCAGAGAGAGAGGGTGAAGCAGGCTCTCTACTGAGCAGGGAGCCCAACTCAGGACTCGATCCCAGGAACCCAAGATCACAGCCTGAGCCAAGGGCAGATGCTTAACTGCCTGAGCAACCCAGGCACCTCTGACAGAACATGTTTAAATGGAAAATAGGTTGTTGAAGAAGATATAAGGTGTCCTAGGATGCTTGCCTTTAAAAAGAGGGTATGAGGCCACCTGCCCGACTCAGTCTAAAGAGCATGCAATTCTTGATCTCAGAGTTATGAGTTCGAGCTTCACATCGGATGTAAAGATTACTAAAAAAAAATCAATAAACTTAAAATTTGTATGTATTCATTTATAACAATGGTTCTCTAACCCTAGTGTGACAGCCATTAGGGGCTCATCACGTGAGGATTCCTGGGCCCTACATCAAACTTCTGGAGAGGAATCCCTAAGGCATTGTAGTCGGCAACTGATGGCCTCCTAAAGGTGTCCACATCATCATCCCCAAACCAGTGGGTCTATTTCCTTATGTGGCAAAGAGACTTTGCAGGTGTGGTTCAATTGAGCCTCGTAGGATGAGAAGATGATCGTGCATCATCCGGGTGCCCCTAATGGATTCACAAGGGTCCTTATAAGTCAAAGAGGGAGGCAGGGGTCTCAGAGTCAGAAGAGATGTGACACAGATATGGAGGCCAGAATGATGAGGCCCTGAACCAAGGAATGTTGGCAGCTTCTAGAAGCTAGAAAAGCTGAGGAAACGGACTTTCCCCTGGATGGTCCAAAGGCATGCACCCTGCCTGATTATTTTTAGGCCTCTGACCTCCAGAACCATAAGGCAATAGTTTCTCTTGTTTAAAGCCACTGAGTCTGGGGTCATTTGTTACAGCAACAATAGGAAACCAACATAACAGTCAATTTCAGAATCTGCATTTGCAACAGCTCTAGGCAACTCTGCTGTAAATCACCTCTGAGGAGCACAGCCTTATAGGATCAGCCTAGGCACCTGCCCCTGGCGACAGGGTAGGCGTGATCAACAGCTCCTCCAGCCTTTTGTATTTAAAATGAGAGTAGCCTGGGTGGCTCAGTGGTTTAGTGCCGCCTTCTGCCCAGGCCGTGATCCTGGAGACCTGGGATCGAGTCCTGTATTGGGCTCCCTGCATGGAGCCTGCTCCTCCCTCTGCCTGCACTCTCATGAATAAATAAATAAAATCTTAACAAAAATAAAAATTAATAAAATGGGACCCTCACTCCCTTTTTTAAAAATGTCAAATAATATTCTGGCCTTTTATTAATTTTTAAAACTTGGGGCATTCGTTTACCACATATTAACATACGTGGTAATATAACCGATCGTGATATAGGCATGAAAGGAAGTGCAATTATAGTAGAGAAAACCGAGGACCCCATCTGAGCTGTGTAATCTTTTTTTTTTTTTTTTTAAGATTTTATTTATTCATGAGAGACACACACAGAGAGAGGGAGAGACACAGGCAGAGGGAGGAGCAGGTTTCCTGCAGGGAGCCCGATGCGGGACTCGATTCCATGACCCCGGGATCACGACCTGAGCCAAAGGCCAGCGCTCAACTGCCGAGCCACCCAAGTGTCGTTAGCTGCGCAATCTTTGCCACTTCCTTTTCCTCCACGAGCTTCTGTTGCAAACCTATTTGCAGCTCTAGGAGAATAACACCCCAAATATATATATATATATAGACAAAGCAGCTCATAATAGATGCATAATAGGTGCATAATAGATGCTCAGGAAAATGTGAAGTCCTTTCTCTTTTCCGTTTCCCCTTCCCCCCTTCCTTTCGTGCTGCCCACAACTTGAAGGACAAAACTGGTAAGATCCTGTGAGTGTGAATCTTCACACAGCAGCTCAGTTCACCAGAGCAGCTCGTGGCTTTCTCCAGAGCCCCCAAGGTTAGGTGCTGACCACTTCCACTTCCTAAAGTGAGGGGAGAGTTTGCAAAGCTGTCCCTTCACACCAGTTTTGTGACTTTAATCCGGATCCCATCTTGAGGGCGTAAAACATTGGCAGCTGGAGATCAGACCAGATTTCTCGGGGCGGGGAGGGAAGTGACGAGCCGCGACGTCCCAGGTGGGAGGTCCGACAGGTGTGCCGCGCGGATGGGCAGGACGTGCGCGCTTCAGAGATGACCCACGGGCCGCGCGGGAGCAGCGCGTTTGGAGGTGACGGTGCGCCCTCTAGTGGCGGATGGAAGGAGCGCGGTTTTCTCTGGGCCCGAGGTGCGCCCCTCTGGGGAGCCAGCCTGGCTGGGGTGGGGGGGAAGTCCTGTGGGACCCGGTGACCCAGAAAGGCCAGGAGATCTCCGCAGGAGGAGAGTGGACTGTTCGCCCAGGATCAGGGACACAGAGGAGGTATTTTTGCCTGAATCTAGGAGAACGGTTGAGGAGAGATGCCCAGTGAGATGGGGAGGGCTCTGAAGGACCCACAAATAACCCCACAAAACGCGTGAGCAGGTGGTGTGGGGAAGGGGAGTGGAGAATAAAACTCTCTCTCTCGAAAAAAAAACAACTCTCTCTCTATCGCACACCAGGAGTCCTGCTTCTTCAATGTAATCACTTTTTAAAAACTGTGTGAAGGGAAGATTATGTAAGATCATGAAGATTTTTTCAGAAAAAAAATCATATTCTGGGAAATTTTTCATATTTTTCAAAAGAATGTAAAGCCTATTCAATACCTATTGAACCATATAGAAACCATTTGTTCACATTTTTGTAGACACATTCATAGATCCTTTTCCTTTCCTCCGAATGAAACAGCTCAGGTGTTTCTTGCTAATTATAATAGTAATATATGCTCACTGTAAAAAAAAAAAACAAACAAAAAAAAAAAAACACCAAATACAGGGGCACCTGGGTGGCTCGGCCGGTGAAGTGTCCGACTCTTGATTTCAGCTCAGGTCATGATCCCCGGATCCTGAGATCCAGCCCTGCATTGCAATTCCGGCTTAGTGCAGAGTCGGCTTGAGAATTCTCTCCCTCTCCCTCTCCCTCTGTCCCTCCCCCTGCTCACTTGCTCTCTCTCTCTCTCTCAAAAATAAAATAAATTTTTAAAATCTTTTTTAAAAAATCACAAACTACAGAAAAGTTTAAATAAAAAGCAAAAATATCCTATAATCCCAGTAATCAGTGTTAAATACTGGAGGCATCTCGGAACATATTGTTTCAGACTTTTAGAGTCATAATTCTCAGAGCTATAAATATATTTAGGAAGAATGTACATTGATGTTCTTTGGAAAGAAAGAGTATCTCTAAAGCATCCTGGAGCACAGCACTGTTGAACAGCCTTTGTGTGAATATTTTGTGGAATTGCAAGTTCATTATCTCAAAATTCCTTCCACACAGGCAAGTAAACTTTTCTCAGTCTCTTCCCATTCAAACTATGACCCTGCCGTTCACTCCTTGTGACCCTGGGCACACTGTCTAATCTTTCCATTGCTCATTTTTTCATCTGTAGAATGGAGGTAATAATAAGAAATACTTTATCAGTTTGGGAAGCGTTTAATGAGATGATAAATATTGTTAGCAGTGTGTCTGGCATATAGTAAACTCTCAATTAATGTTGGCGTTTATAACCCCTCCGGATTGTCATCCTTTGCCTGCGTTCCAGACTTCTACAAGATAAATTCAATTCCTACTCCACGTGAGGCCTTCAATTATTGGGAGATTTCCATCATGGCATTTTGTGTCTCCTCTGGACATTCATAAATGAGTCACTGTTCTTAAAATACACCCCCTCCAGCGGGTAAGGTACCTAAGACATGTGCTGGGTGCTAAGAATGGTAAACATTAGTTACTCCCACATTCTGAACACCACTTCTCAGCATAGACTCCTGACCTTTCTCCTGGGATCTGATTCTATTTCTCTCTCTTTTAGAGTTGGTTTTGAAATCGGAATGCTTGGGTGGCTCAGTGGTTGAGCCTCTGCCTTTGGCTCAGGTCATGATCCCGGGGTCCTGGGATTGAGTCCCACATTGGGCTCCCCACGGGGGGCCTACTTCTCCCTCTGCCTATGTCTCTGCCTCTCTCTCTCTCTCTCTCTCATGAATAAATAAAATCTTTGTTTTTTTTTATTTTTATTTATTTATGATAGTCACAGAGAGAGAGAGAGAGAGAGAGAGAGAGGCAGAGACACAGGCAGAGGGAGAAGCAGGCTCCATGCACCGGGAGCCCGACATGGGACTCGATCCCGGGTCTCCAGGATCGCGCCCTGGGCCAAAGGCAGGCGCCAAACCGCTGCGCCACCCAGGGATCCCTTTGTCCACTCTTCTTTTGGAACATGATTCGGTTCATAAAATGAGATGATAATTCTTTCCCACTCAATGCTATCTACAACACTGTGATCACTCCTCTTTTTTTTTTTAAATTGAGGTATAATTGACACAACCCTATATTGGTTTCAGGTATACAACATAATGATCTGATATTTGTATATATTGTGAAATGATCATCACAGTACATCTAGTTAGCATCCATCACCTCACAGTTACATTTTTTTTTCTTGTGGTGAGAACTCTGAAGATCTACTCTCCTAGCCACTTTCAAATATACAATACAGTATTATTATTGATAGCCACCATGTGGTACATTACATCCCATAACTTATTTTATAACTGGAACTTTGTACCTTTTGGTCTCTTCACCCATTTTGCCCATGGCCCCCCACCCCTTGCCTCTGGCAGCTACCAATCTATCTTCTGTATCTATGACCTTTTTCTTTTGTTTCTGAGAATTTTTTTTTTTTAGATTTGACATATAAGTGAGATCATATGGCGTTTGTTTTTTTCTCTGTCTGACTTATATCATTTACCATAATGCCCTTAAGGTCCATCTGTGTTGTCACAAATGGCAACATTTCCTTCTTTTTTTATAGCTGAGTAAGAGTACAGTGTGTGTGTGTGTGTGTGTGTGTGTGTGTCACATTTTCATTATCCATTCATCCATTGATGTACATTTAGGTTGCTTCCATGGCCTGGCTATTGTAAATAATACTACAATGACCCATGAGGGTACATATATCTTTTCCAGTTACAATTTTCATTTCCTATGGATAAATACCCAGAAGTGGATTTTCTGGATCATCTGGTAGTTCTATTTTTAATTTTTTGAGGAACCCCCACAATGTTTCCCATAGTGGCTGCACCACACTGCTTCCTTTTCTTGACTTTGCAAATGAACTCTTTAACAACCTGTTACATAATTTTTCCAGGATTCAAGCATAAGCTCACTGGTTTTAAATTTCTAGAATTTTTCTCTTCTTAAAAAAAAAAAATTAGTGGGTGCCTGGGTGGCTCAGTGGTTGAGCATCTGCCTTTGGCTTAGGTCGTGATCCTGGGGTCCTGGGATGGAGTCTTGTATTGGGTTCACCACAGGGAGCCTGCTTCTCCCTCTGCCTATCTCTTAATCTCTCTCTCTCTTTCTTTCTCTCTCTCTCTCTCTCTCATGAATAAATAAAAACAATATTTTTTTTAAAAAAAAATAGAGTATCTGCCTCCATTGTAAACTTTTTGAACCTCCCTGATTATTCAGAGATTGTGTTTTTGGCAATATGCCAGTGAATTCCTATAGCGCTCTAGAATGTTTGAAAAGGTTTCATCATTGGAACTTTCTTCAAATGTGGCTTTCTGAGCTCTATCCTCATCAGGCTGGGGCTTTCATTTCTATTAATGAGTTTACTTTCATTCTCCCAGATACAAACATGAGATTTCATTCATAGTTTCCTTGTTTATTCAAATTTGTATTTAGGTGTGAATATGTCATTTTATGTATCATATTGTTAGCATATGTGTGAGATAATTGAAAATACACATATATTGATCTCTGTCCTCAGTTCCTGGCACAGAGCTCCTAAAACCTTCGTGATTTCTGAAGTGATAAGCACTAGGAACATCTCTTATTCTAATATTTGATCTTTAACCCCATCCCTGACACAAGGCTTGTTAATTAAGCTCTTGTAAATTCCTAAGTGATAAGAGCACTAGAAGCATCTATTGAGGTGGTTGTGGATGGCCTCCCCCGTGGGGGTTGGCCACCAGAAAGACCAAGCCATGATTAGAGGCTTGGAATCTTCAGCCCCCTGCCCATCCTCCAGAGAGAGAGGAGCTGGACACGGAGTTAATAATTGGTCACACCTATATGAGGAAGCCTCCATGAAATCCCAATAATAAATAGGAGGTTTGGAGAGCTTCCAGGTTGGCAGACACATCCACACATCAGAAGGGTGATGCATTCCAACTCCATGGGGACAAAGTCTATCCTAAATGTTGAAAACAATTCATGTGGACCATGCTTTCTTCCTACTCCTTTAAGAAAAAAGTAGTATCTCTATTGCTTTACTCCATCAGAGTTTAATAAAGCATACTAAATCTCTCAGATCCTATAATACATTGCTTATAACTAATTTTTGAGGAAAAAATTCATTAAATAGATACATTTTTTTTCTGGTTCATTCTGTCTTTGCATGCTGGCTTATTGACTTACTCTGTGCAGACTCTACGGCATAAAATGCCTGCTCTCAGCTCTTGAGTTTATACGATGCAGAGATACAAGACATACAGATAGACTAAACCAGAGAGCTAGTCTTTCCATCTTCTTTCTGCTTTTCCATCCTCCTCCTTTTCTCCCTCCTTCTCTTTATTCTTTCTCTCTCATTTTCCCAAATCAAACTGTCAACAGGAGAGACTCCAACAGGCCTCATCTGAACTAAGTACCCACGCCATTCAACAATCAACCATGATGCCCGAAGTTCCCCTTGTCACTTGGGAGCAGGGAGGCAGGTAAGGGCATTCATTTGGGATGGGCCAGACATTCCAGAAGTTGTCTCCTAAGAGAGCAGAGCTACCTGCACTTTCTTAACACTCAGTAATTTTCATTGAATTGGACCAAGAAGAGAGCTTTCAAGAGTTTCACTAGTAATTCCTGCAATGATCTAATTTCAAGGCTGATATCTTTTTGGACACTTATACAACAGGAAGACCAAACAATCAATGGTTTTACAGATGTCATCATTTTTTAAAAGATGTATTTATTTATTGTAGAGTGAGAGAGAGAACACCAGCAGAAGGAGGGGCAGAGGGAGAGAGAGAATCAGACTCCCCGCTGAGCATAGAGCCCAACATGGGGCTCGATCTCATGACTCTGAGATCACCAGCTGAGCCCAAATCAACAGATTAACAGCCTAATGGATTGAGCCACCCGGGCACCCCTACACATGTCATCCTTTTGCCACTCATCATTCCAAGTTGTAACTAAGTATAGTAATGCAGTGATAAGTCAAAGTCTACGTGTTTCCTTAAAAAGTTTTTAAAAATTAAAAACCAGAGTTTTGGATGAACAAAAGCAAATTTCTTAGTTCTTGGAAAAAAACAAAAGCTTCAGAGTTTGTTAGGAAACTTGCAAGATTCTTGGCATTCGAATTGCTTTTACAAAGCAATACTGGGATGAGTCAAGTATAATTGAATCAGGAACATATGGATTATATTCTCCCTTAAATATACATGGGTATAAAATGAAGGGGAAGAGAATTTGCCAAATGTGTTACCAAAACAAAACACTTTCAAAATAACTTGAGACACTCAACAGACCCCAAACACAGCTGTGTTCTCTTATGTCGAAAAAATGCGTTTTCCCTTCGATGTCTTGATATGTTAATCTAATTTTTGTTGAGTGCCTACAGCACACTAGGCATCTTCACAAGCTCACCAAGTCTAAAGAAAGGGCTTCCTATTTGGAAACACGAACTCTTAATGAAATGATTAGCATAATTCTCTTCTGGTTTTTCACATCTATTTGAATAATTATTTTTTTAAGTCTCTTCAGCAGCAGGCATCATTACCAGTCCTGTTCCTGCAATGGATTTTAATGGTTTAACCCACTTAAGAGCAGGACACTTCTTAGAGAGGGTAAACTTTGATTTGGTTGTTTTTTGTCTTTTAAGTAGGCTCCACACCCAATGTGGAGCCCAATGTGGGGCTTGAACTTGTGACAATGAGATGGAGACCCGACTTGGGTTGAAGGAAGCGGATGCTTAACTGAATGAGCCACCCAGATGCCCCACTTCTGATTTGGTTTCAATCAGAGAAGTGGTAGATGGCAAGAGATGCCATGTTAAGAGGCAGCCCCCAGGGGAAGAAGGATCACCCACATCAGGCCTGATGGCACTGAGTTTGCTGTGCTGTTTATCGCTGTGGCACGGTGATCAAAGCTTAGTTTATTAGTGTTGCTTTTTTCTTTAATTTTCGTAACACTAGATATTCTCCGTTCACTGAGCCATTTTGTGAGGTTCAGAGTTTTTTTCATCATTTGCACTGTTTGTCTTTTGACACAGTCAGTTATGATTTGGGTCACAGAATGATCTAGCTCTTCTGAGTTCTATGCAGGCAACATGGAGCCCACTCAGGCAGACACTAGCCTTGTCAAAGCAGCCTTCTGGAAAGGGAGTTGCTTACTCTATTTACTCACTGCGGTCACCAGATTCCTTATGGTAACCAGTAGTCAGGATCTGTCCAGGCAAGTTTCACTTACTAATATTTTATTTCAGTGTTCATTAACTCTAGGATTTATAAAGACAACAAAAGATAGGTTGACCACAACTCATTCTTATGTGACATTTTCTCGTAACAATTAATGTAATTTTTACTCTTTAAGAAACAAGCAGAAATTTACTTATATAACTATATCTAACAGGCAGTGGGACTAGGACATAAATTTCCAGTTCTGCCTCGCAAGGAAGCTGCTGGAAACCCTTAGTCAGTGTGGCTAGGAGAAATGTTTTTCCTCCAGACTGAAATCCTTTGCCTGCTTTTCCCAAGTTCTACTGATGCCTATTTGCACATTCCTTAGCAAGTGTGTGTGAGGGATCAGAGTCCTCACTATTATTTGCATAAAAATTTCGCCTACACCTGTGCCATTTCTGAAAAGTCACAGTAGATACACACTATCAGTGGCATTCCAATGCTGTCCCAAGAATATTGCTCCCTATAAAATGCTCTCCCAAAAAAGCGTTTAAATAATCATCTCACTCTGGCGCAGTTTTCTCTTTCCATTGGAGAGGCCCTGCACTCTCTTGTTTGTTTATAATCTGGATGCTATTTTCCACATGACCTGCTCTGCTCCACCAGTTCTCCCTTCCTAGGGCGATGACAATGGTGGTCATAGGAAACATACCTTCTTGAACTAAAGATAGATTTTTTTCCCTCCCTCAATACTCCCCTTGCTCTGTGCTTTTCAGCCTGTAGGGAAGTTCAACTCAATACATATTCACAAGTTCCTCATTATACCCCAGGCCCCGGGCTGGTTGCCAAGGATATAAAGAGAAATGATACATGCTCCCTGGATTCCAGGAGCACATGACCTGACTGGAAGACAAGAAATATACAATTAGTTTAATGTCATGGAAGAACACAGTGGGTGTGATGGGAGCCTGGAGAAAGGGCGTTCACCCACCTGGGGGCAGGGGGCTGGGGAGGGGAGGCAGGTACAGTCAGTTCTCCATGGCTGCTGTAACAAATACCCACAAACACTTATTGTCCTACAGTTCTGGAAGTCAGATCTCTGAAACAAATTTCACTGGGTCAAAACCAAGGTTTTAAGGAGGCTGTACCAGGGAGCATCCACCCTTTGCTTTTGCCAGCTTCTAGAGCTGTACTTCTTCCATGCCTTGGCTCATGGCCCCTTCCTCCATTGCCAAGGACAATGGATTTATTTGTATGTAGTATCTTCAAATCTTTCTCTTCTCCATCTTTACCTCACTCTTTCTCCTGTGCTGTAAAATCTTCTATGTCTCTCTCAGGTGTTTGCTTTCAGTGACTACCAGATAATCCAGGATAATCTCCCCCATTTCAAGATCCATGATTTGATCATGGCTGCAAAGTGTTAGAAGCTGGCTATTGTTGGGGGCTGCCATTTGGCCCCTCCAAAGGAGGTAGTATAGAGAAGTGAGGAAGGAGTATTCTGACAGAAGGAACAGCATAAGAAGGGGCAAGTGGCATGATAGAGCACAGAGTGCGTGGAAACTGTTAGTAGTTTAGTATTATTGTAGCATCAAACGTAAGGCAGGAAGGAGGGGCCAGTGTGCAGAAGACAGCATGCACCATACTACATCATTTGGGGTTTATTTTGTAGGTTCTAAGGAGTCTCTGGAGGTTTATAAGTAGGGCAATGATGTGGTCATATTAGCACTTTAGAGACATCGTTCTGAAGATAGATGCAGGCAGGTAGATATGAGTGAGATAAGGAGAGTCTGAACCAGGATTGGGATTAAGATGAGAAGATTTACTGGAAAAGAAAGTTCTCCAGGAATAATCATTAACCAAGAGGGAATCTGGGATGATCCCAAGCTTTTTGCCTGGGTAGACAATGGCACCATTAAAAATAGTAAGGACAAGAGGAGAAACTGTCCAAGGAAGGGAACAGTGGCATTGAGCATGAATTTGTAGAATCTGAAGATAACCTGCGGCCACAATCTGTTCCCCAGGCTTCTTGCCCTGTGTAGTCACATGGGGTCCCACACGGAGGGGAGCCTTAAGCTTGCTTGATCTCTGCTCTCACCACTTGAGCATCTCCATCATTTTTACACCAGGGGCATCATATTTTTATCTTGCACTGGGTCCCACAATCATTTCATCGGTTCTGCCTAAAGACCTCAGTGTCAGAGCAATGATCTTCAGGGAAAGTTTTGAACATGGGTTTCCTTAGGCAAAAAAACGTGGATTCACAGCATCTCCTCGTGGCACTGTCAGCTGTACTCATTCCCAGTTAATCCCTTCAAGCCTGACAGTGTGTCCCACTGGAGAAAGTCCTAGATCTTAAATTATAGGGCTCTTGAATCAAAATTCAGTGGATGAAAAAAAAAATCCCTGACTTACACTCTCCCTTCTCCACCAGCCTCAGCCCTGAGGCTCACTGAAGTGAAATATTGGAGCCGGAAGACTTTCCAATGAAAGCTAATTCTCATGGACTTGGTTCATTCCTCTTAACTAAATGCATACTTAGGGCACCTCCCCCAGATGACAGGGAAGCAGAAATGAGCATTCAGAGAAAAGGCCCAGATTTCTTTTGCTGTAAACTATAAAGCTCCTAGAATTAGGGGAGGTGGGGCTTCCTTTCCCCCCTTTCACCCCCAACATCACCCTGCTGCTGGCCTCCTCAGCCCCCCTGGGGGTGGATCCCATTCAGCTTCCTTTGCAAAGAAAGGTAGGTGCTCCCCCATTCTGAGTAAATCCAGCTATGTGGGAAGCTCCTACCTAAGTATCTTCCTGAGTTTTGCTTGACCTAACCCTAAAATCATTTCAGCCTCTTCTCTGGCTTTCAGATCTCAGGTTCCTGGTTTTGATTTTGATCAGTCCAGGGTTCTGGACTGAACCCTGGGCCTTCTGGGTGTGTTCTGGCCTGCTGTCTGCAGATGCCCCATTTTGTGGTTTGAGTGAGCCACACTCAACACACAGGAAGGCGGCTTATCCTAGTGTCCTTGCAGCCAGGTGGGGCCATGGGACGGATTATGGCCAACCAGGTGGGAGCAAGAATAATACCTACCACTTCCAAGCCAGGCCCCTGAACCTGATTCCCACATTGTCTCTCTTTTCCCACATCATCCATCCTCTGATAGGATGCAGGGAACATATGGTGGAATAACTGTTGGAAACCCTGGCTCCCTAAATGATGACATGGGAGCCACCTCTCCCTCCCAATGGACACTCAAGGTAAGAGGGAAATAAATCTTCATTGTGTGTTTAGTCACTGAGATTTCAAGGCTGTTTATTAGTGCCGTTAACCTATCTTGACTAATACAGAAAATATCTGATAAACTCTACCAAACATTTACTTTTGGGGATCCCCTGTGAAGATTGTGCAAATAATTTTAATTTTAGATCATGCTCTTTTAAAAAACAAAAAAGGAGGGGCACCTGGGCGGCTCAGTGGTTGAGCATCTGCCTTTGGCTCCCCCAAGTGCTAACACCTGAAAATCAGCACAAAGGCCCCTCCTCCAGAAGACCAGCTAGAGCATCTGCCTTTGGATCCCAAGGGTCCTGGGATCGAGTCCCTCTGCCTATGTCTCTGCCTCTCTCTCTCTCTCTCTCTCTCTGTGTGTGTTTCTCTCATGAATACATAAATAAAAACTTTTTAAAAACCCCATAAATTTAAAAAAAGGAAAATGCAATTGAATCATTTGACACCTAAGCCAATTTTCCACTTACTTACTACTTAGTACAGTTGATTAAGAGGAGGTTTTGTACTTACTGAGACCACCTTCTAGTGACTCGCTAGGAGTTTCTGCTCTGGAATCACCTCAGTAATCTGGCCTCTTACAGAACAGGCCAGTTCTCTAGAAAGCTGATCTTATCTAGTAAATGTTTTGGGATTTTATTTTTAATTAAAAATGTTTCTAAATAATTTATTTTTGAAATTGAATACAATACATTTTAAAGAATACAGAATAGAAAAAAATGTAAAGATTTTCTTTATTTATTCATGAGACACAGAGAGAGAGGCAGAGACATAGGCAGAAGGAGAAGCAGGCTCCCTGTGGGGAGGCCAATGTAGGACTCCATCCCAGGACCCTGGGATCACGACCTGAGCCAAAGGCAGACACTCAACCACTGAGCCACTCAGGTGCCCCCAAAATAGAAAAATTTATGGAGAAAATTAAAATCATTCATAACTCTACAACCTAATATTTTAGTGAATATTGTTTTTCCTCCTTTTATGTACACATATGCATGTCAACATATACACATATAAATGTACACATATACATATGCACATACATGGTGACGGTGTATAGTGTGTATAGTTTTTTTAATAAAATGGGCTCTTACTATTCTTTCATAAGCCTGTTTTCCCATACTAGTACCCTGAATATTGCATTGTGAATATGTGGGTTCTTTCCTTATAGTGAATGTAGCTCTACATCATACTTCTTTTTTTTTTTTTTTTTTTTAAGATTTACTTATCTGTTTGAGACAGAGCACACAAGCAAGGGGAAGGGCAGAGAGAGGGGGAGAGAATATCAGTTTACCAGCACCCTGAGATCATGACTTAAGCCAAAATCAAGAGTTGGAAGTTTAACCAACTGAGCCACCCAGGCTCCCCTATATCATACTTTTTAAAAATTTGATAATATTTTTTTATATATGCCTGTCATTTGTTTAACAATTTAACATTTAGACTGGATCTTTTGATTTACTACTATAAAGCAACACTATACTGAACATCCTTATATGTTCATCTTTGCATAATTGTGGTAATATCTTCTAGTGGTAAATTCCTAAAATGATGTATCAAAGGATATGTGCACTTTATGTTTTGATAGATATTACCAGACCACCCAATAACAATGTATCACCAATATATTATGGTACTGTCCCTTTTACCATGTGTTTGCCAAGAATGAATTTAAGTGTTTATCATGACAAATCTGAAAGGGGAAATGCTGACCTGACTTCATTTGCATTTCTTTGATCCTCTGGGAGATTGAACATATTCTTATATCTTCATTAGTAAATTTCCTATTGGTGTCCTTTGTCCACATTTCTCTTGGTCTCTGTCTTATTAGTTTGAAAAATATCTTTGTATGGCAGAGAGAATAGCCCTTTGTCTCATATATATTGCAAATAATTTTCCCATTTTCTCATTTTTTATTGTGAATTTTATCCATATTAAAGATGGTATGCAGGAGGGGAGGGGCAAGAGGGCGGAAGAGTAGGGTCCCCAAGTCACCTGTCCCCACCAAATTACCTAGATAACCTTCAAATCATCCTGAAAATCTATGAATTCGGGCTGAGATTTAAAGAGAGAACAGCTGGAATGCTGCAGTGAGAAGAGTTTGCGCTTCTATCGAGGTAGGAAGACGGGGAAAAAGAAATAAAGACACAAAAGGCCTCCACGGGGGAGGGGCCCCGCGAGGAGCCGGGCTGAGGCCGGGGCGAGTGTCCCCAGGACAGGAGAGCCCCGTCCCGGAGAAGCAGGAGCTGCACCAACCTTCCCGGGCGGTAAGGCACCTGCAGGGAGTTGGAGCAGGACCCAGGAGGGCGGGGATGCCCTCGGGCTCCCGGGGACACTAACAGGCACCTGCGCCCCGGGAGAGCGCCCCGAGCTCCCTAAGGGCTGCAGCACGCACGGTGGGACCCGGAGCAGCTCGGAGGGGCTCGGGCGGCGGCTCCGCGGAGGGGGCTGCGGGGCGGGAGCGCGAATCCAACAGCGCAGGCCCCGGAGCATTGGGCGCCGGGACACAGCCCAGGATCCAGCCTCCCCCAGGACAGGCAGAGGCCGGGAGGGCCCAGGACAGCGAGGACGCTCCTGCCCCGAGCAGAGCAGATCAGCGGCCCGCCCCGGAGCCCCCAAGCCCTGCAGACGGAGAGCCCCGGAGCTACTGCGGGAGCTGACTCCAGGGCTGCAGAGCTGGCCCCGCCACTGCGTTGTTCCTCCTGGGGCCTCACGGGGTGAACAACCCCACTGAGCCCTGCACCAGGCAGGGGCAGAGCAGCTTCACCAAGTGCTCACACCTGAAAATCAGCACAACAGGCCCCGCCGCCAGAAGACCAGCTGGACGGACCAGTTCCAGGGGAAGTCAAGGGACTTAAACTATACAGAATCAGAAGATACTCCCCTGTGTGTTTGATTTTTTTTTTTTTTTTGCTTTTTGATTTCTGTTTGCTTCCCCCACCCTTTTTTTCCTTTCTTTTTCTTTCTCTTCTTCTTCTTCTTTTTTCTTTTTTCCTCCTTTTTTTTTCTTTTTCTCTTTTCTTTCCTTTCCTCTGTCTCTCCTCTCTTTTTCTCCTTTTCCCAATACAACTTGTTTTTGGCCACTCTGCACTGAGCAAAATGACTAGAAGGAAAACCTCACCTCAAAAGAAAGAATCAGAAACAGTTCTCTCTCCCACAGAGTTACAAAATCTGGATTACAATTCAATGTCAGAAAGCCAATTCAGAAGCACTATTATACAGCTACTGGTGGCTCTAGAAAAAAGCATAAAAGACTCAAGAGACTTCATGACTGCAGAATTTAGATCCAATCAGGCAGAAATTAAAAATCAATTGAATGAGATGCAATCCAAACTAGAGTTCCTAACGACGAGGGTTAACGAGGTGGAAGAACGAGTGAGTGACATAGAAGACAAGTTGATGGCAAAGAGGGAAACTGAGGAAAAAAGAGACAAACAATTAAAAGATCATGAAGATAGATTAAGGGAAATAAATGACAGCCTGAGGAAGAAAAATCTACGTTTAATTGGTGTTCCTGAGGGCACCGAAAGGGACAGAGGGCCAGAATATGTATTTGAACAAATCATAGCTGAAAACTTTCCTAATCTGGGAAGGGAAACAGGCATTCGGATCCAGGAAATTAATAGATCCCCCCCTAAAATCAATAAAAACCGTTCAACACCTCAACATTTAATAGTGAAGCTTGCAAATTCCAAAGATAAAGAGAAGATCCTTAAAGCAGCAAGAGACAAGAAATCCCTGACTTTTATGAGGAGGAGTATTAGGGTAACAGCAGACCTCTCCACAGAGACCTGACAGGACAGAAAGGGCTGGCAGGATATATTCAGGGCCCTAAATGAGAAGAACATGTAACCAAGAATACTTTATTCAGCAAGGCTCTCATTCAAAATGGAAGGAGAGATAAAGAGCTTCCAAGCCATGCAGGAACCGAAAGAATATGTGACCTCCAAACCAGCTCTGCAAGAAATTTTAAGGGGGACTCTTAAAATTCCCCTTTACGAAGAAGTCCAGTGGAACAATCCACAAAAACAAGGACTGAACAGATATCATGATGAAACTAAACTCATATCTTTCAAAGTAACTCTGAACGGAACGGGCTTAATGACCCCATCAAAAGGCGCAGGGTTTCAGACTGGATAAAAAAGCAGGACCCATCTATTTGCTGTCTACAAGAGACTCATTTTAGACAGAAGGACACCTACAGCCTGAAAGTAAAAGGTTGGAGAAGCATTTACCATTCAAATGGTCCTCAAAAGAAAGCAGGGGTAGCCATCCTTATATCAGATAAACTAAAATTTACCCCGAAGACTCTAGTGAAAGATGAAGAGGGACGCTATATCATACTTAAAGGATCTATCCAACAAGAGGACTTAACAATCCTCAATATATATGCCCCGAATGTGGGAGCTGCCAAATATATCATTCAATTAATAACCAAAGTGAAGAAATACTTAGATAATAATACACTTATACTTGGTGACTTCAATCTAGCACTTTCTATACTCGATAGGTCTTCTGAACATAACATCTCCAAAGAAACGAGAGCTTTAAATGATACACTGGACCAGATGGATTTCACAGATATCTACAGAACTTTACATCTAAACTCAACTGAATACACATTCTTCTCAAGTGCACATGGAACTTTCTCCAGAATAGACCACGTACTGGGTCACAAATCGGGTCTGAACTGATAGCAAAAGGTTGGGATCGTCCCCTGTGTATTCTCAGACCACAATACCTTGAAATTAGAACTAAATCACAACAAGAAGTTTGGAAGGACCTCAAACACCTGGAGGTTAAGGACCATCCTGCTAAAAGATGAAAGGCTCAACCAGGAAATTATGGAAGAATTAAAAAGATTCGTGGAAACTAATGAGAATGAAGATACAACCATTCAAAATCTTTGGGATGCAGCAAAAGCAGTCCTGAGGGGGAAACACATCGCAATACAAGCATCCATTCAAAACCTGGAAAGAACTCAAATACAAAAGCTAACCTTACACCTATAGGAGCTAGAGAAAAACCAGCAAATAGATCCTACCCCCAGCAGAAGAAGAGAGTTAATAAAGATTCGAGCAGAACTCAACGAAATCGAGACCAGAAGAACTGTGGAACAGATCAACAAAACCAGGAGTTGGTTCTTTGAAAGAATTAATAAGATAGATAAACCATTAACCAGCCTTATTAAAAAGAAGAGAGAGAAGACTCAAATTAATAAAATCATGAATGAGAAAGGAGAGATCACTACCAACACCAAGGAAATACAAACGATTTTAAAAACATATTATGAACAGGTCTACGCCAATAAATTAGGCAATCTAGAAGATATGGACTTATTTCTGGAAAGCCACAAACTACCAAAACTGGAACAGGAAGAAATAGAAAACCTGAACAGGCCAATAACCAGGGAGGAAATTGAAGCAGTCATCAAAAACCTCCCAAGACACAAGAGTCCAGGGCCAGATGGCTTCCCAGGGGAATTCTATCAAACGTTTAAAAAAGAAACCATACCTATTCTACTAAAGTTATTTGTAAAGATAGGAAGAGATGGAGTACTTCCAAACTTGTTCTATGAGGCCAGCATCACCTTAATTTCAGAACCAGACAAAGACCCCACCAAAAAGGAGAATTATAGACCAATATCTCTGATGAACACAGATGCAAAACTTCTCAACAAGATACTAGCCAATAGGATCCAACAGTACATTAAGAAAACTATTCACCATGACCAAGTACGATTTATTCCCGGGACACAAGGCTGGTTCAACACTCTTAAAACAATCAGTGTGATTCATCATATCAGCAAGAGAAAAACCAAGAACCATATGATCCTCTCATTAGATGCAGACAAAATGCAAATGCAAAAAAGCATTTGACAAAATACAGCATCCATTCCTGATCAAAACTCATCAGAGTATAGGGATAGAGGGAACATTCCTCAACATCTTAAAAGCCATCTACGAAAAGCCCACAGCAAACATCATTCTCAATGGGGAAGCACTGGGAGCCTTTCCCCTAAGATCAGGAACAAGACAGGGATGTCCACTCTCACCACTGCTATTCAACATAGTATTGGAAGTCCTCGCCTCAGCAATCAGACAACAAAAAGTCATTAAAGGCATTCAAATTGGCAAAGAAGAAGTCAAACTCTCCCTCTTCGCCGATGACATGATACTCTACATAGAAAACCCGAAAGCCTCCACCCCAAGATTGCTAGAACTCATACAGCAATTTGGCAGTGTGGCAGGATACAAAATGAATGCCCAGAAGTCAGGGGCATTTCTATACTCTAACAATGAGACTGAAGAAAGAGAAATTAAGGAGTCAATCCCATTTACAGTTGCACCCAAAAGCATAAGATACCTAGGAATAAACCTAACCAAAGAGGTAAAGGACCTATACCCTCAAAACTATAGAACACTTCTGAAAGAAATTGAGGAAGACACAAAGGGATGGAAAAATATTCCATGCTCATGGATTGGCAGAATTAATATTGTGAAAATGTCAACGTTACCCAGGGCAATTTACACGTTTAATGCAATCCCTATCAAAATACCATGGACTTTCTTCAGAGAGTTAGAAAAAATTATTTTAAGATTTGTGTGGAATCAGAAAAGACCCCGAATAGCCAGGGGAATTTTAAAAAAAAGAAAACCATATCTGGGGGCATCACAATGCCAGATTTCAGGTTGTATTACAAAGCTGTGGTCATCAAGACAGTGTGGTACTGGCACAAAAACAGACACATAGATCAATGGAACAGAATAGAGAACCCAGAAGTGGACCCTGAAATGTATGGTCATCTAATATTCGATAAAGGAGGAAAGACTATCCACTGGAAGAAAGACAGTCTCTTCAATAAATGGTGCTGGGAAAATTGGACATCCACATGATGAAGAATGAAACTAGACCACTCTCTTGCACCATACACAAAGATAAACTCAAAATGGATGAAAGATCTAAATGTGAGACAAGATTCCATCAGAATCCTAGAGGAGAACACAGGCAACACCCTTTTTGAACTCGGCCACAGTAACTTCTTGCAAGATACATCCACGAAGGCAAAAGAAACAAAAGCAAAAATGAACTATTGGGACTTCATCAAGATAAGAAGCTTTTGCACAGCAAACGATACAGTCAACAAAACTAAAAGACAACCTACAGCATGGGAGAAGATATTTGCAAATGACGTATCAGATAAAGGGCTAGTTTCCAAGATCTATAAAGAACTTCTTAAACTCAACACCAAAGAAACAAACAATCCAATCATGAAATGGGCAAAAGACACGAACAGAAATCTCACAGAGGAAGACATGGACATGGCCAACATGCACATGAGAAAATGCTCTGCATCACTTGCCATCAGGGAAATACAAATCAAAACCACAATGAGATCCCACCTCACACCAGTGAGAATGGGGAACATTAACAAGGCAGGAAACCACAAATGTTGGAGAGGATGCGGAGAAAAGGGAACCCTCTTACACTGTTGGTGGGAATGTGAACTGGTGCAGCCACTTTGGAAAACTGTGTGGAGGTTCCTCAAAGAGTTAAAAATAGACCTGCCCTATGACCCAGCAATAGCACTGTTGGAGATTTACTCCAAAGACACAGATGCAATGAAACGCTGGGACACCTGCACCCCGATGTTTCTAGCAGCAATGTCCACAATAGCCAAACTGTGGAAGGAGCCTCGGTGTCCATCGAAAGATGAATGGATAAAGAAGATGTGGTTTATGGATACAATGGAATATTACTCAGCCATTAGAAATGACAAATACCCACCATTTGCTTCAACGTGGATGGAACTGGAGGGCATTATGCTGAGTGAAAGGAGTCAATCGGAGAAGGACAAACATTATATGGTCTCATTCATTTGGGAATATAAATAATAGTGAAAGGGAATAGAAGGGAAGGGAGAAGAAATGGGTAGGAAATATCAGAAAGGGAGACAGAACATGAGAGACTCCCAACTCTGGGAAACGAACTAGGGGTGGTGGAAGGGGAGGAGGAAGGGGGTTGGGGGTGAATGGGTGCCGGGCACTGAGGGGAGCACTTGACAGGAAGAGCACTGGGTGTTATTCTGTATGTTGGCAAATTGAACACCAATAGAAAATAAATTTATTATTATTAAAAAATAAATAAATAAATAACGATGGGATGCAGACAAATTTATCTCTCCTTTTCCTTGGGCTTTGGGATATCATAGGAGGCTTTCAACTTCAGCTCTACATTTACATTTTTTTATGTTTTCATATTCTTACATTTAATTTAATCTCTGAAATTTATTCTGGTATAGAGTGAGGATATTAGCTTGGTTTTCCTCACAAACTATCATTAATTAATGTTACCATCATTCACTGAGTATTGTCTCTGGGCCAGGCATTGTGCTAACCGCTTTGATTGTAGTAGCTCATTTAATTCTTATAACAATCCTATGAGAGTCATTATTATTCCCATTTTAGGTAAGAGAAAACCGAGACAAAATGAGATGAGTAACTGCATCACTTCTACTAACAGTGAGTCATACTTTGAGTAAAGGTAAGGCCATGCATTCAGAGTCCACTTGTTCTTAGCTCTTCAATACCACTCCACCTCTCTAGTGTCAAAGCCAGTTTTTTTTTTACTTCAAATATATATATTTACATATGTGCATATTCCAAAAATAAGATATTTAAATTATAGAAAATTCAGAAAATAGTAAAAGAACCCAAAAACAAGAACTAAAATCATCTTTAATCTTATCCCCAGAGATGACCAGTATTAAATTTGGGTGAACTGCATGTCCTTATAGTTTTCAAACACACGTATATAAATATGTCTATTTAAGCACTTATGCTTGTAACGCATTATTACGAACATTTCCTTGAGTGTCATAGTTTTCTACAAGATTTATAAATTATAAGCCATAACTTAAAACTTAGCAATTGTTGTTATACATTGTGACTGAAACCATTCTAAAGTTAACCATTCTGGTTTTTGCTTTTTTAATTTCTGTTTATAACACCTTGATGAGCACCAACACCCTTGCAGGTCCATTCTTGCACATCCATCTGGGATTATGTTCAAGGATTGAGATTGTTGGATCAAAGAGTTCGTACATTGTAAAAGCTTTTAACACAAACTTCCGAATTGCCTTCCAGAAAATGTTACTATTTTATACTCCCACTACTAGTATATGCTGATTTCCTCAACCTTTTTTTAGTTGTCTCAATGGATGTTTCTATGATTATTAATATAGTTGATCATTTTGATTTGGCACTTCCTTTGTGAATTGCCTATTAAACCTCTTTTTTGTTCCTGTTGGGGCATATTCTCTTACTGTTTACATTTTAGTATGTTTTAACATATGCTATATACTAACACTTGTAAGTTACTAATTTTGTATATTTATAATATATATATGACTAATCAGTATCTTTTCACTCTGGCAGCAAATACTTTTTTCTAGTGCATCCATTTGCCTGTTAATTTTTGTATTGGGGTAACTGACAGAGGGAAGTTTTAAAATTTTATTTGGTTAAATCTATTATCTGTTTCCTTTGCAATAGCTTCTTTTCATTCCTGAATTAAAAAACAAAAACAAAAAAAGGATCAAGCAAAAGGAATGAATAACACTGTGAACATCTGGGGGGGAAACATTCCAAAATCAGCTCAAGGAGTTGTACTAAAATTCTGATCAAAACACAAAGAGATAGAGGGACACCTGGGTGGCTTAGTCAGTTAAGCATCAGGTCATGATCTCAGGGTCATGGGATCAAGCCCCACACTGGGTTCTGTGCTTGACATGGAGTCTGCTTGTCCCTCTCCTTCTGCTCCTCCCCTGTCTGCACACACTCCCTCCTTTCCTCTTTCAAATAAATAAATATATAGATAAATAGATAAATAAATAAAATCTTTAAAGATTAAAGATTCTCTTTCTCCCTCTCCCTCCCCTCACAACAAACACACACATGCATACATAAAGAGATAGAAATTATCAGAGAATTACAAAGAGAAGAGTGAGGGGAGAGGCTGAGTATTCCCAGGTGAGGTGGTGAGAGGGGGTCAGGGCAGATTGGAGTAGACACAGACTAGCTAGAGGGCAAGTGAGCTTTCCTTGATCTCAGTGGGGAGTAGCCCTCCATGGGTACATAGTCGTCCTCCATCCTGTCTTTCTGGGACCAACCCAGCAAAGCCTAAACTTTTATCTCTAGGAACAAGACAGTTTTCCAAGGGTGGAGGAGATGTGAAAGCCCACACAGATTTTTCCTGGATACACAGATTCTGCTAGGTCATTGAAGAACAACAGAGAGAGAAAGAAAGGTATCCATACATTCTTAGAATTCTTTCTTTCTTTATTTATTTTAAGTAGGCAGCTCCACACCCAATGTAGAGCCCAACATGGGGCTTGAACTCACCACCCTGAGATCGAGACATGAGCTAAGATCAAGAGTCAGAAGTTTAACTGACTGAGCTACCAGGCGCCCCTAGAATTCTTTTTTTTTTTTTAAGATTTTATTTATTTATTCATGAGAGACACACAGAGAGATGTAGAGACAGAGGCAGAGGGAGAAGCAGGCTCCCTGAGGGGAGCCCAATGCGGGACTCGATCCCAGGATCCCAGGATCACGACCTGAGCCAAAGACAGATACTCAACCACTGAGCCACCCAGTGCCCCTAGAATTCTTTATCGGTTTCTGACCCTCCCTAATTTTGCTTTCATTACCTTAAAATTCAGGAGGTAGCTTTCTGTCCACCCCATGTGTTTTTTTTATTTTACTACAGAAATCAAGGTACAGGTAGGTGTGAAGGTGTAAACAATATTAGCAACATTTTAGAAACTTCTGGATTTGCTGATTCTACTTCCCAAATCCAGCTTTATATCATCAGCTTCATTCCTCCAAATCCATTCATTTTGAGGAAAAGAAAAGAGCATAAAAATAAAAAATACAAGGGAAATATAAAGGAAAAGCATCAGAAACCAAGGCCAGAAGATAAGTTATCAAAAGCGATCAAATGCTTTATTTTTTTTTCATCCCCAACCTCCCTTCTTTCCAGCACTACCACCCAACCCGTCTTTGTGATACTGAAGATACGTAAAGAGAGTGGAATGCACGGAATGTTCTCAGAGCTCAGAATGAGAACACAGATCCGTGTGTGACCCTATATCTGTGTTCCACAAGGAAAGAAAGGCTCGAGAGGAGCCAGGCCCAGACAGATTATGAGGTGGGGAAAGTTGGCTTGCAGGGCTTCCCCTCTTGTAATGGTGTAAGCATGTATTCTTCCCTAGTTTCACCGGTAAAAAAAAAAAAAAAAAAAATTAATATATACCAGGAGAGATATTCTTTATTAAAAGTATCATGCCCAGAAATTGGGGCTTTGGGTATTTAACACCTTCTAGATACAATATCCCAGTAGGAGGAAGGAAGGTTTCCAGGTTAATTTGATGGGAAAGGGGAAATGAATTCAGGTAAAAACTAGGAGATTTGGGGGCCTGTAGATAGTAAAAAAGCAGAAAGTAGAAGGTAACTGAGTTGTGGAGACTATAGGAGGTGAATTGATGGAAATCGTGGAGTCTGCATTGTGGAGGTAAAGACAGAGAAAAACAAGACTATGGAGACTCCTCTCCTCTCTGGAGGAGTTCCAAGTGGAGGGCTGAGTTATATTTACTTGAAGCCAAAAAGTTGGGTCTTGGACTGGAAAGGGGGAACCATTTGCCTGAAATGCACTTCCTGTGCTGGCTGAACAACGAGGCATCCTTTAGGAGTCAACCAAATTATCACCAGTCCTGAGAGCCTCCCTGACTCCACCTCCCTGTAGGCATTCTTACCTCCACTGTGCTTTTGAAATACTAGGTCTGTGGGTCAATTAATATTTATCACTCTTTGTGTCATTCTTCCTGTGATATGAGCTCAACAAAAGGCACTCATACTTTTAGATTTGAGTATCCAGTCTCTGATATCATGCCTGTTAAGCAGAGGGGTGTCAAAACATTCTCAGTAAGGGAGAAAGCGAGGGGAACAGAAAGATTCTAAAAGGGAATCTTTTGTGACGTGATTTGATGAAAATTATGATACATGCCCTTGCCTTCATTTTCCTTTCCTTTCCTTCAAGGAGGTGACAGTGAGAAATTACCTAAGAGGAGGACCAACTAATTGAGTAACTCTTGGCTTTGATGGGGAAGATACCTGTAGTGCAAGCTTGTTGGTATCCGTGGTACAAACAGCACCGAGAGTCTGGGTGTGGCTTCCCTGTGAACACCTTGCCCAAATGCCCAAGGCTTTCCCACCCTCTGCAAAAGCAGCAGGGCAGACCATTTCCCAGAGTTGACCAGCTCGCACAATTCCAAGAAGTGGCCCTGGAATGTGGTCACTAAACTATAAATCAGTAGTTGTCAACCAGAGGAGATTTTGCTCCCCCATCAAGAGATATTTGGAAATGTCCAGAGATATTTTTGTTGTCATAACTAGCACATTGGGAGGTGCTCCTGGCATCTAGCATGTCTCTAGAGGAAGCTACATCCAACATGCATGGGACAGCCCCCCACTGCAAAGAATTATCCAATCCCAGTGTTAATCCTGAGATTGAGAAATCCTGCTCTAAGTGGTGATGTCATGGGAGAGGTTACCAATTCTGAGAAACACCAGGCCTGAAACCTGGAGCTCAGAGAGCTCCACCCAGTGACTTGGGATGGGCACACCCTGAAGCATACTTCAGCATCCTCAGCAGGTCCCCGGTCAGGTGACACTACCACTTCAAATGCCCATAACCACCCACTGCCCCATTCGCTATCACTTCTGGGGGCCTTGCCTTGCCCTCCACTGAGAAACCCTTGGCCATCAGTCTCAACATCTCTTGCAGCTTTTGTCCTCTTTTCCTCCCAGTTTCCTGGCATCAGCATATGCAGCGGCCTCTGCATCCTCAGTCTCCATGGCTTAGAACCTTACCTTGAACTAGAACTCATCCTCCTTGGGCTCCACCAAGATCTTACTCTACCAGTCAAGCCCTCTCTTTGGGTCCACCCTCTCTCGAATCTTTGGCTTCTTCCCTCAGTCTATAAACATACATAACATTCTGCATTCTTTTTTTTTAATTTTCTTTAATAAGAAAGTTTTCTTAATCCAATGCCTCTCAAAGTTTTACCTTGTACCGCCTTGCCACCTAATTTATTTCATTTGTCTGAATTCTAACTATAAAATCTTTTCAAAAATTTGAAGAAAGCTCAAGTCTATGATCTCCGCCCCCCTACCAACCAGCAACAAACTAACCACCAGTAATTAGTTTGGAGTTTCCTTCTAGAACTCTGTGCATTTATTCACTATAGAATATAGATTTATTTTTTGAGGGTTCATTCTGCCAAGAATTCTGTGCATATTGTTCCTCTCCCTCACAGATCAACTTGTTAGCACCATTTCTGTCCCTTTCTATCTTTTGTTGTTGTTGTTGCTTTTCCTGCATTGCAGGAGCTGGAAACCTTGAAAGTGTCCTTCCCAGGCATTCTTGCCAGTATATATCCAGCTTAGCTTCCATGAGTTCCAGGCTCTTCCTTGATGTCTGGAAGGTGGAAGAGAAGAAGAAGCCATCACTGCTTTAGAAACAGGGACAGGTTACTGGGCAAATGTAGTTTCTGGGTGTCCTCCTGGGAATGGCCCATTGGGGTGCTATAGGCAGCTAAGATCATTGCCAGCATTTTTCTGTGATCCGGAACCACCCTGACTTCCCAAGTGTTGGTATAGCTTTCCCTGACTTCGACTTCTTTGGTCCTTTCAGCAGTTTTGTGTACCCCTAGTTCCTTAAATTGAATGTTTTCTGGTTTAAGTAAACAGAGTGACTTCTGTGTTCTTGACTGAAATCTGACTGCTGGAGTATTATGTCCAGAAATTGTTTTAGGAAACAGACCCACAGGATGGGGCTCTAGGATTAGGTATTTAATCTAGTTGCATGGGAAGGCCGTGGACAATGGATACTGCCAGTCTGTGGCCTGGGGTCGCAAGCATTTTTTCAAATTATCACCTGAACTTTCCCAAAATAAGTCTCCAATAAAACTTTATATCCTAATCAATCACCAAGTTCTAGACCTAACTTTCCTAGTATCTCTACATTCATCATCTTCTCCTTTTTATAGACCTCCAGTCTATGTCAGAACTGGGGCTTTTGCCACCATGCTCACCCTCACCTCTAAAACTGGTCTCCTTTTCTTCCAATCCAGTATCAGCTGCAGGATAACCTGAACTAAGTCAGTTCTATGCCATTCCACCAGAAGGTTTATGCATTTGGAAGAGTTCCTGTTCTTAACAAAGTTAAATCAGAAATGCTCTCGAAATGAAGAGCACATTAAAAGGTAGGCTTTGGGGGGCATGTGGGTGGCTCAGTGGTTTGAGCATTCATCCCACTCTTGATCTCAACTCAGGTCTTGATCTCAGACTTGTGAGTTCAAGTCCCACATTGGGCTCCATCCTGGGTCTGGAGCCTGCTTAAAAATAATAATAATTTAAAAATAATAACAATAAATAAAATAAAAATGTAGGCTTTGGGAGGCCAAATGTAGGCTGCTGCTGCAATACAACAAGTGATGGAGATGAAGACGGAAAGCTTGTAAGTGGACTGGTTGCTATGACTGCCCCACAGAGTAAAAGGAAAAAAAAAATTCAAGTTCAGGGCTTGGGCATGTCCATTAATGTCCTGGTCAGAAGACTGAAGAGCTTCTTTGACTGCCCCAAAGGAGCCCCTGGTCTCCTGCAGCAGTCAGGACAGTAGGTGTGAAAATCAGGCCCAAAGTCTGGGCCTAGGGATTGCAGAATTACAATCCACATTGATTGCATAGCTTCTCTGGGTCTTGTTTACACTGAAGATAAGGAACTGTTCTGGAAAGAGTGGGAGCGCGGTTACAAAGAACCTGAATCTGCTTTCCCCTTGTGGAAAGCAGCCCCTGTGTCTGAAGAGAAACATCTTGTTGAAGACCTGCAGTGCCCTCATCTGAGATAATTTTCTTACAAGCAGATGCCATGGTATCCTTGACACCCACCCTTCCACCTCTAGGAACTCCAAGCCCGTTACTAGAGCCTTGGAAACTTTGGAAGGCAGGTAGAAATGCTTACTGTGAAGAGAGATGACATTCTGAAAGATTCTGTGGATATGCCCATGGAAACCAGACGTAAATGTGTGGAGATGAATTCTGGCAGCGTCTGTGGCACAGCTTGTTCACCACTTTCATTCTCTTTCTGCTTCTTCACAACTAGACCACATTTCCCAACTCCCTGAGGGTGAGATGTGGCCATGCGACTGAATTTTGGCCAGTGACATATGGGCAGAAGCAATGACCATTGCTTCCAAGATTGCACCATAAAAACATGCCTCAGAAGATTCCTTTGTTTCCCTCCACCTGTTGGCTGGATGCAAATGCCCAGGGTGAGCTTAGAATCCATGGGTGAAAGATGAGAGAATCTCTGTCAGTGTGAAGCCCTGAATGACTGCATGGAGCAGATCTACCCTCTTTTTCACAGCTCATTGTCTTTTATATGAGCAAAAAATAAACTTGCATTATTAAGCCCCTGAGATCTTGGGTTTTACTTGTAATAGAAATAAGTATTTCCTTAACTAATATATTCACTTAAGAATATATTTTGGAAATCTTTCCTAGCTAGTATATAGACTGACCTAGGTTTTTTTTTTTTATAGCTACTGCATAATTTTTCACAATATAGACATATTATCAGTTTTCAGTTTTTTACTATTAATGTTGCGGGGGGTACCTGGGTGGCTCAGTCAGTTAAGCATCTGACTCTTGATTTTGGCTCAGGTCACGATCTCAGGGCAGTGAAATCAAGCCCCACATTGGGCTCCCTGCTCGGCAGAGAGTCTGCTTGACATTCTGTCTCTCCCTCTCCCTTGCCCCCCTTGCTCGCTCTCTCTCAAATAAATAAATAATTACAAAAATAAGATGTTGGAATTAACACCTCTGTGCATGTCTCTTTGTATACAGTGTTTCTTCATAGCATCTTCAAAGAAATGGAATCACTTAGAGAAACAGTAGGTTCATGTTAATTTTTTTGCTGATACTGCCATTTTGCCTTCCAAAGTGTCTGCATAATCTGTTCTATCACCAGCAGGACATAAAACAACTGTTTCTCTGGCTTCTTGATAACTTCAGTGTTTGGAATAATATTGTGAAAATATTAAGCTAATGTATTTTTCCTTTAAATTCCTTCCATAAAACATATTCCCTTGCAGACTTCTGCCTCTAAGGCTGATGCATGGGGCCTCGTGCCCTAGGAAAGGAAGGCAGGTATGCTGAAGGAAGTCATTAATCTATTCTGAACCTCATATCTGACTTTCCTGAATCAAACAAGTCTCTGAAGCCAGTTTGGCAAACTATTAATCTACTAATAAAAGCAAAGCCTAGAAAGCTATGTTATCAGTTAGCTTTGCTGCATGACCACCTACCCCACACTTAGTGCTTTTGAACAGCAAGATTTATTTGCTCTTGATTTGACAGGCTAGTGGCCTGTCTCTGCTCTGTGTTATGTCAACAAGGTTCACTCATGCATTTGGACCTTGGGCAACTAGGATAGCAGAGCCTCTCTCCATGTGTTCTCATCTTCCAGAAGGCTAGAGCAGGCTTTGCACACAGTAGAAGAGTTTACCTAGGAGCAAGAGAGGGCAAGCCCCAACCTCCAGGCATTTTTGCTTTGTTGCATTGGCCAAAGTTGCATGGCCCAGCTCTGATTTCAGAGGCACAGATACAGACTCCATCTTTTGATAGGAGGAACTACAGTGCACATACAAAAATCACTGTGCCCACCTTGAATGCCCTCTCATAGGCCTTTACTCCTGATCTCCTTGTCTTCCTTCTTTCAATCCTTTCCTTCCAGGTCCTTGACCAGCCAACCTGGCTATTCAGTGCTACCATGAGCTCATGTAAATTCTTACCCTGGGCTACTTTTCTTTCTATGTAAAGTGGGTAAAGGGGCAATTACCAAAAGGCCAGCCCACTAGAAAGATTTTTCTCTCAAGACTCTCCTTTAAGGCTACCATTGAAAGTGACTGTGATACATCTGCTACCCAGTTTATCCATTTGATATTAGCTCAGCAAGCCAATCCATTCCATCCATAAACCAAGTTCAGGCTTTTCTTCTTCTTTCAGCATCTCTTCCTTTGCCCTATATGACCAAACATGTGAGTTCAGGGAAACATGCTGGTGCAACCATCATGTGGAAGAGGAGAGTCTTGGCTAACTCCTCATGCATCTTTGTGGTACTGCTCACACTCAATCACTGATATACCATTTCCATCTTACCATAGATACTGGTGGGCCCCTCTGTCTCTGTGATCAGTGGGTTCAGGAAAACTCAGCTCAAAATGAGCAGTTTCAGACACATGGCCACTTGATGCTTCATGGTAAGCATTCTGCCTTTACTGGGGCCCAGTAACACACCAGAAATTATTTCTAGAGAGACAAAAGAGCTATTCCTCTGGAGCTTGCCATAAACTCCACGTAGCATCTTTCCCACCACTAACCCTTCCACCATCACAGAGTCTGCCATAGTGAATGGCCCAAGTAGCAAGACTGCTTGTAGTGCAGCCTGGACCTGCTGCAGAACCCTTTTCTGCTATGAGGTTCACTCAAAGTTACTGGTCTTTTAGATCAGTCAGTACATGACCTGGGGCCATGTGCCTAGGTATGGAATGTGAAGAGGTCTACCAGGATAGTACTTACTTTCTTCTTTATGGTAAGAGATGCGAGATACATTCTCTTAATAAAGGATGTCCTGGTACACCCCAACCCTTGGACACTCAAAATCTTTACCAAAGTGTCAAGTCTGTAAATCTTCCTAGAGATTATCTCCTGCCCCATGGTGCACATATGTCTTACCAAGGCATCCTGCTGCTAGCACTTCTTGTTTATCCTGTCTAAATCTGCTTAAGATGTAATCAATGTTATAGATTAGCTTTATGCTCTACAGGAGGTCTATGTAACCCAGATCTCTTCTGATTACGTTATGACAGCCAGTGGGTGCATTAAATTAGCCCTAGGAAAATGTTGTTGATGTGTACTGCCTATGCATTATATAAATATGTGTTATAAATCCATGTAATTACAAACTGTTTCAGATCCTCTTTTCTGATTGGGATAAAAAGGAGGGCATTTGCCAAATCAATGGTTGAATAACATGTACCTGAAGCCATACTAATCTTCTCTAGATGAGATACCATGCTTGGCATGGCAGCTGCACTTGGGGTTACTATTTGGTTAAGCTTGCCGCAGTCTACAGTAATTCTTCAGGATCCAGGCTCTGCAGGAGCCAGTCTGATAGATTAACTAGAGATATGATAGGAACCACCATGGCTATTAAGATCCTTAAGGTGGCACTAATCTCTGCCATTCTCCCCAGAATGCTATATTGGGGAGCAATATAGCATTTTTTCACTTTCTTGACCAGGGAGTTAAGATCTATTTCAGAGACTTCCATATGACCTTCTGCACTATGGTAACCTACTCCGCAAGCCAAGAATGCAATATGGGGCTTACCCCAACTACCGAGTATGTCTATCCTACCTATAGCTCAAGCACCCTGCTTTTTCTTTGTAGATCTCATCACACTTGATCTTATTAAACTTGAATTTTTGTCAATCTGATGGAAGAAAAATGGTCTCTCTTTGTGTGCATTTCCTGATTGTAAGTTTGATTATATTTTTACATTTTATATTGTAAATAAATGTACAATATCTGTACATCCTTTTCTGTGAATTGCATATATGCATTCTTTGCCCCTTCTTCATTGGGTGATATTCCTTTTCATATTAATTAGTAGTCATAATCTTAATTACACTAAACAAGGAATGTAATTATTTAAATGATTATAATTAATACAGTAACATATTTATATTACCTAATATATTGATTGTGTGAGTCATATGTCAAAGATGACCTTCCTTCTGATAAACTGATATATCCTTATATATCCATCAAAAGGCAGCAGCAGCCTAACACTATGACACAATGCCTCCCATCATTCACCTCACTTCAGCTCATAAAGTAGACATTGTATCATCTCCCATTATCACAAGAACAGTGAGTACAGTACAGTATTTTTAGAGAGATAGAGGAGGACCACATTCCTATAACTTTGATTACAATATATTGTTATGATTGTTCCACTTTATTATTAGCGATTGTTGTTAATCTCTTGCTGTACCTAATTTATAAATTAAACTTTACCACAGAAAAAGACAGTATATATAGGGTTCAGTATTACCCACAGCTTCTGGCATCTCAGTCTGGGAGTCTTGGAATGTATCCCTGCACATAGGAGGGATCACTGTAATGCAATGAATAATGTAATAGAATGTATAAGTAATCTATATATATTGCTAATGAATAATGAATGTATAGTTTATTTAATGTGGATTATGTGTAATATGATCATATTAGTTGTATTAACACATACAAATCAATACATATTTTCATTTAATTTAACTAATAATAACATTAATATATGTTATTTTAAATAGAATTATTTTGATATAGTATTAATGTATTAATATTAAAAATATTTATTGCTTTCCAATATATGTTGCTAAATTTCTTTCAGAAGAGTCAATGTTCATTGCTTTTATTTACCTAGCTTCTCAATATTTTAAAAAAAATTTATTTATGTATTTGAGAGAGAGAGGGACTGAGCATGAGTCAGAGGGGAGAAGCAGAGAGAGAGGGAGAAGCAGACTCCTCACTGAGCAGGGAGCCCGATGAGGGGCTAAATCCCAGGGCCCTGAGATCGTGACCTGAGTTGCAGGCAGGTGCTTAACCAGCTGAACCGCCCAGGTGCCCCCTTTAACTTTCAATATTTTAATAAACCCCTTATGATCTGGCTTCTAACTGTAAAACACAATTGAAATTTATCTTGCTAAAATCTTAAATGACCTTCAAAGATTAAATCTAAAGATTTGTTTTTGATCTTGCAGCATTTTACTCTTCCTGAAACTCCCTGCTTTCCAGCCTTCAAGCTCATGCTTTCCTGCTTTTCTTCCTGCCTCTCTGCCAATTATTCATCACTCTGTATTCTCAGGCTCTGAATATTTTGGCCTCCCCTTTAAGCATTTACTTTCTTCTGTCTTTGTTTCTGTCTTGTATTGTTGTACCTCATGCTCTTTTAGATGATTTCATCTAACCTCAAGTTTCAATACCACTTACACTTCTTGCAAACCAAATCTATTTTTGCATGCAAGACATATCCATCAGCGATAGTTTTTTTTTTTAATCTGGCTCTTTCTGGACATCTCCACTTTAACACCATATGAGGATATCCAGTTCAATATGTACAAAATGGAAATCTCACCCCTTCACAGCCAACATTCTCGAATTGCCTTTCACTGGCTACACTTCTCACCTCCTGTTACCTGCTATTCATTCTTCAACCCCCTGCCATCTGGCATCTGCCCCCACCACTCCTAAATATATGCTTTTGGTTGAGTTACTAATGATCTTCTTGTTATTAAATATAGACTTGGAGTAATTTTCTTGTTGGTCTTAGGTTAATTTCTTCCTTCATGAAGAACTGTTTCCTTGCCACTTTGATGCCACACTGTCCTACTTTGGTTTGTAAATGTCTGACTGCCCTTTCTTGGAATCACTTGTCGGCTTGTCCTCCTTGACATAACCTTATACATTGAAATGCCTTGAAGTGTATTCCTCAGCTTTTTCTTCACGTTTCATTTCTCCCTCTGCAACATACTCCCTTTCCTTGACTCATGCTAGCTATTTCTTAAGTTATATTTCCAGCCCAGACCACTCATCTAAGTTCCAGAATTGAATACCTAATGGGCATTTCTACATGGGCATTTCACAGGTATCTCAGAATCAACAAACATTTAACTGAACTTCTGATCTTCCCCATCCTCTACCAGCAAACCTGTTTGGTACTCATGCAACGCTCACCACACTAGGGCATCTGCTCTAAGTTTCACTCCAGAGCCCTGCTAGTCATTCTGGACTCTGCTTTCCTGGGTAGTCTCAGCTTGTTACATTCTTGACTTCTTCTAATCCATTTTTCACACTTAAGCTGCAGAATTTTATATAAATGAAAATCCTCTTATGTTCTCTCCTAAAAACACTTCAATGGTTTCCTATTGTATTTAGATTGGACCTTGCCATCAATGTAATTTAAAATGCTATGCATGGGAGCATCTGGGTGGCTCAGTGGTTGAGCATCTGCCTTTGGCTCAGGTCCTGATCCCGGGGTCCTGGGATCGAGTCCCACATCGGGCTCCCCACAGGGATCCTGCCTCTCCCTCTGCCTGTATCTCTGTCTCTCATGAATAAATACATAAAATTTAAATAAAATGAAATAAAATGCTATGCATGACCCCCCTTGCACCTGCCCATGGCTCCAGCTCTTCAAATGGTCCCTTTCCTTTGCACACTGAGTTCCCTTCAGTTTCTTTATCCCACCAAATTCCCTTCTGCTTTGCAGCTTTTCCTAGGCCTGAAATGCTTCACTCTGTCACTCTTTGCTTAGAAAAACCTCTACTCCTTATTTAGAGCTCACTTCAGATGTCTCTTTCTCAAGGAAACCACCACAACTCCTTCAACCAAGTTAGGTCTCACTCACAGACAGTCTCCTGGCTCTGCTGAGCTTTTCGTTTATCACATTACTCACAAGTGTTATAGTTTTCACAACTATAATTAATTATGCAGTAACATTTGCTTAATATTAATAGTCCACACTAGACTGTAAACTTCACAAGGCCAGAGACTGTGTCCAATTCACGCATGCTTGGCACAGTGGCTGGCACATTGGAAATCTTCAATAAACCACTTATTAAATGAATGAATTATAATGTCCCCTGAAACTTCTTTTCCTGAAAGTTTTCTGTTTACATTGTGAAGACATCACCATCCACCAAGACTAGAAATCTCTGAGTGGCTCCTTGTATTTCTCTTCCACTCTCCATACCCTGTAGGGAATCAGCTGTCAAATCCTACCCATTCTGTTTCAGAAATACCTCCCAGATGTGGTCTTTCTTTCTGTCCCAGGACCACATATTGGTGGAGGCCAGCCTCATCCATCTGAGCAGCTGTAAGCCTCCCCCACAGGCTTCTTGGGGCCTGATCCCTCTCTGCCTTTCATCCTTCGGAGCACTGTTGTGAAAATACCAGTGGAATAGGGTAGCCTCCAGGTAGAGATGTTGGCTACATATGCTCTGTGCAGATCATTGTATTTAACAACTTAGAAAGGCAGGGAATGCTCCAGTATAGCTCCCTCACATCAACATCTGCCACTGCCCTGTAAAACTCCTGTTCTAACCACCCTGATTTCTTGCCATTTCCCAAAATACACCTTGCCTTTTTTGTGGCTCCATGTCTTTGTGCAGACTGCTCTCTTTGCTTGGAATACTTTCCCCGAAACTATCTGCCTATCAAGTGCCTGCTAATCCATCAAAACTCATCTGAAATGTAATTCCATCTTTGAATTATTCCTTCTTCCCTTAGGAAGGGATAAATATTTCCTTTCTCAGTCCTCATTGCTTGCTTTCTTTCTTTCTTTCTTTCTTTCTTTCTTTCTTTCTTTCTTTGTTTCTTTCTTTGTTTCTTTCTTTCTTTCTTTCTTTCTTTCTTTCTTTCTTTCTTTCCTTTTTAAGATTTTATTTATTTTAGAGAGAACAAGCGGGGAGGGGTAGAGAGAGGGAGAAAGAACCTGAAGCAGACACTAACTGAACACCACTTTTTCTCCACAATACTATAAGCTTCCTGATGGCAGTGCCTCAGACATAGACCTGGAATGTTGGTGAAGGGGAGAAATGAGCAGTTTCCGGGAGAAACTGCCAGCAAGGGGGAGAGTGCCAAAGCTGGGCTAAGGCCTTGGCTGGCCGAAAGTTGTTGTAAACCCCCAGGGTCATTCTCAAAACTTTCCTCTTTTGCTCTCCACTAGAAAGGGTGGACATTTAAAATACTTGATTTCCAGTTTCTCTTGCAGCTAGAGATCAGTGACAGGACTGTCAGTGAGTCCTTAGGTGACGATTTGGTGGGGAGTATCTGGGCAAGATTTTGCTTTCTGAATGGAAGAGACGTAGCTCATAACAACCTTTCACCTTCCTTCCTGCCTTGGGCAACTGGCAGAGCCTCCCTGGCCTATGCAATAAAAATGATTGTGGTGAGAAGGGCCAAGTGAAAGCCCTTTGGGTTCTTCCTCTTTGCTAAAATCATAAACAGAAAGCACTAGCCCATCTCGGAGAAGCTGTAGGAATTAGTGCCTTCCTCAAAGTTTTGGAAGATGAAGAGGTGTTATTTCTATTAAATGCCATTTGATTCAGCTATGGAGCCTTTCAGAAGAGAGATAGGCCTTGAAAGATGACAGTGTATTATCCAAAGGCTAATTAGTATCTGTAATTAGAATTGCTTTTCTAGTTATGATCTTTCACAGTAGCAAGTCAACACAGGCCCGGGTACCTGGTATGCTGCTGTTAATCTGGAAAATGTTTTTTTGTTTCTTTGTTTGTTTTATCTCTGACTCAATAAGCAGAGAAAACTTCCAGGGGCAGCAGGATTCTTTAATTATGTAACCTCACTTCCTCCCTGGCCTTCGAAGGAGTCCTCTGGGAGCTTGATATTCCTACTGTCTATACAACATCCTTCTTGTCCACTATTTTGAGGACATCTATATGGATAGGATCTGATGACCTAGAATTAGGAAGTTCTTCAGATGCCCACCTAAGATAAATGTCTGCTAAAGTGGGGGAGATAAATCCCATAAAAATATGGAACCCCTTACCAGTAAAAAAAAAAAAAAAAAAAGTCACAAGTCTTGATAGGACATCGTAGATTTTAGAGGCTACCGCCTTAGTCCATTCAGGTTGCTATAACAAAATGCCAGGGCCTGAGAGGCTTATAAGCCACAAAAAACTATTTCTTATGGTTCTGGATACTATGAAGTCTAAGATCAAGGCATCAATAACATGGTTGTATTCTGGTGAGAGACCTCCTCCTGGTTCTTAGCCTGCATTTTCTCATTGTGTGTCCACGTTATGGAGCATGGGAGCTCTCTGGGATCTCTTTAATAAGAGCACTAAATCTCATTCATGAGGGCTCTGCATCTCATGAGGCCCCACCTTTCAAAGACCTTACCTCCTAATACCATCATTATTGAGGGTTAGGATTTCAACATATGAATTTGAGGGGGACCCAAACATTCAGACCATGACAGCTACCTATATCACATTTAGGTGTCTTTCTGCAGCCCATATACTGTATAAATGTAAAAGTTGCTATCTTTGAGTGTGACCCAGAACAAGAGAAGTCAATATGGAGACTGAAGTCAACCATGATTGGGTAATTAGTTTTAGAGCAAAATTATGGTATATTACATTAGTTACAATTTCTGTTTTGAGAAAACAGCTCTTGGCTTGCTACTGAACCCTGGTAGATAGTGAATGCCTGACCATGGGTCATGTGACACAATTACCCATGACCAAACGATTATTCCCAATGCACTTCTCCATACGTTTGAGGTGCCCAAAAACACCCCATTATCAAGTGCAAGTATCAGATATTTAACCCAAACCAAGCAGGTCCTGTAGACACAAATGAATTGCATGCATTGGTAGCTTATGTTTCCAGCAGACCTACTCCTGTCCCCTGCCACTTCAATCTCCAAACACAGAGGGCCTCATGGGCAGTTTGTTATATTCAGTTGACTGATGGGAAATTTTTGAACCTGGATTACAGAGGAGTCTGCATAGTCTGCTAGCACCAGCTGAAAGACAGCTGATGTAATGTCACAACCTCACTGCAGGATTTTGGTATGGACTTAGAACTAACAATATAGGTATTATTTCCATAGAACGTCTGTGTCCCTGCATAATTCATTTATTGAAACCTAATCCCCACTATGATGGCATTTAGGGGTGGGGTCTTTGGGAGGTGATTAGGTAATGAGGGTGGAACCCTCATGAATGGCATTCCTGCCCTTCTAGAAGAGAATCCAGAGAGCTTCTTCACCCCTTCCACCATGGGAGGTTACAATGAAAAGATGGCCATCTTGAACCAGGATGCAGGTTTCACCAGACACCAAATTTGTCTGATTCCTTGACCTTAGATTTCCCAGCCCCCAGAACTGTGAGAAATAAATGTATTTGGTTAAGCCACTCAATATATGGTATGTTGTTACAGCAGCCCAAATGCACTGACACATTGGTCTTCCTAAAGCCAGAGTAAAGGCGATCCTCATCATTAGTGGATTCCATACTGGTGCATTTGCCAACCTGCTAAGATTTATTTGTAACCATGACATTAATACTGACAGTACTTTTATAGTATAGACATTTGGGGAAATGCACAAAGTGGTGAAACATTTGAGTTGCCCTGTGCACATGTTTCCAGCTGAAACTGAACAAGGCAACACTATTTTCTTGTTTCAGCTCTCATACTGAACAAATGTCCTTTCTGTGATCTAAGTAGAGCCACCACGTTTTTCACATTCTGTGCCTTCTGTTGTGATTTCACTGTTTGAAATGGCTTCCTTTGTAGGGCTGAAGTGCTGGTAATTGTTCCTAAGCCTAAGAAGGCCGTGATGTGCCTCAGGGAGAAAATATGTGTGTTAAATAAGCTTTGTTCAGGCATGAGTTACAGCGCTGTGTCTGTGTGTTCAATGTTATGGAATGAACACTATGGCACATCCAAAAGAAAGGACAAGGAAATTCTCTGACCTCTATGTCAGGCCACTCCAGAAAGTGCTAAGGTAGCATCTATAGCGCATGATGAAGCTATGGAAAAGGGGCTACCTTTGTGGATTCGAAGATATCAACTGATTTTAAAAAACAAACAAACAACATAGTAGAAACCATTGTTGTGAGGCTGAAAGCCAAAGAAATCCACAGTCACATTGCCCAGGGTCAGGAAAATGTTACTCTTCTGGGCTAATGCTGGCTCACATATTTCAAAAAGCAATACAGCATGAAAAACGTTAAACTTGCAGGAGGGGCAGGTTCTGCAGATCAAGAGGCTATGGGAGAATTTTTTGAATACCTGCTAAGTGTTATACAGGGAAAGGATTAGAGGCAGAAGAACAGGTTTCTAATGCTGAAGAAACTGGCTTGTTTTACAAGGATATTGCGAAGAACCTATAGAACAAGTGGAGTTTTGGTTGGTGAAAATGCTATGAACAAAAGCTCTCAGGAACCTAACCCTGTATTTCCCCCCTTGCAGCCCAGTATTGGCTAATTCAGCACTAGTGGTGACTTTATCAGAATTACTGTAAATACTATGTGCTCCCAAATAGTTGACTGTAGATGGATTGGAGGATCAAGAGGTGGGAGTAAGAGTAGCACCTCTGCTTGAATATTCAAGGACTCCCTCCAAAATTTTTGTTACAATCTTCATAATCCTAGGCTTTGATGGTTTAGGAGTCAAAGACCCAAGGGATAAATTTTTCTGCCAGATACAATGATACTCTCTCAAATATTTTTAAGAGACTTTATCAGTCACTGCTATGTGTTTGTACTGTGGTGTGTTTGTGTGTGTGCAGGTGTGTGATGGACAGGGTCAAGAACACACAACCATTTGTTTCTCACCTCCCCTGAACTAGTTTCCATGCCCATTACTTGACTGTACTGAAAATGCTTGTCAACTTCACCAGTGCCCTCTGCATTGCCAAATCCCTTAAGTGTCCTCTGCTAAGTTCTCTTTCTCTGCTCAATTATTAACCTTTGACACCTGATCCTCCTCAAAACTTGGTCCTGGGTCTTCTTCTCTTCACTGTCTTCTATATTCAAATACTCTCATCCCCTCTGATATCTTCACATACAATTTATATGCCACAGCTCCCATTAATAGCTTCAGCTCAAATCTCTCCTCCTAACTCCACAGTCACATATTCAACTGCACACCTAACATCTCTACTTGCCTAACTCATGGATATCTTTTAAGGTCCATATGAATTCCTGATCATCACGCCAAAGTGCTGGTTTCATCTCCAATTCCATTGCTGGTTCTCTCTTTATATTAACAAATAATAACACATTCATTCTGGAACCAGAATTAGAAACCTAGAAATTACTCTTGACTCTTCTATTTTGCTCATCTCTTACCTCCAATTCAATCCTTCAGCAGATTCTACTTCTAAATATGCTTCAATTCCATTGACTTTTCTCCATATCTACTATTCTGCTTGTCCACTTTCAGCTCTGGGTTCCCCACATTGGCAGGGCTCCAGGATATATATATATATATATTCTACTCTGTTAATTTATGATGTAGGTGCAGTTATGCACCTGAGAAAATCCATAGGTGAAGACTAAACAATAAGAAGTACATAAAAAGAGGCTAAGGAGGGTTTTCTTCCACCCTATGTCTTATCTCCAAATACCAATAATTGAAATTAATCTAATAAATCTAATATAATCCATTTAAATGCACATGTCTTCTTTCAACATCTTTTATAACTTGTATGTGTTTGGCAGGGTGGGGGTAGGACATGGTCAACTGGAATTTTGACTTCCAAAAACAAAAACAAGAAAAAATCTCACAGGATCAGAGAACATTGTTCTTATCATTCATGTTCTTCTTCTGAAAAACCAGCAGAGGGTGAACAAGATGGAAAAGAAAGCAACTGAAACCGACAAGGCTGAGGAGATGTTTTTCATGCACTTGTCCAAGTTCACACAGAACCTAAGTGGCAAAAATGAATCCTAACTTGAGGACTCAAAAAAGGAGCAAAGGCGGTTTGACTTAACAATGTATTCACAATGTCTGTAGATTTTAAAAGGAAGAAAATCAAAAGAAATAAAATGTACTTTATTTCATAGGCCCTAGATTCAAAATGAAGACACATAGAAGTATTATGGAAAGAAAAGGTAAGAATTTCATAAATCTTGATGTTAGGTAACTGTGAGAGTGTTCTATTAAAAATTGAAAATATATAATGTATGGTTTCTGCCCAATTTGGTTGCCTTATGGGTCTTCTGGGGTACACACTATTTATATTATAATTTATATTATAATTCAATGTGTCAAAGATTAGTTACAGTGGTCTACCCTTATCCATGAAGGATATGTTCCAAGATCCCCAGTCAGATGCCAGAAACCATGGATAGTATAAAACTATATATATATATATATATATATATATATATACATATATATATATATATATATATTTTAAACTTGATCATGTACCTACATACCTATGATCAAGTATAATTCATAAATTAGGCAAAGTAAGAGATTAACATCAACTAAATAAAACAGAATAATTATTACAATATACTGTAAGAAAAGTTATATGACTGATCTCTCTCCCGAAATATCTTGTTGTATGATACTCACTCTTCTTGTTGTGATGATATGAGATGATAAAGTGCCTGTGTGATGAGGTGAAGATGATAAAATGCCTGCGAGGGCTTGGGGACACAGCGTTAGGCCACTATTAACCTTCTGATATAATATATCTGACAATACATTGGAAGGAGGATCATCTGCTTCTGGGCTGAGGTTGACCTCAGGTAACTGAAATGGCAGAAAGTAAAGTTATGGATAAAGGGAGACTAATGCATATTCACCTATTAGATAAAAAATTTTGTTTTTAATTATAAAACCTAGTTTGGGCAAAAGTCTGGGGAAATTAACTGTCATGTACCATGTTGGCTAGAGTGTATAATGGTACAACTTTTGGAGAACAATTAGGCAAATCATATCTCTATGTGAACATCCCACATGAGTATTCTTATATACATATTTTTGCTAGTGTATTTTATAAGAGACTAGCATACATAAGAATGCTCATCACAGCATTCTTTGTACTATCTAAACTTTAAAAATAACTCAAAACCCTACCAAGGACATGATTGAGTAGGTTATGGACACAGTGCACTTGCTATGCACTAGTACTGTTCTTCATGCTTTACCTGCTTCAATTCATTCAATCCTTTTAAGAAAGCACTTTATTACAACACATTTTATGATGAAGAAATGAAGACACAAAGAAGTGAAGTAATTTGGCCATGTTCGCACAGAACCTATGTGGCAAAAATAAATTGTAAACCCAATAGGTCTATGGTCTTAATCCCTGTACTCTACTGCTTCTCTTAAACTGTGCTGCTTTAAGAATGACAGTTTGTATTAAAAACCTAAGCTGGAGCTCCCCCTAGGGAGCTATAAAGTCACTTAGAATGATCTTGAAGATCAAAACTAGGCAGAAGCTAGTTTTTTGTGGAACTGCAATTGATTGCCTAAAAATTCTTAGGTAGTGACTCTTCAGATCTAGATTGGGGTCAGCAATACAGAGTCACTTATTGACCTAACAACCCCCTGAATCAACAATTTTATGTCAACTGCTGATTCCATACTAGATAGTTGGGGAGGTGTGTCCACATGTAAGTGCCAAATAATGCAAATAATATAATCCCAATCTGATTGGTTTAACTATGCAAGCCATGGAGCTTGATTCCTAAGTGTTATTGGAATTCCTTAAGTAATGTAAATAAGCGATGAATATTCTACATTCATGAGCAGTCTTTTCTTTTTTCCTTTTCCGTCCATTAACTCGGCCATTGCAATGGTGGTGAGACTTGCCATTTTGAAAAACTTTATTTGCTACAGCAGAAAAGATGGCTGCTTTGGAAAGTTGACCAGTAATGCGTGGCCCATGAAAGGGGTCATTTTTCAGAGCGGTAGCTCTGCAGGTGAAAGTCTGATCTGCGTTTTGGGGGGGTAGCCTTCTCAATAGCACTCCTGTGTACTTATGTCTTATGTTTTGAGTTAAAATTGCTCTTTTACATTTTATAAATTCATCCCTTACTTTTCAGCCTTATCCTTGTATTATCCCAACATGCTCCTCCAATCTGGTTTTGTTTTGTCTTAGCTTCTCCCCAAACCTAATCTAACAACTCCTGGAGTATGGGAAAGAGAGCCAACACTAATAGACATCTACTGAGTAACAGACACTGTGTGAGGTGTTTTTCATACATTTGTCACTTCATTCTCCCAACAATACTTCAAGATAGATCCTATGACCCTCATTTTCCCAGTGAAAGAACAAGTTCCAAGAAGCTCAAGGCTAGCCTCAGGTCATGCCACATGCAAGTGACATAGCTGCTGTTTGACCCTGTGTCCATTGGCCTCCATTCCGATAAGCCACGCTTCCTCACAAAATGTATTTCTATTTCTCATGTTTATATCATTAGCTCTCTGGATCTTTCCAGAGTGAGTTCTTAGAATTTACAGAGCAATGAAGTCCAGCAGACAAATGTTAATCTAACCCCATGCTTTTTTCTAAGATCGTGTTTAGGGTCAAAACAGAAAGCTGAAAAGTTTTCCAAAGTTGAAGACTTTCCTAATACAAGGACTACAGCTTTATTCTCTTTTAGTAAGGGAATATTTATGTTACAAGATGGATTCTAAAACAAGAACATTAAAGAAAGAATGGAAGTGTCAATTGTGGCTCAAGGCAGAGGGAGGGGGTGCTGAAATCTCAGTTCCTTGCCTGGTACTTTTTTTTTTAATAATAAATTTATTTTTTATTGGTGTTCAATTTGCCAACATACAGAATAACACCCAGTACTCATCCCGTCAAGTGCCCCCCTCAGTGCCCGTCACCCATTCACCCCCACCCCCACCCGCCTCCCCTTCCACCACCACTAGTTCATTTCCCAGAGTTAGGAGTCTTTGATGTTCTGTCTCCCTTTCTGATATTTCCTACCCATTTCTTCTCCCTTCCCTTCTATTCCCTTTCACTATTATTTATATTCCCCAAATGAATGAGAACATATAATGTTTGTCCTTCTCCGATTGACTTACTTCACTCAGCATAATACCCTCCAGTTCCATCCATGTTGAAGCAAATGGTGGGTATTTGTCGTTTCTAATGGCTGAGGAATATTCCATTGTATCCATAAACCACATCTTCTTTATCCATTCATCTTTCGATGGACACCGAGGCTCCTTCCACAGTTTGCCTGGTACTTAACTTTCCAGAAACTCTTGTTTTGATCAATCTTCCCTTCCCTTGGAACGTGAATGGTTTTTAACCTGCAGGTGGAACTCTGTTGATCTCAGGAAGGGAAGACCCACCAATACATTCTTAACCAGGATGTGATAATCCAAGCAGAAGAAAATCAGGGCTCTGATGCTGACAATACTGCAACACTCACGCAGCCATATTTGCCTGAGTTCAGCACTTAAGACCGGGAAAGGAGCATTATGTATCCCAAATGTAATAGAAGTGTAGAGATGTGTTTTTTGGAAAGAAATTAATAGTTCTTTAAAATACAAGACTCTCAGGGTAATCTAACTTTTCAGGTCATTTTTTTAAGACTTTTATTATTTATTTGACAGAGAGAGAGCATAATCAAGGGTAGAGGGGAGGCAGCGGGCAGAGGGAGAACCAGGCTCCCCTATGAGCAGACAGCCAAATGTCGAGCTCCACGCCAGGACGCTGGGATCATTACCTGAGCTGAAGACAGACACTTAACTGACTGAGGCACCCAGGCGTCCCTAACTTTTCAAGTCCTAAACAAAATCCTTATGACCAATCATCATAGTCAGGAGATTGTTGCTTGCAGCTTTAACATTAATGATGGGCTGAAGGATTCCCTAAGTCTCTGCTGGAATATGAGCTTAACAAAAAACTCACAGTAATGGTGGCTAAAGAGACTGGATTTTTTTCAATTCCAAGATCACATTATTTTCTTTATCTTTTCCTTAAAAATAACTTCTATTGTCTTTGTTGTTGTTAATAGATGTGATGCATGTCCACTGAGAACAGTGAAAAATATCAAATAGGATAAAGACAAATACAAAAATTACATGAAGTACTGCTGCCTACAGATGAGCACTCAACATTTTGGTGTCATCTTTCTAGGTCAATGTGTCTGTAAATACACTTGTAGGCCTTTGACTTACTTTTTAAAATTGGGATTATGCTGAGCATATTATTTTATTAGTAGCCTTTTTCACTTAATTTGCTGTGAACATCTTCTAATGCTAAGTACTCTCCTCTAACATTAATATAATCAATGAAAAAATGGCAAAATGAAACTAAATGTTTCATTTTTATGATGTGAACGAACATCATCCATATGGGACCAAACCTCATCTGAGCACCATAATCTTGACTATATGAATCAAGTTAACTGAGCTATGTCTCATTTTACCAGCCTCAGGTACAAGATGAAATCAAATAACTCTTAATAGTCTAATTACATTTCTCTGAACCCCATCTCACCAGTTGAAGAATTTTTCTGTTCTTCAAGAGTCTTTTCTCCCATTATAACTGAAAGAACCCCAGGAATGCTTCAGGCAAGAGATTAGTCCTGGCTAGCACTGATTCGGATAATAAAAAGCAGAAAGCTTTGGGCACCTGGTTGGCTCAATGGTTGAACGTCTGCCTTTGGCTCAGGTCATGATCCCAGGGGCCTGGGATCCAGTTCTGCATCAGGCTCTCCATGAGGAGTCTGCTTCTGCCTATGTCTCTGCCTCTCTTTCTGTGTCTCTCATGGATAAGCAAATAAAAATTTTAAAAAGAGAGAGAGAGTTTTTTGTTTTAAAGCACAAAGCTTTGAATTATCTAAGGATTGCTAGCTGCTATAACAAATCCCCAAATTCAGTGGCTTAATACAAAATAAGGTTATTTCTCATTCACTTAAGAGTTCAAATATATGTCGGGAGGTAGATGGTGGGGAGCAGCTCTGTTTTTAGTCATCTTGAGCATTGATACACAGACAACAGAATGGAGAATGCATGGAGGAGCACACAAGAGATCCCCATGGGTCTACTACCACAATCCACCAGCCAGAAGTCATTGCCAAGCAGGCTAGGAAATGTGGTCCGACTTATACACAGAAAGAAGAGAATATGAATCAATATCTGCCATCTTCTACTCTTGGCACCAAATACTCATTTGCAGTCTTTTTCCTACACCATGAAACACACCCACCAATCTCCCCAGGGGTGTTAGAGGAATGTGCCACCCAGATACTTGCATGCAGCTCATACTCCAAAACTTTGTTCTATACAGTTTTCCTTTCAGATTTAGGTGGGACTCTTTGTGATCTGGAGAGCTATAAATGAAAATATAAATTATCTCACCTCCCTTTCTCCCATAAACACACACAACATACAATGGTGAAACAGAGATATGCCAACCACAATGAAAGCTCCCACTTGGGAATGTGAAGAATGACAGACAGCTGTCAACTACTAACTCATGGCAGTGATGATACTTAGTGGGCAGGCTTTGTAACAACACCTGCCCTAATAGTGGAAAAGTTTCTATGATTAGACCCAAGTCCACTAAATGGGAGGAATTTCCTTGTCCCTGTTCTCTACCTGGACTGGGCATCAGGGAAAATATCCTCTTGAAAGACTGTAGCAATCACACCCATCACTTGCTGCCTTTGCAATCTTGGCCAATCAAGGGATGTTTTCAAGTACCAGCCTCTTTCTAGGTGAAGTTCTTGGTGTGTTTGGACATGTAATTCCCTAAAAAAATGTAGCAAACTTCTGGTCCATTTCTTTCTCAAGATCTAATTCTCAGGACTCTTATTTGGCTTTCTTGCCTCCATGTTTCTCTAACCCCTACCCTCACTGATCTTTGCAACAGGGTTGAATCCCTAAATTCAGTTAAGAAGACATGAGCCTTTTTCTCTCAAAAAATTTTTCCATCTTATTTGCTACAGGGGTTTCAAGGCAACACGCTTTTCAACTTATGTCTCCCTTTGGCTGTCATCAAAGCTTTATTGACCTTGTTGTCAATGCTCAGATGGCCTGGACTATGATGCCGTTTTTATTCTTGTTTCATAGAGACAAGCCCACTGGAATGGGGCATCTTTCTATAAGGATGTTTTCATTTATTTGGCCAAAATACTTGAAGTGCCTTCCATGTTCCAGGCACTGGGCACAAAGATAAATATGACACAGTGTCTGATTCTGGGATGTCCAAAACCACATTGTTAAATTGAAAGCATGCACAAGGATGGAATGGGAGCACAGGGAAGGAAAGACAGGTGCCTGGGAAGATCAGAAAAGGTCTTTCAGAGGAAGTGACATTGAAATTAAGCTTAAAAATTGAGTCAAGGTTTTCTAGAAGTTCACAGGGGCAAAGACTTTTCCAGTCTGAACAAACAGTATGTGCAAAGTACTAACAGTCAATTACAGGCAGCTTTTATCTTTCTCCTGACAATTGCTCAAAGCTCAGATTTTAAGTACTAAGTGCTCATAAATTCTTTTTTTGATGGGCAGTCTACCTCAACTCAGTGTCTCCATTGGTTGTATCTAGTATCTTGGAGGCTTTCCTTATACTCTCCTGCATATACACTTCTAGAATTTGGTTAAAGGTTCTAGCAGGGCCATAGACATTTATCCACACTTGACTGAAGAAGTGTCTTCCTAAATCTGGAAGGTCAGCCTGCTCCATCCTGCGTCCACCAAGTAGGCCATTTTAGGAAGGAAGCATGTATAATAGTGATACAGAAAGGGTACCTACACAGATCAGTAGAATCAGCCCTAAAAAATCATCAGAGGTGACTGATGTTAAGACTACATCACCCTTCCAACCAGCATCCTGCTTTGGCTTTACCTATATCCACTCTTTTTTTTTTTAAGTTTATTAATTTTTTTTAAGTAACCTCTACTTCCAACATGAGGCTTGAACTCACAACCTTGAGATCAAGAGTTGCATGCCCCTTCAACTAAGCTAGCCAGGTGCCCTTACCTATGTCCACTATTTCTAACAGATGATTTTTTAATTTATTACTAGAGGCATAGAGAGAGAGGCAGAGACATAGGCAGAGGGAGAAGCAGGCTCCTTATAGGAACCTGATGAGGACTCCATCCCAGGACCCCAGGAGCATGACCTGAGATGAAGGCAGATGCTCAACCACTGAGCCACCCAGATGTCCACCTATGTCTACTGTTAATGGTACAAAGTTGAGGATATCTCTTCCAAAATAGTCTGTAAAATGCCTATTGCCTGGCAAGGAATATCTCACTTTGAGTTAGACTAAGTTAGTTTCCCCTTCGATGGAAGACATTTTGCTTATGTCTCTGCCTCTTCTTCTTTAATAGCAGCAAGAAGGGTGCTTTACAGCTCTTTTGAAAGAGAAAGAGTCTGAAAGGGAAATAGGGTGAGGGGACAAAAGGTATAAACTCCCAGGTATAAAATAAGTATGTCTTGGGGATGTAATGTACAATATGATTACTCAAGTTAATAATACTGTATGGCATTCTGAAAGTCGCTAAGAGGGCACAATTTTATTTTATTTATTTTATTTTTTTTTTTAAGATTTTATTTATTTATGATAGACATAGAGAGAGAGAGGCAGAGACACAGGCAGAGGGAGAAGCAGGCTCCATGCCGGGAGCCCGACGCGGGACGCGATCTGGGGACTCCAGGATCGCGCCCTGGGCCAAAGGCAGGCGCTAAACCGCTGCGCCACCCAGGGATCCCCCAAGGGCACAATTTTAAAGTCCTCATCAAAAATAAATAAATAAATAAATAAATAAATAAATAAATAAATAAATAAATAAAAATAAAGTCCTCATCACAAAAAAAGATTGGTAACTGTCTATGGTGGTAGACCTTAACTAGACATTGCAGTGATCATTTCACAATATACACAAATTATTGAGTCACTACATCGTACACCTGAAACTAATATAATGTATATGTCAATTATACCGCAACAACAACAACAAAAATGTTTTTATTTTATTTTATTTTTTTTCAAAAATGTTTTTAAAGAAAGAGAGAGAATCCTGCACATTGAGGACTATTTGCAATTCTTGCCAGAAACACATTTTTCTCCTAAACACCCCCTCTAGCTGGTGTGGGCTCAGGTTTGACTACTAGGCTTTCACTTTTGAATGTTTCAGATACACAGTACCCCACATATTTTTACCTATTTTTTTAAGTTGATTTATTTTCTTTTAGTAATCTCTACTCCCAACTTGGGGCTTGAATTCATGACCCAGATATCAAGAGTCGCATGCTCTTCTGACTAAGCCAGCCAGGTGCCCCTATTTTTACCTACTTCTAATTTTTTTTATTTTTATTTTTTTTTAAGATTTTATTTATTTATTCGTGAGAGACACAGAGAAAGAAGCAGAGACACAGGCAGAGGGAGAAGCAGGTTCCATGCAGAGAGCCTGATGTGGGACTCGATTCAGGGTCTCCGGGATCACACCCTGGGCTGCAGGCGACGCCAAACCGCTGCGCCACCGGGGCTGCCCACCTTTACCTACTTTTAAGATGACAAAGGGATACTAGAGAGTCCATGCTTAACTAGCATTACCTAAGTATTTTGAGCCAGGGAGTAACATGATCAGAAGGGATGTTAGCAAAATTGTTGTGGCTGTGATATGCAGGAGGTGGTATTTTCAATGGATCTGGGTAAATTCTTAGAAGGAAATAAATTATTGAGCTGAAGTAAGGATCCTTTGCGTATGAAGAACAGAGATTACGTTACCCCAGAAAAACAAGGACTTAATGAGACGCCCAAGATCCCAGAGGTACAGGGAGAGTCTCAGGCAGGGCAGAGACCAGAGCCTCCCTTCTTCCCTTCTTTTATCTTCCAGAATCAATCTGCTTCCTTATTCCAAATTTCCAAGAGAGGAAGGAGAGTAGGCCAATTCACTTCTCCCACCAGGTCACCATATTTTAGGTTTCAGGCCAGCCAGTGGATGGCCCATCTGTCAGGTTTCCTCCCCTGGACAACTAGCTATGGCAAGGTTGGCCCTGTGGTTCCCAACCCACAAGAGAAATGAGTGAGGGAGACATCCCAAAATACATCTAACAGGTATGAAGAGGAGACGAACAATTACGAATTGTATCTGGACCCAGAATGCCTGCTTCCAGGGTTGACTCCACCCCTTACTAGCTGTGCAAGTCACTTTATTTGGTCTGTCCCTCAGTTTTTTAATTCTTAAAATGGGACATATGCATGGTATCTCTTCCTAGGACTGTGGTAAAGATTAAAGGAGACAAAGCCAAAAAAAAAAAAAAAAAGGCACTTGAATCTATGAAGGGCGTATACTGAATATCCAGTGAGTGCTGCTATTATATTTTCCCCAGAAAAAGAGTACCCTTCCTGTTTTCTATTAGTACCATCTTCCTTTGTAAGTTTTTAACTTTATTGTGGATTCATTTGGGGCACCTGGCTGGCTCAGTTGGAAGAGCATGTGACTCTTGATCTTGGGGTCATGAGTTTGAGCCCCACATTGGGTGCAGGGATTACTTAAACAATTTAAAAACTTAGAAAAGGAAAGACTGACTTTACTTATTATGGATTCATTTGTTTATCTGATTCACCATTCTTGCACATCCATTGCTACATAAAATAATTTTTTCCTCCCCAATCTTGCCAGTATTTTTCCATCTTAAGCCCTTAGTCCTTCTCACTTGGATTGTTAGCTCTCTGGTCTCCTTGGCTCCTGCATACCGTAGCCAGATTAATTTTACATCCCTTCTGATCATGTTATTCCTCTGCTCAAAAGTCTTCTGTGTTTTCCTATTACTAGCCTAAAGTCCACAGTTTGAAACTTGACGCTTGGAACTTTCTACAGCTCAGAACTGATCTGCCATTGTAGATTTATTTCCCACAGCTGCGTCATATACAGACGAGACTCTGATTAACTGGACTGCTCTTGTTTCTGGGTCTATTGCAGCTCGTATTATATTCCCCAACCCGGGCCTTTGCTCCTGCTGTCCCATATACCTGAAATACCTCACCCTTCGCTCTCTGGACCAACAGCATTGGCATCACCTGGGAGCTTGGGAGAAATGTCATATCCAATGCCACACCTACTGAATCAGAATCTGCATTTTAATAAGATCCATAGGTGATTCATATACATGTATTTTTCTTATATGAGACAAAATATCTTGTAAATTTATAACTAGCTTGTAAATTATGGATTTAACCCACTCCATCCTCTTTCCTGTTTAAATTCTACCCTTGTCTCAGAGCCCAGCTCAGATAATATTGCCTCATCCAACTGTCTTTGCTAGAGCTGAAAATAATCTCTTTATTATCTGAATTCCTGTAGCTGATTTCTGAATTCTTTGAATTTCCAAAGACTAAATTCTTTATACCTGCTCGTGGCAATTAGCACATACTTTTGTTTTAGTATGAGCTAAGAATTTTGTGATTACTTTGTTATTGAGATATGACTGACAAATAATACTAGTTTCAACAAACAACTTGATGATTCATTATTTATATGTAGTGTGAAATGTTCACCATAATAAGTCTGGTTAAAATCTATCACTTCCTTTAGTTACAAATTTTTTCTTGTGATGAGAACTTTTAAGATCTACTCCTCAAGCAATGTTCAAATATACAGTATTATTAACTATGGTCTCCATGCTGCATGTTACATCCCTAGGGCTTATTTATTTTATTACCGGAAATTTATACATTTTGTGGGGTTTTTTGTATATTTTTTATTGGAGTTCAATTTGCCAACATATAGCATAACACACAGTGCTCATCCCGTCAAGTGCCCCCCTCAGTGCCCGTCACCCAGTCACCCCATCCTCCCACCCACCTCCCCTTCCACCACCCCTTGTCTGTTTCCCAGAGTTAGGTGTCTCTCATGTGCTGTCACCCTCACTGATATTTCCCACTTATTTTCTCTCCTTTCCCTTTTAATCCCTCTCACTATTTTTTATATTCCCCAAATGAATGAGACCATATAATGTTTGTCCTTCTCTGATTGACTTACTTCACTCAGCATAATACCCTCCAGTTCCATCCACATTGAAGAAAATGGTGGGTATTTGTCGTTTCCAATCGCTGAGTAATATTCCATTGGATACATAGACCACATCTTCTTTATCCATTCATCTTTCGATGGACACCGAGGCTCCTTCCACAGTTTGGCTATTGTGGACATTGCTGCTAGAAACGTTGGGATGCAGGTGTCCTGTCATTTCACTGCATCTGTATCTTTGGGGTAAATCCCCAGCAGTGCAATTGCTGGGTCGTAGGGCAGGTCTATTTTTAACTCTGAGGAACCTCCACACAGTTTTCCAGAGTGGCTGCACCAGTTCACATTCCCACCAACAGTGCAAGAGGGTTCCCCTTTCTCCACATCCTCTCCAACATTTGTTGTTTCCTGTCTTGTTAATTTTCACCATTCTCACTGGTGTGAGTGGGATCTCATTTGTATTTCCCTGATGGCCAGTGATGCGGAGCATTTTCTCATGTGCTTGTTGATCCAATTTACCCATTTTGATCACTACTCCCATCCCAGCCTTAGGCCACTGTCAGTCTGTTCTCAGTATCTATCAGTTCAGTTTTTTTCTTTTTCTTTTTTTTAAATTCCACAAACAAGTGAGATCATACATCCGCCCCCCCACACACACACACAATGGAACATTATTCAGCCATAAAAAAAGACTGAACTCTGCCATTTTTGAGGTAGTCCACATGGGTGGACCATGAGAACATTATGCTAAGTGAGAAAAGTCAGACAGAGAAAGACAAATACCATATGATCTCACTTGTATACACACAATAGAATATTTTATATACGTATACATATATATATTCTTTTCTTTATATATTTATCCTCAGTGGGCACAGATTGTTTCCATACTTTGGCTATTGTAAATAATGCTGCAATAAACTTGGAGTTGCATGTATTTTTTTTTTTAGCTAATGTCTTTATTTCCTTTGATAAATACTCAGAAGTGGAATTGCTATACTATACTAAATACTATACTATAGTATTGCTATACTATACTAAATTGCTAACTATACTAAATTTCTTTATTCTAACAGTTTTTTGGTAGAATCTTTAGGGTGATACAATATTTCATCTGCAAATATGCAAGTTTGACTTCTTCCTTTCTAATTTGCATAACTTTTACTTCCTTTTCTTGTCTACTTGCTGTACCTAGGACTTCCAATGCCACGTGTAATAAATGTCAGGAGTGGACATCCTTGTCTGAACAAGGAGGGAAGCCCCAGTGGCTTAGCGGTTTAGCGCCACCTTCAGCCCAGCGTGTGATCCTGGAGACCCGGGATCAGGTTCCACATTGGATTCCCTGCATGGAGCCTGCTTCTCCCTCTGCCTCTGTCTCTGCCTCTGTGTGTGTGTGTGTCTCTCATGAATAAATAAATACAATTTTTTTTAAAAGAAAGAAGAAAGGAAGGAAGGAAGGAAGAAAGAAAGAAAGAAAGAAAGAAAGAAAGAAAGAAAGAAAGAAAGAAAGAAAGAAAGAAAGAAAGTTTGATAGAATTCACAGCGAAACTGTCTGGTCCTGGACTTTTGTTTGTTTTGAGGTAATTGATTACTGATTCAACCTCCTTACTTGCAATCAGTCTGTTCAGATTATCTATTTCTTCATGATTCAGTCTTGATAGCTTGTTTATCTCTAGAAATTTATTCATTTCTTCTAGATTGTTAAATTCATTGGCTATAATTGTTCATGATTATCTCTTATGATCCTTTGTATTTCCCTGATAACAGTAGAAACATCTAGCCTTTGATTCCCGATTTTATTTGTGTCCTCTCTTTTTCTCTTGGTGAGTCTAGCTAAACCTATGTCAATTTCATCATTTCAAATAATCAGCTGCTGTTAGCTTCACTGGTCTTTTCTATTTTCTTTTTAGTTTCTCTTTCATTTATCACCACTCTGCTTTTTTTATTTCCTTCCTTCTACTAATTTTGGGCTTCATTTATTCTTCTTTTTTCTGTTTTTTTGAGGTGTAAAGTTTGGTTTTTCTTTGAAATTTTTCTTGTGTATTGATATAGGCATTTATCACTATGAACTTCTCTGCTTCTTCTGTGTCCCATACAGTTTGATATGTTGTATTTCTGTTTTCATTTGTCTCAAGGTATTTTTTTTTATTTCTCTTGATTTCTTCTTTCACCTATTGATTGCTCAATAACATGTTATTTAATCTCCACAGATTTTTGAGTTTTCCAGTTTTTTTTCTTGAATTAATTTCTAGTTTCATATATTATGTTTAAAGAAGATGTTTGGTGTGATTTCAATTTTCTTAAATTCATAAAGATTTATTTTGTGGCCTAACATACAATCTATCTTGAAGAATGTTTTGTGTGCATTTGAGAATATGTATTTTGGTACTTTTGGATAGGATGTTCTGTAAATACCTGTTGGGTCCATCTGGTCTAACATGTCTTTTAAGGCCAATGTTTTCTTATTGATTTTTCTGTCTGGATAATAGATTATTGGTGTGAGTGGGGTATTAATGTCCCCTACTAATACTGCATTAGTGTCAATTTCACTCTTTAGCTTTGTTAATACATGAATAGACAGCAATACAATAATAGTATGTGTCTTGAAGAATATTTTAATGGGATTTCAAATATATACAAAAGTAGACAGATAAATACAATAAGCCTCCCTTTATGCATGATTTAACTTCAACAATGATTAACATTTTGCCTATCTCATCTCACCTATTTTTCTACTACACACACATTTTTTTCCATAGTACTTAAATTCCATAGTACAGCATCTTACTTATTAATATTTTATTAGTATCTCTAGAAGATACGATGTTCTTAAATACCTAATGACAATACTCTTATCACACACACACAATAATATTTTTTAAAAATCCTTCCTTAGTAAAATTCTGTTTCTTGTTCAAATTTCCCCATTGTCTAAGAAACATTTTTTACAGTTGTCTTATTGAAATCAGTATGCAAGCAACATCTACTCATTAAAATTGGTTTTGTATATTTCCCATGCCACTTCTTTGTTGAACAAACTAAACATATACATATATATATAAATATATATGTTTTACATATATGTTTTTAATATGCTTTTACAAGTCACTGTGGCTAGGGGCACCTGGATGGCTCAGTTGGCTAAGCATCTGACTTCAGCTCAGGTCATGATCTCAGGGTCCTGGGATCAAGGCTGTTATCGGTCTCCCTGCTCAGTGGGAAATCTGTTTGTTTCTCTCCCTTTACCCCTCCCCCTGCTTTTGTGTGCTCTCTCTCTCTCTCTAACAAATAAAATCTTTAAAACTAAAAATATTACTCTGGCTAAACGAACTGTGGCATATTCCTACAATGGAGTATTATTCAGTCCTAAAAAGGAGGGAAATTCTGGCATACAGTGTGACATTAAGCTAAGTGAAATAAACTAGTCAAGGAAGGACAAATACCATATGGTTCCACTCTCATGGAGTGCACTGAGTAATCAGATTCATAGAGAGAGAAAGTAGAATGGTGATTGCCAGGGACTGGAAGGAGGGAGGAGAGGGTTATTTCTGTTGATGGGTATAAAGTTTCAGTTCTGCAAGATAGAAGTCTGGTGACTGGTTGCACAAAGATGTGAATGTACTTAACACTACTGAACTGCACACCTAAAAATGGTTATGATGGTACATTTTTAGGTTATGTGTATCATTAAAAACATTTTTAAATCACTGCTATGTGGAGAACGGTTTGTTGCCAAGACCAAGTAGAAGCAGGCTGACCAGCTGGAAGGGTATTTCAGGGGCTGGGGAGAGGACAGTGACTTGGATTTTGGTGATTACAGTGGAAGCAATTGAAAAAATATCAGATTTGGAGTCCATTTAAAAAGGAGAAACAGAGGTGCTTGGGTGGCTCAGTCAGTTAAGCATTGGACTCTCAATTTTGGCTCAGGTCCTGGTCTCAAGATCATGAGATCAAGCCCCGGTGTTGGGCTCTGTGCTCAGTGGGGAGCCTGCTGGAGGATCCTCTCCCTCTGCCCACTCCCCACCCTCTGCTTCTCTCTCTCTCTCTCAAATAAATAAATGAATAAATAAATCTTTTATAAAATAAATAAAAGAGAGAAAGAGGAGTACCTGTTGGCAAATTAGATTTTGAGTGTAAAGGAAATGAAAAGTGACTGAGGACTCCTAGGATTTTGGCCTGATGAACTGAGTTACTGGCAGTGCCATTTAGTCCAGTGAGGAGTCCTGGGGGAGGAGCCAGCTACCAGGTGGCAGGCTGATTACATTGGACCTTTTCCATGAGGGAAGGGAGCTCGGTTGTTCTCTTTGGAACAGGCCCTTATTCTGGATTTGGATTTGGTTTCTCTGGCTGTCGTTATGCTGCTGCCAGCACACTCTCCTAGACCTGCTGAGTGGCAGGCCTCTCAACACAGTATGACTTCTGACCAAGGAACTCATTTTACAGGGAAAAGGTAAGCCATGGGCAAATGCCCATGAGAGTCCCTGATCTTATTATGTATCAGAACACCAGAAGCAGGTGGCTCGTGGAGCAGGAATGGTCTATTGGCAGCCAGTTCCTATGCCAGCTGGAGAAACACCTTGCCGTGATGCAGCATATGGTCTTGCTGGCATTGCTGTCTCTCCGCAGCCAGGATACACTTGGCCAAGACTCCGAGGGTGATAGTAGTGGTGCAAGGGACTTCTCAAGATCATACCTCTGGACTTAACCAAAACCATTTGCCTTCTTTACTCAAGTTTTTGTCTGGGAGGTTTAGGTACCTAGAGAGAAACATTTTCACCTTGGAGTCACAGCCTCCCAAAAATGACTGGCTGGAATATTCAGTTAGCCAAGTTAGTGAACATTAAACCAGATCTGATTTTACAATAGTCCCCCCATTATCCATGGGGGATACATTCCAAAACACCCAGGGGGTGCCCGAAACCCTGTATATACTCTGTTTTTTTTTCTACACATAAATACCTATGATAAAGTTTAATTTGTAAATTAGGCACAGCTAAGAGACCAACAACTAATAATAAAATAGAACAATTATAACAATATACTATAATAATAGTTATTGTGAATGCGGTCTCTCTCTTGTTCTCAAGATATTTTTTTAAACTGAAGTACAGTTGACATATATTAGTTTCAGGTGCACAACATAGTGATTTGACAGTCATACACATTACAAAATCTTCACCATAAGAGTAGTTACCATACAGTTATTACAATATTATGATTATATTCCCTATGCTGTACTTTCCATCTCTGTGACTTATTTATCAGATAAATAAAAGTTTGTTTCTCTTCATCTTCTTCATCTGTTCAATCTACCCCTGCCACACCCCTCATCTCCAGCAGCTACCGGTTTATTCTCTGTCGTTATCAGTCTGTTTCTGGTTTTTACTGTTGTTCTGTTGTTTTATAGTATGCATGTACGTGAAATTATACAGTATTTGTTTTTCTCTGTCTGACTTATTTCACTTAGCGAAATCCTCTCATCCACCATGTTGCTGCCAATGGTAAAATTTCTTTTTTTTTTAAGATTTTATTTTTATTTACTCATGAGAAGCACGGAAAGAGAGACAGAGACAGAGACAGAGGGAGAAGCAAGCTCCCTGTGGGGAGCCCAATGTGGGACTTGATCCCAGGACCCCTGGGATCACCACCTGAGCTGAAAGCAAACGCTCACCACTGAGCCACCCAGGTGCCTCAAATGGCAAGATTTCATTCTCTTCTCTCAAACCATCTTATTGTACTGTACTCACCCTTCTTGTGATGACGTGAGATGTTAAAATGCCTACCTGCTGGGATGAAGCGAGAGTGAGTGACATGGGCATTGTGACGTAGCGTTTTCTCTTAATGGACCCTCTGATCACACATTGGAAGGATGATCATCTGCTTCCGGGCCACAGGTGACCAAGGGTCACTGAAATAACAGAAATGGAACTGCCGATAAGGAGGCCAGTGTCTGTCCAAAAGTACTGTGGTGTTCCTACCTTGCATATCACAGAGCTCTGCACACCCACCATGTGTCACCGTCACTTCTGGGTCTCAGCTTCTTCCATCAACTCCTCAGAGCCTGAACTTCCACGATGTCCATGGGCAAGTCTTCGGGCTGCCCTGCTCTTCCCAGCCCCCTGCTGCAGTTTGACGACCACTGCCCCTGCCCGGGATCGCCAGCATCTCTGCCAACTGCCTTTAACAGAACACCCCTTCAGCTCCAGAGAGATGCTGGGGCCCACTCTCACGCTGTCCCCTGGGCCACGGTCTCCCAAAGTCTCAAAAACAGACACTTTCGTTTTTTCCTTTTGTTTCTTACCTGAGAACAACAACCAGACCTTTAATGAACATCTTTTTCCTTAGGAATTCGCATTGTCTTCATTCACCTAAAGCCAAGACTTGCCCGCCACTCACACCCCAAATCAAGAAAAATGCCACTCACCTGAATGCACAACGCACGTGACTAAGACACAACACTTCTCATCGGCCTTCCAGTTCATGATGACACCCCAGGTTCTCAGAGAGTAACAGGGACTCCTGTTGTTAGTGAGAAAGGGCCTATTCTAGCAAACATCCTAAAATGAACAAAGTGGGTACCAATTACTCAGATCTTAAACTCAGGTGCATAAGAAATGTAACTTTTTATTTTATTTTATTTTTTAAAGATTTTATTTATTTATTCTTGAGAGAGGGAGGCAGAAACACAGGCAGAGGAAGAAGCAGGGTCTCTGCGGGGACCCCGATGTAGGAATGGATCCCAGGACCCTGGGATCACATCCTGAGCCAAAGGCAGATGATAATCCAGGCGCTCAACCACTGAGCCATCCAGGCACCGTATTTTGCTGTCCTTTGGTTCTCTGTGCTGTGTGCTCCTTGCTGAGAGACACGCAGGGAAATGCTCTGCTGCCCTGCAGCCCCAACCTTAGCCCCCTCCCAACACTGAGGTGGCCTCAGGCCCCTGGGGCCAGGCACCCTTTGGTGCTTCTGTCCTCTCATGCTCCCAAGCCACACTGCATGGGCGCTCCCGAGGCCAGGCATTCTCTAACCCCATTGCCTCTCTCTATCTCCGCACTTATCTAGGGGTTATTGTTAACCAGTTTGCAGTGTGGACCTGAGTAGCTGCCTTTCTTTAAAGGGAGCATGTGATGCCGGGGGTTGCTCACCTGCCTGCTGGGCCAAGCCTTCTTCCTCTCCTCATTTCCCTCTGGGCCTCAGCCAGGGAAGGGGGGCCAGTTGAGCCTAGACTCTTGCAACTTACAGGGTCCCTTCCAGTTTGCAGAAGTCCCATACCCTTCTTAGCTTTTATGTGACAGTCCACTGCCAAACGTTCTATTTCTCACGGACAAGATCAGGAGAAGCAGGAAGGTATTTGTTCTTCCAGAAAACTTTTAAAGGTTGTCTCAAAGGCAAAACAAAACAAAAATCGCATCCCTTTTAGGAAGGAGGATGCTTTCTTGCTGTGGCACTGGAAACTGGGATCCTCCTCCAAAGCGCAGCTGGTTTGCAGTGGTTTCAGGAACCTCAAGGCACGTTAAGGGGATGTGGGTGTGCCTGCAGCCTGGGGTCCTCTGCCTGGGTGGTCCAAGCTGGGGTCTGCAACAGTGCTGCAGATTATTTTTTCTTCAAATGCAGTTTCATCTTGACCCATTGATATACTTCTAGAACCACAACAATTTCTGAGAAGCTTGCCTCCGCGTTGCATACCAATTTTCTCATGTCCCGGAGTGACCTGCCCCAGATTCCATTATACAGTTTGTCATCAGTCTGCAGGGCCAACGTACCCTTTGACCTTGGGCAATAGTTTAATTTCTCTGTGACTTCACTTTCCACTATAAAATGGGACAAATGATAATATCTATGGCATAGTAACATGTGAAGTCCTTAGAACCAACCATAGTAAACAGTCAATATATATTACTATCATCATTATTATAGCTCTCTTCACTATTGTTACTATTATAAATCCCATGTGAATCCCTACATGCAGCAGAGATAAATCTTAGGCCACAACTCAGATAGGTAAAAAAATGTAATTCGCTTTATTATTCTCCAAGTCTGTTTGGTTTCTATTTTGTGTGCCCATTCCCTGGGGTGGCAGAAACTTCATTCCAGTTAACTCGGAGTCTCCTTCTCTCTAGGGTTGTGTATAATTTGGGGGTCTACGTCATAGGCCAGTGATGCATCCAGGTGCCTCCAGAGGAACTGACTCTCTAGAGAACCCAACTTAGATGCTGTTCCTACTTCCTGGGGAGCATGGGAGCAAAGAACACCCCTAGAAGGAGCCAACTTTCTTTATAAGTTCAGGGGGAATTACTGGAGGGGGGATGTGGGAGGGTAAATTTTTAGAATCCTATATGATGTTTTCTTCATTACTGCTAATTTATTTTTACTCTATGGCCCCTTACCAGTCAAAGTAGACCGTGAGGCATCCGTTTGTACATCCTAGGGAGGTGTTATTACATCAGAGAAGCAGAGGAATGCTTTTTGGAGGTTCAGACATCTGGACATTTCTGTGTCAAAAGTCTGGCCTTGAAAGAGTCACAGCATTAATTTTAGGCCATAAACACTACGTTGGAAAGAATTTGAGGTGATGGTAAAAGTCAGGTCTTGTAAGCCAAAATGAGCTACAGATTCTCTCTGTTGGAAGAGAGGAGAGTTAGTAAGGAAACAGGTAAATTAAATTCTGTGTGGGTAGGGTGAGCATATAGTTTAGCATCCAAACTGGTTCACTTTTGAAAGTGAAAAGAAATGCTATGAATACACTTGCTCCCCATATCCACAGGGACACATTCCAAGACCCTTAGCAGATCCCTAAAACTGTGGATAGCACCAAAACTTATATATATATATTATACTATACTTTTTCCTATATATACATATCTATGATGAAGTTTAATTTATAAAGTAGATACAATAAGAGATTAACAATAACAGGTAACAATAAAATAGAACAATTATAATAACATACTGTAATCAAAGTTATGTGAATGTGGTCTCTCTGACTCTTTCTCTGTCTGAAAATTTCTATTGTACTGTACTTATCCTTCTTCTTGTGATGAGATGAGATGCTAAAATGTCTACATGACGAGATGACGTGAGGTGAATGATGTAGGCACTGTGACATAGCGTTAGGCCACTATTGACCTTCTGATGGTAGGTTAAGAGAAGGATCATCGGCTTCTGGGCCACAGTGGACCAAGAGTAATTGAAACCAGGGAAAGTGAAACCACAGATAAATGGGGAACTATTGAATTATGCTGAGATCACAGATACAAATCAGGACCGTCTCAGGCAAACCAGCCCAAACATATGTTCACCCTACGTAGGACTCCCACTCTCTACCCCCATACTAAGCCCAGGGCCCAAATGGAGATGTGGGTTTCTAGAAACCATATATTTGCTTGGGGAATCTGGAAGGAGAGCTTCTTTTCCTCTTTGCTTATGAGAAAGCTCCCAGGGATACCATCTAGCATGGCTACAATGCATGACAGCTCAGACAGGGTAGACAAGCCTGGTACGGTTCTCCATGCACCAACGTGACAAGGAAGCACAGCTACTTGTTTTCTCTGCCTCAAAGTGGTCAGTCATAGCTGAGAAAGAGCCAGGTCTGACAAGGCCATGGGGCAGAGGGTCAGATGGGAAGGGAGTATCCCAGCTAGGTCCCAGAGTAAAGAACAACAAGAGACATACCTGCCCTCAGGCCACTCCCACAAGTGCTCTCAGCCTTCTACCACAAGCCAGCGACCAATCCTGGGAAGTGAGAGGCGGACTCCCCACTAACGAAGTAACACATAGAATGCACAGAGATCCCCCTGATTTGACTGAGACTTCATTTCAAGTGCCAGGGAGAACAGGGACTTGATAAGGGAATGACATGGCTGTGAATATGGTGACATAATCTTGCACATCTGAGTGTGGCCTGAGATTCACACTCACTTTACAATGACACAGAGAACCCAAAAATTAGAATGGCAATCCTAAAGGCAGAAGTCTTGCAACTTTTATGTAAAAGTCCCTCTTCTAAAAAATATTGGCTTAGAGTCTAGTCTTCTAAGACATTCTGTTATATAAACACGGGTATCTACACACAAGAAAGTTCTGGCCTTTGGGGGAGGCTGTTTGATAGAATATACAAAAAAGCAAAACAAAAAATGCACTTAACCTTCAGCCCAGAGTTTTATTTCTCAGCATCTTAGGAAAATATTTGCCCACGTTGTACACTAGAAGGAATATGAAAGGATTTTCAGGGTTGTGTTGTTTATGAGAGTGAAAAACTGGAAATACCCTTAATATCAGTCAGGAGGGGAGTGGTTAAAGAAACAACTGCATCTCCACACTACTGAGCAGCAAGTGCATTAGGTTTCTTAACATTCTGAAGTGGAAAAGTCTTCAAGACAGAAATTGAAAAAGTAAGATATGGAACAATACATACAGTGTGGTATTATTTATGTAAACACATCTACACAATAGTCTATAAATTTGATGTAAATAAATATAAGAAATAAAGATCTGGAAAGATACTCACCAAATTGAAAGCAATGGTTAGCTCTGAAGCAAGGACTATAATTGGGAAATTGAAGGCTAAGGTAGATGCTTTCACTTTTTCACTTGATTGGGGACAGTTCAAATTTTTTACAGCGAGAATACATTCAGGTAGTGTAACCCATTCTTTTAAATTGCCCCCTTGAAGCAGCCAGGAAACAGTACAAATGAGGATAATTTGAGGAGAGTTTAATTAAGGGACAATTTGTAAAGTTACAGGTAGGGTTCAAGAGAACTACTTAGGAGAGCAAAGTGGAAACAAGGAGAAAGTTATGTAGTGATATTACCAGGAGGAGAACCATGATCTGTGTTCTAAGGATACAGCCCATCAAAGGAGTTAGGAAATAAATTCCCATACATCATTCTCTCCTTCCCTCCAACACCTGCAGGAGCTGTCCGCTGGTCCAATCCAATGGGAAGCCAGAGAGCAAGGGAACTGGTTGATAAAGTCCACAGAGTGAGGCTGCTGGGGCAAAAAGTAGAGGGCAATGTGGTAGACAGTTATTATATATAATATACAAAGGGCTGCCATAATTGATTTAAAAAAAAAAAAAAAAAAAAAAAAGGACAAACAGGGCAGCCCAGGTGGCTCAGTGGTTTAGCGCCACCTTCAGCCCAGGGCATGATCCTGGAGACCTGGGATCAAGTCCCACGTTGGGTTCCCTGCATGGAGCCTGCTTCTCCCTCTGCCTGTGTCTCTGCCTCTCTCTCTCTCTCTCTCTCTGTCTCTCATGAATAAATAAATAAAATCTTAAAAAAAAAAAAAGGACAAACAGCTCACCAAATGTTGGGATGTTTGAATAAATGACACCCAACCCCTTTCCTGAATTCAGAACAAACTGAGATCTATGATAAAGAGTAAGGCAGATGGGAGCCAAGTACCATCTTCCACGTGGACTAGGGGCTGGGATGAAGACTACCTAGTGTGAAGAACAAATGTCTTCCCAATACTGAATATGAGAATCCTGCATTGTGCCAACCTGTCACAGCATGCTCTGCAATCGAGCAGACCCCTCCTCCAAGACAGAGAGGGAGAAGAGGCGCTGAACATGACCAACTGGTGTTTCTTCATTTCACCAATGTACACATCACGTGGTCTCTTCTAGGGCAGAGTATGAGAAGGGGAAGGGAGTCCAGAAAGTCCTTGCTCTCACATGGACTGAACAATAGGGAGACAGGAAGGGTGTGTTCTCTGCTAGCAACCAACTGAAAAACTGGGCAGAGAATATGAACAGAAAGTTACATCAAATGAGAGGAAGATAACAAAGGAAGGGAGGGAGGAAGAAAGGGAAAAGAGGTCGGAGGAGAGGAAGGAGGACAGACCTCCCTCTAAGTGGGTGTTTATGGGGTGGAGATAGCTATGTAGAAGATACCTCAGAGGAGAGGTGAAAACCAGAAGGGGGAGGGTGCTAATTTTATTCTTCATAGATTTGCATTATTTAACTTGTCATGTAGAGTGTCTGTAATTCAAAACAAAATCTTAAGTGGAAAAGCCACACAGTTTCTTTCCTAGAAAGAAGAGTATTCGTATTGTTAAATGCAAATGGTACGAAGAGATGAAGGGTGAATTTTTGGATCGGACTCTGAACCAGGAAGTTTCTCCAGACATCAACAAGGGCAGGTGGGGGCATTGTTGTAACCCTGAGTTTGTTTTTGGTGAGATGAGGAAATGTAGGTAATGAGTGAATACGAAGCTTTCAAAGAACTGGCTATGGCAAGAAGACGTGGTGGTAGCTGGAGGGGAGGAAAGGGTTATGGACAGACTTTGTTTTGATAAAGGAGATATAAGCCTATTTATATGCAACAGGAGAGGGTGACAACACAGAGGGAGAGAGAAAACAGGCCATGAGCAAAGTCACGGATGAGACAGATGGAGGGAAATCTTGGCCTCTAACCTAGGTGGGAAGGAAGCAAGGCGAGAGCAGTAAGCTCGTGGATGAGAAAGAAAGACAGCTTCTGGTCAGAGAGAAGTCAAGAACACTTCCTAATCAAGAGGTGTGGGGGATCTGAGGAGAGGGTTCCAGTTCAGAATAGGAGCCGGCAATCCAGCTGAAACTGGAGACTAGTCATGTCTCCAGCCTGGTAGTATCCACGGTAAGGTTAGCACAGATGACTCTAAGTTTGGAGGATTGTAAGGAACATATGTAAGATAACAAGAAAGTTATGGGAGTTATGAGCCCTTGGAACAAGGTGATTCAATTGGAGTCTAGTGTGGATAGAAAAAAAAAAGCCTCTTCGTAGGTAAGGAGCACGCTATACTTTCCATATTATTGCAGTAATTGCCTGTTCATTTGCTGCCACCAGCCTTTATTAGGGTATAATCATCTCCATCCCCAGTCTACTTCTCATTCTGAGAGTATAGACTATGTGGCACACGGTAATTATTTGGCAAATAACTGTCCACTGAGTAACTTAGGGGAAAAGAGGGGATGGTGTGAGGCAATGAATCTCTTAATGAGCTAGAGAAGAAGGTAGAATGGGATTCCAGTTAATTAAATTCAACCAAAATGGGCATCTCTTCTACACTTTGGGTACTAGGCAAACCACCGCACACAAGCAGACGCAGTGTGTCGTCTGCAGACACTGGGCTGGAGGACTACCAGAGCAAAACGTAGAGGCTGTGATCAGAGACCAACATGATGCAATTTAAGATTTGGAGGTGGATGTGCTCTAGGTGACAACTCTGTCCAACTGTCTTTTGATTACTGATCTGAATGACCCAAGCCACACGGGGAAAGGAGTGTTCCAGGCTGTACCATGGCATGGAGAGAGTATAGTGTGCCTGGAGGCAGGGAGAAGGAATGCAGATGGTAGGGGTGGGGAAAGCAGTGCAGCGCATAATGATTGAAAGCAGAAGCTTTGATTCAGATCTGGGTTCAAAATTGGACTTCCCCTCTGCTATGAGACACCTCCCAGACAGCGATTCTTAACTGGTGATTTTACAGACCTCCCCCCACTCCCCAGGAAATATTTGATGATGTCTAGAGGCCATGTTCTTGGTTGTCCCAGCTGGATGGAAGGTGAGTGGGATGATACTGGCATCAACTGGGTTGAGGGAAGGGATGCTGCTGAACAGGACTGCCCCCTAGGGACGAATGACCACGCCCCAAGTGCCAACAGCGCCAAGGTTGAGAAACTCTGCCCCAAGACTTATCTGTACAATAGTTTTAATAATGTCAACCTGTTAGAAGTTTAATGAGAAGCCATTTAATGTATCCAGAGAACTTGCCATATAGTAGATGATAAGAATAAGAATACGAAAAAAAATGAAGTGGAATATGAAGATGGATGGAGTAAGATGCTAAAGACAAATCTCTCATTGCAATTTTGAACTGAGCATTTACTTGCAGGACATAGAAAGCCATCTTCTGTTTTGATGGCTTATCTTTAAAGTATAAAGTCATAATATGTGCAGGCACTGGAATTGCTGTGTATCTGAAGTAGACCCCCCTCAGGGGCAAACCAATATCAGCCAAGATCTTCAAACCACCCATGCTGGGTTCACCCCTGCGAGAAGAGAGGAAATGTTTGCAGGGCTCCAGTGGGAAGAGTTGCGGGGTGGCGGGGAGGCCAGCTCTGCCCGAATCCAACAATATTGTGGAATCTGCTGTACTTCATGCTGGGCTTGGTGGGAAGAGGACGTGCTGCCTCTCTTCTCCTTTCTCCTTTCATTTTAATAGTTACAAAATATTATAAACTCAAATCTGGCAGGGGAAAAAAAGGAAGTACTTGCATCGAAGTACCTCAATTTTTATTTAAATTTTCTTTTATCTTTTAGATCTCTACATAAGTCATTATGTGTTCCTTATGGGGGGGGAACCTGACAACAAGAAAAAGGAAATGAGCACATACCGTCCTACTATGATTTTGGCATGCACACCTTCAGATTTCGATCCTGTACCATTATGTGTACCTTTTAAAATAAAATTGTGATCATGTCATTAAAAGACTTTGCAAACTGATTTTTAATTATTTAAAGATTCATTTATTAATTTTAGAGAAAGGTGGGGTGGGCGGAGGGGCAGAGGGAGAGCAAGTCTCAGCAGACTCCCTGCTGGCATGGAACCAGGTGCAGGGCTTGATCTCACGACCAGGAGATCATGATCTGAGCCAAAATCAAGAGTTAGATGCTTCAACTGAGCCACACAGACGCTCCATACTTTTTAATTTAATAATACATTTTAAATAGTTTTAATAATGTCTTTGAACATCCTTCTGTATGAACTTGTCAAAACATAAACACTTTTTCCCCTAATTACAAAAGGAATAACCTCTAAATGTGAAAGAAATGCCAACAGTGCATAGAAAAGAAAGGGAAGGGGGAATGCTCAGGATGGGTTAGGAACCCGTGACTTCAGTTGGCAGAAACAGGACGGGCTCAGCAGGGTCATCAGGATGGCAGGTGCTGTCTGTCTCCTCTGCTGTCTCCGGGGGCCTCATCTGCAAGCCAGTTCTCCTCATGGTCACAAGATGGCTTCCAGAGGCAATCAAGGCTGCATGGTCCCTTCTCCCAGAGAATATCAATTTGTTCTTTAAGTCTAATGGCATCAACTTGTATCATACGCCCTCCCTGACCAATGACACTCACCAGGGCCACCCTAATCACTCATGAACTGGGCCTGGTCAGATGCAGAGCCCAGAGGTGGGGTTGGCATGTTCTGAAGGGCAAGGCCGGTGAGGAGGGGTGGACTCCTAAACTCAGCGGGGATTCTGTCGAAAGATGGAAGGAAAAATTGTGAGCAGTCAACGGTGTTCACTTTGATACTCTTCCCTACTATCCAACGTGCCTATACCCTTTCCCAGCTATCTTTTTTTTAAATTAGTTTATTTATTTTTGAGAGAGAGTACGAGCAGGGGGAGGGGCAGAGGGAGAGAGAGAGAGAGAGAATCCTCAAGGAGACTTGACTCTCGACTAAGCAGGGAGCCCAATGTGGGGCTTGATTCCAGGACCCTGAGATCATGACCTGAGTTGAAATCAAGAGTCAGTCACTTAACCGACTGAGCCACCCGGCACTCCTCTCGTCTCTGAGTTTGTTTAAAACAACAATAACAACAGCTTCGTAAACTGTACACAGCCCTCTTCTGAAAGGAGGCACTGAGGGGTGGTCCAACTCCTGCACACACTGCAAGTCCGGGCCTCTTGCAGGTCTGCAGGCCTCTTCGTTCTGTTATTTTAAGCATATGTGGTGGTGGTGCTGGTTGAATTTACGTAGGAATAGAAGGAATCTTCTTCCAAAATCAGTTCTTCTTTTTTCTCATGTGATCTGAGCTCCTTTCACATCCACTTTTCCTTTTTATTTCTTTTTGGGGGTAGACCCGAAGATGGGTTTCTTCTCATGTAGTCATTTCGAGGTAGGGGCAGCTCTGCACAGGCCTGTGCTTCATTCCCAAAACAATACCCACACAGTCTTTTGCTCATCTCTCTGTTTACCCGAGCATGGTTGAGCATGGTTTGCTCCTTCCCTGTGAATCATGAGTTGGTTGGCCCTTGGGTCTACATTTATATGTAGGGGTCCCCAGGCTGCCCAAAGACAGTAGGAGGGCAGTGGTTCCATGAGCCATCAAAACTGGGAACAGTTTTCACATTCATTTTATTTTTTCTTTTGTGGAAACCTTTAACTAGAAGCCTGGTCCAATGAGTAGAGACTCTACCTTGCCCCATGGAGGGTGATGGGTCTGGAGATCTGGGTTTGGCTCCCTTCTCCGGATGCTCAAAGCTGGAGGCCTCCAAGTGGAGTGAACGTCTGGTCTCATGTGGCTGCAGGCACGTCCCTCCATCCAGCCTGCTCCGTCCTGAGCTGCCAGCCCCTCTGAGACAACTGCTGCCGAAAGCTTCTATCTGGACTCTCTCTTGCCACTGGGCCTTCGACTGATGTTGGGCTTCACAATGAGGAAAAAGGGCCCCAAGTAGAACATTCCAAATCTTTTCTTTTGCCAATTCAAGCCCCTATTTCCTGTTCTTCCAAAGTGAGAATTATTTTTAGTGGCATTTTCAGAAATTCTACCTCTTGTCACCACTTTGTGCAGTTCACTCTAAAAAGGGAGTTATGGGTTGATTCCCAGAATTTTATACCAATTTAGGCTTAATTGTTTTGTATTTTCTTGAGGTCTGTAATATGGGGTTGGGAAAATCCCTAAATTCTTTGTTGGATGATGCCTTTTCTGGTGTATCTTGTTTTATTCATACCAGTGAGCATTAGAAGGAAATTTTTTATAAACCCACTAATACATTGCTCTTTCCCGGATGCCCCCAAAGCACTTTTAAAGGTCACATAGCATCCCAATCACAAGCATGAAGCCAAATGTACTTACCCAATTTCCAACTGGCAAATGGTTAGGTGATTTCCAAATTTTTGATCACTGTAAAAAGCTACAAAAACTTTGTACATGATATTTGTGCATGTCTCTGATTATACTTTATTGAATTACCACATTTTCAATAATGGCAGGGAACTAGCTCTATTTTGCCCCTTCTCAGCATTGTCTTCATTTTCGGTTAAGTGGTTCTAAATAAAAACCATTACAATGATCCTTGGCCATATTGTAGGTGCCTTTCAGCACCTTCTCTTCCTACCAGACCATATGCTGACCCAGATAAACCAATCCTTGTATCCAGGAACATGATTGGGCTACGAGGGATGCTCATTCTCCTCATTTCTACTCTCCTTCTGCTCCCTCTCCTGGTCCTTTATCACTCACAGCTTCTCTCAGTGAACTTTCTACTTACTCTCTGGCATTTTCAGCTGTTTTTCTCCATATACTTCTCAAGCTTTCGGGTCTATTTCTACCAAGGCTTTATCTTGTGAAAATCAATGAGATAGAAGTAACAGCCATCTGCTTCTTAGCACTCTGCTTCTCAAAATAAAATATCATACACACATACACTCTCACATGTGCTAAAACCCTGATGTATCACTGTCAAGAAGGCAGAAACCAATAATCTTGTGTTTATCAAACCATGAAGACCACCAGCTTGGCTGGTAGTGACCAGCATGAAAACTGTCTGAGGTGCTTGTTAAAATCCAAATTCCTGGACTGTACCTCAGGTTAACTGAAATAAAAATCCCCAGGGATAGAGGACCAGAAATTTGTGTTTTATCAATTCTTCAATTATTCTGGTACTTACTAAAATATGTAAACTTATCTAACTTACCAGAATTTTTATATCAAAGTTCAACTCTGTGTGAGCTAACACAGCAACTCCCTATCATGCCTCTTAAGTAAAAATTCTATTAATCATGGGTCTAAATTGATGGTAATACTGGGGCACCCAGGTGGCTCAGGCGTTTGGACTTTCAATTCTTGAGTTGGTCTTAGATCATGATGTCAGGGTCATGGGATGGAGATGGAGCCTCATTGAGGCTCCAGACTGCCCGTGGAGCCTGCTTGGGATTCTCTCCCTCTCTCTCTCCATGCTCCTCTCTGCCCCTGCTCGCTTTCTTTCTCTCTCTCAAAATTTAATTAATTATTAATGAATTAATTGATGGTAAAACTGACACAATCTCCACAAATCCAAAAAACATCGGGTGGTAGAGCTTACAAGAATCACCATATCTGGTACTTCTCTGCTTCCTACTTCCTTGCTGCTCAGTTGGGGTCATGTGACCAGTTCTGGTAGGATTAAGTTGAGTTCTTGCTGTCTGTGCCTTTGGTATGGTGTCTGTGAAGCCATGTGCTCAGAAGGAAGTGTCATAAGATAGTGGAGCCAGTGTCATCTTGAGTCTCTGATGGTCGGTGGAGCAAAATCGCTGTCAGCCTTTAATGCAGTGTGAGCTAGAAATAAGCTATAGATATTTTAAGGTTATTTGTAACTGCAGCATAACCTAGTCTTATTCTGAATAGCACAACTAAAATCCTTATTTCTTGTTAATTCATCAGTGTATTTGAGTGTCTTCTGATCATTCAAAATTTGATTATAATAAGAAATCTCCAGTTCTAGGGGTACCTTGGTAGTTCAGTGGTTGAGCATTTGCCTTCAGCTCAGCACATGATCCTGGGGTCCTGGGATCAAGTTCTGCATCAGGCTCCCCAGAGGGAGCCTACTTCTTCCCCTGCCTATATCTCTGCATCTTTCTCTGTGTCTCTCATGAATAAATAAATAAAATCTCTAAAAAAGAAAAATCTCTAGTTCTATAAATCTGAGGTTTATTCTAATATTCATCTACAAAAATCATTTTTCTATCTTTATTATAGCTAATTTTATATTTGGATTTGTGCAAATGAGAGAAAAAACTTTCTATGGGTGAAAGAAGGGTATTTGGAAACTTGATGACCTGAAAAAAGTGAGAAGTGAGATAAAGGGATGCCTAGGTGGCTCAGTCATTAAAGCATCTGCCTTTGGCTCAGGTCATGAACCTGGGGTCCTGGGATCCAGCCCTCCATTGAACCCCCCACTGAACCCCCAATCAAGCCCTGCACAGAGCCCCACATCAGACTCCCTGCTTGGTGGGGAGTCTGCTTCTCCCTCTCCCTTTCTCCCTGTCCTCGCTTATGCTTTCTGTCACTCATTCTCTCCCAAATAAATAAATAAAATCTTTAGAAAAAAAAAAAAAAAAGAAAATGCAGTGAGGTAAAAATGAGTCAGTGAGTGTTAACCAGGAGAAAAAAACCCAAAACTTGCTGTTACCTGGCTTGACAATAACTCATTTTTTTCTTTTCTTTTTTTTTTTTTCACTTTTTTCTTGAACATGGTAGGAAACTTCAAATTTCCCTTAAGTCCAAAATACATACATACTGTGATCACTGTATTTATATAATATGCTGTAATTTTACACAAAACCTGCCATAACACTATCAATTGTTGAGTCCCAATGCCTTTGTGATTTCTGATGATCTTACTCAACTCTGGTTGTGGCTCAGTTCAGCCATATCTGCTGATATTTGGGGTTTTTTTTCCAGATTTTTATTTATTTATTCATTAAAACCATCACAACGATGGTTGAGAGACACAGAGAGAGAGAGGCAGAGACATAGGCAGAGGAAGAAGCAGGCTCCCTCTGGGGAGTCAGATGCAGGATTCCATCCCAGGACCCAGGATCACGACCTGAGCTGAAGGCAGACACTCAACCACTGAGCCATCCAGGTGCCCCTCTGCTGATATTTGAACTCAGGGCTAGTCTTAAAAATGATGTCAACACATCTACCCTTTGAGAGTAGAAGTACCCTTCCTTACCCCCAGCCCTATCCCAGGTCTGTAAGAGGAAAAGGAACTTGCATCCCTTTGCACCTCTTGTTATCAGCTCTTTGTGTCTCAAGGCTATCATCTGTTCCTAAGCAGCTAAGAAACAGATTGGGCAATGAAAAGTGGGGACAGAAGGAGAAAGAGGTGGTAAGAATTTCTTTGCTCTAGCTGGTCCCTTTTCATTCTTCTTTGCTTTCTTTTCCTTCTATTTGCCTTCCTTCTTTCCTATTAGCATAATCTGTGGTTTCTCCTTTCCTTATTTTTTTTAAGATTTATTTATTTATTCATGAGAGATACACACAGAGAGAGGCAGAGACACAGGCAGAGGGAGAAGCAGGCTCCATGCAGGGAGCCCGATGTGGGATTTGATCCTGGGACCCTGGGATCACACTCTGAGCGCAAAGCAGATGCTTCACCGCTGAGCCACCCAGGCGTCCCCCTAGTTTCTACTTTCTATTTGTTTTTGTCCTACTCCTCTGATTCTTTAGCATGTAAATTATTTCAAGGTCATGAGCATCATTTAGAATCTGATAGAGTCTATGAACACTCTCCTGGAAAATTGCACATAAACTATATTTAGAACCTCAAATTAAGTAAACTCTGTAAGAACCAGATATTCTGTCCTCAACTAAAAGTCTCTCTGTTCTCTTTTCCTACAGTATTCATCTTAAATCGATTTGCATTATAAGACCCCGCCCCCGGTATTTTCTTGGTATTTTTCAATTCCATTTTCTGGGTCATAGATTCTTAATGGTTACTCAGAAAACTTTTTGCAGGAGTCAGACCAGGGTGGTGGAAAGAGCATGAACTTCAGAGCAGCCCATGCCTGGATTAAGTAGTGGCTTTGCTGCCTGTTAGCCATGTGACAATGGGAAACATATGGAATTCCTTGAAAGTCCCTCACCTCATCTCTCATTGCTTCTCTTTTACAGGCAAGGTAAAACATAGATATAGTGGGGGCTATAAAACTTGTTTTGGCCTGTGGCTGTATCTCCCATTCTCCTTGGAATGAATGGCTCTTTGCACTCACTGTCACATGCATGAAACTCAGTGGAGGGACACCTGGGTGGCTCAGTGGTTGAGCATCTGTCTTTGGCTCAGGTCAGATTCCAGGGTCCTGCGTTCAAATCCCACATCAGGTTCACTGCAGGGAACCTGCTTCTCCTTTTGCCTATGTCTCTGCCTCTCTCCCCATGTCTCTCATGAATAAATAAATAAAATCTTAAAAAAAAAGAAAGAAAGAAAGAAAGAAACTTAGTGGAAACCCTAAGACAACCAAAAAAATTAAAAAGTAGTGTTTTCCCTCATAAGCAAGACAGAAATCATGTACATTATGAATGAAACTTAAGAGATTAATCTGATGCCTCTAAAAGATTATTTCTTTTTCATCTTCTTAATCTTTGAGAGATCACTTTGTAGAACTGATTTTGTTTCTCTCTACTTCTTCATATCGTGTAGTAGCTGCTCTTCAGGATTCTTGTCTCTCATTACTTAAATATTCTTTTTGAATAGAATAAAACCTTCTGATTGCAACACGCTAGGTTTTATTTCATCAAACTCATTTAAATCTCCTATCTAACAAGTTATAAAGGATTCTGAACTCACACGCATCTCTTCCTTATGCATGGGCACCAACTGCTTTTGCATTGTATACACATAATGCCCTATTTGATTTTAGTCAGACTATAGCTGGTGATGTATTATTATTATTATTCTGCACTCAAACACAAAAATTTCAAGTAAGATGCAGAATAAAAAGTTCCTCTGTAAAAATAAGTAAGTCACAGAACCTGTAAAACCTTCTAATGTGCCTCTTTACAAAGCTCAACTCTAAAAGAAAAATTTGGAGAGAAATATGAATACATTCTCTTTCCTAACATTAAAAGACTGATTTTTTTCTGGGTTTCAAAGGTTTTTTTTGTTTTGTTTTGTTTTGTTTTTGGTTTCAAAGTATTTTATCGTATTCCATTTACCTCTATGGGTTTAACACAAGTTAATGTCAGAATGTCAGAAGATGGTACCAACTTTAATATCCCTCCTCCAAAATGGTGTTAGAAACTTCATGCAGGGGTTCCTGCTGAGTGTAGAGAGGAAGCTTGAGAGCTGTACAGAGGGGAGAGTGAAAAGAGAGGCAAAGACAATTATAGTTCCAGAAAAGTTGCCCCTTCCTCACTTCGGGCCATATTTTCAGGTTATCACAAAAGGACAGTAAGCAGGACTTAAGTATGAGAAAAGCAAAGGATTTGCTTGGTTGAAGCTCTAGGACAGGTATAAGACTGGGGGAGGAGTGAATTACAGGCATGAGGTCTGCCTTGGTCCCAACTAGAAAGCTAACTCTTCCCTCGTCCTAGGGTGGGGGTGGGGTGTCATCTGACTTGCCTTCCAGAGATGTGTGAACAGTGGAGGAGACTTGGTGGGGAAGGAGGAGAGGAGGGTTTAGCATAAACGTACCTCTCCATTCTTTGTCTGACAGCTATGGTCAGGGCTTTCCTAGTAGCTGTGGACCAGCCCTGAGGCACAGAAGCTTCTGTCTTCACCACAGAGACAACTTCACCATAGGTTTCTGTGAATTCACCCTCACAATGGATGTTCTTGCAAAAAGATATCCTGATGGCAGTGAACATTCTAGTGCACCACCCAAAATGCTCTTAGGTGATGACCTTAGTCCCTTGCTGTGGGAGGGCTGCCAGGAGACAGCTCTCAGCTACTGGCCCCCTTGGATGTTGCCTCAGCTGAAAAGAAGAGCCTCACCCAAGGTTATACACCCTTCCCAAGGTGGCCCACATCCAGTGACTAATTGACCTAGACTTTGACACAAATAGGGCAGCTCTGTGAGGCCATCCCAAGTTCAGAGCTCTCTTTGGGCCCATGAGAGCTTTTGTTGAGACCTCACCCCAGTCCAACTTTGCATTGGCCCAATCCTGGATTTCTGCTTCCCTTCCTCAGGTGAGATGCCAGGGGCATTCTTTGGTAAATGTCCTGCACACTTGTCTGCACCTCAGAGTCGGTTTCCTGGAAGAGTCCAGACCTGAACATTGACATTTGCTTCGTTATACTGAAAACACTAGCACACATGTTCAGAATATCCTAGAAAGCTCTGTTTTAAATATGGAGCAGTTTCTTCAGAGACTGTGACCAGAAACCAAAAGAGTTTCTTCTGGTTGTGGACCATTGGAGCCAACCTTGTAAAAGAAATTATTCAACTGGTGATAATTGTTTAGTTTCATGTTGAAAACAATGACCTTTAAGATTTGAAGGCTCAGAAACACAGGAAAGAAAGTGAACTTGGAAGTCTGAGGGGTATGTTGGCTGTCCATTACACAGTGTCTCTTTTTTGTGCTAAGTGATATGGGATATCAGGGAGCAAAACTGGTCATGTGAACCCCAACTCATTGCCAGCTGTTTAAAAAATGTTCAGTTGTCACTTAATCTCACTAACTCCTGTCTCCCCCTCCACTAGCAGGGGGTAGAAAAGCACACGTTCGTTTGTTCGCACACTTTCCTCAAACAAAATAACACCTCCCAGCTGTCCCCTGCTCCCTTACAAGGACAAAAGGAGAAAACGCTCTCCCAGCCCACAGGCGCCTGTGCTTGTATAGGAAGGAGGAGGAGGGAGGGAGACTGGGTAATTCCCAGTGGAGCAGTGGGGGTGACCTCTGGGGGTAGCACTTTTGGTGAGCACCAAAGCTGGAAATAGAATGGGCAATTCCTTTACCCCCAAAAGAGAAAGCAAGAGGGAGGGGGAGGGGCGAGGGAATTTTGAAAAAGCAGCAATCTGGGGAAGCATGAAATAATAGTAGGAAGACCCTAATACAAGTAAATCTGTTTTGAGATTTGAAAAATTAGCTATACTTGACATATGACTCTTTTGATAAAGTCCTGTTGTCTCCTGAAGGAGATGTGACCACAGGCATGTCAAATAACGAAAAGCAAAAGAGAAGGTGCTGATTTTTTTTTCTTTAAGCTTATTTTCTTGCTGATTGACTTCCTTTCCCCAGAAAGCAACTGCTTAATATTGAGAAATAGCTAAAAGCTCTTCTGTAATACGCTCTGGGGAAAGAAAGAAAGAAGAGGAAGGAAAGCAGATACAATATTACAAAAAAAAAAAAAAAAAAAAGCCAGAGCAGTGTGAGCTTAAATTGGAAACAGTTTGGTGTCTCAGGAGGAAAAAGAAGTGCAGGTTTCCTTCGCTCTACAAAAGTGAAGCTTTCTTTGGAAACCTTTTATAAGCCAAAATGGCACAAAGAAGCAACTACCATTAACATGTATGGAAATTTTGGGGGTGTTCCAGACGGCCAGAATAACCTCTCCGAGGCTTTTCTGATGTGATCTTAGGACACAGCTTGCTAACGGATGCACAAAATAAATCAAGATAAAGCACAGATACTCACAGACACAGTTCAAAGCTTTGACTGTTGGATGCTGAGATGCGGAGTGGAGTTGCTGGGCAAGAGGCTCGCAGGCCCTCCCTGGGCTTACGCACTGCCTCCCTGAGGGCTTGCCACAAAACTAATGCTCAACGCTATTTTGGCTTTTCACCTTTTCTGGTAAAAGCAAAAATCCTCTTTGGATTCTTTTCAGTTAGTAGTAACAGGTACTAGCGTGGGTCTTTTGTAAAAAGCAAAGTGGAGTAGCATAAACTTTCCAAAAGCGGAGGGTACCTGCTCAGGGAGAAACAGATGGCTAAATCAGAAAGAAAGAAATAAAACTCTCATTATACACAGGAACAATTAAGCTACTTAGGAGAACTTATTAAGGCACCTGGTGGCTCAGTCAGTTAAGTGGCTGACTCTTATTTTTGGCTCAGGTCATGATCTCAGGGTCATGGGATGGAGATTGTGCTGGGCTCTGTGTGCCCTCTGCAAGGAGTCTGCTTCTCTCTTTCCTTCTCCCTCTGCCCCTCCTCCCATAAATAAATAAATCTTAAAAGAGAGAGAGAGAGAACTCATTAGGAGTGTGTGTGATAGCACATTACTTCAGAAAGAAGTGGAAAATGCTATCATTTGGGTATTCTCTGTTTGCTTATGATCTGGCGCAGATCATAGGGCATTAGTAACTGGAGGGCATTGAAGGGCTTCGGGAAAACAGACGCTTCTGCTTATCATCAGCCCCAGCTGTCGGACTAGGCCTCTGCCCACCTCTGTTCCATCCAGTGACTGGGAGGCCCACGGTGTTATGGAGATCACAGCAGGGGAATTCAGCATGAGCCCCTCTAGAATGTGGTCTCTACATTCACTTAGCAATTCAACAAAACTGAATCACAACTGAATTACAGTTTATACAGGCTACAGTCTTTGTGTTTGTGTGGCTACAACTCCAAATAAAATCCGTAGGCACTTTGATTTGAAATCATTAAAGGTAGAATCTCCTTTCTAAAAGAATCTTAACTCATTGAGTTTGAATGAAATATCTTATCTCTTTATCAGTACTTTAAAGATTTCTTTTATTTTTTAAATTTTTTTAAGAGAGAAAGAGAGAGCATGAGTGGGGGTGGCTGGAGGGACAGAGAGAGAGAGAGAGAGAGAGAGAGAGGGAATCTTCAGCAGGCTTCACGCCCAGTGTGGAGCTCGATCTCACAACCCTGAGATCATGACCTGAACTGAAATCAGGAGTCAGATGCCCAACGTATTGAGCCACCCAGGGACCCCTCTTTATCCCTATTTTATTTTTTGTAGCAAACAAATTCAGATTTCAAGTGCCACGTGTGTGAATAGGTAAATGCTGAGCACTAACTGACAATAAATATATACCCTCGACTTCTGGATCAGTCTTTGCAAAAAGTCCACCCACTAAAGCCATTTATAACAAATACTTTGTGCAAGTAGTTTGTGTATTTTTCTATCTTTACATCAATTATGTCTATTTTGGAAGGAAGCCTTTGAAAGGTGTGGTGGTTTGAAAAATATGTCCACAATGTTTTTTCCTCCTTACCTCAAGAGGTAGAGCTTAATTCTCTCCTTGAGTGTGGGCTGGATCTAGTCACTGACTTGTAGCCAACAGATTTAGGCAGAAATGATGTCACTTCTTTATTTTTATTATTTTTTTAATATTGTGGTTAAGTATATAATATGATCTTGACTAATCATTTTTCAGTGTATGGTTCAGTGTACAGTTTAGCCTTGAGAGAGACCCCAACCCAGAATCACCCAGCTAAGCTATTCCCTGAATATTTTTTTTATTTAATTTATTAATTCATGAGAGACAGAGAGAGAGAGAGGCAAAGACATAGGCAGAGGGAGAAGCAGGCTCCACACAGGGAGCCTGATGCAAGACTCGATCCCAGGACCCTGAAATCACGACCTGACCCAAAGACACTCAACCACTGAGCCAGCAGGTGCTCCCTGTTCCCTGATTCTTGGCTCAAAGAAACTGTGAGTGGCACCTTTCAGCAACCTCCAGAACTTTTCAGCATCTCAAACTGAAACTCTATCCTCATTAAACAACTCCTCATTCCCTACCTGCCCCTAGCCTCCAGCGACCACCATTCTTTCTTTCTCTGGGTGTTTGATTATTCTAGGCATCTCTTATAAGTGGAATCATACAGTATTTGTCTTTTTCTGACCGGCTTCTGTCACAAGGTATAGTGTCCTCAAGGTTCATCCATGTTGTAGCATATGCCAGAATTTCCTTTCTTTTTAAGGCTGAGTAATATGCCACTGTACTGTACATTATATGCCACATTTGCTTAGGCCTTTGTCAGTGGACACTTGGACTGCTTCCACTTGGGGCAATTGTGAATAATGTTGCTATGAACATGGGTGTATAAGTCCCTGCTTTCCATTCTTTTGGGTATACATCTATGAGTGGAATTGCTTGATCACATGGTAGATCAATGCTTAATTTTTTTATAAACTGCCGAACTGTTTGACACAGAAGCTACACCATTTTCCATGCCTTATTTCTTGCATCTTTCAAAATATTTTATTTTTAATCACAATAATATATACACCATTTTATTTTATTAAAGATTTTATTTATTTATTCATGAGAGAGAGAGAAACAGGCAGACAGACAGACAGAGACAGGCAGAGGGAGAAGCAGGCTCCATGCAGGGAGCCCGACATGGGACTCGATCCTGAATCTCCAGGATTACACCCTGGACCGAAGGCAGCGGTTTACGCTGAGCCACCCGGGCTGCCCTATACACCATTTTACATTCTTACTAGAAACGCAAAAGAGTTCCAAGTCTTCCACATCCTCACCAATACTTGTGACTTAATGGTTTTTTGATAATAGCCATCTTAATGAGTGTAATGTGAGATGTCATTGCTGAGACTAGATTATAAAAGGACTTTGGTGTTGGATGTGTGTGGCTCTCTGTCTGTCTCTCAACACTCACACTGGGGAATGTCATCTGCTCTTGCGGGGAAGCCTTGAGGAGAGGGAAGCAGGCTACCATGTTGTGAGTACACTCAGGCAGCCCGGGGAGAGGTCCATACGGCGAAGAACTGAGGCCTGCCATCCTGCCCCCAGTCAACAGCCCATGAATGAGCTTGGCAGGGGATCCTCCCCCAGTGAACGTTGAAATGACTACAGCCTCGTGAGAGACCTCAACCCAAATTCCCTCGCGAAGCTGTTCCCCAGTTCCTAACCCATGGAAACTGTGAGATAACAAATGTTTGTTGTTTTAAACCACGAGTTTGGGGTAATTTGTTAGGCAGCCACAAATAAATAGTCAAGGAGTAAGAGTTTCATTACCAATTTAGTCAACAGTTCCACAAATATTTGCTGAGCAGCTCTGCTGGGCACTGTTCTAGGCACTAGGAGGAAACAATCTTGATGTTGTAGAACTTATATCCCAACGCAGCACATAGCTTTTATCTCTGAGTCTTTGTCTGAGCCAGGCTTGGTTTCACATAGTAATGATTCCAGCAGAAAGGCATTATACGGGAATCACAAAGCTTGGAGTGGTAGACTCTGGCTGAGCTTTTATTTATTTATTTATTTATTTATTTATTTATTTTTTTTTTTTTTTTCTGGCTGAGCTTTTAGAGCAAACTTGTGGTGAGGCCAACATCACAGAACCAGCCCCACAAGGGAACCACCTCCTCAATTACAGGAATGAATCCAGACAACCCAAGCACTGCTGCCCAGCTGTGGGCTCCGGGCAGCACTGCTTTTGCTGTGGTCCACACCACAAAACACGTGCCCTCACCCTGCCCCTCTGCTACTCCTGCCTCAGAAAACCAAATTTCTGCTGCCGCAGGGAGCTTAAGATTCCATGAGGGGGTGGAGGGTGGAGGAATTGGAAAAGGTGGTCAAAAGGCACAAACTTCTAGTTATAAGATAAATTAGTGATTACAGCATGATGATTAGAGTTCACACTGCGGTGTGATATGCAGGAAAGCTCTTAAGAAGGTAAATCCTAAAAGTTCTCACCACAAGGAAGAAAAAAATTTATTTCCCTTTCTTTCTCCCTTCCTTCTTCTTCCTTCCTTCCTTCCTATCTATATGAGATGACAAATGTTACCTAAATTTACTGTGGTGATCAATTCACAGCATGTGTAAGTTGAATCACTAAGCTGTAAACTTCTATAGTGCTATATGTCCATTTTATCTCAATGAAACTAGAAGAAAAAATGAAATGAGGTCATAAGATTGGGGCTCTGATCTGGTAGGATTAGTATCCTTATAAGAAGGAATACCAGTGCTCACCCGCGCTCTGTCTACTGAGCCAAGGTCATGTGAGCACCTAGTGACAAGGAGGTCATCTGCAAGTCAAGGAGAGCTCTCATCAGAAATCCAATCTGCCAGAACTTTGATCTTGAACTTCCAGCCTCCAGAACTGTGAGAAAATAAATTTCTGTTGTATAAGCCACCGAATCTATGATTTTGTTATGACAATTTAGCATCATAGGTATTGTTTCTTAAAATTATGTGAATAAAGGCATGAATTCTGGAGTCAAACATTTTGGGTTTGAATCCCAGCTCCACTGCTCACTAGCTCTGTGACTTAGGCAAGTTACCTCTGTTCCTACAAGGGAAAAAGAATAGTGCCTACTTCCTAGGGATCCGTGAAGTTCATGTTTGTGAAGCAGAGTGCCCAGTTCATGGCAAATGTACAAGTGTGTAACAAATAAATAAGAAACCAGTAATCTACACTCTATTAGGAGAACAGGAGCCACCTAAGTAGTTTGAGTATGAAGTTTACTACTGGGTACTAGGGACTTAACCTTTGGAGATAAGGAAGGCAGGGATGATAGAAGGCATGGAACATGGATCATAGACAGGCACCTCTTCAGTCTTTCAGCAACACAGTGGGGGATTCTTAGAGTACGCCTGAAAACCACAGGCAAACACCTATGTCAGCTGTCTGCGTCTGCAGATGTTCACACCACCTTTGGGGAAGAAGAGTCCCTACTTATCTCCTGCCCTCCAGTGCTTCTCAGATGCCTTCCTGTGCCATGGGAGAATGTAAAGTGTGAGTTTCAGGCTGTCCTCAGTCCCTGGGGGAGCTCAGGAAGGCAGGGCTGGCACCAGGTCAAATTGATCTGGTTTCCCTTGCAACTCATTAGAAGTAGGAGGTTTTCACAATGAGATACCACCTCCTACCAGTCAGAATGGCTAAAACTAGTAAGTCAGGAAACAATGTTGGCGAGGATGTGGAGAAAGGGGAACCCTCTTGCACTGTTGGTGGGAATGCAAACTCTGCAGTCACTCTGGAACAGTATGGAGGTTCCTCAAAAAGTTAAAAATGGAAATACACTACCACCCAGCAATTGCTCTATTAGGTATTTATCTAAAGGCTAAAAACATAGTGATTCAACCTGCACACCAATGTTTAAGCAGCCATTTCCACAATAGCCAAACTATGGAAAGAGCCCAGATGAATGGACAAAGAAGATATGAGAGAAGATAGATAGATAGATAGATAGATAGATAGATAGATAGATAGATATAGGTATAATGGAATATTACGCAGCCATCAAAAATGAAATATTGCCTTTTACAACAATGTGGATGGAAATAGAGTGTATTATGCTAAGTTAAATAAGTCAGTCAGAGAAAGACAATCATCATATGATTTTACTCATATGTAGAATTTAGGAAACAAAACAGGTGAACATAAGAGGAGGAAAGGAAAACAACATAAGATGAAAACAGAGGAATGCAAACCTCTATAAGAGGTTCTTAACTCTAGGAAACAAACTGAGGGTTGTTGGAGGGGAGGGGGTTGGGGGATGAGGTAACTAAGTAATGGGCTCTAAGGAGGGCACTTTTTTGTACTTCTTTTACCTTTCCTTTGTGTCGCAATAGAATTTTGCACAACTAATGCACCATGTATGTTCAAGAAATTTTCATTTATTGAAGGAAAAAAACTTTATAACCAAAAAGAACTACAAAGAAATGCAATTCAAGCAACAACAAAGCACCCTGAAATCCTTTTATATAAAATTTACATTTTAAAAAATTTGTTTTTACTTTTTCTTTTTCTTCTAGTACTAGTAGAATTTATTATTAAAAACACAGTCATTAAAAAAAAATACCCATGGTATGTCACAAAGACCCAGGAGCCAGCCTGATGGGATCCTCATAGGTCAAATCCAGGACAATTTGAACACCAAAATAATTAATAATATTATAAATTATTGGGAAAATAGTAATCTGCAAGTCTATACTGATAATAATAGATAATAGCCAAAAATACACAGAGAAATAAATAGTTGGGGATAAGAAAAACTCTTGCTCAGGGCTCACTGATCGATGTGGAGGTGTGCTAGAGTTGGAACTATGTGTAAAGCCTACATGATTCAGGCTAGAATCATCAATAAATGCTCAATCTAGGCATTTTGATGAGAAGCTTTGCTCAAAATGTCTCCTCCTAAACCACTTATTAGTTGCAAAAAGGATAGAAAAGAGCAACTAGACAATGGAGAAATTGGATACCTCAACTGGGGTGAACCAAATCAACATTACCAACAAAGAATGGATGAATATCAGGTACCTCCCTGAAAGGGGCACATCCTCTGTCTAGTTGTGGCCAAGAATGCTTACTTGCGTCTAATCATGAGGAAACACCAGCCAAACCCAAAGTGGAGAACATTCTATTTAAGAAAAAAAAAAAAAACGGGGTGGAGGAGCTGAATTTTTCAAGTATGTCAAGAAAAGCTATAGGGACATGTGGGTGGCTCAGTGGTTGAGCTTCTGCCTTTGGCTCTGGGCATGATCCTGGAGTCCTGGGATTGAGTCCCTCATTGGGCTCCCTGCATGGAGCCTGCTTCTCCATCTGCCTGTGTCTCTGCCTCTCTCTCTGTGTCTCTCAGGAATAAATAAATAAAATCTTAAAAAAAAAGAAAAAAGAAAAGCTATAGAAATATTCTTGACTAAAGACTAAAGAGGCATGACAACTAAGTACAACTATGACCCTAGCCTGACTCTTGTACTGGAGGAAAAATTCTATAAAGGACATTATTGAGTTAACTACCAACACTGGAATACCAGTGCCAATGACAGATTAGATTAGACAAAGGCATTATATGGTGTTAAATTTACTGAAGTTAATAACTGTGTGATTGTTAGGAAATCAACATTATGTATATAGAGATAAAGAACCTTAATGTATGTCACTTACCCTCAAAATTCAGGAAGAAAAAGACATAGACAAATGATAAAGCAAAGGTGCTAAGATTCTAACACGGGAACAATATATTCTTAGTACAATTCTTATTCTTTCAACTTTCCTGTAAGTTCAAAATCATTTCCACATAAAAGGCAAAAAAATTTTAACTCTATGAAACCATTTTTCACTTTTACCTAATTTTAATATGACAAATTTCAAACATGTAAGAAATATAAAGGAAACTGTAACCAAATCCCGTGTACTCATTTTTTTACAAAAAACTTTAATAACAGATTAAGGTCGGGATCCCTGGGTGGCGCAGCGGTTTAGCGCCTGCCTTTGGCCAGGGCGCGATCCTGGAGACCTGGGATCGAATCCCATGTCGGGCTCCCAGTGCATGGAGCCTGCTTCTCCCTCTGCCTGTGTCTCTGCCTCTCTCTCTCTCTCTCTCTCTCTCTCTCTCTCTCTGTGTGACTATCATAAATAAATAAAAATTTAAAAAACCAGATTAAGGTCAAGTAGATTTCTGGACATGATCTGGAAACTTAGGAATCCTAAAGGTATGTCTGTTGACAGACATCCATGTTGAAGCAAAAGAGAAAATGCAAAGTGATGGCTGGGAAGGCTCTGCTTCTATCAGCTTTGATGGCAAGGCTCTTGTCTGATCTCTGTTATTTCCAGGGCCCACCATACTGCTTGTTGTAGAACAGGTACCCAATGGACCTTATTGTGTGGCTGCCTGGATGGATAATGAAGGGATCCTCAGAGCCCTATCTATTCCTAACCAAGCTTTGGGGGGCAGTGCTGTGGTTTCTAAGTTGCACACCTTTCTCCATGAGTTCATTCTAGTGCACCAAGGAGAACTGATGTGACCAATCTCTTTCCTTTTGGCTCATCCAATGGCTCTTCTGATCTATAGGGCCTTGCTGAAGCTATTAGAGTTATTCTTGACTCTGTTTCAGTCAACAGAGTTAAATGATGAATACAATTCACACACAAATTTTTTTCAGTATTAGATTTTCCTCCTTTTAACAAATGATATTTGGACCTGAATTCAGAAATTATGCTTGGCTTTAAATTTTACATGTTAAGCATGTAAAGCAAAATAGTTAAATGATGAGTTAGTCTGGGTTCTCCGAGAAGCAGATGCCAAGAAGGAATTGGATATGTAAGAAGCTTATTGGTGAAAACATCTGTGAGAGATGGTAGGGAGGGAGCAGAAGGCAGGGATATGCAGATCTGAGATGCATGATGAAGACAGGGAAGGAGAAAAGGAAGAAGGTGAAAAGGTGGGGAGGGAGGGAAGGAGGATAGCCACAAACTGCTTGCAGTTCTCAGAAAGTTTCAACAAGGTTAGAAGGATATTCCTTTTTTTTTTTAAAGATGTTATTTATTTATTCATGAGAGACACACAGAGAGAGAGGCAGAGACAAAGGCAGAGGGAGAAGCAGGCTCCATGCAGGGAGCCGGACTTGGGACAGGATCATCCCCTGAGCTAAGCGTGGTGCTAAACAACTGAGCCAGCCAGGCTGCCCCTAGAAGGATATTCTTGAGCCAAACTCTCTCATCAGAGGATCCTCTGCCTCCCAGGAATGATCTCCTTAATATCCTTGCCATGCTTAGTTACTGGCCAGGAGCAGACCATGAGAAGTATGGCCAGCAGCTAGGGCTGGAGGCTGATTATGTTTCTTGCAGTAGGAGATCCAAGAGGCATATTCCACTGGCTGCAACCAACAATAATTTGCATGATTTAAGCTTAGCTACCCTCTGCTTTTACCTGAAACAGTGGTATAATCCAAGGCAAGTTTGGAGTTTTGGCCTTAATCATCCATCTGGACGCTGTTGTCAGTGACATGTAGCTTTGAACAGGAAGTCATAATCAGGGCACCCTAAATAAAGGCTGAGAAAAGGGATCCATGTTGTACTGAAAACATTAAGCTAGCTCTACAGCAAAATACATTCTGCTTTCATTTCAAAATACAGTAGGTACATTATTTTCCTTTTGCCTCACGAGGACATTGATTCAAGATGTTGGATGCCTATTGACTCCCCAAATCTAGTGGCTATTATTCCAAAGCCTCACTTAGTTATTTATTTTAAATATTTATTTATTTATTTATTTAAGTTGGCAGGAGGAAGAAGGGGCAGAAGGCAAGGGTGAGAGAGAATCCTCACTGACTCCCCATTGAGCACAGAGCCCAAGGAGGGGCTTGATCTCACGACGCTGAGATTATGACCTGACCCAAAATCAAGTCAGATGCTTAACCAACTGAACCACCAGGTGCCCCTAATTATTTTTATAGACTCATTTATGAATCAAGAAAGCTTTAAATTTGCATTTGTTGCCAAGTGTGAAGGTCCCCTTATGGTGAGCTATCTTTGTGCCCATGGCCTGGGGCTGCTAGAATATCTCCTCTCAGAAACATTGAGGCTTTCAGTAGCATTGACATCAACTAGATGAAGACAGTTGGCTTTTGCCTCTGCAAGGTAACTGTTTAGGAAGCCAGGGTTCTTAAGAGGGTTCCTTTGCAGAGTGCACTTCACCAAATCTCTTGTTTGGGGAACATTGTAAAAATGTGAGGATAGGTCATGGTAGGATCTAGTGCAGACGAGCATAGTTTTGATTTAGAGATGACGATATCTGGGTTTGAATCTGCCACACTACTCTCAACAAGGCAGATGGCTCGTAAATATCCAAGTCCCAGGCAGTTAGAAAAGTTCTAGAAGGAAAAGGAGGTCTAGGAGTAGCTATTTGATACTTGGTCACAGAACAGTGGTGTTCAGAGGGGGAATTTATTCGTGGGGCTAGATGAAACTGGAGAGCCAGAGGAGACTCCAGCTCACAGCAGGTAGGGGCAGCGAAGCATAAGGAGAAGAGCAGCCATCAAGTTTCCAGCCTTTAAAGTAGAAGGCAAGGCCTCAGGCACAGAAGTATAAATGAAGAATCAATGTCCTACAAATACTGGGGTGCAAGGATCAGATCCTATCAGCAGTTAGAGCCTGATCCAATGTTGGTTTGATGATCTGGTGACCTAGCTTTCCTTATCTACCACATATAGAGGATCTGATTTACTCCAGCTTGAGCTGGAACTTTCCTACCCTACAGATAGGGACTAAGCAGCCCTAGATGCAAACTCCCAAGGCTCAGAATTAGGGAGACCATAACCTCAAGAAGCTAGAGTCTAATATTATGTGTTCACACTTTAGGATGATAATTTCTGTAATAAAGATTTCACAAACAAATTGAACATCAATTTACTCAAAAGGGTAAGAGATTGTTAAATAATACAGCGGGGACTCCATTATCAATATGGGACTGAAATATGATCCCAGAATAACTGCAAATTCTGTGTACTCACATGTCATCAATACCACTGAGAAATTCTCAGTTTTCATTACCTTTCGACAACTTGAGAACAAACAGTCCTTTAAGATTATTGATATATTGGCTGCCACTGCCATACACCATCAAAGCACGAAGTTAATACTGTATCAAGGCAGCTGCATATTCAAAACAAAGTATATATTAGAAAAAGAAAACAGAATTAGAGGTTAGGGCTCTGCTATTTTCTTATTGCTTTATAGGGGCATAAGCCTTTATCTGATAAATTTCATGCCACTTAGAGGCATTTCTAGGTTATTCCTTTTTCTAGGTTATTTAATCCTCTTTTTAGCAAGATTCATAGGGAGAAGTACTTCTAGTCTTATAAATGTTTGGTAAGTTTAATGCTATTTGTTTTTCTTCAAGTTTTTTTTTGTTTATTTTTTACACATTATGGATCATGATGTACATAATGCCGCAACCCTATCATTATTTTAAGGGAAAAAACAGAATGGTTTATTCTTGTCTTACCCTTAAATTAAACATATAGGGAAATTACTAAATTATATACTTAAGGCTAAGTCTATGGTATTCAGAAAGTAGGGAAATTACATTGCCTATGTGCTCTACATCTTTTATTCTTCCCCCTTCCATGTGAAAAATGAATTACGGAGATATAATCCAGTTAAAACATTATCAAGAGGAGTATTGATGGGGAAAGAAGACAGGGAAGGAAAGGAGGCTTTGATAGACAAGTAAATATGAAAAAAATAGGCATGGTTTTGGTAAAGAGATTGTAAGGCCACATTATGGACTGATTTTATTTATATGTGTCTATTACTGTCTAAAGTCCTTTTTCAGTAACAGTTTACTGTGCTATGTTCCATTCCCTAATTTACTACCTTCATGAGTCCAATGCTTGGAGTCTGTAATAGTGGGGCTCTACAGTGTAGAGGTGGTCGTTGTGGTATGGTTTACTCAGAGGCAGCTCTATGTGTAGTGTCTTCTTTCCAAAGTTTGGCTTGTATCCAAGGCTATATCTCATGATCACCAACCACCAGTCATGCTGATGATTAAGACAATGACTTGGTCTTCAGTGAGATAGGCATAAAGATACCCGTTTCTAGCTAGCTGTGTTATCGTAGACAAATCATTTAATGTTTGTGAGTTTCCTCATTATTAGAATGAAGGCGTTACACTAAGTATCTTTCAGTTTTCAATGTCTGTCTATGCATTTCATAGTTACCCTTTATTATTAAGGCAGATGCTTGTTAGAGATTGATATTTTTGCTTGGAACTAGGCTGATGAGAATAGTGCATAACTGTTGATACATTTAATAATTCTGTAACTGTGGGGTGCCTGGGTGGCTCAATCAGCTAAGCCTCTGCCTTTGGCCTAGATCCTGATCTCAGGGTCCTGGGATCAGTCCCATGATAAACCCCACTACAGGGGTATAGAACTCCCTGCTCAGTAGGGAGTCTGCTTCTCCCTCTCCCTCTGCCCCTCCTTCTACCCCTCCCTATGCTCATGCTCACTCTCTTTCAAATAAATAAATAAGGTCTTTTTTTTAATAAGGTCTTTTTAAAAAATTTAATAACTGCTACTGCTATATAGAAAGGTAAAATATACTTGTTAGAAGTGAATATTTCCATTTTGGAGTAGGTTGATAAGATTATTTAACCGTTGTGGACTCATTTAGATTCAATTCAGAGTCTGTATATTTTAATCATACTCTGCCACTGGTTACTTTTGGTTTTCATATGAGTCAATGATAAGATGAATATTCATAGTCAGCCAGCCTCTCGGATCATTGTTTCTTTATAGGAAAACTTTTTATAAAATGTAGGAAAATTATTACAAAGTGTATATTAATGATTAAGGCTCCATTTTAGTTAATGTATTTTAACTGTGATAAGAGAAATGCAAATTATTAAGTGAGAATTTGGATATATATTCAAAGCGAGTTTCTTTTTATTTAGACCCCATCTATGGGTTAAGAAGACAAGTCAAGAGAAGGTTCCAGACAGATAAAAAAATGAAAGATAGAAAATATGACTGACAAATTAAGAGACATGTAAGATCAATCCAAGAGGATTAATGCAATTCCAAGAAGAAATAAGAAAGAAAAAGTGGAGAGTTAGTAACTAAAAATAAAATAGGGAAAATCTCTCCAAGCTGAGATTGATGAGGCCATCATGTGTCAAGCAGAATAAATTTTAGTAAGACTGACATTTAGCCACATCCTCCTGAAATTTTACAAGAGTGATAAAGAATTCTTAGAAGCTTTCTGATATAAACAAAATAGAACAATGGGTTAAAAGGCATAGAACCCACACTTTCAAAGTTCTGAAACATGGTGACTTCTATATTCCAATTTTTATTGTACTCATCGTGATATACATTTCAGTTCTTGGGTTCTTCTCATACGCTTGTCATTCATAAAACCACCTGCATTTTCTCATATGCATATTTTCTTAACTGAAAAATTGAAATGTTTTTGAGCTTAACTTCCTGGCCAAGAAGATTCTTTAAACATAATAATATACACATTAAAACAAGGAGCTTGGTAACAATTTTGTAAAATTGTGTACTTTTCTTCATTTCCAAAACCTCTGAATGGAATTTGGATATACTTTTAAACATTTATTCTTTCCCTAGGTATGAGCTGTTCCAAATTGGCAAGATAAGGACATACAGGCTCCCTTTGTGCTAATTATGGACTTCAAACAAAGTCCTTAGGCATGACTCAACACATAAAGCTCTAGCAATACTGAAATGCAAGTATTTAATGTCTCAAGTAACTTTTCCCCTGCTGATATTCAGAGCAAAGCTCAATTGTAAAGTAAAAGAAATCCTCAAAGGGAAAAAAGGAAGGAAGATAAAAGGAGGGAAGGAAGGAAGGAAGGAAGGAAGGAAGGAAGGAAGGAAGGAAGAAAGGAAGGAAGGAAGGAAAAGCAAGGAAGGAAGTGTGAGCTAAAGCTATCTTGAAAGCAGTTGCTGATTTCTGTAGATTGGAGGAATACAACAGCCATAGCGTAAGGACCCATGCAACACAGAGAGTCAGGCCAGAGACCCTGTGTAAAGGGAAAATGGTCAAAGGAAACCCCATAGTGGATGAACTACAAAATGATCCATCTCTAGCAAAAAGATAGACAGTTGACCCTTGAACACCTGTCGGTGTTAGGGATGCTGACCCCACATGCAGTCAAAAATTTACCAAAACCTAATTTCTATTAGCCCACTGTTTAAAATGTAGCCTTACTGACAACATAAACATAACATAAAGAGTCAGTTGACATATATTTTCCATGTTATATACATGATATACTATATCCTTATAGTGAAGGAAGTTAGAGAAAAGAAAATGTAACTAATAAAGTCATAAGGAAGACAAAATACATTTATAGTACTGTTCTGTATTTATTGAAAAAAAAAATCTATGTATAAGTGGATCCACACAGTTCAAACTCCTGTTGTTCAAGGGTCAGTTATTCTTACACTAAAAAATTATTTATTGTTTTCTGAAATTCAAATTTAACTGCTGTCCTATATTTTTATTTGCTAAACTGGCAACCCTGTTCTTCAAAAAAGATAGTACTAGAATTTACTTCTTTTGGCCTTGGCTCAGGCTGGAGGCAGGTAGGCAGGAAATTTCCTGGAGAGTTTCTTGTGACAAGCAGGTCCTCTTACAAGTTTTATGGCACAAATTCATGCTTAGGGACACCTATGTGTCCCTAAGTACCTGGAAGAAACAATTGTAAATCTATTCTGCAGGAATCTGACTTAAAACACAGACTTTGAAGAATAACAAGAGATACATTTACAACAACTCACAGTCAGAAAATACAAAATACATTAGGAAAACGAGCCATCATGAATGAGAGTTAGCAGAAATAACAAATAACAGAGTCAGATTTGAAAGACTAAATGTGCCTAACTTTCTAGATTTAGAATGTAAAATAAGCAAGGTTAATCTGCATAGATAAGTAGAAGAGGGTACCAGATGTATGACTAAGAAACAAGAGATTTGATTATTGAAGATACTCAAATTATTTAATTCAGTGAATCAGTTAATTGGAGCTAGGTATACTTTAACTCTTGCTTTAAATCACATTTTTCTTCTTTCTTTCTTTCTTTCTTTCTTTCTTTCTTTCTTTCTTTCTTCTTTCTTTCTTTCTTTCTTTTTCTTTAAATTTATGATAGACATAGAGAGAGGGAGAGAGAGAGAGAGAGAGAGAGGCAGAGACACAGGCAGAGGGAGAAGCAGGCCCCATGTCGGGAGCCCGATGCAGGATTCAATCCTGGGACTCCAGGATCGCGCCCTGGGCCAAAGGCAGGCGCCAAACCACTAAGCCACCCAGGGATCCCCACATTTTTCTTTAAAATGTAAAATAGCGACCCCCTGAGTGATCAGTTAAACGGTTAGTCTGCCTTAGGCTCAGGTCATGATCCCAGGGTCCCAGAATTGATCCCCATTTGGGGCTCTCTGCTCAGTGAGGAGCCTACTTCTTCCTCTCCCTTTGCCTGCAGCTCCCCCTGCTTGTGCTCTCTGTCAAATAAATAAATAAAATCTTTTTTAAAAAAGGAAAATGTAAAGTAAATTAATGTAAAAAGAAATTTAAGTTTACTTTAGTCTTAGAAAAAGGAATCTCCATATCATGTTTCCTAGAGTCTTATAACATTTTTCTATTTGAAAAATAGTAACTGGTCTATACTCTTTGGACTGGTGTTAGCTTCTGCTTTGTAACAAATCATCCCCCAAATGTAGTATCTCATAGCAGAGTTTCATTATTTGTTCACAATTATGTGGGTCTGTCTGTTTTGCTCCATGCTGGGTTAGCTCTCAGCTCACTCTGTGTCATCTGAAGAGGCTGAATCAGCTGGAATATCTGGGTCCTCTCTTCACCGGCTCTTTCACCCTCTAGGAGACTAGACTAGACTTTTTCTGTGTAGAAATGGGCAGAGTCCCCGAAAGAGGACAAGACTTTGCATAAGTGCTTTTCGAGCTTTTGCTTGCATCCTATTTGCTAATGTCTCATTGGTCAAAGCAAGACATGGTCAATTCCAGATTTAAGGAGGGTGAAATACCCTGTCGCCTGAGGGGAGGAGCTGCAAAGCAGCATGACAAAGGGTATACAGCTAGATAGAAAGAATTGATAGCCGTGTTTGCTGTCAAAAATATGGAGTGGCTACCAAACTGAAAGAGGAATGAGGGAAATGCACAGGGCAGCTCAAACAGTAGGTTTCGGAGTGGAGTCAGATTCCTTCATACATTTACTAAACCTTTCCTGAGTACCCACATAGTCAGGTGAGAGCCCACACCCTGCTCCGGGGATGTCGTTGGGATCATTCATGGGTGCTCTTTCACGCCAGATCCAATTCACTATTATCCAGTTAGGGCGTATAAACCAGGGGTCTAGTCCAGGCAAATCATTAGGTATAAACTATGTACAAAGGAGGCATATAAGCATATGCCTTGCTTAAAGCCATTTAACTCATGGTTCCGTAGAGAGCTGTCTTTTAAATTGTTTCCAGTTTCTATTCTAGTTCATTTATTCCCACTCTCAGTCCAAGACCAGAGCCATTTATTTGTTTGGTTAGTTTAGATATATGCTCCGCCGCTACTAAGAAGATTTGAAGCAGCTGTTAAATTTCTTTTTCTCAGTTCCCTTGGGTACTAGGGAAGCACATTCCTTTCTCTCTGAGCCCTAAGTCTGGCCTCTTAGCACAAGTGAAAAATGCACACTTGATAGCCAAATAAACCCCTACCTAGTTTAACACTGATTCTTACAAAATGTCCTTAACTTCAGTTCCCTTTTTTCTGGGAATACAGAGCTGAGTTTATCTCCCCTAAGCTCTTCTTGCTTTAAAGTGCTCACATCCATGCAGAAAGCATGGTTTCTCTACAAACGTAGTGTATTTTCATTCTTCTCCTCAACTTGTAGCAGCCTACCTCAGCGACACAAGGCTCATATCTTGATTTTCTAGGAAACCATTATCCTCTGGTTGAGCTTTATCATATGCCTACTGTCAGGATATATTCCCAAGTCTATGTTAGCTTTCAAATAGAATTTGCAAAGACTACAGCTTTCCTTTTTAAAAATGTGGGGGATCCCTGGATGGCTCAGCGGTTTAGTGCCCGCCTTCAGCACAGGGCGTGATCCTGGAGCCCTGGGATCGAGTCCCACATCAGGCTCCCTGCATGGAGCCTGCTTCTCTGCCTGTGTCTCTGCCTCTCTCTCTGTGTGTGTCTCTCATGAATAAATAAATAAAATCTTTTAAAAAAGTGATTATTCCTAATAAATGCCAAAATTTTTATCAAAAAAAATTTCCAAGTATAGAAACTCTTGCATTTTTGCTGTTATGTAACCTAAGTACATACTATATATGTACTTTAAAACATACTCTCTCATGAAGACTAAACTGATCTATTTTTACTCTTTCTCAAACTTAGCCCTGATAATCATTCTTTTTTAAAAGTTTCCACGCTTGCTATTTTCTTTCTTTCTTTCTTTCTTTCTTTCTTTCTTTCTTTCTTTCTTTCTTTCTTTCTTCTTTCTTTCTTTCTTTCTTTCTTTCTTTCTTTCTTTCTTTCTTTCTTTCTTTCTTTCTTCTTTCTTTCTTTCTTTCTTTCTTTCTTTCTTTCTTTCTTTCTTTCTTTCTTTCTTTCTTTCTTTCTTTCTTTCATTTGTCAGAGAGATAGAGCCAGAGAGCACAAGGGTGGGGGTGGGGGATGGCAGAGGAGAAGCACACTCCTACTAAGCAGGGAGCCCGATACAGGGCTTGATCTCAGAACCATGGGATCATGACCTGAACCGAAGACTGAGCCACCCAGAGACCCCCTATGCTTGCTATTTCTGATAGAAAAAAATTAATTTACAAAATAGAGCAAACAGTTGAGACACACTGTTAATATGAAAGGGAGTTAATAGGGTGACCTCTAAAGAAAGGGAAAAGAAAAATACTGTTCTCAGAAAACATAGAGTGGGAAGATTTTGTCACAATCTGTTCTTTTCTATCACTTCTTACTTTTAACTGTATCACAATCTTAGAGTTGTAGCCAAAAATCTAGAAGGACACTACCCTTAGCCTTTGTGTATTTATCTAATACAGCTATTCATTTTCAAAGTAGACTATAATTTAGGGGCTGTATGACCTTTTCAGGATTTCAATAACCAGTGATTATGTTGCTGCAAGTTATTGGTCAAGAGCAGTCCCTTTTGCCTAAGCTCATCAAAGAAAAATTTGAAACCCAGCAGCTAAACCTAAGATTTTGTTTTAGCTAAACTGGAGGGAGAATTGGTTGGAGAGTCACAAAATACTTCTCAACAAATGGACTTTAGCAAATTTCCTGGCAGGTCACAGATAGGCCTTCAGGGTGAGTGACCTCTAGATTGCTTTAGCAAGCTCCCGTACATGTTGACTCCCTTTCTTTTAGTAAAGCTTTGGGTTCGGAAGAAAAAAAGAGAGTTACACATTCCCGGTCATCATCTTCCTCTCTGTCCACCAGTGCTGCTGCTGCCAGCACCACAGCTTTGTGGAGTTTCCGTTTTGATAATGCAGGGAAGCTGTGCTTATAGGAACTGTCTGTCAGTTCAACCACAGAAAGCTCCATGGTGTTATCTTCTAAATCCTGATATTTAGTTTAGCTTGTTCAGTTCACAGGAAAAAAAATCATGAATTTCTCAGGCTACCTTGTCTTTTGATATCACTCATAGTGGATGATAAATACCTAAATTGCCCAATGTGATATGAAGATTTTGAAGCCCAGCACTCCTGGATTCAAATTCTATTTCCTCACCTTTAACTCACTGTGCATTCTGAGACATATTATTAAAGATAATGAAAAATGCCTACCATCCCAGCTAAGCCATCCCTTGTGTGTGGACCCTCTTCCCTCCAAGTGTCATCCGTATAGGTGTATCTCAGAGGTAACCAAACCGAGTTTGGTTCAAGACCATTGCAATAAAGCAAATCAAATGGATTTTTTTGTTGTTTCCCAGTGCATATGTTTACACTCTACTGCAGTCTATTAAGCGTGTACTACCATTACGTATAGAAAAACAATGTATATACCTTAATTTAAAAATAGTTTATTGTTGGAGCACCTGGGTGGCTCAATAGTTAAGCATCTGCCTTTGGCTCAGGTCATGATCTTGGGGTCCTGGGGTCCAGCCCCAAGTTGGGGTCCCTACTCAGAGGGCAGTCTGTTTCTTCCCCTGCCTCTGACCCTCCCCCAACTCATGCTCTCTCTCTCTCTCTCAAATAAATAAAGAATCTTTTAAAATACTTTAGTGCTAAAAAATGGTAACTATCATCTGAGGTTTCAGCAAGTCATCATCTTTTTGCTGATAGAAGGTCTTGCCTGAGGGATCCCTGGGTGGCGCAGCGGTTTGGCGCCTGCCTTTGGCCCAGGGCGTGATCCTGGAGACCCGGGATCGAATCCCACATCGGGCTCCCGGTGCAAGGAGCCTGCTTCTCCCTCTGCCTATGCCTCTGCCTCTCTCTCTCTCTGTATGACTATCATAGATAAATAAAAATTTTAAAAAAAATAAAATATTTAAAAAAAAAAAAAGAAGGTCTTGCCTGGAGGTTGATGGCTGCTGACTGATGTAGCTGCTGAAGGCTGGGGTGACTGTGGCAATTTCTTTTTTTTTTTTTTAAGATTTTATTTATTTATTCATGAGAGACACAGAGAGAGAGAGGCAGAGACATAGGCAGAGGGAGAATCAGGCTCCATGCAGGAAGTCCGATGCAGGACTTGATCCTGGAACCCCCGGATCACACCCTGAGCCAAAGGCAGACACTCAACCACTGAGCCATCAGGCCTCTAGACTGTGGCAATTTCTTAAAATAAGATAATGACATTTGCCACGTCGATTGACTCTTTCTTTTACAGATAATTTCTCTGTAGCAGGCAATGCTGTCTGATAGAATTTTACCTACAATAGAACTTCTATTCAAAATTGGAGTCAATTCTTTCATACCCTGCTGCTGCTTTGTCAACTAAGTTTATGTAATATTCTGAATCCTCTGCTGTCATTTAAACAGTTGTCACTACATCTTGACCAGGAGTATATCCCATCACAAGAAACCACTTTCTTTGATCATCCTTAAGAAACAATTCATTATCTGTACAAGACGTCAGCAATTCAGGCCCTTCTCCCGGCTCCACCTCTAATTCTAGTTCTTGTGCTATTCGGCTACATCTGCCACGACTTCTTCCAATGAAGTCTTGAGCCCATCCAAGTCATCCAGGAGGGTTGGAATCAACTTCTTCTAAACTCCTGATAATGTTGACATTCTGACCTCTTCTCATGAATCATAAATGTTCTCAATGGCATCTAAAACAGTGATTCCTTTCCAGAAGGGTTTCGATTTATTTTGCCCACATCCATCAGCAGACTTGCCATCTATGTCAGTCAGGGCCTTACAAAAATATATTCCATAAATATTAAGACTTTAAAGTCAAAATTACTTCTTGATCCCCAGGCTGCAGAATGGATGTTGTGTTAGAAGCCAAGAAAACAACTTGTACATCTTGTACATCTCTGTAAGAGCTCTTGGGTGACCAGATGCCTTGTCAATGAGCAGTCATATTTTGAAAGGAATCTTTTTTTTCTGAGTGGTAGATCTTAACAGTGAGCTTAAAATATCTAGTAAACCATATTGTAAACATATGGGCTGTCTTCCAGGCTTTGTTGTCCCATTTATAGGGCATAGACAGAGTGGATTTAGCCTATTTCTTTAGGGTCTAGAATTTTTGGATTGGTCAATGAGTGTCGGCTTCAATTTAAAGTCACCAGTTACATTAGCCCCTAATAAGCAAGATAACCTGTCCTTTGAAGCTTTGTAGTCAGGCATCGACATTCCTTCTCCAGCTATGAAAGTCCTAGGTGGCATCTTCTTCCAGTTGAAGGCTGTTTCATCTTCATTGAAAATCTGTTGTTTAGCACAGCCCCCTTCATTAATGATCTTAGCTAGATCTTCTGGATCACTTGCAGCTTCTACACCAACACTCGCTATTTCCCTTGCACTATTCTGTTATGGAGATGGCTTCTTTCCTTAACCCGCAAGAACCAACCTCTGCTCGCTTCAGACTTCTCTTCTGCAGTTTCCTCACTCTGTCGGCCTTCATAAAATTAAAGATAGTGAGGGCCTTCCTCTGGATCGGGCTTTGGCTTAAGTGAATGTTGTGGCTGGTTTGATATTCTGTCCAGACCACTAAAATTTGCCCCACTTCAGCAATAAGATTGTTTCACTTTTGTAGTGTTCGTGTGTTCTCTGGAGTAGCACTTCTAATTTCTTTCAAACACTTTTCCTTTGCATTCACAACTTCACAAACTGTTTGGTGCAAGAGGCCTAGCTTTTAGCTTATCTCAGCTTTTGATATGCTTTCTTCACCAAGCTTAATCATTTCTAGCTTTTGATTTAAAGTGAGAGATGTGCAACTCTTTTTTTCACTTGAACACTTAGAGGCCATTGTGGAGTTACTAATGGGGCTAATTTCAATATTGTTGTGTCTCAGAAAATAGGGAGACCTGAGGAGAGGGAGAGAGATGGAGGAACGGCTAGTCGGTGGAGCAGTCAGAGCACACAATATTTACCAGTTAAGTTAGCCTCTCTTGTCTCTTTTTTTTATATTTATTTTTTTATTTCAGAGAAAGAGAGAGAATGTGCACATGTGCAAAGGGGGTGCAGAGGGAAAGAATCCTCAAGGAGACTCCGTGCTGGGCACAGAGCCCCATGTGGGCTCCATCCCACATCCCCAGGATCACGACCTGAGCTGAAACCAAGCGTCATCTCCTTAACCAATGGAGCCACCAGGAGCCTCAAGTTAGCCTTCTAATTTGGGTGCACTTTGTGGTCCCCCCCAACAACTACAATAGTAACAGCAAAGATCACTGATCACAGATCACCCTGACAGATATAATAATAATATATATATAATATATATATATATATATATATATATATATATTGCTAGGGTTACCAAATGTGACACAGAGACCCGAAGTGAACAAATGCTGTTGGAAAAATGTCACTGAAAGACTTGCACCATGTAGGGTTGCCACAAACCTTCAAACTAAAAAATGCAGTATCTATAAAGTGCAATAAAATGAAGCACAATAAAACGAGGTATTAAGTAAGCAGTAAACTGTAGGCAATATTAAACACAAAAGGAAGGATAGCAGCCAATCCTATAGTTTTCTCCCCTTATCAGTTTCCTTAAATCAGTTCTCAGAATGAGAGAGGAGAGTTAGCTATATTATTTTTATTATTATTACTATTTTTACTATGAGGAACATTATTCAGATTTGGATTACTTCATTAAATGGAGATGCAACAATTAGCCAAAACTAAACCTAGAGCACAATATGGTGTATTTCCATGCTTGAGAGTTGAATTAGCTACAAGTAACAACAACAACAACAAAATCCCAAATCACAGTGGCTTAACAAAATGGCAGATTATCTTCTCTCTCCCATGAAAAAATCTGGAGGTAATCTCTCTAGAGCTAGTAAACCATTCCATGGTGCCAGGAAACCAAGATTATATCACCCTTTGCACACAGCTGCCACTTCATCGTCCAAGATGGCTTTATTCAGCCTCCAGATAACACATTCACATTGCAGCCAGAGGAAGCAGAAAAGTATAATAGCCCTTTCCCTTTAAGGATATTTCTTGAAAGTTCCATGTGCTACTTCTGTTTATGTCTTATTGGACAAGATTTGGTCATGTGGCCACATCAAGCTACAGGAAAGTGGGGGAAATACAGTTTTCTTCTGGACAAAAATGGACTCCATTGAAAATCAGGGATTCTACTAAGAAAGGGAGAAAAATTATTGGAAGTAAGCCTCTTTGCCCCAGAGGGCTTTTAGATTTGTAATGTTCCACAGGTAAGTGTATTTATTATATTAAAAGGTCGATATCCCCTCAAACAAGAAAGTAACTCTCATATAGTAAACAACAAAAATCTATTTTAGAATTTTGCAAACTAAATTTAACTTTCTAAATGATGATTTAAGATGGCCTGTTTTGATATAGCTGATGAATATTCTTTTTTTTTAATTTTTTATTTATTTATGATAGTCACACAGAGAGAGAGAGAGAGAGAGAGAGAGAGAGAGGCAGAGACACAGGCAGAGGGAGAAGCAGGCTCCATGCACCGGGAGCCCGACGTGGGATTCGATCCCGGGTCTCCAGGATCGCACCCTGGGCCAAAGGCAGGTGCTAAACCACTGCGCCACCCAGGGATCCCTGATGAATATTCTTTTATCGAGAAGTATATTTTGTGATAAAAGAATGAAAGTCAGATGGAAAACAACATTTTAAATGGAAGAAATTTGAAGGGCTCTTGGATGATTCAGTCACTTAAGCTGCTGACTCTGGACTATGGCTCAGGTCATGATCTCAGAGTTCTCGGATCGAGCCCCATGTTGGGCTCTGCACTCAGTGGGGAGTTGGCTTGAGGATTCTCTCTCCTTCTCCCTCTCCCCTTCTCTCCACTCATGCTTGTGCGCGCACGCTCTCTCTCTCTCTCTCAAATAAATAAATAAATAAATCTTAAAAAAAAAAAGAAAAGGAAGAAATTTGGTGCTATCATACAGTTGCATACCACCTGGCTAGACAACACTAATATAAGTTTGGAGTCCTGCTGATGGAGTCATATATCCCTCCTATGCTGGGCTACAAGGCCCTACACTTGCTTGCATGTGCCAAGGGTGTTCCCTACTGCAATGTGTTTATTGCAATGGCCTAAAAGCATATAACATGCACCAATGGTAAGCTTGAAAGAGTGTTCTTACAGAAGTCATATCATCTCAATACGATAATGAAGCTTGATGAATTAGGAGATATTGGACATATACATGAGTGAAACTATTATAGCATTTCCTAAAATACTGTGTGAAAAACAGTGTACCTAGTCATTTAAGTCCTAAGTTGATAGTTGACTTAAACTATAGCTCTCACGACTCCTTTGATCTGTCTCTCAAGAATTCAAATTATGAATAAATGCCTGAATATGCATGTTAGAAAGGTTTTGAAGAAATGGATCCTATGATGCTTTGATGGAGCATTGGAGTCTATCAGGAGAGAGTGTTGACCAAGTAATGATCGCTAGCTGCAGGATCCAGAGAAACCCTACTTGAACAACAAAATAATTGCAGAAAGTACTAGAAACCTCTAGTGTTCCGCATCACCCTCTACCTGTAAGTAAATTTTGCTTTAGCAAAGACCCCTTAATTGGGTTTGATCTTTCCAAAATTTAGGAGAATAAAAGAGTCTGAAGAAACCACTTGTATTTTCCTTCGCTTTGATTCAAACACAGATAATAATATCTAATGGATGACATAGAAGCCTTTGAAGGCAATGACAAACTCTTTTTTATAGATAGAAGACAGAGAACTTTTGCTAAAGCATGTAGTTACTACACTACAACAAATAAAACTATTCATTCTTTTCATTCACAAGAGTAATTGCAGTGAGAATAAAAGAGTAAAAGTAGATGAAATTATGAACTTTTCCAAAATAAAAATTGGCTTTCTTATTTTAAAAAGTTGCTTACCATTCTCTTTAAGTTTAATACTGTTTTGCAAAAAGAAGTTTGCATAGGGAAGTTTGCACCTCAAAACAGTCTGGATAAACCAGGGATCTACATAGTAAGGCCTGAGCAACTGTTACTGTAGCACTTGAACTCCCTGGCCAAGGGGAGTTGCCTCATAGTTGGATAACTGGTGCTTCTGTTTTGGGGTAACTTCCTGGCACAACTGAGAACTTCCCTTATGGACACAGCTGCTCTATTGTAATATTATCAGGATTGCAAAAGAAAAGTAAACCCCCAAATGGAGACCCAGAAGCAATGTTTCATCAGTCTAAAATTTTAATCTGCGAGTAAATGAGCATACATACAAGTAGATGATGCCATGCAAATTACATTGAATGCTGTGGTTCTGTTGAGTAGGCATTGATTCGTACCTTGGGATCATCTGCTCTGTATGTCTGATTATCCATTTCATATGAGACATGCAGTATTATGATTCAGATTGTACTTTAAGTTATATAGATAATAATTCCACACACAGTGTTTTATTTTAATTGTGGTAATATTTTTAAGTGTTCTGTGGCATTAAGTACATTCACATTGTTGTGCAAACATCACTACCATCCACCTCCTCTTTTTTATCATATCCTACTGAAACTCTGTACCCATAAACACAGCTCTCTAATAACCCCCCTTCCTTAGCCCCTGATAACCTCTACTCTACTTTCTATCCCTGTGAACTTGACTAAAATAGGTACCTCATATAAATGGAATCATAAAATATTTGTCCTTTTATGGTGTATTTCACTTAGCATAAAGTCTTCAAGGTTCATCCATGTTGTAGCATGTGTCAGAATTTCCTCCCTTTTTAAGGCTGAATAATATTCCACTGTGTGTGTGTACCATATTTTGTTTGTCCATGTATCTGTCAATAGACACTAGGTTGCTGCCACCTTTTGGCTATTGTGAATAATGCTTCTATGAATTACTGGTGTATAAATAGCTGTTGAGGTGCCTGGGTGACACAATTGGCTAAGAGTCTGACTCTTGGTTTTGGCTAGTGTTGTGATCTCATGGTCATGAGATGGAGCCCCACGTTAGGTTTTGTGCTCAGCAGGAGTCTGCTTAAGGGTTTCTCTCCTTCCCCTATCTAAAACAATAAATCTTAAAAAATAAATATACGTCTGTTTGACTCCCTGCTTTCTTTTCTATGTACCCAGAAGTGGAATTGCTGGATGATATGCTAATTCTACTTTTAAGTTTTTGAGGCATCTCCAAACTATTCTCCATAGTGACTGCACCATTTTACATTCCTATTAGCAATGCACAAGTTTTCCAGTTTCTCCATATCTTCCTCAACATTTAATATTTTCCATTAAAAAAAATGATAGCCACTTTAGTGGATGTGAAGTAGTACCTCATTGTGGTTTTGATTTGCAGTTCTTTAATGATTAATGATATTGAGCACTTTTCATGTGCTTATTAGCCATTTGTTTATCTTCCTTGGAGAAATGTCTATTCAAGTCCTTTGTCTATTTTTAATCAGGTTTGTTGTTATTGTTGGGAGTTCTTTATATATTCTGGAAGTCAATCCCCTATCAGATATATGATTTCACCAAGTGTTTTAAGGAGTAATTAAGTCCACAATGGTGGCTGAGAGGTGGAAGACTCATGGGATGAACACAAGCTTTGTGTAAGTGAATGAAACATACTGACAAGCAGATCTCATGGGAGAAAGAACAAGTACTCTAGAAATCCCCCACAAATGCGAAAGTGAAAGGATTTGATCTTTGAATCTTAGGCAGAGTTATTCTTCCTTTTCTATCCCCCTTGGTGTGTGTGTGTGGTGTTACCTGAAGGTTCTCCCTCTTTTTCTCAATCCCAAAAACTATATCAAAACCTACCCCAGACAGATCAAGGATTTGCACTTTAGGACTGTTTCTCAAACTTCCCTCACCTAACAATTTTTGCCATATTCAATGTTAATGTTAATATGTTAATATTTTTTCTAACACTTTCCTTTGAATAAACTCGATTTAAAAAATTAAATGTATCTTAAAAGAAAACTTTAAAATCAATATTGTATTGGAGAACCAGAATCAGGTACCTTCCAGCCACAGTAGATTATAAACATCAGTTACTCCTTTGTCATCCAGGACATCCCTTGCTAGTGGCCCGAGATAAGTATGCCTTGGCCCTGACAGTGGGCCCAATTACATTCGCCAGCATGATGAGGTGAGACTACTTATTGGACAGTAGGTACTGCTCAGTGGACAGTTCGTACCTGTACAAACTTGTACTCGGGGAGCAGAAATGTGCTGATGGTAGCATAGTACCATCACAAATGGTTTTCTATCGTGCTAGGTGAAACACTGCTCTAGCCTAAAGAATAGTTCTTAAAATTTCCTTTTTTGGAGGGAAAAGCCCACAGATTCTCACAAGACATGCTCTGTATATGTGAGAAAAATGTCAGTTGTCTGAAGGTAATTCTTTAATTTGGTAGTCCTCACACTTAGTGGTCTTAGGATGTCTTTAGATCCTTTAAATTAGTGAACTTTTGCTGATGTGAGTTTTAGCTACTCATGTTTAACATATTAGAAATTAAAACAGAAAATTTGAAAAAATTTACTGATCATTTTAAATAATATAAATCACATGTTAACAAATAGATTTATGAAAAATAACTGTATGTTTCAAAACAAGAGACGAGTAACTTTGTTTACATTTTTGTAAATCTCTTTAATATCTGGCTTAATGGAACTTAGCTGTATTTTCATATCTGCTTCTGTAGTCAGGCTTTTGCAATATCACACATCATGTGGCTTCAGTAAAACCTCACTGCACATTCATGAAAGGGAATGAAAAAGTTAAATAATGTTTTATTATAAGAAGTTGTGACTTCATAGATCTTCTGAAAGAAGATCTTAACTACTCACAGATCACACTGGAAAGCTCTGCTTTAATTCATTTGGAGTATCTAGTGCAGGTTAGTGGTTTAGAGGGCAGATCCTGGAACTAAACTGCCCCAATTCTGCCTTCCGCTTTTATTATTCCTTTGACTTTGACCAACAAATTTAACTACTTTGTGCCCGAGGTAGAATAAAGATATAATGAGGTGATAAACATAGGGTATATATATATATATATATATAGTAAAATAAAATAGAACCTTGAAAGGGAGGTGTATGTAAGTGCTCAGTTTAGAGTTGAACTGGAAGTTCATTATTACTTTTATTCTGTTTCTTAGTTTATATGTGAAGCTGAACACTTCTGGTATGTTTATCAGCCATTTGTATTTCATTTTGTTGAGTTAGTCTTTTTACTAATTTTATGACATCTTTAATGTAAGTATACACATTAACTTCTCAATTCTTATAGGTATTGCTTTTATTTTCTCCAAATCCATAATTTATCTCTTAACTTTATTTGTGGTGTATTTTTCATCATGAAGAAGTCTTAAATTTGTATGTGTCAAATCTATCAGTCTTTTCTTCATGGCCTCTGATTTTCGTGTCTTGTTATTCCTAGAATCAAACTATTCTACATTTTATTTCTGTAGTTTATACTTCAATTTTTAATATTAAGAGATGTAATATACTAAGAATTTATTTTGGAATATTATGTGAAGAGGGAATCTAATATTTTTTTTCTGCAGAATTGCTTCACTATCACTTCTTGAATATTCCATTAATTTGCTGCTGATTTTAGAATGTCTTCTTCTGGGATCTATTTTTGGATTCTCTATTTTGTTCCATATAGCATTTGTCTCTTCCAACATCCATAACATACATTCTAAATTACTTTAGTTTTATAGTAAATTTTAATGTATGGTATGAAAAGCTCCCCTTCATCATTCACATAATTTTGAATTTTTCATGAATTTATTTCATGAATTTTAGAATTAAGTTTTCAAATACAATCCTTACTCCACCCACATTGTGATTATGATTGGAATTACATTTGTATATTAATTTGGAAGCACTGTCCTCCTTTACAATATTAAGTTATCCCTGGTGCCTAGCTGGCTCAGACAGTGGAGCATGTGACTCTTGATCTCAGCATTGCAAGTTCAAGCCCCATGTTGGACTGTAGAGTTTAACTAAAAAGCAAAACAATAAAAAGATTAACTTATTCTATCCAGGAAATTAATGGCTTTTAATTTAGTCCAATTGTTTTACATATTTCAATAAATTCTTAAGATACTCTCATATATTGAGGATTTATACATATATATTATGTTATATACATATTGCTACTTCTTTTAAAACTTTTTCTTGGATATCAAACGATCTGTAAGGATCTGTGATTATTACCCTCAATCAAGATAAAAACTATAAGGCAAATGTAAGTCTACAATTGTGAATTTTCTTTTGCACCATATTTTTGGTTTTGCCTCATCTTGAAAAATAGAAGTTACAGTGTTCAAAGTTTATAGGGTGAGCAAAATGCATCAAAAATTAAAGATAGGGGCACCTGAATGGTTCAGTGGTTGAGCATCTGCCTTTGGCTCAGGTCGTGATTCTGGGGTCCTGGGTTTGAGTCCCACATCAGGCCCCCTGCAGGGAACCTACTTCTCCCTCTGCCTATGCCTCTGTCTCTCTCTGTGTGTCAGGGCATGATCCTGGGTCTGGGGATTGAGTCCCACGTCAGGCTCCCTGCATGCAGCCTGCTTCTCCCTCTGCCTGTGTCTCTGCCTCTTTCTGTGTGTGTCTCTCATGAATAAATAAATCTTTAAAAAAGAAAAGAATGCAACTAGATGGGCTAACAGAAATTGATGAAATTAAATCATCAAGATCTAATGATGAACTGGATATGACATGTAAAGGAAGCAAGTGACAAGGATGTCTTCTGGACTTCAATAAAAAGGTGAATGGTGGTCTAGCATTATCATTAAGGGCAAAGATTTTGAGAAGTCAGGATACCTCTGTTCAAAGTTAGCCTTACAAGATATGCAATATGAACAAGTTATTTTGCTTTTCTATTTTCTCACTTCAAAAAGCAGGTAATAACATACGAGCTTCTTGTGAGGATTAAATGAATTAGTAGATATAAAATGCTTATTTAAGCCCTACCACATAGTGAACCTTCAATGAGGACTATTTTTAGTCCTTATTAAAACATTCAAGGATGATCCAGCTTGAAATGGAAGTAATGAGCACAACTGTGTATATTTCAAAGCATACATTTAAAGCATACATGTGGAGGTGTTAGGTAAATACGCAGTTGGACACTCAGGCCTAGAACTCAGGAAGAATGATCTGGGCTAGAGATACAGATTAGTGAGTCATCTGTGTATAGATGGTAGCTATACACAGAAACCATGAGAGTGGATAAGATTGCCTGGAAAAAAATAGTGAGGACAAAGACTGATTTTGTTTTTTTTTTTTTTTAATTTAGATAAAATTCATATGACATAAAATTCACCATTTTAACCATTTTAGTGCACAATTCAGTGACTTTCTTTACATTCACAATGTTTGCAACCATCACCACTAAATTTGAACATTTTTATCACTCAACAAGGAAATCCCATATCCATTACTACTGTAACTCCCCAGTCTTGCCTCTCACTAGCCCCTGGCAAATACTAATACTTTTTACATCTATGGATTTACAGATTCTTGACTTTTCACTTGAATGGAATAATCCCATATGTGGCTTTTTGTGCCTGGCTTTTTTCACTTAGCATGTTTTTCAAGGTTGATCTATGTAGCAGTACTTCATTCTGATTTATGTCTGAATAATATTCCATTGAATGGATCCCACAATGTGTTTTTCCATTCATCTGTTGATGGACATTGGGGTGTTTCTACTCTTTGGTTAATATTTGGCTATACACATTCATGGACAAACTTTGTTTGAATATCTATTTTCAGTTCTCTTGAGCATATGTTTAGAAGTAGTATTGCTGGGTCATATGGTAATTCAATGTTTAGACTTTGGAGGAACTAAGAAACTGTTTTCCACAGTGGTTGCAGTATTCTACATTCCCACCAGCAATTTATAAAGGTTCCAATTTCTCCATATTTTTGCTAATACTTCTTTTCAAATTATAGCCATCCCAGTGGGTATTAAGGGCTTTGCATTTCCTTAATGGTTTACAATGTTGAGCATCTTTTCATATACTCCTTGGCCATTAAAATATCTTCCTTAGAGAAATATCTATTCAAATCCTTGCCCATTTTTACATTGGGTTGCCTTTTTATTCATCAATTACAAGATGAATTTATTACAAGAATTATTATGTATTCTAGGTTAGAGACCCTTAACAGATATATGACTTGCAAATATTTTCTCACATTCAGTGGGCTCTTTTTCCTAATGTCTTTTGATGCACAGAAGTTTTAAGTTTTGATAAAGTCCAATTTAAAAATTTTTTAAAGATTTTGTTTATTTATTTGACACAGAGTGAGAGAGAGCACAAGCTAGGGGAGCGACAAGCAAAGGGAGAGGAAGAAGCAGGCTCCCCACAGAGCAGGGAGCCCAATGCAGGTCTCAATCCCTGGGATCCTGGGATCCTGACCTGAGATGAAGGCAGACTCTTAACTGACTGAGACACCCAGGTGCCCCTGATAAAATGCAATTTATCTATTTTTCATTTTGTTACTTGTACTTTTGATCTTGACCTGGAAATCCACTGTTAAACCCAAAGTCGTGAAGATTTGCCCCAATATTTTCTGGGATTTGTGTAGTTTTACTATTCCACACAGGTCTTTTGATTCATTTTGAGTTACTGTTGTTACATGGTGTGAGGGAAGTTTCCAAATTCATTCCTTTGTACGCTGATATCCAGTTTTCTCAGCAGTATTTATTGAAAATACAATTCTTCCCATAGTGATCTGTCTTAATAGCTTTATCAAAAATCAATTGAAAAAAAATCAATTGATCATAGATGTATGGGTTTATTTCTGGGCTTTCAATTCTATTACATTGATTTATATATCTACCTTTCTGCCAGTAACACATTGTTTTCATAACTGCACACTTATAGTAATTTTTTAAAAGATTTATTTATTTATTTATTTATTTATTTATTTATTTATTGTGCAGAAGCAGGGGAGTGGTGCAGAAGCAGAGAAGAGTGAGAGAATCTGAAGCAGCAGTGTGGAGCCCGACAGAGGGCTCGATCTCATGACCTTAACATGATTGGAACCAAAATTAAGAGTTTAACTGACCGATCCACCCAGGTGTCCCTGTAGTAAGTTATAAAATCAGGAAGTATGAGTCCTCCAACTTTATTCTTTTTCAAGGTTGTTTAGGGACCATTGTTATTCCATATGAATTTTAGGGTCACCTTGCCAATTTCTAAAAAAAATAAAGCAATTGGAATTTTGATAGGTATTACAATGAATCTGTAGATCCATTTAGGAAATATTGTCATTCTAACAATATTCAGTCTTCCAATTGATAAACACAGAAATATCTTTTCATTCATTAGGTCTTCTTGAATTGCTTTCAACAATGTTTTTTAGTTTTCAAAAAACAAAACAAAAAGAAACAAAAAAAAACACCCCAATGGGGATGCCTTGGTGGCTCAGTGGTGGAGACATCTGGTGGCTCAGTGGTTGGGTGTTTGCCTTTGGCCCAGGGTGTGATCCTGGAGTCCTGGGATCAAGTCCCACATTGGGTTCTCTGCATGGAGCCTGCTTCTCCCTCTGCCTGTCTCTGCCTCTGTGTGTGTGTGTGTGTCTCTCATGAATAAACAAATAAAATCTTTAAAAAAAAAATTTTTTTTTAGTTTTCAGTGTACATCTCTTTTGCCTCATTTAAATTTATTTGTTGGTATTTTATTCTTTTCAATGCCGTCAATGGAATTGTATTCCTAATATCATTTTTGGAATATTCATTGCAAATGTAGAGAAAGACAACTGCTTTTTGTATATTGATCTTGTATCTTACGATTTTGCCAAGTTTATTCACTAGCTCTAATAATTTTTTGTGGATTCCATTTGGTCATAGTATATAATCCTTTTTCTTAAAGAGCATGCAACTCTTTTTTTTTTTTAATACTATGCTGCTGAGGGATCCCTGGGTGGCGCAGCGGTTTGGCGCCTGCCTTTGGCCCGGGGCGCGATCCTGGAGACCCGGGATCGAATCCCATGTCGGGCTCCTGGTGCATGGAGCCTGCTTCTCCCTCTGCCTATGTCTCTGCTTCTCTCTCTCTCACTGTGTGCCTATCATAAATAAATAAAATTTAAAAAAAAATACTATGCTGCTGAATTACTTTTGTTGAGATCTTTGTATCTATATTCATTAGGGATATTGGTCTGTAGTTTTATTGTTTTCTGCTGTCTTTGGGTTTGGTATCAGGGTAATGCTGAACTCTTAGAATGAGTTACAAAGTGTTTCCTCTTCCTATATATATATTTTTGTGTGTGTGTGACAGATTGAGAAGGACTGTTTTGTTTTGTTTTTTTCTTTAGAGGGAGAGAGGGGGAAGTGGAGGGGGGAGAGACAGCATCCCAAGAAGGCTCAACGCCCAGCATGGAATCCCATGTAGGACTTGCCCCCACAACCCTGAGATCATGGCCTGAGCCAAAATCAAGAGTTGAACACTCAACTGACTGAGCCACCCAGGAGCCCTGGACTGGTGGTGTTTTTCAAATGTTTGATAGAAGCCACCAAGGAAGCCATATGGCTCTTGGTTTTTCTTTTTTGGAAGTATTTTGATTATTGATTCAGTCTCTTGTCCTGTTATATTTCTATTCTATTTAGTCAGTTGTGATAGTTTGTTTCTAGGAATTTATTTTATTTAGATCATCTAATTTTTTGGCATATAATCGTTAACAATTTCTTTTATTTCTATAAAGTTGGTAGCAATAATAGTAATGTTTCCACTTTATTTCTGATTGTAGTAATTTGAATTCTTTTTTTTCCTTGTTAATTCTGTTTACAGGTTTGTTAATTTTATTGATCTTTGCAAAGAACCAACTTTTGGGGGCACCTGGGTGGCTCAGTGGTTGAGCATCTGCCTTTGGCTCAGGTCGTGATCCTGGGGTCCTGGGATCGAATCCCACATCAGGCTCCTCCCTCTGCTTCTCCTTCTGCCTATGTCTCTGCCTTCCTCTGTGTGTCTCTCATGAATAAGTAAATAACATCTTTAAAAAAAAAAAAAACCAACTTTTGTTTTCATTGATTTTTCTGTTTTCTATTGTCTATTTCACTTATCTCTGCTCTTTGCTCATTCCTTCCTTCTGCTTGCTTTGGGTTTCATTTACTTTTCTTTTTCTAATTTCTTAAGGCAGAAGGTTATTATTTCCAGATCTTCTTTTTAAATGTAGGCTTTACAGCTATAATTTTAGTTTTATAATTTACAGCTATAAATTTCCCATTGAGCTCTGCTTTTGCTGCATTACATGTTTCAGTCTGCTGTATTTTCTTTTTTATTCATCTTAAAATATATTAAAATTTCTCTTGTAATTTCTTCTTTGATCATTATGGTCAGAGAAGATAATTGACATAATTTCAATCTTTTAAAATTTATTGAGAAATGTTTTATAGGCCAACTTATATTCTATACTGGAGACTGTTCCATATGTACTTGAACTATGTTGTATGTTGGAATATCTTTTCCCATACTTTCACTTTCAACTCATATGATTCTTTGATTCTAAAGTGAGTCTCTTGTAGATAGGATATAATTAGAACATTAAAAAAATCCATTCTGCCAACTTCTCTGCCTGTTAATTGGAGTTTAATGCATTTACATTTAATGTGATTAGTGATAAGGAAAAACTTACTTTGCCATTTGCTTTTTCATATGTTGCACATCTTTTATGTTGCTCAATTCCTCCACTACTGACTTCTTTTGTGTTAGGTATTTTCTAGTCTATCTTTTGTTTCTCTTGTCATTTGTTTTATTACATTAGTTATTTTCTTAATAGCTGCCCTAGGGACTATAATTAGCAACTTATAATATTTTAAAAATAAAAGCCAATTTAGTTTCAAGGGTATAAAGCATCTTTACTTTTATGCTTCATTCTTTCTTATGTTATCACAAATTACATCTTTATACATTATGTGCCCAATTACACAGATTTATCATTATTGTTTTCATAGTTGTATTTTAAATCATACAGAAAAAAAGAAGTTATTAACCAAAAATACATTAACTCTGACTTTTATATTACCCACAGAGTTACCTTTAACAGTTCTTCATGTGGGTTCAAGTTACTCTCTAGAGTCTTTTCATTTCAGGTTAAAGAACTCCCTTTGGTATTTCTTGTAGGACAGGTCTACTAATGACAAATTATCTCAGTGTTTGTTTATCTGAGAATATCTTAACTTCTTCATTTTTGAAGCATAGCCTTTCTGGATATAGATTTCTTAGCTAACCAGATTTTCTTTCAGCACTTTGAATGTCATTCCACTGTCTCCTGGCTTCCATAGTTTCGGGTGAGAAATCAGCTGTTAAATCTTATTGAGGTTCCCTCCTATGTGAGGATTCACTTCTCTCCTACTGCTTTCAGGATTCTTTGTCATTGACTTTCAACAGTTTGATTACAATGTGTCCTGTTGTGGGTCTCTTTGAATCTATCCTACTTGGAGTTCATTGAGCTTCTTGGGCACCTAGATTCATGTTTTTCATCAAATCTGGCAAGTTTTTTGCCATTATTTTTCCAATATTCTTTCTGTCCCTTTCCTTCTCTCTTCTTCTGGGATGTCTGTTATGCATATATTCGTATACCTGATGCTGCCCCACAGGTCTCTTAGGCTCTCTTCATTTTTCCTCATTCCTTTTCCTTTCTGCTCCCCAGCTTAGGTAGTCTTAGTTGACCTGTGTTAAAGTCTGCCGATTCCTTCTTCTGACAGCCCACATCTACTGTTGAATCCCTCTAATGAATTTTTAATTTCAGCTATTGTACTTTTCAACTCTAGAATTTCCTTTTTTAAAAAATACTTCATTTATTTATTCATGAGAGACATACAAAGAGAGGCAGAGACATAGGCAGAGACACAGGCATAGCCTCGCAGGGAGCTTGATGTGGGACCTGATCCCAGGACCCCAGGATTATGACCTGAGCCAAAGGCAGAGGCTTGACCGCTCAGCCATCCAGTTGCCCTCAACTCCAGAATTTCTACTTGGTTCCTTTTTATAATTTCAACCTCTTTATCAATATTCTCTGTTTGGTGAGATACACTGTCCTGATTTCTTTTAGTTCTTTTTCCATAGTTTCCTTCAGCTATTCCAGCCTATTTAAAAATAGTTGGTGGAAAATCTTTGTCTAGTAAGTCCAATGTCTGTGCTTCCTTGGGAAGAGTTTCTATTAACTTCTTTCTTTCCTGTATATGGGCCACATTTTTTTTTCTCTACCTTGTTATTTTGTGTTGAAAACTGGACATTTTAATTATCATAATGTGGAAAGTCTGGAAATCAGAATCTCTTCCCTCCCTGTTGTTTCTGCTTATTGTGATCGTTGTTGTTTGTTTAATGACTTTTCTGAGCTAACTTTGTGAAGTCTGTATCCCTTCTTATGTGTGACCACTGAAATTTCTATTCTGTTGGCTTAGTGGTCAGCTAGTGATTAAAGAGAGATTTTCTTAAATGTCTATAACCAAAGAATGAAGAAAACAATTTCCAGGCTTTGTCAGAGGGCTCTTTGCAGGTGTGTTGGGACATGTCTTTATCATTCAAATGGGCAATTTATAAATCTACCTTATCTTTCACTTTCTTTCTGAGCAGAGCCTGAATGTTAGTCAGAAGTGAGACTTTAGGAACTTTGCAAGTTTTTCTGTGTATTTTCCCCACCCTAGATATATAGGTAGCCTTTTTCTTTAATTCTATTTTTAAGTAATCTTTACACCCAACATGGGGCTTGGACTTACAACCCCAAGATCAAGAGTCGCATGCTCTACAACCTGAGCCAGGTGGGTGCCCCTAGGTAGCACTTCAAATTCCTAGGAATATGTAGGAGCTTTTCAATGATTTTGTTCTCCAAACTATCTCACTCTTCAGGCCTTCCTCCCAGGCTTTTTGTTGTGTCTATTGTTTGCTTATTATTCCTTTCCCTCACTGGCAGCAGCTAATAATTTGTCTTTAATATCTCCTGAGTAGTCCTTTCTGCCTCAGGAGAGCTCCAAGTTAGGCAAAATAAGGACAAGCCCTTGCACCAGGCCTTCAGAGAGCCACCAGACAAAATAAATTACTACAATCCTTTGAGAACAAAGTCCATTCTGCTACCTCTGGCACCAGGTACCTACACCAGAAATGTAGGCTCTTGTCCAAAACTGCCACTGAACTGGGTCTGAAGAAATGGGATTAGGGTAAGTGTCGGTAACACAAAGCTTCCAATTGGTACTCAGTTACCTTGATCTTGATTAAATGTTTGCCTGGTTATTGTAAACTTTTACCAATTTCCAGAGTTCACATAAACTTGATTCTGATAATTTTTGCCAAATTATTTGCTGTTTATGTGGAGGACAGTCCTTGGAGTTCCATAATGGCCATTTTTACTGACATCACCCCCCAAAGACTGATTCCTGGAGAACCTCAACACTTGGTAGTGGAGGAGAGGAAGATAAATCTGCAAAAAGGAATGAGAGGAGCTGCCAGAGGTAGAAAGAAAGCAAAAAATGTGATGTATTATAGAAGCCAAGAGAGAAATGTAATTCAAAAAGAGTAGCTATCAATGGCAAATATTCTAAGGTTCTAGGAAAAAGATTGTAAAATCTTTGGTGAAGACAGGTATATAAAAGTCATTGGTGACCTTAAGAGTATTTTTCAAAAATCTTTCTTTTTCTTTTTTTGTTTCTTTTAAGTAATCTCTACACCCAATGTGGGGCTCAAACTTGACTTCACAATCAAGAATCACATGTTCTATCAACTGAGTAAGCCAGGTGCCCAAGATTATTTTTCAAGAGGTCGATATTGATACTTTGAGCAGGATAATTCTTAAACATGAGGGACTGTCCTACACATTGCAGTATGTTAGGTATCCTTGACCTCTGACAACTAAACACTAGTAGCACCTTTCATCTGTAAGTCATAACCAAAAATATACAAATCAAAACCAAAAAGTACTGCCACATATCTCCAAATGTCCCCTGGAGAATTAGCACTCTCTTGAAGAAAAATTACATTAGGAATATCTATTTTGGTGATATTATAGGCGCAGATGTCAGATGATAGCAACCTGGAATATGAATAAAGAGGTGAAGAATGAAACGAATGAGATCCCAGAGACAAGGCTTACTGAAAATTTGGCTGAAGTAAGGAATTTGACAGGGCAGCAATGGGGTCAAGGAAGGGTTTATTTTGACATAGGATTCAGATGTGTTTAGAAACAATGGATATGATCTAGATAAAAGGGAGAGTTTAAGTATACAAAGAGATAATTGTCAGTATAACTCAAGAGGTGGAAGGAAAGTATATGTGAAGGAAATGGCCTTAGAGAGGAAGCTTAACTCCTGTTTTGAAACAGTGACCTTAGGACAATGCAGTAGCATCCTAGGTAGTTTCCCTGCTTCCTTCCTTGTCATATGGACATTCTTAATATAGTAGCCAACATCACTTTTCTGCTTTTAACTCTCCAATGGCTTCTCATCTCTCAGAATAAAAGCCAAACTTCTTACAATGGCTTATTAGAGACTTCATGGTCTGCCCCTTCATCCCCTCCTTTAACCTATTTGAGCTCACTTCCTAAAACTTTTTCCCTCAGTCACATTTCACCCCACAGCTTTCCTTATTATTCTTACACACCAGGCACATTCCTGCCTCTAGATTTTTGCTCTTGCTGTTCCCCTTGCCAGGAATATTCCTCTCCTAACACCCATATAGCTTGCTCTCTCACCACCTTCAAGTCTTTGCTCAAACGTCATCTGCTCAATGACTATTTAAAATATTACTCCTTAATCAGCTCCTTCCTATAAACTTCCATTCTTCTCCATAGTACACTTACTATTTTCTAAATCACCGTATCACTTATTTTATTCCTGTCTTTCCCCACTAAAATATAAGCTCAAGGGCCAGACGGAAGTAAAGATCTTTCTTTGTATGGTTCATTGATGTATGCCCAGCATATAGTAGGTACTCAATGCATTGTTGAGTAAATAGGGGGAAGGATGACTGTAGGTAGATTTGTATATTTGAAATACAGAAAGAAATTTCCCTTTGCTAGCTTCATTTTGGGAGGAAAGTGGTGATGTTATCTGCAGAGAGTGAAGGGGAGGTAGTAAAGTGAGAGGGATAGATTTGAGGAGAGTGGTTGAAAACCTTGTTAAAGTGGTGAGAGGCAAAGAGAGAAATATAAGATGGCCTAGATGTCCTGGGGTTCATTTGATTTTGGTGATCATGAGATTTTAGTGGAAATCAGTCTATTGGATTGTCCAATAGCCTTCAGCAATGTGCAAATGCTTAGAGGCACTGAGAATGGGTTAATTCAGGCTGCAGTTTTGTCAGACAGAGGCAAAGGGGTTAGGGTACAGTTCTCAATCTTGGCTATACTTAACCATCCATCACTTGGAAGGACTTGAAAAAGTGGCCTGGGTGGGGGGTAGTGGCCAGTTTATAAATCCAGAGCTTACCTCTACTACTTCTACTTGAGTAAAAAAGAACCTCTGGATCTGTTGACTATCCACATTATTATCTCTGCCTAAAAAGATACATCATATACTGATATAGTGCTGTCCTGGATGTTTTTACTCATCTTTTCTAAATAGTGATTTTTGTGGCAGTTTTCCTATTTTTCCACATACTTGAATGAAAGCTTCACATCACAACTCTGAGAATCAAATGGTCTCCTTTTAGTTATATATTAAAATATAAACTCCATAAAAGCAGAAACCAAGTGATTTTGCTTAATACTGTATTCTCAAGACATGATACACAGGTTAATAATTTTTTGTTTTAATGAATGAATAATAACCACCAGCAGTGGGGCATGTGTGTGCCTGGTGCTGCTAATTTATGTAAAGTGATTTCATTTACTTCTGACAAACAGCCCTATGCCCTATCAAACCTATTTTAGAAATAAGGAGGCATAATCTCTGAAATTTTGGTAATTTGCCCAACATCACATTGCTAGTCAATCAGTAATGTAGCCAGAGCTCTACATTATGTCATTCTGATTCAAAATGCCATGTTTTTAACCACTATATTATGCTATTTGAGAGGAAGCCAAGGACAGAGAAAAAAGATAAAAAGAGTAGGTAAAAATTTCAGAGAATACATTCTTATTTTGTGATCCTTTAGAAATTCTAGCAAAACCTTTTTAAGTCCCTTTTACAACTAGAGGTTTGAGGACTTAATTTTTTGATTCTTCTCCCTGAGCAGGATCACATTAAAAACACGGTCACCAGGGCACCTGGGTGGCTCAGTGGTTGAGTTCTACCTTTGGCTCTGGTTGAGATCCCAGGGTCCTGGGATGGAGTTCTGCATCAGGCTCCCCACAAGGAACCTGCTTCTCCCTCTGCCTGTGTCTCTGCCTCTCTCATTGTGTATCTCATGAATAAATAAAAGTCTTAAAAAAAAAAATCATGGTCACCTACAGCCTATGGGCTGATAGTTCTCCCCCTCTATTGGTTGATATGTGTTATCTGTTGGTGGAAATATAGGTCTTTTGCACACTTACAAACTTGCAATCTCTCAAAAGAGAGGAACAGAAATAGCATAAGATTTGCTATATATGCAAATTTATGTAAATTCTCAAATATTATCTAATACAGTATTTTATCTGTATTAGGAATAAGCCAGCTTTTCCCTATTTGTGACAGAATGACTGGATCTTATAATCAGATATTTTCCTCTTAGGAATGAACGATATTTCGCTATTTTCTTTGTAATTCTGTAGGCAAATATCCTTTCACTCAACAAATATGTTTATCTTCTGTCACAGAGATAGATATCATTCTAGTAGGAGACAACCAATACATGAAATATATATTATATGGCAAATAGTAAAAAAGGGAGCAGAGAGAAAGAGATAGTGGAGTACCACTTATATAGAGTTCTCAAAGGAAAGATCTTTCTGATAAGGTTAGAGTGATACAGTGTGAACCAAATAGGACCAAAGGGGAAGAGCGTTCCAGGCAGGATGGTAGAGCAAAGGTCCTCCAACATGCTTGGTATATTGGAGGAAAAGGGAAGAAAGTGATGGGGAAAAAATGAGCAAGTTAAAAAGTCATTGGATATGAAACAGGAGATAACATAGGCAGGAGTAGTTCACTTATAGAGTATGGTAAGAATACTGGCTTTTATTCTGAGACGGGAAGCCATTGGTGGGTTTTAAGGTAGAAATAATACTGACTTGTAAAAAGATCACTGACTACTGTGTGAGCTAGTAAACCCTGTGGAAGCAGGTGTAAAAGTGGGAGAGGAGTTAGGAGGCTTTTGCTATGGCCTAGGGATAGGATAGTGGCTTGGATGAGTGAATGTGATGGAGGTAGTGATCCAAGATCAGATTCTGAGTATATTTTGAAGATAATACTGGTGGCATTTCCTGATGGAGTGGATGTGAAGTATGAAAGAAGCAAAAACTATCCCGAAGTCTCTAGTCTCAACTGGTAGAATGGAGTTACTATTTCACACAACAGGGAAGACCTAAACAGAATTTATTCAGGGGTGTAAGGAGTTAAGAGTTTGGTTGTGGATATATTTTTAAGTTTATGATACCTGGACATTTGAGCAGTACTGCAGAGTTGGCAGTTGATTTTGAGCCTAGTGTTTAGGGGAGAGGTATAGGCTGGAGATTCAAACATTTTGGCAGAGACATGGATGGGATTGCCTAGTGAGGGAGAACAGATATCAGAGCAGACCAAGTTGTGATATTTGAATCTTGGGGTACTCCAGCATTTTGAGGCTAGAAAATTAGGAGGAACCAGCAAAGAGACTAAGCAAAAACCATTTAGGAAGGAAGAGAAGCAAGAAAGAACAGTATCCTGGCAGGCAAGATAGAGCTTCAGGAAAAGAGAAATTTGTCAGCTGTGTCAAATGCTGCTGACAGGTGAAATGAGATGAAGATTAAGAAACAAAAATTGGATTTAAGAACATGGAGGTTACTGATGATATTGAGCAGTTTTACAGTGGACTGTGGAGATCAAGTCTGATTTGTGGATTTAACAGACAGTAGCAGAAGTGGAATAGTTTGTAAGGAGAGCAAATCAAAGCAAGGGGGATATTTGGAGGGAGATACAGGTCAGTTTTTTTTAAATTTTTTTTAATGATGGTAGCTATTAAAACCTTTTTATAAGTTGACAGAAGTGATCCAGTTGCGAGGGAAAATATTCAAAAGGAAAACAGACAAGTCCAAGAGTAAAATGGCTCTAAAGGAAAAGGTGGCAACTTTAATTTTAGGAATTTTGGCAATTTATCCATAGTTACAGGTATGTAGCAGTGTATTCAGATGTAGAAGGTTGGTAGGTGCAATGGTGAGGAGGGGGCTGTTATTGATTTGACTTTTTTCCTACTTCCCTAGAGAGATAAGAAACAAGATAATGCCTTACGCAGAATGAGGAGTGGAGGATGTCTTCTTAGGTCTGAAGGATATTAACTAGCTGTTAGAAATAACTGGTAAATGGATTAGAGAAAGTGGCCTGAGGAGGGTGATGAACACAAAGAGCTCAATTCAGAGTTAGCATGGCTGTTTTTCTCCAGCCAAGTTCAACTGCTCTGTTCCAAGTATACAATGAATTAACCAGGATTGTGGTTTAGACAGGTAAAATAGAGGAAGAGAGAAGGAAAGGACTGAAGGTATTTAGAAAGGATTTATAATAATGGATGATGGAATCTAAAATAGGTGATGAGCTTTTAAAAAATGGGTATAACATTTATATGGATCCTTTAGTAAATAGCTGATTGTTCTTATTTGAGGTAATTCTATTAAGTCATTGTGAAAACAGGGGTTAAGTTCCTGAGACATTGTGCCTTTTTTTTTTTTTTTTTTAAGATTTTATTTATTCAAGAGAGACACAGGCAGAGGGAGAGAGCAGGCTCCCTGTGAGAAGCCTGACATGGAACTCGATCCCCAGACCCAGGATGGTGCCCTGAAGGAAGGCGCTCAACTACTGAGATACCCAGGCGTCCCTGTTCCTGAAACTTTGGTCACATTTTCATCAGTGTGTTTCTACTTAGACATCTTATAATATTGTTGATTCCTTAACACTGAACTCATTATGGCTAAAAGCACTAATGATAAGCCTGGAAGTTTATCTAGGACATGTGTTTTCTCCACCAGGAACATCATATCTTGTGTTTAAGACTAATAAACAGCATTTCAGCACTACAGGAGGGGCATTTAAAACAGCAAAACCACCAATAAAAACAATGAAAAGTGCAAAAAACATTTAAGTATACATATTGTGAAAAGTGCATTTATTTACAGTTTGAAAGCAGAATCAACCAATGTGGCCTTGTTAAACTCAGCTGGGAATGTTAAATTTTTGCCACTCCATGCATGTCCATGGCTGCTATGCATACTGATTTGACAGTAACAAATTTTAAGGAGTAGGCAAAATTGCAAATGTGGGATCTATGAATAATGAAGACTATACATTGCCTGGTACATTTTCTTCATTTGCTGCTTTTGATCAAATGGTATATATCAAAATTCCAGCACGTGATTACCATCAAGAAATTAGCAATAAATTTTGTTGTACTTTGCAAATCCGGTGTCCTGTCTTCAATGTATTGTTACAAAAATGTTAGAAATTGCACAAGAGGGGCGTCTGGGAGGCTGTCAGTTAAGTGTTCAACTCTTGGATTCCGCTCAGGGTGGTGGGATCCAGCCCAGGGTGAGGCTCCTGGCTAAAATCACACGGTTGAGGGCAGCCCTGGTGGCTCAGCGGTTTAGCGCCGCCTTCAGCCCAGGGCCTGATCCTGCAGGCCAGGAATAGAGTCCCGGGGCGGGCTCCCTGTGTGGAGCCTGCTTCTCCCTCTGCCTGTGTCTCTGCCTCTCTCTCTGTCTCTCATCATGAATAAATACAATCTTTAAAAAAATAAAATTGTATAGTTGAGATTCTTTCCCCCTCTTCTTACTCCTTCCACTCACTCTAAAATAAGCAAAAATTTTTTTTCTTAAAGATTTTATTTATTCATGAGAGACACACAGAGAGACACAGAGAGAGAGAGAGAGAGAGAGAGAGAGAGAGAGAGAGAGAGAGACAGAGACAGAGACAGAGACACAGGCAGAGGGAGAAGCAGGCTCCATGCAGGGAGCCCCATGTGGGACTCGATCCCGGGTCTCCAGGACCAGGTCCTGGGCTGAAGGCGGCGCTAAACCGCTGAGCCACCTGGACTTCTCTAAAATAAAATCTTAAAAAAAAAAAAAAAAAATTGCACATAAGACTCCAGGTTTTTAATTTTTTCCCCCCATTTCAGTCAATGGCAACTTTTTTTTAGGTACTGATAGCTTATGTGGGCATTAAGTAGGCTTTTACAGGTTCTCGAAAACAGCAGTAATCCTGATTTCTGGCAAGTGGGTATGACAAATAAGGCCACGTAATTATTTCTTTCAATAGATTTCAGGGCCTCCTCCCCACATCCTTCCTTCATTAGTCTCAGCAATAATGTAACTTGCTGGATACCAAGTTAGTCGGTCACTTTTTGATACAGGTTTTTGGTGGGGTCGTCGGGCTTGTTTCCTCCTTTATCTTTTCCTTCTATGCAAATAAACATTTATGTTTATTACAACCTTTTCGTCAGATTAACGCTGCCTTGTAAGGAATCCAGCGCAGGGGCAAACCCGCACCGCAGCATCATCCGCTCTCCTCAAGTAAAGCCTAACTGGGGCCGGCGTGCCAATGCCGGGCTGTGCCCGCAGCGCTCTGCGAAGTGCAATTCGCCGCAGCCGCATCTGGCACACCCTGTGCCTTCAGGCACACGCAGAACGTCCGAGCGAATTTTCCTTCACCAAAGGACTTCGGCGACGAAGAGGAACTAGAGGAGAAAAATGGGAAACGAAGAGAGGGTGGGGAAGGCCCAGCCGGGGGCGGAAAACAGGAAGCAAGGACGCAGCGGCTCGACCCTCGACCCCCGCCCGCGCGGTCGGCGTTCAGCGCCCACGCCCGGAGCCGCGCGCCCTCCTCGGCCCCGGCGCGTGCCCCTCCCGGCCGCGGCGGCGCACGGCCTTCCCGCAGGTCCCGCGACCGCCCTGGGCCCCCGCGCCGGGCCCCGCTCGGCAGCTCGCCACCCTGCGCGCTCCAGCGGCGAGGCGGCCTCCCCACGCGCCGGCGGCCCAGCTCCCGGGCGCCCCTGCCCGCCGACGCCCGCCGCGGACGCCCCTCCGCAGCCTCCCCGGGGGCTCGCCGACCTCCCCGCCGGAGCCCCGAGGGGCGGGGGCCGGCGGCCGGAGGGTCACTCCGGGGCGTGCTCCCTCCCCCGCGCCGCCGGGCGCACGCGCAGCAGCCACAGCCGCCGTTATTTGGTCCGCGATGGCTTCTCCCGCGCCGCAGCGTCCTCCTCCCGCAGGCGGCCCCCTCCCCGCGCACCCCGGAGCCCCCGGGGCCAGCCTCGAGCAGGGCCCCGCGCGGGACTATCCTTAAGCCGGAACGGCAGCGGCCGGACTTGCGCGTGAGGAAAGGCAGCGGCAACCGGAAAGGGCTGACGGGTCGCGAGGAGGCGAGCGCGGCCTCGGAGGAAGAGGAAGGCCGGCGCGAGCCGAGGTTTGCCGAAGGCGGCGTTCCGGAGCCGCGCGGGGCGGGGAGGAAGGCCGAGGGTGGGAGAGGAGGGGCGCGGCGGAAACTGCCGAGCTTTGCCGAAGGCCGCGGCGGCCGAGTTGCCCGGATGTAGTTGGTGGAGCGGCAGCGGCGGCACCAGCGGCGGCGGCGGCGGCGGCGGCGGCAGGAGGCGGAGGAGAAGGACCAGGCAGCGGCGGCGACGGGGGGAGGCGGGGAGGAGGCGGCGGAGCAGGAGGAAGAGGAGGCGGAGGAGGCAGTAGCTCTCCGCGGGGCCGAGCCGGACGCGTCTTCTGGCCCCCCTCCCCCCGGCTCGCCGCTGCCGCCGTGTAGTTGGCGCCGCTGCCCGGGCTGAGCGTGAGCGTGGTGTCGGCGGAGGGAGATGGCCCGGGAGCGCCGGCGCCAGTAACGGGGAGGTGCTGAGAGTCGCCGAGGGCGCGCCGGGCCCTGGTGCCGGTGCCGCCGCCCGCCCGCCGCCTGCGCGCCCGCCCGCCCGCCTCTCGCGGCCGCTCTCCCCTCCCCCGACACACACTCACAGGCCGGGCATTGATGGTAATGTATGCGAGGAAACAGCAGAGACTCAGTGATGGGTAAATTGTCTTTTCGTTTCGGGGCCGGGCCGCAGCGCGGGCGGGGGGCGGCGGCGGCGGCGGCGCGGGGGGGGGGGGGCTGTTCCTCCTTATCTGGTGCTGGCCGAGCCGCCATTTTTGTTGTTAACCCTGATCCGGATCGGGCTGGGAGGAGGAGCCGCCGCGCGGGCGGGCGAGGACGGAGTGAGTGTGGGGGCGGCGGAGGCCGGGTTCTCGGCGTCTGGCCCTCGGTACCGCCTTTCGGGCGCGGGTGTGTGTGGTGTGAGTGTGTGTGGGCTCGTTGCTGTGCGTTCGGTAGGTCTCCCGCGGGGAGGGGCGCTGGGGGGCCGCCCCCCCGGGCTCCCCGAGGTGTCTTATATCGCCGTCTCTCTTCCTGTTTTTCAGCTGTCACGACCGGAGGGGGGACTCGCAGCCTTACCAGGTACCAGCCGAGGCCGGGGTGGAGGGGTGGGTGGGGGGACGGAGGGGGAAGGGAGGAACTGCTACTCGAGCGCAGGCTTCACAAGTCGCTACAGGCCCTTCGGTGCAACAAATCTGAAACTAGCACCGCTGGTCCCCTGGAAATTTTGTTTGGTTCTCTTAGCGCTCGCCAGCAACGTTTAGTGACTTATTTTGACAGGTGACTGGAGGAAGTTCAGGGTTTTGTGTGGGGTGTTTTTTTTTTCCCCCTAACCCTCCTACGGGGGAAAAAAAAAAAAGCATTCCTAGCCAGGAAGGACCTGTCTCGATTATTTCTGTGTGAAGGAATCGATGGGGTGAGGTGATAGGTGACTTCTGAGCCATATTTATTGTATTTGGGAACTTCAGCTTAACACAATGATACTTAAATTAGACGGAAAGCTTGGGAAGGAACAACTTAATTGGTTTGCAACTCTTATGTGTGTCCTGAACTATTCTCTTCCCCATTTTAATTGTTTTTGGTGCATATAGCTGCTTCACTAGTGAAGGAGTGCTTTTCGTTTTTCCTAAGAATCGATTGAGATCTTTGAATACTTGGATAATTCATTTCTGCTCAGAAGTCTTTTACGGGTAATTCTAGTATAGATGGTTCTAGGTAGCTAGGTTTCCTTTTTGTGACTGCGGTTTCTGCATGTAAAGGTTTTAAAAATTGTGATAGAAGTGGGCTCTGTTTTGAGGGGGGAAATCTCGTCAATGGTTGGTAACTATCAGATGACACCAGAAAGGAATACTTTACACATTCTACATTTACTCACTTAAAGGAGTTTCTAAGCTGGTAGTTTTGTTACTGGTTAGCATGAGTTGTTAAAGCTCAAGTTAAAAACCCGAGGTCCCTTGGTGTGTAAAATGTTGTTCGTTATCTTTGTGTAGTTAAAAGATTAAATCCTGTTGAATCTGCTCCTCCGAAACATACTAATTAAGTTAACACATAGTAAAAGACTGGTTTATTATGATTGTCTTAAATGTGTTAGAATAAAACTAAATCATTATTTTGAGGGAGTTCCATTAAATTATGTTAGAAATACCCACCAACATTTTTTATACCTTGAAATGATTTTCTGTACCTGCAAGCGTAGGTAAGTTAAATGTGAGACATTTTCCTTGAATCAAAAAGTTGGGGAAACTGATTATTTTCTTTGTAGGTTTGCAGAAACATGCTTATGTTTATGTATACTTGTCTACATTTACCAGTTGTAGAACACAAGATTGCACTAGTACTCGAGATGAAACTAGTACACTAGTTTCTACTTTGGATTTAACTTTGTAATTCCCAGAAAAATTTATTAAGGAATTAATGTACCAAGGTGTTTGATTTCTTGTAGTTACAAGATGTTTAATGAAATATTTGGGGTTTTTTAAAGATTTTTTTTTTTTTTTATGAGAAGCTCTTAGGCATTTACGTACTGTCTGAATGACTTAAAGCAGAATTGAAAATGGAAATTTTGATTTTATTAATACAAGTTCATAAATTGAATATGCCAAATTTTATGATAAAATTCGTTTAGGAAGTTAAGTTTAAAGTTTCAATTCTTTCTCTCTTCTTTTTTGGGGGGGTGATGTTTTACAGGCACTTAAGTATTCATCGAAGAGTCACCCCAGTAGTGGTGATCACAGACATGAAAAAATGCGAGACGCCGCAGATCCTTCACCACCAAATAAAATGTTGCGGAGATCTGATAGTCCTGAAAACAAATATAGTGATGGCACAGGTCACAGTAAGGCCAAAAATGTGCATATTCACAGAGTTAGAGAGAGGGATGGTGGTGAGTAGCTTTTTTTGATGAAACTTCTACATGTACTTAACAATAGTTCTCTGTAAAACAATGGGTGGCAGTGATATTTCCAGCTTTCAGATGTTACCATATGGTTATATCATCAAAATATTTTATTTCTATCAAGTCACTGTAGAAGTAAGGTGCTGACCTGTACATCTTAAAATGGATACCAGTGGCTTATAAGAAGAGAATGTATTTGAGTATAACTTACCAAATGCTTATTAATGATGAGAGAAATGTGGGACATTTTTCTAAGAAAATAATTTACATCTTTTCAAGTAAAGACTTCAGTTTATTTGACTCAGTTTGAGATTCTTGTTGCTGCTTAAATTTATTTTTGTAAGGAGTTCAAATGTGTTTCCTACTGATAAATTTTCAATTTAAAAGCTTAGTATGGTTTTCGAGATCGTTTACAGGTTAAAAAAACCATTTGTGATTATAAAGTTCTTTAGGTTTTTTTTTTTTTTTTTAATTTTATTTATTTATTCATAGACACAGAGAGAGAAGCAGAGACACAGGCAGAGGGAGAGAAGCAGGCTCCATGCAGGGAGCCCGATGTGGACTCGATCCCAGGTCTCCAGGATCACACCCCAGGTTGCAGGCGGCGCCAAACCGCTGCGCCACTGGGGCTGCCCTTCTTTAGGGTTTTTATTTGTAGACCTTTAAAATGTTACTTTCCATATTCTCCAGGATTTTATTAATGTAATTTTTATACTGTATTCATACGAATATTCCAACTTTTTAAAAGTTAGCCTCATTTCTTTTGTAGTGATGTGTCCTTTCAGTTATTGCCCTGCCTCAAGCTCTTTTGTGGTAGGAGGCTAAGTAGAGAAACTCAGTAACTATTTTCAGATTTAATTTGCCCAGAATTTACCAAAAAATTGGATTTCATTCTAGAGCGTGTATTGAGGCATAAACCATTTTCACTAGGGTAATTAAAATGTTTTTTTTCCACCATAAAATCTTAAATTGCTTACTAGATAAACATGTTTGACATACATATATATACAACAGTGATTGTGCTTTCAGAGGCTTTAAGGAAACTCAAAAGTGCCATGTGGCTTTCTATCAAGGAGGTTTCAGTACTTTGCTCACTTTTTAAAAATGTCCTGCATTTTCTGGTCCTCTTTCCACCTCTTAGGGTGGAGATCAGCTTTATTCAGTGCAGTCAGATATTTAGAAACATAGGTTTCCTCTGTCCATGGTAACTGGGTTGAGGAAATTAATAATAGAAGATTGCATTGAGATGAAAGAATTTAGACATTTACTGGATGAAAGGAGAATAAAGTTCGGTTGAATATAGCTATAGTGTTGTGCTACTTCCGCAGATAAAACTATATTTTGTTTGTAAGTAACCAGTAGTAAGTGGGTTTGGTTATTAAAGTGTTAGAAGCCCTTTGATAGTAAAATTACTTAAACTATTAATACTTTTAATTTTGTGGGTAAAATTTTCCAGTGTTAGATACGGTCTGAGATGATACTATTTCCAGTTACTCTACTATAGTGGTACTGTTTGCATTATATTGTGCTTTATTTTTAACATTTTTGTGATTGTGACAAAATAGGATGTGGTACTTCATCTCCTTACAGATAAGTGTCTTAGGTTCTCTTTTAGTGATTGTGATCTGGTTTAATGTATCCTGTATCTCCAAATCCAGGAAGAAGTCAGTTTAGGCACTCTGGGAAAGTTCTGTAAATGCTTTCTAACATTTACAGTTAACCATACCTGAAAATTTCTTTATAGGTCAAATAATCCCAAGACCATTCTGTTACTTACTCATTCAACAAACATGGGGCAACAGTTGTGTGGTATTCCTGGAAGTAAAGATAAAACGTGATCCTGACCTTGAGAAAAGCTAGTTTGAAAGGCTTTGACCTGCCAACTAGAGGTGGTTTTAGCTGCTTTTTCTGTACTCCGTTTTTTCTTCATTTTGATTTTAATTATGCTTCCTATATGAACTCTAGATGCCTCTTCTAGGATTTTAATTTTCTTTTTATTTGCATCTGGTTGCTGATGGTTCATTTGTAAGATACTTCTCTGATCTAGTCATTTGCTAAGTTAGGCTGCACTTTCTAATTGGCTTTTTAGCTGTTTATCTTCCTCTGGAGTCTTAACTAATAACTCATTTCTGTCTACCATTTCTAATATGCCTGACTGCCATATTCCTTTATACTATGTATGAGTATTTATATATTTATATACCATAAAATATGAGATCTCCATTCTGAAGTTTGGAGTGTATTTTTGATGTTAATTCTTTTAAAGATGTGAAGTCGTCATTCTTATTTAATACTTAGTCCTTATATTACTGACTACAGGTATTTTTTTTATAGTTGATATGTGTTTGAAGCTGAATTTTGAAAGTGCATGTATATAATTTTATTACAGGCATTTGTATTCTTTTAGGTATTTACTTTGAAGTAAATATATATATGTGTATATATATATATATATATATATAAGTATTCATATATGGTCAGAACCATTACCCAAAGTCAAACGCACTGAGTTGGATTATCTGCACCTGTATAAAGAAATTTAACAGGTTATGGAGCACACCTGGGTGGCTCAGTCAGTTAAGCATCCAACTCTTGATTTCAGCTCAGGTCATGATCTCAGGGTTGTAAGAGCATGTCCTGCAATCAGGCTCCACACTGGGCGTGGAACCTGCTTAAAATTCTTTCCCTCCCCCCCCTTTAAAAATCTTTAGGAACAAGTTACTATATATATATATATATATATATTTTTTTTTTTAATATTTTATTTATTCATGAGAGACAGAGAGGGGCAGAGACACAGGCAGAGGGAGACTCAGGCTACATGCAGGGAGCCAGACATGGGACTCGATCCAGGGCCTCCAGGATCACAACCTAGGTCGAAGGCGGCGCTAAACTGCTGAGCCACCCGGGCTGCCCTATATCGTTTATTGATCTAATATCAAATGTGTTGTTTTCATTTTAGGGTTTTAAAAAATATCTAAAGACTTTAGTAAATATCTAATAACTTAGGAGCCTATGTGCTGTGATTTGTAATTAACATTTTACAAAGAAAGTTAAATGTGGAACTTGTAAAATCCAAGATTGGGCTTTACTGGCATCTATTACAGCAGTCTTTGCAGTAATTACTAGATTTCTTTTATGGCACCTTGGATTTCCTTGCAAAGTGCCGTTTTAGGAGTAACGTATAAAAGGATTTTAAGTAATTTACTAGGAAAAGTAAGGAAGCAAGAACTGAGAAGGATTGTCAGTTGTAGAATAATTAGTTTAAAAAAGACTTACTATAGCGTAGTATGTACAGTTAAAAGAGTTACATTTTGTCCTTTTAGAATTTATTAAAGGGTTTGTAGATTATTGTAAATCAGGGGAAGTTATGTGAGTATAATTTACTTAAAGGATTTTTTAACTTGGTGAATCAGGTTATTTTCACATATTCTGTGACTTATTTGCAGAACAGTTTTTTGTTTAAATAAAAATAAGTAAAAGCAAAAATCTTAAGGTTTGTTTTTTATAGCTTAAGCACGTTTTTAAAAGTGGAGCTGACATCCGAACTTGAGAAGTATGGGCATACAATATATGTTGAGTTTGTGCTTTTGTGGAATTTTAAAAACACTTTGTCTTTCGTTATTAATGTTTTTCTTGAGGACTTGTTTTCAATGATTATTTTACCAAATAACTTTAAATTTAAGAATGATAGTACAGATGAGTTTAGGACTGAAAGATAACTTTATAAGGATTCTGAAAGCTGGTCCACAAAACTTCAGCCTCTCGGGGGTTGTCCCATTTTTTCCACCTTATCCTTCCCAGAGTTAACTGTAAGAAACTTATATACTTGGAATACTTGTTGGAAACTTCTTTTTTGGGGAGATAGCTCAGTTGACTACTTGAAAAATATTCTTCATTGGTTTCCTGAGCATTTAGGTATCTTTGAGTACAATGTAAAGTTGCCCTTATTGGTTTGGTAACCATTGTTTCTAAAGATTTTTAAATTTTTAGCTGCATAGTGAAAGTTTTATCTTGTTTTGTCTTTTAGCCATATTTGGAGTTATTTTGTAAATGTATATTCATCTAATTTTCAAACAAGACACTATAAAACATTTGAAGGGAATGTTTTGTAGGGAGTATTTGGAGATAATTAGTGCTTCTGTATTTTTAAAGATACAATTTAGTAATGTTTCAATCTTTTCACATTGGATGATAGACTGATACTTATGTAGCATAGCCTTAATCAGGTAACTTTTGGATAAAATGAAATGTGCTTTCCATTTGTAATGTTAGAAAATATTATAAAAATGAACAATCTCATATTGATCCTCCTGTTCTTGGAAGGTAGAACAGATAGCATCCCTGTTTTACAGTTTTACAAGTGAGATAATTTTCTGGTATAAAATTGAGCAAGTAATGGCTGAGCTAACTCTAGAAATTGGTCCTCTCTACCCTAGTACATTGTTTACACTGTCAGAGAGGAAACATTTAGGCATATTGAAAGCTTATTTGGTGGGTGTTTACAATAGCATAAATTAAAGTCCATCGTATCCTCTTGTATCTTTGTAATGCTTTCACCCAACTTCCCATGGTTACATCTTACCTAATTTAGTAGAGTATCAAAGCCACTGCATTGACATTGGCACAATATGTGTGTGTAGTTCTAGACCAAGTTATCACATCAGTGTTTTTTAAAAAGAGTTTTAATGTTAAAAATTGCCAAATTTTTTGCTTGGAAGCAGCCATTTTTCTCAAGCCTTCATATTCAGACACTTTCTTCCTTTCCTTTCCTTTCCTTTCCTTTCCTTTCCTTTCCTTTCCTTTCCTTTCCTTTCCTCTTTCCTTTCCTCTTTCCTTTCCTCTTTCCTTTCCTCTTTCCTTTCCTCTTTCCTTTCCTCTTTCCTTTCCCCTTTCCTCTTTCCTTTCCTCTTTCCTTTCCTCTTTCCTCTTTCCTTTCCTTTCCTTTCCTCTTTTCTTTCCTTTCTTAAGATTTTATTCATTCATGAGACTCAAAGAGAGGCAGGGACTTAGGTAGAGAGAGAAGCAGGCTTCTCACAGAGAGCCCAGTGCAGGATTCAGTCCCTGGATCTGGGATCACGCCCCAAGCCAAAGGCAGACACTCAACCACTGAGCCGCTCAGGCGTCGCCAGACACTTGTTTTCAAAGCAACTTGAACATTTCATACAGAATCTAAAGTTAGTGTATTTGGATTTTAGTCCATTGAAACAGGAGATAAATATTACCTATTTTTATTCATCCATGTTTTATAATAAGATAGTAAAGTAGGCAAATGCGTTTGCATTGGATTTTCATAGGTCAGTTAAAGACCACAGGAAGTAGATACTTCATTCCAAGAGAAACAGAATAAGGTTAGCAGTCATAATATTTCAACTCTTCAGTATTTTTTTTTTAATTTTAGAAAATATGTTTGCCCTAGACATGTGTGCGAGTATTTGAACATATCCATGTCATTTGTCTTAGATTCACCACTTTTTAACTGGTTATGTATTATTAATGATATAATGGTTTTTCTATTTTACCATCAAATATTTTGGAATGGTTCGCTTTGATCTTTTAAGGCAGTCTTTTTTTTTTTTTTTTAAGATTTTTTATTTATTTATTCATTCGAGACACACACACACGCACAGAGAGAGAGAGAGAGAGGCAGAGACACAGGCAGAAGGAGAAGCAGGCTCCATGCAGGGAGCCCGACGTGGGACTTGATCCAGGGTCTCTGGGATCATGCCCTGGGCTGAAGGCGGCGCCAAACTGCTGAGCCACCGGGGCTGCCCAAGGCAGTCTTAATTGAACTTTTTTTTAGTTGTGCAAGATAAATTTGAAGTTTTGGTACAACATACTTAGGATTTTTGTTCCCTAATTCACAGAAAACTTACCTATTCTAGACTGTCTCTGTTAAGTGTCTGTTTACTGTCTTCTGTTGTGCAGAATGGTTGTAGTACATGTAGTTTGTCATTTTGTTATGATGCTAAAAAGAATGAAGGTAGCAATGAGCTGGGGGCATCTTCACAGAGATTTTTTTTTTTTTTAATTTTTTATTTATTTATTTATGATAGTCATACAGAGAGAGAGAGAGAGAGGCAGAGACACAGGCAGAGGGAGAAGCAGGCTCCATGCACTGGGAGCCTGATGTGGGATTCGATCCCGGGTCTCCAGGATCGCGCCCTGGGCCAAAGGCGGGCGCCAAACCGCTGCGCCACCCAGGGATCCCTTCACAGAGATTTTTTAAGTGGGACCGCATCTCTAACTGTTCTGTTTCTGGGACTCTGTACTTTGTACCAGAGACACTATTTGTTAATCACTTCAAAAACAGTTATTTAGGTATTGCAAATGTCTCCTCTAAGAGTAGAGTTTCCTTTCTTCTTACAATTTATGTGATGCTTCATAATTTTGAAAGCCTTTTAAAATTTTGACACTATTTCTCTTCTGATTCCCCAAGAAGCCTTTGAAATAGACTGATGAAGATTATTCCTGTTTAAGTGGTTATACTTGGGAATACAATATGAGGATAGAGCTAGGGTGTTACATGTACCTAAGAGACTTGCTTTCTAGTTTTAACAGTTAGTAGCTTAAATACTTCACTTGGTTTGTAGTTAAAACCACTTCTCAGTACTTGAAATACAACCATTATACTCCTAGCCACCACCTTCTCTTACCAGGACTCTGCAGAAGCTTCTGAATGGTGTTCTTTTTGCATCACACAGTTACTTCCCCCCATAGTCCAGAGTGGTCCAGTTAAAATGCCCGTCAGCTCACCTCATTCTCTTGCTTAAAACCTTCCAGTGACTCCCTGTTACTTACAAGGCCTGTCAAAGACCCTGTTTAATCTGGTGTCTGGGTATTTCTTCAGCTTCTTTACCTACCACTCTTGGCTCTTGTTTGTGCTGCTCTGTTCATTCTGGCCTACAGAAAGAAGTTTGTTCTTGTCTCAAGACTACAGCATGTTATGCTCCTTATTTCTAGGATGTTCTCTTTTTTATGTCTGCCTGGTGCACTCTCACTTCAGTAATGTGCTTAAGTGTCACCCAGAGGCCTTCCTGCTCACTCTGAAGCAGCCATCCCCATCACTGTCTATCCTTTTTTACTGAGTGTGCCTTCCTTGTACTTAACATTACCTAATGTTATTTACGTATAGTCATTCTGCTATAATGTGACTTGTGTGTTCCTGAAAATCCTCATGCTGTGCAAAATCGCACCACAGGGCTTAGGGGAAAATGTAGTTAGGGGCACATTAAAAAGACAGGCACCTAACAAAAATCATAGCGTAACATATTTAATGGTTAAGGAGTACAGTGACAGTACAGTAAGTATGGATGGTTCTTTACCTTCACAAAGACCAGAAATTAGCTTGTGAGAGGGTATATTTTGAAACGGTTGCAGCTTGTGAGTTATTGATGAAGCGATGGAAGGAGGGTTATCTGAAATAACCCTCTGAAAGTTGTAACACCAACTGTGGATGGATATGGTTCATAACTCATAGGATGAATTGAGGTAGCTGGCAGATTTTTGGGGTACATTGTAAATTCCTGTGTATCTTGGTTCAAATGGGTACAGCTAGTATTTTTCAGAGGTGAAACTGCTCTTAGGGAAAATTTGTGTTATGCTCAGATAATTTCCTGATTTATCAGTAGTACTGGAACACGTGCATTTTCAAAAAGTGTTAATAGCAGAACTAACCGTATTTTAGCTTTTCTTAGTCTTCTGTGGAATACACTCCACCAGAACAGAGAGTGAATTTGTTAACTTGTATTTCTCTTCCCCAGAACAGTGCCTGACACCTTGTAGCATTTCAGTAAATGAGTAGATAGAATAATACTGGAATTGTAATTATGATTTAAAGGAAATGAAATTGCAGTTTTCTGGAGCAGTGCTTCTGAAACTTCAGTGTGTATTGTAATCACCAGGGGATCTTGGCTAAAATGCATATTCTAGGTAATGTGAGCCACAAATGCAAATTACATGTGTGGTTTTCTAGTAGTTCTATTGAAGTAAAAGTAAAGTGAAATTTTAGTATATTTTCTAACCTAGTATGTCCAGAATGTTATTTCAACATGTACTTGATATTTTTAAAACTATTAATAATTCTTTACATTCTTGTTCTTGTGGGAAGTCTTTGAAATCTAGTATTTTACACTTATAGCACCCTTTCAGTTTGGACTAGCCACTTTTTTTTTTTTTAAGATTTTATTTATCTATGAGAGACAAAGAGAGAGAGAGGAAGAGACACAGGCAGAGGGAGAAGCAGGCTCCATGCAGGGAGCCGGACCTGGGACTTGATCCCAGGTCTCCAGGATCATGCCCTGGGCTGAAGGTGGTGCCAAACCGCTGAGCCACCTGGGCTTCCCGGACTAGCCACATTTCATGTGCTTACTTGCCACATGTAGTTTGTGACTATTGAATTGGACAGCACAGTTCTGGAGAATATGATCACTCTGGTCTATCTAATGTCACACACACTCCTCTAATTTTCTAAAGAAATTTTTCATATGCCTGATTTCTAAAATACTATATAAATGCAAATTGCCTTAAATCCTGTCATTTGGACTTAATCAAATAGGACACATTCTTAGGTCCTAAAATATCAGAGGGATTTTATAAATAGCTTTTCCAGAATTTTTGTTAAAATGGTTTTACATTTCGTTATACATTTTTTGGGCTTGTATTTAATATTTGTGTAGTGGGTTCAGTGGACACTTGGTATTGACAGTTTCAGTCTCCGAGGACTGACCAGAAATACTTTTAGTTGGTTCTTAGAGGATATCTTACCCTTAATTAATGGATTGAAATATTCAGTTAGATTAGTGTTTAAGTCTAGTCTCTGATACTTGTAGCTAGGTGATGTTAGGCACACTATAAAATCTGAGTTTTTGAGTCCACTCCCTTAGGATTGTTATGGAAATTGTGCATCTAAAACACCTTTTTTTTTTTTTTTTTTAAAGATTTTATTTATTTATTCATGAGAGACACACACAGAGAGAGAAGTGGGCTCCATGCAGGGAGCCTGATGTGGGACTCAATCCCGGGACTCCAGGATTATGCCCTGGCCCAAAGGTAGACACTCAACTGCTGAGCCACCCAGGCATCTCTCATCTAAAACTTTTAAAGCAGTTAACTAAGTACCTGGACTGTGACATCCTATATGATCAGGTTTGCTCTTACTCATTTGGCTAAGTTAGTATCAGATCAGCAGCTGTAGGTCTCAAACTACTATTCTCCTTAGAGTTGGAAAGTAAACACTGGATATTTTAAGTTGCCACACTGAAGAGCCTGACAAGTGACAGCTACATGAAGGGGGCTCCAGGGTAATTGTGACTTGGTGCCTGCTTATGCCCAGGAGTTTGCAGTTCAGAGATTTTTTAGGACAGACATAAGGATAATTTCTCCCAGATATGGCTACTTATTAGAATCCCCTGAGAAGCTTTTAAAGTTACAAGTTACGGACTCCCTCTGAATTATCATGAATCAGAGCAGTAGGGGATGTGGCCTAGAAAACTGAATTTTTAAATAAACACCAATTTATTTTATTTTATTTTATTTATTTATTTATTTAATTTTTTTTTTAAATTTATTTATAATAGGCACACAGTGAGAGAGAGAGAGAGAGAGAGAGAGAGGCAGAGACACAGGCAGAGGGAGAAGCAGGCTCCATGCACTGGGAGCCCGATGTGGGATTCGATCCCGGGTCTCCAGGATCGCACCCTGGGCCAAAGGCAGGCGCCAAACCGCTGCGCCACCCAGGGATCCCCACCGATTTATTTTAGATACTTACAAACTACAGGCCTAGCGGAGAGCACATAGAGGAGGGAACTCTGAGCAGGACATTAAGAATTTTATTGTTAGGAATCCAGAAGTTAGAGTGGTTGTTTGCCAAATCATGTGTTAATGTGTTATATCCTGAGTTCTAATGAATTTTCTTCTCTTTGACCTTTCCTGATATATAGATAGTACAGTTTGTATGTAGTTACATATTAGTACTTTAGTATCCTGTGGCACAGACATCTAATGCCCCACGGTAGAACTAATACTGGACAGTAGAGAGTTTCTAACCAGTATCTGCAACTGGAAGACCAGTGAGATCTGTTTAGATAATATCAGGAGCTACTGTTGTTTCAGATAAAACTCTCTGGCACTCTGTATCCTCCTCCTCCTCCCTTCCCCCAATCCCTGCACCTTCTTGTTGTCTTGAGACTGGTCAGTGGTAAACTTCGTTTAGTTTTGTTTGAAAGATAGGTTTCACCTATTGGTATACTCAGGCTGACTTCCGATGTTAGCAAATCATTTTCTTGAAATTTACCCTTGGGAGTTACTGCATTTTAAAAGAAACTCAGGATCTGAGTGTGATTGGTATATATTTACTTGGATAGTGCTAGTTTACTGGTTTGATTACCAAAAGATATATTTGATTACCTTTGAATTGTATGACAGTATACCAGAAGAGCATGACATAATGTTGGCATCTTCTGAAAGGTTCTGACCTGTGCTATTCTAATAGAACTAGTTGTCTCTGGTAGCCAGAAAGCAACACTAGCAAAATAGGTTATTTTGGAATATCTTGGAATATATGAGAGAGAGGATCATGATAAAGTTTCTGCACTTGATAGTTGATTTGTGAAGAATAATTTTGCAGACCATTGCAACTTCATAAAAATGTGTGCAGGTTTATCATGAAAACCTTGATGTAATGGGAAAAAGGAAGTTGGAGCACAGTATGATAGACTGTAAGAAGTAGTGTTCTCTACTGCCTGTGGCCTTTTCTGTGTTGGTTTGGTCCAGTTTCTGTTCCTGGTGTTTTTTGGCTCCTTATCAGGGTTTTCTTTTGTATTTAATATTGTATGCATAAATATTTGAGTCTTTATCATGAGACATTTAAATTAAAAAAGTATTAAAGTTAAGTCACAAAGCCGTACTTTGTAAACTGTAGACTAACCTTAATTTTATATTTTTTGTAATTATGATTGTTCCTTTTTATATAACTTAAACGTCAGTGTGCATTATTTTGGGAAAACAGGACAAAGTGCTTAGCCTTCAAAATCTCCCCTTTGATTTGGGCTAGTTTTATTATTACCTTGACAAGGAGTGGGTGAGTCCCAGACACTGACTCACAAGTAGGGATTTCTTGGGAAGAACAGATTTCAAAATGCAGCATTCATTTTAGTATTTCGATGTTTAAACTATTATCTTCAGTACAGGCTATGGGAATCGGAAAACTTATTTACTGTTTATTTTAATGTATTTGATTTTCATTGTAATTATAAAACTAGTTCATGGGAAGACTTTTAAGTGTGGTCTAGAGCAGGAGTGGGAGCTGTTACTCCTAGCTGTTTAACTGACTTTGTCAGCACATGTTATTAGTGAAGTTACGGAATTATATACTGTTCCCTACTTTCCCCCTTAAATCTTTGCACGTTGGCACATTATACATTTAGGATTTGAAATTGTCCTTTTGCATGCTGATTTGATTTGGGGCACATTAGCTAACTTTTGGTTATATAAAGCCATATGTTACTAGCATTGTTTGTATTGTAGATTTGGTGTAATTTGGATTAAGATGGTGGAAGTAGAATTTAAAGAGAATTACAGTTGATAAGAATATTTTGGCATCAGGATGATTAGAAATGCTAATAAGGAAGAGCTCAAGCTTGAACCTGATACACTGGGAGAATCCAGGAGATAAGGGGCATGGAGGCCTAGAAAGTTAGATTTTAGACATGTTGTGTTATTGGGTTATTTCTATTGCTTTTATAATTTTGTTTAAAATTTGCTATATGGGAACCATACCAAAATTTCACTAATGTGGACACTTCTCATTTCTACTCTGATAATGTAGAATGGGATGAGTTCAAAACCTTTTACATTTTTCTGTTACAAAACAAAAAGATTTATTTAATTTTTATAAAATAAATAGGATGGTATCCAAAGAGAAAACAGTTACAACGATGAAAGCATGTTCAAGGTAGTCATTATATGTAGCTTCCTGCTAATTTCATGTTCTATTCATTAAAATTAGAAGAGCAGTGTTGATGAAAGGTAAAATGTACTTTTCTGCTGCAGCCCCTCACCGTAGTTTTATATGAGGCTAAATCATACTGTGTTGCTATTTCTGTAAGTAAAAAAAATAATATCCCCAGTTTCATGTGGTTCCACATAAGTTATAACAGATTTGTAGCATATTCTACCTCTTGTTAGGGCAGTCCCCTGTTTTTCTAGGATGTACTTAAATTTTCCTGCCTTGATGATCTTTTTTTAATGTTTATTGCCACAAGATGGCCATCTACATAATGTTGATTGTGTTGATAACGAGCATCCTTGCTTTTTACTGTAATGGGCATACTAATAAAGTTTTACCTTTAAGAATGCTGCTTTTAATTTTTTGGTAATTTTTTTTACCAAGTAAAACATTTTCCTTTTCCTAGTTTGTCAAGAGTATTTATCAGGAATAGATCTTGAATCATGCTTTTTCTGCAACTGCTAAGAAAGGTGATGATAATGGTTTTTCTTCAGTTTATTAATGAAGTTTAATAAAATAGATTTCTTAAAGTTAAAGCACCTTTCCTTGGTCATGGGATTCATGGTTTTGATGTGTTAATTTTTTTTTATTTTTTATTTTTTATTTTTTTGCATTTACGTCCACAAACGAGAAGCACTGTTGAAAATGGGTGAGAAACATTTCTGTCTTCTGTGCCCTGAAGCACCTTAAACAAGACCAGAATTAACTGTTTCTGAAAACTGTGGTTGAATTTTGCTGTAAAATTCTGCTCTTACTGCCTTAGTGGTAGAATTTGGCTCTTTTCACATTTTTTTATATGCTTATTGATTCCTTTTCCCTATAGCCTTTAATATTTTACTAGAAAATGTGTTGATACAAAGTTTAAAATTCTATCAACAGTTGACTCTCTTCTTGTATCGTGACCTTCCTATACTTTTTAGGAATCAAACTTTAACCAAAGACTCATTTCTTGTATTGGTAGCTTTAAACAAGCTGCAGAGAAACAACTCTTTATTGTTTTTTATTGGATTCTTCTTTGGCCTTAATTTCTTCAGTTGAATAGTTTGATTGTTTTGCTTATTGAAAACCTTTAAACATGTAAATTTTCTATACTTTACTGCTTTGTTCATACTGCATAGGTTTTGGTGCAGTTCTAGAGTGACTGCATTTTTATTCAAGTCTAGATCTGATTCCAGTTTTGTTTTTTTCTTTTTTAACCCAAGAGTATGCTTTTAAAAAATACTTAAAGTTTTTATTTATTGTTAGAGCAAGCAAGAGCATGTGCACACAGTTGTGTGGCCATGGGGGGTGGGGGCAAAGGGAGAAGAGAGCATCTAGCCTGATGCATGGCTCCATCTCATGACCCCAAGATCAGGACATGAGCACCTGAGCCAAAATCCAGAGTCATACACTTAACCGAGAGCCACCCAGGTGCCCCTTAGAAATTTTTTAATGAATTTTATTAATCAGTATTTTTAAAATTACTATTACTTGGCTTTCTGTTAAATTCTGATTTTATTGGCCTATTGGAATTAAGATTTTTTTCCTTAGCAGAATAATTATTGGAGTATTTCGCAGGTGTTTGAAAATAATACATTTCTTGAGGTGCCTGGGTGGCTCAGTCGATTAAGCACCTGCCTTCTGCTCAGGTCATGGTCCTGGGTTCCTGGGATTGAGCCCTGCTTTGGGCTCCCTGCTCAGTGGGAAGCCTGCTACTGCTTCTCCCACTCCTTCTGCCTCCTGCTCCCCCTGCTTGTGCTCTCTGTCTCTGGCAAATAAATAAAATCTTGAAAAATATGTATGTATTTCTTTATGGTACAGAGAATTCTGTCTGATCAAGTTCTTTAATTACATAGCATAACTACAATAAAAATCCTTAGTAATCTTAATTTTTACTCGATTTGTTTTCTGACTGGTAAGAAGGTTTTCCATTGTGATAGTGGATATTCTCATTTTTTAAAACATTTTTTGCCTCATATGTTCTGTCTCTGTTTGCATGAAGATTTATAACTAATATTTTTTTATGAGTGCATGTCCTGACATGTCTTCATTTTGTCCTTATATGAGAATGATCTTTTGGCTAGATGAAAAAACATAAATCCTTTTCCTCGCCTTTTCTGAAGATACTTCTAAATTGATGATTACCTGATGTTCATTGTTGCAGATAAGAAGTCTGATCTCAAACCTGGTTCTTTTTATATGTAGTTTTCCATTATGATGTATGTCTTTTACTTTATTTATTTTTTTTAAAATTTTTTTATTTATTTATGATAGTCACACAGAGAGAGAGAGAGAGAGGCAGAGACATAGGCAGAGGGAGAAGCAGGCTCCATGCACCGGGAGCCCGACGTGGAATTCAATCCCGGGTCTCCAGGATTGCGCCCCGGGCCAAAGGCAGGCGCTAAACCGCTGCGCCACCCAGGGATCCCATGTCTTTTACTTTAAACCTCCCATTCCCTAGCTTGAGGAGCCTTTAGGATTTTTCTTTTCGTTTATCCTAAAATGTAAAGCTTCACCAGTCTCTTTGTAACTGAGTTCTTTTTTCATACTTCTGATAAGGCTGTTTTGTCTAAAGAGTTCTTAGAATTGTTTCTCTTCCTCCTCCTACTGTGACCCCCCTCCTTTTTTTTTTTTTAAGATTTTTAATTTATTTGTTCATGAGAGACACAGAGAGGCAGAGACACAGGCAGAAAGAAGCAGGCTCCAGGCAGGGAGCCCGATGTGGGACTGGATCCCAGGTCTCCAGGATCACGCCCTGGGCCAAAGGCAGGCACTTGCTCAACCACTGAGCCACCCAGGGATCCCCCGCCCCTTCTTTTTAAAATTGTTTTTGACTCTTCACCTTTTGGAATTTTGTTAGATGTGTTTTGATTATATTCTATTTATCTTTTTCCTGGTAAGCAGGTAGATACTTGAATACTTTTTGAGTGAGAATACATTGTACTTGGGAAAGAATGCCTTGGCATATTTCTTCCAGCATTCTAACTATTTAAAGATGTGTTCATTTCATTCACCTATTGGAAGTTTTATTTTGGACAGCCGACTTTTAATTTCTTTGTGACCTATAATTTTATGAATCTGATTAAATAGAAATACTTGGGGAATTTAAATTATATTTCATTTTTTCCATGTCCAGTATGTTTCCTCAGAAGGTTTTCTATTTGAGTTTGGTGCATCTCTTCCACATGATTGGGTTCCGTGGATGTTTGCTCTTTGTAGTTGACTGTTCACATTTGGGAATAAGAGTCTAGGTTAGCCACTGTCCAGTAGAATGTGTGGTTGAAAATGTTCATTGTTTGAGCTGTCCATATGGTAGCTATTAGCCACAAGTGCTCATTGAACATTTGAAATGTGGCTAGTAGAACTATGAAATTGAGTTTTAATGTTTACTTAATTTAAATTTAGCCTATTGCCATTATGCTGCTTCTCTCCTCACTTGAGTTTTTTTTTTTTTTGCAACTGCTAAGTATCTCTTGGTTAACAAGTCCACTAAAAGCTTTTCAAGCCATAAGTTGTTTGAAGTGATTTGTCCTATTATTGATGTGTGTGTGTGTGTGTGTGTGTGTGTGTGTGTATTATGATGTTGGGTTTTTTTTCATGTGCTGTTTTCATCTCATTACCTGCCCTGAACAGTTAGCATTCCCTAAGGTGTTCTGTCCTTGCTGCTTTTGGTTCTGTAAATCCTTCCCCTTCGTTTCCAAGACCACATGTCATTTTACTTATTAAGCATGTTTCATATGGTGTTCCATGGATTATTAAAATCTGTTCCTAACTTGATTATTCCCTAGTTAATGCTTCTAGGAAATCATCACTTATTTCCTTTTCTTATCTCCTGTGTTTTAGAGGGGATTTCTAGACTGCACTGTCCTCTTAACTATTGCACTATCATTTTAACAGATCTTTTGTCTCATTCCTCATGCATTGCTGTCTGAGTGAAAATTTTAGGCTAAATTTAAACATTATTCTCTTCATTAACTCTTAAAGTCTTCATTGATTCTGTACTGACAACATAATTGTCCAAATACATGACTTTTCCTCCTTTCTCATGTACTTACCTAGGAAATCTTTGTCTGGTGTACATAGAAGACACTGAAATAAAAACTGAACACTGTGATGTTCATGCCAGAGATTTGACATCTTAGGATAGATTTTTTTTTTTCTCGTAAATATAGCTTGAAACTTTGAAGAATTTAAAATCTTCTGACTCATCCTTGCCAGGAGTCCAAACCTCTCTTTTCTCAAACGACTCTCCCTCTCTCTGTACTAAGTCATGTAAATCTACTTACCCAGTCCTAGAACATCAAATTGCTATTGCCCTTCTGTATGTTTTCACAGCTAAAGCTGTCCTCTCCCCACTCCTACCACTTTTTTGGGAGGGGGCAAACCTCTCTGAATTCTTCAAGATTCCAGTTCTTCATTGAGTGAAGATTTCCTTGGACCTTTTTCTATTACAGTTCTTTTATAGGGAATTGTAATTGTTTGTATATGTGATTTGCCTGCTCTGCTGTAAGTTCCTAGAAGACAGAGACTTAATTTTTATTGTATCAGGGCCTGGCATATAAATGTAGGTGCTCGGTAATATTAAATTATTATCTTACATGCCACTTGACATGTCTGTATGTGTCTGAAATAGGTGAGTGGTAGTAACCTTCAGGGAATTAATTGGTTTCATGTGAAGGTTACCTTTTCAGGTGCCAGTTAAGAGTAAAATAGTAAGAATTCACTATTTTAGAATTCCTAAAGCAATTACACTTGGTTTTGTACTATTTATGAAGGAAGCAAATAGTTTTATTCAGACCTTCAGGAAAATACATAAATAGGTTTAGTTATAAACTTAAACACTGTGTACGTCACTGGTGGGCTAATTCTACTACATTATTAACCAATCCCTTAGGTAGCCCTGATTTTTAGGCTCCTATCAGTAGTTTTATTATAATCTTATAGAGGATATTTTAAATTCTAGACTTTTTACTAGTTTTTAACTATTCCTAAATTACTGTTTCTCAAACTCTCAACTTTATGGCCAACTATAAAGTTTTAGTTTCTTAAGTATATTAGGCAGAATAATGGTTTGGATTTTTTTTGTTTTTTAATTGTTGTTAGTCTGTTTTCCAAATATAACCTTATATTTGGATATTCACTAGATTTTTCAGGCTTATTGAAATTAAGAATTTTCCTAGAAATTCTCATATATAGTGCTTCATTTCTCAATTCACCCTTGTGAATTGCTGCCTAATTATTTTTAGTTAGTGATTCATTGTGTTGATTTTTATTCCTAAAAGTGACTAAAATGTTAACTGAAGATCATTTTGAATCAGGGAAAAAAAAAAAGAATGCAACTATAACATGGCATATTTTAGCTCTTGAACTTGTGCATTTTTTTTTTAAGATTTATTTATTTATTTATTCATGGAGACAGAGAGGCAGAAACACAGGCAGAGGGAGAAGCAGGCTCCATGCAGGGAGCCTGATGTGGGACTTGATCCCGGGTCTCCAGGATCACACCCCGGGCTGAAGGTGGTGCTAAACCGCTGTGCCACCAGGGCTGCCTGAACTTGTGTATTTTTACAGTAAAACTATGACTTTTAAAAGTAAGCTCTTGGGCAGCGGTTTAGCGCTGCCTTTGGCCTAGGGCGTGACCCTGGAGACCCGGGATTGAGTCCCAGGTCGGGTTCCCTGCATGGAGCCTGCTTCTCCCTCTGCCTGTGTGTCTCTGCCTCTCTTTATCTCTTTGTATCTCCCATGAATAAATAAATAAAATCTTTTTTTTTTTTTTTAAATAAAATCTTTAAAAAATAAAAAAACAAAAGTAAGCTCTTTGAGGGGCACCTGGGTGGCTTAATCTGTTAAGTGTCATACTGTTGATCTCAGCTCAGGTTGTGGGGTCAGGCCCTGTTTTGGGGCTCTACACCAAGCCCAGTGTGGAACCTACTTAAAAAAAAAAAAAAAAAAAAGGTAAACTCTTTGAAAGAGTATAAGCTATTTCAACCCAGCAATGACTCAGTTGAAGTCTTCTGGGATTGAATTTACATTTTGTTGAAAATCCAAGAGCTACCGTAGCAGATCATTCTTAATTTCTCTTTAGTTTCATTTTGTTTTTGATATAAAACATTAACCAATATTCCTTCTACTGTATTTAGCAGTATTTTCATTGAATTACTCATTGTCTTTAATAGCCAAACTCATCCTCAGTGATTAAAAAAATTAGCATAAGATAACTTGAGTGAGGGTAACCTATGTGGCTCAGTCAGTTAAGTGTCTGCCTTCAGCTCCGGTCATGGTCCCAGGGTCCTGGGATCGAGCACATGGAGCCTCTTGCTCACTGGGGAGCCTGCCTCTCCCTCCCTCTGTCACTCCCCCTGCTTTTGCTCTCTCTCTTCAAATAAATAAATGAAATCTTAAAAAAAAAAAAAGATATTTGAGTGAATATATTATAGGCTCAGAAATGGTTTCTCAAAAAAGTTTCTCGAGGAGTAATAATTGAGAATTGACATTGAAGGAGGTATAAAGTGAATACGTTGAAGATTCCTAATTTTTTTTGTGAGTATTCTATTTTTTTTTTTTTTTAATCACATCGTTTTTCCAATCTTTTTCTTTGTGCTTATTCTTAAGGATATGTGTGGTTTCTAAAAGCGGTCTTCTGGCTTTGAAAAGCACTAATTTATTTTTATAGATACTAGAATGGTATATTGTAAGATTTCTTTTCCTCTAAGCTCAGGATTGATCAAATTAAGTAGAGAAAGTCCATTGTTTGGGTAGAGTGGTACTTAAGTTTTGGTTTGTTAGCCTAGTCTTTTTTTTTTTTTTTTATTAAACATTGTAATCCTTTCAATATCCTTAAGATTAATGTCAATGGAGGAAGGCAGGGAAGCATATAGAGAGCTTCCATTATGTATAGTGTTATTTCAGAAGAGCCTTAGTGGTTGGCCTTTGAGTTTTTAATATGTATGTCCAAGCATCATGTTTTCTTTTTTTAAGATTTTATTTATTTATTTGAGAGAGAGAGAGAGAGAGAGAGCAAACGAGCGAGCATGAGCAGGGGGGAGAGGGAGAAGCAGATACCTTGCTGAGCAGGGAGCCTGACCCAGGCACCCTTAGAGTATCATGTTGAAACATTTTTGAAACATAAAATAAAAGATATTAAATCATAGAGCCAGAGCTCTTTGAATATTGACTGGATTCTAATTCTATAAGAAGCTCCTTTTGGGGTTTGGATATAATGTATCTTTCAGGTTGCTATGCTGCTAGAATAGATCATTGTTAATTGGATAAGAAGAATTGAGGTGAAAACCATGGAAAGCGAAAAGAGTACCGGTCTTGAGATGTGGATATTATAGTTCTTGTTTTGCTGGTTATTAGCTTTTTAACTATGGGCAGATCATATTCATGTAACTTCTTGCCTGCTGCTTTTTATTCTTTTTTTTTTTTTTCAACAAGGTTGGATTTTAATAATCTCCAACGTCCTTTCAAAATAAATGACTTGAGATATGTACAGGAGAACCTTATGATTTTTGTGATTTATGATTTCTGATATTTGTTGTGTGTCCTGCCATTCCATGGTAACTGAAACACTCTTCCTGCCAGAGTGTAATATAGTTATACAAATATAGTTTGTAAATATAGTTTCTGTGGGGACCTTTGGAATATTTTCCCCCAGTGTTATTTAGTATTTTTACCACTCTATAGAGAAGGGTAGAATAGCATAATTTTCTTTGCATTTTTTTAAGTTTAAATTGAGAAACAAGGTTGACATTTTTGAAGGCTTTTTAAACAGAAATCTTAATAGTTTTCATTGTATATAATGTAGAAATCAGATTTTGCTCATATAAAAAGTGGTTTGATTTTTTTTTAACCAATACATGCTTTCAATTTAAGTCTTAAGTTGCCCACCAAATACAGAATTCATTTTTTATTTTAAGTCAGGATATACTCATTTTGACTTTCCTATAAGAGTATATTAAACTATCTAAACTTACCTGCTGGTCAAACACCAGTTTCTTTGTGGGTAACTTTTTTTTTTTAACTAATTTCATATTCTAGAGAATCTTGTATTCTTTGTATTTTAAATGTAGAGCCTTTTCTGGGTTTTACTTGATGGATGATACACTTAATGGGTGTGTTAAAACAGGCATTATGTAGTGCCATTTAAAACTGTAGGAAGAGGAAGGGGCACCTGGGTGGCTTAGTGGTTGAGAATCTGCCTTTGGCTCAGGTTGTGATCCTGGAGTTCTGGGATCAAGTCCCTCACTAGATTCCCTGCAGGGAGCCTGCTTCTCCCTCTGCCTATGTCTCTCTGCATCTCTCTCCGTGGCTCTCGTGAATAAATAGATAAATAAAGTCTTTTAAGAAAAACCAAAACACAAAAAACTGGGAAAAGTCTGTACAGGTATTTTATATTTAAAGTGTATAAATGAAGTATAAATGTTAATACCTAATTTGACAATTTATTTTCCGTGAAAACCTATTTTTCAAAACACAAATATCTGGCTTAAGTAAATACTTGTAATGTTGTATAGGTTTATGTAGCTGTGGAATGGAATGAGCACTGACGCTTGGGTGAAACATCCTCATTATGTATTTACCGGTTGTATGAACTTCAGTTCTCTTTGCATCCTGGTTTCCTTTCTTTAGCTCTTGACTTCCTTAATGCCATTATCCTCCCTTATCCCCAATATCCACTCAGTGAGTCTCTTAGATCTTGCCTCTGAAACTGCTTTTGAATCCATTCATTTTTTTCTAACTCAGACCCTGATCATCTTTTGCTTGAATTAAAGCACTAGCATACTCCTCTCCCTTCCCTCCCCTACAGTTCACTCTCCCCACCATAGCCAGAATCACCTTTTAAGGAAAGTATGTTTGCTCATTCTTTATGTAAAAATCTTTCAATGTCTTCCCACTGCCCTTAAGATAAAGTAAAAGTGTTTCACTGAACAGCTTGCTACATCTCCTAATTTTCTAGCACTCCTATATGCTTCAGTTCTTTGAAGATAATGAGTTCTCTCACACATGGGTACTTCACACATGCTGTTTCCTTTTAGAATATGATCTCTCCTCCAGCCCCTTTTGCCTAGTTAATTTCTTCCTGTTTTTTAGGCTTGGATTTAGGTAGAAGTTAACTTCCTCTAGCTTCCCAGTTACCAATCTAGGTTTATTAGCACATCTGTTATCATATGTAACACTTTATTTATGGTGATTATATGGTAGTGTCCAAAACTTAGCTTCTCATTTTCCCCTCTCTAACCTGCTTTTCCCAGTTTTCTGTACTTTGTTAAATAGTACATGCAGCCTCTCGGTTGCTCAGGCCAATAATCTTGAGCCTCCTTAACCAGTCTTTCTGCTTTCTTACGTTCTAGTTCTTCAGTTTCTTCTCTATGCAGCAGTCCTATCAAATTGCTCTTCTACTCAGAACGTTCTCAGGTGTCCTTACAGTGGCTCAAAGTGATTCATTGCTTTTCCCAGTGTTACCTCTCTGACTTTGTTTCATTTTACTTTTCATTTGCTCAGCTTTAACCATACTGACATCTTTGTAGTTTCATGAGCATTTAATTCACTTTCCTGCCTCACAGTTTGTCTTTACTTTTCCTTCTTATTGGATCTCTCTGGTATCTTCTATTCTTAGTGTTTTAAAAATGTGTGATTAAGAGTAATTATTAAAGAGAAATAATTGAATGGAATAATCAAAATGATTACAGTAACGTCTGTAGTACTGTGGTTCTTATCTGGGACAGCAACAGATGGTTCAAATGGTTGGTTTCTCATGAATCTTATTTCTCCTGCCAGAGAACTAAAATCCAATTTAGTAACTTAGAGTCTAGTTTTTTTTTTCTATTTTAGCAGAAGGTGAACATCTACTATAAAATATACTGCTAGTAACCTTAACTAATCTACCTTTTTTTTTTTTCAGTGTTTTTCAGAGCATACTTTATTTCAGAGAAGTCTGTGTTTATTACATTTTTAGAGTAACATTCCAACTTCTTTCCCCACCTATGGTCAGAAGCATGTGCAAATGTGGTTCCAGAACCACTTGTTCCAGAATCCTTGGGGTGTTTAAAAATGCCACCCAGTCCTACTCAGTAACCAACTGAATCAGAGAACCTCTGGGTTACAAAACCTGGATGTTTGCATATTTACATGCTCCTGGAAGTGATGTTGATGCACATAAAAGTTTGACAACCACTGCTTTGTGCTATAAGAGTGATAAAATTATAATGGAATAGAGGAATTAAGAATTCCATGGTGTGATTGATTAGTGGCAGAAAGTTTGGGATGGACTTTAATTTAAAACTTGACATTTAATTTAAATATATTTAAAACTTAAAAAACAATTCTAAGTTATAATATTGATGCTAAGACAACAGATTCTTTAAGAGTGCAGAAGTACCCTTTTTTTTCCCGGAGTAAAGTATGAACATTTTTGGACTGATTTGGGATCCAGTAGGAGTTGCCGGTATTTGTGTGCCTTCTAATTCTTAATGACATTTTGTTACTTGGGATTACACTAGAGAACCTTGGGAATACTCTTTGATTCAAACCACAGAAACATAATGTATTAAGGGTTTACGAACCCCTTTCAAGGCATTTCAAGGGAAATGCCTCTTTTGTGTTAGTGTTTTGGTTGCATCAAGAAATTTGATGTGTGTTATAGTCATTGTGAACTGTTTTACATTAGCACTCGTTTTTAGCCTGAATGTGAATGGATTATTTTGGGTTGAGGTTGGCTATTTTTTTCCCTACCTTCTCACAGTTTTGTTGTGAAAACTTTGCTGCTTTAATCCATTTAGTGTATAACAGTTTTAAGTTGGAGATTATCCTAACATTTGGGACTGGCAATTGGATACTTAGGTTATGTTTCTGAAAAGACTGCTTAAAGTTAAAATTATTTAACTTGAAACCGTCTTTTTCTAGTAAAAACAGGTACTTATAGCCTAAGGTGTTTAGAAATTAGCTTTGAGTACCTGTGTAATTGACTTATAAACTGTTAGGCATAATTTTTTTTTTCCACGTTAAAAAAGTTTCCTTTTATTAACCATCTAGAACACTTCCATCCAGACACTACAGCTTAAAATAGATCACTACCCTTTTGCAGCTATTTAGTAGCCAAGAGCAATGGATAAGATCCATACAACAGTTTTGAAAAGTTCGCACTGTCAGTTCAGAACATCTGCTTCACCGAGCCTGATTATTTAAAAAGAATGATAAGAAATTAAACATCACAAATATGTTTTTATTTGTCACCATTAAATGTCTGAATTTTAAACAGATTCTTGGACTGGTGGTTCATATCCATCAGCTCATTCAGCTTTAGCACCGGTCTCATCCCCCGTAGCTTTTCCAGAACTACTACCTTCACCATGAAGCTCCATGAGTTTTCCCAATTCAGACTTGGGCTTCTTCAGCATTTTTACTTTTCTAACAAAAACATCATGGAGTGGATAAATAGACTGACAAGCTTTTTCTATATCTTTTCCGATGCTGTCTGGAATCAGTTTATTGACCACTTCTTTCAAGTCATTTGTTTGCACCTCTTGGGTCATGATTTCCATCATCTTTTTCCGGATTTGGCGGACCTGTTGGTGCTGAGCGCAAGAGGTCTTCCGAATCTGATTATTGCGTTTTTTAGTAAAACCAACACAAAATAGACGAAGCAAATAACCATCGGTAGTCTTTACATCAACATGAGCTTCAATCATGGTCTGCCATTTTTTGACCATGGAGCACATTTTGTCATGGGTAAGATCCATGCCATGGAAATTAGGCAGTTTTTGCCCTGCACATCCTCAGTGATTAGCTTGAATTTCCTAAATGCAACTTCATCATTCTGCAGACCAGCAAGGCTCACTTCAAAAATACGACCCTTGAGATCATCAGATGCAATTTTGGTTCCTTGAGTTCTTGCGACTAGTGTTTTTCCAATATTTCTTATATTGAACATAGCTGGTGCTTTCACATCATACCAATCTTTCTTAGAAAATGGATCAACCACTTTCTTCTTAGCTCCCTTTTTGCCGCCTTTCGTAAGGCGCTTGTTCTTGCCAACCGCCATGGCGCTGCTCTCTGTTAGGCATAATTTAATGCATTTTCAATGCCAGTATAAGTCATTTTGAGGCAGTATATAACAGCATTATAAGACTGTTAGCTTCATAAAGTGCTCTCATTACCTAAATAAGGTATATGAGATTTAGCAAGCTCAGTCTTGAGATAAAATTTTACCTCTGTGAAATTATTTTTCTTCAGTTTTTTCCTGCTGCTACTCTACTTGGTTCTTCAATGTTATATGCAGATGCTACTCTACTTGGTTCTTCAATGTTATATGCAGCAATCTACTTTTTTTCCTCTTCTTTTTTTCCTGTGCGGGGCTTGAATTCTCACAACCCTGAGATCAAGACCTAGGCTGAGATCAAGAGTCCCACGCTAAACTGACTGAGCACCTAGGCACCCCAGCAGTCTGCTTTTTTTTTTTATAAAAATAAGTTTTATATGAGCAGACCAACCTGTGTAAATTTAAGAATTTTCTTCTTCTCCTTGGTCCTTATTACTGCACTCCGTTGCGTCAAACACTATATTATATTAACAAAAGCAAGTAAAAAAAATACTGAATTGGTTTCAGAATCAATAAAAATCTTCTGCATTCAAGAAGTTTAAGGAATCCTAAGGTAGGACTGCCCCTGGGGATTTTAAAGACACTGCAAAGAGTGAAGCAAAATTTTTATACACTGTAAACTTTTTAATTGATGCAGTTGGCAGGCACCTAGAAGTGAAAGGTTGACTAGAAACAAAGTTAGAAGAGATCAAGCAATCTGTAGTAGTGCATTGGTACAGATCAACCAACATGAATTTACTATAGCAAATGAATATGTAAAGTAAGAAAATGTAAGGAAAAGCATGATATTTTCAGGAAGAGATTGATGTAGCACATACAAGTATATTGGGCATGTATTATGTGCCAGGCACTCTGGATACCACAGACAACTAGATAGTTAAATCTGCCCTTAAGAAATTGACATTCACGGGAGAGAGATAATAAACCAATAATATGAGTTAGAGAAAAGTAATGCCTCATGGAAAAATAAAGCTGAATAAGAGGAAATAAAATAATCTAGGGAAGTAGAGGTTGTTATAAAGAAATTTTGGAAGGGTTGCTATACAGAAATGAGGAAGGGTAGGCATGTGACTATGGGGTGAAGAAAGTTTGTTCCAGGCAGAGATCAGTAAATGGCAAGGGCATCACATGAGAACATGTTTGATATGCTTGAACAAGCAAGGTAGCTATGGATGATGGATGTTTTTAGGGTGAGGAAGTGATAGAAGTTGATGAGCTCAAGAGGTGAGGCAAGGGCCAGATCAAGCAGGGCCTTGTTTGTAGGCTTTTGAAAGGATTTGGGCTTCTACTTTGAATAAGATGAAGAACCATTGGAGGATATTGAGTGACTTAATCTATCTGGATAAGAGAAGCAGCAACAATGAGATATCACTTAGGACATTGTTGGATTTGCTGAAAGAGAGAGTAGTGGCTTGGATTAGGATGATAAAATAGAAGTGGTGTGATTCTGGATGTATTTTGAAAGAATCAACAGATAAACTAGAAGTGAAAAATGACTTCCAAAAGTTTTCACCTAAGCATTTGTAAGCTGGAATTTTCGTTTATTGAGGTCAAGAACAACTATACAACAGAAAGTTTGGAATATGGGTAGAGTTGTGAGTTTTGTGGGTTTGGGTTGTCTTAGAGAATCCTGTTCAGACATCAAAGGGAGATGTGGAGTAGGCAGATGACTTGGGTCTGGAATTCAAGGAGATTGAGCTGGAGACGTTAGCATATAGAGTGAATTTAAAACCATAAGACCAGATTTCACCCAGACTATAGAAGGTGAGTAAATATTTTCAACTTTGCAGCCATAAGGTCTCTTGCAAATACCCCCACTCAGCTAATGTAGTGTGGTGGAGCCTTGGCATTTCGTAAAGGAATGGGTGTGATCAGATTGAACTAGCAAATCATTTGCATACCTCTGCCATGAACAAAGAGCTGCAGGTTCAGGGATTGGAGGAGTAACTAGCAAAGAGATTGGGAAGGAGCAGCCAGTGGAGTAGAAGAGAACCTTAGGCAGAATATCTCCTGGAAACCAAATGAAGAAAGTGTTCCAGGATGTGTGTGGATGACTTACGTGTAGGTCTGCCAGTTGGTTGGATAATGTGAGATCTGGCATCAGTTTTCGAATAAAAGGAATAGACAACAAAAGTATGGCTTTTAGAGTAGGATGTAGGTTAAAGGAAAGGGATTTCTCCTTCTCTTTTCATTTATTTTTTCTTTTCTCTTCCTTTTCCTTTTCCCTTTCCATCCATTCCTCATTTCCTCCCTTCCCCTTTCCTTTATGAGAGCCATTAAAGTATATTGATATGCTGATAAACTGATATAGCAGAATAGGATATTACAAAGAGGCAATTGCTGGAGCAGTGTTGAGATTTAGTATACAAAATAGAAGAGTGGCCTTAGAGCATTAACAGTTCATTGATACTAAGAGGGCAGCTTATTACTATTACAGTGTTATATGCTGATTATTCTTTGTCATTTAATTATAGCTGGAGAGATCACTGTAACACCATTTTTTAAGTTGAAGATTTATTTGAAACTATAGTTGCTAAATTGGTGTCCTTCATGCTTTGAAGCTGCCATTTTGGTGCCATTGGTGTTCTGCAAAAAGTACCTTGCAGGTTACTGTTAGGAGGAGCAAGGGAGGAGAGACCGATTCTACTATTATTTCTTCTAGATATCTGTTCTGGGTAGGATTTTGTTTTGAAAGGATTCTTCTTAAAGACTTTAAAAACCATTTGTCAAAGTATATTCTTTTAATATGAAGTGATAGATGTCAAAGGAACCAGTAATGAAAGGTAATGATCTGCTCTTCAGAACTGTATGCTCCCCACTTAATTTGAAATACATTCTTAAAATAAAGGAAACTTCTTGGGTACTACCCTTTTTCAATCATACTATCCTCTGGACATCCCACCCCCAGCCCTGCCCCTTTCCTAAAATTATCCTGTTTGTCATTTCTATGAATTTGACTTTCTTATGTAGGCTTTATCTAAAATGTACTTCCATAAATTATCTTTTGATAAAATTCAACTAGAAAGGAAAAGTTCACTTGTAAATGGTGTTTTAAAAGCTTTTTTGAGGGCAGCCCAGGTGGCTCAGTGGTTTAGAGCCGCCTATAGCCCAGGGCCTGATCTTGGAGACCCGGGATCGAATCCCATGTCAGGCTCCCTGCATGGAGCCTGCTTCTCCCTCTGCCTGTGTCTCTGCCTCTCTTTCTCCTCTCTGTGTATTCTCATTAATAAATAAATAAAATCTTTAAAAAAATAAAAAAAATTTAAAAAAATAAAAACTTTTTTGGAAATTTTATTTGTTTATTTGGGAGAGTGAGAGGGGGAAGCCGACTCCCTGCTCATCAGAAAGCCCTACACAAGGCTGGATCCCAGGACTCAAATTATGACCTGAGCTGAAGGCAGACACTTAGCCAACTGAGCCACCCAGATACTCCTAAGTGGTGTTTTTAAAACAGTAGTTTAAAAACAATTTACGTTAGGGTGTTTGGATATGTTTGTGTTTTAATGGAGTTTGACCCTAAGGGGTAAACAAGGATTGCAGAACTTCTAAGTTTTTTCATCAGGTGGGATGGTGAGTGAAATACGGCTTCCCCTTCTAGATTTTTATATGAGAATCTTTTTTTTTTTTTTTTTTGGAATGGGCATGTTTGGGGAAGGGTTAGCATGAGAGGATAGGGGAACAGAGAACTAGGAACTGATTGTGATACACGATATGTTGCAGACATTTCAGTTGTTTCCTCATAGATATTTTCAGCGTTTTTTCCCCCAAGCTCCTTGAGGGTGGTGACATTAATTGAAAATCTGATTCAAATAGAATGATTTCACTATTTATGTTTACCTTATGCTTTTGATCTGGTGTGTCTTGTTCTTACACATAATAGTTGCTGAAATATATGGTGATTTAATGAGAAAATAATGTTATGGTCAATAGTAGTTTCTGAATTTGAATATAACTTAAAATACTTTAGGAGATGAGAAAGCTAACAAAAATTAATAAAATTGGGGCACCTGATTGGCTCAGTGGTTGAACGGCTGCCTTTGGCTCACAGAGTGATCCTGGGGTCCTGGGATAGAGTCCTGCATCGGGCTCCCCGCAGGGAGTCTGCTTCTCCCTCTGCCTATGTCTCTGCTTCTCTGTTTCTCATAAATAAAATATTTTTTAAAAAAATAAATTTTGAGCTGTAAAATAGGCTTTAAAAAAAAAGATTTATTTATTTTAGAGCCATGCTTGTGCGCAAGGGGGCAGGAGGAGGAGAGGGAGAGAATCTTGCCTGGAGCCCAAGGAGGCAGGGCTCAGTCTCACCACCCTGAGATAATACGACCTGAGCCAAAACTGAGTCAAACGCTTAATTGACTGAGCTATCCAGGCACCCCTACAATACTTACTTTTATTACTCCCCCTGCAAATTTGCTTGAGGATTAATTGGAATAATGTACCTGAAGTCTGTAACAATCCCTAATGTGTTCAAGGTAATCGAAGTATTTTACTTTGTTTTATCTGTTTTATGATTCTTCCTGTTTTGAGTAAAAATCTGTTTGATTTAGGCACAAAGAACTATATTCTTTCAGAATTACTCTTTTCAAGTAATCTCTTTTCCTATATTTGGAATGTTTAGTAATACCTAATATTTCTTATTTTGTCTTAGAGCCAAACTTTGTGATTGTGTTCTAGAGGTTAGAACACATGAGATTTTAAGGGAACGTTAAATGTGGCACTGTTTTTTCTTTTATTGAGAATATTGAATAGAATTTAACTCTTAAAGTGGTAGCACTAATCAGTTAGATTTGGGAATTTCACAGTAAGCCTAACCTGAACTGTCTTAACTTTTAAAAAAATTTATGACAATTTAATGATAGCAACAAAAGAGATTACTCTATTTTTTTTTTTTTTTGAGATTACTCTATTTTTAAGGAGCATTACAGTAAAACATTATTTGAATAAAGTCTTTCTGAAATGGTACCAAACCTAGAATTGTAGGGGGAAAAAAAGAAAACTCAAGGAACAAGAGCAGTGGGAAATGAATAGTGTAGATGTAGAGTTTGTTGGTGTGATTGGCAGATACTGGTGTTTTCTCTGCATGGCAAAACGACTGATTTTGAAGGTGACAGATGGAGAATGTGGAGGTTAGATGAGTGAGCAGGATGATTAAACCGAAAACATACTTCATGGAGATGAGGAACTTTAGTGGGGCTAGTGAGGAGCAATAATGAAATTGCCCTTCCAGCAAAAAATACTAGAGTGTACCTTTTATCCAGTTTGCCTTTATGTAAATAACATGGCATAACTATAGTATATTATTATCAAAACCAGTAGTTTGACATAGTTACAATAGTAGGGGTGGAAAAATTTTTCTTTCTTTCTAAAGTTCTTTGACATAAAACCAATTAGTAGGAGGGAAACAAATTAATTTTGTACAAGTGCCCCAAACATTGGACTCTTGGGCGAGTCTGGCAGTTGAGTTATATGAGACAACATCCTGAGCTAAGGAATGGCATGGAGCCTGGAGCTTTGTAGGGGAAGGAGGGCAACTCACAGCATCATAAGAAGAGCAGATGTTTGTAATAGAATTTTGCTTTGCCATACACATAGGTCTTTTAGTACATGCCAAAGTGGCATATTTTGTGGTGACATTCTGTCCTTCACAATCCACTGGCCCTATTCAGATTTTTACCAATTTTGCATGTGATGTATGTGTGTTTGTGTTTCATACAGTCTTATCACATGAATAGATTAACATGAGATTAACAGAGTAATAGATTAACTACTGCCACAGTCTAGATACAGAACAGCTCATCACAGTTTGATCACAGTTAATATCTTGTGCTGCTTTTTATAGCCACAACTGTCTCTCTCCTTCCATTCTTCCCTGACCTCTAGCAAACTAGCTAGCTTCTTGCAATCATTAGAATTTTGTTATTTCAAGAGTGTTATGTAAATAGAAGCATACTGTGTAACTTTTTGAGTTTGAGTTTTTTTTTCACACAGCGTAATTCCCTAGAGAACCAAGGGGGTATGTATCCATGATGGATTTCTGTTGCATTGCTCAGGGTAGTCTATGGTATGATGCACTTCAGTTAGTTGAACTGTTCACCTGTTGAAGGACATTTGGGTGATTTGCAGTTTGGGGCTTTTAACCAACTAGCTGTGCATTCACATACACATTTTTGTGTGAAACAGCTTTTCTTTGTTAGCTGCTTAACTTTTTAATGACAATTATAAGTAGGGAACTGTTTACTTACTGTCATCAGTCATTGAACTATATTACTATAAATCATTACTATTAACCAGAATTTAATTCTCATTGATGGTCCTCTTCACATTCTTCTGTAAGTCATTCACAAGTATCTAATTTTTTTAAGGAGAGGCTTAATTACCATATGTTAGTTTAAGGCTTCAATATTTATATCCAATGTAGAGTGATGGTAAATGTATCTATTTGCTTTCTCCTTTGCTCAGAAAATAATATATACAATTTTTCTGGATAACCTGTATTTTCATATTTGGTCAGTATATTCATTGGGACAAATATACTATTCATTTAATATATTTAAGCTAATTTTTAACTTACCAAACTCTTGAGCTGTTCTGTTTTCACAGAAGTATATTTTGCTGCTACCGTATTTTTAAGAGATTTTAAAGTTGTGTTCAAATCTAGTGACACAGTCTAGAATCTGACATACCAGAGTGCCAATACCTACCAAACTACAATTGTCAAAAAACTTGGCAATAGGATAAAATACAGTAAATGGTAAAATTTACTGGATGTTATTTAATCTGCCTTGAAGATAAGGAGGCTTGAAGAAGTTACAGTATATGTTGTATGTAGCTTTGGCAAGTATCTATCAATCACCTAGGAAGTTCAAACAAACAAATCTGAAAGTACTCCTTATAAAAAGGGGTCATATGCGACCAGAAATATTAACAGTTTTAAAAAGCACCTCAGTTTCTGTTGCTACATAGTTAAGTTTGGGAAACTAAGTAAAACTCCAGGGAAGAATGAGTTCCGTTTGATTCTGTAAGCGTCTTTTTTTTACCATCTTGAGCATTTGCTGTTCAGTATTTGTCAAATAAGTACTGTGTGTGTGTAGGGACGGTTGTTATAGAATGCTTTTATGAATTAAAATAACAATAAAGGAAAAATTTAAAGAGTATGTTTTGAGGAAATTCATATTTGATGTATAATGTCAGTCATTTGGCATAAAAATCCTCAAGATAAACAGTAATCCTAAGTGGCTGTTGATTCCACATATTAAGCCAGGTGAGTTTAGGTGCATTTAGTGCACACTGCTATATTAGAAGTATAGCTTCAATTTGCAGATTTGCTGGATTTTTCTTACGATTGTTGTTATTTGTTAATAACACCATCCCCAAGTTATAAGTGCTTTGATTTTTTGAATTCTTAAATATTTGATAAGTCCTCCTATTGTTGTTATATATAAGTGGCATCCTAGTTGGAAAAAAAATTTTCTGGATCCCATCCATTTTTTTTCTCTTAGCACAAGACATTACTACTTTGTATTCTAGCATTTTTGTTTTATAAGTGGTATGCTTCTTCTGCCTAGATGCGTTAAGAATTTTTTTTTAAATTCAACAGCTTCACCGGACTATGAAGATAATGTTTCAGTTTTATTCGTTCTTTATTTTTCCCGGTACATGGTGACCCCCTTCGATCTCCAGGTTGAGATCTTCCTTTATTTCAGGAAGCTTTTTTTTTTTTTTTATTACTTCAAATGTAGTATTTGTTTCTTTGATGATTTCATCTTTAAGTTCTTCCTCTTACTTCTTCCAGTTCCCCCACCCCTTATTTTATCCTTTTATCTCTTGTTTTGTTTCATAGAATTCCTGTTTAAAATAGAACAGAATTTGTCTAAAAATTATCGGCTTCCTGATACTTCTTTCAAATTATTTTCTTCACTATATTAACGTTAATATACCATCACTTTCGTCTCTGTACAGGCCCTGTGTAGGGTGTTTTCTATGTATGTTCTTGTGTTGAGTAAATTTGAATATCTGTACATCTGTATATATAGATATATGCGAGTGTATATATGCAGAGTGATTCAGTTCTCTGATTCTGTTTCTTATTCTCCTGGACACTACATTAACGTATCCTTAGAAGTTAGTTGTTTATAATCTGCCTAAAGATCAGAGAAAAGGGTAAGAGAAGTGTCTATTAAGAGGAGAGTGATAATAATGTGGGAAAGGGCAATTCATTCATTGTTTTTTCTGTATGTGATGAACTCTCCTCTCAGAGCTCACTCTCTTGGACTCTAGGCAAAGGTTTAGAATGGTGGGGCCCTCCCTCCCGTTTCAAGTAGTTCTCTGCTCAGTTGGGCCAAAAGTCTATGGGCCAAGCGACCTTTCTCTCCCAGCTCTTCTGCCTGCCATAGTTTTTAAAGTATGCATCGTAACATTAGACTTTAGAGGAATTGGGTGTTGGTCTTTAGTAATTTTTCTGTACTGTGTATGAATTTTAATTTTCTCCTTAAACCATTTGTCAATACCAGTTTATTGGATTGTAACTATTCCATTGTTGGGTTTGATTAAATTTTCTTTTCTTCCCTCTAATTAGGATAGGTTTTACAGAGGGCAAATACAGAAACATGCTCATGCTGTTATCTTTCTGGAAGTCTGCTCTTAATGTAATTTTTATTGCCATATTTTTGTGCTACATGAATCCTTGTATCACTGGCTTTTAAAATTAGTTTGGGGGATCCCTGGGTGGCGCAGCGGTTTGGCGCCTGCCTTTGGCCCAGGGCGCGATCCTGGAGACCCGGGATCGAATCCCACATCGGGCTCCCGGTGCATGGAGCCTGCTTCTCCCTCCGCCTGTGTCTCTGCCTCTCTCTCTCTCTGTGACTATCATAAATAAATAAAAATAAATAAATAAAATAAAAAAATAAAATTAGTTTGGAAGTAGTCTCTTTTTAAAAAAAAAAATTTATTAATTTGGTAGAGAGTGAGCACAAGCAGGGGAAGTGGGAGAGGGAGAAGCAGGCTCCCGACTGAGCAGGAAGCCCAATGAGGGGCTTGATCCCAGGACCTGAGCTGAAGGCAGACACCCAAACAGCTGAACCACCTATACACCCCTGGAAGTAGTCTCTTAAGATGACTCTTTTATGGTTCTTTGCCGTGTTAGATATTGCTGACTCCATTTTTATACGGGTTGGAAATTCCAACACCTAGATAAATGGTAACCATTTCTTTGATTACATATTATGGTATATGCATGCAATGTGATGTATAATGTTGCCGTTAAAAATGATGATGTAGTAGAACCACTTTTATTGATGAGGGAAAATGGCTCTGAATTTTAAGTAGGAAAATCCACGCATTAAAGTAGTATGATTCTACTTTTGAATATTAAAAGTACATGTAGAAAAAAGCCTAAGAGATTAGAGTTCTTTTTCTTGAAGTTTTTCTAGATTCTGAGTGTCTTTATTTTAGAAAGGTAAGTTATGGCATTTCCAAAAGAGTGGTTAAAAAGGAAAAATACTTGATTGGGGATGTTCTTGGTATTAAAAGGTATTAGTTTATGATAAGTGATCACTGTGTAAAGCTCATCCCTTTTTGAAGTTCATCTTTTTCATAATAAGGAAACGTCTACTTATTCCTATAGATGGTAATTTGTTGTCAAAAGTCTGCTTAAATTTTATCAAATGGTTTCTCACTATCTGCTTTTCAAAATTAGCATTCAAGGATACCTGGGTGGTTCAGTGAGTTAGGTGTCCAACTCTTGATTTTGAGGTCAAGATTTCAGTGGGGAGTCTGCTTTAGATTCTCTTTCCTTCTGCCCCTCCCCCTTCTCATTTGCCTGCTCTTTCTAAAATAAATCAATCTTTTAAAAAAATAAGCATTCAAGATTTGTATTCGTGCAAGTCTCTCAGTATTCAGCTTTTGTGCGTTCTTGGCCTGAGGTATGTATATAGTTGTAAATTCTCTTAATTCTGTATTGCTCTGTGGTTCTTGTTATCTTTGTGAGGACTTTATAGTTTTGGGTTTTTTTGTTTTTTGGGCTTTTTTTTTTTTTTTTTTCATTTGAGAGAGATACAGAGCACAAGGGGGAGAGGGAGAGGCAGACTCCCTGATGAGCAGGGAGCCCAACATGGGGCTCGATCCCAGGACCCTGAAATTATGACCTGAGCCAAAGGCAGATGATTAACTAAGCCACTACAGGTGCCCCTGTAGTTGTTTCTTTTATGACTGAATCTGTTTCTGGAACAGATACATTATAGGAATTTCTTTTTACTTGAAAGTTTGAAACCGTTCCTGAATAAACCTATATACTCTAAATCTGGCTAGGGTTATGATTGGACAAGGAATCTGGTGAGAAAATGGCCACATAGGATTGAAGGGAGAGTGAAAAGGGATGTAGTATTTGTCCAAAGAATGTTGCCATAAAATTGATACATCGGTTAAACATTATCAGCCAATAGGATCTGTTGAGCTTCTTCTCCTAATTATTGAGCTTCTGTTTTAATTTTTAAAATACCTTATAGTAAGCAACATTTGCATCTGCTACTTAATGTATATAAAATTGACTTAGGCAGCGTGCCAATGTTTACTTTCTCTTTAATAGACAACCCTTTCATAGTTGGAGAACATCTAGACACAGTGTCCAATGGTAGATGACCAGTAGCTATCTACAAAACTGCAACCACCTTGACTGTCTCAACACAGGCAGGATGACTAAGTAGCAGACAGATGGGAATTTTTGGATAGATAATGTTGTGTGCAGTGTACAGAGACACTCAAGAGCAGTATCAAAAATGTCTTACCTATAAGGGAAAACCCCATGTTTTCTTTGAGATACCTCTGCTATAATATGCAGCTTTTTTTCCTTCTGATACTTCATGATATTGGGAAAAGCACTTTTCCCGTTTTATATTAGTCTACTGACAGACCCAAGCACTGTTGTAATTACAGGGATTATAGCCATGACAATAACAGGCAAAGTCCCTCTGTTCCAGGAGTTTTTCTCTCATAGTAGAATAGAGGGACAATATGAAATGGACAAACAGGATAATTTTACATTATGATTTGTACCTTAAAGGAAATAGTGATTTGAAATGGTAATGGCACGTAGTAGGAGGTGGTTGAGGGGAAATCTGTTTTAGAGGGTAAAAAAAAAAAAAAAAAAAAAAAAGTTAAGTGACCTCCTTCATTTTTATTATTAGGCAGAGGCAAAATCTGGACTGAAGTCCCAGGTTACAGGATTGAGTGTTTATCTCACTGGTCATTTCAAATGTCTATTTTTAAAACTTGAGGTATAGTCACGTACCACCCCCACTCCCACCAAAAGCACCATACCTATTAGTAGTCACTCCCTATTTCTTTTCCCTGCTCACTCCCCAACCACTGTTCATCTATGTATCTTGATGAGAGTTTTCTATTTTGGACTTGTTTTTCCTTCCATCTTCATGCTGCATGGACTGTATATTGGACATTTCATATAAATGGATTAAATATGGTCTTTGTGACTGGCCTCTTTGACTTAACATTGTGTTTTTATGATTCATATATGTTTGTCATGTGTCAGTACTTAATTCTCTTTATTTTTTTTTTCCAGGTTAAAGTTTGTTTACTTCAGTAATTCTTAGGTCCTTTAAAATTTTCTATAAGAGAATATCATACTCCACTTTTTCCAGATTTACATGACCATGTGACAGTTTTTTATTTAAAGCATCTCATAGGATTAGAGTTTGAAAAATGATGAAATAGGAATCTAAGCTAGACAAGTCAAAGTCACATGTAGGGCACTTTTTTTTTTTTTAACAGTTTTGTTGATGTGTACTTCACCTCTCGTAAAGTTTACCAATTTAAAGTTTGCAATTCAGTGGTTTTTAATGTATTATTCCCAGTTGTGCAGCTGTCATCACAATCAATTTTAGAACAATTTAATCACACAAAAAGAAACCCTATAGCTTTCACTTTGCCCCCAGCCTTAGGCAATCTCTTTCCTATCTCTATAGATGGGCCTATTGTGGAGGATGTTTTTAAGTGGAATCCTACCATATGTTGTCTTTTGTGACTGGTTTATTGGACTCAGCATAATATTTTTAGGGTTCATCCATGTCATATCTTGTGACAGTACTTGTTCGTTTTTATTTTTGAATAACACATATTTGTTAATCAGACATTTGACTTGTTTCCATTCTTTGGCTCTGAAGAGTAATGTACCATGAACACGTGTGGGCACATGTTTTCACTGCTCTTGGATATATACCTAGAAGTAGAATTACTGGGTCATATGGTAAATCTGTGTTTTAACCTTTTTAAGGCTATGTGTTTAACCTTTTAAGGAAATGCCAGACTATCTCCCCAAAGCAGCTGAATATTTTATATTCACGACAGCAGTGTGTATGAGCGTTTTGGTCTCTCTACATCCTCAACACTTGTTACAGTCTGTCCTTTTGACTATAACTACCTAAATGGCTGTGAGTAGTATCATTGTAGGTTTGATTGTCAAATCCCTAATGGCTAATATTAATGAGCATCTTTTCATGTGCTTTTTGGTCATTTGTATGTCGTCTTTGAAAAGATGTTTGTTACCTTTCAGTCATTTTTAAAGTGTACTGTTTACTTTTATTGAGTTGTAAGAGTTCCTTCTAATAGAACTAGATAAAAGTCCTTTGAATAGGATTTGCGAATCTGTTTTATGCTCTGGATTGACTTCTCACTTTCTTGATGATGTCCTTAGAAGCAAGAAAAGCTTAAATTTCAACGAAGTCTAATTTATATATTTTTTTCACTTGAAATTTGGTGATGAAATAAGCCTGTATTTTCTTATAAGAGCCTTAGGGTTTCAGCTCTGTGATTCGTTTTTGTATTAGTTTTTGTGTATAGTGTAAAGAGTCCAACTTAGCTTTATTCTTTTGCATGTGTACTTTCCCTTAAAGTATTTGATAAATTTAATTTCTAGTTTGTAGATAAACATAAATGTTACCTACACATACCAGAGTAGGAAAGATGTGGGTTGTCCCAAAGGAAGTATGTAATACATACTTTGTACAAAGTAGTTTGTATCACTGTGCAAAAAAGATATGTGCATATTCATTTGGGATGAAGGGTAAAGGATAGTGCTGTTTTTTTTTTCTTTTTCTTTTTTTTATAGATTTATTTATTTAAGAGAGAAAGAATGCATTTATGTGAGCCCCAGGTAGGAGGGCAGAGGGAGAGAATGTCTAGCACACGCCTTGCTGAGAACTGAGCCAAATGGTGGGGCTTGAGATCATGACCTGAGCTGAAAAATCACAGACACTTAAGGGATGGAGCCACCCACGGTGCCCCAGCAGTAGTTTTTTCAGTGAAAGCTACATCTTTGATTTATCTCTGTTAGTTTATTAATTTTTTGGTCCTTAGTCTGTTAACAAAGGAATCTCCTTGTTACTATTTGTTCATGACAGATAAAAGTGCAGATGTATTGTATGGCATTATTGTTGGTGATGAAATTTTTCCAAGTGATAAACATCTTGGTAAAAGTTTGAAACAAAACTAAGTACTCTACAGTACAATTTTCACAGCCGTTACAGTCCTAAAAAATGTAGCATATTGTGTTAAGCAGAATTAGGTTCTAGGCTCAGCTAATTAGGTGAAGGTGACAGTGGGCAACTTCCATCTGGAGCAGTGCTATCCAGTGAGCTATGTATGCAGTTTAAAATTTTCTACTAGCCAATGTCTGGAGTTAACTTTAATTATATATACCATTTAACCTAATATGTTGAAAATAGTGCATCATGTAATCCATTTAAAATTTTAATATGCTGTTATTTTGCATTATTTTTGTATTAAGTCTTTGAATCCAGTGTGTGTTTTACATATGCAGCAAATTTCAATTTAGATTAGCCACATTTCAGGTACTTAGTAGTGACCTAATGGCTATCACTTGAATAACACCAACCCTAGAGGGAGTAATTCAACTATAGGGCACTGTCAAATGAAAGTCTATTGTTGACACATTATCTTAATTCCTTTCCACTTTCACCAGGAGACATAGTCTAGTTAGCTACATTTTGCTTTTCCACCACCATTTAGCTCATGTACAATTAGTAAGTTGGATAATGACATCAATAAACTGAAGCTGTGTTGGTTCATATGTGCAATTTTTTTTTTAGGCTAGGAGAATCAGAATAGCAGGAGTAGGGTTATAACCTTCAAATAGAAAAGAAAAAGCTCTCCTCCAGCTGCTGCACAGGCAAGATCTCTAAAGAAAATTCAGTTCTGCTCTCCCAGCCTTGCATGGCTTTGTCTGTGGCAAGTTACACTTATCTGTCCATTTTAACGATAGCCACAATGCTCAGAACTTCACTTTTGTGTTCTTAGCCTCAGCAAGCCTCATTTCTACCCTAATGTGTTTTTTTTTTGTTTTTTTTATTTATTTATTTTGCGTTTTTAGTATCTCCTGAAACAGTTTATAATCATGCTGAGCTGCTTGCCTGTGCTGTTCAAGTTTTTGTTAAAGCTCTGGTTATAATAAAGTTGCATAGTTTGGAGTGATTTTCTCCTACTCTGTTTTTTCCATAAGACTTGGTTTTAGTGTGATTTTGCAGAATTTAAGGTTTGTCAGGAAAACATGTTATAGTAAAAATACTCATTATAGATGTGGTTTTTCTTTCTAAAATCTCCTTGTTTTTAACTGTTTGTGTTCTCTTGTTTTGAACTAATGAGTGGAAGACCAAAGACTGCAGAAGACAGTAGAGCATTTAAAATAAAGTGTGGCCCACATACTAACCATATCAAAACCATCTTATTAAAAATTTACACCTTGGGGGTCCCATCCCATATACTGCGAATCAAAATCTCTGTGAGATGCAACCTTGAAATCTATATTTTAATATACTGGAATTTGAGATCCACTGCTGAACTTTATTCAGTCTTAACTACTATCTGTTTTTATTAGTTTGAATAGCAGTTTAGGGTGACAGATGTCCTTGAAATCTTTCACTTAGTATTCTAGGTATACCTTACACATTCTGTCCAGTTATTTGTAGATGGCATTAAGACTTAATCTCCAACTCTGAGGATGTGATAGTGAAGTCTAGTGATTGTCATGTTCTGAATAACACAAAAATGCCATAGTATTTACTTCTAAATAGAATGAAAACTATTGATTCACTTTTTGAAAAGCTGGTTGCATTTCCGAGCCTTGTTTGCTCATATAGAAATACATGTTCCTGGGGCAGCCCTGGTGGCTCTGCGGTTTAGCGCTACCTTTGGCCCAGGGCCTGATCCTGGAGACCCTGGATTGAGTCCCACGTCGGGCTCCTTGCATGGAGCCTGCTTCTCCCTCTGCCTGTGTCTCTGCCTCTCTCTCTCTCTCTCTCTCTCTCTCTCTCTCTCTGTGTAACTATCATAAATAAATAAAGAAAAAAATATTAAAAAAAATATATATATATGCCTTCTGTTTTTCCTCTAGTATCCAAGTTCCTTTTCTAAATGGAAGTACAATGTAATTGCTTAATTTCTAGCTGAGACAGGTACATATTGCTACATATTTTGACCCATTTCCCATAGTACTCTCCTAGGGCTCCATCTTTCTCAGCCTGGAGGTTCTAGCCTTCTCACCCTTAAGATTTAGCTTCTGAAGTTACAGAGGATGCCAAGTAGGGATTATCCTGCCTTTTAAATATTGAAGATTCTGTCAGGGAAAAGGGTCAGTATCTTGCAGTATGTTATATTATTTATCTTAAATTAATGTTTAATCTAGGAGTTGGCACAATTTTTCTTAGTCCTGTAGGTCCCACAATCATTGTCACAATTAAAAGAGAAAAAAGTAGGGACTGTTGAGTGTCTGCCTTCACGTGGTCCCAGAGCCTCAGGATCAAGTCCCACATCAGGCTCCCCTTAAGGAGCCTGCTTCTCTCTCTATCTGTGTCTCTGCCTCTCTCTTTGTGTTTCTCATTAATAAATAAATAAAATCTTTTAAAAAAAATAGCCATAGGTAATACTTAAATGCTTGACTGTCGCTGTGTTCTGATAAAACTTTAATAATGCAAACATGCACCAAGCATGTTGTAATTTGCTGATCTTTGGATTCTAGTCTGACATTATTAGCATCCAATCAAGTTAATACACCTCCATTTCATATTTGCCTTTGATTAAGCACTGGATGAAAGAACTTTGCTCAGGCATAAATGTATTATAACCCTGCCTCCAAACTCAAAATCTCAATAGTATCATCCATTTCTTTGAAATTTTATAAGACTTGCTTCATTAATGCTAACTTTAATTTCTTAAAGTATCATTTAAAATCATTTTTTCTCCCACTTATCCATAAATACCTTTCCTCAAAGAGATTTTTTTTTTTAAGTACTGAGCCCCCTTTTTGGTAATATGTAGAGAGCATAAAGGGCACCAGACCACATAAACAGCTTTTGCTTCCATTACTCTCTTGAGCCAAATAGCATCTATGAGACTATCTTTTACTAGTATATATATTATCTTCCTTTGTGTACTTGAATAATCACCAATTTAATACTAAAATTCTGACTTCCAAGTTTTATGCATGGCTCTGTTCTTTGGATATATTGCCAACACAAATCACATGTTTTTTGTTTTTTTTTTTTCTCTCAATCTTAGGCTTACATGCACCATACTACTAAAAAAAAACCTTCTTATCCTAAAACATACAAACTTCATTGTAGGGCAGGATAACAAAAATTCATGTGGATTTTTAAGATAAAAGTTATTTTTTTTTTAAGGTTTTGTTTATTCATGAGAGAGGCAGAGACACAGGCAGAGGGAGAAGCAGGCTCCCTTCAGGGAACCCAATGTGGAACTAGATCCCAGGATCCAGGGGGGTCTGAGCTGAAGGCAGAGACACTCAACTGCTGAGCCACCCAGGCGTCCCAAGATAAAAGATTTTAAAGAAATTTTTGTGTTGTAGCACTTTGTATATAGGTATGGAAAATGCAGTTTTGGAAAATCATAACCACCATCATCCTTGCTCTGATGCTGGGTAGGGTGTTTATAATCACTTTGCTTTTCTACTTGTGTATTACTTCAGTTTGGAAAGAACTATGTGGAGAAATTAAAAGGCTCAAGTGAAATTCCCCCCCCCCCCCAAATACATTGGAAGATAATATAAATTGCAGTTTTTAAGGAGAGTTAGACATAACAGTATGCTCCTGTTATGTAGGGGCAAATCGGTGCTGCATTCACTTCTTAAGCACATCCTTCTGGCTGGAATCTAAAGATTTATTGCCTGATATACCATACCATGCTTTCTATAAAACCTCTTTTACTTAGTTTTGGATCCTATTTATGAATGTCAGTTTATTCTTAGCCCCTTACTAAAATATCTATATCTTAATCTTGCTTCTCACTTCTTTTTTGCTAAGTGGTCTATGGTCTAGAAAAATCTTTCACAGGATGTAGACTCTAATCCCTAGTCAGAAAGCTCCTGTCTCTGAAAATGTCTTCCCTCTTAACAGCTGATTGAGTTTTCTCTTGTCTCTAAAGTCTTAGGCTAGTGTGTCTTGATACTTGTGTTTTTTCATTGTTAAGCCCTCTAAAAAAAAAACATAGGCTAGGCCAAAAGCTGTCTGATCCCACCTGTCAGACTGATGGACGATGCACTGTTTATTTAGAGGTAAGAGCTTAACTAATTGGGTGCTTGTCAATTTTATAGATTTAAGCATAGATGATCTTGCTTAATATATGCAGGGCTGCCTGGGTGGGTCAGTCAGTTATGCATCTGCCTTTGGCTGAGGTCCTGAGTCCTGGGATCGAGACCCACGTGGAACTCCCCTGCTCAGTGGAGAGTCTGCTTTCTCCGTCTCCCTCTGCTGCTCCCCCTGCTTGTGCATTCTCTCTCTCTCTCTCTCTCTGTCACATAAATAAATAAAATCTTAAAAAGAATATATGCAAATAAATGTCAGGGCATCTAACCCAGGCTTAATGGATTATTGTAGGATTCATTTTAGTATATAAAATTGGCCTTGCCTTCATGATTGCCAACATATTGAAGTTTCTATGGGAATCTCAGCTCTACTAAGGATGCATAAATATGACATTCTTTGTATATATTATTGTTTCTTATCTGTATTGTCCTGTAAACCTGATTTAAAAAAAAAAAAGAGTTACATCTGAAAAGTGCAAATTTTGGCCTCAGTTTAAGATTTCCTTTTCTCTCTTTTCTTTTCAACATTTATTTATTAATGAAGGACACAAGAGGCAGAGAAACATAGTTAGAGGGAGAAGCCTTTGCTTCTTGATCCCAGGACTCTGGGATCATGACCTGAGCCACAGGCAGATGCTCAAACACAGTCACCTAGGTGCCCCATGTTTAAGATTTTCTTAAAAACTTGTGAGAATTTTTCTTTGTATGAGTGTTTTTGGAGTTTTGTGATTTCTCCCCCTTCCCCAAGAGGGTCACAGGACCCAGTCTTTAGTCATTATCATGGCTTTGACTTATTACTGTGAAAAGATACAAAGCAGAGTCAACTAAGGGAAAAGCTATGCAGAGCAAAGCCTGGAGGAAATCAGGTGCAGGCTTCCAGGAGTCTTCTCAGCTACCTGTCTCAGCTAGAATACTTGATTTCTTCAAGAATGAATTGTGACAATATTTGTGAAGGGTTGACTTATAAAGGAGGCTTACTGGCGATTTAGTACCCAAGATTTTTATTGGATTTGGCTTGTTAAATGGGTACCTCTACCTACCATGTACCAAAAATCTGGATTTCCAATAGGAAAGCATGTTAAGCATAACCCATATTGTATGCACAACCAGCTTAGGCACAGTGAGCAACTGTTAGCTCTTGTGGGAACTCTCCAGAAATCTAGCTTCCCACTTGTCAGCCAAAAACCAACTGTGCAAACAGCCAGGCAGGCTTTTCCAAGGATAGCAGTCTTAGGCCTACTGTGTTAACTTTTCTGCCCACTGAGTTTATCTTGACTGATTTCTTTTTGATTGTGTTTATCCTTACAATGTTTACTGAAGAATATTTTGCCTGCTGTATTAAAGTTTAGGGTGTTTTATATAAACACATGTCATACAGCAAGATTAAAACAAGTAGATAAAGAAGTCATCAAGCAGTAGCCTTGTTGAGAAATTGCCTCTGTTTATACCTACACTGTGCCATGTTTTTCAGTAATCCTTTGCTGTCTTTTGTCACATCGCTAGCTTTTTTTAGGTCTTTGAATCTGCTTCTAGGTTCCCTTACAAACTGGCCCTTATCCAAGGTTAGATGTTGGCCATTGCCTGTTTTTGTGCCATACTCTTCATTCCAAACTCATAGTGCTTGTTGATATTGTATAAGGCAAAGTTAGAGTCCCTCCCTTTCACTTCTAGTGTAGGAGACTTCAAGATCAACTTCTTATTAATTCCTAGTGCTACGTAGATCTGCTGACCGTTTCCACTTGGATGTCTGAAACATCATCGTTATCTTCTGTCTCAGTTCACTTTTCTTACCTACTTAGCTTCCCTTGCTGACTGAAATAGTTAATTCTTAATCATTTCTGCTCATAACTGCTGTAGTTTGAACCCGTAACTGATTGCTAGACCATTCAACCATTTCTGTGACTCTCCCCCACTTTTTGTTCATTGCGGTGTAGCCTTCATACCATTACCAGTGTAGTTTTTTTTTTTTTACATTGAATTATGGTACCTTTTTGATGAAAAATAAAAATGAATGAAATTGAAATACTAACATAACAATCAGACATCTGTTGTGAACATTTTTGTATCCTTAATCAGTGTTTTGAAGGTCTGTATTTTTACACTTTGGCTTTTCTTAAGACAATAAACACTGTCACCCTGATGGTCTTTGAAATGTATGGATTATTCATAAAATTCTTGAAGTACTTTTAAGCAATTCTTAGAGTTGCTTGATACTGTCTTCATTGTCTTGAAAGAGAGTAGTACGTTCTGGAAGACTTAACTCTCAATATTGTTTTAGTTGAAAAATTGGCAAAACTTTAAAAATCAAGTTGCAGAGGCTGTTGAAGAAATTGAAAAATAATTGCAAAGTCATATTGAATATTTATGACTTTAGTTCTTTTTCTATATCAGTGAATTTTTGTGCCTTTTTTCTTTATGTTGTGTTTCTATCTTTAATAAAACTCTTATTTAAAGAAAAAGTCGTTAGAAATGATATTGATGAGATTTTGCTCATCTAATTATACAAAACATTTTTCCATAGGCTATCAGCCATGTAAGCTATATGCTCTTTAAGCCACATATTTAGTAGGCTCACAAATACTTGATATGTAAGAAATTGTGTGTGTGTGTGTGTGTGTGTACATATACGTGTTTGTATACACACGCACATACAAGATGCTTAAGTAAAATGATGATTTAGGGATAGAAACCAGTTGAAATGAAACATGAAATACAACTTATAATTCACTTTGGTCTTTATTTCTTTTAAGGGACCAGTTACTCTCCACAAGAAAATTCACACAACCACAGTGCTCTTCATAGTTCAAATTCACATTCTTCTAATCCAAGCAATAATCCAAGCAAAACTTCAGATACAGTAAGTATATAAACATGCCCAATTTTCTTTTGAGGGGGCATTTCATGTGTATGTGTGTATGTTTAATTTATTACCCTCCCCTCTTCAAAAAAAAAAACCAAAAAACTCCTCCACCAAGTATGTTAAATCTAATGTCTTTTTTTTTCTATTTTAATCAAGATTGACATTTTTAAAAATATATTTGAGGTAATGAGCTAATCGTATTAGAACTGAGAATAGTCAGGAGATACCATTTGTATTATTTCATCACTTCCTATATAAAGCAAGGTTTGCCATTGCAATACCTGAGATATAAAGAACTGTAGATTATGAAACTTCTGAGTTAAAGTGGTTTACCTTGAGCTTGTTCTCGTTCTCTAACTACAATATAAACTTTCAACAACTATTCAGAACATTTGTGTATTACACACCTGACTAAACACTAGTGATATAAAGATTTCTGTCCTCAAGGGAATGAAAATAATTTTATATATTTCTAAACTAAAGTAACTCAGCTTGGAATTTTTTATTTTTCAAGTCAGGGTTCAAATGAAAATTTTTCATGCATTAATTCAACAAACATTTAATAAAATAACGTTTCGATTTGCCCAGCATATGCTAGGTTGTAGATAGTAGTAAGAAAATGTGGCCCATCTTAAAGGAACTTTTGGACCTGTGGTGAAAATTAAAACAGTGCATGTTAAAGTTGGTTTGGGAGCACTCAAAAGGGGAACACTCAGTTTGGATGAGAAGAAGGTATGGGTACAAGTATCACTCCCCAGCAGATTGAATATAACAGCCAGTTGAAGAGGTCTGGAATTTTGTTGTATACAAAGGGAACAGCATCTCTAAAGACATAGAAGTGTGAAATGGCATAGCATATTTGGAGAACTGCATGTATTTTGAAAGTGTGAAAGAATGGCAAGAGCTCAGATTACAGAGATAAGTGGGAGCTAGATCATAAAAAATTGTATATTACCAAGAAATACGAATTTTAAATAAAGGCAGTGGAGAACTATTGAAGAATATAAATGGTGAAGTAACCTCGTACTTGGAATTTAAAAAATTCTATCAGATGGTAGCGTGGAAAATAACAGAAAGGAAAGAACAACTAGAAGGCTATAGAAGTGTAGGTTGAATCCAACAGATTTTGCCTTGGATATTTGGGTGATCATCCTACCTTAATCAGCTTTGAAAGGTCTTTGAGACTGATTATTTCTTATCCCTCTTGAAACAGTGTGGGTAATACATTTCCAAAGAAATTCAAAACATAAATGATAGCATTTTCATGAAGATAAATTTAGAATAGTTTTAAATACTGTAACAGAGTCTAGGTAGGAAAACAAAACATGTATGTTAGTTATTTTAGCACAAAAAATTTGACAACACAGAAAATTTTGCATACAGGATTGGTTAAGCACATACTGCCTGTTATTGAGGAGTGGAGAAACCAAAAAGGAACACTGAGGTAACACACATACAGTATATAGTATTTACCCTGAGAGCTGAAGGAAGGATGTAAGGATGGGAGCTGTAGGAAGAGGATGTAGTTATTAGAACCTAATGGTGGGATCCCTGGGTGGCGCAGCGGTTTGGCGCCTGCCTTTGGCCCAGGGCGCGATCCTGGAGACCCGGGATCGAATCCCACGTCAGGCTCCCGGTGCATGGAGCCTGCTTCTCCCTCTGCCTGTGTCTCTGCCTCTCTCTCTCTCTCTCTGTGTGTGACTATCATAAATAAATAAATAAAAATTAAAAAAAAAAAAAAGAACCTAATGGCTTAAAGGAGGGGCCCTGCAGAACTGGTGATATAGTACCTGCAAGCGGTGTGATGAAGCTGGTTCTGGCTTGGGTCAGATAACAGAGAACTGGAAACTGGAGCTGTGGCTGCTAGGTGTCTCCTTGTCCTGCCTCAGTGTGAACTCCAGTGCCTCCTATGGGCAGAATCTAACAGGAAGCTAGCTGACTAAACAGTGTTATTTGCAGTATCCCAGTCCTAGTTGCATCACAGTAGAGAAGGGGGTGGTGTTGAGGCTGAGACAGCAGCTTAGTAAACCTTAATAGTTGTTGTCATCAAACTACTTGTAATGAGTTATTTCCAATAAAGTATATATTCAGGATTTTAGAATGAATCTAATTTTGTGGAAAGTGGCCTCATTAATTTGCAAAGTAACAAACACTAAAGTGCCATTTATCATTACAATTTCAATTTGGTATTTCTTTGCTGATAGAGTGGCAGGCCACTTGGACATTGTTTTGGCTTTAAAAAAATCATAATTCAGAGAAAACTAATTCTGCTTGTTTTGATTTCTAAGACATGGGCTAAATGTAGTGAAATCAGAAAAAATAAATAATGGGCGTGTAAGCTTGATGGACCCAAATCATAAACGGCGTCAGGGGATTTCATTTTATGGGTGGAAGCTGAAGACTGTTACCTGAATGGATTAAGTGTTACGTGTTTTCAGAATCAGGATTTCCCTTTCTATAAATTTCAAGTATAGGTATATAATCTCCGAGTAATGGTCTTTTTCATTATAATGCACCCAGTGCTGTGAGCATAACACATAAATTATTTATAAACTACAAATTTAATCTTATCTGAGATGTTAGCTTTTGAATCTTTCTGCAGGTTACTGTAAACTCACTTTGTCTTTAAATCACTTCTAATGGAAGTTTTTGAGTAAAAATTTTAAAACATAAAATTAGTTTTTATCTAATATTTTCATAATGAAAGAATAAAATAACAGATGAATAACGTAGGTCAAGACATTACAAGACATTACAAGACATTATTTTAACCTAGGTTTGTTTAAGAAGTTATGGAATAACTTTTTTAAAAAAATAGCTCTTTTTTCTCTTTGAAGTTTTCAGACTTTAAATCCAACTTTGAAAATCAGTAACAATATTATCTAGTTATCTACATAGGCATTTGGTTGTATGAATGATTTATATGTATCAAACGTTGATGGTCTAGTAGAAGTTAACCTTATTTTTTCAGTATTAGATTAAGATACTCACATGTAGTTCCCTAAGTCCTGTGATGAACATTTATTGTGATTTAACACAGAACCTAGCCTATGATAAACTATTTAGGAAAAACTTTTTTGAATGCCTCTTCCTTCCTAATATAAATCATAATAAGACTTACAGATCACATGTAGCTTGTTTTAGATTAGTTATGCATATTTGTGATTTTTAAGACGCCTCCGAATTGCTTCATTTAGAAAAAAAAATTATTCACATTTAAAGACTTAATTGATATCTTCCCTTCTACATATCTACCAATTTTGATTTGCTGGGAAGTTCTTTAAATTCAATCACAGATGACTTTGCATTTATATTCCAGCACTACTTGCTATCCCTTAAATATCTTCTGCATTTTTTGGAGCTTTTCAAATTGAGGCTCTCAAGATCTACTTTCTGTAACTAGTCTTTGCCTGAAGATATTCTACTTAATTTTTTTAAATATATAAATTTATCAGAAAACTCTTAGGACCCCATGAATTTCTTTGTTATAGTAAATGCCTTTCCTTGATGTTGTAGATGTTATTCAGTGAACCATTCCTTATTAACAATTCATCAGTTAATTTCTAGGATTAACTATTTCTTTTCCATCTTTTCACTTGGGGAAGAAGTAGTAGAATTCTGTATTTTAAGGGAGAGGGCAGAAAGGGATATACACTTTAAGAGGAGAAAAACATGGTTAAAAGACAGTTTGAATTGAAGGAGAGCAGATGGGTGCCTCTTTATTTGTTTAGTACATTCTTTCAGAGCAGTCCTTTTCATCCCTTTTGGTCTCAAGACCTCTGTCTCTACAGTCATGAAAACTGAGAGCTGTTGTTTATCTTCTACCAATATTTACCATATTAAAAATTAAAGCTTGATAAATGAGTCACTTGGGTGACTCAATCAAACATCTGCCGTAGGCTCAGGTCAGGATCCTACGGTCCTGGCATAGAGCTCAATGTCATACTCACTGTTCAGTGGGGAGCCTGCTTCTCCCGCCACTCCTCACCCTTGCTTCAGAGTGCCCGCCGTGTCCCCCAACTCAAAGTCTTTATTTAAAAAACTTGATAAATATGAAAAATAATTCTAAAATCAGTTGATTGTAAACCCTTTAATGTTAGCTTATGTAATGTTTTTATGAAAAATAATTATAAAATTAAAAAAATAGATCTTGAGTATCTCTTTAATGCCTCTCTTAAGAGGAAACTTCAGATGTGCTCTGCATTCAATCTTCCGTGATAACATATTTTTCTACAGCATCTGGGAAAACTCCAGTTTTTGTGGTAGAATGAGGAAGAAAAAGACCATCATATTAGTGTTATTATGAAAATAGTTTTGATCTTTTGAAATGATTTTGGGGTCCCTCAAGGGTTCCTGGACAACACAAGGAAAACTCCTGCCTTAGTATATCAAGCCTAAGTCAGCAAATTTGAAGTGTTTGCAGACCTTTTTGGAGTTTAGTTCTTAGCTTGTTTTTTTTGTTTTTTTTTGTTTTTTTTTTTTTAATTTTTAAATTTTATTTATTCATGAGACACTGGGGCGGGGGGGGGGGGGGGGGGGGGCAAAGACACAGGCAGAGGGAGAAGCAAGATAAGATCATGCCCTGGACCGAGGGCAGGTGTTAAACCGCTGAGCCACCCAGGGGATCCCTAGTTCTTGGTTTTAGATACTCTTTTTTTTTTTTTTAAATCAAATTTAACAACTTTAAGATCTAATGTTTAATATGGTGATGGTAACTGGTAACACTATATTGTGTAATTGAAATTTGCTGAGATGAAGACTTAAATGTTTTCATAAAATCTGTTAGGTGATGATGTGTTAATGAACCAGATGGGTGGAATCCTTTCACAGTGTCAAATCATCACAGCATACACTAAATATCTTCCAGTTTTGTCAATCATACTTCAATAAGGTTGAAACTACACAATGAAGAAAAGCATTGTAACACCTATTGCACAACAGTATTTAAATATTTCCCATTACTAAAAGGTTTCCGCCCCCCCCCCCCACAACCTTTTTTTTTTTTTTTTTTTTTTTTTAGTATGGAAGTGGGGTGGAGTTACTGGTATGTTGTAATGCTGTACGCTGAAACACATTTTGTTAAGTAAGACATTAAGTTATACTGAGCTAAGATTTGGTGGGCAGAATCCGCACAGTGTCATAGACTCATATTCTTCAAGGTTCTGGCCTGTAAACTTTTAACTGTCCTGGAGCTAACCTGGGTGTAAATTAACTGTCATTAAATAATATACCATTTACTTGAGCTGAAGAAAAAACCCTTTTTTCTTAAAGTGAGACTTTGACAAGGAAAAAAGTATGTTGATATATATATATATATTTTGATGCATGCTCCTTATCCCCTGCAGAACAAAGGTAACAATTCACAAAGCCATCACTTTGAAGAGCACTGGTGTAGATCACTCTGCTCTGCTCTGATGTCCTCTCATCCACCTGTCTCAAATCTTATCTACCTCTCCAACCAGACTAGTTATCATAATCTCATGTAACCACCTTCCAAGCAACCCAAGTCTTCCAGATACATGCATAGAAGTATTCAGTTTGGGACAGCCTGGGTGGCTCAGCGGTTTAGCGCCACCTTCAGTCCAGGGCCTGATCCTGGAGACCCGGGATCGAATTCCACGTTGGCTCCCTGTATGGAGCCTGCTTCTCCTTCTGCCTATGTCTCTGCCTCTCTCTCTTTCTCTGTCTCTCTCTCTCTCGAATAAGTAAATAAAATCTTTAAAAAAAGTATTCAGTTTGTATAATAATTTAGGTACAGGGAGTAGTAAGTGGTGAAAAAAGAGCTTTTAGAACTTGACCTTCTGTGATTGAGTTTCTGCAACTTGGTTGTAGCCTACCTTTGGAAACTAGAAGGATTGAGAATTAACTTTCTATATGAGAGGTTTGGAGGTACAGGGCTGATTGCCAATAGCTTCATTATTTTGAGGCATAATCGCAAGAGCATAAGCGTGACAGAGTCTGCAATATTTTTTCATCTCTTAAAATTATTGCAGCATTTTGAGAATTGGGATTGATTTGGTGGCAATAGTGGGCATCCTGAAACTTAAGTTTTTATCCTTTTTTCTGTCACCAATTAGTTTTATGATGTATGGATAACTCTTACGACTATCTCTAGGCTTGTTGCCTACTTGGCAAAATTAAAGCTGAGTCAGCAGGGCATGAAGGTTCATTCTTTTCCTCAAGCTTTAAGATTGTGTCACTGTCCACTGGTGAACCAGAATTGTAGACTACCAACGTATAACATTTCATTAATCTCAAAGCTCCTTTGAGGAATTGGTCCAAAAATTCATCTAGAAGTAACTTGGGATTCTTCCAGATTCCTGGGGCCAGTGCACTTCTTTAAATATTACACTTTTTAGATCAGTAGCATGGAAATTGGCCCTCCTTTCAGATTTCTCTAACTTCTTTATAATTTTACTATACCTGTAAAATACCTAAAGACAATGTATCTGAGAGTTTTTGAAAGGCTAGTTTTTGTTACAGGGATATGAGTGATGCTGCTGACCTCATATATTATGTGAGACAAGGTTAAGCTTGCCCAATCTCATGGATTTTGAAGGTGAAGCAAATATATGGCTTTTAATTAGTTCTGTGTTTATAGTTTTATTTTTAAATTCTGTGGTTTTTTTTTTTTTCTTCACTAAGTAACAGTGAATACAGACCAATTGTTCTTGGTTACTAATATATATGAGTATTATTGTGCATGAGTTTAAAATTGATATGCCATCATGTCATGAAATCAGTTAAGTATGGGTTTTCTAATCTCCACCCCCCCCCCCCATGTGACAGGATTTCAGCAATTAAAATTATGTAATGGGGAACTTTGGGAATGCTTTTCCAAAGTCAAGATGTTAATTTTGCATTTATCATTCTGTGCTTAATAAACTAATGTATATGAATCTGTTTTAATTTCGTATTTTACCGGATTTTCCATTGTTATTTTTGAAGGTTTTCATAGACTAAAGTCTCCTAAGAGATATAGATAGATATCTACACACACACACAGTTACATTTTGTATCAGGGTACATTTTTTTATGGTCTTTTCCCTTATATGTGCTTTGAAAACCATTGACTGTTGAAGTTTCATAATAAGTGGTTAAATAGTATTAATATTTTCTAATTTTTAAAAATGTATTTTTAAGCCTTATGATTCTGCAGATGACTGGTCTGAGCATATTAGCTCTTCTGGGAAAAAATACTACTACAATTGTCGAACAGAAGTTTCACAATGGGAAAAACCAAAAGAGTGGCTTGAAAGGTATTTGCTCCTACTCATTAAAAAATACTTCTTATTTTTGACTAAAGCTTAACATCTTAGAACTTTCTCAGCTTAGGTTTCTTAGTGAAACTCCTCATTCCCCCCTTTAATTGCAATAGTTGGCCCATTATGTTTTCTATAATTTCTCTTTACTTAAAAAAAAAAAAAAAAAGAAAGAAAAAACTTGGATAAGTCACTGTCCACAAGGACCTTGTAAACCATCAGTATATTTAAGATTTTATATCAACCTATATTATTTATAATGAACATTTTCATAATTTAAAGTATATTAATGTTTCCTTCATATGTGTAGAATTAATATTGGGGAGTTTTGGTTGTAGCGTTTAATGGTGTTATAAACAATTGCTATAATGCCATCACTGAGAAACATTAATGTTCTGTTAGCTATGTTTCATCTCCCATACCAGTTGATATTATGGCTGTGTTCAGTTCTTTTATTTTCCATATAACATTCTGTTGAGCATTTGGTCAGACGTGTCATATGTAAACTCATTGTACTTGATGTAATTTTTATGAGTTTATCTATGTTTTATTTTTAGAGAACAGAGACAAAAAGAAGCAAACAAGATGGCGGTTAACAGCTTCCCAAAAGATAGGGATTACAGAAGGGAGGTGATGCAAGCAACAGCCACTAGTGGGTTTGCCAGTGGAAGTAAGTATTAATTTTTTTTTCTTTGAAACAACATGATGTTTAATTCACTCCTATAGTTTGTATGTTTATATCCATATGCATAGCTGTTTACATATGTAAACTAAAATAATATAAATGTATAGTTTCTTTTATGTTAGATCTGTCTTCCTAACCTCCACCGTTTTGTTTCCTGAAAAGGAAAAGAGTTCATGGAGGATTAGATTAGTACACGTATGTTATTCATCACTACTCCTACTGGCTATGATGCAGTTGAATTTGTGGAAAACAAAATCTCATATTGTGGATTGACTCTTAAAACAGGAGTTGTTTGGGTTTTTTTCCCCCCTTTGCTGAATTGTGTCCTGTTAAACTGGACAGTGAAACCTCTTCCAAAACTCGTTGAATGTTTGAATCTAATAATTGAATTGTAGCCACACACAGATGGTAACATTAAAGTGTCTCTTGGTGTTTTGTGTTTATCAGTGAGAAACTTTTTTACCTTTTATCTGGGAACTGATTACATCATCATAGATGTGAATAGCATCTCTATACTGTGAGCATACCTTAAAGTTTTTTGAGGTTACATTTTGTCTAAGTGGGACAATATGAGTAATATGCATTTATTTCTTAATTCAAATTAAATTTGAATTTGAAGCTTTTACTAAAGGTCCTCTATTCCCAGTGGCTTCCTTTTGCCCAGAATAGAATTTAAATGCCACCATAGACTTCTTACTCTTTTTATTAGATTTTGAAATTTGGAAGAATTTTTAAGATGTGTTCAGGGAATTCTTGGACTTAGGCCTTTGAATCTTCTTCCTATAACTTACATAGAGGGTTGTATTTGGTCTTAGCAAGACAATACTTCTTTTTTGATGGGAAAAGTTTTAAGATGAAGCAGATAGTAAAGTAACATAATTCTTCACTGAATTTTTAAGATATGTTCCTTTGAACATTTAATTTTTTTGTACTAGTGAAATTGTATTTAATTCTTAAAAAACAATGATTTAGTGTACTGAAGTAAGGAAATAAACTATTTTTGAGACAGAAGACTTGGGTCCTGGTTCCATTTTACTTAATATCTTGAGTAACTGTTACTTCTTGCAAACAATCAGAAATAAGGTAAAGGTTTTCCTCTCCAGGTTAAAAAAACAAAAAAACGCACCCAGCTTGTAGTAGTTCTGTCTGAACAAACTGGAGAATGATATTGAGAAGATATGGTGGAGGAGTGGCAAATGGTTGTAAGAAAATAGTCACTTTTTTTTTTTTTTTTTTTTTTTAAAGATTTTGGGCCAGTCCTCTCAGTGGGTGATAGTTCCCAGGGAGGGAAAAAAATAGCCTAGTGCGTCAGCTTTATTCTTTCCAAAATACCCTATCATTTTAAGTCTCTTCTCCTCCCTTGAAGTAAATGGAAGTAAATAAAGATCTGATGGAAGTATTGATGAAAGTGAAAGTAGTGTTTTTTGTCTTTCTAACAAACCATCTTTAAGGAAATAAAATCAGAATTGTATTTTTAAATTGTGTGCATCTTTTTCTTTCACAAATGAAGGAGGAGTTCCTTCTCTTTTTCCTTTGTAATTTCAAAAGTGAAGCATGTTTGTTACTAAAAAATAAAAAGGAGATTTTTTTTAATTTCATGAGCCAAGAACATTTGGGGACATACACTTTTTTCTGTGTGTATATAAATGTGTATTAAAACTACATATGTGTATGTTTTACATAAAAAATGGCATATGTTACTATTTTTAACCTTTTTTTGTTCATTAATATTTTGAGGAAATATTTCTGTGTCAGTTTAGAAATCCCTGTGTGTTAAATTACATGGTTTTCCTTTTTTTTTTTTTTTTTTTTTTGATGTGCCCTCATTTATAGGTAATCATCTGTGGATACTTGGGTGGTTTTTATCCTTTTCCTACTGTCAGCAGTGCTGTGATGTCCATCTTTGCCCATTACTTCCTTAGTCACATTCCTAAAAGTGCAAATGAGGAGTCAGTAGGTCTCTGTGTGTGTTGAAGTACAGTCATGTGCCTCACTTTTTCAGTTGTAAGTGATAATTAGAAAAAAAAAACCTTAGCTATATTTCTTTTTATTTTTCCTTAATTGTGTGGTAGTAATGAAGTCATTAAGTCATTTAAGTGCTTAACTTTTTCTGTCCAAAAAGTTTGGCAGAATTTTCCCATGTGTCCAGCACATTGGTGTTAATGTTGGGTAAGACCTAAAGCTTTGTAGTTTGAACTGCCAATACAAGGTATGCGTGTTGGTGGGGGTGGGCAGATTGAAAGATTTTATATGAAAGGAGATAAAGGTAGAAAATCGATTTATTTTATGCACTGTAGCAAATAATGTTATCTAGAACTTGACCTTGAAAACTTTATGGATAAAATTTTTAATTTGGTTTTACTGCTACTAGATTATTTTCATTGTCTTTAATCTGTGCCTTACAGAATTATTGCTCTATACTTAGAGAAACCTTAACTTGGTGTTTCTCAACTATAGCACCAATGACATTTTGGGTTAGGTGATTCTTTGTTGTGGGTTGCTGTCCTGTGTCTTAGGACATAGAGTACTGTACCTGGCCTCTACATGCTAGATGCCAGTAGCACACCTCCTCTCTTCCAAGTTGTGATAACCAAGAATGTCTCCTTACATTTGCCAAATGTCTTTGTTGTGGAGGGGGTGTGCAAGTAGAGTCACCATGTTAACTGTTTCGTCTAGAGTTGTGAATCATAGAAAGCTGTTGTAGCTACAGCTTCCTTAGTTTCTATAATGCTGCTGCCACTGTAAAGCTTACAAGTGTCTGAAGAAGTATCAACTTTAATTTTCATCTGAATACATTTGCTTGATACTCTTTGACTCTAGTCTTACAGAAGTGAGATTTTTTTCTTGGTATCCAGGAAATAAAAAGTTTTTGGTAATCAAGTGACAGGATTGGTGGGAATTGGGTATGGTATTATTTCTGTTTTATTCCTAAACGTTTCTGTTGTAGCAGTATTCTTTTCAGGAAGAAATTGTAGAATAAAATTTAAGTTCCTTGTGCATGCAAATGGATAGTTTACTGATGAGTTAATATCATGCAACAGATGTTTGTATTTTGCTGTGATTAGCTCAATCTGTTCATTTTTTTCTGTTAAGGTTAATATATGTGTAACTTACAACACTGAATTTCATTTATTAAGTCAAAGACTTTGTGTTTTGATATAACTAAAGCTTTTTGGCAGTAGCCAGTACATTCTGTTTAGTATAACATGTAGGAGTTGTACGCTGAAGGTTTGGAAACTGACTTGTAGTTTAAGCATACTTCCTTCTTTGTGCTGTCTTGGTTTCTAGATTCAGAGGAACCATGAATTGGGAAAAAAAAAACCTAAAATACTCAATGGGGAGGGCATCTTTTGGTAATATTATTACATATGTGCTTGAATCTTAAGATATTTCTCTACTTGAAAGTTGTTTTAAGTTTTAGTTATTGATTAGACTTATAATTTTGGTTAGAGATTTTTTGATAAATTTTATCAAGATTGGAATTTTCCTTATTTTTTTGTGGAAGCAGAAGTATTTCTGAGGTTTAAGTGTTTTGTGACCAAATTGGAAGAGGATGTTTTTAATATAACTGGTAATAGCAAGTAGATTTTTCTGACTATGCTGCTGGATGTAGGCCTTCTCTGTTTTCAGGTAGCATTATCTATAACTTGAGCTTATTACTAACTTGTTAGCATTTTCAAAAATATGAACTGATTTAATTACTGATTGCACAGTTCATCATAAATTCAGCTGTCCCATTTAAAGCCCTAGCACAAACTACTTTAGAGACCACTAATTAGCTACTTCAGTATTCAGAAAAATCAGGCTAATAAAGCTAATATTCCTTTGCAGTTGAACCACTGTGGATAATTCAATTATTAGAACCCATGGCCCATATTTTAAAAGAATGGACCATTTGCTTTTCATATTTTTAAAATACTTTAAAATTTTTAATTTGGGTGAAACGTTAAAACTCCATATATGGACTGTTTTTTTTTTTTTTTTCCAGTGTTTTGTTTGAATTGTGGTGTGGTTCTAAAGAATCCCCAAAAGCTCATAGCTCATTTGAAATCTGAGTATAGATTACTTAGAGTTGAGGCTAAATATCCTCTTCAGTATTTGCTGGTGGTAAAACTGCAGATACTAACTGGGCATGCAGTTTTATAACAAGATATAAGTATGTTGCTAAATTAGCTGATGTTATAGACAGGATTCTAACGTAATCTTTTTTCTTCCCCCTTCTGTCATTCCAACATCTCTTTTTTCGAACTGTGAACTAAAGTGGAAGACAAGCATTCCAGTGATGCCAGTAGTTTGCTCCCACAGAATATTTTGTCTCAAACAAGCAGACACAATGACAGAGACTACAGACTGCCAAGAGCAGAGACTCACAGTAGTTCTACGCCAGTACAGCACCCCATCAAACCAGTGGTTCATCCAACTGCTACCCCAAGCACTCTTCCTTCTAGTCCATTTACGCTACAGTCTGATCACCAGCCAAAGAAATCATTTGATGCTAATGGAGCATCTACTTTATCAAAACTGCCTACACCCACATCTTCTGTCCCTGCACAGAAAACAGAAAGAAAAGGTATGCCATTGTTACTAGATGCTGCACGTTGAACTGTAGATTGAGTTTTTTTTTATTATATTACAGTATCTCCATTAGCTTGAATAAGACTCTTAATTATAAATTCTTTTAAAAAGTCTTTTAAATGTTACTGCGTAGATTTAGGTCTAGAGTTAGCCATATTTAGCTTTTTCTTTTAATTACTAAGCCTTAGCTGTTTTGCCTTTGACACTTCGAAGTCACGTGCTTATTAATTTGTAAGTTAGTAATGGTTTAAAGTCAAAGGACTGTCCCATCATATTTGTGTAAAAGTAATTTTTGTTTTTTGTGATAATTGTCATGATGGTTTAGTTGAGATATTGTCTCAATTTTCTGTTAATTAAAATTTGATATGAATAGAGACCTTTTAAAACATGTTATTTCTGCACAACATGCAACTATTGGTTTCAGTTTGTGAATAAGAAAACTGTGTCCTGGGCCAGAAGACAAAGAGTCTTAAAGTCTGAATTAGAACTTAAATCTGAAGGGTAGAAGTTAACTTCATAACTCCAGTTGTGTTTATCCAGCTCAGTGCTGATAACCATAGCTTGTTAAAGGAGAAAAATTGTGGCTACAACTACTCAGGAGATAACATACAACAGAAGCAGAGTGATGAGATAATAAGTTTATTTGCACAGACCACTCACAATTCTAAACTTAACACATTATATTGCGTTTTAAGAAATGAAGGAAATTAAAAGACAATAGGCAAATAAATTATAGGCAGACCCATTAGCAGCCTAATTAGCAGATTAGCATGAATAAATACTGAGAAACTTTTAAACGTCCTGTGGGTTTAGGAGATGTTACAGGGAGCTAATGAGTCTTTAAGCTTTTAATCTATGGTTTGATTCATTATTTCACATTGATTTAATTTGCTTACAAAGAGTTCTCATAGATTTCTTTGCTTCTTGTTTTCTTTTATGCATGTTATTTGAATTTCTTCTCTTAAGTACTCATTCCATATTAAACCACGTACTTTGGGCCGCCGGGTGGCTCAGCGGTTTAGCGCCGCCTTCGGCCCAGGGCGTGATCCTGGAGACCCGGGATCGAGTCCCATGTCAGGCTCCCAGCATGGAGCCTGTTTCTCCCTCTGCCTGTGTCTCTGCCTCTCGCTCTCGCTCTCTCTGATGAATAAATAAAACCTTTAAATAAATAAATAAACCACGTACTTTTATCATCTGGTGCTTAATGAATGCATCATAAACAGATCGTCCCAAATGTTGTCAGATTCCCCTAAGATAATTTGTACCAAAATCCATATGTTGAAGTCCTATTTACCCTGATGCAGAATTAAATTTGTAAAGAGAATTCTTGAGGGATGAAATCTGAATTAATGCAGTAATTGTTAATGTGGTAGTACTTTCTAAAGGATGTTAACGGTTTTTCAATTTTTATAATTTTGATTATTTAGTCACATAAATTCTTTTAAAAATCATTAAATCCTGTGGCCTTTTAAAAGTCTTTATCTTGGGGTGCCTGAGTGACTCAGTTAAATGGTCATGGTTCAGGTCATGATCCCAGGGTCTTGGGATTGAGCCCTGCAAGGTCTCCCTGCTCAGCGGGGGAGCCTGCTTGTCCCTCTGCCCCTCCTCCCTACTTGTGCTCTCCCTCTGTCTCTCACACCTTTTTAAAATCTCAAATAAATTAAATCTTTTTAAAAAAATATCTTTATCTCATTTCTCTCTTGTTAATTTAATTCTTAGCTCTTACCTCCTTTTTGAAATTCTTTCCATCACTGGCTTCTGGAATAATGCTATTTTTCAATATTCTAGTTCTCTTCTTGCCCCCTAAATAACCAGTATTGTTCATCCTTTTACTGTTTTCTTTTTTTCTTGCTCAGTATGTTCTCTTTTGCCGGGCAGTCTTACCTACAAAAGTGACTCCCAGATCTTTATTTCTGACTCCTACCTTTTATCTGCTTTATTTCAATAAGGACTTGCTGTGTCCCAAATGCCTCCCTTTCCCCAGAGCTTATTCTCAGATTCTTGGTAAGTAGCTACATTGTCCTCCCAACTGTTTCTTGTTCTTTAGAATTCATCCCCATCTCCGTCTACTGACCTGTCAGCAGATCTTGGATTCCGCCTTCTCTATCCTTCTCTATCCTTTCTCTGGTTGTCGCCACTACTATGGAAACTCCAGGCGTCTCTCTTGAAAAAGCCTTCTAATAACTGTTCTGCATCCTTCCATCCACACTATTCACTGATGGTTGCTTCATTATAAAATTTAGATTGGATTGTGTTACTTCTAATAGTTTTCCATTATCCACAGGATACATCCATACTTCTTAGTGCCTGACAGTCTGCTTGCAGCCTGTTATATCCTGGGCATGTTATATCCATTCTTGTTGTGAGCTTTTACTGAAAAAGGACATGCTCTAACATTCCATCCTGTTGAGCTCTTTAAGAGGCAGCTCCAGTGCCCTTGGGTTCTCACTGTCAGTTATGCTCTCTCAGTCTGTGTTTCCCAAACCTCTCCCTGTTATATTTATTTATTATTATAGCACCTATCATATTGTAATTTTTGTTGATTTAATTAAACTGTTTAGGGTTACGTGTTAATTACATGTTGAACTTGATTCACCTATACTACCTTCTCCCTCCATGCTTCACCATTCCTGACAAATTTTTAAAATATCATTTAAAGCTTTCTTTTAAATATTTATTTATTCACGAGAGAGCGAGAGAGGGTGGGGGGTGCACAGACACAGGCAGAGGGAGAAGCAGGCTCCATGCAGGGACCTCGACGTGGGACTCAATCTGGGCTCTCCAGGACCACGCCCTGGGCTGAATTCTGCGCTAAACCGCTGAGGACACTGGGGCTGTCCAAATATCATTAAAAATTAACTGTGTACCAGGCTTGGTGCTAAGTGTTTACTACATATTTTAGTTTATTTTTAAGACAAAGATGGTGTATCTTTTAGTTAAGAAGAACCTGAACATTGCCACTGTTTAAGTACATGATGTTAGAGGCAGCTTCTCCAAAATTCATGTTATTTCCATAAAACCCTAGGGAACGAAAGACACAAATCTATATTTATTTGAACACCAGTAATTAAAAATTGGTAACAAATCCTAGATGATTCCATTTTAATACTACAAAGTATATTTGCTAATCACAAACTTTTTCTAAAACTTTTACATATGGTAATTTTAAACTTACAGGAAGAAACTTGGTTACCTTGCAGTTGACTTTTGAAATAGGAAAAATTGTATAATTTTCCCAAGTATTCCTTGTGTATAAATGAAGACTATTATTTTCAGACTGTTCATTAGTTGGTCTAAATTTGTGAAGTGTCCATTAATTTGAAATATTTTTTTCTCTCAGGCACATCCATGTTCTTTAAGTTAAGCCTTTTTATTGACTGTTATCAATATACTGATTTCCTTGTTTGAGTTTTCCTTAACAAATAATTTATATTAAAAGGCTCATGATTGGGTAATATCAGACTTTTGGACTCTTGGTTGTAAGTGCTAATAGTATAGCTAGGCTCTATCTGGGGGTGTCCATGGTAAGATGCTGTGTTAAATAATAGCAAGATCTTTGTCATTATGACCCACTGCTCTATCCCTAGTTCTTGAAAAAATAATAGACCGTCAATACTTATAGGTGGATAAGTAACAGAGAATGGTAATGGTGTGTGTGTTAAGGGCTTGGAAAGCACCTGCAGTAGTTCATGGTTTAAGAAATGTATTTGGAGAAAAAGAAGAGTATTATAATTGTTGTAAACCTAAAGATTTAGATCTGTTTAATGCCAGTGTGCCTTTTGAGAAGAAGTAACTAAATTAATTACTTTAAAGGATAAATTCAAAGTCTGTGCTTGCTTGAGAGAGTGTGGAGAATCTGAAGCTCTGGTTTTGTAGGAAACAATCCTGGTGTTAGGTAGGGTGAAACAAGGTCAGGCATCTTCTTTTAGATCTGTATTTGTTGTTAGGATAACATTTGAACATCTGTTGGCAATATTACTTTATTGGACAACCATATAACAGAGTAATAGAGACAATGATATACTTAAAAACCTAAAACTTGGTTTTTATCAGTTGGTATCCCATTAACCATTCCATATATATATATAACTTGTTTATTTATTATACAGCGCAAAAGAGAGAATATGAAGTGGGGGACTAATGGGGAGAGGAAGAAAGAATCTCTAGCAGACTTCCTACAGAGCATAGTGCAGAGCCTGACAAGGAGCTTGAGCCAAAACCAGGAGTTGGAAACTGGAACCTGGATGATAAGTCATCCAGGAGCCTCTTCCTCCCTCCAGTCCCCCATAGACTGTTCTAATTGTATCTAACTCTACCCTTTCTTCCAGATTCATGAAATGACAAAATAGGCAGGAAACCATTGCTTTGGCCAAATAACTGCCAGAGTGAGAGCAGTTTAATGACCTTAATTAATTAGTAAGTTTCTTACTTAGTAATTTTAGAGTTATGATTTATTAGCATAAACAAACTTGAAAAGTAAGGCAAAATAACCCAAGAAGCAGACCTATTCATTGAGTAATGCTAATCTGCTGAGGGCTAGTTTGCATCTAAATCCTTAATGTGGTTACTTAATTCCGCACTCAATCTAATGGGTGGGGCGATTAGTCATTAATGTGAGGTGTGAGTCACTTGGAATAAACTTTGCTTTTGTGTCTTGATGGTATGTAGACTGAGTGAAATTTAAATGAACCTGAAGATTTCAGTATGCATTAAGGCAGTACTAGCCTTTTATAAGCTAGTGTAGTAGGTCATTAACCAACTTGAGTGGGCCATGTTCAGCCCTCGCTCCTTTGCTTTACTTTATAATAATTTTTAGGATTACTAAACTCTTCATGAAAATTAGGAAAACTGGTCACAGATGTGTTAGTGACTCAAATTTTTTTTAAGATTTTAAAAAATTTATTTGGGTAAAAGAACACAAGTAGGGGAGAAAAACCCCACCAAGCAGGGAGCCTGATGCAGGGATGCAGGGCTGGATCCCAGGGCTCTGGGATCATGACCTAAGCCAAAGGCAGGCATTCAGCTAACTGAGCCATGCAGGCTCCCCATGATTCAAATTTTGTTGAATAACTGAATACGTTAGTAGAAGAATTTAGTCTGTATTAGTCTATAACTTTAAAATTATGCTAGTTAACCTAAGATGGCACTTTTAACAATGGGACGGGGGGGAATAGCTGTGATGAAAGAATATACTGTTTATAATTTGAGGGGTGGGGAAGGGCTTTTTAAATCAAGATCCAGAATGCCTTTGCCTTTTTAAAAAAATGTTGATAAATTTAAACACAAGACATATCTCAAATTGGTAGAAAATACTTGCAACACGTATAGCAATATGTTAAGGATTAATTAAGAATATGTCAAAACAGTAGGAAAAAAGACAATCTAATAGAAAAAATAAGCAGTAGATATGAACAAGCAGTTATAGAAGAGGAAATTAAAATTGCCAGCCTTGGCTTACAGCTATAAAAGTTAACTCAAAATGGATCAAATACTTAAACTTAGGAGCTGAAACTATAAAAACTCTAAGAAGGAAACAGGTGAAAATTTCTGTGACATTGGATTTGGTAGTGATTTCTTAGATGTGACACAAAAAGCACAGGCAATGAAGGAAAAAGATAAAACGGACTTCATCAGTATTAAAAGCTTTTGTGCATCAGAGGGCACTCTAGAGTCAAAAGGCAACCCATACAGTAGGAGGAAGTAAATTGTAAATCCTATGTCCAGTAAAGGATTAATATCTAGAATATATGAAATCCTATAACTGAGCAATTAAATGAAACAAGCTAGCTCAAAAATGGGCAAAGGACTTGAATAGACGTGTTCTCCAAGGCCAGCCAGTAAGCACATAAGGCATTCAGCATCAGGGAAAGCAATCAAAACTACAGTGAAAAAACATTTCACACCTATAGGATGATTATTATGAAAACAAACAGCAATGAAAATAAATGTTTTTAAGGATGTGGGAAAAATTAGACATCTTTATTTTTATTTTTTTTAAGACCTCTTGTACATTGCTTCTAGGAATGCAAAATGATGCAGCTCCTGTGGAATACAGTTTAGCAGTTCCTCAAAAAATGAAACCTAGAATTACCATAGGATCAAACCATTCTGTGCTTGGATATATAACCAGAAGAATTGAAAGCCAGGGAATCAAACCGGTGGTTATACACTGATGTTTGTATCATTGTTATTTAAAATAGCCAAAAGATGGAAATGGTTCAGGTGTCCATCAGCTGTTACAGGTTTTTAAAAAAAAATATTAGCTAGACATACAGCCTTAAAAAGGAAGGAAATTCTGACGCATGCTGCTGTGACATAGATGAAATTCGAAGACCTTATGCTGAAAGGAGGTAGAATAGTGGCTACTAAGGAGTGGGATGATGAGCCCTAGTTTAATTGGTGACAGAATTTCTGTTCGGAGAGATGAAAAGGTTTTGGAGATGGATAGTGGTATGTGATGTTTGCACAACAGTTTGTAAATACTTAATGGCCCTGAGTTGTAAACCTAGAAGTGGTTAAAGTGGTAAGTTTTATGTTATATGTATTTTAGCAGGCTAAAAAATTTGAAGAGAAAGATTATCAGTGCATATTGGAAATTAAGATTAAAATAAGATTTTTCACCTTTAAGATTAGTGACAGTTAACAGCTGGATGTGGGGAAGCACAATTGGTGGGAATGTGTATGTCGGTTATTAGAGGAATCCCTTTAATAAAATCTGTTAAAAGTTTAAAAATACGGGGATGCTTGGGTGGCTCATGGTTGGGCACCTGCTTCGGCTCAGATCGTGACCCCGGGATCTGGGATCGAGTCCCACATCAGGCTCCCTGCGAGGAGCCTGCTTCTCCCTCTGCCTATGTCTCTGCCTCTCTTTCTGTGTCTCTCATGAATAAATTTCAGAGTATGTTTATCCTTTACATGTATTAGCGTAAAGATTTCCTCAGTTGAATAAAAAAGCAAGGTGCAAAAATATATCTTAATATATTTTACATCACCATATTTCCGTACCTTTGTAAAATGCATAGCAAAGGTTCTGGGTGGATATGTGATTTAACATATTCATGAATTAATCAAATTAAAAATTGAAAATCACAGATTATATACCAGGTTACTGCCACCTGGGTACCTTATTATTACATTTTTTTCCTACTACTTTTGAATACCTTGTTTCCTTTGTAACTTCCCCATGTTGTAATCTTCAGTGTAACACCATTACTACAAAACAGAACAAAACAAATTAACTGCCCTTCTTGCAACAGTAGTTTGAGCTTTGTTCACATGTTCCCCCTGAATATTATTACAGTAACTCTCCAAGCATCAGAGGAAATTAATGATTAGAAATGCAGTATGGTACCTTCTACCCTTTTTAAGTGCAGTGTCTTTAGATCTTATTGTAGATCTAGAAGGAATTATTTGGCGTGCCAGAAAAATGTAGGTCAAAAATAGATTTTGACTTTGGTTTATGCTCTTGGATGTTTTGGATGGGGGCCTAGATTTAGAAGAGATGAATATTAACTTTAAACCATTAAAGAATTAGGGTATAGTAACAGATTTTTAGGTGACTCTGAAGTTTAGTCTTTAGTAGATTATGCCCCCTACTGGTAAGCATTGGAAATATAAGTGAATAATTCATACAAGTATAAGGGGAAAGAAAAATTTTGTCAAAGCATATATACCAAAAATGAGAGGATAAAATTTTAAAGCTTATAGTAAAGAGTTGGTTAGAGATCTGTAAGTCTTAGAAATAATCAGATGGGAAAGTGACTTAGTTTAAGTTTAAAGTAGGTGTGTAAGAGATTGAAAAAAATGCTCAAAGGAACCTAGATTTGCTTGGGGAGAGTTTACATTTAAGGAATGAGACTGGAGGATGATATTCTTTAAAAGTGGAAGAGCCTATAGAAATGGCTTTGTAATGCAAAAACTGTTCTTTTACCTACATTTAGTTCTTGGTCTTTATTTTGAAAGACCCAAGTTTTCATTTATTTAGTTTGATAAAAATATATATTTGGATGACATTACTGTTTATTCCAAATAGTTCCGTTTCCTCTCTGTGTTTTTTAAAAAGACAGGTTGAGTATTTTATAGGGTTATTTAAAATAAGCTTAAATAAGTTAAATTTATCTCTAAGACTACATATAGTTCCTTACTTTTATGAAAGTAGCATAAAGCTGTAATTGTCAGTTATTTAGGATGGAGATCTTAGACTTTCCTCCGTATTATCATAAATTCTATACTTAGAGATTAGAGGGAGAATACATGTACGTGGACCTGGGCCTTTACTGCAGGATCAGGTACCCATTCAACAAGTACGTGTTGATGCCATCTTGGTGTCATGTCCTCTCGTACCAGGGCTATAGAGATAAAGACAACAAAATCCCCCTACTGAAGTTGTTCAAGTTCTGCAAGAAGGGAAAGACAATATATAATAGAAGATACTGGGTAACGTTAATAGATCTCTTTTAGGGCATTCAAAACACAGAAGAGGTACCCAACCAATACCTTTCTTTAGTAATATTTTAAGACTACCTTACAGAGTAGCATTTTATATTTATATTATTAAACTCAGTACATTGTTCTCAGTTATATATATAGATTGAGGAAAGTAATATGTAAAATGTTTAACATGTAACATGTTTTGGAAGGGCATTTGTATCGATGTGTCTTTATAGGGAGACAAGGTGAGTGGAGCTATTATTAAAATAGTGTGGAAATACTTATATATGTGAAGAGTCTAAAAAACCAAAACCAAGTGTATGGATACAGAGCACACAGCTTGGTGGTTGCTGGGACGAAATAAGTGAAGGAAGTCAGAAGATACAAACTTCCAATTATAAAGCAATGGGGACATAATGTGCATAATAATACTGTTGCATATTTCAACTAAGTCTTGAAAGTTCTCATAGCAAGAAAAATAATTTTGTAACTGTTTGGAGGTCATTTTGCAGTATATACAGATAAGAATGTTGAACACCTGACACTGCTAGAATGTTGTATGTCTGTTATACCTCAATGGAAAAATAGGAGACCTACCTGGGAAAAATGATTTAGCTTTTCTGTCTTGCATCTTATCCTTAATTCCACTCACTCCTGTACCTTTGTGCTATGCTGCTTTGTTTTGATTTTGTTTCCTTTGGTTTTTAAGGTGAAAAGCAACCTTGAAAGCTCTAACCTGTTTTTTCAGAATCAACTAGGGTGTCAGAATCACCTATAGAATTCTTACAACTTCAACATATGCCTGGGCCTCCCCAGGTTCATTAGAGTGGAGCCCAGGTATCTGTTTTGTTTTGTTTTGTTTTTAGCTTTATTGATAATTCTGATAAGCTTTCTGCTGAAAACTGGTACTCAAACCTTTTAATAGAAAAATTCTGGCCTTTAAATAAAGATGTTGCCTGTTCAAGGGTCTCCTAGATATTAAGCAGGATCACCTGGTTTCCATACTACTCTTCAGTGATCTTCTTTGACAGAACTTCAAAAGAAATTTATCTTAGAGTAAACAAACTTACTAAAACTAAGAGTTAAGGATATTTAGTTTTTGTTACTTTATTTCTTTATGGTAATATGTATAGTTTTCTCTTCTGGGATGTTTCCTTTTTTTGGATTAAAGGGCAGCACTCAAGAGTTTTTTAAGCTGTGCTTATTTTAAAAATGTGTGGATAGATTTAGCAGCATCAGAATACGTTAAAAAACAGAAGAAAACCACAATAAAAGTAACAAAAGAGTAAGGATCATTTCAGAGGTATGTAAGCACTAATTTGATGGTTCATGCAGAAAGTAAAAATGCAGAACTTGTTTTCATTTTAAACATTAATCAGGAATGCCCCTAAGCTGTATATCCCCTAAGCTGACCCTTAAGGAGTATGATCTGGAGAAAACTGTCATCATAAATGTAAGAACTGACAGGTTTTCAAAGGGGAAATTTTATTTCTTTCAAGTTTCTGTATACTTGTATATGAATCCAGAGCAACAAAATTGAACATGATAGGCAATCTGCTAAACTGAATAACCCTCTTTAATATGTGTGCCTTACAAAAATTCAGTTGTTACACTTTTATCAATTTTGATCATAGTTGATCAACATAGCCATGAAATATATTTTAAAGCAGCTGTGAAGTCCATACTTCAGAGAGCTATTGCCCCTAATTCTTTTGACTATTATAGTAGTGGTATAAAAAGGCTGATAGAGGAGTCCTTTTTCAGTAAGTTTACTAGTAATTCTCAGCTTCTGTGGGGACATGAAGATTAATAAATGTTTAGTTCTTAGAATTGGAAATGAGGATTTGCAGTTATTAGGTAGCAGTGTAATACTTAGATGCAGTATTCTTGCAACTTTTATACATCATATAATAGTCTTAATTTGGGATATATATATATATATACATCATATATAGTCTTAATTTGGATATATATATATACACTTGAAAATCTTCAAGAAATAGGTGTGTATGGAAAATTAAAGATTTTTAGCAAATCTTCATATTTAGGCCAGTATTGTAAGCATATGCATGAACATCTTGATTAGTTGTTTTAATATTTTTATCCAGAGGTCCTCTGTTCCTCTTTCTTTCTTTCATTAAAGTTACTATATTAGTAATATTCCATGGTGTGAAAGTACAGTGTTCATCTTTCTGTTGGTGAACATTTAGTTTGTTTCTAGTTTTGTGCTAAAATAGAAACAAGCATTGTATTATTATAAAAATTGTAAAGCCATTCCGGTTTCTTCTGGGAAATGTCTTTATTTCATCTTTTGTTCATTTTTCTTTTGTGTAGTTTGTCTTTTCTGATTATAGGAGTTCCTTTGAGTACTTATCTGTGCTTTGAATGTAATTGGTTTGCTTTTTGTAGTTTTCTGCATCTAGATGTCAAAGATATCTTCTTGTTTTCATCTTCTAGTTCTAAAGACACATAACAGAAGTTTAATCGACCTTATATTGGTTTTCTTTCAATTGTGAGTTTTTATACTGGCAAGACACATTTCACTAGTTGTGTTCTTTTTTTTCATGAATTTCATGGCTGTACTAGCCCTTACCTTTTTCAAATAAGTTAATAGAATCAACTTGTCAAATACTGCCAAAAATGCTATTGGAGTTTTGATTGCAATTGCATTGACTCTATATACATAATTTGCAATGATAGCTTTCAGATAATGACCATTTTCCATGCATGTTTTATCTTTTTTTTTTTTTTTTTTGGTTTATTTAAAATACTGAATATAGGTATTGTGGATGGGGTTGCTATTAAAAAAGCATCATTTTTAGTGCTAATAAGTTTTAAATGTGACAAATAGATACATTTATTTATTTATAGAAGGAAAGTATTAATCTGGAAACTCATTTGTTAAGTATGAAAGTTCAAAGTTGGAGTCTCATTCTTCTGATCTGTAGCCTATATTGGAGGTGCTCGCCATGGTGTTAAATCCTGATTTGTTTTCAGGTCATTGTCATGTTTTGGAGGGCTGTTACTGTGGTCATAAACATTTTCACCTTAAATTAAGTCCAGGAAAATTGTATTGTACCTTTATCTTAATAGAAGCTTATTTGAACGTGTAGTTAATACATAACTGTGTTTGAAACAGCATTACCAGTAAACAGAACATGAGACTTTTAGAATCAGACATGAATATAGCAGAATCACTGCTTTACCAAGTTTTGTGATTTCAAGCAAGTTACATAATCTTTCTTGTTTAGTTTTCTCACCTGTGAAATCGGGATATAAAAATACTTACCCTATTATTCTAAGTAGGTAGATCTTTACTGAGCCCCCTCCCTGTGTCACCTTGGGAAGATGGAATGAAATTACTTGAGTTGGGTGTTTGGCACATGAAAGTTGCTCTTTCGATGTTGGTTCTAGTTTTCTCCAAGTAGTTTTTTTTCAGCCTTATTATCTCCTTTTTACTTAGAATCTACACCAGGAGACAAATCTGTATCACATTCTTGCACAACTCCTTCCACATCCTCTGCCTCTGGACTGAATCCCACATCTGCACCTCCAACATCTGCGTCAGCAATCCCTGTTTCTCCTGTTCCACAGTCACCGATACCTCCATTACTTCAGGACCCCAACCTTCTCAGACAGCTGCTTCCTGCTTTGCAAGCCACGCTGCAACTTAATAATTCTAATGTGGACATATCCAAAATAAATGAAGGTAAATTGATAACAGTTTTATTATTATTATTTGCTTCGTGCAGAAGTCTGTCGTTAGTAAATTCCGCAATTTAGGAGTGGTCTTTTGTTTCATTTTGAAATTCACATTTGAGCGTCATTCTTTGAAATTCATATCATAACCTCATGGTTGAAAGCCTTTGGTATTGTAATTGAGTTAGTAGTACTTGGATTTTTCCTGTATATTTTTCTTTTTTTTTTTTCTCTGTATATTTTTCAAGACTTGCTGTGTACGGTATTTATCGGAGATAAAGCTATTCTGCTTAATGTGTATAGTAACTCTTTTTTTTTTTTTTAATTAAAGAGCATTTCTAAAAACTGATATAAAAGCACTTAAATTCTAGCATATTGTTAATTCCAACTTTGCTTTTCAGTATGCTATTTAGGTAGCAACGTCAAAGAAGTCTGAATAAAAGTGGATATAGTTTTAATTGACAAGCTATTCAAATTCAAACAGTCTTAAGAGCATTTTAAAATTTTCTGTTTAGAATAGTCCATTTCAGCTTGTGTACATTGTTACATAATATATTAACAGTAGTGCTAAATGGTTAAGTCCTTTATCTTAAAAATGGAGCTATTTCACGCTAGTTGGTCAATAATTTTGTTCTTACTGTACTTTCCTGCATTTTGGTTTTATTCTCTTAAGATAACTGTGCCATTCTATTTGATAGGTACATGTTTTACTAGGGAAAGTAGGACTTTAAGCAGTTTGAAGAGATGATAGCATAAGAAAATGTCAATAATAAAGGATCTTGTGCTTCGAAAATAAATGACGTTCCTAAATTACCTAGCTTCTTTTAATGTCTGTTCTTTAAAAGATTGTTGGAGTGGGTATTAATGTAGGGTTTTATTTTATTTTATTTTATTTTTAAAGATTTTATTTATTTATTCATGAGAGGCACAGAGAGAAAGAGAGGCAGAGACACAGGCAGATGGAGAAGCAGGCTCCATGCAGGGAGCCTGACATGGGACTCGATTCCGGGTCTCCAGGATCATGCCCTGGGCTGAAAGCAGGCACTAAACCGCAGAGCCACCTGGGCTGCCCTAATGTAGGGTTTTAATGGTCACCTTGTTTAGTAAAGCATTCACATGAAATAACTACCCTTTATCTTTTTAATTTCAGGTAACCTACAAAAGCCCTTTAGCTATTGATGAATAGATTTCTGGTATAATCAGAATTTCTAGGGAACACTCTTTACTGTTTTTAAAAAGACTCCGGAGTTTCTTAAATTGAACACAAATTTTAATGCAAAGGAATACTACTGTTTTCCTTTACAAAAAAACCATTACATTTCTTCTACCTCTGATCATTTCCTATCTCTGGACCCATTTTATTACTATCTTACAGATTTTTATTTTGAGAGTTCTAGTTTGAAACACTGCAGTTTCTTTGGGGTTTTTTTTAGTTTTCAAGTTGTTACTAATACCATACTGTGCCACTATGTTTTTATTTTAATTTAAGATATGTGTTTAGTTCTTACAGCAGCTGTGACACAAGCCTCATTGCAGTCTATAATTCATAAGTTTCTTACTGCTGGACCATCTGCTTTCAACATAACTTCTTTGATTTCTCAAGCTGCTCAGCTCTCTACACAAGGTATTCATTTTCTTAGGTGTTGTGAGAATTGTATATTAATTTGGAGCAGGGGGTTCATGGTAAAACTTTTTTTGGTTTCTGAAGAGACTAGCTATAACAATTTGATGTTTGTTTGTTTTATAGGATCCTGTAATTTGTTTTAATTTTATTTATTTAATTTATTTGAGAGAATGTACATGGGGGCGGGGAGAAACAGACTTTCCGCTGAGCAGGGAGCCCAATGTGGGGCTTAATCCTGGGACCCTGAGACCATGACCTGAGCAGAAGGCAGATGCCCAACCTACTCAGGCCACTACTTGAGCCTGCTTGAGCCACTCAAACACCCCTGATGTTTGATGATTTTTTTTCTAACACTAGTATATACAGTATTTTTTTTTCCAGATGAGGCAAACATTGACATTTATCTTGCAGTATTGCCATTAAATCTGTAATACATATTTAATTCAGACTTTTAGTTGTCAATGTACTCTAAAGCTGAGTGTAAACTGATAGGTCCTCAATTTTTATGAAACATTGAATATATTTTAAGTGTTGGTTTGGTTCACATTTGATATTTAATGATTTTTGACCACAGGATACTGAAATGCTCAAGTCCTGTCTTAAATTACCTATTTCTCTTCTCCATGAAACATCCAATGGAAAGAGGCATATATAGGAACAAAGAAGAAATGAATGGGTCACTTTGACTTGTCCCCCTGCCCCAGTTCTGAAAACTAATAAACTGAGCAGAAACACTTATTCTGAAATTGAAATATAATAGTGCAAAGACTTAACCCTCTGGTTATCCTCATGAGGCAGGAGATCAAGGGATATAACCAGGCCTAAATATAGAATAAGAAAGAACAAATAAGAATGGTGAGGATGCCTTCCATGTGAGAATAGTTCAGGCTTACCGTCTTGCTTCAGCCTAAAAAAACAGGTTGGAGGAGGCATACATTGGATGTGCTTCTCTAATTCACAGCTCGTTTAGTCCGTGACTCCAGTGAGTATTTCAGATTCTGACTTTAATCAGTTAAGTGTTCTCTCTGGTGTTCAGGGGGCATGTAGAGGGATGGAAAGACCTCTACATATATATTACGGAAGTTTTGGTTTATTTGGAATTAATTGCTTTACTTTTTCACAGCTCAGCCATCTAATCAGTCTCCAATGTCTTTAACTTCTGATGCATCATCCCCAAGATCGTATGTGTCTCCAAGAATAAGCACACCTCAGACTAACACAGTCCCTATCAAACCTTTGATTAGTACTCCTCCTGTTTCATCACAGCCAAAGGTATGTTGCTTTTGAGGGAAATTTGGAAAAGAAAGCACGAAAGCACTCACTTTTGGAAAAACAAGTTTAATGTTTTAGAATCTCTATTGTAGGAAAAGCCCTCTTTGAGAACGTGTAGTAGTGGTGGAGTGAATGATGGGTCAGGTTAGATGCAGGTTAGTCTCAGTAAATTGAGGACTCTAAGAGGGAGTTGCATCTATGCTACTTTTAAACATTTTTTGAATTAAAAATTATATTTATTTATTTACAGAGAGGGCATGGGGGGCAGAGGGAGAAGCAGGCCCCTTGCTGAGCCGGGAGCCCACTGGGGGCTTGATCCTAGTACCGGGAAGTCAGACACATAACTGACTGAGCCATCTAGGCACCCCCATCATATGTGTTACTTTTATACGCTGATTGTTTTCTCTTACTGGCTGAGATTTGTGACCTGGAGGAAGAGTGGGATAAAGAAGGATAAAATAATTGTCTTAATATTTGTAGAGTTTTTTAACTTTTTAAAAGATATAACCTGTTTTCCAGTGGCTTTCCTCCCATACTTTTATTTTAGAAATGAATCCATTTCTGTGCTAAGAGCTTAATAGTATTAGACGAGATCGGGCGCGTTCAGGGTGGTATGGCCGTAGACAGCTTAATAGTATTATATTTAACTTCACATCATGAGAATCAACTACTATTTGCTTCATTTAATAGATAAGAGAATTAAGCCTTCAGTTAAATCTAGTTTTTGTGGTGGAATCAATTTAAGGCCTAGGTCTTTCTGAACACCAGAATCCATTTTACTAAGCTTATACTACCTGTGTTTCTCCAAGCAAAATTTTGCATGAATGGCTCCTCAGAGACAGTTAGAAAATTGGTCTGGTCTGTTCTTACTGGGTTATAAACCAGACCTTAACAACACTACCTTCAGATTTTATACTATATCATTTGAGTCTTGCCCAAAATTTTTCTTTCTGTTTTTTTTTTTTTTTTTTTTTTTTTAAAGATTTTATTTATTCGTGAGAGACACAGAGAAAAGCAGAAACATAGGCAGAGGGACTAGCAGGCTCCATGCAGGGAGCCCGATGTGGGACTTGATCCCAGTACTCTGGGATCACACCCTGGGTGGAAGGACGCTCACCTGCTGAGCTACCCAGGTATCCCTTACCCAAAATTTCTTTTTCTTTTTTTTTTTTAATTTTTTTTTTTTTTATTATTACTTATTTATGATAGTCACAGAGAGAGAGAGAGAGAGAGAGAGAGAGAGAGAGGCAGAGACACAGGCAGAGGGAGAAGCAGGCTCCATGCGCCGAGAGCCTGATGTGGGATTCGATCCAGGGTCTCCAGGATCGCGCCCTCGGCCAAAGGCAGGCGCCGAACCGCTGCACCACCCAGGGATCCCCAAAATTTCTTAAGTAAATCTTAGTCATACTCATTGTAGTCCTATTACCAGCAAAACATTAAAAGATTTGGAAGTTGGTATATGCACAAATTGCAGTTTTTTTTCTTAATGGTAAATTTAAGAAATTCTTTTTAGTTAAAAAGTAGGCTATTTCAATCCTTTATGCTGAAGATATTTTTTTTTTTTTTAAGAAGGAACTTTTTTTTTTTTAAGATTTTATTTATTTATTCATGAGAGACAGAGAGAGAAAGAGAGAGAGAGAGGCAGGCAGAGAGAGAAGCAGGAACCATGTAGGGAGCCCGACGTGGGACTCGATCCTGGGACTCCAGAACTAGGCCCTGGGCCAAAGGCAGGCGCCAAACCGTTGAGCCACCCAGGGATCCCCGAAGATTTTTTTTTTTTAAGATTTCATTTTTAAGCAATCTCTACGCTTATTGTGGGGCTCGAACTCACAACCCTGAGATCCAAGAGTCGAATGCTCTACCTACTAAGCCAACTAGGGGTCTTGCCAAAATTTTATATTGAAATAAAGTTAAGGCTTAAAGCTTTAGGCTTATTCACAGAAGCCTAAAAATAAAAATGCATTGAAACATAACTTGAAATTGATGGTAGGACAGCTTTTAGGTCTTCCTTAGCTTATCCCTTCCCTATTTAAGTCATTTATCTAAACTCATTTTAGGGTCAGTCTGGATTGATACATTTAACTCAAAATTTAAAAAGAAATTAGTCTATTCTGCAATTTCATACTGTTTGCACTTTGTGAGAGAAGGAAAAAAATGTGTTTCAACAAAGGAGATCTTCTTAGAGCTTAAAACTCGTCAGGGTGTAGTATCTTAGGAGTACAATAAATAATGACTAAAAGTGATTGTAAAGTTTTACAATCAGTTATAAGATTAGCATTTCAAATCCCTTATGCATATGGGCATCAAATTTTTTTTTTAAGTGGGAATTCAGTATTAAGTAGACCTTATAAAAATGCTTATAAAAATGATTTTTATGTAGCGAGGCTATCCAGATTTGTTTGGGGGAATATTAAAAAAAAAAAAAAGGAAGAAAGAAGAAAAAAACAAAACTATTATTGGAGGATGTGACTTAATCACAAATGGCTCTCTGCCTTCGTGCCTTAATTCGGGGCTTGTGTTTAAAAGTACTTGTTTTCTTTTTCTGTGGCATGTAAGTATGTGTAGTGTACATATCCTCACTGACAATCATGGTCCTCTTGTTCCACCTCTGTAGGGTAACATGTCTTTGAAGACCACTACAGTGTTGACTCATTCACTGGTAGACCAATCTATACAGTCTGCATATGTGGTTTAAATTTGAGCAGCTGTATTTGTGTGATATAGTAACATTAATTTTTACTGAGGAGCTATCTTAGTGTATTGGAAAGAAAACTGGGCTCAACATTAGAGAACTAGTTTGTGTTCTTCTGCTTTACAAAAGTAATCTTAAAGTCTTCTGGGCCATTTTATGAAGAAATTCTATGTTAGTCTCAAAATGAACGTGGCTCTTCTAACTACGTGAACTTTGGGAACTTAATCTGACTGCAATTCTTGAAGTCTCTAGATTTTTCAGAGTTTAAGACTATCCAACTAGATTTGGAGGGGTGTGTGGATTTGGGGACCTGGATGACCATGATTTACACAATTAAATATGTCTATATCACTAATAATTATGAAACAATTAGGGGACAGCTCATGTTATCTTAAAAATTACTAAAGAATAGAAATAAGAGACTTCACATTGATAGTACTTTTGGTTTTATGTACATTCCATGGTATTTATGTATATAATAGAAGCCTGTCTCACCAGATTTTGACATTTCAGGTTAGTACTCCAGTAGTTAAGCAAGGACCGGTTTCACAATCGGCCACACAGCAGCCTGTAACTGCTGACAAACAGCAAGGTCATGAACCTGTCTCTCCTCGAAGTCTTCAGCGCTCAAAGTAAGTTCATGTGTGTTGAAACATTTTTTCCTTAATGTTGCATGCTGCATTGTTTGAATATTATAAAAATATATGTATAATAGAGCTTGATCTTGTAAGAATCCATGGTTAGCCTAAGTTTTATGTATTATAAGATTTACAAAGGCAAATCTTACTCCAAGTAGGTTGTTGTCTCTAGTAATGAAGCCAGCTTATTTTTTGAAGAAAGTCATTCTTCAGATTTTACTTAATAGAATATGATAGGAGTAACAATATGTCATACTTGTACAAAGAGGGCACCTGATTTTATAATACTTGTTGGAAATGACATCATTTTTTAACCTCCTCATAGCAGTTTTAGATATGAGTGTATTGCTGAAGCCAAAAATGGGAAATACTATTTCTCAACTGGTATGTGTCAGGTTTTCCTAAGAGCTTCAATTCTGACCCCTATGTGGAGCGCTTGTCAGATAGGGCTATATTGTGTTACATGTTTCTTTGTTAATTAACAAATACAACTTTAAATGATTTTCATTTGATTGATTTTCCTATTTTGATTTCTTGCTATGAGGTAGCAAAATAATTCAACTGTTGTTTTTATTGTTGTTTTCTAAACAAGCATTTCAGAACTTTTACATCCAAATGAGAGTTGTTCCCTTCAAAATAATCACCTTGGGAAGCTGTCTACTTACTCCAGCAATGTTGCCATTGCTCAGAACATTTTTGGGAAATACTTCTTTTAAATTGTCTTTAGAGGCTGCAGTATTATTTTAAATATCCTCAGTGATGAAAACTCTTCATCCTTTGGGAGATTTAGTTTTTGGAAATAACTGAAATTCATTCAGAGCCAAGTCTGGTGAAGCAGGTAGGAAATCAACTTGGGTGATTAAAGTTTTGGTTCTTACCACCATATCCCCAAACCCTAGCCAAACCATACAGTTTTAAAAGAAGATAACTTATCTCAGAGTGTTATTTTGGGTCTTACTTTGCCACTAAACTCATTTGTTGCTGTCCAATAAAATGCCTGTATTTTGCTTCACATTATCTACCCTCTGATTCAATATTTTGTTCTGACACTAAACAAAGGCAATAGATTTTTTCCCCCCTCTTTATCTACATGTACTTAAGATGCAATACTCAGTTGTGCCTTATATTTACAACTGTTAAAATATGACCATTTCTTAGTTACATTCTGAATAGTGTTTCTGGTATACAAAATCACAGGTTCTGCTGTCAAATTTGAAGAGCACTATTAGTTTAAATTTAACTGACATTAGTGTTCTTAGAAGGGCCCTTTTTCCTCCCAAAAGTGTGTTTGAGGAGTACATGATATAACTACACTTTGGATTTTAAATTCTATGTATTTGATGTTAAAATAACAGATTTTTCTTAGGAATTTGGATATCTTTAATTTAATAGAAGATATTGACAATTTTTAGGATATCTCCTTTTTAAAATATACTATACATTCAATTCTTTTTTCTCTTCCAGTAGCCAGAGAAGTCCATCGCCTGGTCCAAATCATACTTCCAGTAGTAATGCATCAAACGCAACAGTTGTACCACAGAATTCATCTGCCCGACCTACATGTTCATTAACACCTACGCTAGCAGCACACTTCAATGAAAATCTCATAAAACATGTTCAAGGATGGCCTGCAGATCATGCAGAGAAGCAAGTATGTTACATGATTCATAGCAGATGTTTTACCTTTGGATGAATGACAAAATATAATTTCTTCTAGAAAATCTAATCTAGATCACTGAATTTAAGCTACATTTAAAGTAATGTCTAATTAGATTGTTTATAGTCAGTGCATTAAATTAAATATTTGGTAAGCACTTATTTTAGGGCATTTATGAGATAACTTTTTATGGTTTCACATAAAATATTTTAATATACTCAGCATTTAGCACTGTGCTGAGTGCTCTATTTTCTCCCCTTCTCAAAACTGTTAAGCAGTGCAGATGAGTTCTCCCATTTTACCATTGAAGACCCTTAAGACCAAATAAATTATATACCAAGGTCACCCAGTTAGAATAATTATGAGGCTTAAAGCCAGGATGCTTTTTCTACTCAGCCAGCTGCTCTGATAGTTTTAGAACTTGTTCATACCACTACTCTTCTATCTCTCCACTAGACTAGCAAGTAGAAGTTAGAAAACAGTTTTGCTTTGGAATGAGGGACCTTTGGACATTCCAATTAACTGCCATTGGCTTCTCCCTTTTAGCAGCTTACTGACTGTCTGAAATTTTCTCTAAGTTCACAGAGGTAATATTGTGTATCTTAATGACATCAGAATACAGTGAAGTCCCTTTTAACATTGTTACACCTGAACTTTACTCTGGCTGACTCAGCATCTTATTAACCACAAATCATGAGCTCTTCTATCCTTAGTGCTATGCAATACTAAAATTGGAAATACTATGTCCTCCAGAAGTTGAAGGGGGAAGTCTTGGAAAAATACCTTCTTTCCACCATTAGACAGTTTTTTAAAGAAAATCCTTTTTCTCCCTTAGATTCACTATCATTTTTGTGGATTTAAAGGCAGATTATTCTGTAATCTTGGTATAAAGTTGTCAGAAATTTAATGTTTTGGTTTTTTTTTTTTTTTTTTTTGTACGTGATTGTGGCATGTATGTGATCTTTATTTCTTTAATTATAGGCATCAAGATTGCGAGAAGAAGCCCATAATATGGGAAGTGTTCACATGTCAGAAATTTGTACTGAATTAAAAAATTTAAGATCTTTAGTCCGAGTATGTGAAATTCAAGCAACTTTGCGAGAGCAAAGGTAAGTTTTTCACTGACAAAGTTTTTGTCTTAGTATATCTTAAATCAGACTGAAGAATATAAATCAAATTTCATTTCTGAAATTTAAAGTTCTCTTTGATAGAACGTGTTCCATAACACTGTAACTGCATTTTTAAAAAACGATTGATTTAAGAGAGAGAGTGAGGTGGGTGGGGGGGAGCAGAGGCAGAGAATCTTCAAGCAGACTCCCTACTAAATGTGGAGCCTGATAACACGTCTTGATCTCAAGACCCATAATAAGATCATGACCTGAGCCAAAACAAAGAGTTGGACTTTCAACCAGCTGAGCCACCCAGGTGCCCCACACTATGATTACACTTTGTAATTTAATAATGATCCTGGTGAATGGTAATGGCATCTAGATTTTAGTTCTCTAACCCACGGTAGATGCTTCATTAGAGTTTTGTCTTCTAACTCTGTAAAGTACAATAGTGTTTAAATAGTGAAATGTTAGAACACTGTTAACATATAATGTTAACTAAATGTTAACAACAACTGTTAACACAGTTGACAGCAAGTGATTATAAAGGGTCTCCTCTTCAATTGAGGGTAGTATTTGGTTGCTGGCCATACTTGTTTCAGTTGAAATTTCAAATCACTGTTAACATTGTCTTTGGATCACCTGTAGATCCCTTGGAAATTTAATTGTCTAGCAAGTATATCTGTTTCTGAGGTGTTTTCACTTAAACTCTTCTTGTCTCAGTTTTAAATCTAGTATCCTACTCAAGGATATCTACATCCTAGTAAAGAGGACAGATATTTTTTACATGTGTCTTATAAATTCAAGGACAAATTTTTAAGGGCCTCTCACATCCTATCTTTATAAGTCACTGGGTCACGAGTAGAGTTAGTCTTAACATGAATCTACAAATATTTAGTAAATACCAAGTTGGCATTTATAGTAAAAATTGAAAACTGTTTTTGTCTAATCCTTTTATTAAATTCTCTGGAGTTGTATTTTGAATATCAACTGGGATTTGTTTATGATTGCTCTGAAAGTACTTCAAATATATATAAAACTTGACTACATTTTGACTTAATAAGACAGGTGATTTGACTTTTAGGAAATTATTTGCTGCCCCAACTATTGACAACAGTATACACTGATTACCAAGCTATAAATACTATATAATTATGCCTATTTCACTGGTACAGGCAGTAAATATCATACTCCATAGAAGAGAAGGGTCAGAAGTTCATGGAAGGTTTATGAAGTTCATGGAAACCTAGTTAGCCGTGAAGTTTATTTTATTTTTTGTTTTAAATATGCGTCTTAATTGGAATTTGACTCCGCTTTCTTTATGAGCCTATGTTTATATTGAGAATTTGTTCTTCAAAATGATTAGCCTCTTGCACCTAGTTTATTCTAGGCTTATTCTGTTGTGGCCTAGAAAACATATTTGGCTCAGGTTGTGATCCCGCGGTACTGAGATCAAGTCTCACATCAGGCTCCCTGCAGGGAACCTACTTCTCCCTGTGCCTATGTCTCTGCTTCTGTGTGTCTCATGAATAAAGAAATAAAACCTTTAAAATATATTTGTCTCATATTTAATTTGTGCTGCCTTTTGTGTGTATCTGTGGTGATACAGTAAACGACATTTTTATTTTTTATTTTATTTTTTTTTAAACGACATTTTTAAAAGTCAGTCTTTATAGTCAAATTAATTGAGAAATTGTTAGAAAACCAGGAAACATTCTAAGTTTTGTCAACCTAGTGTTTCATGCATTCACTGGTCATTTTGTCTTAACTCTAGACTAACACATTTATTTATTTTTAAATATTTATTTATTTGAGAGGGGGAGGGGAGGGAGAGAGAATTTAGAGCAGACTCCCTGCTGAGCACAGAGCCTGCCATCGGGCTTGATCTCAGGACCGGACCTTAAGATCATGACCTGAGCCAAAACCAAGAGTTGGGACACCCAACTGACTGAGCCACTCAGGTGCCCCTAGACCAATCCATTTTTAATTTCTTAGTTTTAATTGTAGTTATTCATTTTATCTTTCTTTTTTAACGTTTTTTAAAGATTTTTTATTTATTTAAAATTATTTATTCATGAGAGAGAGCGGCAGACACAAAGGCAGAGGGAGAAGCAGACTCCATGCAGGGAGCCTGACGTGGGACTCGATCCCGGTCTCCAGGATCGGGCCCTGGGCTGAAGGCAGCGTTAAACTGCTGAGCTACCCGGGCTGCCCTCATTTTATCTTTTAAAGATATTTTTGTAGTTAAAGTTTTGTTTGGTTTTTCTGTTTCATTTACATGAACCACACAAGTTCTAATGCCCTTTTTTTTTTTCCCCCAGGATACTATTTTTGAGACAACAAATTAAGGAACTTGAAAAGCTAAAAAATCAGAATTCCTTCATGGTGTGAAGATGTGAATAATTGCACATGGTTTTACGTACAGGAACTGTAAATCTTATTGCCCAATCTTAACATTTTTGAGCTGCATTTAAGTAGACTTTGGACCGTTAAGCTGGGCAAAGGAAATGACAAGGGGAACGGGGTCTGTGAGAGTCAATTCAGGGGAAAGATACAAGATTGATTTGTAAAACCCTTGAAATGTAGATTTCTTGTAGATGTATTCTTCACCTTGTAAATATGTTTTGTAGAGTGAAGCCATGGGAAGCCATGTGTAACAGAGCTTAGACATCCAAAACTAATCGATGCTGAGGTGGCTAAATACCTAGCCTTTTACATGTAAACCTGTCTGCAAAATTAGCTTTTTTAAAAAAAAAAAATTTGGGGGGTTAATTTATCATTCAGAAATCTTGCATTTTCAAAAATTCAGTGCAAGCGCCAGGCGATCTGTGTCTAAAGGATACGATTTTGAACCATACGGGCAGTGTACAAAATACCATGAAACAACTGTTTCCACACTTGCACCTGATCAAGAGCAGTGCTTCTCCATTTGTTTTGCAGAGAAATGTTTTTCGTTTCCCGTGTGTTCCATTTCCCTCTGAAATCCTTGATCTGATTTTATCCATTTTTTTTAAGGCTCCTCTTTTTCTCCTTTCTTAAGGCACTGTTGCTATGGCACTTTTCTATAACCTTTTCATTCCTGTGTACAGTAGCTTAAAATTGCAGTGATTGAGCATAACCCACTTGTTTGTATAAATTATTGAAATCCATTTGCACCCTGTAAGAATGGACTTAAAAGTACTGCTGGGCATGTGTGCTGAAAGTACATTGATTGCTCAAATAGAAGGAAATGGCCCAATGAACATGGTTGTGGGAGGGGAAAGAGGAAACAAAGCTAGTCAGATGTGAATTGTATCTGTTGTAATAAACATGTTAAAACAAACAAAAAATTGTTATTTTTCTTTTCCTTCGGTCAATGCATATTAGAATTTGAACTACCTGGGGATTCTTTATCAGAACTATTCTTGTTGAATATTTATACTTAATTGAAATAATTCCTTAATGGAGGTTTTGTTTAAAGCATATTAACAGGAAATTGTGTATAAGATATTTAATGAAATATGAAATTCAACAAGAATGATTAAGTCACTTCCCAAGTGGTTGTCATTTGTTATAAACCCTGGTTTAACCTGTCTTGCTATTAGGACATTTCATTTTGAAGGATGTTTGTGTTGTAGCTAACTGTTCAAGTCTGGTGCTGACTGCTGTTCTTAGCCATCACAAAACGCTAAATTTGTGTAATTGGAGCTTCCTTCTGTTATCTGGAAATGGTGGGAAAGCTCAGCTTTGTATATTGTTTCCTAAAGTATATTAAAATAAAAAAAGAAACTATTGCTACTATAAAATTACTTTGGCTTTTTTTTTTCTTTTCTAAAATATTGGTCACATGGCCTTTTAGCATGACACTGCCAGTATGATATCAAATCACAAGGGTTTCTTTATGCAGGAAATTTAATCTTAATTTCAAAATCTTACCCGATTTAGAGACTTTTTTGCTGTTGAGGCAGATGTATTTATGTGCTTTCAGAACTGCCAGCACCAAGGGCTTATTTTGTGATGTTAGACATTAATGTTCTTGCATTTTTGGATGTGAAAATTCCAAAATTGCTCTTGAGCTTTAAGCATATATAAAGTGTAGACGATAATGCTCAGACCTTTCAGTAAACTTTAAAAAGTAAACTGTAAGCGATAGTATGAATGAGATTTTCTAAAATACAAAAAATGTTCCAGTGTAATTGAGAGGAATTAAAAATCTTAGACTGGAAATTGTTTTTTTTTTTTTTTTAATTGTAACTTGAGCATACTTATAAAATGTAAGAAAGGACAAATGTCAAATTATATCATCATGAAATGTTCATACCTGTAAGATTGTTAACATTTACTGGGCTTGATTAGTGCATGTAAATGAAACTCCAAAGAGCAATGTTAAGCTAGAACTCTCACTGGTGGAGTCCTGTATCTTTCCTGGAAAGAAGTGAGCAATTTGTGATATAGTAGGCAAATGTTTCCTGATCAGATGGCAACTTGACTTGTGATTTAAGGTAAATTTGAGTTTTATTTGCTAATAGTCTATTGGCCTATGTCACCTTATTCCTTTGCTTTAAAAAATGTTTATGTCCCTAAATGAATTGCTCACATATATATATATATATATAGGAGAAGATGCCTAATATGAAATTTCTTGGTGAATTTTTAAAATTAAAATTTTTGTGGAAATATTTTTACAATATTTGATTCACTTATTCTGTAGTAAATTACTTTAAGTATTGCACTTTAACACATTGTGTCCAGCTACTAACCTTGATAACCAGGGAGTGCTTATTAAAATAGGCATAATATCTAAGAATATTCTTTATATAGTTGGCCTGTTGCCATCGCTTTGGACATGTATCTCATTTTGATTCTCACCTTGGTTCACATGATATGGAAATAGAAATACAAAGAGCCCCCAGGAAACCTCAGGGTTTTTAAGAGGACATTAGAAGTCTTATATTCAAACCTTAAAAACTGATACCTGTAATAAAATGTATTTTTTTTAAGGTGGGTCTGTTAGAAAGTCTTTCCTCTTAAGAACCAGCTTTCCTACCCTTTTTTGGTTTTCTGTTTAATTAGTTTGACTAACTTAATTTCAAAACTTGGACCAGAACAGATTTTAAGCACACGGAAAACTCCATGATTCAACGCTTCTAATAGCCCAGATGAATGGTTTTATCTTAGTTTTATATTTCACACCTATAAAACCTTGGAAAGGAGGTGCTTAAAACTTTGCAAAGATGAATTGTTACCCCATTTCAAACAATCTATTGTTTAAACATAACTAGCTGTAAGGGATTATTTCAAAGGGAGGGGTGTCATAAAATAATTTACTCTGCAAACCAGAGCTATTGTAGTTCAGAATTTAAAGCTACTGTATTTAGATAAGGGGTTTGAATATACGGATTTCTTTTCAATACCTGTAAATATGGCTATATTCTTGTATTTGTACTGGAGTGTACAAAATGACACTTAAAGTAATAAATATGTTTTGACTATATTGTGCAGTTATTTCAGAACAGTCTTTGGAAGCCTTAGAATGCATAATTTGCATTTGAGTAAAAAAATACCAAATTACTGCTAAAATTAGTGTTTCAGTAGTTTCCATTCAATTTCTTTGCACTATTTCAATGAAAATTTTGGCTTAAAGATGTTTTAAGATCTGTAGATTCTCCTGCCTCTGAATTTTGGGAGTGCCCTCAAGTGCAGTCTGCCTAGGTTATCTCATCCAGGCCCTTGGCTATTAGAATTCTACTCTTAGGTCCGTTTCATCCAAATTGTCTTCAGTATTGAGTTCTTTCTTGAGCTCTGAACAGCAGTCAGATACTTAACATGGGAAGTTTTCTTAAAAAGAAAAAAAGTTGTGCTTCAGACTTTCTCTGGGTGTGTCCCCATTTTCAGTAATTGATAAGTGTCATTCCCCATTGCTTGAGACCTAAACAAGACGCATCCTTTCTCTAACACCCTGTATGTAATCCATTATCAAGAACCAGAAACTCTACAAAATGTATTTTGGATCTGCGAGCTCACTATCTCCGTGTTTACTACTCTATTCCAATCCACAATCCTCTCTGTGAACCAGACCACTGCCACAACCTCCTACCTAACCTTTGTCTTTGCTTCAGTCACCACCACTACACATACCCGGTCCTTTGATACCAGAGTGAAATCAAAAGCATCTCATTCTGTTCATAATCTTAAACTCCGTGATTTCACATAACAAAATCAAAAGCTCTTACTGTGGTTTATGTTCAAGCCCATGAATACTGTATCACAATCTTGTCCACTAGTTCTCCATCACCTCAAGGTTTTTGTATTTTCTGTCTGAAAAGCTCTGGTTTTAGAGACTTGCGCAGCTAGCTGCCCAGTCTTCTCAAAGAAACCTGTTCCTGGTCTTCCTTCTAAAAGAAGACCATCATTGTTCTTCACTCTTTTTCTTCAATAGAACAGTGTTTGATACATAGTAAGTACTGCCGAAATGTGTTGAATGAATTAAGAAAAAGGCTATGGAAACAATCAACTTTCGATTTGTGAAGGTTGCTGAACTTGTTTTAAGTTTTGATTTTTGGTCCTTTCACCTTGGGAGAAAGGAAAGAAACAGCAACTAATTTTTTGGTTTGGGGTTTATTTTTTTAAGAAATTACTGCAATTTACTAAAGTTAACCAAAACCTAACTACAAACCTAATATTTATTGTTACCATTATAAAATACGGTCTCTCTAAGCAATTTAATCAACTGTGAATCAATAATTAGAGTGCCCTCAAGATAGGAAGCTTTGAGGGCAGCCCGGGTGGCTCAGCGGTTTAGCGCCACCTTCAGCCCAGGGCGTGATCCTGGAGACCTGGAATCAAGTCCCATGTCAGGCTCCCTGCATGGAGCCTGCTTCTCCCTCTCTGCCTGTGTGTGTGTGTCTCTCATGAATAAATAAATAAAATCTTTTTTTAAAAAAAGGATGCTTTGATAGGCCCACTTGATGCCTTCACATCCAACCAGACCTGACTTTAGGACAGGAGTGTGAGGCAAGAGACATTCAAGTTGACATTCAAGATGTGTCACTGATAGAAAATCTACTACATATAAACATCTTGCAGGAAAATGGCTGGGATCTGGGAATTCCCTGCTTTTCCCTTCACAGGTGTGAAGATTTGAGATTGTATGCACTTCATAAACCGGATCTTTTTCATTTTCTAAGGTGTGTAGTGTTTATTGTGTAATTTGATCAGCTATGTGGCTGTGTTAGGCTCAAAATAAATTTTCTTATTTCTTTTAGGCAGTTACAGGATTATCATCTTGGGTGAAAAAGGCAGAATGCAAGGACAAAATTGTCTCTTGTGTATCTCCCAACCTAGAAAAATCAAGTAGGTGCTCAAAATGTTTGCATGAATGAGTGAAATCTATACATTTTAAATATTTGCTCTGTAAATTTGCTGAAATGTGTATTTAATCTTTAAGCATAATGTTTTCAAAAATATTTTTTAAATTAAAAATCTGTTTAGGGGCACTTGGCTGGCTCAGTCAAGTGGAGCTATGACTTGATCTCAGGATTGTAAATTCAAGCCCATGTTTGGGTGTTGAGATTACTTAAAGTCTTAAATTATTAAAGGGACCTTGAGCAGAGAGTCACTGAAATTTTTAAAAACTTCTTGCTTAAATGTCACTTTTTTTTCTCATTTAGATGCCTTGACATTTATTTTGTCATCTCAAACTGTTAAAATGATAAAATATTACCATGGTTGGCAAGAGCTCTAACTTTGAAAATGCCAGCCTAAGTCTCAGGCTACATCTCTCTGTAACTGTTACAGAAGCCCAAGAGTTCCAATGATAATACGTAAAATACTGATAATGGAATTGCAGGATAAGGTAGCTGATGATTAAATATCTTCCAGTGCTTAACAAAAGTTTTTAAACAAAATATTTCTCCACGAACATCAAAACAGTGAAAGAAACATGAGGCTTCTATGATGGAAAGAAAGGAAGATAGAAAGTTTTAGTATAATTAAGCACGTTTAATCATCCTGAATTAGAATTGAGTCAGAAAATAGAAATCACCTTAGGTGTTTCAAAAAGAATTTGAAACTAGTGGAAAGTAAAGCCAAGGCAAGGCCTTACTAGAGGAAATGACTAAAGGAGAGAGTTGGGAATATGGACAGAAGAAGGGAGCTGGATCCAAGGAAAAGATGCTGACCCAAGATACCTTCTGAAACGGAGGGAGAAACCCAGGATTTCCCCTCTACTTGTCCTCTAGTTCGGCCTACATTGGCAGAACTTACTCAAAAGCAAGAGAGCTTGGGACCGTCTCTGCAATGCTGAGAATAAAGAGAAAAATGAAACTGGGAGCAAACGACGAGCAAAACCTCTGACCCTACCAGCCAAGAAAAAGGGAAGAGCATGCCAATTCGAGCCACATTTCCTAGATAGGAACCATGTCTATGAAGTTCTAGGAAATGTGTAAGAAAATGTATTGTGACCCAACTATTACATTTAGTAAATTGTTCAAATGTAAAAGCAATAGTGACTCCCAAATATGAAAGGGGTTAATTAAGACTATTATACTCATGAGACCTTGGAGTAAACAGTAAGTGATAAAAGCTAACCAAGAGATGAGTGGAGATTGGTGATAAAAGCATTATTGGTGTTAGGGAAGCAATTTACACATGCAACTACAGAATCATGGGAAATACATGAATGTAGTGAAGTGTGACAAAGTGAAAAAATGGGAAATGGTGGGAAGTTTGAAGGAAATGTAAGTGCATCAAAAAGGGTTCATTTTTGTCTTAGTCCAAAGGTGACTGACTGACCACTCTAGTTGAAACTTCCATTTAAGTGAAGGCAAAAGCAAATGCACAAAAAATTAAGAATTCAATACATAATGCATGCTAAACACAGAAATAATTATGAAGAATATAAAATAAAGTAATAAGAGACCAACAGAGAAGTGAGTTGTAGTGATTTTAAATCGTGTTTAGGAAAAACATTAAAAGACAAGGCTTTTGAGCTGAGATCTAAGAAGTGAGAACAAGACATTCATGTAAAGCTTATTATAATTAGGAAAAAATGAGCTATAAATATGGAAAGGAGGAAGACAAATGATTCTTTTCAGTGAAATGTATGGAAAATAAAAAAGCAAAGTTTAGGAGGAGGGCTAACTACAAGTTTAATATGCAAACATCAATAGCTTTGTTACATAGAAAAAATTAGAAGTATAGATTTAATTTACTATAGCAATAAAATTAAAACATGTAGATTGTCTCTTCAATAAATACTGTTTGGAAAGTATATTTACCTGCAAAATAATGAAATTGGCCTCTGATTTTATACCACTCATAAAAAATTAACTTGAAATAGATTAAAACATTAAATGTAAGACCTGAAACTGTAAAAATCCTAGTAGAAAACAAAAAAATTTCCTTGACATTGGTCTTGGCTGGTTTTTTGGGTACAACATCAAAAGCACAAGCAAAAAAAGCAAAAATCAAGTGGAACTGGGACACCTTGGTGGCTCAGTCAGTTAAGCATCTGACTTGTGATTTCAGCTCAGGTCATAATCTCATGGGTCGTGAGACTGAGCCTCATGTTGAGCTCTGTGCTGAGCAGAGTCTGAGATTCTCTCTACCTCTCCATCCCTCCCCCCACTCACACTCTCTCTCTTAAAAAAAAAAAAAAAACTTAAAATCAAGTGGAACTACATTAAGCTAAAAAAGCTGCTGCACAACAAAGGAAGCAAAAAGGCAGTCTATGGAACAGGAGAAAATGTTTACAAACTATACATCTCACAAGAAGTTAATATCAAAAATATATGAGAAACTCCTACAACTTGATAGCAAAACCCCAATTCAATTAAAAAATGGGCAAAGGACCTGAACATTTTTCCAAAAAAGACATACAGATGGTCAACAGATACATGAAAAAGTGCTCAGCATCACTCATCATCAGGGAAATGCAAATCAAAGCCACAGTGAGGTATCACCTCACACCTGTTTGAATGGCTATTATCAATGAAACAAGAGATAATAAGTATTGGTGAGGATGTGGGGGAAAAGGGAGCCCTTGTACACTGTTGGTAGGAATGTAAATCGGTGCAGCACCATGGAAAACAGTATGGATGTTCCTCAAAAAAAAAAAAAAAATAGAACGATCATATGATCCAGTGATCTTCTAAGTATATATCTGAAGGAAATGAAATCATCTCGAAGAGATGTCTGGACTCTCCTGTTCATTGCAGCATTATTCACAATAGCCAAAATATGGAAACAACCTAAGTGTCCCATCAATGGATGAATGGACAAAGAAAATTTATTTATAAAATGGAATATTATTCAACCATAAGAAAGAAGGAAATCCTGTCATTTGCAGGTGGAACCTGAGGGCAAGATGCTACATGAAATAGGTCAGAGAAAGACAAATATTATAAAGTATCACTCTTAGGTGGAATCTAAAAAAAGCTGAACTCCTGGAAAAAGATTTGATTGCTGGTTGCCAGGGGTTGAGGGGTGAGGAAAATGAGATGTTGATCAAAGAGTACAAACTTACAGTTAGATAAGTTCTAAGCATCTAATGTACAGTATGATGACTATGGTTTACATTGTAGTGTATACTTGAAAGTTTTTAAGAGATTAAATGTTCTAACTACAAAAAAAAACCAAAATCATGTGAGGTGATGGGTAGGTTAACTAATCTTATTATGGTGCAATATATACATGTATCAAATCATCATGTATACACCGTACACTTACACAATATAATATGTTAATTATTTCTCAATAAAACTAGGGCAGAGCAAAATATTTTATAGGCCCATGTGGAAAAAACTTTAAAGCTTTTCTGGATACAGAATAGAGCTTAAATGCAGGGTCGCCTGGGTGGCTCAGTGGCTGAGTGTCTGCCTTCAGCTCAGGGCATGATCCTGGGTCTGGGGATCAAGTCCCACTTCATGCTCCCTGCTGGAGCCTGCTTCTCCCTCTGCCTGTGTCTCTGCCTCTGTGTGTGTGTGTGTGTGTGTGTGTGTGTGTGTGTGTGTGTCATGAATAAATAAATAAAATCTTAAAAAGAAAAAAGGCTAGTGCCTTTGTTTTTTTTTTTTTTTGTTTTTTGTTTTTTGTTTTTTTTTTGCCTTTGTTTTTATTTCCCATTTTTTTGTGGCTGCTGCCCAGGATACACCTCTTGATTCCCTGGCACCAGTGGCTGAAGCAAGGCTTGGATTCCTGGGTCCCATGAGACTGTGCTGAAGGATAGTTCTCACCAGCCTAGCACATTCAGATCACTGTGCAGACAGCAGATGGAGGCACATTCCCCAGAGTTCCTGTGAAGGAGGGCTCTTTCCCTGTCCTGGGGCTTCAGCCTGAGGAGCAGGCTGTAGTTTGGCACACGTGTGGTGGCATATAAAGCTCTCTGAAGAAACAGTCTGTGGAAGCTGTCCTTGCGCTCTCCCTCTGTCTTGCTCCGGTTTGGAGATATCTCCCGGAAGGAAGCATATACACTTGTCTGGCACCCTGATGTCTGCAAGTGCCACTCAGGGGACACCTTCAGATTTGATGCTTGCAGCCCCACAGGACTGTATATATCTGCATATTTTTAAAATTTGATGCCTAAAAAAAAACCCTGATGCCTAAGGGTCTGACTTCCAGTCACCCTGACTGAGATTTTCCTTTTGGGGATACTGACAGGTCTTGGCACATCCTCAACTACTGGCACTATTAAAAAATCGTAGTCTGCCTGGACACGCATGGAGATTTGAAAGACAACCAGGACCTGAGGCAGGATTATTTGAATGACAAGTTTCCTCTCGTACATAAGGCTACTGCTTCAAGACTGAGAGAATTGGTTGTTTCATTACTGTATGGAAACTAACAGTCAAGGAAAATGAAAAACAGAGGAATGTACTCCAAGTGAAGGAACAAAATAAAACCTTGGGGGGGTAAAGGGAAGTATCTTAATAGGATGGAGGTAAGTGATATATCTGATAACTAGTTCAAAGTAAAGGTCATAAGATGCTCACAGAAGTGGGGAGAAGCATGGATGAATGTAGTAAGAACTTCAGTAAAGAGATAGGAAATATCAGAAAGTTCCCACTAGAAGTCACAGAGCTGAAGAATACAATAACTACACTGAAAAATACACTGCTGTTCAACAGAAAAAGAAAGAACCAGTCAACTTGAAGACCAGGCAGTGGAGCCGCCAAAAGGAAAAAGAATGAAAAAATATGAAGATAGCTTAAGGAATTTATGGTGGTTTCCTGACTCAGGTGTTTGAGGGTGGGAGAAGTGGGTGAACTGTTTTTGTTTGTTTGCTTAAATAAAATTTAAAACATTAAAAAGAAAGAAAAAATACTTATAGGACAGGGAAAATTGAACACTAATTGTATTTGTTAATATTAAGCATTATTGCTAATATTTTTAGGTATGATTATGACATTTGGGCTTTTTAAAAAAGATGAGTTATTACTTTTAGATTATGCATGCTAAAATATTTATGAATGGGATTAAATAATAGCAAGGATTTATAAAAATAATCTGGTAGGAGGTGGTAGTGGATAACTATAGACAGAAAAGGTTAAACATGAGTTGAAAATTGTTGAAACTGGACAACAGAAGCAGGGATTTATTATATAATTCCATCTACTTTTGTAAATGTTAAATGTTTTCCAAAATAAAATGTCTTCAAAACCAGAGGAGGAAAACCTCAGAAGTATAGGATATGCTTTCTTTGCTAAATGTTGGGTCTGCTGTGATGGCAGGAACTCTGCAGCCTTTTGTGACACTCACTGAGAATGGCAGAACAAAATGGAAACTGCCGGCCCGTGTTCTTGATGTCACTTGGGCTATGAGTTAACCATTCCTAAAAATAGTTTATCTTCTGTCCTTGTCATGTGAGATAATGAGGTTTCCTGATTTTCAGTTGGGTGTTCTGTGACTTACAGGTAAAAAAACATCCTAATGGATACAGGGAATACTAAGACATTTGTGAAATTGAACAACAGAAGTCTAATGGGATGTATCTTAAACATATATTAAAATATATTACTATGTTTTGCATACTATATATATTAACACTACATAAAATCCACAACTCGTAAAAAACTAGCAGACAAGTTGGTAGAACATAATAGGCAGGCCAGAAAAGATTGAAAATATAAATATGAACTTAATATGTGATAAAAGTAACATTTCCAATTGGTGTGGAAATAGTAAATACTAGAAACTGGGAAGAACTGGCCCAGGAATTTTAAAAGTTATAAATCTGGATCTGAATCTTTTTATTGATGAATCAAACATTTAAATGGGTTGATTTATTGATCATCTTGGATGGGGAAGGTATTTCTGAGCCAGAGACAAAACTCGGATACCACAAAGTTATTTTTATTACATGGGAACTAAAAACCTGGCTACTGAAAAATACAAGGTTTAAAAATCCTAAACAAACACAACAAACTGAGGAAAAACTGGTGATGCATGAAAAATTGGAGACTTCCCTACGTAGAATACCTGCAAATATGAAAAAAGACTAGGAAAAACAAAACAAAAAAAAGACTAGGAACAAACCAAGAAAAATGCAGCAGGATATACAATAGGTAGTTCCTAGAAGAGGAAGTATAAATAGCTCAAAAAATCTATAAGAATATACTTCACTGCACTAATTATTGGGCCTTTTACAATACATCAGAGTGTCTGTCAATAAATACCTGTGGAATGGGTGACTGAATGAAATGCGGATTAAAGCAATATGACATCAATTTCCAACTATTAGGTTTACAAAAATCATAAAATTTGACAAAAATCCACTATATTGATAAATACACGGGAACTCAGCATTGTTTATATTAGCAACGGTAAAAAGAGAAATAAACATCTATCAACAGGGGTCTTGTAATAATATTGATCAGCACCTCCACACAAGAGAATGCTAAACAGCCGTTATATAGGATGTTGTAGATGTGCACGTACTGTTAAAAACAGCATGTCCAAAATGGAGTCGCTAATGATAAGCTCTGAATCAAGAATTAACTTAATTGTAGTTTCAGCCTCTCCCAGAAATGGGATCTTAAACCAGCTAGTCAGGATTCACCTGATGAGCAGTAGTGAAGTAGCCTGCCTGATAGACTCCTGCCATCCCCTAGAGGAAAGTGATCTTGGCACAACTGATCTACTTTTTCCTGGGATAACTTCCTTGTTTCGGCTCCCACCTGCCTATAAGTCTTTCATTTGTCCAGCTTTTTGAGAGTCCTTTCTATTTGCTAGATGAGATGCTGCCTGACTTAGGAATCATTGAATAAAGCAGATAAGATCTTTCAAATGTACTCAGTTGAAGTTTGTTTTTCAGCACACTCATCAAGAAAGCTCTTCAAGATTTTTATTAAGATACAAAATAGAGTGTGAGTTTGGGCAATTAAAAAACAGACACTTTGGGATGCACATATATATAGAGAGGGATATGCATAAAATGTATTTTGAGCATATACATGAGGAGCCAGTCTAGTAGCTGACTTTGAAGAGAAGGACTTTGGGCAAAGGAAGAGAGACTTACTTTCTTTTAATACAATCCCACATGCTCTGCATTTCCTACTCTGGTTGTCAGTGGTGCACTGGAATCAAGCTCAAGAGTTTAAATTGTGTGTTTGTGTGTATTCATCCCCAGCTCTGTGTTTAGTGACCTCTCACTGGCAGCTTGAAATTGGCCATGGCAGTAACATTGACACCATGGAAATGGGCTGACCCTCAAATCAGGGTTTCACTTCCCCAAAACTGTAGTTCAGTATTTATCAACACAATTCTGCGTAGCCTCCTACTATTATCACACTAAAATGTTTGGTTAATAAAGATGTAGAAAAATCCTCAGGCCACCATCTCCCATGTACGGTAGGCAGACATGACCAACCAAAAGGGAGGAGTGTTGGCAAGTGCCCTCTGCTGGATCCTTTTTCAACCAGGACCCCCTCCTAGGTGAAGAGCTGAAGAAGCTGTGCCCTGCAACATGTGACTTCCAAATATTCTTCCTTAGGGGAGTCCTCCTTAAAATGTAAAAAGCCTTTTCCAGTTTTGAACACAATGAAAATTCCCTTAGAGAAATCTCATGGTGTGCCTTTGGGGGAAAGGGTGTTAATCAGGAGAGAGAGAGGGGCTTCCTTACAAAATAGTCTTTCCCTGCCTTGTGTCCTTCCATGGTATATCCAATTACGTGAAGACTTTGCAAAAACCTGCAAACACTTACTTTAGCTGAATATATGTTCACAACGAGAGTTTGTCAGGTTTCTCTGCATTCTCTCTGCTTCCATGTACTCATGTATGTTAATGTAGGGAAGAAAATATTTTCTCTACTGTTCTGGGTTCTTTGGCCAGTCTATTCATTAAGTTGATATGGGACAGATTAACAGGAGACATACAAATGTAAATCTTGTAAGTACAGGAGTCCCATAAAGATATGATTCCTGAAGGGCAGCATGGTAATCGAGGCTTATATAACATCCTGAGCTAAGGAAAGGGATGGGGGTCTAAGGATATATAGAGAAGGACTCCATTCACAGGAAACTGAGATGTTTGGAAAACAAAGGTTGTCCTGTAATGCAGGTAGGTTTCTTAGATATCTCTGGAAATAGGTCTCTTCCTGGTAGAGACCTCCTCTCCAAGGTAAATTTAGGTAGCTGAGGGGAGCTAGAGAGCTCTACCTGCACCTGCTGGGTTTTGATTACCTTTTGCTCAAAATAACCCTCAGGCCAAAGTGACAGATTTGGGGGTAGCAAATTTTGCTCCTCTTCATTGACCATAGTATGCAGCTCTTCTGTTTAATGCTGTGTCAGGTTTAGTAAATTTTGTTTGGTTGGAGCCACTGAGTTTATCAAGTAGAGAAAAATTAATTCTGTCCCAGAAGGTTTGATGCTACCCTTGAGGTTGTAGGCTGGAATCCAGTCCCACATGGTTCAATTTGCCCATAAGCAATACCCAGCCCCTAGAAGTTCTAGTCACAGGGAAGGATACACAGGGCCCATGTTCCTAAGCTTGGATGTCAATGTATGAACCATGCCTACCCTCTCTCCTTACACATTCCAGTGATGCTTGTGACTTTTTATTTGGAGAATATCAAACATAAAGTTGAAAGAACTATGCAATAAACATCATGAATACTACCATTTAGATTCATCTCTGTGTCACTCCCGCCACCTGCCTCCCTCCTGAACCATTTAAAAGCCAGTTGCAGACACAGTAGCACTTATCCTTGCATACTTAAGAGTGACTCTCCTGACAGTCAGGGGTTAAGGAAAACTCGGGAATATCCATTTGGAGGTCAAAGCGGGGTTGATTTGGTTTCTACAATGTGAGATTTTAGAATCCTTCTTCACAAGCAGACTAGAAAGTGTTACAGTGAGCACGTTCTTGTGTAGTCAGAAAAACAAAGCAAAACAAAGACACAGATGTTGGCAGCTGGGTCAAAACCTGTAGGCTCTCAGTATTGCGTGGCCATTGAGCTCTTGGTGGGCCTTGGTGAGCCTGCTGCCGACACTAGGTGGCGGTGTTGGGCTACGTTCAGCCAAATCATCCCACCTGGTGAGAGTGCTCCCCAGAAAACTTCAGGGATGGAGCAGGACAATGGTTATGGCTTCAAAGTAAATGTTAGAACTGCAAGCAGACCCCAAAGAGACAAGAAGGGGCAAAATGCCTAGAGAACTTATTTTAATGAACACACACTTCTTTGGGGAGTTATATAGAGCATTGTCTCTGGAGTCTGACCTACTGAATTCAAACCCTGATTTTTGTCCCTTCAGAATTGACCTGCCATGGACAATTAATATGACCCACAGAAGGCTTGGTTTTGTTTGATACTACATAGGACTGTAGGGAGGGGTTAATGTGATGAAGCCTGGAAAGCCCTTAGCACAGAGTGGGACATGAAGCAAGTATACATGCCATGTTGCTTAGTCGATGTTGGCTTTATCCTCTTTTTAAAAAATAATTTAATTATATTAAATAATAAAAGTAATAAATAATAATTTAATTATTTTTTAAAATTAAATTCAATTAATTAGCATATAGTGTATTATTAGTTTCAGAGGTAGAGGTCAGCGATTCATCAGTCTTACTTAACAGTGCTCATTCCATCATGTGCCCTCCTTGATGCTCATCACCTCCATCCCCCGCCCCTCCAGTGACCCTCAGTTTGTTTCCTAGACTTAAAAATCTCTTCCCGTTTGTCTCCCTCTCTGATATCATTGTTATGTTTTTTCCTCTCTTCTTCTATGATCCTCTGTTTTGTTTCTTAAATTCCACATATGAATGAGATCATATGATAATTGTCTTTCTCTGACTTATTTACCTTAGCATAATATCATAATATCCTCTAGTTCCATCCACATTATTGCAAATGGTGAGATTTAATTCTTTTTGATGGCTGAGTAATATTCCATTATATATATATATATATATATATATATATATATATATATATATACACACACACACACATACTATATATATATATATATATATAATATATATATATATATATATACCATGTCTTCTTTCTCCATCCATCTGTCAATGGATGTTGGCACTCTCCATAGTTTGGCTATTGTGGACATTGCTGCTATAAACATTGGGATACAAGTGCCCCTTAGTAATCCTAAATACCCAATAGTAAATACCCAGTAGTAAATATCCAGTAGTGCAATTGTATCTTCGGGGTAAATACCCAGTAGTGCAATTGCTGGGTCATAGGGTAGCTCTGTTTTTAACTTTTGAGGAACCTCCATAATGTTTTCCGGAGTGGCTGCACCAGTTTGCATTCCCACCAACAGTGTAAGAGCGTTCTTCTTTCTCCACATCCCTGCCAACATCTGTCCTTTCCTGACTTGTTAATTTTAGCCATTCTGAAAGGTGTGAGGTGGTATCTCATTGTGGTTTTGATTTGTATTTTCCTGATGCCAAGTGATGTTGAGCATGTTTTCTTGTGTCTGTTGGCCATTTGTATGTCTTTTTTGGAGAGATATCTATTCATGTCTTCTGCCCATTTCTTGATTGGATTACTTGTTCTTTGGGTGTGGAGTTTGATTAGTTCTTTATAGATTTTGCATACTAGGCCTTTATCTGATGAGACATTTGCAAATATCTTCTCCCATTCTCTCAGTTGTCTTTTGACTTTGTCAACTATTTCCTTTGCTATGCAAAAGCTTTTTATCTTGATGAAGTTCCAGTAGGTCACTTTTGTCTTTGTACCCCTTGCCTTTGGAGATGTGTCTAGCAAAAACTTGCTGCAGCCCAGGTCACAGAGGTTGCTGCCTGTGTTCTCCTCTAGGATTTTTATGCATTCCTATCTTACATTTAGGTCTTTCATCCATTTTGAATCTATTTTTGGGCACGGTGCAAGGAAATGGTCCAGTTTTATTCTTCATGTGGCTGTCAAATTTTCCCAACACCATTTGTTGAAGAGACTGTCTTTTTTCCATTGGTTATTCTTTCCTGCTTTATTGAAGATGAGTTGACCATAGAGTTGAGGGTCCATTTCTGGTTCTCTATTCTGTTCCATTGATCTATGTGTCTGCTTTTGTGCTAGTACCACACTGTCTTAATGATCACAGCTTTGTGATACAGCTTGAAATCCTGGATTGTGATGCCCCCAGCTTTGGTTTTCTTTTTCAACATTCCTTTGACAATTTGGGGGTCTTTTCTGGTTCCACACAAATTTTAAGATTATTTATCCCAGCTATATGAGAAAAATGTGAGGGTATTTTGATAGGGATTGTATTGAAAGTATAGATTGCTTGAGGTAGCATAGACATTTTAACAATATTTGTTCTTCCAATCCATGAGCATGGAATATTTTTCCATTTCTTTGTGTCTTCCTCAATTTTTTTCGTAAGTGTTCTATAGTTTTTAGAGTACAGATCCTTTGCCTCTTTGGTTAGGTTTATTCCTAGGTATCTTATGGGTTTTGGTGCCATTGTAAATGAGATCGACTCTTTAATTTCTCTTTCCTCTGTCTCATTGTTAGTGTATAGAAATGCAACCGATGGCTCTCTGCTCCTCTCTGTTCAACAGATAGCTGCATCTTCTGGTGCAGTGCCAGACACATCCCTGATACATGATGGTGAATGTCGGAGTAAACAGATTTGGCCATATCGGGTGCCTAGCCACCAGGGCTGCTTTTAACTCTGGCAAAGTGGATATTGTCACCAACAATGATCCCCTTCATTGACTTCAACTACATGGTGTACATGTTCCAGTATGATTCCACCCATGGCAAATTCCATGGCATGGTCAAGGCTGAGAATGGGAAAGTTGTCATCAATGGAAAATCCATCTCCATCTTCCAGGATTGAGATCCTGCCTACATCAAATGTGGTGATGCCGGTGCTGAGTATGTTGTGGAGTCCCCTGGGGTATTCGGCACCATGGAGAAAGCTGAGGCTCACTTGAAGGGTGGGGCCAAGAGGGTCCTCTTTGCCCCTTCTGCTGATGCTTGCATGTTTGTGATGGGTGTGAGCCATGAGAAGTATGACAACTCCCTCAAGACTGTCAGCAATGTCTCCTGTACCACAAACGGCTTGGCTCCTCTGTCCAAGATCATCCATGACAACCTCAGCATCATGGAAGGACTTATAACCACCATCCATGGCATCACTGCCACTCAGAAGATCATGGATGGCGCCCCTGGGAAGCTCTGGCATGAGAGCCAAGGGGCTGCCCAGAACATCATCCCTACTTCCTTTGGTGCCGCCAAGGCTCTGGGCAGGTCATCCCTGAGCTGAATGGGAAGCTCATTGGCATGGCCTTTTGTGTCCCCACTCCCAACGTGTCAGTCGTGGATCTGATCTGCCTCCTGGAGAAAGCTGCCAAATACAATAACATCAAGAAGGTGGTGAGGCAGGCATCGGAGGGCCCCATCAAAGGGATCCTGGGATACACTGAGGACAAGGTTGTCTCCTGAAGATTTTTTTTTTTTTTTTAAGATTTTGGGCAGCCCTCGTGGCTCAGCGGTTTAGCACTGCCTTCAGCCCAGGGTGTGATCCTGGAGACCCAGGATCGAGTCCCATGTCGGGCTCCCTGCATGGAGCCTGCTTCTCCTTCTGCCTGTGTCTCTGCCTCTCTCTCTCTCTCTCTCTGCCTCTCATGAATAAATAAATAAAATCTTTTAGGCACAGAGAGAGAGGCAGAGACACAGGTAGAGGGAGAAGCAGGCTCCCTGCAGTGAGCCTGATGTGGGAACTTGATCCCAGGACTCCAAGATCACGACCTGAGCCAAAGGTGGATGCTCAACCACTAAGCCACCCAGGTGTCCCTGTCTCCTGCAACTTTAATAGACACCCACTCTTCCACCTTCGATGCCAGGGCTGGCATTGCTCTCAATGACCACTTTGTCAAGCTCATTTCCTGGTATGACAATGAATTTGGCTATAGCAACTGGGTGGTGGACCTCATGGTCCACATGGCCTCCAAGGAGTAAGAGCCCCCTGGACCACCAGCCCCAGCAAGAGAAGGAAGAGAGAGACCTTCAACTGCTGGGGAGTCCCTGCCCCAACTTATCCCCCAACACACTGAGAATCTCCTGACCTCCAGTTTCCATCCCAGACTCCCTGAAGAAGGGGAGGGGCTTGGGAGCCCTACCTTGTCATGTACCATCAACTGATTTCTGTGCATGGATTTCATATCCTGCTGCTTTGCTGAATTCCTCTATGAGTCCTAGCAATGTTGGGGTGGAGTCTTTTGGGTTTTCCACATAGGATATCATGTCCTCTGCAAAAAGTGAGAGTTTGACTTCTTTCCTGATTCAGACGCCTTTTTATTTCTTTTTGTTGTCTAATTGCTGAGGCTATTTCGAACAACACTGGTGAGAGTGGACCTCCCTGTCGTGTTCCTGACCTTAGTGGCAAAGCTCTCAGTTTTTCCCCATTAAGAATGACATTGGGTGTGGGCTTTTCGTAGATGGCTTTTATGATATTGAGATATGTTCCCTCCCTCCCTGCACTGCGAAGAGTATTGATCAAGAAAGGATGCTGCACTTTGTCAAGTGCTTTTTCTGCATCTGTTGAGAGGATCCTCTGGTTCTTGTCCTTTCTTTTATTACTGTACTGTACCACGTTGTTTGACCTGGGGATGCTGAATACCCTTGCAGCCCAGGCATAAATCCCATTTGGACATGGTGAATAATCTTTTTTTTTTTAAAGATTTTATTTATTTATTCATGAGAGACAGAGAGAGAGAGAGAGAGAGAGAGAGAAAGAGAGGCACAGACACAGGCAGAGGGAGAATCAGGCTCCATGCAGGGAGCCTGATGTGGGACTCGATCCCAGGTTCCCAGGATCACACCCTGGGCCGAAGGTGGTGCTAAGCCGCTGGGCCACCGGGGTTGCCCAATAATACTTTAATGTACTGTTGAATCCTCCCAGCTAGGGTCTTGGTGAAAATTTTGGCATCCATGTTCATCAGGGATATTGGACTGTAATTCTCCTTTTGGGTGGGGTCTTGGTCTGGTTTGGGGATCAGGGTAATGCTGGCCTCACAGAGAGAGTTGGAAAGTTTCCCTTCCATTTCTATTGTTTATAAACTGCTTCCGAAGAATAGGTGAATTCTTCCTGGAATGTGTGGTAGAGTTCTCCTGGGAAGCCACCCGGTCCTGGACTCTTGTTTGTTGGCAGATATTTGATGACTGCTTCAGTTTCCTTGCTGGTTATGGATCTGTTCAGGTTTTCTGTGTCTTCCTGTTTCAGTTTTGGTAGGAAGGGATCCATTTCTTCCAGGTTGCCTAATTTGTTGGCATATAGTTGCTCAGAATGTGTTCTCAAAATTGTATTTCTTTGGTGCTGGTTCTGATCATTCCTCTTTCATTCATGATTTTATTTATTTGGATCTTTTCCCTTTTCATTTTGATAAGCCTGGCCAGGGGTTTATCAAATCTTATGATTCCAGCCTATTTATATGAACCTCACCACCTTTCCTCCGGCTTCCATCTGGGGCTGAGGATGTCCTCTCTCTCTCCATGCAATTGCCACATCTTACCCCAAATCCATTCTGCTATCTCTAGTTGTTTCCTCTGCCTGGAATGGTCCCTTCCAGATTCTCCTGCTGCTGGTCCTTCTCACCATCCAGTTTCCAAATGGTACCTTCCCAAGGAGTCTTCCCTTATGAGTCACTCATTACGCCACAATTCTGGATACTTCCTTCATGGTGCTTATCACTAAGTTTACAATAATTCATCCGGGGGCCTTAGAAAAGGCTTCCTTCTCATGACTTGAGTAATGAGCTCTGCGAGGGCAGAGACTGTGTCTGTCCTGTTTACTGTGTAGTGCCCACTACCACTCTCACATGTGCACCCTGCCAAATGCCTATCCTGTGCATAGTAGTTCGTTGCTTGTTAGCTATTTCTTTGACTGCAGGTTTATAATTTGGTGTTAGATAATAGAGGTAGAGTTTTGGGAGCTTGAAAACATCCTTGAGGTCACTGTTCTGATGACCTTAGGAACAAACCACTCAGATGTACACTTGGAGATGAATAGTCTAGGGTAGTTCCTAGGATGTAGGAAAAAAACAAAGAGTAAATTGTTGCAGCCACATTGGACCTGCAGAAAGAATGTGCCGGGTTGTTACAGAAACCTGTCTGCCTACCCTCTTCCAGCCACTCTGAAAAATCCAAAGGCTTGCAGTTGGCATAGGCCTACTAACCACCCACTCTCATCATGCAAAGGCTTGACTGCAGAATGTGCTGGTACTAACGCTCCATAGATGGGTTTGGAAGAGAAAGAAACTGGCTAGTTGTGATGAGGAGAAGAGTATCTAGGGAAAAGTGGCCCATCAGATGAGTGTGCCATTGGCAAGTGGTTGGACACTGCCAAAGGTCCAAGTGGGTGACAGCCCAGGTGGACAGTGATCCAGGTCTATGGGAAGATACCAACCAGGAGCCAATAGCAGGACTGGTCCTGTGGGCTGGAGGCCTGGATAAACCAGGAAAAAATGACTAGATCACAGGCAAGGAGCCTGAGGTCAAGTTCAACAACTGGCCTACACTAGGGACTGACTGGCAAAAAGCTCCCAATGTAGTTTAGGGAAGGGCTCTCTTTTCAATAGGGTCTGGGTTGAAGACAGAGAAACTGAGGCAGGCCAGTACCATGAGATGATATAGGGGACAAGCTTAAACTCAGCTGGACTGTGGGTGCCTGGGCTTTCTCTCCATGCTAGGTTTCTAACACAGAGCAAGATGGCATTGACCTCCACTGAAATGTCAGCTAGGACGGTCAGTGAAGAGAACAGCAAATGGACCTGGGTTCAAATCTCAACTCTGTTGGTTTTTAGCTGCAAGACTTTGGGCAAATAACTTTTTTTTTTAAAGATTTTATTTATTTATTCATGAGAGAGGCAGAGACACAGGCAGAGGGACAAGTGGGCTCCATGCAGGGAGCCCGATGTGAGACTGAATCCCGGGCACCTCATCCAGTGTTTAGCACATAGAAGGTACTAACTCAATGATATTTATGATCTATATAATTTGGTGAAGAGTAGGCATTATTAAGATAGTGAGGTTTGTGTTTCTAAGGAGTTGGCAGGAAATTAAAAGGGAGAAAAAGGGCCAGCCCGGGTGGCTCAGCAGTTTAGCGCCGCCTTCAGTCCAGGGCATGATCCTGAAGACCCGGGATCAAGTTCCGCATCAGGCTCCCTGCATGGAGCCTGCTTCCCCCTCTGCCTGTGTCTCTGCCACTATCTCTCTGTCTCTCATGAATAAATAAATACAATCTTTTAAAAAAATAAAAATTAGAAAATAAATAAAAGGGGGGAAAAGACACTTCAGGAGGCTGACAGTGTTGGGATAGTCCTGCTTGTTTTTTTTTTTTTTTAAAGATTGTATTTATTTATTTATTCATGAGAGACACAGAGAGAGGCAGAGACACAGGCAGAGGGAGGAGCAGGCTCTGTGCAGGGAGCCTGATGTGAGACTTGATCCAGGATCACACTCTGAGCCAAAGGCAGGTGCTAAACCGCTGAGCCACCCAGGCATCCCCGGCCTGCTTGGTTCTGATCTTTGCTTTTTGAGTCAGATCACAGAGGGGGACAAAAGGAAGCAGAATTCAGGGGGAAAACCCAAATCTGATGGAAATAGTATTCTTCTTTTTTCCAAAGAGGGAGACTAGTTAGTGAGTTGAACGGTAGCTAGGGTATAGCTACTATCTTTGCAAAGCTGCAAGCTGTACTAGCGGCTGCTCTGAAAATAAAGGTTTTTTTAACCTGACAAGGAAGAAAATTGAAAAATCTTCCCGAAAAGAAAAAAGAATATGAGTTAGATATAGCAGTTAATCTTCGAGGATGTTTAATTTGAACCAGGAATGTGTGTCTTACTCTGTATTGGATCTTTATTTAGGCCATTCTAACTTACAGAGTGAGAAAGCATGGAGATAATTAGCATAATTAACTAGCCAGTTATTTATTTATTTATTTATTTATTTATTTATTTATTTATTTATACAAATGACTGTTTCATGTGCTACATTTCTCTTATCTTCCAGCTTTCTGTTCCTGGCCAGTTCAGTTTACACAACCAGGACTATTAGGCATTATTCACATGAGACAGCTACCAGCCAAGCTGGTGGTGCCCAGACAACAGTAACGAGCCTTGAAAATGCTGAACCAAGTTGTAATGGCAAACACATCTGTGCTTCTCAGACCAAAAAGGCACCTGGGTGGCTCAGTTGGTTAAGCTCCTGACTCGATTTTGGCCCAGGTCATGATCTCAGGGTCCTGGCATTGAGCCCCTCATGGGGCTCCCTGTGGAGTCTGCTTGAGATTCTCTCTCTCTCCCTCCTCTTCCCACTCTCTCTAATAAAAATAAGGGCAGCCGAGGTGGCTCAGAGGTTTAGTGCCACCTTCAGCCCAGGGCATGATCCTAGAGACCTGGGATCGAGTCCCACGTCAGGCTCCCTGCATGGAGCCTGCTTCTCCCTCTGCCTGTGTCTCTGCCTCCCTCTGTGTGTCTCTCATGAATAAATAAATAAAATCTTAAAAGAAAAAAAATTTGTTTAAAAAAATAAATAAATCTTTTTTTTATTTAAAGGCAGATACTGAAGTTCAATCATTTATCAGGTACCTACCATATATTAGGTTATTGCACAAAGTATTCTGTGTGACCACAGGACAACCCTGTGGGCGGATGTCATTCATTTGCCCAAGTAGTAGTGAGGTGAGCAGGGAGTTTAATCCAGGGCTTTGAACTGGCCCATGCTGCTTTACAGTACCAGGCTTTCTCTGATGTGGAGGCGCAATGAAGAGGCTACACCCAGGGCATTCTCCTGGCCTCTTCTCATATTTTCTTCCACCTTTTTTGTTTTTTTTTTAAGATTTTATTTATTTATTCATGAGAGACACACAGAGAGAAAGGCAGAGACACAGGCAAAGGGAGAAGCAGGCTCCGTGCAGGGAGTCTGATGTGGGACTCAATCCCAGGACCCTGGGATCACGACCTGAGCAGAAGGCAGATGCTCAACCGCTGAGTCACCCAGGTGTCTCTTTCTTCCACTTTAGACTTTAACTGATGATGCCAGTTTAGCCTCAGTTATGCAGCATCTCTGAGATTCAGAGACACCTCTGAATCAGCCAGAAGAGGTGCTTTCACCAGGGACCCTGGGAGTCATGGGAGTGCTGGCAGGGTGGCTTCAGGGCTCCAGTGACTAGCTGTGGTATCTATTGGTAAAGAGAGCCATTCTTTGGCTCATTCCTGCAACAAATATTAATCGAGCATCTACTCATTTGCCAGGAAATGGCCTAGATACCTGGTGTATGTTAGTGAACAAAAAAATCACCCGACTCCATGGAGCATGTATGCTTGTACAGAGAGACAAACAGTGAATGGGAAACACAACAGGGAAGTAAATTCTCAGGGAAGTTAGGAGGTGCTGGGTCATAAGAATAAAAAAAAGCGGAATGAGTAAGAAAATTCAGATGCGTAATCCAGATGCATGGGTAGTGGTGGAAATGGTGCCATTTTAACTAGAGTTGGGCGTTTGGCTGTCCAGAGGTGATGTGGATGGCAGGATCTCAAGGAAATGGGTGAGCTGTGGTTACATCTGGGGATGTCAGGAAGAGGAGCAGCTGGAGTGAAGGTCCCCAGGCTGGGGCAGGTGTGGCACGTGGTGGGCAGAGTGATCCGTGCTGGCGGGAGGGGAGTTTGGATCTGCATGGGGACCCAGAGCTCTAGGGGCTTTGTACCCATCGAAGAACTTTGGCTTTTACTCTGAGTGAAATGGGCCCATTGGAGAATTTTGGTCAGAGCGGTGATGTGATTTGACTTATGTTTTATTTTATTCTTTTATCTTAAATTTTGGAAACGCTTTTATTTATTTATTTATTTTGGGGGGGGGCAGAGACAGGGCAGAGGGAGGAGCAGGCTCCCTGCGGGGAGCCCGATGCGGAGTTGGATCCGGGACCCCGGGGTCACGGCCAGAGCCAGAGTCGGACGCTCAACCCCTGAGCCAGCAGGTGCCCCTCGACTCGGTGCAGAGGGAAGCAGCGTCCCCGTCCCCGCTGGAGGCACCCGCCAGCCGGCCTGGGCAGCCCGGGCGACCGGAGGTGGGAGAGCGCGAAGGCCCAGGAGGCGGCCCGGGAAGAAGCAGGGCGTCGTCCCGCAAGTGGTGAGGTGGGCAGGTGGGCAGGTGGGCAGGTGGGCAGGTGGGCAGGTGGGCGCGGCACGGCCCAAAACAAGCTTGGTCACATGTGATGAAGTAAGAGCCTGCCTGGTTCTCGGGAGCCCCTTGCTGTGGGCCCGAACCCCTGCCAGACCCAGCTGAGCTTGCCGCTGCGCCTTCCCCGGTTCCCGAGGGCCGAGCGGGTGGGCGGTCCCGCGCCAAGGCCCGTGCCCGTGGGCAGCACCGCGGGGATGGGGGCCGCGAGGACCGGCGGGGCGGCTCGGCCGTCGTGGTTGTCCTGGCATCTCGAGCAACACTGACTTTGCACGTTCAAGCGGTCCGGTTTGGACCACAGCTTATAGGGCCGCTGCGGGGCACCGGGTGCTGCTGGAGCGGCCGGACCCTGGTAGGAGGCCGGACAGATGCTTCCGAACCCACCAGACTGCCGGGCGCGAGACACCCTCTACACTGATCAGAGAAAAGCTTTGGGGATCCCTGGGTGGCGCAGCGGTTTGGCGCCTGCCTTTGGCCCAGGGCGCGATCCTGGAGACCCGGGATCGAATCCCACGTCGGGCTCCCGGTGCATGGAGCCTGCTTCTCCCTCTGCCTATGTCTCTGCCTCTCTCTCTCTCTCACTGTGTGCCTATCATAAATAAATAAAATAAAATAAAATAAATAAAAAATTTAAAGAAAAAAAAGAAAAGCTTTGAGTTGAGCTCATCTTGTCCTTGCCTCCAGTGGAATTCATTAGTTCAGTAATGAGATAAAGTAAATTTCTCGTTGCATCCTTCTGCCCCAATGGCTCAAGTTAGAGGCAAACTAGCTGATTGTGTCTCAGGCTGAACCAAGATGACCTTTTCAGAAGGGTTGGAACGGCACTGGGGGGAAAAGCAGGATTCTTAGGGGAAAGGAATATTCTAGAAGGGTTGTGGGCCAACAGGGTGAGGCTTGTGCAGGCGGCTTCTGGGTATGCAAGCCTGCCAAGGCCCATCTTGAGGCCAGAAAAGTCGGAGCACCACAGATAGGTGCTCTGTCTGTCGGGCAGATAGATCTCAGAGCACCCAGGGGCTGGGAAGGGACTCCGACCACTTGCCCCAGCTCCCTCTCTCCTGTCCACTCTCCATCCCTCTCTGCTTCCTTCTTCCTCGCCTAATAGTATGTTTGCACCAACTGGTGAGGCGATCATTCAAGCAAGTAGCACTTCAGTGTGAAAACTGATGGCATTTTTACAACCCAACCTCATAGAATATTCTGGGGGAACTGCTCTGAACTCAGGGCTCTGTGTCTTTTCCTTTCTGTAGGAAGCAAGCTTTTCCAGCAACTTACCTGTGAGAGCTATTCTGTTGAGGAGCTAAATAGGTATGTGGAAGGAGCACTTCTTCTCAGGAAGGCCACCCCTTCGGTGGTCCTGGAGTCGGGGTGTGGAATGGATGAGGGAGGCCTCTCTTGGCTCTTCTTGCCTCTGGGGGGTGAGTTCCACTGCACTGGCCCCTCTTGCTGCAGACATGGATGGGTGAAAGCTCTCCCGCCATGGGTTGGGGGGTGCCAGGCAGATGCATTGTCATGCAGAATGGCCGGGACCCAGCGGACATGGATGCAACTGGCTGAGGCAGTCCTACCCACGAACCTTCCGTCCTGCTTTATCTCTTCTAGCTCCTGCCCATGGTTCTGGGTTATGGCCCCAAAACTGTCTCTGCATCTGGGGTGCTGCCTTCTCACCTACGCTAGCAATAGAAGAGGTCATTCCTGGGGCAGACACGATGCAGGGAGTTTCTCACACAAGAGTTAAGATCTGGTTGTCTATACCTGGCAGAGAAGGCACCAAGGCATCTAGCTACCCAAGACTTCTCACCCCATTTGGGGCCAAGAAGGAAAAGAGATGGAATTCACATTGTTCACAACTTGACTTCCCTCTTACCCTGCTCCCCATCTCCCAGCCTTTGCCACAAGTTCTGTACCTCATCACTCTGTAAAACCAGGGTCACAGAGCAGGCGTCAGGGGAGAAAGAACAGAAGCCCACCCACCAGGACTTCAGAATTGCTCAGAGGAAGGCAGGACTGACCATTTAGCTGAGGGTCACCAGGTTTCCGTGCCGGTCAGATCCTTCCAGGTGGGATGGCATATAGTATACTATATACCAACCATATATATATATATATATGGCTACCTACTGTCTGTATCTGTGCTTTTATGTATTTATTTACTTATTTTTTAAAAGATTTCATTTATTTATTTGAGAAAGAGAGAACAGCAAGAGAGAGAGAGCACTGAGCTTTGCAAGAAGAGAGCCGTACCCAGGGCTGGAGAAGAGGTCATGGGACGGCTGCGATCGTGCCTAACTTTGGAAAACAACTGGAATGATCAATGTAATGAAAAGGCTCACCATGGTCTTCATAGACACAAAGGGGTATCATTGGCGGGATGAGGCTCAACTGTCCTTCATCTAAACTAAAGAGGATCCAACAGGAAATGTAATTCTAAAATTCTGTAAAATTTGTATGTCCTGTGAAAGGAAACTTTCCAGGTAGTGAAGGTCATTATACCCAAGAGGGGATGCAGAGGGAGGTAGGGAGGTCCCAAGGACCTCCTTGGGACCATGTGGCCATCAAATGGAGGGGCCTCCCTTGAGCTTGCAGAAGGAGAGTCCATGATCTGAGTTAACAAGGAAATGGGTTCAGGGAAAAGAAGAGCACATGGAGGCCAACAGCAGCTGAGAAATGTGTCCCAGTGTGTGCAGAGGCAAAATGAGTTTCAACATGGGCACCTATCATTCAGAGGACAAGTGAGAAATAGTACTTTTTTTTTTCTTTAAGATTTTATTTATTTATTCATGAGACACAGAGAGAGAGACAGAGACAAAGACACAGACAGAGACAGAGACACAGGCAGAGGGAGAAGCAGGAGCCTGACGTGAGACTCGTTCCCGGGTCTCCGGGATCAGGCCCTGGGCTGAAGGCAGCGCTAAACCACTGAGCCACCTGGGCTGTCCCGAGAAATAGTACTTTTGTGATGATACTGTCATTAGAAATTCTGTGCCTTGACCAATAATTATTACTGGTGACATCTGAGCAGCACAGCAACAACAAAGAGTTGTTGAGGCCCCATCTTTCTTCCAGAAGCATAAGCCCTGCCCAGAGGCCTGTAGGCACCTGATGGGTATTAGTTCAGGCTTCGAATTTGAAGTCCTTACTCTGGAGGACTATTGACGTCAGATGATGTCTGCTCAAGAGGAACTCCAGGATCCCATCTTTGGAGGGTTTATTTATCTAGAAAACTGAATCAGGGTTGGATCTAAAACCAAGAAACTGTGACATATCTGGATCAGAGCTGGGAGAAAAAAAATCCTTCTAGCTTTCAGAACCTTATGGTGGCGTCTCCTCATTCAGAGTTTATTTATGAGGGTGACAGCCACTCCAGCCTTCTTAAACTTACTGTTTGCATAGTGTATCTTTTCCCATCTGTTTGCTTTCTGCTTATGGGTGTTTGTGTATTGAAACTGCATTTGTAGGGGTGCCTCACTGGCTCAGTTGGGGGGAGCATGTGACTCTTGATTTTGGGGTCATGAGTTTGAGCCCCACTCTGGGTGTAAAGGTCACTTAAATAAAAATTTGAAAAAACCCCGCATTTCTAGATAGTTAACACATTTATATATACATACATCTTATAAATATGTTATATATATAATATATGGATGTAAAATCTCTGACAAAGCTTGCCTTTATTTGGAATGTTCAGTTCATTAACATTTAAAGTAATCATCGATACATTTGGATTTGGATCTACTATTGTAATACTTTTTCTTGATCTACTCCATTGTTCTCTTTATTCCTCTTTTTTTCCTCCCCATTCCGGCACCTTTTTAAGATTTTTTAATTTTTAAGCAATCTCCTACACCCAGTGTGGGACTCAGCCTCACAACCTGGAGACCAAGAGTCGCACACTCCACTGACTGCACCAGCCGGGCCCCCACCTCCCACTCCCTTTTTAATATCACTGCTGTGTCTCATGGGTATTTACATCTCCAGTCTGGGTTTCTTCACTGAACTCCAAGATTCCTAAATTCAATCACCTACTCAACATCTATATCTGAACGTACAACAGACCTGTCAGCCTTAACATACCAAACTCAAGCTCCCTGCAGGCCCCTCCCTACCCTCTCAATGTGCCTCCCTTGGAGACCATGGCAACTCCCTCCTTCCAGTTTTTCCAGCCAAAACTTACTTGGCTCTCCTCCTTTCACACCCCACATTCATTACATGCATATCCTGTCAATCTCATCATCCAAATACATCCAGAACCCACTACTTCTCACCACCTCCACCTCTACCATCCTAGACCAAGCACAATTGTGTCTTAACTCGTCTCCTTATAGTCTGTTTTCAACACAGCAGCCAGAATTCTGTGGGGTTTTTTTCTCTCTTTTTTTTTTTTTTTGAGATTTTATTTATTTATTCATGAGAGACACAGAGAGAAGCAGAGACACAGGCAGAGGGAGAAGAAGATTCCCTGTGGGGAGCCCAATGCAGGACTCTATTCCAGGACCCCGAATCAGGCCCTGAGCCAAAGGCAGATGCTTAACCACTGAGCAAACCGGGTGCCTCCACCTTCTTTTTAAGATTTATTTTTGAGAGAGAGAGAGAGAAGTAGGGACAGAGGGAGAGGAAGAGAAAGGATCTCAACCCATGATGCAGGGCTCGATCTCATGACCTTGAGATCATGATCTGAGCTGAAATCAAGAGTTGGGCACTGAACCGACTGAGCCACTGAGACGCCCCAGCAGCATTCTTTTTAAAGCCAGATTAAGTCACTTCACTCCTCTGAAAAGCCTGCAGGGCCCCTCATTTTCTTAGAGTAAAAGCCAAAAGGCTTCTAATGATCTACAAGACTACTCCCCATTATTTTTCTGTCCTTCTCTCCTACACTTCCCCTGCTTTGCGGCACTCTAGCCACCCTTCCTGTTCCTCTAACTCAGTGTATTTCAACTTGTTTTCAGTAGTATCCCCACCAGGGACAAAAGGGAAATGCTTTTTTAGATATTTTTCCTAATCGACCCTACCCTCACTCCATGAAATTTTAATACTAGGGATATACAGGCATACCTTGTTTTATTGTGCTTTGCAGATATTGCTTTTTTTTTTTTTTTTTTTTTACAAACTGAAAGTTCGTGGCCATCCTGCATCAAGCAAGTCTGTGGCATCATTTTTACAACAGCATCTGCCCACTTCATGTCTCTGTGTCACATTTTGGTAATTCTCACAATATTGTAAACTATTTCATTATTTTTCATTATTGTTCATATTTCATTATTGTTACATTTGTTATGATCTGTGGTCAGTGATTATGACTCACTGAAAGCTCACCTGATGGTTAGCATTTTTTAGTGGCAAATTATTTTTAAATTAAGGTATGTAGATTGTTTTTTAGACACAATGCTATTGCATACTTCATAGACCACAGAATAATGTAAACATAACTTTAATATGCTCTGAGAAACAAATAACTTCATTTGACTCACCGTATTGTGATAAATATTCTCTTTATTGTAATTGGTCTGGAACTGAACCCACAATATCTCCAAGGTATGCCTGCACTATATGTATATACTATATACTAACCATATGTATATATATGGTTACCTACTGTCTGTATCTGTGCTTTTATGTATTTATTTACTTATTTTTTAAAAGATTTCATTTATTTTTTTGAGAAAGAGAGAACAGCAAGAGAGAGAGAGAGCAAGCATGAGCAGGGTGAGGGGTAGAGGGAGAAGCAGACTCTCTACTGAGCAGACAGCCCAATGCAGGGTTTGATCCTGGAATTCCAGGATCATGACCTGAGCCAAAGCCAGACACTTAACCAACTGAGACACCTAAGCGTCCCAAATATTTTATTAAGTAATCCCTACATCCAACATGGGACTCAAATTTATAATCCTGAGATGGAGAGTCACGTGCTCTACCAGCAGAGCCATCCAGGCACCTCTGTATCTGTGTTTACACATTAAAAGATTAAGATTTTCTTCACCCTCCAAGAATGAATTTTCATCTGCTTAGGAGGATGTTTCCCCTACTGGGATTGCAAACTTTCACTATTTGCATATAATTCTACCTCAGGGCCTTTACACTTGCTACTGCACCTTCTGCCCAGAAAACTGGTCCCCCAGATAGCTGTACAACTCACTGTCTCATGTCCCCTAGGCCTTACTAAGACTCTTTATCAGATAGGCATCCTGTGGTCACTTGATTTTTTTTTTCTTTTTAGAGAAAGAGAGAACATGAGTGGAAAGGGGCAGAGGGAGGAGAGAGAGTCTCAAGCAGGCTTTACACTCAGTGCAGAACCCGACATGGGGCTCCATCTCATGGCCCTGAGATCGTGACCTAAGCCAGAAATCAAGAGTCAGATGCTTAGCTGACTAGCCACCCAGGTGCCCCCTCTCAGTCACTTGATTTTAAAGCCCAGCTCCATGACTCAGGACTCCCTATCTTCCCTCCCTGCTCTATTCTTCTCCATAGCACTTACTACCATCTGGCATCTCTATCTGTTACTTGGTTGGTTCTCATAGTCTGTCTCCCTTCCTGAGAATCTAAGTTCCAGGAGATATCTGTGCTTCCTGAGGCATCCCAGATCTAGCCCGGTTCCTAGCACACAGCACATGACCTCTTCATATTTGTTGAGTGCTCCCGTGCCATGCTTGTGTACACCAGCCTTCGCTCGTGTGGTTCTATCTGCCGGTGTGTCCTCTCTTCTTCTTTTTATCAACCAAGTTTCATTCTTGCCTTCATATTCAAATCAAGTACCAATTTCTTCCTGGCCGCTTCTCTGGTTTTATGTCTTCAAGAATTTTATAAAGTTCTTATACCCCACACTCATGGCAGGAGTTAGAGAATTAGAATTAATTATCGAAGGGTGAACTTTTTTCTCTTTGGTCTAATCTGCCTCCAAACTCTTCAGGAACCTCCCTAGGCACTCACTACTACACTACCGTTTAGCTTCTGGAGGCACTAGATTATCCCTAAAATTATGTATGTTCATACACCATCAGAAGATGGGAAGGGAGGTGGGCTTGTGAGTTGGACACAAAGAAAGGAGAGAAAACCCATTTAGTCTCCAGGCTGATTAACACTGTTTAAGTATGCCTTGGGTAGATTCAATTGGCCTTGTGCTACTGGAAATAAAGGATATATTTTTTTGCTGGTTTTCATTGCATTAGATCATGTTATTTTAACCCAAGGGCCTCAGGAAGTGCATAGTAAATTGGAACACTCAATCAAATAAAACAAGTATGCTTAAACTGAGTTATAGTTGGTTGTGCCACAAATGCTAAAGTTCAAGTTGACATTCCAGCCTGAGCTCATAATGTTATTAGTGAGGAGTCCGTAGCAGGGGGAGGAACAGACAGGGTATCAGACTTCAACACACACGTTGTGACTTTTGTTACTTGAAAAGAAAATGAACTTTGTGATAACCTAACTCCTTTGTGTTTATTCATTTTCTCGAGTGTTCAAAGGTCAATTGTGGGCGGGACAGCAAATGTCCATATGTTTTACCAAGTAGACCATTTGTTTGGTGGGCCTCATCTGATAGGATCGAAATGCCTTAGGGAAATCACTCTCCAACCCTCCTGCCCCCATCTCAGCTCTCCAGTGCTGATGGACTGGAGGGATCGTCCTACAGCAGGAGTCGGGCCTGCAGCCTAGCCCCCTTGGCACCCTCCATGAGGACAGCATTTGGCATTATCTGTATATTGTTTGTCAGCAACCCAGGGACCATGAGCAGTGAGTCTGGAACATCTCAATTTAAAGGGGAAGCAATATTAGGGATGCCTGGCTGGCTCAGTTGATAGAGTGTGTGACTCTTGATCTTAGGATTGTGAGTTTGAGCCCCAGGTTGGCATAGAGATTGCTCAAAAAAAAAAAAAAAAAAAAAAAAAAAAAAAAAAGCAAGTAGTACTAAAATGTTGCATCTGGAACAAACCGAGTCCCAGCAATAGAACCATGTTGGGGCAGGTGGACTCTTCGGGCAGCTATGGCAGTTTTTGGGTGTAATTATGAGGTGTTCTTCATCCTCATTCTCCTGTTCATGGTCCATCCTCAGACATCGGTCCCTTTAGGATACTAGTAATTAATCTTTACAGCTTATAAAACAGTGTCTCAGGTGATATTTTAGTTAATCCTCACAACACTCCTAGGAGGTAGGAACTATCATCGTGACCTCTGTCTGGTAGATGAGGAGGGGAGTGGATGAGGCATTTAGGTAGGGAACATATTTTGGGATCACTTCTTAGAACACATAACCCAGGCAACACACAGATTCTGGCCAAGGGTTTGGTTGTAAGACCAGAAAGCCCAACTCGGTGCCATGTGGTTGGGGGCTTCCCACTGGTCAGCACCTACTCCTCTGTCCCACCCCCACCTGTCAGCATCACTGACAAAGCGTTTGGGGCCCTGCTCTGGGCTGAGGCTCTCAGAGTAAATGAGCAAGGCTTTTGCATTTTTTTTTTCTTAAGATTTTATTTATTTATTTGAGAGAGCAAGAGAGAGAACATGAGCAGGTGGCGGGGCAGAGGGAGAAGCAGACCCCTCGCTGAGCAAGGAGCTCAATGTGGGGCTCGATCCCAGGACCCTGGGATCCTGACCTGAGCCAAAGGCAGATGCTTAACTGACTCAGCCACCCAGGTACCGTCCTATAAGCAAGGTTTTTAATCTCTCTTGTAAAAGCTCAATTCCAAGAGTCACTGTTCCACAATAAGAAAAGCATGGTTGAATCATTGTAACAGTCCATTTAACATGATGGGTGATTTTCTTGTTCCTTTATCCCAATTAGTAAGCCCAAATTCCCTAGAGCTGCATTGGAGTGTTCAGGAGGAGAGACTTCTGAGGCGGGGCTCCCAGAAGGGGTGATGGAGAATGAGCCAGACATACCACTGCAATCGTGCTATTTGTGAGGTTCACGATTGCTGCTGCTGATGGGGTGCCTACGGGGAGGGAGGCGTCATTCTACCTGCTTGCAGCCATCCCTTTATATTGCCGGTCTGCCAACTATCTCCAGGGACTTGCTGCTAAATGCAGCAACACTGAAGCCAGAAAGGACTCAAGATAGTGATCAGCGATTTTAAAAATCAAAACTGAGAGCTAGCAGCCTGGGTGGCTCAGCGGTTTAGTGCTGCCTTCAGCCCAGGGCATGATCCTGGAGACCCGGGATCGAGTCCCATGTCAGGCTCCCTCATGGAACCTGCTTCTCCTTCTGCCTGGGTCTCCGACTCTCTGTGTGTCTCATGAATAAATAAATAAAATCTTAAAAAAAAAAACAAAACTGAGAGCTGAGTACTTAAAGCTGCCTTCTGACGATCTTATACAGGGAGCCCTTGTCTAGGACACTGGGCTATGCAGAAAAATTATTTGGTGCTCCAGGTCAGGTGACTGAAATACAGTGCAAATTCACTCCCTGATTCACCAGCCTGTTGGAAAGGCACACTCCGGTGCAAGAGTAAGGGCTTTAAGCTTCAAGGTTCTACTGTGAGAGGACAGTGGAGTGGGAGAAAACAGCTTTCTGAATAATGTGGCTTTGCAGGTGTTAAAATGATACCTAACTAGCACTTCAAGGAAATCATTATTTGGTTAGAAACCATGTCCCCATCACCCGGAAGAGTACACTCAAGGCCAGCTTGGCAAAGTACGAAGAACACAGAAGACTTGAAGGCTTGGGGTGAACCAACCTGAGTGCCCCCTCCACGGCCTCTGGGTGGTGATACTGATCAAACATGTGACCCCTGGGAACTGTAGGTTTGGCCTCAGACCCTGAGGATGGTAATAGCTTCTTTACCCAAGTCATAGGATTGTCGGGAGGGACAGATGAAGTAAAGCAAAGCTCTCTGAAAAACTGTAGCTCTCATGATATCCTTCTCCACAAGACTAAGCTCAGGAGATAGGTTACAGGTTATTTAGGAACCTGTCAGCGGGGCTAGGGGTAGGTGTCTGTCTGGAAGCAGCTCCCTCTTGGCTGGCAGAGCTGGTTTATCTCTCTGGGCCATACGTCGGGGTGTCTTTGGAGCCTGGTTTCTTGATAGTGTTAGGTCAAAGGTTCTGGGAATGTGGCCTCCTATCAGCAGCATCAGTGTCACCTGGGAACTTAGGAGGAATGCAAATTCTCAGGCCCCACCTCAGAACTCCTGAATCAGGAACTCTGGGGGAGGATCCCATTAATCTGTTTTAACGAGCCTTTCAAATGATTCTGATGCTTGCTCAAGTTTGAGAACCACTGAGCTGGGTCTCCGAGCCTCTGCAGAAACCAGGAACAAGGGCCCCTTTAATAGCCTATTATTCATTCTCCACAGTATGAGCAGGTGTACAAAGGAAGCTTAGAACTCTCAAGCCAGAAGGGACTTGAGAAGCCACTTCTTGGGTTGGTCCGTCCTTTGTCTGAGGATTCTGTGGCCCCAAGGGGTCAAGTGAGATCAGACCCCACACCAGGACTCCTGCCAGGAAAGTCATGGCTACCTTCCTTGTTCTTCGTCTGGAAGATGACATTATCTCTGGGTTCCTAGTGATCAGTGGCTCTCCCATCCACTGTCCTCAGAACAGACAGCAGGTATGGATTACAGGAGGCCTGAGGTGTCTCTTCCATGGTATCCATTTCACTGATGGGTGTGAAAATTCTGGTTGGTGTGAAGGCTGTGGTTCCTCGTTGTTCCTGCTTCCGCACCTAATGAGCACTGAGGGTCAGGGTCAGGGTCAGGAAATCCCCATAGAATATTTCTGTAGGGGAAGGCCAAGATCTGGGCAGAGAGAGCCTGCAGATAAAATCAGGCATCAGGGGAAATAATCACTGACAGCTGTTGGGCATGTTGGTTCTTGTAATGAAGACTCATATCCAAGAATGACCCCAAAATTCGTTTTCAGAAATCCTTTTATCTCAGGCTCATAGGAGCCCAGAGAGGTTCGGGAGCTGCAGGGCTTCAACCCACTCATCAACAGCCCTCGTTCTCAGCAACAAAATGTTTCTCTCTCTCTTCCCTTTTTCTCTCTTTCTCAAATTATTCCATTTGTCAAGAGGTAATTTTACCTTATAATATTGCCAAAATGTTCCTATGGAACCGTAGCTCAGAACTCTAGCAATTTCTTCCCGTATCTTTGTTCAAGGAGAAGCCAACCGTGATTTACCAGCGAATGCAATGGCCCACCACATCTTCCCATCTTCCCAGTGGGCCAGAAGGCAAATGCTCGGTGCAGCTGGTGTGACCCCCAGAGAGCCATTCCACCCCCTCTCAGTTTCCTCAGCTGTGAAATCAGAGACGGAAGTGATTATTTCCATGATTTAATTTAAAAAGTGGCTGACGTGGCCTCGCATGGCTCTCAGTACACAGAGGAACTGTTTGATTAATTTGATCAGTCTAGACTGGCAACTCATGTGGAGTTGGAGGCTGAATTATCCTGTTAGTCTTTTGGCTTTGATCTTGACCTGAACGAGAGTCAGATTTTCACGTCATATGGCAGGAGGGGTGGGGGAGTTCCAGACAACATCCACAATACTGCCATGCTCCGTTCTGGGGGAAACCTCAGTCACCCATCTTTTGGTGGCACCTGGTCCTATGGATCAGGAAAGGAGGGCACCTTTGTGTAACTCCTGTTTGTGGAGGCTTTTTAAAGCCGAAGCCAGCCCCAAACAGTTTGTGGCTTTATAGAAACAATGCACACATTTAGACTTTAGGGGTCAGGGGTAATGCTCTGTGGTGGTTCTGTTCAGTTAGCACATTGCCATTCAAAAATATTAAAAACCAAGGAATAAACCGGGGTCTTTGAGAATAAGAGCTCCTCCTCGGGAAGAGTCCTGGCTCGCTGGGGGGTGACACACTCTCTGGCAAGGGTGTTTTGTTCAGAACAATGATCACCGTTGTTCTCCATGGCATACCTGGACCTGCTACCCCCCCCCCCCTCCTGGCCTTACACACAGAGAGAAGCTTGTTCCTTATTGTCCAAAGCCCTAGGAAGATTCTCGGAACAGGGCTCTCACTGATGTCACTGCCCGGCTTAGAGACACGGTCATTAAAATATTGACTCTAAATTTTCCCTGCAGTGACCTTGCTGCCTGTTCCAACAGCAAACCACGGCTGCTGTCTGCCCAGCTGGGTGCTACTTCCCTTTCACCACATGAGGGCGAGAAAGACGTGCCACTGGCCAGCTCCCTCCCAGGGGGTTGCCTACTCCACAAGGAGGCTCGGGCTGCAAAGGCCAATGTGTTTCCTTCTCTGAAAAATAAAAGTGATAATAGATGTGAAAGTTCTAGTGTTGGCTTAGGGAGAAAGGGCTACCCTGGTGGGGTTGGGTTTTTTTTTTTTAACATAATTTTTCTCCAGAGAAGAACACATTACTTCAAATAATATGGAAGAATTTGCATTTAAGGATACGTGTGTAAGAAGTCAAATGTGTGGTAAAAGAGAAAGTTTGATGATTTGGAGCAGAGGCCCTGTTCCCAGCGCTGCTCCTCTTGCTTCTGGACCATGTGATGTGCAGGACATCTGGGAAGGATATTGGGGAGGACAGGCCTTTGAAGAGCAGCAGAGCCACCAGGCTGGGTTATGGTGACTCTGTTCCTGATTTTGGGGTCCAGTTCTAGGCACACTTCAAGGGGTACTTGTCAAGGAACTTAAAATACCGTGTTAGCAAAGGCTGGGAAAATAAACTACAATTACATCATGAAGGAAGATAGGTGGGGCACCTGGCTGGCTCAGTGGGAAGAGCATGGAACTCTTGATCTCAGGATCTTCAGTTTGAGGCCCACGCTGGGTACAGAGATTACTTAAATGAATAAATAAATAAAAACTTTAAAAACACACACACACACACGGGAGGGGGCACCTGGGTGGCTCAGTGGTTGAGCATCTGCCTTTGACTCAGGTCGAGATCCCAGAATCCTGGGATCAAGTCCCGCATCGAGCTCCCTGCATGGAGACTGCTTCTCCCTCTGCCTGTGTCTCTGCCTCTCTCTGTATGTCTCTCATGAAAGAATAGATAAAATCTTAAAAAAAAAAAAAAAAAAAAAAAAAGAATGCCTTCTGATGACATGGGCGGTCCAGGGCTGGGAGAATCTGTATCAGTTTAAAACGGTTTTGAGGTTTTCTCCTTGATCCCAGACTTGAATTAAGACCCCATTTATCAGCTGTCTTCAGGTGTGCCACCTGCCCTTTGCAGCCTTAGCTATAATTTCCTGCCCATGAACCAGTCCCGCCAGGTTACAGAGGGCTGGGGCACAGAACTGTGACGGCCCCCTACTCGGCTCATTTTGTCACTTAGAGGCACTCCTCTCAAGCAGTCATGGCCAGCTCTAGGGTCCACAGCCAGGTCTGAGAGCCGCGCTGAAGCCCAGCCCTCACGTACCTCCCTCAGCTGGACATTCGCGGTCTTGAACAGCTCAGGGCAGCCCGAGTTGACTCTTAGGTCCTTACCACCTAGATAAGTTCCAGCGCCCGGCATTCTTCCTACTTCTAGAAAATGACAAGGCACTGTCATCTTTAATATTAAAGGAAACAATAAGTAGAAGCTGTAGCTGTAATTATAGCATCTCAGTGTTGAAAGGGACTTTAAAGGGTCACCTGCTCCAACAATGACTTCACATGCCCATCACTGGATTTCACCCAAGTGCTTGGGAGCCACAGATTCTCTAGGCTGCCCTGTTCTGCCTCCAGGCGGCATTATTGCTAGGAAGTTCTTCCTTATTTTAAGTCTGCCTGACAACTTCTAGGTGGCATAGCTGGCACCCACTGGTCCTTGTGCCCTCTGTGATTCTACAAGCAAGTTTAAAAAAAAAATCATTGAAAGTCTTTCCTTCACTGGTATGGTTAAATGTGGCATTAAGTGCCACTACCTACCTGATTGCTCTGCTTCGTTAAAGACGTTTCAAGGTGCTATACTCTGCCTTGAGGTCACCAGTCAGGAATGGTCTGATCCATACAGTGTCCAAACAGCTCACGGTTTTGAGCTGGACTTAAACATGTATTAGCACCAAGTGCTTGTATTACTAGTCACATTTTTTTAAAAAAGATTTTGTTAATTTATTCATGAGAGACACATGAGAGAGAGGCAGAGACACAGGCAGAGGGAGAAGCAGGCTCCTCGCAGGGTGCCTGATGCGGGACTCAATCCCAGGACCCTGGGATCTCGACCTGAGCCAAAGGCAGATGCTCAATCCTGAGCCACCCAGGCACCTCTAGTCACATCTGTTTTTAAGAAACAAAGCTTCAGAAAGGGTAGACTGGTCATAGGGCTGCTCTTTGAAGACCTTCTTCTTAAAGTGCTTCTTGGAAAGCAGTAACTTTATTTGCCTTGCTAGGGTAGGTAATGTCACTTGCTCTTTTCTAACCTGGGGTCATTTTTAAGGCTGAACCTGGAAGTGATCTTAGAGATCACCCTAGGAGTCCTATCTGATCGGTGACAATACAGGCCTAGAGAGATGCAATTGGCTCGAATCAAACACTGCTCCTTTCCCTTAGGTTTATCTGCTTTGTTTCCACGTAGCTTATTTTTAAGACCCCACTTAAGTCTCGAGTTAAAGGGGGAAGGGGAACTGGGTGATGGTGGTGAGGGTGAGGTGAGACAGACCTGCAGGCTAGACAGAAAAGCAAGGGCACGAGGCCCAGGACAGCGTTGTTTCTAGTGCCTACGACCCAAGCCCGAACCCCGGAGGATGGGGGGGCAGGGGGAAAGCTGTCCACACCAGAAGCGTCTGCCCCTTTGTTTAACTTTGGGCCCAGTCAGTGTCCCTGGACTTGTCACAAGTGAGGGAGGCGGCGGGGCGAGGCGGCCAAGGGCCGGGGGCAGGCAGGTGAGTCAGACAGGTGAGCAGGCCCGGCGGGGCGCACCTGAACTTGAGCGCTGCGGGCGGGGCGGGGGCTGGGGGCGTGCACAGGGGCCCCGGGGCCCGGGACTCGGCGCGGGAGGAGCCGAGCGCGGTGCGGGTGCGTCTGGGTCGGGGCCCAATGAGGTAAAACAGAGCGGAGCTGCTTGGCGCCTCGGCACCATTACCTGCAATTATAATAATTGGTGCCTCTGTGCAGCGTTTGCTCCCCGCCCCCAGGGCTGTCTCGCTCGGTCTCCTTGTTTCCCCGCCTCTCCCAGCCTCGCCCTCCCCTCTCTGCATCCTCCCCTTCCCGACGTTCTACCGCGGGGCGGGGCGCGGCGCGGGGTGGGGGGTCCCTAAGACCCGACACTAACGTCCCGTCGATTGGTCCGACTTGCACCTGCCGCTGCTACTCTCTTTTCAACGGGGAACCTAGAGGGCTTGTCTTTGCCTTCACTTGATCCTTCAAGTGAAACGTACCTGGACTCTGCTTCCATTCCCATAAACCCGGGGCAGTAAAAATGTGTGAAGCCTGGAGTTAACTTTCCCAAAACTTCCAGGATCTGTCAATATGGAAGATTCCCCCTCGGGAACCACCCATCCCCATCACCCTCTCTCTTTATCTCCTGAGTCTTGGCTGGACTTTGGCTGAGTGTTGGAAACAAAAAGATTTCGGTCCTGAAGAGGCTTTGGCTGTACCTTACCCCTGACTAAATAAATAAACAAATAAACAAACAAATAAATACAAACATAAGCTCTTTTCTCTGCATTACCTGTATCAATCAGTGGTCGGACTCACCTATTTCCGGAAAAACTGTGCAGGTCTTCATAGCAAGATGACTTGAAGGATTAGGAAAAGGAATGTCACACCAACCCCACCTCTCCAGCCCACCACCCTGCTTGCCCTTTCCACAAACCTTTGTTAAAATTAGGCAGTTGCCTAAGAGAAGGATGGCCGGTTGGTAAGCACCCTGAAGGCATGCATAAAATAGAGTATGGCTCATGAGCACAGTTCATGGCAAAACATCCATAATGAAACCAGGATTTTATTTGGAAATGCTTCTCTCTGTCAGTGAATAAGCAACATTACACTTCTTTGGAAAATGCTATTGAATTGGAGATGGGTAATCTTTTAAAGGAGTCCTGCTACAGGGTAGGAGAAACTTCTTGGATTTCCCCGAAGAAGATTAAGGGCATAAATTCTGGCTCTTCCTTTAGTGAGCAGCTCCATTTCTTGCATGATGATAAGGTAGCCAACCAATTTGTCTCTGCTGATTCTTGGACTATCACCGGTCATGAGAGCTAACCTGTGTTGGCAAGATGCACGCTGTGTTTACAGAGCTATCACCACCCTGCCAAGACTGGATTGGCAGTGGCATCATTTCCGCTTCAAATTGTCGGCTCTGGGGAGAAGAAAATCCTGAACCCAGCTGAAGAGTCCTGAAGCTACCATAAATCTATTCGGATGATTCAAAGATAGATTTCGATAAGCTCATTGTTTCTACGGAAAATCATTTAACGTTTCTGTAGGGGCTCACAGTTAACATGTTGATCTCACGTTACTACCTTAGTGAGCTCTGAGACAGCCTGGCCACCCAGCACGCTTGTCCTCGTTTTATGGGAGAGGAAAGAGGGTCAGCGAGGGAACAACAGATTTGCTGGTGATAACACACTGACTCGTGGAGCGTGGATACAAATTTAGGTCTCATCTCCTCGTGGATTGTTGTTGCTTCATCGACAAGTTTCGAGCGTGTCCATTCAGGATTCACTCGTTGACATTAATTCCTTAAAAAAGAAAATTTATTCTGGATGGCATTGTGAAAGGCATCAAAGGGAGAGAAAGCATAATAGAGGTATTTTCTGGTCTTTATTTATAATCTCTTTGAGTAGCCAGAATGAAAAGGGAAGTATAGTAACCATGTTAACAATGCTGCTTCTTTAGAAAACTCTTTTTATATTCCTAAGACTTTATGAGGAATAGCTAAAGTGGTGTGGCATGGGGCAGTGGGGATGGGGCCTCTACGTAAGCAAGTGACTATTTTGGCTTTTTGGTTGGAAGTTGATGAATTTTGTTCGTGTGTTACATATAGACTGCTAAGCAATGTCATTTGCTATGTCATTTGCTCATAGACATGTAGGCACCTGGCCCTCAAATATCCAAACTACATGTGTAGGGAAAGCTAGATACTTATCCATCCCAAATACTCATCTTTCTCAGAAAATTGATAAAAAGGCTATTTTCATTGCCATAGTCAACTAAAAAGGCAGGATATTCAAGACTGTTATATCTTGTAAACCAGAAGTAATCCGGAAGTTCAAAGTGATCCTGCTGTCCTCCTGGCTCTGGAAAGATCTGACGCTTTGGTCTGTATAGATGGGCTGCTTTCATTTGGTCACATGAAGTTTATTTTTGATAACAACAGCAAACAGTCAAGTGAGAAATTCACACTAAGTTAATGATTTGAGGGAATTCACTAATACTTTTTTATAGGTGAGTTAAACTTTGTATATGTGTATCAAGTATATATACACATTTTATATATATATATAAATATATATATATTTATATATATATATATATATGACAGTTCACGGTAGAGAGGGTAACAAGAGACAACTCTATGAAAAGGAGATCCAAATCTTCTCATTTCCAGTTCCAGGAGGCTGGCTTCCCAGCAAGGTAAGTAATGCTTCTCTATTCCCAATTAGCTGTATCCTTACAATAAGCCTATTGTATCCATACAAGAAACCCCTCCTAAATTAACTAATCTTCAATGGGTCTCTTTCTTTTAATTAAACAAGTCTAGTTGAACAGCATACCATCAATGTGCATATTTTACTTATTTATTTATAAAGATTTTATTTTTTCAAGTAATCTCTACACCCAATGCGGGGCTTGAACTTGCAACCCTGAGATGGAGTCACATGCTTCACCGATCAAATGTGCATATTTTAAATGTCTTTGAGACGGGAGGCTAAAAATATAGGTAAGTGACATTAAACTATGAATGGGACAGTGGAGAGTTATTTGTGTTCAAACAAATTCACAGAGAATAGAAGCTTGTTTGTTAGGTGGCCAAATGGAACTAAGGAAGATTATTGAATATGGGGGCAAACCCTTATAAGTTCTTCCCTTAATATCAAGAAGAACAAGAATTCTGTTCACTGATGGTCTCACTCAGCCGGAAACCTGTAGCTCTCTCCAAAGCCTCTGCCCACAGAGTACATTGCACTGAAATGCATTGAATGTTAGAAGGTGTCTTCATTTGGCTGGCATTTCATTCCAGGGGCTGAACCCATGCATCAAATTTAATGTGTATCTTTGACACTTTGTAAGAGTGAGACAAATACTGTATAGCTAATTATTTCCTCAGGAATTATTATGAAATAAAAATGGTGGCATTGACAAAAACACGATGGCAAATGTAAGTTTCAAAATTCCACAGCAAAAGACCTCATTTTGTCCTGTCAATGAGATTTCAGTTTGGAAGATCCAGTATTAGATGAGAAAGGCTTTATCATAAGAAGTCACTCTGAGGCCAGCAAAGGAAGAAGAGTGGGTAGAAGCAGAACAGCAGAAAACTCAGGCAGATTTTGGGCTGTGGAAGACGATGAATGGTTTCAGTCCATTTCAAGCTACAGACTAAATGGTTGGCTGTCTAAAGCAAATATCAAAGCTTCTGAATTTCAGTGGCTTGATTGTGAACATTTTTTTTTAATCCAACGGAACACAAGCAAAGTATTGTTAGCTCAGGAGATAGAACTCAAAAATATTGTTCCTCACATTACTGAACAGCATTCTAGGTCAAGGATGTTCCTTTAAGGAGGATTTGTTTAAAGTAATTTCTCTGCTTTAAAGGATTGATTTACCATTTTAGTTACAAGAACAAAAGGAATCAAACTGGCTATTTGACGAAAATAGGCAAAACTAGCAGGTTATTGAATAATTTCTACTACAAGTTCTACTGGCTTAATGACATTAACATAACTGAATAGAACAAAGGCTGTGGGTTATGGTCAAGGATTATACAGAATATATTTGATGTGATTGGATTATAAGTAATACTCATTGTTAAGTTCATAAAGTAATGTTCTCTAACGAGGGACATTTCTTACTGTATTCTTTTTCTTTTTTAAAGGTTTTATTTATTTATTCATGAGAGACAGAGAGAGGCAGAGACACAGACAGAGGGAGAAGCAGGCTCCCTGCAGGGAGCCCGATGTGGGACTCATCCAAGGACTCCAGGATCACACCCTGAGCTGAAAGGCAGGTGCTTAACTGCTGAGCCATCCAGGTGTCTCTTCTTACTGTATTCTAAACTTAGTTGCTTTAAAATATTTTTTTTAAGTTTTATTTATTTGAGGGGGGAGGGGCAGAGGGAGAAAAGTGAGAGAATTCCAAGAAGATTTCCCCCTGAGCTTGACACCCGTCCCAGGGCTCCATCCCACAACCCTGAGATCCCAACCTGAGCTGAAATCAAGACTCAGGAAGCCCCACCCAGGTGCCCCAAGTTGCTTTAAAAATTCTTAAGAAAACTTCCACCCAACAGATACTGCAGGGTTTATTTGTAAGGCCCTCCCACCCCCATGGCATTTTTGCTAGCTTGTGGGAGGATGGGCATTTTGGAATGTGACCTTCAGTCTTTTTTCTGGGTCCTATCACACTAATCTACCGGACCCTGAAGTCAGTTCATTTTGGAAAAAAGAAAAAACCAAAACCAAAACCAAAACCAAAACAAACAAACAAAAAAACACAAAGAAACAAAAGAGACAAAAAACAACCACTTCACTACATAGCCATTCTTTTAGGCTGGGCTAAATCTCTCACCTTTGACTTTATTCCAATGAAAGTAAATTTCAGTTCTGAACTCCTAACTTCTACTGAGAATAAATTACTTTTTAAAAAAGCTGCTACTGGGAATTCAAAGTGTTATCCAACCTCTGTGGATTGTTAGTTGGTAGAAGATCTGTATAACAGGCAGAAATGTTAGATTCTATCCTTAGACTGTAAGAGCTGTTTGTATGCCAGCCAGGAACTAAACACAACTGTTTCTCTCGGAACAAAATGTACCAAGAGTTATTTTTCATCTTCATTGTGAAGAGAGAGGCATTGCTGAAAATGAGGATCACATATACCTTTGGGAAGCAATGGCATTATTTGAGTAAGCAGAGATTAGTATTATAGCTTTGTTAAGGAAACGGGCTGGACATAAACCACCACCACCACCACCACCACCCTTTTTTTTCTATTTATTAAAAAAAATTTTAGAAAGTTATTCTGTGGTGTAGAGCAATGCAAAAATGTGTCAGTGTTGTGATTATATACGTCATATACATTACACATAATATATATCCATATATGCCTGTGGATAAAACCTATTTAGAACATTCTTTGATGCTAATAATATTAAACTATCATAGTGTTTAATTATTTCAGTTTGTTAGGCCTAGAATGAGCATTCTGTTCTTAAGTACAGATAGCTGGTTCCAGCTTATATATTCAGAATTCCCTTCATAAGAGTAAAAAGAATTTTGGTCACTGATTTCCTTTCTTAATTGAAGTTTCCAAAAGACACTAGATTTTGCTATTTTCTCTTCTACTTGCCAACCTATGTGTAGGAAAGTAATAATAGACGTAGGTACAAAACGCAAGAAAAATTCTGTAGAGAAGCAATTTCCTTGAGTCTTAAATTGAATTAAAATTGTTACCTGTTCTCTCAACCACCAGTATGGTCTCCTAATTGACATATTATCCATGAGCCAATTTTGACTTTCCACATCGATTCAAACACTCTCATTCACTTAGTTGAAAAGTCCATGTCTGCTCCAAAACCATTAGACAAACTACAGACTTGTTTCCCTTAAAACTAATTTCTGGCAATTTAAAAAGTCTGCCCATTAAACTAATAATAAAAACAAAAGAGTTGAAACATTGAGGAATGGATCATAAATTCTTATTCTGAATTGTGTTTGGAACAAAAAAGTATACATCCTGGAATGATCAAACATCCAAAGGAATTCAGTAAAACACAAGTATCATAGTTTGGATCCTTTGAGTTGAAGGGAAAAGAACCTTAAGTAAAAAAGGGGAAATTATCAAGGTGCCTGAGTTAACTTAATAAGGAACCTAAGGACCTGAACTGACTGGGTATCCATCTGGACTTACACCTTTGTCATTTTTCTCTTCTTCTGCAGACAGGTAAACTCTGTACGTCACCATGAATTGACCTCTACAGATTGAGAGGCATCTCTGGCCAAAGATCCAGAAGAGACAACTTCACTGGTCCATCTGGGGTCCTGTGACCACCCATGGCCAGAAGCACAGAGGCCCCCAGTTGGCCTGCCAATGCCCACTCCAGAGAAAGCAGATGTTCCTCTGAAGAGGGCTGGGAAAGGACTCAGAATGTGTTTAGTGCAGTGCAACTTTCATCAACACATCCCCCAAGACTGCCTTCCATTAAACAAGTATTTATCTGCATTACAGGTAAATATAGTTATTTTCTGATGCATCTCTTCCCACTCCTTACTTCACATTTTATGCTCCAACAACAAAGAATTGCTTGCAGCTCCATCTCCCCATTCCCTACTTACCACCCATATTCCCCAACGCAATCAATAAACGTCACACTTGTGTTCCTGTAGCCCTCTATGCTCGTAATGGTCTCCTTGCAGTTCTTCTTGTTTTTTTTAGGAGTCATGCCGGATGTCACTGCTTCCAGCAGACCTTCCAGTCCTCTTTTACTTCCTGGGCTGCTTATCTCTTCTTTCTTTATGCATCATAACATTGTGCACGGAAATCTCTATCATCTTCCCACTCCATTGTTTGTGATTTACTGTTTAGGTTCTGACATCTTTATAACCCCAGACGGAGTCTGGCCTATAGTGGGCGCTTCGAGATAGTTGAATGAAAAGTTTTCTTTTAGCTAATAATTGACTCTCTAGAGTTAAAAAAAAAAAGTGTGTCATTACGTGAGAAGTATTGTCTGCATGAACCCCTGAGAACTGTTAACTTGTCAAAGAATTAGATGTCAGGAAGTTCTAATCAAAGTCTTCCTTAGGACCAAGGGTCAGCTCACCACTTGAGAAATGCCTGCTGTTTACCTGGTGCCCTAACCAGTTTAACTTCCCCTTAAAATGTCTGCGGGGCTTGCTCTCCCATCCTTTCCGAGGCAGTTTGGATTTAGTGAAGTAATGGGCAGAGCATCAATTTATGAAATCATTTTATTTTTTTCTGCACAAAACAGTTTTTTAGAGGCAATCTCATTAACTGTATCTTGTGTCCTCTATGGACTTGCAACTTTAATTTACAAGGTTCACCTTGATTTTTGGTCCTCCAGTCATGTATATTTTTTTCTTAGCCTCAAAGTTCGTTGCTGTACTGCGGTCCTAAAGGGTTTGACTTTACATCTCCCACCCTAGCATTAAATGCTTTTCTTTCTCTGCAACCCCCACCCCACCCCTTGACATTTTATCAGGTAGGGAAGTGTTGGCTGAGCCTAAAAGGAAATTTACAAATGGTTGACTTTGGTTCCTTTCAGGTTAGGGGAGGAAGGGATACAAGAGCATTCCCTCAGATAAAGAGTTTTAAGTTGAATTTCACCAAAAAAAAAAAAAAAAAAAAAAAAAGAGCCACCACCACCACCACCACCACCAAAACAGCAGCAGCAAAGCCTCCAGGACCGCCTTTGGGTACGCTGGGGGCCGGCAGCCCTGCAAGTCCTAGTAAATGAAGGAGTATCTCCGAGAGGAGATCGCCGTGGGGCTGATATCGATCAGGGTCAGCCGGTGTGTTTGCCTGCGATTGTTCGGGGGGCGGTTAATTGAGTGTCAGTCTGGGCCAGTGTCGTCTCGCTGGCGCCGGTGCTTTTGGATTTGCTAATTTTCGTTAAGTGTCTCTAGCCGGCTCCTCGTCCCCGGTCCACCCCGGGGAACTCAGCGGCTCGCGCGGACCCACAGTCTGTCTGTCTGGGCTTTATCGATCCCGGGGCGGGCGGCTCCGGCGGATGCGCCGAGGGGGTGGGGAGGGGCTGAGAGCCGACCCCATCGCCGGCCGCCCCTCCCGGGCTGCAGCCCGAGCCCGCTCCGCCGCCGCCAGGGAGCCGAGCCCCCGGGGGCCGCCCCGGCCGAGGGCTCCCGCAGGCGACCGCGCCGTCCTCGCGCGCCTCGGGGGCCACAGCACGAAGAAGCCGCGGGCCGGGGGATGCCGGCCCAAGTCCGGGCGGTGAGGGCCGACCCGCGCCTCCCGCAGGTCACGCACGCGCGGGCCTCCGCGAGGGGGAGCGCGGGAGACGGCGGCCTCGTGGGCCGCAGCCCCAGACGCCGGCGCCGCTCGCCGCCGCTCGCCGCCGCGGGGCAGGTCCCTCCCGGGCCCTCTCTGGCCCCGCCCCCTGGCTGCAGAGGTGATTGACAGGAGCCCGGCGGCCACTCAGACGGCGCCGGCGCCGCCGGGGGCGGGGCCGGGGGCGGGGCCGGGGGCGGGGCCGGGGCGGGGCGCGGTCGGGCCGGCTCCCCGCGCGGGGCGCTATTTACGGCGCGGACCGGGGCAGGCGGAGGCGGGCGCAGGCTGGAGCTCGCGGCCGGCGCTGTCTGCGCGCGCTCGGGGAGCCTCTGCCTTCGCGCCGTGGCCGGCTGACGGGGAGCGAGACGGGGAGCCCGCCCGGGACCGCGGCGCCGGGCGGAGCCAAGGGGCGCGGTGGCCGCGCAGTCGGGCCGCCGAAGTCCTGCGGGCTCGTGGGCGCCCCCCCGGCCGCGGCCCGGCCCCTCGCCCCTCGCCCCTCGCCTCTCGCCCTCTCGCCGACGGCGCCCGCCGCCCCGGGGAGCACCCATGCCCCGCGCGCTCCGGGAGCCGTAGGGTGCAGCTGCGCCGCGGCCGTGGGGCGTCAATGGATCGCCATTCCAGCTACATCTTCGTCTGGCTGCAGCTCGAACTCTGCGCCATGGCCGTGCTGCTCACCAGAGGTGGGTGCCCGCCGGCCGGCCGGGGCGCGCTGTCCGGGAGGGCGCGGGGTCCCGGGGTCCCCTGGAAGGCGGCTGCCCCGGCTTTGTTGGCGGCGGGCGAGGCCTCCCCCGCGCCCGAGCCCGCAGGTCGCGACACGTTGCCGGGTCCGCGGCCGCCCCCTGGGGTGGCCCCGGGGCGGGCGCGTGGAGGTGGAGCCCGCCCTCGGGGCCGGCGGGTGCCCGGGTTTCCGTGAGTCCGTCCGTGGCGAGCTTCTGAGCGTCTGCAGCCGCGGCGCGCGGGACCCCGCTCGGGGGCGCGGAGCCGGAGCCGGGGTGCCCCGGCCGCGAGTGTGAGGCTCGGCGCGGGACGCTGCGGCTGCGGCTGCGGCTGCGGCTGCGGCCGTGCGGCTCCCCGGGCGCCGTCGGCCCGTTGCCCCCTCGCCCCCATACTTTGCACACTGCTGCCCGCCCCAAGGAAAGAGAAACGGGAAAGAAAAAGGTCAGTTTCTCCCCGCACCCCCCGCAGGCTTTCCCTGCTTTAGGTCGAAATAACCCAAACTTCTGGATTTCAAGGACTCCCCCGCCTCCCCCGCCACGAACTCTACCTACTGTTCTGTGAACAGATAAAAAAAAATTTTTTTTTTAATGGGAAGCATTATTTAGCTTTTGCCCTCCCCCCGCCCCCCACTTTTTCTCTAATTGCCATCTAGCAGGCATGAGGTTAAAGGATAAGCTGGCCCAGGGAGGATGATGTGCTACAGTATTTATTTATTTTGGAAGGAAGGGTGTAATTAACCCTAAATAACAGCCCTGCTAGCCTGCAGACGGGAGCCTCCTGGCCCTGTCGAAGGCCGCGGAGCAGGGAGGGACTCGGACTGACATGAAGTCACAGATACCGAAACTATGTGCCTGATAATGATATAATTAGGGGATCAGAGATTTCTGACTGCTGCGGACTTCAAAAGCTTTAGAAGAAGCCAGCAGTCTCTCCTGTAGCCATCTTGACTAAAGCAGGCATTTTTGTTTAATCACTACATACAGTAACAAGAAAAGGGGGGGAACAGAAGAGCATTGTTCACTGTTTCCAAATACCAGTCCCCTTTCTGGGCCCTTTTGCATGCCACAGGAAGAAACTTTATGAAACAACAGAAATCTAGTTTTAATACAGTAATACAAAAGTCCATTCAACTTGTTCAAATGTGGCTCCAATTAAAAAAAAAAAGTTGTTAGAACTTTTCGTAGTTACCTGTCAAAATTTTATTGGACTGTTTTAGGTCATTGAAAATATAGTGTTTTACATAGGCTCTCATAAACATTTTACTTTTTTTTTTTTTTTTTCCTTTTTTCCTTCAGTGCTCTTTTTCTGCACTGGGTCTGAAGGTGAATAGGATCAAAACGGACATTGAATCTGTTTTATTTCTACTTTAAATCTGTCTATGGAATTCGTCAAGATTAGGGGATATGTAGCCATCACCACATGAGACCTGGTGAGCTTTGTAAAAAAAAAAAACAAAACTCAAGTTAGCTTGGCAGGAGAGAGAACCTTTCAAAAGCAAGAGTTCCAACGTGAAGGGCTTCCTAGAGAGAGGGGACTTGGGCCCAGACTCCTGGCAGAGAGCGTGCAGGTTTAAGATAAGAGCAGGACCTCCAGATTTGGACAGTTAAACTCAGATTGCCAAAGATCTGTGATTAGCTGGCAGCTTTGGGTTCTTTTGCTGTTTTAGAACGAAAGCACTAGCAATGTCTGATGAAAACTGAGCACACCATACAGTGGCCTGGAATTTGGACAGATAATTAAATGAGACACCTTACTCAGGCGTTCACATTCATGGAGAGGAGGAAGAAAGAGAGGGTAGGAAGAGGTCTATAAAACCACAGTTCCTGGTGTTTGATTTCAGAGCAGGGATTTCAATAATAACGACACAAAACTTCAGATTGGAAAGCTGGGAAGAGGTGTGCGCGTTAGTTCAGTTTACAGTAGCTTTACTTGTGACATATGACAGTGACCAGAGTCCGCTGGGTCAGATCCGGTATTAGTGATATAGCTCTGAGACCCAGATCATTTGAACTAGAAATTGACGCTAAAAGCCTTAGAGCATGCATTGCAGCAAAATGTTACCAGCGACTTGCAACTCACCAAATAAGTTTTATAAAGGAAACTTTTAATCACTTCCTGGAGAAAAATTTGAGGTTTCCTTAAGGATTTTTCATTCAACCAGCAGAGGATTTTCAGTTTCAATGTTTCCCCTTTTAGATCCCACGTTGAATTACATGTAAAACCAGGGAGTTAAGGGGAGGAGAAGTTAGCTTTGCCGTTTTTTTTTTTTTTTTTTTTTTTTTTTACACCAGCCTCCCCTCCTTACCCCCCCCTCCCCCCAGTTTTATGACTTTCCATTTGGGCTGAAAGAAATTGACTTTGGCAAGCAAACCACTAATTGTAAACTGCCTAGTTCCTGTTTTACAATATACTGACTAAAAGCTCCTCTGCATGAAAAGATCTTTATAGGCAAAGTTTGCCTTTTCTAGAGAGGTTGCAAATAGCTGCCCAGTTTCATAGTTTTAAAACCTCCTGACCGGAGCAATTTCTAGATTGTTGTGTTTCTAGTTAATAACTTTATAAGGTGTTAGCTAAAGCTCTTAAATCTTGGCACAGCCCTTTAAGGTAGTAAACAATTCAGTAGTTCCGATCAAATATTTATACTGACAAAATCAAAAAGCCTAGCATTTTTTATGTTGTATGGTCACATCGGATTAAAATGAATAAACAGTGTAATTTACCTTACGGTAGGAGAAGTTATCATGATGATTATTTCAGATATATATATATATTTTTTTTTTTTCTTCCAGAAGTCGTATTTTGAATTACTTGCTAACTCATCAGTAATCACAATTGAACTTTGATTCTCTGCAGTGGGGATTAATACATTTCTAAAATTACATTTAACTGGATTGAAATGTAAGCACCGGTTTGCATAGAGGGCTCTTCCGAGGCTACCCAGGCTGCCATTGCAGGAACTCAGCTGAATATTCTAAAAGTTCGTGCCTTTGATCTTAAGATCTAGCAATTGCTCAAGTAGATGCTTTATCTGGTCTCTGAAGGGGCGTGACGAAATTTCTCATTGTTTTCAGGTGAAATCAGATGCTACTGTGATGCTGCCCACTGCGTGGCAACTGGTTATATGTGTAAATCTGAGCTGAGCGCCTGCTTCTCTAGACTTCTTGATCCTCAGAACACAAATTCCCCGCTCACCCATGGCTGCCTGGACTCTCTCGCAAACACGGCAGACATCTGCCAAGCCAAACAGGCACGAAACCACTCTGGCACCACCATGCCCACATTGGAATGCTGTCATGAAGATATGTGCAATTACAGAGGGCTGCACGATGTGCTCGCTCCTCCCAAGGGGGAGGCCTCAGGTAGGTAGAAGCCCTCTCTGACCAGAACTCTGGCCTCATCTATAGGTTCATGGCAGCCGGGACTTTGAATGTCTGCTATTGATTTTGTTGTTAATGTAATTAGAGACACCAGAGGGAGAGGCATGGCTGGATGCAAAGATGCATCTCAATTGAGTAGCTTTTATGTCTGCCTGAGCATTAGATGTCTGTCTACATAATGGGTTTTGCCTAGTTTTTCAACATTTTGAAGACCTAGAAGACCGTTACTGTTCGGTAAGGACAGTCCCTAAAGGACTGTTTTCGTAAGCTCATCTTTGCATCGCTTTGCAACGTTTATTTTGTAAATATTTGTTGATTTCGCCATAAGCTTTTTTTTTTTTTTTTTTTTTTCTTAACCTGGGGTGCCTTGTTGCAAACGGATAGATGATGGTAAATATCTGCAGGCAGGGCTAACGTGGTTCGATTCCTCATTTGTGTTCCTCCAGGACAAGGAAACCGCTATCAGCACGATGGCAGTAGAAACCTCATCACCAAAGTCCAGGAGCTGACTTCCTCCAAAGAGTTGTGGTTCCGGGCGGCTGTGATTGCTGTTCCCATTGCCGGCGGCCTAATTCTGGTGTTGCTTATTATGTTAGCCTTGAGGATGCTTCGAAGTGAAAACAAGAGACTGCAGGATCAACGGCAACAGATGCTGTCCCGTTTGCACTACAGCTTCCATGGACACCATTCCAAAAAGGGGCAGGTGGCAAAGTTAGACTTGGAATGCATGGTGCCAGTGAGCGGGCATGAGAACTGCTGTCTGACCTGTGACAAAATGAGACAAGCAGACCTCAGCAACGAGAAGATCCTCTCGCTCGTTCATTGGGGCATGTACAGTGGGCACGGGAAGCTGGAATTCGTATGACAGAGTCTTACCTGAACCGAAGTTCTTGGACGCTTGAAGGCTTTGAGTTCTGCTGGACAGGAGCACTTTATCTGAAGAAAAAACAGACTCACGGAATCCCCTTTGAGAGACAAAATGACCTCTGCAAACAGAATCTTGGATATTTCTTCTGAAGGATTATTTGCACAGACTTAAATACAGTCAAATGTATTATTTGCTTTAAAATTATAAAAAGCAAAGAGAAGACTATGTACACACTGTTACCAGGGTTATTTGCATCTGAGCGAGCTGGAATCGAGTACCTAAATAACCTAAAATGTGCTCTGTGTAAGCTCCAACATCTTGATTTATTGTAAAGATTTAAAAATATATATATATATATTTTGTCTGGAATTTAGCAGTGTCTTGTCATAAATTAAAAACTAAGTGGGAAGCATAAGAAACTCCGTGTTAATGATACAAATGAAGACCTGTTGTTGCTCAGTAAGGTCTCGACTATGATTTGGCTTGATTTCTTTGTTTTTTTTTTTTGTTTTGTTTTGTTTTTGTTTGTTTTAAAGCAAGACTGAGATCTTGTTTATTCTTACATGCATATTCATCGTTTCCTTACAGTATGGAGAATTTCTAAATGTGTACTGCCCACCATTCAGTGTCTTCCCCACATTTTTTTGTTAGAATAATCCTGATGTTTAGCTTTCACCTAAGAGAAATCTTAAACTTCCTTATACCAGGTCAGATATGATGGATCAGTGTCTGGAGCTGCCTTATTAACAAAGATAATATTCATCAACTTAATCCAGTTGCTCTGGAATGCTTTTTAGAATGTGTCTACCTCCAACCAAAAAAAGAAAAACCGAACCAAACCTGCTCAACGAAACTTTTTCTTGTAGTTAATGTTAGTCACTGTCTACTTTTACTGTTGGTTCATCAGTTGACTTTGTCTCAGACCAAATGCAATTTTTTGGATTTCAAATTAGCCAAACTTGATTGTGTCATGCTCCTAGTTTTCAAGCCTTCCTTCAATGCAGTGTTCTACTCACATTTTTTTTTTCTTAATGTTTAGAAAGGGTGTCAATAGTGAACATATTTGTATCAATTGGGATTTAAAGAACAGGCAATGCCACTAGGGCTCCCTGCCCTCCACAGTGGTGACTTCAGCCACTGATAGACTAAGTAATAGTGTGTCCACTCCTGCAGGACTTTATGCCTGGCAACACTGCTCAGCCTGAATTTAAACCCATGCCACATTTGTGTATTTTTTTCCTCCAAATAGATCTTTGTTAGCCTCAACGTGAGAAGAATTTGCCATGTAGGATTCTTTTTTTTTTTGATTCTTTATTTGTATATTTGAAACTTTCGCTTAAAAATTAACCTCTAGTTCTGCATATTTGAGTATGGGGTTTTCTGAGTGTTAAAGGATTGTGTGTGCATATTTGGGGGATTATTTTATGATCAGCATAATTTGAGTCCCTTAAGACAGAGGCAGTAGCCAAGTTCATGGAAGAATTGGGAGTTGAAATGCCTAATCTAAAAACGAGTACCTAGATCATTTAATAATTAACAGACCACAGCCCCATACAAAGTAGGCTACGGAATAAATACACATTTTAATAAATGACAGCATTTGTATTGTGCTTTTTGAGAATGACACTTCTTGCATGCATGACTTACAGTTTATAAAAGATGTTAAGTTTTAGGTATGTCACTTTTTGAGGGAGCCAGAGAATTGTGGGACATAACCATCCAAAACCTATCAGGAGGAGAGAATTCACCAAAATCCCCCCCTTCAAGGAGTTTCCACCCTCACCCATTTTTAGCTTCAGATCGAATTACAGTAGTTTCATAGTATGAAGATTAATAAAAGACTTCTTGCTCCTTATCCATTTGCTTTCATGTACAGCATCATGGGAACGCAGTGATGCCTCAAGCAGCCACTATTTGCATCAGCTCCGATTGGTTACTTTTCCCCTGCTGGCTTTGCTATTACTCGCCATTCACCCCACTTCTTCCAAATACCAGCTAAGAGCTCAACAGTTTGCTAGCTAAGGCAATGAAGGCTTTAAAGTCCTGTATTTTGAAATGCTTGAAAGCCCGTAAAACCCTGTCCTCCAGACAAGCCCCGGGTCTCTGCTGGCACTGGAATCACAGACATTTGCTGGAAGCTGAATGCAAAATGCCTCCACTTCTGTATTCTGTGTTGGCTGCCCTGCCTCTTGTGCCTTGTGTAAATTCACTAGGCTGTCCGTAGCCCCCTTTGGCAGCAGGGCGATGGCACTGTGCCCCTGCCCCCGCCAGCAGACTGGGGGTCCCCACGTGTTAAAGTACTAGCTGCATTAGAGACTGGCTCTTCCCGGGTCTTTTCCTAATGACGAACCCTTTCCCCTTCGTGTGCAGTATTCATAAATACTAAATGATGATATTTATCCATTTAGTATTTGCACACGCCCTCACCGCCAGTCTTAAAAATCAGACCTGGGCGTCATAACTCGGCCTTTCGACGAAAATATTGCAGGTTTCTCAACTTTGATTTTTACCAGGGACTAAATATAGGTTCTCCATGCGCTTTCCTGTGAGAGTGTGGAAGTTGCCAAGAGCAGAGATAAAGGGCCCTTCATGAAATAACTACCTACCTGATTCAGTGATGTAAAAAAAGGTGATGACTGGTTTGTTTGTTTTTCCCTCCTGGAGATGTTTACTGTTACTCTGAGCTGACAGGACAAGACCCGGCTAACCAGGGCTAACCAGGAACGGCCCGTGCTTACTATTGACATAGAACTTCCCCCCCAAAAGTAAGACTTTTTTTTTCCTCACTGGAAATTTGCCTCAACCCTAGACAAATGGGACCAAATTTGCCATGATGCTTCTCTATCTACACCCCTTCCATTCTATTCCTTTGGAAAAAAAATTGATCTGTACGGAGCTGTGTCTTTTACATGACCCCCCTTCAACTCCCTTATTCTAATGGCTCAGAGGCTTCCTCAGAAATTGACTGGTGTGTCTCTAATTTCTGCTGAACTGATTTTATTAAAAACACTGCACCATAGGGGGTTTGACCTTCTAAAATACCAAACATGTCTGCTTTAGAAAATCACAAAGCTCTCCTCTGAAGAGCTCGTAAATCTGGTTTCAATATGGGTTGATTATAGGCTAAAAGCTTGAAAGCAGTGGCATCTAGTATCATGAGCCTGGAACTAGCCTTTTTGGGGCCAGGACAGCTTTTTTCCCTTATAACCTCTAAGGGGTCCTCTTCTCTGTCTCAGCCCCAATAACATCAAATGTCCTCCAAAAGTTACATGATGGGATGAGGCTGAGCTCACAAGGGTGGTGGTCAAGTGCGCTTCGGAGCCTGGCAGCCTGGCTTCCAATGCTGCCTTCGTCTCTACTAGCTGAGTGAACTTGGACAAGTTACTTAAGCTCTTTGAATATTCAGTTTTATTACCTATAAAATGGGGGCAATGATAATGCTTTATAAGATTAACATGTGGAGATATAGTAACTATTTCTTATTAATATATACAAGGGTCTTGGATGAACTAGAGCAGCCCAGCATAATATTCTTCAAAATTTGAGAGCTTGTGCCTATTACTTTTGCAGTGGATATGGACTTGACTTTTTTGTATTTCAGATCTTTCATACCTGAGATTTGCAACGCCTTCAGTGACCTGCAGACTGCATGTAGCATTTTTTAAGATTTGTTTTTAATTTATTGCTTTTAGTCTCTCATCTACCAGTGATATTGGTTCATGATTGTTTCCTTTTGGAATAATCTCGTGGCCACTGATAGGAGCACTTCAGGTTTCTGTCCCTACTTTGGGTCATTTTGGTATTTGACAGAATGAAGTGCTGAAGTTTTAGCTGCTCCTAGGCGTTAATCCAGTGAGAGAATCAACGGAGTCCAGGTAGATGACTGATACTGTCTCCAAATCACTTGACCAGTTTGTGTCTGATCGATGTGTTCTAAACAAGTGCCACCATCAATTACAATTTGCCCCATAGGTGCTCCCAACAAAATACAAATAATTCCACCACTGATCTTTAGGACTGTGTGAACTGCTTCACACGGGGTGGGAGTGTCTACTTAGTGACAAATTCATTTAATTCCCTTAGGTGAAGTTAATTTAGTTAGTGACTCTGTGGGTCACAGTTGTAATGGAAAAGAAACCACTTCAGACACCAACTCACTCTTCTTCCCTCTATTCAATCCATCAATGCTGTTCTCACTCTGCTGATTTAAAAAGGCAGGTTCATTGATCTCAGAATTTGAGGTTCGATGAAATCACAAAATTAAACGCTCTTTCAAAATCTGACAACTCTTTATTTGGAGTCCAGTTTTAGACTCTGGACATGTCCTGGTTAGCCTGCTAATGCTGTACTGTTTTGCGGTATGGTGGCGTACATAATTCACTTGTCTGCTGTTCTGGAAATTTGGAGATAGACCTGGGGAGGTGGTGGAGCTGAGTGTAGCCAGAGAAGGATAGACTTCTTGCAGGAAAGTGGTGATTTTCCAATGGATCTGCTTTGGAGAATTTCAAAGTATGTATTACAGCGGGAGGCCTAAGAGCCATGTTCCTACAAACTTTCTCCATTCTGTGAATATGAAAAGAGATTCCAGGAGAGTCATTGATGAGCAATCTTGGGAGATCCTTGGATAAGCAGTTAGATAATAGCTCAAGGAATCTGTCATTCCTCAAGACCTTTTGGAGATTCTTCTATCGAGTAGCCACCTGGCCTCTTGGAGGCTATTCCAAATTGTGTTTGGCAGCCTAGGTCTTGCAGATTAGATTGATGTTGAACCAACCTGAGCAGAATCCTGAAGAGATGAGTCGATGAACTATTTCTCTGTGTGTAAATATACATACATATATGGCATGCGTACATATAAGGCACACTAGCCGAATAGTCTTTGAAATCCTGGAATAATTTTACACTGAACAATTTTCAAGGCAGAGTGTAAGATGTTGGAATTTATGGGAAGTCAGCAATTTGTTTTTAGACATGTGAAGACTGAGTTAGTTGTGATGAATTAATAAAGTAAGAGGCTGTTGTGTAAATTCACTCTGAAAGATCTCACATTACAAACCTAATAGAACAAAAATTGTTTGAGCACTTAAAACCAAGAGAAATACAGAAAGCTCTTTATCCCTGGTCTCTTCCCCTTGGAATTTCCCTCGGGAACTGATGAGGATAGTGGAAAAACACCACACATCTAAAAGCAGTTTCTTACTTTTCAAGTGTTAGAAGCCCATGCTGAGGCATTTTTTTCACTAAATTTCATGGATGCGATTTTGATACCCAAGACTTTCATTCACTGTTGCTAAATGGGCTATTTCTCTCCTGGATTTAGGGATTCAACTGTGAACCCCTGGTGACGAGGAGCTAGGACCTATAGCATTTGTACTTTGCTGTGATCCAAAGAGGGCAGACAAGGGCAGGGCGACTGAGCCCTCTTGCATTAGGTGTCTGAATTCAGGTTGTCAGTAAATAAGGAAAAGTCTTCCTCTTTGTTTCTCCACTCTAAACTATTGTTTTTAAAGATCTATAATTTTGGACGGGAAGCCCAAAGGAAAACAAGTTGAAGTGAAGGCAGTTGAGGAGAAACAATTCAAACAGACCTGAGATTTAATGAAGCATTGCTCAGGTCAAATGCATTCCCACCTTTTAAATTTGGTGCGATCTCCAAGCTAATTTAAGGGTACTGATTCTCACCAAGAGACAGTATCATCATTCCCACTTAAACTAAGAGGTGTGCCTTCCTTTTAGTATTTTGAAATATCCAAAATTTTCATCAAACAGTGTTTCCCTAAGGAATTTGAAAATAAGCCGCCAAGAGTTTTGTTGGTCCAAAAGGTGAAGAACTTAAAATCAGCAGGGTGATTATTTGACCTTTAGTTGGCTGGTCCCAGCCACACTGGGGTAACTTGGGGTAACTTTCTTCTCCTGAAACTGAACCTCTAACCAGATGCTATAATAAAAGCAACAAAGCTTTTATTATAGCTTGCTGCATCCTTCATTCCGGGACACACCAGAGGTGTGTGATCCATTACCGGTCCTTCTCCAAACACCTACCATCTTCCTTTAAAGGGTTACCTTTTACTTCAAAATCCAACTGGCTCTTAGGCATCCATTTTTCTAATTGAGACCTAGCGTTCTCTCAAGAAAATTCCTTATTGCATAAATAACTTTAAATCATGAAATGTAGGGACGCCTGGGTGGCTCAGGGGTTGAGCGGCTGCCTTAGGCCCAGGGCATGATCCTGGAGTCCCAGGATCGAGTCCCGCGTCAGGCTCCCTGTGTGGAGCCTGCTTCTCCCTCTGCCCGTGTCTCTGCCTCTCTCTCTTAAAATAAATAAAATAAAAATAAATAATCTTACATTTAAATGAATAAATAAATAAAATCTTTTAAAAATCATGAAATGTAAATGAAAAAACTATTTATGTGTGCACGGGGGCAACATGATCACTCATGACTTCTCAATCCTTATATTATTTCTAGCTTCCCATAATCCTTTCATTTATTTAAAAATCTTTTCTACATGCATACATTTACATTTAAAAAAAGATTTATTTATTCATGACAGACACGGAGAGAGAGGCAGAGACACAGGCAGAGGGAGAAGCAGGGTCCATGCAGGGACCCTGAGGCAGGACTGGATCCCAAGACCCTGGGATTGTACCCTGAGCCAAGGCAGATACTCAACCACTGAGCCACCCAGGGGCCCCATATTTACTTTTTCTCTGAGCCCTGGCTCAAACCGTCAACCAACTTCCAGTAGTGTGTGTTAAAAATATGAATGAGGTGGAGAAAAAGGGAATTTCTTTTTCTTTAAAAGCAGCATGGTTGTGAACCTCCAAAGGCTAACTTTGGGGCTGGAAGGAGGGAGCGTATTCTCTGGGCAGAACCTGGGGCAGCGTGGATCGTGTTGGATCTGGAGCTCAGTTTCCCCCGGGGCCCTCGGCTCCTGGCTACCAATTTCACAGGCTGACCGAGCACGGAGCCAGGGCTGCTTTAGGAGGCCGTCTCCAGGGGGCTTGTCTGTCCATCCGGGATCGCTAAATGCCAAGGGTCATTTCCCAGCCTGACACTTGATTGTGAAGCGGGCTCCGAGGTAAATCTTGCCAAGGTCCAGGATTGTGACACACACACTCTCTAGGTGGGCAATAAAAGCCCACAGCCTTACCCGCCGGGCTGAGCCACGGGAGGCTGTTTGCTGGCATTTGTATGCAAACTGCGGTGAGCAGCCAACAGGTGGCTTTGAAATGCTGAATTTGTTTATCCCAAGAGAAGCCCGACCTTCTCTTCCTGGGCAGGAGATTGGCAGAGCTCTTTCTCCAGGCCCTGGGCGTCAAATTAGGTCCAGCAGGGTCCCCGACAGTTGTCATTAACTCAGGTGGGGCTTCAGGACCGGAACTGCGCTGCCCGGACTGACCCACATCGCGGGGACCTGCTGGGAAGCCTCTGGCTCACCGCGTTCTGGAGTTTTCTCTAGGTCCCCCAGCCAGGGCTGAGCCACCCAAACAGCAAACAGTTGAAAGGAAAAACCACTCCTGTCTTCAGAATATCCATCGCATGAATACCTCATCTGGAAAATAATACATGGGCTTCATCTTCATACCTATTCTGGGAAAAAGCACCTCCCTCCCTCCCAGGCCTCGAGTCTCTGGGTTGTGTCTTTGTATGACCTTTTAAAGTCAAAGGCATTTGTTCAGAATGCTCAGCCTAATATTTTTATGGTCTTTATAACTGCTAAGGATGTGTGTGGGGTTTTGGCTTCAGAGGGATCTGGGTTCAAGGTCAACATGCCTTGTTACTAGTGATGTGACCTTGGACCAAGTAACTTTTCGGTTGATTCACTTACATACTGGGGATAATAATATTATCAGCCCTTTGGGTTGTTGGGAGGATCCAATGAGATAATGCAAATAAAGATTTAGCTCAATTCCTAGCAAAGTTGTAAATGGTAGCCATGACTAGGAGGTACTGTTCCCACAAAAGCCCTAGAACTGCATAAAAAAGACACACAGGTGGCCAGGGCTCACCACTCCTATTCTACAGACCGGATGGATTCAAAGATTTAGCGATACTGAACCTTTTTTATTCATGACTGTTTTTAATTTGCTCAGTTTAACCTTCCCATGCTTATATTTTGCGCAAGACAGCAGGGAAAGTACTTAATTTTGATGTGAAACTATTGAAAGTACAGCATCCCCCCGTAGGAAAATGTTACTTATTAGGAACAATTATAGTGCTTAACAACAGCACAGAACAGTTTGTGCTAACACTGTCCAAAATCAGGAAGGGCATGTTATCTGCTCCCTGTTACAACAAATACCTGTTTTTGCACATCCTGTTAATGAATACACACCTGTCGAGGGTTAGTTTGCTCTGCTGACTTCATTGACAGAGGGCCAAGCCACAGTTCACTGCATTGAGCACAGATGGTAGGAGCACTTGGCACTGCCCACGGTCTCACTGCTTGGGGGTCCAGAGGAAGGGCTGGTGAAGGTCACCCTCACGGGAAGGCAAGAGGCCAATTAGAATTTTGTTCCAGACCACACTCATAAAGATGGTTCTCACAATAATCGGTTGCTTCTAAGAAATTGGTTAGACTAAAAACACAATCCAGCTTTGGTAATAGTACTGATTATATATCCATCAGTCTGTCACTTACTGTTCCTTACTAAGAATATTGTGACTTGCATGGTTCTACATCTTTCCAGGTTCCTGTAAATTAGCCTTGTGTTGGTGGTACCCCAGCTAGTGACAACTCAGTGAGACTTCTGCAAGCTCAGGAATTTTTGGGGGTGTCCCACATCTGCACACAGCATCAGTAAGCAGCTACCTGAGACTTCCTGGGGACACTTGCTGAGTGAGGCACAGAAGTGGGTTGTATCACATGTCCCAGCTGACCAGCTCTTAAACCTTTCCACTCATGTTAGGTCTTTCCCCTTACCCTATTTCTTCTGACCCTTAGACTTGAGGTTTCTTACCTATGACACTCCATAGCTCAGGCCACTTCTCTGGGTTCTGCCTCAAGCTGGTTCTGAGCCTCTTGCTCTGGCTTTGTGTCCTTTCTCTTGATCACGTATTTGGCTTTTGGTTTTCTGCCTAGCCGGTTTGTTTTCCAGTGACTTGATTAGACACTTGCTCTTGACTTAGGCTTTAACTGGCACGCTCTCTGTGTCAACCTGGTGCCATGACATCAAGCTGGCAGGCCAGTCCTGAACCAGGCCTGGGTAATCCTGCCTGCTTGGGCCTGGAGCACTGGTTGTGTAGATACAGCCTTGACTACATGCTCAAAAATTGCATTGTAACTCACCTCACCAAATATTCCCAAGAGACACATTACCCTACCTTTCCTGGTGGGCATTCCTTACCCAATAATAAAGTAGAGCTGGAACCCGTGGACTTGGGGGGTCTGAGGAAAACTGTACTCCTCAGGGCCAAGATGGTGGTTGAGAGAAGAGGTCACTACCTTTGGGATTGAGAATATACCGGCAATTTCTCTCGGGCCCCTGGGACCTCTAGGCTCTGAGCTCATCATCACCCTGGAAGTCACTATTCATCTCTCCCTCCAAGGCCCTCACCTAATAGTTTTCACTGAAATCTGATATAATTTCCCTAATTCTCGTAGCAGGCAGAACAATGTATGACCATCCACTCTTTGATTCTCTGATGAAGCTAAGTAAGTGACATTTCCGGTCTACTCCAGGCTATTGATTTGACTGGAAAGATAGAGGAGGGCATCCTTTCTAAAAGTCAAGGTAGGATTCCTGGCATCTGTGAGGTGGGGCTGGGCACATGCGCCTTACCACGTGCTGCCTGCAACCAGTGAAGGAGTTTATCAGAGTCTCCTCCAACTTGGCACAATGCTACTCCAAATTGACAGGCCGGGGAAAGGCCAACTGGGTCATGGTTGGAAGAGATATCATGGATATTGTGACCAAACTGATGGCCCATGGCAGGCAGCTGGTCAGGCTGGCTCCCATGGACTAACCAGCCTGAGAGCTCAGCACAGGCCATGTGAGGGGGTGAGCACACCTCTCTGGCCACATCTAGTGGGCTGTGCAATGCCAGAAGGCTCACTGGGCTGCTATTGCGGGAGCTTTGCCCGCCATGCCAGGCTGGGATTCAAGCAGCATTGGTTTTGGGTTGGTTGAGGGCAGTGCTGCAGCTTTGGCCGTCCATGAAGAGAAGCTGAAGAGCCTTCCCGCATGTTCTGGCCAATGCCTTGTGTAGCTTGTCGCACAATGCCTGGCACAATGTAGCTAAGTAATAAAATCTGCCACTGTTGCTGTTACTCTACTAACATCATTCTTCCGGCTTCCGTTCCCCTGCTGTACAACGATGATGAAGTCAGTTTTTAGTTTTTGCAAAAGAAGCAATTTGTTCAAAGATTCTGTAATGACTAGTGAGATTTAGTAAATCATGCCAACTTCCAGGTTTATCTTTTTCATTTTTATTTTATTTATTTGTTTATTTACTCTTTTAGAGAAGAGGAGAGAGAGGCAGAGAGGGATCCCTGAGCAGACTCTATGCTGAATGCAGAGCCTGACATGGGACTCGATTCCATGACCCTGGGGTTCAGACCTGAGCCAAAGGCAGACAGACACTTAACCAACTGAGCCACCCAGGCACCCCTCCATCTTTTTCATTTTTTTTTTCCATCTTTTTCATTTTTAAAATGATAGTCACAATAACACCCTTTTCCTTCTATCTTATCTATCTGCGATGGGAATTCTATAGTGCTAGCAAGGCCTTATGATATCCTTAGGAAAAGCACAAAAAGTAGGAATTACTATTAAAACGCTATATTGAAATAAAGATAAATTTTTTCTCATGTGTTTCCAAATTTTTATTTTTTATGTTTTTCGTTCTGTTGCTTTTTAATGTACATTTTTTTAAAAGATTTTATTTATTTGTTCATGAGAGACACGCAGAGAAAGAGGTAGAGACACAGGCAGAGGGAGAAGCAGGCTCCATGCAGGGAGCCCGACGTGGGACTCGATCCTGGGACTCCAGCATCAGGCCCTGGGTCAAAGGCAGGCGCTAAACTGCTGAGCCACCCAGGGATCCCCCTTTAATGTACATTTTGAATCATGTCTCCTTTCTCTAGTATTTATAATCAAGCCATAAAAGTTTGCTTTAAGAAGACAGAAAATGGGGCAGCCCTGGTGGCTCAGTGGTTTAGCACCGCCTTCAGCCCAGAGTGTGATTTTGGAGACTGGGGATCGAGTCCCACGTCGGGCTCCCTGCATGGAGCCTGCTTCTCCCTCTGCCTGTGTCTCTGCCTCTCTCTCTCTCTCTCTCTCTGTCTGTCTCTCATGAATAAATAAATAAAATCTTAAAAAAAAAAAAAAAGAAGACAGAAAATGGTATATACAGCAGTTATCTGCTCCTGACCATCTGTGTCTATCCTTCCTTCCACCAGTAAAAGAGCACTAGCCGTTTGGATTATTGTTTGTAATTGAATTTACACTTACAACAAACCTCAAGCTTAGAATTTGGGCTGGGTGGGTAGGGAGAGAAGAGAAGAGAAGAGAGAAAAGTACAAACAGTATAATTAACAAAAGTGGGAGCAGCATTGTTCTGTACAGTTTGAAACAAACATGTCGATTGCCTTAGTGTCTTGAATAAAATGAAACAATATAAAACATTAAGTTTACCCTTCTTCCCCCAATACCCTCCCAAAACCTTGAAGAAAATTCTGCTTTAAAATAACCTTAATCTTGGGGACACCTGGGTGGCTCAGTTGGTTAAGGGTCTGCCTTTAGCTCGGGTCCTGAACTCAGGGTCCTGGGATCGAGCCCTGCAGCAGACTCCCTGTTCAGTGGGGAGCCTGCTTGTTCTTCTGCCCTTCCCCCTGGCTCGTCCACTCTCTCTTTCTCTCAAAAAGAAAAAAAAAACAACAACAACAAGGAAACCTTAATGAATGGCTCAGTTGGTTAAGCATCTAACTCTTGATCTCAGCTTAGGTCTTCATCTTGGGGTTATGAGTTCAAGTGATGCATTGGGCTCCATGCTGGGCATGGAGCCTACTTATAATAAGTGAGTAAATAAAAATAGCCTTAATATTTGTACTTTTCCCCTACTTAAGACAAATATTATGTAACAATAAAATTGTTTTTTGTCTTCGAAATTTTTTTGCAACTAGCTGAAATGTTAGGGTAGGTGAACTGTATTTTGGTTAGGAATACCAAGAAGGAATCGTATTTCTTACTAATCCACCTAAATTTTGGATGTTGAAATGGTACTGAATGATCACAAATTTAGGGGTTTTTCTGCCTGCCTCATTGCTGGAAAAAAGTAGCTAAGTGACTTGCCCGAGGCAATGTTGTGAACAGGGATTTCTGCCCAGGATTCCAACAGATATTGAAAACTTGTGACGAAAATAAAACTAAGTTCCCACAGTTTTACTTCTGAATGGAAACTTTACAGTGGCACTTTGTCTCTACCTTTCAGGAAGGCAAAACCTTGCAAAACACAGACCACGTTATCTCTACCAAGTCCTACCTTATCCCTCCCAGTGAAACCAGGAGAGAATTCTCTGCCTTGCTTGTTTCTGGGGCTTTAGGGATGAGAAGAAATTTTTTCTCTTCTTTGCTGAATTAATTCCTTGAGAGAAGATTCCACATTTATTTTTATTTATTTTTAAGTAATCTCTATGACCAATGTGGGGCTCGAACTCACAACCCCGAGATCAAGAGTGGCATGCTCTACCAACTGAGCCAGCCAGGTGCCCTAAGATCCCACATTTCATGTGTTGTTTTGGCTGCAATGGGGAAAGGATTTTTATTCTCCTCTCCGATGATCCCCTTATTCTGGGGATTAAAAAGGGGGCACTGTCAACTTTTTTTGGCCCTTGGGAAGGATGTAGAAAGGGAACAAATATGCAATCTTATTCTCTCTCTTACTTTTATTGTCTCTTACCTTCCTAACCAGAAGAAACAGAAATCAATAGATTTTGGTGACTTAAAAAAATTGTTTTAAGTTAAAATAATTTAATTCCAGTGTAATTAACATACAGTGTTGTATTAGTTTCAATTAGTTTCAGATGTACAATATAGTGATTCAACACTTCCATACATCACCCGGTGCTCATCTTGATAAGTGACCTCTTTAATCCCATCACCTATTTTCCCTACCACCCTTCTCCCCTCTGGTAACCATCAGTTTGTTCTCTAGAGTTAAGAGTTTGTTTCTTGGTTTGTCTCTCTCTCTTTTTTCCTTTGCTTGTTTGTTTTGTTTCTTTAATTGCACATGAGTAAGATCCTATGGTATTTGTCTTTTTCTGGCTGATTTATTTTGCTTAACATACTCTCTAGCTCCATCCATGTTGTTGCAAATAGTAAGATTTCATTCTTTTAATGTCTAAGTAATATTCATATATATATATTTATATATGTATATGTACACACACCACATCTTTATCCATTCATCCATCAATGGACACTTAGGCTGCTTCTATATCTTGGCTATTGTAAATAATGCTGCTGTACACACAGGGGTGCATGTATCCCTTTGAATTAGTGTTTTTGTATTTTGGGGGTAAATAGTAGCACTATTCCTGGATCATAAGATAGTTCTATTTTTAACTTTTTAGGATTTGGTGAACTTTTGTGGTTTATATTAGTGACTGTTTCTGGAAAATCTATTTTATTTTATTTTATTTTTAAATTTAATTTAATTTTATTTTATTATTTTATTTTAGAGTTATTTTCCCTTAAAAATATAGAAGTATTTGTAAAAGAAAGATGTGTTGAATTCACTCTTCTAATAGTCTTGATTTTTAGTCTTTGTTAAGAACAGAAAGATCCTGGGAATTTCTGTGAATAGTATCAGGATATATTTTGGAAAATCATAAACTGCCAAACTTTACAGAAATTGTGTTTCTAAAGCTTCAGTAATACTCAGAAACTGTAATTATATTGGGACAGTGTCTTTTTCAGCAAGAGAGACTCAAACAACTCTCTTCATGGTTATGCTTTGATGACTCCATTCACTTTATTCATAACACTATCCCAAAAGAATTTCCTTTCAGAAAACAGTCAATGAACCCAGCATAATGAGAATTTTCTACACGATTGAATTCATGGAAGAGTAACATTCTATTTCCAGAATAACCAACCAGTCCAGAGACACTCAGCTTCTCAGTGAACAATGAAGATTTGATATTTCAGAACTAAAGTAAGCAATGTCATGGAAATTGTCAGGCACTGATAAAAATGCTAGACTCAGAAAGTTAAGACTTCGAGTTACATGGAATGCTCAACTTATGTCTAGTTCACACAAGGTCACCGGAATGACTAGCACATGAAAGGTCAATGTTTAACTTTTCCAAGTTTTGCTTAAAAGAAATGTATAAGAGAAGGAAGGGGAGAGAAACACACAGAGAGAATCTTGGTTCGTTATATCAATGCATTAAAAACTGCTGTGGACAGAGAATGAGGAGATGAGAGTTTTAATAATTTTCAAGACGTCTTCATGTGCTCTGCAGACCTGATTCTTCTTGATTTACTGTATTTTATGGTTACATACATGCTGAGAGAGAGACAGGGGGAGGGGGAAGAGAAGAAAATAAACAAAAAGAATGAGGGGGAAGAAAGAAAACATAAAGAAATATTAGAAGACTGGGTGTGGAAAAGAGAAATAAATGGAACAGGTTAACATTTAATGAAACAAGTCCCAGGGTCACATGTGAGCCTCCAAATGGTGGTTCAATCTGGTATCTAGAGTCTTGAGAGCTCAGACCAGGTTATAAAGAAATGTCAAGTCTTCAGCACAGGCTCTCTTCCCAGCATCTGTGCTGATTCACAGCAGGTAGACCCCTAGGCCGTCCTATACTATCATTTCCTCATCATTGTGGTTTATAGTCCTTCACTTTTCCTAGTCTCTGCTGGCAAAACTCTCAGACAAGGTGACTTGAAGTATTGTCCATGGTTGGGGCTGGTCCATGAACTGTTCTCTACTGGTTTAGCGAGGGCAAGCATCAAGAAACTATGAAACAATTCAATGGAGTGATTTAATATCTGTAGAATCTAATAAAAGAGGGGGTTTCATTTTGTATGTCTTTGTTTTTAATTTCATTTCAACTAGTAACTCCTTTTTAAAAAAAGATTTTATTTCTTTCAGAGAAAACATGTATATATATAAGAGAGAGAGAACGCATGAATGGGGTTTAGGGGTAGAGGGAGAAGCAGACTACCCACAGAGAGGAACCTGATGTGGGGCTCGATCCCAGGACCCTGAGATCATGACCTGAGCTGAAGGCAGATTGAGCCACCCAGGTTCCCCTAGTAACTTCTTTTTATTGTATTTTACAAAATATCATCTGACAGAGCTCTGGAAAAAGTGGTCTTACATTACAGTTAGTTTGAAGCACTACTCAGGAGAACCAGGAGGTAGTGCTTTGAAGGGAAGGGTATCCACTCTTCCAAATGTGGATGGAGTTTATGATATGGAGGAGAGACAAACATTTCTTCCCCTGAAAAACTTGCTCAGAAGCAGTAACTTCTAGTCAGTAACATTCTTTAGAGCAGTGATTCTGCAACATATCTGTCTTAGGACTCCTACGAATTAAAAAGAATTCAATTTCCAGGTGCTCACTTGCTAGTATACAGAAATGAAAAATTTTTTTTAAAAAGATTTTATTTATTTATTTATTTAGAGTGTGCTGAGCAGGGGAAGGGCAGAGGGAGAAGGAGAGAGAGATCTAAGCAGACTCCCTGCTGAGCACACGTGCAGATTGATGCAGGGCTCAATCCCACGACCTGAGCTGAAATCAGGAGTTGGTCGCTCAACTGACTGAGCCACCCAGGTGCCCCTAGAAATACAATTGGTTTCTAAAATATTTTCTTTGTATTCTGTGACCTTGCTAACCTCACATATTTGGTCTAGTAGGGTTTTTGTTGTTAGTTTTTCCAGTTTGAGTTTGTTTTTTTTTTTTTTTTTTTTTTTGTAGATCCTTTGTGATTTTTCTACATAGTCATATCATATGAGAATAGGGAAGGTTTTATTTCTCCCTTTCCAGTCTGTATTACCTTCTTACTTTTTCTTGCTTAATTTCCTTGACTAGTGCTTCTGTTATAATGTTGGATCAGAATGATGGGAGCAGACATTCTTGCCTGTTCCCAATGTTGGGGAGAAAAACATTAAGTTTTTCACCATTAATTATGATGGGGGCTGCAGTTTTGTTTTTTAAGATTTTATTTATTTAGTTGACAGAGAGAGAGAGAGAGAGAGAGAGCAAGCACACAAGCAGGAGGAGCGGCAGGCAGAGGCAGAGGGAGAAGCAGGCTCACCGTGGGGTGCCTGAAGTGGGACTCCATCCCAGGACTCCGGGATCACAACCTGAGCCTAAGGCAGACACTCAATCACTGAGCCACCCAGGTGTCCTTAAATAACCCATTAAAATTTTTTTTTTCATTTTAAATTTTAAATGAAAATAACTGCATTTTCCAAAACAAAAAATTAGTGAGAAGTGTGAGTGTATATATTTTTGAAAATCTCTTTATTGTATGGGTTAACAGAAAATGGCTGCATTCTCATATCTGCTTCTGCATTCAATCTGTTGTAGTATCATCCATGATGAAGTCTCTAGAATACTCCATTATACATTAATGAGAAAATGAGAGTGAAAAACCACAAACAACATCTTATTAGGAGAATAGCTTTGAACTTGGAGAACCCTCAAAAAGATCTTGGAGACTTGTACAGTCCCCAGACCAGATGACCCTTTGGGAACTTCTGGTTTACAGCATCTGCTCAGACAGTAATAAAGAGTATATCAAATCAGCAAATGAACCTCGAATATCCTCCAATACATGGGTATTTGTTCACAAATTATACATATATGACTAGCATCAACTTATATACTGTATATAATAGTGAAGCAATTTCTTATTGTTAAGCTAAAATAAAACGAAATAGAAAATACAGTATTTCTATCCTGACTCCTTTCCTGCCATCCTGTGTATCCTTGACCTTCATTTGAAGGACACTGTTTTACAGGAGCAGCAAAAGTCACTGAAGCCTTGCTCTCTGGGGCCATCGTTTCCTGTAGAGAAGTCACACAAATCTTGGTCCCATAGACTACAAGATACCTTGAAGCATCACTCTGAGGAGTTTTATTCTGTGATGGAATTCTGTATTTGAATAACCAGAATTCAGAGCTTCCTGTGTAGCAGCACCATATTCATTACCCCTCAACCAGATTTCTTTCTAGAAAAGGGTATTAGCAGACAGGTTTGCTATGTTCCTTCCTGGTTCTGGAGCAGGGCATTGGGGACTAGATTTATGGGAAGACTAGACTGTTCCTTGGCTACTTCCCTATGATTTCCATCCTTTTCTGGCTGGCTGGAAGAATATAGTTTATTTTAACCCCCTTTTCAAGGGAGATATCAGAACCCTATAGCTTATGAGTACGAGGAATGTATTAGGCACTTTTTGCGGAGTAACAAGTAACCCCAAAGCCTGCAACTGAAAACAACAAACATTTATTATTTCACAGTATCTTTAGGTCAGGAATAATGACAATTGCCTTTGGTTCAGAGAGGCTCACACGTCTGCAGTACAGGTCTCAGCCAGGGCTATTTGTCAACTCAAGGCTCAACTTGGGGAAGATCTTCTTCCAAGGTGACCCATGGGCCTGTTGGCTGAAGACATCAGTTCCTTTCCATGTGGGCCTCTCCCTCAAGTAGCACAACAGAAATACAAATCAAAACCACCATGAGATCCCACTCACACCAGTGAGAATGGGGAAAATTAACAAGACAGGAAACAACAAATATTGGAGAGGATGCGGAGAAAGGGGAACCCTCTTGCACTGTTGGTGGGAATGTGAATTGGTGCAGCCACTCTGGGAAACTGTGTGGAGGTTCCTCAAAGAGTTAAAAATAGACCCAGCAATTGCACTGCTGGGGATTTACCCCAAAGATACAGATGCAGTGAAATAGCAGGACACGTGCACCCCAATGTTTATAGCAGCAATGCCCACAGTAGCTAAACTGTGGAAGGAGCCTCAGTGTCCATCGAAAGATGATGGATAAAGAAGATGTGGTCTATGTATACAATGGAATATTACTCAGCCATTAGAAATGACAAATACCCACCATTTGCTTCAACGTGGGTGGAACTGGAGGGTATTATGCTGAGTAAGTAAGTCAATTGGAGAAGGACAAACATCCTATGGTCTCATTCATTTGGGGAATATAAAAGATAGTGAAAGGGATTAAAGGGGAAAGGAGAGAAAATGAGTGGGAAATATCAGTGAGGATGACAGAACACGAGAGACTCCTAACTCTGGGACAGGGGTAGTGGAAGGGGAGGCGGGATGGGGGTTGGGGTGACTGGGTGACAGGCAATGAGAGGGGCACTGGGTATTATGCTATAAGTTGGCAAATCGAACTACAATTAAAAAAACAAAAACAAAAACAAAAACAAAAAACACCAGTCCATTGGCTACCCTCCCAATGAGCCAGCAAGAGAACGAGCGAGGATCCTCATAATAGAAGCCACAGCCTTTTTGTATCTAATCTTAAGAATAATATCCCACCATTTTGCTGTATTCTATTTGTTAAAAGCCAGTAACTAGGTCCAGTCTACACTCAAGGGAAGGGGACTCCACAAGGAGGTAAACTTCATAAGAGAGGGACAGTTGGGTTACTTTGGAGGCTACTTACCACAGAGGGGGAAGCCCCTTTTTTGGATTAATTTCCCACTCTTGGTCACTGACATATTTTTGTTTATCTCTATTGCTTGTCTATCAGAACAAAAACTATCTTATAAGAAGTTTATCTGACTTGATTACCCCGTGTACCTCCAGGACCTAAAATAGTACCTGGCATGAGGGCACAAATATTTGTAGAATATATGCACATATATCATTAAATGATGACAAGAGAAGACTCATAGCATTTCTCAGTCCTTTTGTATCTTGTTTTGTTTCTTAATTATTATTTAGAGAATGCAGGCCCAAGGAGAATGTTATTTTCAATCAGTCCTCACTACAAACCAAAAAAAAAAAAAAAAAAAAAGTCTCAGAGTAAATTCACAACCCTGGTACCTAATATCTCAGATAAGTAAGAAATCAAGAGTATTCACCCAATGGCCAACAAGCAGATGAGAAGAGGCTCAATGTTACTCCAGTCAATAGGGAAATGCAAGTCAAAACCATAATGAGATATTCATACCCATTTGGATGGCTATTCTTACCAACAACAATAACAACAACAGCCGCAACAACAACAAAAAAAGTGGAAAATAAATGTTGTTGAGGGTGTGGAGAAACTGGTGTCCAAGCACGTTGCAGGTGGGGGTGTAAAATGGTGTAGCCATTGTGGAAACCATTTTGATGGTTCTTCCAAAAGAGAAATGTAGAATCAGCATATGATCCAGCAATTCCACTCCTAGGTATAGGTGCAAAAGAACTGAAAGCAGGGACTCAAACAGATACCCTTACACTCGTGTGCACAGTGACATCATTTACAATAGCCTACAAGTGGAAACAGCCCCAGTGTCGGGCAGTAGACGAATAGATAAGCAAAATGTGACATACACATACAATAGAGTATTATTCATCTATAATAGGAATGAAGTTCTGACACATGGTACTACATGGATGAACCCTGAAAACATTATGCTAAGGGAAATAAGCTAGACACCTATGGGCAAATATTGAACGACTCAGGACAGCACGTTGGAGAAGACAATCTGCTTTACTCAAGTCTAAGATTCAAATGCTAATCTCATCCAGAAACACCCTCACAGATGTAATGTTTAACCAGAAATAATATTTAACCAAATATCTCGGCATCCCTGTGAGCCAGTCAAGTTGCCACATAAAATCAACTATCACAAGGACAAAATAAATTCCAGATTCTGACTACTGCTGGATGGGGCTCCCAAGAGGAACCTCGTTCTGGCCAGGCCTGGTGCAGAAAGGGTGAGAGGCCAGCAGAGACCCCGGCTGATCTGGACATATCAAAGACTGACAGAATGGGACCCAAGTGTGCTTCAGAATCAGTTCAGTTTTACACAGAAGTAACTGTACGAGAGAGGTTGACAGTGCCCAACATATTAAACTTCTTTTTCTAGAACTAGTTTACTGAACTAATTAGCCATCTGTAAGACTCCTGGTTGATGTCCTGTGAAGACCTGTGGTAACTCTTCTTCCACCATCTTGTCTGAGCTTCTAGTTAGCAGTTTTGATTTGTGTGGTTTCAGACACCAGTGATTTTTGGTCTTGTTCTCTTCCAGGGAAGCCACATTTACGTATCCAGTTTTAGAATTCTGCGAGCCTGAAGAGGACTCAAGAGATTGAGTTTGCCTTTGTTTCTTCTAATTTGCGTCTTTCAATCTCTTGGAGACTTCCAATGGACTCTGTCAAGCCTATTCCTGAAAAACTGGAGTTTGGTGAAGGCGATATCTTAATCTTTGAAATTCTGGAATCTCACTAATTATTGTTTCCTCTCCTCTGCAAATCTGGATGTTCCTTATGACACGCTCTTGTTGCTCTCCTGCCATATGAGAAGATATTCTCCCTTTGCGGTCATGGATCACTTCTTCTTGCTCTGTGGATTGTTTCAGAAGTTTCCTTTTTCTGGGAGCAGTATATCATTTTGGGTGGCCAGCTGGTTCTGGAATACTTGTCCTTTTTTATTATTTTCACCTTTAAACAGGTTTGAACAAAGCTTTGCCACAGAGAAAGGAACCAGGATGTGTCTTGCTGTGCGTGTGGATGTTCCAGTCGTCATACCTCTACAGTAATCAGTCGGGGGTCCCAGGCAGTGCGAATGCTTCCCCCACTCACTGGGAGAGGGGCTTCAGATGGGCTCCACTGCATTTGCTTCATGTGAGACATCCCAGACCCTCCTGCTGGGATGCTTACTTCAGGCAAAATGACAAAACCAACCAACACCCCACAATCTCCAAACCAGGCCATTAAAATAATGTCCAGTCTACTGTAGACTTTTGGTACCAAAGTTAGAAAAGAAAGATATTTGGCTGTAGGATCCTCACAGGTAGCCAAAGGCCTTACTTTTAAGGGTAAAACTCTTCAAGTAGAAATGGTGTCTGAAAAAGAGAGAAGAAAAACTTGCAGATGTGAAAAGGAACCAGACAATTGACCGTGAGCTTGAAGGAATGTAGCTAGCTATTTTTCTCCCTTTTACAAGTTTAGGACTGAAAGGCAGTCATCCTGGGAATAATAATCTATCACTAGGGCCAACAGAGTAGAGGTAGTTTGGGGAATGGGGAGAGTGCAAAGCCAGATGCCTGCACACAAATAATAAAAATGTTTTCCGTTGCTGTCATCTAAATGGTGAATGAAAAAGGATCCGGGGATAAGACAAACCCCTGAAGTGGCCTGGGGAAATTAGTGCTGATGTTTCCCATTAAAGTAGTAGTAATGATGGTCACAACTGAACATTTATAGCATGCATTTCATGCCTGGGATTCCACTGGGCTTTAAAAGAAGAGGATCTGATTCATACCTCCTACCAAAAGAATGAATGAATTTTCAGTTCTCAGGGGTGGCATGAGGAACTTCTCACAGGAGCTTAGATTCATCAAAGAGTAGAGTGGAATATAGTCAGAGGTAAACTAGTCAATGCCCTTTTCTGATTGGCCCAGAGAGGTCAAGTGTCTGGCCCGAGGTCACACAGCTGCTTCGTAGAATTACTATGTCTTGAATTCAATTATGTGTCCTTTGAATCTAAATGGTCACTTTCTAACTATGTGCCTTTGAGAAAGTCACCCAACCCTTCTGAGCCTCAGTTTTATTATCTATAAAGTGTGGATAATAATAGCACTTACATTAAAGGCCTGTCAGGGGATTAAATGAGATAATACAGGCCTGGCACATAGTAAATATTAAATGCATGCTAGCTATTATCAGCTAGTGTTCTTTTTAAAGGGTAGCATTCATTTAAAAAATGCTGATGTCACCTCCTCCCATTTGCCACAGTTTTATTTTATTTATTTTTAAAGATTTTATTTATTTATTCATGAGAGACACACAGAGAGAGGCAGAGACATAGGCAGAGAGAGAAGCAGGCTCCTTGTGGGGAGCCTGATGAGGGACTCAATCCCAGGACCCCGGGATCATGACCTGAGCCAAACGCAGACATTCAACCAGTGAGCCACCCCGGCATCCAGATCCTATTCTTTCTTGCAAGTGCATTTTAATGGTGGCAGAGGATAGAGGAAGGAGCAAGGATCAGATGGATACCGGAGATCTTGCAATGGGGAGGAAAAGATTCAGAATTCAAGAGCAGGTATGTTGGAAGATGGTACATTTTTACAGTTTAGTCTAGCTCAGGAACTACTGGAAACCAAAATACTCTACAATCAAGTGACAGTTACCTGTCACCATTTTAAATTCTGTAACAACCAAGGGTGAGCCATTTCTATGCCTTGTAGGTCTGGATACTATCTACAAATGCTGCTCTCCCAAACCAAATCTCCACCTTAATAATTTATTTCCCTCCCTTCACCATCTGCCTGACATAATTTGTCAAATGAAATAACTTACAGGAAAGCGTTCTTTGACATGTAAAGTGCTTTAAAAATGTTTTGGTAATACTATGGTAATAATCCCTATTTTTCATAATGATCATGAGTGTGACTTTCTGGGTCACTGAGGTATCTACTCAAGGGATGAGGAATAAAATAGTGTCAGGGTTTGGATGGTGAGGGGAGGGGGCAGGAAGGGTGAAGGAAGTTGCTTTTGGCCTTGTTGCTTTTGAAGGAGATCTGAAGAATTCCAGATGACTGAATCAATGAATGAATGAAAGGATGTCTTCTTTAAGCCGCTGCATAAGGGTAGGTAAGCTAAGCTGACTACCTAAGAAGGTGGATGGAGACTGCACAAAAAGAGGCCAATAGGAGGAAGAGCAGCGTGGCCTCACAAGGCAAGTAAACCCAGATCTACTCCTTGGACAAGTTCCTTAACCTCTTTGGGACTCATATCTGCTCCATCTGATAAGGAAAATATATGCTAAGTGCTTAGTATAATTTTTTGCTCTTCAATAAGTGCTTATTACTATTACGACTGAGGCAGAGTTAATAGGTCTTTTCAACATATCTCGGATTTCCAGTTATTACAAATATACAGGATTAGCCAACATTCTTCTCCAGCCTCTTGTGAGGAAATCTCCAACTTCCGATTTATTTTATTTTCTTCCCCCTAACAGATTGAAGCACTGACTGATATGAATTTTTGGTGAGTAAATAGTTTGAGGTCCATTTGGTGAGTAAATAGTTTGGGGCACAAGGACGTTCTGACAATGGCTTTGAATCTTGTTCTGTATGATTCTGCAGTGGTAGCGATGTGCTGTCATGATAAAAGCCAAGAAGCATGGGGCATTCCATTAAAGGAAACAAGCATTAACTTTCTTTCCCAGCCTGGTTACTTGGGACATTAATCAGCCCATAAAAATGGGATTAAGTCAACTCTCAATTTATTTTTGTAGTTCACCTTTAAAATGTAACCGCTCTTTTGTTTTTTAATATCGGGTGATCACATTTTAGATGTAATGAAAGAGCAGGGTTATTTTCCCACAAATTTTCATGGGGACTGGTGACTACAGATGGAACCCTCCCTGAAGACATAATGAACAATTATTCAATCTGGGGAATGGCTTTGGAGGAGCCGTTCCAGCTGGGGGTATATAAAGTGAGTTTCCTAAAAGCTGTATAAATGAGAGACCAGAGCAACCCTCAAACATACAGTCATTTATTTTCTCCTTTATTGCCTAATGAATATGGTATAATATCATGAGCCTATCAGCTTGGAACTTTGCTCTTGTTCCGAGTCCCCCAAGGCAAACAGATGGATTTTTAAATCCTTTTCTTAAAGTCTTACTGGATTGCAAAGCCTTTGCTGACATGTGGAACCTGAAAGTTTCCTGAGTTCTAAAACATCCTCCTCAGCTTTAAAGGAGCTGCCCCGACTTTGTCCTAAAGGTTTGCTTTTCATTTTCCCTTCCCTAAGATACTATTCTGGAAGGTATCTTAGGGTTCACTCCAGGCCAGAGTGTCTACTGCTCCAACTACAGAGGGAAGATTAAGGCTGTAGTGGGTTTTCCCAAGAAACTACACTTATTCCATTTAAAATACTAGTCTTTATTCTGATGTTTTTCAAAAAAGCTTTCTTTTGGGACGCCTGGGTGGCTCAGCGGTTGAGCATCTGCTTTTGGCTCAGGTTGTGATTCCAGGGTCCTGGGTTCGAGTCCCATGTTGGTCTCCCAGTGAGGAGCCTGCTTCTCCATCTGCCTGTGTCTCTGTCTCTGTCTCTGTCTCTCATGAATAAATAAAAATCTTAAAAAAAAAAAAGCTTACTTTTAAAAATTTTGCTAAAAAATCCAAGAGTCTGGGAACTACCGCGTTAGTGGAATCCCTCCATTTTGCAGTTAAGAACCTAAGGGTAGGGCCATTGTGCTGCCCCATGGCTGCTGAGTGAGTGGGTGGCTGAGCTGGGTTAGCACTCGGCTTCTGTCTTCTAGCCTGGTTGCTTTTTCTCCATCAGGCTGTCCCTTGAAAGTGGGCAGAAGGCCTTGCTAAGTGGCTCGGGGGAACTGGATATAGTTCCTAGCAGTGAGAAAGGTCATTACGGTACTCTATGGCGTCCCACTGTGTAGCACGACTCTAAAAGTGGTCATGCCAAGGGCAGAGAAAGCCTCACATGCCTATGAGGCCACGGCTGTGGTTAAATGTATTATGGCTGGCTTCATCTGTTTATGGTACCTGACAGGTGTCTGCAGGTAGCTGAGTGCACGATCTGGTCCTGAAAGAATGATGCCTGTGTGTGCACATGCATGCACCTCCACTGGGAGTGACCAGTGAGGAGGGTGCTCTGGAGGTGTTGTGGGGTGTTCTGGCCACCTTTCATAAAGTATTGTAAGGCTCAAGCTTGAACTGAACTGAGATTCTGCTGAGTGGTCCACAGCCCAAGGTAAAACAATTCCATCTCGGATCGAACTGGACAATCTCTTGGGTCAAAGGCGCCTAAAGGATCTTTTGGTTCACACATAAATCCCCGGGATGTAAGGAGAGGCTCCCAGGTGCAAGAAATTGATATTGTTTTGCAAGCAGTTAAGAGCTCTGATGTGACATCCCAGGGTTCAGGCTGCTGAACACGATAGAGAGACATTGGTCCCCCTCATTTGCTCCCATCCTACGCGCTGTGCTGCACAGCACACCTGTACTCTGGGTTGATTGGGAGCCGATAGTGTGTGGGTGAAAAAGATCCAGAGGGGCCTTGTGCCCCACATGCTAGTGGAGTTGGGGCTTCCTGCCGAGTGGAGAGATGTCCAGGGCCGGCAACCCCAAGGGGTAAAAGTGCTGCCTGGATTTAGTGTTGGCTGAGCGGCCTGCTATGTGAAAGAGAGAGGCACCTGACCATGATGTCCAGACAAATTTAGGGCGGCTTTTCAGTCAGTGCCTTCTTAGAACAGCCTGGATGGACAGCTTGTCTGCTTTCATTTGATGTCTATGATTTTTAATGTAAAATTCTCAAGCACCGAGGAAGGCTCCCTATAGCCTGATGCCTGTCCAGGTGAGGTGTTGATAAACATGCAATACTTAGGAATCTGCAGCCTGCCCAGTATATTTCCCTCGCGATCCTACTGCTCTTATCGTCTGGACTGCTAGACCAGTAATCTGTCACCGGTTAATTCCAGATAGAAGGCTATTTTTTGTTTTGAAGGAATGCTACTTAGAAGGATCATCAAAAGGTCATCATGCTTCTTGTTTATTTACTGGTTTTGAAGATCAAGTTTCCTGTTAATAGACGTGGGACTCCAAAAGAGAGCAAGACTCTCGGGCTGGTTCTTACGGGAAGGACCGAAATTCAGAAAATAGGTTGAAGGGAAAAGGCAGTTTCTCCTTTAAGTGGAAGGAGGCGTGTGGGGGCCGAATTTAATCTCTTACGGTTCCCAAAGTATTTTTTAATAGAGCTGAAACCTTTCCGAAACGGTCCAGGATCCAAATAACGTTCTTATCTGTAGTTTTCTTTGGAAGCCGTACAGCGGTAGATACAGTTGTCCGAACATGTATCCCAGCTCTGTCTTAGGGAGCTATATATGGGGAGGCTCTTGCCAGCTGCTAACGCGCTGCCCCTCCAGCTCCCCTTTCATTCTCCGAGTGGAATTTTTTTTTTTTATTCACAAACTTGACCTTCAAAATGCTAGCTCTAAGGATGCGTGTTCAAATTTGCCGTGTTTTTAACAAAGCACACCCAGATTCTCTTTGATCGCTCTTTATCTTTTCATTGAGGACAGGGACTCCTGGCTGCTCCAGGCCCCTAGTCTGGGCCCGGCAGCCAAGATAGTGTTTTATGAAGCCCACTTATCTGAGCAGGGTGCATCTAATTGAAGCATTTAGCCTTTGGTATGGGCTTGTACTTAACAGCATCCAAATGGTTGTTCTTTATAGTTTTATTAAAGGAGCCGGATCCTTCTCATAAGTTTTCCATTAATGGGATTATAAATTGATATAATTTTAAGTCCAAGAATGCAGAACTGGTATGTGGTAAACATAAACATGTGTTTGGTGTTAGATGTAAACTAGTGTAGCCAAAGTGGGCAAGTGTTGTAAACTTCAAACATAAAACAGATGTCAGGTAATTAGAGACATGTAAGTGATGACAACAGCAGTGAGCTGTAGCAATGAAATGAATTGTTAGTTTAGGCAGGAATCACTGTGGCCCTGGTGGATTTATCACGTTTCTAGCTGCTGTATGAACTTGATGTTACCCTGCTCTAGGAGAATACAAGAATTGCTTTTCCTATTCGAAGGCAGGAAGTCCAGCTTGGAGGCATGCGAACCACGATCCTTGTTTTCTGACTCTGAAAAAATTGATTGGCATTGTCTATTGCAAAATGGATTAACTAGTTGGTGAACGATTTAAAGATTGTATTTCAACTCATTCTCCAGTGTTAAGAGCAAAGTCTTAGATCACTTTGGGAGAGGTCTGGTGGGATCGTCGGTTAAGTCTGTGTGGTTGGCCTCCTCTCAGCAATGTGGGAGGGTCTGTGTGCAGGTGACAGTGGCATATTTTAGGGAGAACTTTTAGCTTTGGACAAGTTTCACAGTTGGGTAAAACCAAAGTGAAAAGGACCCTTGCTATAATTTTCTGATGTCCAGGAAGTAAAATTTTAAGCAAAATGTCTTGGGTTTGGGGCAGGAGTGAGGCCCATGGGATTTTCCTCCTATGGTACAAAACTGAGAAGAATAGCACATTTGATTTAGTTTTTTTGGAAAGGGAAATCACTTCTTAGCCAGAGGATCATTACATTTTTTTAAAAAGATTTAAATTCAATTTAATTAACATATACTGTATTATTAGTTTCAGAGGTAGAGTTCAGGGATTCATCAGTTGAATACAACAGCCAGTGCTCATTACTTCAAGTGCCTTCCTTAATGCCCATCACCCGGTTACCCCACCCCCCAGGAACTCCTACTTTGTTTTCTATAGTTAAGAGCCTCTTATGGTTTGCTTCCCTGTTTTCATCTTATTTTTCCTTCCCTTCCTCTGTGTTCGTTTTGTTTCTTAAATTTCACATGAGTGAAATCATATGGTATTTGTGTTTCTTTGACTTATTTTGTTTAGCATAATACCCTCTAGTTCTATCCATGTTGTTGCAAATGGCAAGATTTCATTCTTTCTGATGGCTGAGTAATATTCCATTGTATATATACACCACATCTTCTTTATCCATTCATCTGTCAGAGGATATCTAGGCTCTTTTCATAGTTTGGCTATTGTGGACATGGCTGCTATAAACATTAGGGTGCAGCTGCCCCTTTGAATCACTATGTTTATATCCTTTGGGTAAATATCTAGGAGTGCCAATGCTGGATCATATGGTGGCTCTATTTTTTTTTTTTTTTTTATGGTGGCTCTATTTTTAACTTTTTGAGGAACCTCCATGGTTTTTGAGGAACCATCCATTCCAGAGTGGCTGCACCAACGGTGTGTGAGGGTTCCTCTTTCTCCTCATCCTCTCTGACATCTGTCTTTTCCTGAGTTTTTAATTTTAGCTATTCAAAGGATCATTTTAACAAGTTATTTCTGATTTAGTGGTATCAAAATCCAACAATTCTGATGTCATCCGTGCATAACCAAGTACACAGCTGATAAGGAGCTCGACTCATTTTTGCATTAAAATGTGTCCTTTTGGGATCCCTGGGTGGCGCAGCAGTTTAGCGCCTGCCTTTGGCCCAGGGCACGATCCTGGAGACCCGGGATCGAGTTCCACATCGGGCTCCCCGTGCATGGAGCCTGCTTCTCCCTCTGCCTATGTCTCTGCTTCTCTCTCTCTCAATGTGTGATTATCATAAATAAATAAAAATTAAAAAAAATGTGTCCTTTTGTCTAGCTGGATGTCCAGATCTTGAAAGCATTGAAGGCAGAGGGCTGTCTAACAATGAATTTGAAGAAGAGCTGGCAAGTCCTCAGGGGGATGCAAATGATGGATAACAGGGACTTGTTATTGGCTGGATAGAGGCCCGAGCCAAGAAAGTCATGGAGTTAATGCCATCTTTGATTTCAGTGTGGCCCTTTCTGGGGATAATGAAAGCACTGCTGATGAAGTGGTCCTCCTTTCCTTTGTGATACCTGGATTTGGAGGCTAGGCAGCTGGCACATCCAACCAGAGACCCTTCAGCCCTCTACCTGCAGCTATAACATGACTAAGCCCCATTAAATAATTAAATAATAAACGTTCACTGCCTCTTCTACTGTTGTCAGCTTCCAACTTTGAAACAGTTAAGGTATTCCTCTCAGAAACAACATTTCTTCCAGGTTTTCAGAGGCTTATGTCTGTCTGAGGTAAAGGAACACTGGATTTAGAGGTAAATATCCTGACGCTACTAATTTTTAGGAAAGTGAAATGTCCTGGTCTTCAGCTTTAAGGCTAATAATATTTGTCCTTCCTATCTCCCGGAGTTGTTCAGTGAACTATGAGAATGCTTTGTATTATTCTGTGTGTTCATGCTATTGCCTCCATCTGGAATGCCCTTTTCCTGCTCTACTAAGCCATCTCCAGTAGAACCTTCAAGACTCTGTTAAAATGTCCCCTCCTCTGCCAGCTTCTTGACTCCTCCATGCAGAGTGGTACTCTCTCCTGGTCTCTCCTGTTCTCCCTCTGTCAACCAACCACATTGCGTTGTCATCATTTACATGTGTGTCTCTACCATTGGACTCTGAGTTCCTTGAGCAGAGGGACAGTGTCTTATTCATTTTGTGTCCCCATCTTCCAGTATCACAGCTGGCTGTAATGGATGCTCAAGAAAAATTTGTTTAATTGATGCTTGGAGGACACTGGATTCCCATGCTTATGTGGAAAATTCTAGACTACTGTATATAGGGGCACCTGGGTGGCTCAGTGGTTGAGCATCTGCCTTTGGTTCAGGTCATGATCCTGGGGTCCTGGGATTGAGTCCCACATCGGGCTCCCCGCAAGGAGTCTGCTTCTCCTTCTGCCTATGTCTCTGCCTCTCTCTCTGGGTCTCTCATGAATAAACAAATAAAATCTTAAAAAAAAAAAAAAAAAACACCACTGTGTGTAATAGCATACAGCCTTCTGCTTTGCTTTTTGTGCCAGAAGATGGCCAAGGAACGAAGCCTCACCTGGTCAGGGTCGGATCCGGGCTGCTCAGGGTTGATTCTTCTCAAGGTTTTCTTGGAGGTGAAGGAAAGAAGAGCCCCATGAGTGGTCATGTTCACACTATCCACAGAGAAATGCAGCTTTCACCCTGTTGTGCTTAAGGTAGATAATATGCGGGAAAGGGCTTTGTAAAGTGCAAAGCATCAGGCAGGCCGAGGGGTTGTTCTGTAAGTGCTTTCCCCCAGTTTGACAGTGAGCTTCTGAAAGGCTAGAATCATGACACTTCTCTGTCTTGCCTTCAATGATAATCCCAAGGACTTCCTTCAACTGATAATCAATACTTACAAATGGAATAAATAGGTCCTTACTTTTATCTTTATTTTTTAAAAGATTTTATTTATTTATTCATGAGAGACAGAAAGAGAGATAGGAAAAGACACACACAGGCAGAGGGAGAAGCAGGCTCCCTCTGGGGAGCTGGATGCAGGACTCGATCTCAGGACCCCAGGATAACGACCTGAGCCAAAGGCAGACACTCAACCACTGAGACACCCAAGTGCCCCTACTTTTACCTTTATAATTTCCTTTCACCTTTAGCCCCCACCCATGACATATGAGGGCAACACCAACTATGTATTGCTCCCCTCTCTCATCCCTGTCTGTCCTCCCCACCCCCCAAGTCAATGGATGGATGATTAGAACTGCAGTTTTGGAGTGTGGCTGTGCATGCAAGATTGGGTAAGCGTTTGTCATCGAGTATGGTATGTTCCCCCTCCATATCAGTCTAAAAAATTATCATCACCTAATTAAAATATAAGGATATTTACTTGAGAGCCTCAGTCAATGGTTCCAATTACCAAAAACATTGGAAATGATCTTTATTTTTTTCTTTCTGGGGATGTTACATTTCCTTGGATGAAAGGGAAAATGGTGAATAGTGTCTTCCATTGTGATTCAGTATTTATTTATTTATTTGTTTTGGATTTAATTAATGTACCCTACCTACTGCACTTCTGCTTCGTATAAACGAAAGCTATTGGGGGGCTGTTTGGGAGAATAGAGACAGTCTTGTTATAAAGGAGTTTACAATTTTGGGGACGACACATTAAAAAACAAAACATACCTTATAATAAAAATTTATGTATAATCTATAGACATATAAATCTTTCTCTAGGTATATACACAAACACACAAATATATAATGTGAAATAAATGCTCTGCAATTTAAGAGAAGGGAATCTCTTTGAGGAAAATTATCCTTTATCCTTAGCTTTTAAGGACAACATGGTTGTTTATATAAGGTTTCTTACTGAAACATGTTTAACATTATATACATATTTATACGTAGAAGATAAGAAAGAGGTGGGGACCCGGAAGGAGAGAAAGTAATGTTTTGATTTAATAATAGGCTGCCGAATCAAATTTCCTGAGTTTAAATCCCACTTCTAAGTGGACCTTGGCACATTTTTTTCGATCTGAATCTCTGTTTGCTTCTCTGTGAGATGTGAATAAGAACAGAGTCTTCTTCATAATACTGCTATAAGTACTAAATAAGAGAGTAAACGTGAAGCAGGGAACGCAGAAGGTACAGACACTGAAATAGTAAGTGTTAATACCTGGTATTTATGGGAGCACTTTCCCATCAGGCCGTTTTGGGGGTTGTATCTGCACTACTGCATCGGATGGGGTAGGTACTCCTCTGTTTCCCGGTGACCTAACATAGGGGACAGCTCTGCACGTTGCGCATGTGAGTAGGTGCTAAATAAATCATTCATTTGCTCATTAATTGGATCATGCAAATTAAACGAGTTACTTACCGAAAGGACTTAGACCAAGCGCTTAGCACAAGTGAGTGCTGCACACGTCCGCTGTCCTTGCCCATTGTCCCGGCCCTGCTGCCTTCCGCACAGGGGAGCAAGCGGGGCAGAGCTGGGGAACCATTAGGAGGAGCAAGGCCCTGGGTCTGGGGCGAGAGCCTTGCCTGGCTAATGACGGTTTCCTGAGTCAGGGCGGCAGATGCCGGGAAGCAGCACCTCCCTTGTAATTAACCGTTTGGCTGCTGAGCCGAGGGTGGCTTTGAAAGACACCCAGGTGACAGTGGGGTGCCTGTGGTCCCGGACTGCAAAATTACACCGAGTCAAGAGCTAAGTGGCCTCTCGCATCTACTCATTTTCTCTTAAATTACAAGTGATGAGGAATATAATTACCACTCCTTACTCTTTCCCCCCAAAACACTATTTTTCTTTGCCGTGCGGTGCTTTGATAGGGACAGGGCACGCGGAGGTTGCGCTCGGGGGCGGGTGGGCCGGGCCGGGCCGGGCCGGGAGCCGCGGGAGAAGCGGGGCGGGGGCGGGGGCGGGGGCGGCGGCGGCGGGCACGGAGGCCACCCCTCGGCCCCTCGGCCGGCGAGCTCGGGGGCTCAAAAACAGACTCGGGGGGCGGCCCCCGGGTAATTAGAAAATGCAGGCAAAAGGCTTTGATTATTGAAGTCGTACCTGCCCGGTTCCCGGGAGAGCCCGAAACGGTGTGTGCTTCCACTGGAATCATAAAGCTCAGCTGTGGATCTTTTAGTTTTGGAACGTCTCCCCCTCTAATTACTTTACAGGCCAAATGATTAAAAAAAGGAGCAAGAGAGCAACAGATGAGCTCAAATTGCCGTGTTTAAAGGCAGCGGGGTTGTCTGCCTGCGTGGGGCTCTCCCTGCAACGAGGGCGCTGCCGGGGGCTGTTTAGACAAACCCCCCGACCCGGCTCCGCGCCCCGCGCCCCGCGCCCCGCGCCCCGCGCCCCGGGGCCGCCGGCTCCCAAGTGCCAGGGTTCGCGGGTTCGCGGGTTCGCGGGTTCGCGGACGGGCGCGGGCGCGGGGGCGGGGGCGCGGGCGCGGGGGCGGGGGCGCGGGGGGCGCCGGGCAGCTCCGGGCAGGGCTTGAGATGACGGGGTTCGGCTTCCTTATGAGGACGGGCGGGAGGCTATTTTCGAAAGGCCTCCCCAGGCCGGCCTCACTGATGTGGCAAACGCGGCCTCGGAGCAGACAGTCTGGAAATAGCCACGTCCCGGCGTCCCGAAGGCACCCGCCGTGGCCTCCGGCTCACAGGGCGCGACCCCGCGGGACCCCTGGGTGCTCGGGGCCCCGCCCTCCGGGTCGCCCCGCCGCGCCCCGCCCCGCCCGGCAGGACGCAGTTGATGGGGGGGGGCGCCCCGCGGCGCCGAGATCCCCCAGGCAGGGCCCGAGCCGCCGGGCCGGCCCACCCCGCGGCCAAGGGGCGTCTGCGCCAGGTGCAAACCCCGTGGGGAGCGCGTGGCCTCGCCCCGCCCCGCCCCCCCGCCGCAGACCCCGCCTCTCGGCCGCCGGTGGGCTCGGCGCTCAGGGCCTTCCCCGCGAGCCCCCTTGGGGGCGAGGCAGCGGCCCGCGGGACAGTCTCTTATTAAAGACAGCTCAGCCCTCTCGGCCTTTCCTCCCGTCTCTTAGCGACTCGAGGAGAACTTAGACCAAAGGCATTTCTCTTTTGCACGCATTTCTTAATTAAAAAATATCTTTCTTTTCATTTGGCTCCTGGCCAGATGACCTTTGGATTTCTTGTCAAACTGGGGCGGGGGGGGGGGGCAGTTTTTCAGGGTGTTGAGTCGTTCTTCCAAGGTAACCTGGAAGAGACGCCCCCCCCCCCCCCATGAGTACAAAAGGAGACAGAATTCTTTGTTTGCAAAAATCTTTAGTGTTTCCAAAGCGTTCTGGGGAAGGAATAGCAGATGAAGGCAATATGATCTGGCCGCTGAATTAATTCTCCGAGTTGATGAACTTGGCCACATTTCTACAATTACAGGTTTTCCTTTGATGTCTGGAGAATTAACTTGTTCTCCCACTTAAAGCATCTCCACATGTTGGTCTGTTTAGGGGGCTCTTTTGACATAAGCAAATTTACAGTCTGCGTGAGTGATACGCGCCGCACGTAAGGCCCAGTGGATTCTCCATAGAACCGTGATCCATATTCTCAACTTTGATGAAACGATGCATAAATCCTTCCATTTTTCTCCCATGAAGTAATGTTTTTGGTACCGACATGGCAGCATGCTGTGCAAAGGGCAGTCTTATTTAATATTCTAGCCTCCTACCTTCCTCTTTAATCTTGAAAAGAGTTTGTGCGCTTAATTCCAATTTGTGCACGGGCAAGAGAAGGGCGAGGTTGTTTGCGTGCTCGGCTTTCTTTTGCTTATGCCGAAGGAGATGGGGTTTGAGACTACAGGTCGATGGTGTCTAGTTTGGTTATTTCCACTGATCTGCGCTGCCAACCCTGACACGGGCCAGGCTGTGAACTGGTTATACTTGTGATCAGTAGAGTTCTTCCCACTGTAGGTGTTCTCCTCGGATTAACCATCTGTCAACCACAGAATCTGCAGGCTGCAGATTCTAGCCAAGAAAGAATTCTGTGGCGGTCATTAAATACTGTGCATAAAAGAAAGTCGAGCAGATAAGATATGTGGCATCACGGCTTGTGACTAGGCGGGTATGTAATCGGCGAATTTTCGTAGACTACTAGACAGTAGAAAATTTGAGGTTGAATTTAATTTACACATTTCATGTTAAGACTGAGTATAACTCTTTCTCTCCTTCTCCCTGTCCTTCCCCCAAGCCAAATTAATAACAGTGCTTTTAAATGATGGTAAGAAGGAAACAGATTTAAGACATTAAAAAAAAAAAAAAAAAGACATTAAGTTGAGAGCTTTGGACTGTGGACATTTGAGAGCCCCACGAAATGGACGAAGAGATCCTTCTATCTCATCTGATGGCCTTTAGGAGCGGCCCCCCTGTGGAGAAGCATGTTCCTTCTTTTTTGTGGTAGATTTTGAATTTAGAAAAAAAAAAATTATTCGTAGGCAGACTGTCCCCCATTTTCTGGAAACAACTTTCATGCTTATTTGCATATTTTAGAGGGAGGATGCTGACTCCTTTCTGAGTCTTCTACTCTCCCCTCCACACAGAAAGATCTACTTAAATATGGCCACCACAGGCCTTCCCCCAGGAATCTGGCGTCTTTTCTCTGTAAGAGATCAGAATATATTGTGGTAAAAAAATGGGTGCAGGTAAATCCATCACAAAAAATGTTCTGAAGAAACATCTGCGGCCTATAACTGCAGGAATTTGGCAGTCAAGTAAAGAAAATGCCAGCGAAGACGATTAAGCATGGTGTATAGGCTCTGCAGTCAAAAGCAGGCATCAGTGGACAATTGTTACCCAGGCTAATTGTGTAGGAAATGATTTTTCTTGTGCCACATATTGTAGTTTTAGGACAATTTCAGTTTTGTTTTGTTTTTCCCCCTAGGGCGGGACATTAATATTAAGATATTTGGAAACCTTCACTACGGAGCATGATTTCAGAAATAATGAAACAATAAACAAGAATCTGGTATTAATATTCTGTGGGTTTTAAATTTTATGCCATTAAAAGATGTAAGGATTAGTAATTTCATGTATCCTACAAAGTAGAACATGCCTTAGGACACGCGGATAAATGATTCATGTGGAGCTCGAACATCTGACATCAAACACGCAGGCACACGGATTGAGTCCCTGGTGCTTATTGGCTTGGTCACGATAATACCTCTTGAATGCAAACCCCAGAAAGCCAGGTTTGGGGATGAATCAGGTGGAATCAGGGCTGAAGCTTACGTTTGCATATTTGACAGACTTTGCCGAGAAAAGTAAGAATTGCCCACAGTTGAGGCAAGGGTGATTGAGGGGAACACACAGTGTTGAGACGGACCAAACACAGACAGGCCATTGAGAGGATAAATATAATTTCTGTAACTTCGATGTCAGAACAGGTTTCCTACGGGCCTCCACAGAGCAGCATTTTATTAACCTACAGTATACCCCAGAAAGAGCTGCCTTTTCTTGTAAAGTACCTTCTTTCCAGAGCATCTGAATTTATAAATAATTTTCTCTACTCATTCATCTTTTATAAAGGTCGAGACTGGAATAAAACGACTCGAAGACATATTTTAATCAAGGCGAGCAAGGAAATTGCTCCACTCTCTTGGCTCAAGAGAGGAGGGATTATCTTTCCCCTGGCAGACCAACCACTTCTGCTAGAGATGCCCAGGCCACAGCTCTCAGACTTGTCATTAGTTGAATCTGCAAGCCCTTCTGTTTGAGAACATTTGCCTCTCTTTGCAAGTGCCTTTCTGGTTGAGGTGGAGGATGAATGTGGCTGGGACGTTCTGGATCTTGTCAGCCAGAACATTGTCTCATCCCACCCAAGGGAGGAGGGGAGGAGAGTCCGGGCCCTGACATCCCGGGACATATCATATCACCTGGTGGCCTCGCGGGCCTGGAGTTTGCCTGGCCTCCTCCCCAGAGGTAATTTATCATTGTGTCTGTTCTCGTTCTCAAGAAATGTTAAGTGTTTTAGTGAAAAGCTGCTGTAAAAATGCACACAGATCTGAGTGCTTTAATTGTGAGGCTGGAGACACACCAAAGCCACCGAGTGTCCTGCAGAATAGAAGAGTAGGCCATGTAGCGCAGAGAAACCGGGAACTCGGTTTCTAGCAATGTTTCTGAAATTTAGAACAAATTTCTCTTCCCTCCGTTGCATAAATGGGATTCCAAAAACGCTTCTCAATTAACAAGGATCAATTTTATTGCTTTGCTTTGCAATGGCAGTATTTCCCTGGGCAAGAATCTTGTCTTATCATATATCCCTGTGAATCTTTCCAGTGAATTAATTGTGCAAATTTCTGCTCTGCTAGAGAAATAAATACTTCTGCAAAACATTTACCTTGCCCAATAGTCTAATCTTATGCCAACATTGCAGTAACACCTGCCAAACAGAAAACCCCTGATAATCCCAGATTAAATAACATTAATATTATTTTTGGTAGGCCAGCAGAACTGTCCAGAGGACCAGTGATAACAGGAACTTATGTGGGTGGGTAGACTCTGCAGAAGATAACCCTAGGATAACATTCTGTATTTATATCAACCAAAGGAGACACCACACAATCCAAGCAAGAGCAAAATTCAAAGTGTAAACTATGAATGCCTTATATTTGTAGAGTGCTTCATAGTAGCTTATGAGATGCTTTCATATACAAACGCATAAGCTTGTCCTCCCCATCTGTGAAGATTCCTGGGGAAGTCTGATTAACCCCTTCTGGGGGAAGAGAATACTGAGGTTTGGAAATAGTAAGTGATAGGTAGGAGAACTGGACTTAAAATCGAGGTGTTTTAATTCTGACTTCTATATTATTTTTGTTACATTTCCACTCATTAGGAAATATGTTAGAATGAGTTGATGTTGTGTTATGAGTTTCTGGTTAAAACTTACTTTCTTTTTAAAAATATTTAATTAATTTATTCATGAGAGACACACACAGAAAGAGGCAGAGACATAGACAGAGGGAGAAGCAGGCTCCCAACGGGGAACCCAGGACCCCAGGATCTCAACCTGAGCCAAAGGCAGATGCTCAACCTCTGAGCCACCCAGGTGCTTCTGGTTGACTTTCAAAATAAAATCAGAGTCATAGAATAAGAGAAACAGTGAGGCCTCCCACAGGACACGACTGGGTGGGGTGGGGTAGAGGCTTTTCGTTTTAAGACCCTTGGAAAGTCACCTGCCTCAAGGAGGAACCTCTCTGATATGCATACATTAAAGAAAAAAAAAAGAGACACAAAAGAGAAGAAAAGGGAAAAAGTCAGGGCTCAAGGCAAGATCAAGTAGTAGGTACAGAGCAGAGGCAGGACGGAGGGAGAAGGTGAGTTTACAAATATTCCCCCAGGCTTTCAGCTGGAGAGTCGTGTGGGGTTGTTCTGTCAGCAAGGAGGGTTTCAAGTGTGCAAGGGTGTGGGGACTTCTAAGAATGTGGGTTTTGAGTCGAAATAGAAACTTTTCCTTACATTCTGACTCACAGGGGATTAGAAAGTAGTGGATGGATTAGACGAAAATGCTTCAGTTAAGAATTTAATCCTGTTAGGCAACAGTAAGTCACTTCTCTTAAAGGCTCGCTTGCCAAAAAGTCGCAAGAAAAAAATAAAAAGGGTGCTTCCACAGTTGGTGAGATAATTGTTTCTGAAGAGCTGCTTGCCTAAGGCCTCTTGAAGGCTAGTTTTCTTGCAGTTTGCATGACTTTCTCTTTTGAAGAGAACAATGGATTTTCTACTGGAGTGTGAGCTATTAGCATAGGGCTGCCCCGCGGGGCTGTTCCAGCCTGGTGTCTGTGTCCACGGTGGGGGCAGCTGCAATACACTGGGGGTGGCTGGAGCACTCTGTGATCCAGTCGCCGCAGTTCAATTATGCGGGGGTGGGGGTGGGGGTGGGGTGGGGGGGGGGTAAGACGGAAAACGAAACCAAATGGTTAAACTGATTTTTACTTTGCAGACTGGAAAGCTGATTCAAAAACTCTCCCAGTCCCCTTGCTTCACAGAGCTCCCCTTAAAGGGTGAGGATTTTGCTTAAGATCTGTTTTGATCTATTGTTTCTGTTGTATTTAAGATGTCCCTTAGCGGAAGAGTTGGGGCGGGGTGTGGGGTGGGGGCAGACGCATTCTTGGCAAATTCTTGGCGTGAAGGAACTAGAGGAACCCGTAATTACTGGAGTGATTTTCGACAACAGAAAACCCCATCGATTTATCTAGAAATTACCATTGTGTGCCTAGAACCCTTGTACTGGTTAAAGTGTCTGAGGACAGATTTCAGAGAAGGACTGATCCAGTTCATAGACCCAGGAAAATGCTGGAGATGAGTGGTTGAAGCTCCTGTTGTCTTCTGAGCCCAATGTCAAATCCAGAGTCGCACAAAGTCTTTGGTGGGAATGCCTCTTTCCGACTTGTTCAGAATCTAGTTGCAGAGACAAGAGAGAAATGATTCCCCATCTACTGGCCATAAAGGCCGTGATTAGAATCGGGTTATAAAAGACAATTCAGAGTTAATAACTGAATGTACTAGGCTAAAAGACATTTGTCCTTTTGTTGTATTGTCCTATTAAGTTGGGCAAGAGATCCTGAGAGGTTTCCCCTTGGATCTACTACCATGGGAAAAATATATTACGATTTATTATTCGGTTAGTGTGGTGGTTAATTTTATATGTCAGTTGCCCGCGCCAAGATATGCCCAGACGTTCTGTAAAACGTTATCTATCGTCTGGGTTTGTGTGTGTGTAAGGGTGTGTTACAGAAGAGATTAGCATTCGAATGAATAGAGCTAAGAAGATTGCCCTCACTCAAATGAATGAGCCTCATCCAGTCAGTTGAGGGCCTGAATTTCTCTGAGAAGAGGCAGAGAAAGGGTGAATTTGCTCTTTCTGCTAGAGAGAGCTGAGACATCCATCCTCTCCTGCCCTCGGACAAAGGTGCTTTTTGGGTTTGCACTGAAATCGCACCTCTAGCTTTCCTGGCCCTCTGATGGCAGATCACGGGACTACTCAACTTCATAATCTCATGAGTCAGTCCCTCGTGATAATCTTTTTCTATATATCTCTGTATATCCTATTGGTTCTGGTTCCGTGGAGAACCTTCATATACTTAGTTAATAAGAGATGTATGTATCTCCTCTGGGGTGGGAGTGGGGCAGCGGCGTACACAATCCAGGACGCCGCCATACATTTTGGAGCTTCAAAAGGAAGGAACTAATATTTACAGAATGAGTTTTACCTGCCAGACACTAAAAATATATATAAAAAAATATTTACAGGTTGAGGTAAAAATAGTATTTCCCTTTCACTGGCAATCTGCATGTAACTCTGGATTTCGATCTGCTCAAATTAGTAGGAAATCAGTGTTCCCTTCATCATTTATTCCGCAAATGTTTATGCAAGCCTTTTGAGTCAAGAATTTGGGGACTCCCAACCCAATATGCTCAAGAAGTCCTAGGGAAACTCACTCAAACTGGACTACCAACCTGGTCATATTAACCCTCTTGCAAGGAGAGCAAATGCTTAACACATCCCTCGAGGCTGGTGGACTGGATTGGTCTAGAAGCTGGCCACCAACGTGGTACCATCGCTGCTGCTGTTGCCTTGGGCACTGTGAGCCTGCATCTGGAAAGTCCCTACATCACCCAGATGCTGAGATCCTTTGTAGATCCACTTGCCCACAAAGCAAGTAGAACATGGTTTCTTCTGAGTAATCTGTGGTTAAATTAGGGAGGAAACAGAAAGCCCAAGAGACTTGGATGTCCAACGTGTCCAGAGTGGTTATTATAGTGGTCCTCTTGCTTTCAGCACTACAGGCATCTTCATTCATTCATTTGTTCATGCACTTTCTTCTATTTACTATGCATCTCCTCCAATGTGCCAAAAATTGTTGGTTCCAGGCACTGCGGACACAATGAACAAAACATTGGAAATTACTGCTCTTTGGAAATTACATTCTAATGGAAGGAGGTAGGAAAAAAATAAGTAAATGCAGTAAATGGTATATCTAAGACCTATGGAGGAACACAGTCAGGGAAGAGTAGCCTGGCTACTCTTAGACTGCCAGAGCCTGGCCCAAGGTGGAGGGTGAAACTGCTATTAGAAATAGGTGGACGGCAAAGGTCTCACAGGTAAACTGACATTTGATCCAACAGATGTGAGGGAGTGCGCCACTGTGCCGAGAAAATCATTCCAGGCAGGAGGAGTCAAAGGGCAAAGGCACCCGCTGGGAGTGTGTATGGGGCCAGTGTTCAGACCTTAGTGAGCACAGAGGAGAAGGGTGGGGGATACATTTGGTGTGTGTGTACGTGGGGGTAGATTATCAAAGGCCCCGTAGGCCTTGTAAGGACTAGAGCGTCTACCCAAGAAAGCCATTACCCCTGACAAAATGGATTTCTGCCAGTGAGCCCAGGTAGCAGCATGGTGTCTAGGAATAGGATGGACTGTCCCTTCCTTTTCTTGCTATTGACCTCCTTCAAGGGAACTTAGCCTGGCATCCCAACTCTACAACTATTCTTTTCTTTTTCCTTCCTTCCTTCCATCCTTCCTTCCCTCCTTCCTTCATTCCTCCCTGCCTTCTTCCCTCTCTATCATATTTATCATCTCTCTCTCTCTCATCTCTTTAGTGATAGATGGATAATTTAATTTTTGATTATGTAATACATTCACAGCCAACAGGTATAGAAAACAGTATTTTTTCCTATGATGATGAACTTTTTGATATATTTACTACTTCTATGACTTTTTCCTTTTAAATTTATTTCTGCTTTTATATTTTTACTAAATCCTTTTGTCCACCATTACCTGAGTTAGATGCTTTATTTATTTCAATTTTTCTTGTAAGTATTTAAGGCTAAACATTTTCCCCTGAGCACTGCTTTAGATGTGCTTTGTGGATATCATATGGATTCATTAAATCTCTTCATATTCACGCCTATGGCCTGTTTTCTAGGCAGAAGCCTGTCAGCAGGGTGGTGGGGTCAGGACAGAGTTTGAGCCTCCAAGACCCAGGGGAAATGTTCATCATTGTTTCTCAGTCCTTAATGAGAGGACTTACATTTCATTTCCAAGCCTCATGAAGAATTCCCAGGGACGTTATAACTCTGTATTTTGTGTAATTAGGATTTGGTTGGTGTTTTCAAGCCCATCCAACATATTTTAGTGATTTTTTTTTTTTTTTTTAGATTATTTATTTATTTGAGAGAGACAGAACACAAGCAGGGGTGGGAGGGTCAGAGGGAGAAAAAGGGAGAAGCAGACTCCCTGCTGAGCAGGAAGCCTGACTCCAGGCTCCATCCCAGGACTCTGAGATCAGGACCTGAGCAGAACTAAGCCACCCAGGCACCCTTTAATGATTTGAATAGCAAAGGAAAGCTATCTTCCCCCCTCCCCCCCGCAAGGGGGTCTTCCTGTTTCTATGGGGCAAATAAATTGACAGGCAGAAGAATTCAATCCCAGTGGATTGAGCGTGTGGCTGTGAAGAACTCTCCCCTGCTCAGAGTCAGTGCCCACACATCTTCTTGCACCTACATTAGTTCGTGATGATTTTGTGAGGTAGTAATTTTTAGGTTGAGTTTTACACATAGACACAGGTGCTTAGGAAAGTCAAATACCTTACATGGATTTACACACTGAGGGCAGAGATGGGATTTGAACTCAGGTCTGCCTTTGAATCTAGACTTCTTCCACTGTACTATGTTGCCTCCTCATAAGTTTCACTGCTGGTGCTTTAATTACATAGTTATGTCAGGAAGTGATACCTCTTTTCTAAATTGTTTTTCAAGATAATCAAAGCTTAGCCCTTCTAGCACCAACAATCTGAAAACCATTGTGGATATAAATACTTCTAGAATGTGCTATGTATTTTTCTCTCTCCTTAAATAGCACATTCAACAGATTTCAAATTTTGGCTTGCTGATTCACATCATCTTTACGAACATCAATGATTGTGTAATGCTATAATATAGAGAGTTTAAGTACCTAGCCCGAGGCTAGACAGCTGTTAAGTGGGGAAACCATTCAAATCCAGGCTGTCTGGCTCCAGAGCCCATGTTCTTAGCAACCATGGGAAGATGCCTTACTAAGTTCTCAGAAGAGTCAGAATCATGGTGGACTGAAAATGATTTGTTCCAATAGGGTAGGTTGCAAAAAGCAAGGGGGCAGCACCTGAAGGCATCAAGCAATCCTCACAGAGGGAAAGATGAGGGTCTACTTTGCTGACATTTCAAACCAGAGAAATGCTAGGTCATAGCCAAAGTCCAGAAAGTACCAGGTCAGTGGAGGGCATTTGGGTGGCTCAGTGAATTGCGCATCTAATTCTTGATTTTGGCTCAGGTCATGATTTCAGGGTCTTGAGATCAAGCTCTGCACTTGAGCTCCCCACTTAGTGGGGAGTCTGCTTCTCCTTCTCTCCCTCCCCCCTCACTCCACCCCTCCCCCTGCTTGTGCTGTTTTTCTCTCAAATAAATAAACAAAACAAAACAAAAACAACAAAGAAATGAATATTAAGGAATCTATAAATGGGAGCCTAGATAAAAGCCATATGGTAGAGTTTCTTAGGGGGACTGATAAATAGCATCCTCTGTCTAGTTTTTGAAAACATTGAGAGGCCCAGAGTATCAGATGGAGCCACAATATTTCTTTATTACTGTTAAAGGCTAAGCAGAAGCCATAGCTCATTGTGAGAACCCAATGGGCCGGGAAAGTAATTCCAAAATTTATTTTTATTTTTATTTTTTTTTAATTCCAAAATTTAATAGACTTACCCCACATTCGTGTGGGCATGGGCCAGGTGAGAGTTGGAGGAACAGAAGAGTCCTGGTGCCAGCAGATAGTTTGCTCCCAAGAGACAAAGAAGGGCTAGTGCTGAACCAAGAATGCCCAGCCTAGTCTTCTCAGAAGTCTTTCCATCTCTTGGAGGGTGGAGGGGGGCCAGAGGTTTCAGTAATAGGGGCCCTTTCATGTGGAAGGAAGCACAAGAAGTCCCTCATGTGGGACTTCTTTTCAGCCACCCCATGTCCAGCTCGAATTGATAATACTTGTCCACCCCATCCTGGTGGTAGTGGTCAGGACATGCTAGTGGAAGAGACAGGTCTTAAACTGGGATTTCGAAGATGGGAGGATTTTAAATTTGTAGAGCAAGAATGTCAGTCCAGGCGGGAGGAAATGATCTGAACCAAGAACTATTCGTTTCATATTTAGGGGACAAACATGGGAGCTGACATGTTTGAAGAGGTTTGGGAAAGGTAAGAGTGCAAACCATTCCTGCACATGTCCAATCAGTCCTGTAACTGAGTTTTCTCTCTCTGTGAAGACAAATAAGCAAATGCACAGTCCTATAAATGTCCTGCCCCTCTAGGAGAGTCATTTGCCTTTTTGCTGTCAATCTGTGTCACCCTCCATTGCTCTGCTCTCCATTGCAGGGAAATGTACTTCCCAGGACCCCTTACCTGGCTTCCAGCTGGGTTTGGTCAATAAGAGGGACCAGTAGGAGATGGGAGGATGAGATGCAGGGAGAAGCAAGATATTTTTTGTTCTCTCTCTGCTCCTGGTGACCTCTCCAGCTATAACTGTATCTATTCTAGGTGCCTGCTCCTGACAGATGTCCTTGCTGTGGGTTCTGCTGGGTGGCCCCAGATTCTGAACTCTAGTCACACTGCCACCTTCATGCTAAACTCTTGATTACACAATCTTACCTTCTGGATCCCCAGATCCTCCAATACTTGCATAACCACTTCTCTGTATTAAAGTCTCTCTGTGTGAAATATCTAGAATTGTTTTTCATTTTCTGGATTGGAGCTGACTGAGCTTCCCTCTCACTCAAATACAATAAGATTTATGACATGATGATGAATACATAACCGAGTGCTACTTTCCAAAACAGAGCTTCCAAGTGGGATCCCAGGCTGAGGAGGAGCATGTTAAGACTTGCTCCTTGCAATGATTACTTTGATTAAATGTGGAAAAGCATGGTGGGTACTGAGATCGGGAGGGAGATCTTGGTTAGAGACAATTGGAATAGTCTAGGAGGAGGCTCCAAGTTAGATAGTTGTAATGCATCAAGGGGAAGAGTAGGAGGATAAAGGACCTGAGATATTCTAAAGACCTAGCCATGGCAGCACCAGGTCCCCGACTGGGTGGGGGTGTTTTGGGATGTGGAGGAGACTGGAATGATTCTCTGGGTTCTCCTGGATGACTGGATGGAACTAAAACTCTTGGCTGAGCCTGAAGACACAGGAAGGGGGGCAGATCTGGATCAATGGGAAGAGTGGCGGTTGACTCTGGGGGCATGTGGTTCTGGTCCTTGAGTGTGTAGGAGAGAAAAGGTGTTAAGTCATCACACAGAAGATGTGGGAAGCCATGGGTGCAGGCATGGAGGTCCCTGGAGCTAAAGGCGAACATGGAGAGCACTGGCATGGAGAGTGAAGACAGAGGACTGAGTGGGAGCAACCAAAGAACTCTGGGGGAGATGCAGGAAAGAGTGACATCATAGACACCATGGGAAAAAGGGCAAGTTTCAAGAGGGAAACAGTCATCACTGTCAAATGCTGCGGTGACCAAGTAGGACCAGTCAATAGAGATGGTAGTTAAAAGAGTGAGAACTGGGAATCCTGGGTGGTGCAGCGGTTTGGCGCCTGCCTTTGGCCCAGGGCGTGATCCTGGAGACCCGCGATTGAATCCCACATCGGGCTCCCGGTGCACGGAGCCTGCTTCTCCCTCTGCCTGTGTCTCTGCCTCTCTCTCTCTCTGTGTGACTATCATGAATAATAAATAAATAAAAATAAGAGAGTGAGAACCAACAGGTAGGTGTGGGGGCTGATATTTTAATAAATTTACACCTGATGGCCACACACACACAGGCACCTTATTAGTTGCTTTTCAGAGTTTTACTTTACATAAGAAAGGCAGTATCCTATGTCATCTGATCAGTCTAAAAGAAAAAAAAACCCCGAGGCAATCTTGAACTGCGGGTTTCATTGTCTGCTACTCTTTCTCCTACCTTACTGCGGGGGGAGTGGGGTGGGGTGGGGGGGTGGGGGTGGTGGTGGTGGTGGTGGTGGTGGTGGTGGGGGGGTGTCCCATCAGGAGACCTGGGGAGCCTCCAGGCCTCAGATCTCTGGTCCCAGTCTGCAGAGAATCCCTAGAAGTCAAAATCAATGGCATCAGAGCTGTTTGGCTACAAAATATACTCTCTCTCTCTGCTGAGGATCCTGTGGCTGATGGGTAGGCTATGTCCCCATCTCTAAGAGTTCCTAGTATTGTCCTGACTTTAGTTTTTGGTCCCCTACAGCAGCACTGCTGGACTCAAGGCCATCCAGGTGACATTTCCTGGTGTCACCTGAGAAGATTCTGCAGCTGTGCAGAGAGATGTAGCCGGATTTTCACTGGTGTCTATCCCAGATTCCAATATTTTATAACCAAGACTGTTAGCCCACATTCTCCCAGGTGAGGTGAGATGTGGCAGGTATGGAGGAGTTCTTGAAGGGGGAACAATGACTAGAGTCATTGCCAGTATCTGAAAGGATGTTGCTTTGAACCCTCTTCCTCCCACATTGCCCTGCGGTCCACTGAACAGAGATGCTGAGATGAGAGTTGAGCCTGTTTGCTGGGCTGGCGGTTCACTCTGGAGTTATGAACAGTATCTTTGGCTTTTGGCAGGTTAAGGTGTTTGTTTCCACCAAGAAGCGCCTGGAAGGCCTGTCATAGAGGCCTCCCTGCAGCAGTGGTCAGGGTTCTTGCCTGGGCCACACACTGGCTTCTCCAGGCAACTCTCCAACACCAAATCCTGTTCTTTATGTCCTATCCCATCCTCTTCTGCCTCTGAATTGTGATTCTGTTGGTCTGGGACAGTCCTGACATTGGGGTTTTCCAAAAGCTGCCCCAGAGACTCTAATGTGCAACCAGGTTGGAGAATCGCTAAGTTCTAGATGATTCCTTTGGGTCCTTAAAGAATATGAACCTTCTGGGGGAGGTTTAGCTCTGTGGCACAGGCCTTGTGTGGATTTGTTTAATTAGCTACTCTTTGCCTGACAACTGATCCCAGTCAGCTGTTCTAACGGTTTTCAAGGAGGGCTGAGGGGAACAGGGAGGGGCAATTTAATTGTCAGGATGGAGGGGGAGTGGGTTGCTGGGCCAGCAGCTAGCCAGCTGCCTAAGGATTTGGCGGGGGGGTGCGGTGGGCAGTGAGGGTCCCTGGTAACCAAGCTCCTAGGCCTTGGATTTTTCCTGTGGGATCATAAAATTGGCTTCTAAAGGATACAGCAGGGGCACCCGGGTGGCTCCGTGGTTGAGCATCTGCCTTCAACTCAGGGTGTGATCCTGGGATCCTGGGATCGAGTCCTGCCTTGGGCTCCCTGCATGGAGCCTGCTTCTCCCTCTGCCTGTGTCTTTGCCTTTCTCTGTGTCTCTCATGAACAAATAAATAAAATCTTAAAAATAAAATAAAATAAAGGATACAGCAGCCTCAGATTCCCAGGGTTCAAGAAGAGAGAGCTGGCACTTGCTGAAGGAGTCAGGCAACCATTCCCTTCCTCACACCCCTTAGATACTGCCACCAGCATGGCAGGGCGGGGGGCGGGGGCTCAGCTGCTGGTTTTGCTTCAGGGAGATGGCAGAGGGCAGCTGTATTCTGAAGGAGGCAAGGGGGCAGAGCATGAGCTGCAGAGAGGAAAGTACGAGAAGAATAGTTCATGAACTTGAAACTGTACCATAGCTGCCGGTTGGGACCTGCCGGATCGTCCAGCACCGTTCCCCCATCTGTCAAACACTGGCGTCATTGGTAATTTCCTGGAAAATCACCAGCAGGTAAATGAAGGAGGGAAGAAAAGAACAAATTAAAAACGAACCAGAGACTTCCAGGCTCCAAGGATGGGCAGATTCCAACAGGAGGGAAGTTCAGTATAAAATTGGGTTATGACAGTAGTTTGTTTTTTAGCACTTTTAAAAGGTTTTATCTGGTTCATGTCTAAAAGAAACAAAGGCAACTCCTGGAGGAGCTATTTCCTCAGCCCCATGAGGCCAGCTGGTTCCTCATTCATACTATGGAGGCACAGGCTCATCCATTCACTGAAGATTTATTGGGCACCTACTATGTGCTAGGCATTGTTCTAGATGCTGGAACAGAGTGAACAAAGCAGGAAAGGGCCCTAGCCTGCAGAAGCACAGAGTCTGCTGAGTGAGACAGTCAGCAAACACATGCTTAGCTGACAGGCCAAGGTGGTCCAGGCAAAGTGAGGCTGGGAGGCAGCTGGGGGGCTGGTGTGTGCAAGTGAGGTTGCTATTTTAAATAGGGTGATGGGGGAAGGGCTTACTAGCAGGGGATTCTGAGCAGAGACCTGGATGATGTGAGTGAGCAAAGCACAGGGACAGCTGAGGGAGGGGTACAGTGCAAAGGCCATGAGTGGGAGCCCGAGCATGTGGGACATAGCAAGGAGGTCAGTGTGGCAAGAGGGAAGTGACCAAGGGGACGGTGGTGGGAGGGAGCCTGAGGGGTAGTAAGCTCACCTCACAAGGCCATGTGCAGTAAAGAATTAACTGACCCAAAGAGAGCTCTGATCTTTGCCCTTAATTCCTGGGAGGTGATCTGTAAGGTCTTTGGTTGACGGTCTTTTTTTTTTTTTTTTTTTTAAGATTTTATTTATTTATTCATAGAAACACAGAAAGAGAATGAGAGGCAGAGACACAGGCAGAGGGAGAAGCAGGCTCCATGCAGAGAGCCTGACGTGGGACTTGATCCAGGGTCTCCAGGATCATACCCTGGGCTGCAGGCGGCGCTAAACCGCTGTGCCACCGGGGCTGCCGTGGTTGCCGGTCTTTACTTAGAATCTTGGGACACACTGGAGACTCTAAAGATGTGATTTAGGATGGTGCTTTGGGGCGCATGGTATAGACTAGATCTCCATAAGGGCTAGAGACTAATAAAGTTCAGACACATGGGCAGGGGGTCAATCATGTCTATGTGATCAAGACCCAGGAACAGATCCAGACCCCAAATCTCAGGCAAGCTTCCTTGAGTGGCAATACTCTATGTGTACCGTCACACATCATTGCTGGAAGAAGTTAGCATTGCCCAGTGACTCCACTTGGAGAGGACAAATGGAAGCTCTGTGTATGTCTCTCTCCAGGACTCTGCCCCATGCACCTCTTCTCTCGGCTGAGTTAATCGGTATCCTCCTGCTGCACTAGACTATAATCATGAGTAGAATGGCTATCACTGAGTCCTGTGAGTCCTTTTCATGAGTTATTGAACCTGAGCGTGGTCTGGGGTCCTCTCCTGAATCTGACAGGACAGACCAATAGGGCATTTTATGACTTTGGCTTTTGTTGCATGGGAGTTGGGAGCTCAAGGCAGATGTATAACTGACTGAGCCACCTAGGCTCACCTCTGGCTTATGTTTTAATGAGATTGCACAAGCTGCTGTGTTGGAAATAGGTTGGAGGTGTGATGAGAATGTTTAGCAGACTATTAAAAAGTGGTTCAGGGGAATGCTAATGGTGGTTTGGACCAGAGCGGCAAGATTTATATTTGAGTATGGTTAGAAGGTAGAGTGAGTAGGGTCTGATGGAATGGGCATGTTCAGGATGATCCAGGTTTGGGGCTGAAGCAACTGGAAGAGAACAGGCCAACTACATAGCAGGAGACACACGGGCAGGGGTGGGACCAATGTAATAATATCATTTAGAGTTTTTATGAAGTTCCCAGGTGACACTACTATTCCATGGCTGCAGAGCTGACTTAATCCACAGGCACTGCCTTTACCCTCGGGAAGGTGGGGGGAAGTACATATGCACGTGCCTATGTCCGTATGTATGTCTGTATCTATCTAGAAAATGTTTCCTCCAGTTGAAAAGTCTGAGTTGTGACTTCTTTCTAGTAGCAACTATTTATCCCCATGGATGACAAGAGGTGGATGTGGAATCCTAGAAAAGTGGTGAGGGCAGGGACCAGCAGTTGGCTTTTCTGATGCCTGTCTGACCTCAGATGTAAACGGAGGCCCTGCGTACATCCCGCAACACCGAGTGAACACTGAGAGAGTTGTGTGGTGCTCAGCTCTAGATGGGGGGGGCGATCAACTGAGTCTGTGGCTATATAAGAGAGGAGAAGTAAAGTCCTGTTTAGGTTGTGGAGAGAGATACAAGATATGCAGGAAAAATAAAAGCAACTCTCCCAGTTGCCAAATGATACAGAGGTGATCTACCATGAAGGAAAATAACATTACAAATATGTACTACATGAAAACGTCTAAGTCCCAAAAGATAGCCTTTTTATATAGCTGTCTCATTAAAGCAAAATAAGAGTTAGATGCTTTCTCTTTCTTGCTCTGTAATGGGTTTTTATTCAGTGGGGCGACGTACTCCACATTCATTCAATGCATAGCTGTTGAGAAGAGGTGGAATGAGGGAGGTATCAGAGGCATCCAGTGTAGGACATGAGCTAGGGGAGTTCTGAGGTTGGAATGATACCTTTTAAGTGCTGTGACTACAGGGTAGCTTGGATGCAGGGGAGGGGCCAAGTTGGAGAAGGGCCAGGAAAGGGCAAGAAGATGGGAAGCCTTGAATGTTACTCCCAGGGGACTCAAAGGGTAATAAAAGTAGAAGTGGAAAGGGAGAGGCTGAGATTTTGAAATGAATGCAGGGGGAATTGCACCTTGTTGTGGAGGCAGATGATGTGACCAAGGTGTATTTGAGAGAAGTTGGTCAAGTTTCACTTTCCATCATCAAAAATATGCGAAGGTTGAGAAATGAATGTAGTGTTTGCTCATTTTCTCATCAGGAATAAGCCTGGATTTATGAAAGTCACGTGGCTTCTTTTGTTAATGGCAAGAACTTGGGTGCATTGTGCACTCTGCAGGGTCATCAAGTGAAAAAGTGAAATTATGCAATCAAACAGGGCAAACATACCGCATAAAGTTGTAGGTGTGATAAAGCTACATAGAAGAGACAGGACAGCCCACTGTGGGAGATGCAGCCCATCAGGGGAGCGAGGCAGTTGTATCAGGAGTAAGGAATAAGGAGAGATGTAGCTTCTGCTCTGTCCTTTTCTCCCCCTCCCTTCCCCTCTCCTATCTTCCTCGGCCTTCCTTTCCTTTCCCCTCGCCCCTCTTTCTGTCTTTTCTCCTCCCTTACTCGTTATTCCTTTATTTTCTTCCCACTTTCCTCCCATCCAAAAAATGAGGGCCAATATTTTTCAGGATCTTGAGAACACAGAATTTTTGGTCAGGTCTGTGTGTCTATCTCTCTCTGAAAACATGACAAAATGAAAGCTCAACACAAGGAAATTGCTAATAGACAAGTGTCTTAGCCTCAGTTTTCCAGAATGCTGATACGGCAGCATAGTCAAGGCTCAAGGGCATGTACTTTACTGGGGAGTGTGACTGAGGAGCAGATGTGAAGGGCAGCCCATTACAAAGATGTGTTGTTGAGCTTGGCACAGCTTCTGTGCTTGACCCTACAGGGCTGCCTATGATGTGTCTTGGGACCATTAGCCTATGGGAAGAAAGGGGATGCATTTACACACAGATCTATACCTACATAGTCAAAGTTGCCCCGTAGGACATTAATGGTCTCTTCAACTCCCAGTCTGTACATGTGTAACTGCCGACCTGGCTCCTACATGTCACCTACCACACCAGAGCTGGCAGTGGAGATACTAGCCTGGGTGCTGTCAGGTTGTATCTGCTGGTCAGAGCCTAACACAAAACTAGTCCCAGCAGCAGGGGTTGCAAAAAGAAACAGGTGAGGTTGAGAGCATGTGGAATGTTGCCCAAAGGGCACATTGACCAATTGCAAGGCATCTAATATAAGTAATGACTTTAGGAAATCACTTTTCTTGGAAATACTACTATGTTATTGATGGAAATCTAGTCTGTGAGTTCCCTCCAAGTCTATTGGTAATACCTGTGGTCTACTATAAAGTAATACCTGTGACAGATACAGATGGCTTTTGTCCATCATGGGCTATTCATTGTAATAGACTCTGCCCAACAGGATGGGGTTCTTTGTGGTTTGTTCTCTGTCAGAGGGCCAGAGTGTGGCTGGGGTTTTAGCTAAGGAAAAGCAGATGTTCAATCATTTTGAAAGCTGGCAGGGAATTATGATGAGACAAAAGGCTAAGAAAGCCTGAATTGGCAGCTTCCTATATCTCTCTGTTAGACTCCTGTGGGAAGATCTGGCTCTAGGTAAAAAATCTGTTGCATCACCTTAGAAAAACGGATCTAGAGAAACAAGAGGTTAGCAAATCATACCCAATAGATCTATATTTTCACCCATTCTGCCCGCCAACTGAATCATACAATTTAAAGTAGGTGAAAATAAACATCCAGGAGCAGAGAGGGAGATGTCAAATACAGGATGGGCTAGTGCTTTATGGCCCATATTTGCAAACCATCTGATTCTATTAATTTCTCCTTCATTTCCACCAGTAGCTCAGAATTCTTGATACAATGTGCAGAAGCAAGTGCATTATTCCTGAATAACTTGGAGGGCCTGCCCCAGGGGTTGTGGTGAAACATTTTGTATCCTGAGATGGTGCAGTCCCTGCACTTTGAAGGAGGACAGTTGCTGAACTGTTCTTGTAATGATTTTTAGACTACATATGTCTACACCCAGAAGGCTGAAATCTTCTAATGCATATGGTTCTTGTCAAATTAATACACAGTTAGCACATGCTTGGCTAGAAGTTATAATGATAAACTTAACCCAACTGTCTGAACTGTCACCTTTATTTGGGGTAAGGTTGCTAAACGTCCATTCAAATTTTGTCCTATAAGAACCTGCAGCTTGGTTTCAAAATCAGCCATGCTTGCTAACATAATAGGTAAATCCACACATCTATAGAGGCTCATGGGCTATGAAGTGATTAAGGAATTGTTTTGCATTATGATCATTTACACCCAAGTCTGATTTTAAAAATCCCTTTCTTCCCCCCAGCTACTTTCCTGACTAAAAAATATGGAATGTTCCAGAATGCTCCATATCTTTAGAAGATCCTTATTTTCCCTGCAAAAGAAAGTCATATGTTTGGGATAACAACATGAAATAATGTGAGTGGTGGAGATTTAAGAACTTACTCTTTAAAAGAAAAAAAAATCTATAGACATGTGTTCGAAGGCCAAATACTTTGTATCAGTATGAAGAAGTTCCAGGAGAGGTGTCAGTGTTTTGTATATTAACTTATTAAGCTGTTATTTTTAAAATGTATGATGTTTATGCATATGAAAATTTTTTCAGAGCTGTGGAATCTTTTTTCTTTTTAAAAATTTTATTTATTTATTCATGAGACACACACACACACACACACCACACACATATACACACACACACAACACAGAGGCAGAGACATAGGCAGAGAGAGAAGCAGGTTCCATGCAGGAAGCCCAATGTGGGGTTCAATCCCAGAACTGCAGGATCATGCCCTGAGCCAAAGGCAGATGCCCAACCACTGAGAATCTAATAGAAAATGTATAGCAGTGAAGGGAATGTTTAATGCAGAGAAAGACAGCTGAATTTTGATAAGAAAGCACTGCACAATTTTTGCTCATCTGTCTGACATACATCCTCTATTTCCTAGCACAGTGGCAGCCATGGGCACAGTGACTACTGTTCCTAGTGTGACTTGCCAGTATCTCAGGATTAATGCAGACTTTGTTATTAAAATACTATGGTTGTGTATATTAACCTCTCTGGTAGTGCTCTGATGGTCTGGCACCGAGGCCGCTGCCCTTTCTTCTGCCTACCTTGGGCCAGAGTGATTTTCTGGCCTAGGCAACAGAATTTGTTGAAAATTCCTCTAGCAAGATGCAACAACATGAATGAATTTCACAAACAATGTTTGGAATGGGGCAAGCATTAGAGAAATACAACAGCCCGGAAAAGAGGAGGCTGAGGAGAAAGTTTCTTGGGGAATAAAGACTTGGAAGAGCTCTCATGTATAATTGGTGAGGCTGGAGTGAAATATGTACACATAGGGCTGGGTACATGCACGGAAAAGACCTGAGAGGATCCAGTGCTTGCACCTGTGGTGTATCTGTGGGTAGGAGGTGAGGGCTAATTTGCGCTGTAAGTGGCCTGGCTTAGTGTTGAAGGAATGCCCCAGCTGAGTCAGGCTGCAAAAAGCAGGGAAGTATGTTTTTGTTGTTGCTGTTGTTTGTTTGTTTTTCTTTTTGGCTCCAAGTATTTAAGGATATCTCTGCCTTGTCACTGGTTGGCCATGGAAATAATGGAACAGACTTCAGTGACAACACATGACAAAGAATACAATCTTAAAAGGTAGTTTGGGAAAGTCATGAAACAAATGGATGATCGCAGCTATTGGCAATTAACTGAAAATCCTGGGGAGAGAGAAAATCTGATTTCTGGGGTTACCACATTATGCTATTAAAATTTTTCAGTTTTTAAAAAATAAATTACAATACATACAAAAAAACAAGAAAGCATTAGCTCATTTACAGAAAAAAAAAATTGACAGCAACAGTCACTGAGGAAGCCCAGATATCGGACTTCCTAGACGAAGACTAAAATGTCTTAACCATGATAAAAGATATAAAGAAAACAAGGAGAAAATGAGTTATGAACAAATAGAGAATATCAACAGAGAGATAGAAATTATAAAACAGAACCACATAAGAATTCTACAGCTAAAAAGTATAATAGCTGAAATGAAAAACTCACTAGATGGGTTCAACAGGAGATTTGAATAGGCAGAAAAAATCATTAGATAATTTGAAGATAATACTATTTAAATTTTACCCCAATAAAAAGAAAAATAATATTTAGTATGTTAGAACCCATCTCAAGTCAATGAACAGGCAAAAATAATTTTTGGAGTCAGAAATTAGAGTAGTGGTTGGAAAAAGGGGAGAGGTTTAGGTATGCTCAAATCACAGTTGGGTCCTCTTAGAACCTTGCACTTGTCCATTAGGGCTTGGCTGTTGGATGACCTTAAGTCGGCTTGAGCCCTAACTCAATGTGAACCTATTGAGAACCAGGTGCAGTATACTGCTTGTCCAAATGATGTCACACTGTGATGGTGACTAATACTTAGGAGAGATTTATCAGTCATATTCTATAATCAGGGACGCTTGGGTGGCTCAGTGGTTGAGCGTCTGCCTTTGGCTCAGGGCATGATCCCGGGTGTGGGGATCAAGTCCTACATCCGGCTCCCTGCGAGGAGCCTGCTTCTTCCTCTGTCTATGTCTATCTCTGTCTCTCTGTACCTCTCATGAGTGAATAAATAAAATCTTTAAAAAAGTCATATTCTATAATAAATTACAAAGTGTCTTTGAGAAGCCTATATTATTTGGAAAGAACTTTCTCCCCCCCCCCCCCACCCCATATATTCTATTCTCATACACACACTCACAGAGACTAATGAACTTCCAGAGTGATGTGACTCTCACTTGCTTTGTAAACTTGTGGATTCAGCCTCATAGACTCTGTTGTGGTCTTTGGTTATTCTTTGAAACTGATGATGTTCTATTTCTTTTTCTGGGTGGTGCTTACAAAGGTATGTTCATTTTGAGATACTTCACTGGACTATATGAACTTAGGATTTATGTACTTTCCTGTGGTTGTGTCTATTTAAAAAAATAGAAAAAGTAAAATAGAAGCAAACTTCAGATTTTCTGAAAACCTCTGCAACCAGACTCCTTATCTATTGCTTGTTTCTTTTTGCCTCAAGTTTCAAGGTGGTTTCTTGTCAACCTTTAAGAAAATATAGCATAGTGACCCTTTGTCTTTGGTTCATGTCACTTTCTTTCTTGACCAACTTTTTAATTTTTCTTTTGAATTCATTAATTTGATTAATGGGAGCTGCTCTGGTTATTGATACAGATAATTAATTAATTAATTAATTCAACCAATTTTATTTATCACCTGCTTTTTCCCTAGGCATTTAGGTGGTACCAGAGATTCAAGAAATCTTAAGGATCATATAGTGTGGTGATAATTTTAGCATTGATTCTTATTTGGAGTGAGGAAGAATACCATCTTAAGAAATACTTGCTATAAAATATTTGCCTAATGGTAGGAAATTATATTCTTCTGTTTGTCCATCTTGGGAGTTATGCCTTTGATTTGAGCAATAAGAGCAAAAGCATTATCCCTAGGAATTTACTTTTGAATGTAGCTTGTGAATTGGGGAAGGAATAAGGGGGAAGAGTAGAAATTAGAAGAGAAGTTGTTACTTCTAGCTTCCATTTCTTAGAACACTCAGTTATTGAAATAAAGGGATTATTACTTTGCTTGAGAAGATGAGATAAGCATTGGTCATTTTTAAGCAAGTAAAGAGCAGAAATAAGTATGGCAGGGGCCAGTTCCAAGTGGCAGGGTGACTGATATGATAACAACAGGAGCTGCCATTGAGTGACAGATGTGACAAATATGATTTAAGAACTTAGTCTAGGACTGAACCACTTCCAGCTCTGAGTGAAATCAGCTTAGGAACCACTGAACAGTTTGGAGTCTAGCAGTGTAGTCAAAAAGGAGACAGAAGGAGCTGAGAGACAAGAAGTAGGAAGGGAAGAAAGGGAGAAAAAGTACATAGAGTATAGCATTTACTTCCCTGTGCTGCAGGCTTTCCTTATTTGAAGGAGCATTGAGCTGAACTTGCTTATAGTTACTGCACACTTGGTACACAGTGAGGGTTCAGACTGGGTCTGTTCTAACCTACGACAATAACACAGGAGGATCATTTCAATGAGTCTGATGATTACAAAGTGATTTTTTTTAAAAGATTTTTAAAGAAGATTTTTGTTTATTTAGTTGAGAGAGAGCCAGAAAGAAAGCACAAACAGGGGGAGCAGCAGGGGAAGAGGGAGACACAGACTCCCTGATCATCAGAGAGTCCAATGTGGGGCTGGATCTCAGGATCCCCGGGATGATGACCTGAGCCAAAGTCAGATGCTTAAGCGACTGAGCCACCCAGGTGCCCCGATGTTTTGATTTTTTTTAATGATTGAAGTCTATTGAAGAATTGGGGCTTTCCATTTGGGTGAGATCATTTGATTTATGAATTGATATGTTGGGTAGATTTACTATGTTTAATTTTTAATTTTTATTTATTTATTTACTTTTCTGCTATAGGAAGACAAGCATAGCTACACCAATGGCCACCAGCCAAAGACCTCCAGGAACAAACCTGTAGTTGAACAAATTTGGTTTGTTGACTCACTATAGTGCAGGAGAACACTCACAATGGGAAACTATAGAGTGTCAGTAGGAGGGTGTTAGAAAGGATATTATTGGATTTGGACAGTGTTAGGTGATTTGGAAAAGGTTTCAAAGAGGTGAAGTTTGGGTCTTAACTGGAAGCTGTTGTCAGGAAGTAGAATTAACTCTATAATTGGACATCTTAGTAAATATTATCTAGAAAGTGGGGGGAACATAGCCATGCGAGACTGGTGATTGGTAAACACAGCAGTCACTCATGTTAGCCAGGATAGGGAGAGATTTGGGATTTTTGCAGTTTGGACAAAGTTCGTGCTTTGTTGGTGCTCAGACATGATATGGATTAGTTGTACTTTTATCTTATCCTTCATGGTCACAGAGCAGCCTTGCCTGATGCTGATGTTTTGTGAAACTGCTTACGTTCAACAGGACCACCAGGACCTAACTGTGAATATCAGGGTGGCTTCTAGCAACACCAAATCCTGGCTGACAACACCAGGCCAGCTCCTTGGTGTCAGGGATGGCTTTTTCTCTTTCTCAACTAGCAGAATATAGCTATAAATAGAGTTTTAAAAATCAGGTTATGATATATTAGTTATGACTAGGTTTTGTCACGTTAAACAAACATCTCCAAATAATAGGGCTTAAGCAATAAAGATGTTTGTCTCTCTTTTATACATAAAATAGTTCTGGAAGTAGGTCTTGCATAACTGGAAAGGTAGCTCCATGATTACCAGGGACCTGGGCTTCTATTATCTCAGCCCTGTCTTCCTTACCTTTTGTTCCTTGGACTTGTGGTCCAAGATGGCTGCTCAAGCTCCAGCCATCACACTGAAATTCTATTCAGCACAAAGAGGAAAGGAAGAAAGTCCACTGGCTCCCTTTAGGAAATTTCTTCGAAGTGCCATTCAATACATCTATTCACATTTCATTTGCTAGCACTTGATTACAGAGCAAAGATGTTTGTGAAGTGCAATCATTTAGGTGGCAGTGGGTTCACTAGAATAATTTTTTTTAATGAAGAAAAGTCATAATTCGCTATTGGAGGGCTACAAATATCTGGAGTTGGGGTAATCCAACTACCATATTGAGTTCCACAGAAGGTAATTCTATTGTGGCTTTTTTTGTATGCAAATATCCTGTTCTTTGGTAAAACAGCAAGCAGTTGATTATGTTAAAGGATGCCTCTCTTTTGGTCTTTCTTTTGTAACAATCTCAAGAGTTCAAGTTTCTAAAGTCTTTTGAAGCTGGGTAGCTTGATTGAAAAGAATGCTCTGATTCAGCAGCCAGTTGCTAGGCTGTCTAACAATTTACCTCTAGCAGCAGGGAAGAAATGGCTGTGTTGTTGGAAATATTTAACTTAAAAATGAACAAAAATCATCCTAGCGAATTTACTTTTAAGAATAACTAAATTCCTTTACTTAGAAGAACTAAAAAATCACTGTGTGTACTTCTGTTTTTTTTTAAAAAGGAGGTAATAAGTAAGGTGCATAAAATTGTAAGCAAAGAGTTCGTGTTGGCACGATAACCACATGCAGACATCTGGGGTGGAAATGTGAGAAAATTGTAAAGAATTTGGAAAGGTTCAAAGGCTCAGGTTATTAAAGTTTTAATAATCTTCTTTTCTGCAGGGCTAACCCCCTGCTATTCTTTCAATGCAGTAGAAAAACAAAATATGGACAAAATTGTAGTTAATTAGAGCTGAATCTTCCTTGGAAAACCTATAGAAATTGCTTGGGATTTTTATGGAGACTCAGAGTTGAGAGAGCCTTGAGTCTGAAAAGGAACCATTTCATTTTCATTTAAGGAACTTTAGGTTTCAATGAAATAAGATGTTTTTCTTAAAAATATATAAAACCCCTATCAGCTAATTCATATAATTGATTGGAAAACACTATTTTGCAGAATTATCTATGAAAGGAATTTCATTCGCATTTTAACTTATTCCCCTTAATCAGAGCCAAACAAAATCTTTATTGCCCATCATGATATGCTGTTTGAACAAATGATGTGTCTTTAGTCAATTACCAAATTGTCTTAACTAAAGAAACAGTATCCCTGTCATACTTGAAATATGGTGAAAACGGTAAAAACGATTTCTCTTCTGAATCAGACATGTTTTATTTTTGCCATAGACTTCTAATGTCAGTGTGGCTATTTTTCTGTTTGGAATTTGTTTTCTTTTAAAGGTATCTTAAAAGTATATAGTGCACCAATATATGATGCAGCATGCATTTTACTGTATGTTGTATAAGTCTGTACTTAGTGTATGAAATTTTTATGATAGGTGTGTACATATATATGTGAGAAACTGTGCACAGGGTAAGTCACATGTGTATATTTGAAATATGCAGACACACGGAATACTTTAAATTGTGTTGCATCAAGGATGAGGAAAGAATTTTACTCATTAGGATCCAGCCATGAAAAAAAAAAAAAAGGATCCAGCCATGAGCACTGAAATATGATTTGCAAGAGATGAAGTTTGGAGTTGTTTTAATAGGCTAAGTGGTTCCAAATGCAAGTTCAGATCGTAGACTCCCAGGCTCTTTGTGAGACTAATTGACTTTGCTGTAGAGTTTTGGCAAAGCTCTTATTATTTTTACTACATTTTCCTTTTTAATAATGTAAAATTGAACTAACTTCTAAAATTCACGTTCCCCTTTATGAGTTTGTTAGCCCTTCCTTCACCAAATTAATGACTGGCTAGGCAAGACAGCCAAGAATGCTTACCGCTCTGGGCATTTGTTAATTGGTTGTTCGTTGGACTATATATGAGGGAAAATTATTGCTACTATAAACCAAAGAGTGTAAAGGAAAAGTAGTGATATAAATATGGAGCTGGAGTAGGCAGGGAAAGCTAGTGATGTAAAAGTTCTGTTTTTCTGTTAGATGGTTCCCTTAGGATGCCTGCAAATACTGAAAATAAAATGCAGCAGACCAGATCGTAAGGTAGAACTTCATTTTGGTAACTCTCAGAAAAGAAGATTCATTATTTGGGTCAGTGTGTAAAGCAGATAACTGGCTCCTTCTGTTTTTAAAGACAAGGTGGGCTCAGAGAGCAAACAGTAAATAGTAAAATCTAGGTCACCTTCAAAATCACTATAAGAGTACTTTGACCTTCTGGCCTGGGACAGTTGATCTGGAAGAAATGAAAATTCTGAGACTGGGATTTTTAACCCTTGTGGAATGTGAGGTGTACATTCATTGCACTTCCCGAGGCCTGACCTTCCTGGGACACTTTCCCTGGCATGTCCCCCGGGGGGGAGGTGGGGTGGGGGTGGGGGGGAACCTCAGGCTTCAGAACAGAAGCCTGTAGTTGGCTCTCCCTTTGTCCACTTCCGACCCCGGGCATGGTGCTCTCCTAATTCTCCTTCTGAATGCCAATCAGACACTTTTAACTCTTGTTTTAAGCTGGGGAATGCAGCCAGGGGTTTGGCTCATGTTGCAAAGGTTTCCAACAGTATCAGGTAATTCACGATTAGCGGGCTCCATTCAGACCTGAAAGGCTGCACGACTCATTACCAATTACCAATTCCCTGGGCCATCCGGTTCCCTGGCAGAAAGGCTTCCGACGAATTTGCGTTGCAAATTGAAAACATGCTGTCAACAGCAACAAGTCCAAAAGATGTTTACCTTAATTTCTCCAAGGCAGGCTCTTATGCGTGGATGTTTTTATTTAGGGAGCACCTCTCTAAATGCCCTCTTGTTTCTGGGGTGGGTGGTATCGTTACAAAGGGGTCATCACCATCTCGTGATGGAGGGAAAGATTGAGTGGCTGTGTGAAGACTCACTGGGATGCTTGTCCATGTTCTGTTGGTGCCTTTTCAGTGGAGCCTGTGACAAAACTTTGCATTGGGTGTGGGGTAGCAGATGTCAAGGCCGACACAGAGCCGGGTATAGGGATCTAGGAAATCACCCTGTTGAAGGGTTGCTTTTGTAGGTAAGTAAACTGAGGTCCAGACAGGCTGTGTCACTTCCCTGAGGACAAATGCTTAGTTAACATCATGGTCAAGTCTAGAAGTTAGGGCTTCCCATGCTGTCCAATAGTGCATGGCTCTGGGCTGCATCATTATTAATGATTAATGTGTATAAAGTAAAGTATTAGACAGTAATCAGTTTATAAGTTCCCATCAAAACTGAGAACATTGGGACATAGGCCTCAAAAAAAAAGTTTGACCTTTGAACCTTGTTTGAATCTTGACTGCCAGGTGAGATCCATCCACTTTCATCCTGGGTTATAGTAATGCCCTTACATCCCTGCTTCATGGGAAGGCCATCTGGGGCCAAGAAGAGGCTGGACAATAGAAGTATGGATAACAGAGGCAGTCCGAGCCCAAACCTGGGCCTCTCAGGGAGCCTCTAATCTTCCTTTAAAAGCTTGTTTTAGGGGCACCTGGTTGACTCAGTGGTTGAGCATCTGCCTTCAGCTTAGGCTGTGAGGTCCTGGGATCAAGTCCTGTATCGGGCTCCCCACAGGGAGCGTGCTTCTCCCTCTGCTTATGTCTCTGCCTTTCTGTGTGTGTCTCTCATGAATAAATAAAAATAAATGAATAAATAAAAGCTTGTTATAAGTTTGGAGTCTCCCCTTCACCTGTAAATTAGAGTTGAGTGTTCTTACCTAGGTTGCATGTCAATGAATGAGAAGTCCTTCTCAGGATCAGCCAAGCATGTTGAGCAAGTGTGAAGAGGAAACTTTGTGCATTGGAGAAGTACTACCATTTCTATGGCTGCTGAGGGAAAGGGAGCCTGGCTTTGGCCAAAGCAGGAAGTAGGAGTTCCATTCACAGTAGGCTGATTTCACAGAGGGCACTCCAGGCAGAGTCCAGGAACAGGAGGAGTTTTGTTACATGGGTCTCTCAGCCCAGTACATATGTGATGGAATTCCACGCTCAGAGAGTATTCTATGAAGCCTGAGAGAAATAAGCCACACAGAATATTCCCAAGATGCAAGAAAGTTCCGAAGTACAGACCTGACTAGAGACAGATCCCCAGAGATTATGTAATGAGAGAGCTGGAGACAGGATTTCACAGGAAAAATTGTAGGGCTTTAGCTGCATCAGAGTGGAAAGTTCTGGTTGCCCTGTCCAGCCTACCGTCAGCGTCCTCTAAGAGCTCCATCTGATCATGCCCTTACAGAAAAAGAAGACATGTGTTTCACGTTGTGACTCTTAGCAAGTCAGTTTAAAGTTTTGGTACCTTGCTTTCTTTGCTGTTTATGGAAAGCAGTTAAATCCTCATCACCAAGCAAGGGTCTTTCAAAAGGGTTTCCCACAGCAGGTAATTGGGAGGCAGTGAGGGAAGATGTTGGGGTTTGGAACCAAACAGATTTGGGGCCATTATGTAGAATCAATTTGTTGCTTGTTTTGAGTATTTCATTTTTTGGATTAAAAACATTTCAAGGTTTTTGCTTAAAAAAAAAAAGAAAAATCAGAAGAGCAAAATATTGACCAGAAGAAGAGACCTCATTTAGGCTTGACTTACAGTTATTATTATACTTTTCTTGTAGGAAAGTGGCCCAAAACATTTTTACTGGAGGTGACAAAATTTCTCAAGTAAGAAATGTGCTGACTTCTAGATGATGTTTATTCCCTACCAAGTTTGCACATCATAAAATCTGACCTGGGCCTCTTGGTGAAGTGTGGCTCTTGGGAAAGAAGAATTCACTAGTTCCATCCTCAAGAGAATATTTGTTATCTAGAGCAAATACTAGCAGAAAGTTTGTCACCTCAGAGAACTGATCTAGGTTTGGCTTCTTTTTACTCAGCAGCTATAATCTATCGGTAATAGGTGGTCCATGACTAACTAAGATTGAGAAACGTGGAAATTTTTTTTCGTTTTTGGAAATGGATAGATTTTAAAGTCAGAGCTTAGGTATTGGTTGGAGTTAAGTTCAGGGTTTCTAGAATTTTTTTCCCTGGCTTTCATCAGCAAGTTGTGTCTTGAGTCAGGGCCATAGGCCTTGGGCCCATGGTCACTGAGGTGCTGTTTGGGCCAATGTCAAAAGATGTTAGAAAGAGTGAGTGTCGCATCCTGGGATGGAGTCATTCAGGCTGATGACCTTCTCAGAAGGGTCAATAGGAATGAAAAAGTGGGAAAGAGTCATGTCAAGAATGCCTTGAGTGGGAGTGGAGTCAATGAACACCAAGGGAAAGCATAGATGGTAAGGGTGCAAGTGAACTTCTGCTTTGTACTGGCCTCATGGCTCTGGTGGGTGAACTTTGGCCTAAGTCAAGCAGTTAAGTGACATTCAGTAATTCTCTAAGGGTTCACCAGTGAGACCCACCCACAGTAGTTTAATTTCCTACCAACCTTAATTTCAAGTGTTAATTATTATAAAATTGATGGAAATGATATCCAAGACACCCTTTGGAGTCTACAGCTGCCTTATTTTTATTTTAGAGAATAGTTACATGAGTATCACCATCTAAAAAAGACTTTGGAAAGTTCTGTATCAAAGCCTGGGGTAGAGCTTCCTGCAAGGCAAAGCTTGGAGACTTGTGTTTTAAGTAGCTCTTTATTTTAACTGAGCTCAGAGACAGTGGCTCACAGGGATATTACTGAGCATTTACATCTAGCCTCTTCTAAGAAGCATTCCAAGTGATAGTAACGTGACATAAGAGGAGCCACATTGAGGACTGTCCCATTTTGGGGGGATATAGGAATTGATGACCTATGGAGTGAAAAAACAGGGCACTGAAGACAAACAAGATTCTAGGCTCCTTCCTCATGTTCCTGGCTGTGTCTATCATAGACCTGCTGGTACGTTTTGTTTTTGGGACAAAGGACAGCACTGTTTAATCCTCCTGTCCATGCCAAACTCCAAAGGGGATAGTAACATTCTGCCTCCTGAAATTCCCTTTGCAATTTCATCTGGGTGAAGTGCTCTTAATTGCCTGGGGGTGTTGCTGCACCCTGGGAAGGAGCTGCCATGTTCTCCTTCCAGCTACGTATGTATTTTCATCATGGCTGGTGTTAATACCACGTAGTTTGATTTTGCCCCCCGTATATAAATCAGACTGGGATTTTTTGCAGTAAAATGCATTGAGCAGGGTAGCAAATGTCAGCCCACTGGAGCATTATGTGTCTGTTCCCTGTGCAAAACTGGTTTATTTGTGCCTGAAGCATACAGGCAACTGGCTAATCTTGTTTTTAAGAAAAGAAATTGTTTTAGAGCCTTTTTTTTTTTTTTTTTTTTGACTGGTAAATATAGTACAAGATAATGGATTTGTGTTCAGGTGAAAAATACAGTTCAGTTATAATGTTTGACTCCCCTAAAATCATTAAAACCAATTGGAGTTTGGTATGTAAGACCCAAAATAATTCAGTTTGGTTTTCCAGCAAGTAATTCTTTTCCTAAACAGCACTGATAGTAATGTCATTGAAGAAGAGATAAAAAGATTATTAGGAAAAGATTATATATGTTTGTTTAAATTCCTAGAACAGACCTTCATAATATAGAGAAAATTAACCAAGTTTGTTAGAATGAAATCCAGGTGAAACATTCTATTATTTCTCTGAATCTTTGGAGAAACAGATACCAAGATGATAATTTCAGTTCCCCAAGGGAACTAAGAAAACCTGGACAAGATGTTGGTTTTAATAATGATATTTCAAGCTGTTCCTAACCTTAATTGTAGTATAGGGTGAAACTGTAGTCATGGAGTGGTGTATTTAAAACCCACCAAGAGGTTTCAGCCTGAGAGCGGAACCAACGAAAGGGAATCATTAACCACAGAAGTGACTGAAGTGGTTTAATAATTATGTTATTTCAAGGGAAAAAAGGATCTGCCTAAAGTAAAAGGGGGGAAAAGAAGGACTGATAAATAGAACTTATTTCTACCCTAGGTAGTCAGTCAGCTAGTGAGACTACCAGTGGGAAAGGTCTATTAACTAATTGATCTGCTAGGCTTGATAGGGAACTCCAGCTGGAGATCAAAGAACATTCTCTGCTACAAAGGCAAGCAGCAACCTTGGACCAGATGTTTTCCTTCCAGCTCTGTCATGCTTGATAACTGTAGAGTGTGGCTGAATCTGGCCATAGGCCTGGTCCATCCGACCACTGATATGGGGAGCAAGGGGTATGTGTCCGCGCACATGCACACATGTGAACGCACATGCTTGAAAAAAAAGACAAGAGCAGCTTTAAAGTAAAAAAAGGTTCAGAATTTAAGATTATGTTGGGAGCTAAGAAATTATTTCTTTACTAATTGGCGAAGTGAAGGGGCACCAAAGAGTGCATCAGTGGCTGGCTTTTAAAAAGATTCCTATATCTTAATTGTTCTATAATTGCTGTTTATAGAAACTTCCATTAATGTATCATAATATATGTCTGTTACAGTAAAACCAAGTATGTTTTGAATACTGGATGAAATTACAAAAATTCAACTATTAGCATTAGCTTATGTGTTTTATGTTTAGAATAAAAGTGAGAGTTAACAATTGAAGCATGGTTTTTCTTCTGGTCATTACCCTAGAACTGTTTGTTTACATGTGTTGCCCACCTTTATCCTTTCCAGCCCTCTGTATTCTGGTTCTGGTTTTTTCACATCTGGATAAGGTATTATTTATGATCAGGCAGGATATTTGGTTTAGAAGTTTCTTTGAAATATATGTACATATAATTCTTTTCTATGCACTTTTCAGATTCCTATAGTATTAGACATTTTGAAAAATGAGATGTCTAAAATTACCTTGATGTGGTTAGCTTGTATGGTCTATGGTCTATCTTAAAACACTACCTTGCATCCCCAGTTGATCAAAAATATCACCGAAAAGTCATAAGTTCTTCTGATTGGGAGATGTATTGGGGTTCAGGAATGTTCAAATTGAAAATTCATTGATTGCAGGCAGTCAAATTCCCCTTAAAAGGAGAATTCCCATAAAATGTTTGGATACTTGTTCTTTCTTTCTCTTTCTTTCTTTCTTTCTTTCTTTCTTTCTTTCTTTCTTTCTTTCTTTCTTTTTCTTTTTTTTTAGATTTATTTATTTATCTTAGAAAGGGAGTGAGCAAGTAAGCCAGTGTATGCATGTGCAAGTAGGGGGAGGGGCAAAGGGACAGGGATAGCATCCTCAAGCAGATTCCCGCTGAGGATGGGGCCCATGTGGGGCTCTTTCCCAGGACCCTGAGATCATGACTTGAACTGAAATTAAGAGTTGACCACTTAATGCCTGAGCTACCTTGGCATTCATGAAAGTTTGTACTTTCATGGTGCCTAAAATTCTAAAGGGTTTTTTCTTTTTCTTTCTTTCTTTTTTTTTCTTTTAAAGCTGAAGGCTTTTGTTTCTAATAAAATTTAGCTTCTAAACTTCTCCATTCTTTTCATGGGTATGTGTGTATTTATATAAAAGATGTATTTATTAAATGATATATTATCAGGTAATTTCCTGAAAATGTAATTTGATGGGGGGGGGGGGAGGAGGGAAAGGTAAAGATGGATCCCCCCCCAGAAGACAAATTCTATACACTTTAACTTTATCGACTGTCTGGTTCAAGATAACAGGCAAGGATGATGTCAACCTTCACCCTTTCTTAGGGTCCTATTGAAATAATCAATTGTCCATAGTCTTTCTACATAAAAATCTATCTAATGAAACTGCGACAATGCTGGACATCAACAAAGTTACCATAGAGTGTTAATAAATGCTAGTAGATAGAAAGCAGATGGATTTATATGAAAAGCAAACAGAAATAAAAGCAGAGAAGGAGATTCCAGAGATAAAGGACTGCTGGAGAAGCTTTAAGCTTAGAGTTATCAAACATAAAGGACAAGAGGGGTCGTGGATAGGGGGAAGATACTCATTAGAATGTTTATTTAAAGTTCTGAATTCAGATCTTTGAGACATCCTTCTTCAACTAAAGTGCCTCTTCTCCATGCTCCTTTTCTCTCCACTCTTCAATCTCAGAACAAATGTGGGGAAAAGTTATGTCATCTGGATAAAATAAAATAATTTCTTTTTTTAAAAGATTTTATTTATTCATAGACACACACAGAGAGAGAGGCAGAGACACAGGCAGAGGGAGAAGCAGGCTCCACACAGGAAGCCAGAAGTGGGACTCGATCCTGGGTCTCCAGGGTCACACCGCAGGCTGCAGGCGGCGCCAAACCACTGTGCCACTGGGGCTGCCCAGATAATTTCTTTGTTTTTTTTTTTTTTTTTTTTAATTTCTTTGTTTTAAAAAAAGATTTTATTTATTTATTCATGAGGGCCACACACACACACACACACACACACACACACACACACACACAGGCAGACACATGGGCAGAGGGAGAAGCAGGCTTCCTGCAGGGATCCCAATGTGGGACTCGATCCCAGGACCCCAGGATCATGCCCTGAGCCGAAGACTCAACTGCTGAGCCACCCAGGCATCCCTAAAACCAAATAATTAATTTCTAAAGGCTGAAGAGTAAGACAGTGTGAGTGCTACTCCTAAAGAAAAAAGCTAGAGGTAACCCCAGGCTTCCATAGCAAATGCGAGGATAGGGTTGGTGGGAGAGGGGGCAGTAAGACAGCCTTGCTCAGACATCTAGGCCAAAGTTCTTCAAGCCCTATGCAACCCTGGTGGTCTCCAGATTGCCTCCTCTGTACAGTAGGGAATCCTGAGTGGCAATACTTCTTCTTACCTGGGAGCCCACAGAACTCTGTCACTAACAAACTGAGAAACTTATGTTCTTATGTTGGTCAGCTTTGTCCTTCAGTCACAGACATAACACTAGATATCTGATAATACCATTTTCATGAAAAAGAAAGATTAATATGAGTAACAGAGCACCCAATCCTGAAGAAAAGAGATAACTCAGAGAACTAAAGAGAACTTAAAAATCATTTTCTGCATTCTCAGAATAGTTCAGAATGATATTATATCCTTAAAATAAGACTAAGTTGTGGGGCACCTGGGTGGCTCAGTGGGTTAAGCATCCGACTCTTGGTTTCAGCTCAGGTCATGATCACAGGGTCCTGGAATGGAACCCCTTGTTGGGCTCCCTGCTCAGTGGGGAGTCTGTTTGTCTCTGTCTCACCCTACTCCTCCCCATGCTTGTGCACACTCTTTCATAAATAAGTAAGTAAGTAAGTAAATAAATAAATAAATAAATAATATATATATATATATATATATATATTTTAAAGGAAGAATAAGTTGTTATGACACAAGAGCAACCAGAAGATAAGAAGAGCTCTGGATAATTAAAATATTGTGAAAATAAGAAATCAATAGCTGGATTGAAAAATACTTTGGACTGGACTAAAGAAATATCTTAGGGATGCCTGGGTGGCTCAGCAGTTTGGCGCCTGCCTTCAGCCCAGGGTGTGATCCTGGAGACCCCGGATCAAGTCCCATATCAGGCTCCCTGGATGGAAGCTGCTTCTCTCTCTCTGCCTGTGTCTCTGCCTCTCTCTCTCTGTATCTCTCATGAATAAATAAATAAAGTATTTTAAAAAAAAAAGAAATATCTTAGAAGAATAATAAAGGAAATCTTCCTATATATGAAGCAACCCTCCCCCCAAATTTGAATATATCGATCTCATAGGAAAGAAATAGCTAATAAGAGAAAATGAAAAGGACACATTGAAAAAATAGAAGAGGAAAATTTCCTTATATAAAGGAAGACATGGATCTTTGATTGGAAAAGGCTGACCAAAGATTAAAATATGCCAATGAAAACAAAAGAAAAGAAAACAACAACCCAAAAACCTAATGGAGGCTTGAGGTGTACAAGGGTAAAGAAAAAATTCAAAAAACTTTCCAGAGAGAAAAAAAAATAAGCTTATTATAGATCCTTAATACCAGACTGGCAACATAGGACAACAAAGCAGAGTCCTACAAGTCCTCATCAGCAAGAAAACGATGGAGTGAGGCTTTGACATTTTGAGATTGGATTTTCAATAAGGGGAGGCAGACTTTTTCTGTAAGGGGCCAGAAAGTAAATATTTCATGTTTTGTTTGTCATGTGATCTCTTGCAGCTATTCAACTCTGCAGTTGTAGCATGAGAAGAGACATAAACGATGCTGTGTTCTAATAAAACTTTATTTACAAAAACAGATGATGGGCTAGATTTGACCAGTGGGCCATAGTTTGCCAATACCTGCTTTTGAATATAGATTTTTAAAAAAGACTTTATATATGTATATATGCATGTATGTATTCATGAGAGACATAGAAAGAGAGGCAGAGACACAGGCAGAGGGAAAAGCAGGCTCTGTGCAGGGAGCCTGATGCAGGACCGGATCCCAGGACCCTGGGATCACACTCTGAGCCAAAGGCAGATGCTCAATTGCTGAGCCACCCAGGTGCCCCTGTATATAGAATTCTATACCCAGCTAAAGCATCAGCCAAGGATGAGGGCAAAATAAAGATATTCTCTGGCAAGAAAAAAACTCAGAAATTTTTATAACCAAGTGAAAAAAAAATACGAAGTTTTGTTGAAGCAAAAGAAAAAAGGACTAAATGAGGATGACCTGAAATAGAAAAAACAGAAGCAACTGAGTGTTACATAGACATTTGGAACATTCTCCTTAGAGTGGCAGTGATTTATGACCTAGAATTGATTATCTTTCCTTCTTCTAAGGACTCAATCATATTAGTTAGTTCTGCCTGAAATCATATGTATATAATCCTCACATTGTACTGTACTATGAGATCCAAATTTTAGAATCAATCAATGGGCAAAGTACTGATAACATTGTCATAATTACTAAATGAGGTTGATACACCAACTTTAACAACATGAAAGCAATACAATTAACAAAACTGGACGAATGAGGTGGGAGGTGAAGTGGAAAGTAGTGTGGGTGCACAAAATTTCTTACCTTTGGTAAAAAGAGAGTGGAATCAAGGAAGACATGTACATGTGCACTGTTTAGAGTTATAATGGTCATCATCAGGAGGGCTGAGTAACAATGGCTATGACATTTGGCAAATGAAGTGAGGGTAGACATAAGGAAGATGGCAGAATTGAACTTTCTTTATACTTTGAATTTTTTTTTTATTACATACAAATATTGCCCTAATTTGTAACACAATACTTAAAAATAAATCTATGGGAAATCCATTTAGGGCTAGGAACTTTATTAACTTACAGCTTAAAGACTATTGAAAAGTGTTTCAATCTGTCATCAGTAATAAAGTCAATTTATGAAAAATATTTTTTAAGTTTTTCATTGGACAAGTTCATTGAAAAGAAAATTGACAAAGTTTTATAAAATTTTTTCTGAACCACACTAACCTTTGTTAATTAAAATCTTTTCCCTCCTTAAAAAATAAATAAAATAATTTAACTTTCTTCCAAGATTTCCCTTTTTTGGTGTGTGTGTGATTAAAAACATTTTTTTCTTTTTTATTGAAGTATGATTGATACACTGTTAATTAAAACTTTTACAGGGATCCCTGGGTGGCGCAGCGGTTTGGTGCCTGCCTTTGGCCCAGGGCGTGATCCTGGAGACCCGGGATCAAGTCCCACGTAGGGCTCCCTGTGCACGGAGCCTGCTTCTCCCTCTGCCTGTGTCTCTGCCTCTCTCTCTCTCTCTGTGTGTGTGACTATCATAAATAAATAAATTAAAAAAAAAATAAAACTTTTATACTGAGGGTGCCTGGGTGGCTCAGTTGGTTAAATAATCTGCCTTTGGCTCAGGTCATGATCCTGGGGTCCCCAGATTGAATCCTGCATGGGGCTCCCTGCTCAATGGGAAGTCTGCTTCTCCCTCTCCCTCTGCCACTCCCCCCTGATCCTGCTCTCTCTCTCTCAATTAAATAAAGTCTTAAAATAATAAAAAAATAAAACTTTTAAGCTGAGAATACTACCTATCTTTAGTAAGGTTAAATTTTGCACTATCTACTCTCAAAGCCCTTCATATATAAGAATTACAGAGGTGGACAGACTATAGTCATCAAGGGTGTAAATAAAGTTTGTAATGAAAATTTTGTAAATAAAGCTTTATTGGAATAGTCACATACATTTGTTTATATATCCTCTATGGCTTCTTGCATATATGCCTGCAATTTCAAGATATTTACGATATGACCCTTTAGGGAAAAAAATTACTCCTTTAGAGCATCAGAATCACCTGGAGACCTTGTTAAATCCCAGATTGTTGCGCAGCACCCCTCAAAGCTCCCAATTCAGTTAAGTGTGGGGTGAGAGTGGTGAATTTGCATTTCTATTAAGTTCCACAGGCTGCTGATGCTTCTGGTCACAGGTGTAGACAAACCTTGATTTGAATTTTGGCCTTACCCATTGCGGGTCTGAATTTGGCCAAATTACTTAATTTTTATGTATCTGGGTTTGTTCAACCATGACATAAGGCTTATTACAGTTCCTATCTTCTTGGATTGTTGTGAGGATTCAATGAGATAATGCATGTAAAGCACTTAGCATGGTATCTAACATATAGCAATGAGTCAATGAAATGTTTACTATAATTATGACAAAAGTATACTTCAATGAGAGGCTGAGCAGGTATGAGAGACTATCATAGACTGGATAGAATGTCAGCTGCTGGAAAAATGGAATTTTAATAATTTTCCCAAGTTTCTAGATCTCATTCTTTGCATAAAAATTTCCCAAATGTTGGACCAGCAGAAAAAATGATGTCTCTAAATCATGTTTCTTGGAATGGAGTACAATTGAAAAGATCACAAAGGGAAAGCTATAGAAGTGCTTTCTTATTTATTGCTCTCTTGTTTAGAGTAATTTCAAGTTTCAATTATTAAAAAGAAGTTAATAATTTTCCATATGTGAAGGTATGTAGCAATCAATGGTAATTAGGAAGGGGTAAATGGGGACACGCATATGAAGGAGGTGGAAAATAAACATTTTTGTCTCAAGGAATTAATAACCTAATTTCAGATAAGACAGACCCTCATGAAACAGTTACATGAAATATCAGGCAGAGTCTAGCTAGGAGCCAGAATAAGAGACACAGGTAATATGTACTCTTGGTCATAGACAACTGGCTAGAAGAGTCAGAGGTCACTTGAAGATCAGGTGAGATTGGGAGGTAGGGAGAATCTCCTCATTTAGTAGGAGAAATGACTTCAGTAAGGTATGAAGATGAGGCAATGAACACAGAATGGTTTAAATTTAACTAGGGGCTGAAAAAAAATTAGTCACCATTGAAAATGATGCAGACAAGTAACTCTGAGAAGAGCAAATTCCATTTTTCAAGCATGCACATTGTGACACCTTTTTTTTTTTTGCAGGTGTCCTTGAAAATGCTAAAGTAGTCTAAAGTTCAATAACAGTCACAAGACTGATAGAGGGTCTGGCTCAAAAACAACAAAAAAGAAAAACTCGCTAACTTTGAAAACTCTGTCAACAGATTCAGTCTAACTCTATGGAGTCCTCAGAGCGGATTAGCTGGAATAGCATAAGAATTTTCCTCATCTTTTCCTCTCAAGGCATTAAGGCTGAGACAGACCACGTTTGTGACCAGAGTGCGCAGTGTGCAGGGAAACTGGGCTTGGATCTTGGATCTCAATCCAATTATTCATTGCTTGGGCTGCAATTATAGACAACTCTTCCTGAGGGTTGACAAGGGTGGGGAGAACGTTCTGATGGAGGCATTTACTTCCTTGTGCCTGGGTCAAGGGCTCATAACTGTCTGTCTGTGGGGAGTGGAAAAACACTGTTCTCAGTAACTTGGGGTGGGGCAGTGGCTGTCTGTCTGAAGACTGGGTCCTGGGGAGTGCCCAAGCTTCTTCAATCTTAATTCACTAAGAAAGCAGTGGGGGTTGTCTTTCTGATGCAGAGCAAGACAGCCATACTTCATCTCTGCCTGTAACAGAATCACAATTGTGTCAGGTAATAATGCTGGAGTGACTAACAATTGTGACCTCATTAAAAGAAAAAGGGGGGCACTTGGGTGGCTCAGTTGGTTGGGCATACAAGTCTTGATTTTGGCTCAGGTCACAATCCTGGGGTCTTGAGATAGAGCACTCCCTTCGGGCTCTGCACTGGGCATGTAGCCTGCTTGGGATTCTCTCTCTCTTGCTTCCTCTGCTCCTTCCTCCAACCCGTGGCTCATCACCCCCACCTCAAAAAATAGATAAATACAATTTTATTTTATTTTATTTTTTTATTATTTTTTTATTTTTATTTTTATTTTTTTTGTATTTATTTATGATAGTCACAGAGAGAGAGAGAGAGAGAGAGGCAGAGACACAGGCAGAGGGAGAAGCAGGCTCCATGCACCGGGAGCCCGACGTGGGATTCGATCCCGGGTCTCCAGGATCGTGCCCTGGGCCAAAGGCAGGCGCTAAACCACTGCGCCACCCAGGGATCCCAGATAAATACAATTTTAAAAAGAGAAAGAAAGGATACTATTCCTACTGATTAGGGGGTGATAGCCCTGGCTTTGTCACAGTGAAGACAGGCATGGTTGGGTCTGTCACTCATTTATCTCTTTCTTGTTTTTAAATTGCCCGGAGAGGAGATTTATGAAAAACCTTTGTGACTCTTTCTCTCCAGCAGATCATTTGGTCCAACCTCCCTTCACAGCATGCACTCCAGGCTAATCGCCTTAGCAGTCAGACTAGATTACTGGAGATCTCATTTATTGGAGCCATCTTTCTTTATAAAAGCAAATATTGTACAGTTTGGTTGCATTGTGTTCTCTGTTGTAAATTAACTTTAATTTTAAACATTTTTGTAGATGGAAGTTTGGGATGATTTAAAATAACAGCCACAGAAGTACTTCAGTGTGGACTTCTCAATTGTATGTCACTTTCACGTGCAGTAACTGCTGGCAAATCCCACCAGTTCCTAGTTAGGTCTGCAAGTTCACTCCTGGATCCTGACTTCTCTGCCATGCAACTGAAGTCCACACAACTTTTGTTGCTCTTAATTATTCTTACTGACATCCCTCCACCAACAAAATAGATAATAAGGGATATCTATAAATTCATGTGTTTATCAAAGGCTGTCACTTACTTTAGGACCTCATTTAAATGATCCATGTCTTAAGCTTCTCAGAGACAAGACCTAATAGTCCCTTAGTAAAGTTTTACCAATGGGCATACTAGAGGAAACTAATCCATACCTTTCTTTATAAAGTATATATATACACATATATGTGCATGTATATATTTGCATATACAAAAATGTAGTTTTATATTTATATGTAAATGAATATATTTTATATAAAATTATGTTTCCATATATGCAATATAAATTTATATTTGTATATAAATAAAACTATATATATATGTAATATATATAAAAATATAATTTGTCACTAAATGGTATGTGTCCTTCCACAAGTCACTTAACCTCCCTCCCTAGCCTTATTTCCCTGATAGGGAAGCAGAGGTGAATTAGCTGAGTTTTCTCTCTTTTCTTTCTTTTTAATTAGCTGAGTTTTCTTATATTTTGTATCATATTTTCCTTGTACATCTCAGAAATTATTTTTTTAAAGATTTTATTTATTTATTAATGAGAAACACACAGAGAGAGGCAGAGACATAGGCAGATGGAGAAGCAGGCTCCCTGCCGGGAGCCCGGTGTGGGATCGATCCCAGGACCCTGGGATCATGCCCAGAGCCAAAGGCAGATGCTCAACCATTGAGCCACCCAGGTGCCCCTCAGAATTTTTTTGAAAAACAACTTTGAATTTGCATTTATTTTTCAGTGCATTCTAATATTTGAGTCAGCAAGAGTTATTTAAGTCAGCAAGAGTCAAAATTTGGAAAATGCAGATTCTTTTCCATTTTGAATTTTCCAAGATTATTTTCTTCCTTTAGTGAAGTCCTTTGGGAAGACTGTTCAAAGAAGGAGCTCAGCTAGGGCACAACACAAGCTCTGGTGTGCTCTTCAGCAGGGAGGTTGACTGAGGGGTTTTTACCCTTAGGGGTTTTGATCAGGAAAAGAGAGGCCACCCCGAGAGGACATTCCCTGGACTTTCTACAAGGAGATGGAAGCCCCTGGCTGCAGGCATCACTCCACTCGCGTGCTCCATGCTTCTCTAGTTCAAGGAGGGGGCTTTGTGAGGTGATGGTGACAGGCTGAAACTCTGAGGTCACATTTTTTGGGCATCTCACCAATAAGTCTCAAAGATGTTTCCTCATGATTGAACTAAAAACAAGACAGAACAAAGTCCAGCCACTGTACTCTTGAGCTTTCATGCGAATTGGATCAGGCAAGTCACAAAGGAAAGCAACAGGTCATATTAAAATATCATTGAGGGACTCCTGGGTGGCTCATTGGGTTAAGGGAGAGGAAGTGCCTTCCTCTCGGTTCATGATCTTGTGGTCCTGGGATGGAGACCCCCGTGGGGCTCCCTGCTGAGCGGGGAGTCTACTTCTCCCTCTTCCCGTCAGCCACCCTGCTCATGTGCCTTCTGTCTCTCTCTCTCTGTCAAATAAATAAATAAATAAATAAATAAATAAATAAATAAATAAAATTTAAAAAAATATAAATCATTGAGAAGAGTGACACTATCGAAAAGGCAGGAGTTTCCTACCATCTTACCCCACCAAGAATACTCACTCACAGTCACCACAGAGGAGAGCCTTATGAGGATCTGGGAGCCCAGTGGAGAGGTCCCAGCACACTGCCGAGATCTGAACACGTAAGAGAACAATGTCACTCTACCTGTGACTCCTCAGCCAAGTGTCGAGAAAGTGCTCTTCTGGTCAGCGATTTCTCCAGAAGGAGAAAGTGAGAGCGTGGGAGTGGGTGCCTGCTTGCCCCAAGTGTCTGTGGCTCTGCCCATTCCCCATGTGGTATGCTGACCGGTGCTCAGAGAGGGGCTCCAGGTGCAGCAGCCACGGCTCTTGGAGGGAGGGCACCCAAAGACTAGAATGGGACTTGGTAGGGTTCCAGACCCACATGGGACTGGAATTCTACCAAGTGCTTTGCAGACTGAGTCATGAGGTCCGCCCACAAGTCGTGGGGGGCACCTTGCCTGCGGCTCCCCCACCGCTACACAGAGCTAACTGCGGGCACCCCCGCCTCGAGGGCCCTGTGTGCCAGCCTGGGCTGATGATAATGAGGCTGACTGGGAGGCAGCTCAGAACTGTCCTAGAGAAAGCAACCAGATGCCAGCACCCAGCCAGACTTTGCAGAATCCAGAGAAGGCTTAGCATCTGAAGAATCCCCTCCCAAGAGGGAACAAAAGGTGTGAAGCTGAAGTACCCATGGAAAAGGTCTGCACAGCCCTGGGATCCCTTATAAGATTTCTCTTTTGTAGCTGGTCAGTGAAACCTGGAGGAGGTGACTGCTTCTTCAAATGGGAAGACTTTGAAAAACAGGAAAAGCAAGGAAATACACCAAATATTAAAATAACTCACTTCAGAGAGAGCATGATAGACCTATACATCTAAAAAATATTTGGCAAAATGAGATGGACAAGCCAAATCTACTCCTTTTTCCCTTGTGCCTGCCTGCATTCCTACCAGGACCATACTCTGCGGTTCTACTAGTCTAGCAGAGGCAGAAAGTTTTAGTGATGTGGGGGTTAAAAAGTTTAAATAACCTCAAGAATGGTCTCATGTAACAAAATTTTGTTGAACTTAATCAAGAGTCAGAGAAGGGTCTGCATTACTGACTGTTGTAATTGAAGTGAACAAATTGAAAGTTTTTTCAAACTCATCAGTAAAAAATATTTTTCCCAGTGACTTGCCCTAGTAGACTAGATCTAATGTTTTTTATTTTCAAGAACATTTTAAATAAGTCTCAAACATTTTTTAAAAAATATTTTATTTGTTTATTTGAAAGAGAGAGAGCACGAGTGGGGTGAGGGGTAGAGGGAGAAGCAGACTCCCCACTGAGCAGAGAGCCCTGATGCAGGGCTCCATCAGGACCTGAGCTGAAGGCAGATGCTTAACCAACTGAGCCACCGAGGTACGCCTCAAACACATTTTTTTTTTCAAACACATTTTTTATTTATTTTTTTTTTTCAAACACATTTTTTAAATGAAACTTTTCAGTTGGGAATAAGTGCAAAATCACCCCATATTTGACAACGTCTAGTTAAACTAGACTAGCTAGACTAAACCAGGGCTTGGCAAACTACAGCTAGTAGACTAAATCTGGCTTATCACCTGATATATGTAGCTCTTGAGCGGAGACTACAATTTTTAACTGATTGAGAAAAATAAAAAGAATACATTGTGACATGTGAAAATTCTATGAAATTCAAATTTCCATAAATGAAGTTTTATTAGAACATGAAACAAATAAAATGTAATTTATGGATATTTGAGAACATTTATTAAAGTTTTGGGGCACCCGGCTGACTCAGACAGTGGAGCATGGGATTCTTGATCTCGGGGTCATGAGGTCAAGCCCCACGCTGGGTATAGAGCTTACTTTAAAAAAAAATTGAATGCATCAATTTCACTTTTTCCTACAAATGTGGTCACATGGATGTGTACATACTTATGTACAGGGATATTGCTTGCAGCATTATTTGTAATGGTAAAACACGAAAACAGCCTAAGTGCTCATGAGTTGTGGTTCAGTCATACACACGAACATGATGTGGACAGTAAAAAGCACGGGAATGGATCCATAGGTATAGAATAATCCTCAGGTGTATTAGTTTCCTACTATTGTAGTAATGAAGGACCGAAAACCTTGTGGCCAAGAAACTTAATATAATGCATATATAGAAATTAGAAGTTTAGAACCAGTCTCACTGGGCCAGAGTCAACGTGTTGGCAGTGCCGATTCCTTGTGGAGCCTCCAGGGAAGAATCCTTTCCTTTGTCTTTTCATCTCCTAAGGCTGCCTGTGTTCCTTGGCTCATAGCTCCTTCCTTGATCTTCAAATCTTTGGCTTCTGACCTCTACTTCTATCATCTGATCTTTTTCTCTGCCTCTCTCCTGTGTTAGGCCCCTTGAATAATCCAGGCTAATCCAGAACGATCTCTTCTCAGGATCTTTCATTCAATCATGTCTACAAAGTTCTGTTTGCCAAGTAAGGTTTACAGGGTCTGGAAATGAGCACGTGGGCATGTTTTGGAGCTATGACTTGGTCTTATAAACTAGAGTATACTTTTAGGCAAACATAACAAGGTACATAATGGCATGAATGGAACACTACCATTTGTGTTTTTAAAAAATGGGATAGGTATTTAATCTGTGTTCTTGTATATTCATAGATTATATCTGAAAGACACCTGGGAATCTGGAAACAGAATTTAGGGCTGGATGGGAGTCATGAATGGGATGAAAATTAGCCTTTTGCTATGTTTTACTTTTCAAATAGAATAGGCTTCTATACAAATTAAACCTTGGTTCTGGTCTCTTTCTTACTAAACCTTCACAAGAATTTCGATTGGTAGGTTCTTGTCAGATTTATCTTTTGGTTACTAACCTATGATAATAAGAGAGAAAGTAAAAGAAAGGTAGAAAAACCGGGACACCTGGGTGGCTCAGTGGTTGAGCATCTGCCTTTGGCTCAGGGCATGATCCCAGGGTTGAGGGATCGAGTCCCATATCGGGCTCCCTGCATGGAGCCTGCTTCTCCCTCTGCCTGTGTCTCTGCCTCTCTCTCTCTCCCTCTCTGTGTCTCTCATGAATAAAATAAATAAAATATTTAAGAAAAAAAAAAAAAGAAAGGTAGAACAACCAAGTTTAATGATAATCCTTGAACTGGCTTCCAGTACTGGGATAAGTGAACATTGATGTACCCTTCACCTTCAAGACTCCATGTGAGAGTCAAGTAAAACCGTGCCCCGTGGGGCTAATGAGGTTGACACTAGAAGAAAGTTGAAAGCTTGTTTTTCAGAGAATTGTTTCTCCCCAGCCAGCTATTGTGTGTCTTTTTTCAGACCTCACTAACAAATCCACTAGCTGTCTTTGCAGAAGCCTGAGCTCAAGGTCAACTGATAGGCTTCCAGCCTCTGAACAAGCAACGAAGGCCCTACATTCCTTCCGGAGATAAGGAACCCAAGACCACATCTGGTTTATACTGGCTCTTGGAGCATGCCCATAGCCCCTTCTTGTCCTAAAATAATCTCCTGACTCAGGGGCTGAATCTAGTCTCCTTGTGATGTGAAGTCTCCACCCAAAATGAACATGGGATGTCTGTCGCATCTATTCCTTATGAATCGCCATGTAGCCTCACCATTTTCATCACTGTGTTTATAATCTCTACTTCTGTGATTGTAAAAAACTTGTCCTCTCCCCCTGTGGGGAGGCAGATTTGAGGCTTGCCCTCCAGTCTCCTTGTTTGGTTGTCTCTCTTTCCTTGCTACAAACCTGACGTCCAGTTGGCTGATTGATGTGTGATTGGCTTTGCTGCACGTTGGGCAGAGGGACATGGGTTGGGTTCCATGGCTGCTTTCCAGCACACGTATCCTCTGGGCAGTCAGTGCTCTTGGGCTCTTCAGCCCAACTTCTCTTTGCCAAGATTCATCAGAAGGCAATGAAAACTATCTCCTGAGCTCCAGCGAAGAGCACTCTGCTTTTCAAAATTCTTTGAGGAAACCGGCCAGAAACTTTTTCAAGTTCCCATTCCATTTTAAGATCTGTTTCTCAGAGAGTAGTATCGCTTCAGAGCTACGAGGACTTTGGAATCATTGGGCTCAAACTTCTTTTACAGATGAGAAAACAGATTATATGGATGAGACGAGCTCACATTCAGTGCCAAGTGCAGCCATGAAACACAGTAAGTACTCACTGCACGTAGACGACAGGCCAGGCCATGGATGCGGCACAGAAATGAGAAGACATAGTCTGTCTCAAGGAGCTCCCAGTTACGAATTGCTGTCAAGAGGGGTGGACAAGGTGACCCAGTGCTAGAGGTAAATAAACAACCAGTCTCATGCAGTGCACAGGTCAGTGAATGAAGTGGGACAGGTGCTTTAGCATTTGCCAGGAGCTGGCATCCCAGGACAAGGGAGCAGAACAGCAGAAGAACACTTGGCATCTTGAGGGCTCTGTAGCTGTGGAGCCAGAAACTTCAAGGAGGAAAGTGGACAAGAAAGTTAAGAAGTAAATGGGGTAAGATCTTGTACATGCGTGGATTTTTTTTCAATTTTTTATTTTATTTAAAGATTTTATTTATTTATTTATTTATTTTTTAAATTTTTTTATTATTATTATTTATTTATGAGAGTCATACAGAGAGAGAGAGGCAGAGACATAGGTAGAGGGAGAAGCAGGCTCCATGCACTGGGAGCCTGACGTGGGATTCGATCCCGGGTCTCCAGGATCGCGCCCTGGGCCAAAGGCAGGCGCCAAACCGCTGCGCCACCCAGGGATCCCAGATTTTATTTATTTATTCATGAAAGACACACAGAGAGAGGCAGAGACACAGAGAGGGAGAAACAGGCTCCCTGTGGGGAGCCCGATGTGGGACTCGATTCCAGGACCCTGGGATCATGACCTGTGCCAAAGGCAGACACTCAATCACTGAGCCACCCAGACGCCCCTATATGTGTGGATTTTTTTGTTCTTTACTGAAATTAGAAGTGTTGACAAACTTTCTGTAAAGAGCCACATACTAGATGTTTTAGGGTTGGCAGGCAGCATATATCCCTATGCACATATTCCTTTTTGATTTTTATACAACCTATTAAACATGCAAAACCCATTTTTTTAAACATGAAGCCAAAAGTGGGGCTTGAACTCACAACCTAAGCTGAGATCAAATAACCAATTGAGCTGTCCAGTTGCCCCCACCTTGCAAAAACCATTCCTGCAAGCCAGATTTAGTCCACAGGTCATAGTTTGCTAACCTGCATAGGCAACGAGTAACCTTTGGAGATTTTTCTACCTTTTAAAAATTGAAGTATAGGGGCGCCAGGCTGGCTCAGTTAGTTGAGCATGTGACCCTTGATCTCAGGGTTGTGAGTTTGAGCCCATACTGGGCACAGAGCTTACTTACTCAGACAAAAAATAAATAAAAAATTAAAAATAAATACAAAAAAAATCCCCTCATCCATAAAAATTGAAGTATAATTAACATACAGTGTTATATTCGTTTCAGATGTACCACCTACTGATTTAACCATTCTATACATGGTGCTCAACATGATGAGTGTAGTTTGAATCCTCTTCACCTATTTCCCCCATGCTCCCACCCACCTCCCCTCTGGTGACCATCAGTTTGTGCCCTATAGTTAAAAGTCTGGGTTTTTTCTTTTTTTTTCCTTTTTGATTTCTCTCTTTTTTTCTTTGTTCCTTTGTTTCATTTCTTAAATTCCATATATGAGTGAAATCATAAGATATTTGTCTTTCTCTGATGGACTTATTTCACTTAGCATTATATTCTTTTTTTTTATAATAAATTTATTTTTTATTGGTGTTCAATTTACCAACATACAGAATAACACCCAGTGCTCATCCCGTCAAGTGCTCCCTTCAGTGCCCATCACCCATTCACCCCCACCCCCCGCCATCCTCCCCTTCCACCACCCCTAGTTCGTTTCCCAGAGTTAGGAGTCTTCATGTTCTGTCTCCCTTCCTGATATTTCCCAACATTTCTTCTCCCTTCCCTTATATTCCCTTTCACTATTATTTATATTCCCCAGATGAATGAGAACATACACTGTTTGTCCTTCTCCGATTGACTTACTTCACTCAGCATAATACCCTCCAGTTCCATCCACGTCGAAGCAAATGGTGGGTATTTGTCGTTTCTAATGGCTGAGTAATAGCATTATATTCTCTAGATCCATCCATATTGTTGCAAATGACAAGATTTCATTCATTCTTTTTTTATGGATGAGAAATATTCCTTTATCTACATATACCACATCTTTCTCCATCCATCTATCGGTGGACACTTGGGTTGCTTCCATAACTTGGCTCTTGTCAATAATGCTGCAGTAAACATGGGGGCGCATATATTTTTTCAAATTAGTGTTTCATTTTCTTTGGGTAGCAGTGTGACGGCAGGCTCATATGACAATTCAATTTTTAATATTTTGAGGAACCTCCGTGCTGTTTTCCACGACGGCTGTGCCAGCTTGCATTGCCACCGAAGACTTTTAAACAGGATACGACGTGATCAGATTTGAGCATTGGAAAGAGAGCTCTGGTGACAGAGAGACTGGGGGCCATGGGGAGAGTTAGGTGGGAAAGGATATTTCAAAAAAGACCTATAAGGAGGCTAACCAGGATAGTCCAGGGAGAAATAACGAGGGCCAGAACCAGGGTGGTGGCGGTGATGTCACTTGTTGGCAGCTGGGTCGAATGCAGGCATGCAGGAATGAATGGATGTGGTGTTACTTTTCTCTCCTCCTCCTTCCCACAAGCTCCATGGGACACTCTTCTTGTCGGCTGGGGTGAGGGTGACAAGTGGTGGAGGGCTGCCATCAGCTCAGGCCCCCTCTGCCCAGGCACAGCGTTGCCCTGGAGGACAGTGCAAGCCCTCTGAGCGGGACACCCCCATTCCCTGGCAGCCCCAGGAGCCGGGGCCAGGTCTCCTGCCTCCTGCTCAGGCGCACACTGGGCTACACCGACTCTGCTTTGCTTTGGGGTCAAAGAGTCTCATTCTCTCTGAATTAAGCATTTCCACAGAATTATCTTACTGCATCTGCCAGCACCACGTCTGGGTATTTATTCCAACTTTATTCTAATTGCCCGGAGGGCCTGTGTTATGCTTTTCTCCCCTTTTGTTTACGACCAAGGAGGGTTTCCTGTTTCAGGTGTAAAAGATCGGGCAAGAGTGAGGGGACCCTGGTAGGGTTTAAGTCCCCTCTTTTCCTTAGCTCGGTGCCGATTACATCGTTCCTTCTTGTGGGAACAGGGCTGCCTCCCAACAGACGATTTGTGTACATGCTCTTTGCATGTTTTCTGTCACTTAGATTCCCTATGCTATTTACTGACCCGTTTCCCTTTTATCCCAGGGACCATCTCTTCTCCCCTTATCTGTCTGTCCGGGTTTCTCTGAGTGCCTCTTTCATCTCTTCAGGGTTATCTTTCTCCCCCCAGGACATGGATACTTTTTTCAGGATTTTCTTGCCGTTCCCAGGGTAGAATTCGCGCCTCTTTTACCTCTGTCTCCTCCTCAAATGCTTTATCGCCATCTCTTGAATTATATCTCTAATAAGTGGCTCGTACATTCTGATTAGTATGTGTTTGCGAATGCTTCAAATACAGATGACCCCAGGAGAGATTTTCCACTTTCCTTCTTTCCTGCTATTTCATTGGATAAAAATTCATTATGGGCTTTGGGGATATAAGGGCCCATATCAGCTTCAGCTGTACTGGAGAGGGGTGCAGGGCTCAGGATAGTGCACCTGGTCTTTGTTTAATGTGTCTTTATTTGGGGAATGAGTGCCCTCATTTATGTAACATGCACAGAGCAATGTTTCCAGCCGAGAATGTTCTCTCCTTATGCCATACCTGCTAATTTAGTCAAGGCTGGCCTATATTTTTCTTACTGTTCATGTACTTTATTATTGCTTCTATCATCTGTAGTTCATTTTATGAATCTATCCAAACACAGAAGTCGGATATTTCTATTTGGACCTTAAACTTTTCACCTGAGATGGTGCAGATATGGTGACAGACCTCTTACCTAGCCAGGTTAAGTTCCAGATTGGAACATTCTGGACTATGGTCCTCACCAGTAGCAGTGGTGACAGTGATGAGAATGGTGGCCTTAAGAGTTTTCAGTAACATTTATCCAGTGTTTACCATAGGCCAGATACTGTGCTAAGCTCTTCATTGGTGAAATTTGTTGGGTCCTCAAATCAGCCCTCTGAGTTACAGACTTTTATCCTGTCATTTTACAAATGAGGAAACAGACTTAGGGAGATTAAGGTATTTAACCCAGGACTGGATGATGGCACAAGCATTCACCTGTATTTATCAAGCCGCTTGTCACCAGTTTGGGTCATCTTATATACAGATGTGTTTCCTTGAGGCACCATCAAAAGATTTGTCAAGGTTAGGATTATCCATCACAAAGCTTGGTTTATTCCGTTTTGGGTTCTCAGCACCCACCCACCCAGGGGATGTAGTTGGGGATTTCCACTGTTGTGGGGATTCAGCTTCCCTTGGGTAAGGAGACACCGTATTCCCTAGGGTGAACCCTAAGCGCACCCAGCTCCAATGCCGACACTTCACCAGGAGACATAGTGCTCAGGGACCATGATACCTTTAGGAAATGTTGCAATTTCTTTTAAGATCAGAAGAAAAAAAAATAAATTTCTAGGTCAAAAAAAAATCTTAATCTATAATACTAATATATTTGTCCTTACACCAATGCAATCACAAAAGACCATTTTGATTGATTGATTTATTGACTGAAGAAGAAACCCATGAAGGCAAAAATGCCAAAAATGCCATGAAAGTCACAGCATGGTCCTGCCAGCAAAGTCCTCCTGCAGAGCCCAAACGGGCTCTCTGGGCCTCCTAGCTTTTGCTTCTGTTCTCAGTTGTCTCCTCAGCACCGAAGGGAGAGAAGCATCTAGAGTCAGACCCTTTGCCTGGAGCACTTCAACCAGGCAGTTGCTTATCTCCTGGGAGGCTCCTTTTCCTCACAGATGAGGTGAGACTGCTGTCAATACGAGGATGGAATGCAACATTGCTAACCCGGAATAAGGGTTCAGTAGGTGTTAGCTCTCTTCCAGACGCCTCATAGTTGCAAAGGTCGCCAGAAGCCACATCTGAAATACAGGATCCACAGAGAAGTAGTATGTAGAAGGAAGAGGGGGTGAATAACCAAATGACATGATTAGAGCCACCCAAATAAAAAGGTATTTTATTTTCAACAGCACTGAACTCATGCCCTGAATTTTTGCCAGTAAGCTTTTGAAGTCTATGTGCAGTCCTGGTTTAGGACTGAGGAATTGGGTCTAGAAGCAGACTGCTTGGGTTGGAATTTGGTTCAGTCACTTACATGCGATAGAACTTGGGTAGTATCCTCTACTTGGGTAGTAAGTAGACCTCTCTGGGCCTCGGTTTTCTCAACTGTGTAGTGGGAGTATGAACTGTAATTGCCCTTATCAAGTTGTTTTGAGGATTAAATGAGTTAAACAAGAGCTTCTAGAATGGAGCCCAGCATATATGGTATGAGCTCATAATATTAGTCATATTGTTGCTATTATTATGATTGATAAAGAAAATGAGCTTTTTTTTTTTTTTTGTCCATTGAGGCATTTTATTTGCTCGTATGAATTACATCCCTAGAAAAAGAATCCCAGGATTTTCCCTCCTGTGTGTTTTCGTCTTGCTTCTTCGTGGTCCATGATGCCAGGTGAGGTTGTCAGTACAATGAAACCAAACTGGCGGGATGGGAGCAGGTTATTCTGCCATTTTTCTAGATCTTTCAGTTGTACATCAAATCTGGGGCTGATCACTCCTCACTTGTTTAACCTGCCTGTGAGGTTCACAACAATTTTCCCAGCTCTGTGATCATCGATGATTTCAAATTCGCCAATGTAACCATGCTTCATCATCACAGTGAGAAGTCGGACGATGACTTTGGAGCATGGCCTGATAAGAACCCGGCGCTTGCCTCTCTTTTCAGCGTTGTTGATGCTCCTGAGAGCATCTGCCAGGACGTTCATGTGCACCATTGTGGCGGCTCGGAGAGATGGTGGAAAGAGGACGGGAGGGGCGAGCGCACGGAGTTACCGAAAATGAGCTTTTTTTCAGAACTTGGGTTCTTACATCTTTCCCTCTGTATTTATCTATGATTCTTTGCTTTCCATATCTGGTCATTTACTAATTACGTATGCAACACCACTCTCTCTGATAGCTTATTCTATTTTTAAAAATCTTTATTATCATTTTTTTTTGCAATCCTTATCAAAATACCAATAGCATTTTTCAGACTAGAACAATAATCCTAAAATTTGTATGGAATCACAAAAGACATGCATAGCCAAAGCAATCTTGAAAAAGCAAAACAAAACTGGAAGTAACACAATTCCAGATTTCAAGATAAGCTACAAAGTTGTAGTAACTGGAGTGCCTGGCTGGCTCGGTTGGTAGCACATGTGACTTTTGATCTCGGGGTGGTAAATATAAGCCCAATATTGGGTGTAAAGATTACTTAAGAAATAAAAAAAAATAGCAAAGTTGTAGTAATCAAAACAGTATGGTACTGACACAAAAATGGACATATAAATCAATGGAACAGAGAACACAGAAATAAACCCACAATTATATGGTAAATTAATCTTTGACAAAAGTCAAAGTTGACAAAATAGGAAAAAGACAATCTCGCTAACAAATGGTGTTGGGAAAATTAGACAGCCACGTGCCAAAGAATGAAACCGGGCCACTTTTTTTTTTTCACTTTCTTATACCATACATGAAAAATAAACTCAAAATGGATTAAGGACTTAAACATGAGACCTGAATTCACAAAAATCCTATAAGAGTACACAGGCAGTAATTTCTCTGACATCAAGGGAAACAAAAGCAAAAATAAACTATTGAAGCTACATCAAAAAAAAAAAAAGCTTCTGTCCAGCAAAGGTAATAACTAAAACTAAAAGACAGCTTATTGAATGGGAGAAGATATTTGCAAATGATATATCTGATAAAAGGTTAGTATCTAAAATATATAAGGAACTTATACAACTCAACACCAAAACCCTGAAAAAAACCCAAAACCAAAAACCCACTTAAAATATGGGGAGAAGACATGAACAGATATTTGTCCAAAGAAGACATCCAGATGACCAACGGACACATGAACAGATGCTCAACATTGCTCATCAGGGAAATGCAAATCAAAACCACAATGAGATATCACCTCACATTTGTCAGAATGGCTAAAATAAATTTTAAAAAAAGAAGCAGCAGGTGTTGGCAAGGATCTATAGAGAAAGAAAGCCTGGTGCCCTCTTGTTGGGAATGCAAACTTGTGCAGCCACTGTGGGAGATAGCATGGAGATTCCTCAAAATAATAACAGACACATATATATGATGGAACTTTTCTCAGCCATAAAAAAAGAGTGAAACCTTGCCATTTGCAACAACGTGGATGGTGCTAGACAGTATTATGCTATGTGAAAAAAGTCAGAGAAAAACAAATACCATATGATTTCACACATATGTGGAATTTAAAAAACAAAACAATGAACGAAGAAAAGAGAGAAAAACTAAACCAAACCAAACCAAAAGACCCAGACTCAACTATAGAGAACAAAAGGATGGTTACCAGAGGGGAGGCGGGTGGGGATGGGTGAAACAGGTGAGGAGGATTAAGAGGACACTCATTTTGAGCACCGAGTAATGAAGAAAATTGTTGAATTTACACACCTGAAATTGCACACCTGAAACTAACTATGCTGGGATTAAAAAGAGAAAAATATAAAAATTACTTAAAAAGTGTTATTACTACTTTTTAATTGAAGTATAACTGACATAATATTATTTTAGTTTTAGGTATATAACATAGTGGTTTGACAATTACATACATTATAAAATGCTCACCACAGTAAGTGTAATTATCATTGTCATAGCCAGTTATATGATATTATTGACTGTATTTCATATGCTGTACTTCTTGTCCTCATGACTTATTTATTTTATATTTGGAAGTTTGGACCTCTTAATCCCCTTCACCTCCTTTTCCAGGCTCCCCACTGGCAACGGAAGTTTGTTCTCTGTATTTATGAGTCTGTTTGTTTCTATTTGTTTGTTTTTTAGATTTTACATGCTAATGAAATACACGTTGTTTGACTTCTTTGTCTTATTCCACTTAGTATAATGCCCTCAGGCTCCATCCATGTCATAAATGGCAAGATCTCATTCGTTTTTACAGCTGAGGAATATTCCATTGTGTATATATGCCACATATCCACTCATCTATGGATGGACACTTTGGTTGCTTCCATGTCTCAGCGATTGTCCATAACGGTGCAATAAACACAGGAATCCAGATATCTTTTCACATTAGTGTCTTCATTCTCTTTTGGTAAATTACTGAGAGAGGAAATTACTGGATTGCGTGGTAATTCTATTTTTAATTTTTGAGGAAGCTTCATACCGTTTTCCATAGTGGCTGCACCAATCTACATTTCCACCAACAATGCACAAGGGTTCTCTTTTCTCCACATTCTCATCAACACCTGCGATCACTTGTCTTTTTGATACTAGCCATTGTGACTGGTGCGAGCTGCTAGTTTGCTTTAAATTATTCCCTTTGCAGAGCTTGTACCTAAACACCAGTGGATTTTACCCAGCAGAATGCCAATGCAACACCCACATTGCATCCTCCACCTGGCTCTCCTAGCCACAGAATAAGATTCTGGCCGACACAAACAGAAGGGGATTTAATGGAAGATATGGTCGTGGAGGGTGGGAAAGTGGGAAAGAGCAGGGAACAGAGATCACAGAATCCACATGATTTGCTCCTTGGAAATGGCCAGGATCCATAAGCACCTCAAAGAATCGAGAAACAAGAAAGTGCATAAATATAACCAGCACACCCTGGTGGGTCTCTGTCCCTTACCCCTCAACTCCCGCTTTCTCACATGTTCCTGCTGCAGGGACGTGGCCGCCTTCCCGCATCCTTCAGTCTCAGGAGCGAGGTGGCTGAGCTTGGGTCGTTGCCAGTCCTCTGCCTCAGCCAGGCATGGCAGGGAAAAGAAACATCTATATCCACAACCTCTGTTTCCCAAGTTGGAAGCCGCACACAGGGCTCCCTCTGTCTCGTGTCTGTGTGCCCTCAAGGAGGAGAATGGATGCTCAGGTCCCCAAAGGACGAAGAGTCCCCAGACTTGCCAATGCCATCGTGTCGCGGTGAGTTTAAGCAAGAGGCACTGGTTTTCTTCTGTTGTATCCACAGGACAGAGGGTTTGTGCGTCTCCTGGTTGTTGGCTGCTCCCCCACTTCATCAGTTTTGGTGATAGCCTTGAAGAGCTGTCCCATCCCAGACCTTCAGGACATGCCACACTCCACCCGCCTTCTGACACACGACCCCAGATCCCAGAGGCACTTGATCCCCCTCCTTTGTTCAATGATCTTCACGCTCCGGAGGCAGATCCGTTGTATTTAATACAAACGCCTTCTGTTGTAACTTAAGACATTCCCCCTTCCTAGACTCATGAAAGGTCATCCCTCTCCTCTTTTCCAAAAATCAATCTGTGTACACAACACATTTCCTGCTTACTTCAGAGAGGAGGCTGGATTTTGGGGCTACAACCAGAGAAGCTGTGGTTTTTGCAGGAAGAGGATCTTGCCCCATTGATGTGGAGCCGGGTCAGGCAGGAGGAACCCGCAGGGGGATCTGCCTCTCTCCCTTCACCAGCCCCAGAGCAAACCCTGGTTCGTGGTAGGCTTTGGGGGCCTGAGAAGGGCAGTGAGGCTCACCCAGAACCCTCCCGGCTCCTGAATGATTTGTTCTGGAGCCCGCTAATCAGGGACTCTTGTTTCTAGGAAAGGACTCCAAGCAAAGGAGAAAGTGGGGATATTACCTTTGTTCAGATGTGGTCATTTCAGGGACGATCACAGGATTTCATCTTCTATTTGCTCTTCAGTCTCCCTCAGCTCGGGAGCAGCCACCCTTTCAGTTTGAGGTGGAGCGCTTACCCCCGAGCACTTGGGCACCCCGGTGTGGGAAACCAAGAAACAGCTCTGTGAGCTCACAGTTCTTTGCAATGCTATGGGGGTTTTTCCTGAAGTTTAAATTTGAAATTCCACTCTTTAACAGAACAATGTAATTTTGGAGCGGAAAGAGGATTTTTTAGAGATCCTCAAAACATCCATTTCTTAGACGTGGACATAGAGACCCAGAGGAGTAGATCATTTGTTCAAGGTCACGTGATGAGTGATTCTCAAAGCAGGACTTGGAACCTAGATCCCCAAACTCCCACCCTAGTGGTTTTCACGTGGAGAGATTCAAATAGTTCCCTTTTCTTGAATGTTCACTGGGTAATTTATTTGTCTCTAAACTTTTAAAAAAAGAGATTGTATTTATTTATTTATGAAAGACAGAGAGTGAGGGAGGAACAGAGGGAGAGGGACAAACAGACTCCACACCAAGCTTGCAGCCCCACTCAGCGCTCCATCCCAGGACCCTGGGATCATGACTTGAGCCAAAATCAAGAGTCTGCCGTTTAACTGACTGAGCCACTGAGGAGCCCCTAAACATTTTTAAAAATTTATCCTTATGTGACTATTGCTATTTCAGACATCTCTTTGAGATGTTGCATATTATTAATTATATTTGGTGGTGTCTCTGATTTTATGAGTAAATTGAAGCACTAGAACTGCCATCTTTCCTAACTAGAACTTTTTAAAACAAAAATAATGTACTTGGGCATCTCTGGGTGGCTCAGTGGTTGAGCATCTGCCTTTGGTTCTAGTCCTGGGATCGAGTTCTACATCAGGGTCCTTGTAGGGAGCCAAAATAAATTTCCTTTTTTATGTTCTAGTTCTGTTAGAAACTGCACAATTTTAGATGCATTTCCAGGGAAGTTTGCTTCCCCGATTACTGAAATACTTAAAACGTCCTTGGTGCAAAGTGGCTCTTGAGCTGTCAGTGTCTTTGCTGCTCACGCTCTGCATGTCACACTATGTCAAGGGCTTCAAGAAATGGCTGCCAACTGGTGACCGTCTGAAGCTTCTCCCTCCCACTTGCTTCAATTTCAGAGGCTGTCCCTGATCACAAGAGTGGTCTAATTGTCTTCTGCTACGAATTTAGGCAAACAAAAAAATGTACAAGGCAAACGACTCGTAGATGAAGGCAATAATTTGGGTGGCATCATTGTTAGGGGATTGGGTTTTCCTGAGAGTTGCAAGGTGACGTGTAGGTCTAGCTGATTGCCTACCATCATGTGCGCTTAGCCTCAGGACGGTTTTCTTACCTGGTTGCTGTACCCTGCGGCATTAGATTGTAAATTGATCTGGGACTTGGATTTGCTGGGGTTGGCTCCGAGGATATGAAGATGTATGAGAAACTAGCTGAAAGTCTAATGAATGGATTTCAGGAATTTCCAGGAATACATATTCAATATGGTACTTTTTGTTGAAAAATGAATAAATATAGCATGTGGGAATGAATGAAGCACTTAGTGAGTGTTTCTCCATTGGCAGAGAGATGTAGTGTATGTGTGCTTGGAGCCTTTGGGAAATAGGGAAACAAGGAATGCTTTGTGAAGAACTGAGAACACACTGGGATGCTTTCTGTGTATCACACAAGCCTCTGCATCATCACTCTGAATTCAACACATAGATTGTTTTATTTCCAGGATTTTTTTTTTTTAACTCAACCTAGCCCTTTGACTTGATTTTAGACCTCAATTTCATGGCCAAAGCATACATCCTGGAGGAATAGTTACCTTTTCTTTACTTAAAACAAGGACAACAACAGTATACTGGCTGAATGTTGTATTTATAAAGTGACATTCCCACATCTGCCTTGTGAATTTCTCTCTTAGTCAAGTGGTTATTACGAAGGGGGAAGATAAAAACGAAAAGAAATAGGAGTAATTTAAGCAAAGAATAACTTCCTTTTTATTAGGTTTAACTTGAAACCAGGTATCATATTTATATAAATACTGTGGAAAATATTTAACCTATTCATAGAGGTTAAGTAACTAACTGATAAGCTTTGTAGAGAAAGTATGTTTAAATGCTCCCATTAAACTCAAACCGTGCCAGGCAATTTATCAAATTTTCAAATGCATAACCATTAGGAAACAGGAAAGAAGTCTGAGGAACAGAAAGAATTTCTGATGAACAAACACAGTTGTTCATTGTAGAAATTGTTGTTACTTTATATATCAGAGGGTGCAAAGTGAGTCAAAAAGTCAAAATAACAGGATTTAGACGAAAGCCTTAAATGATACAATTTAGTCTTCAGTAAAGGCTAAGATAAATTACTTTAGCTGCTGGCTGGAAGAAACCAAATGGGCAAGATATTTTAGCTGGTTCTCTTTCTCTGTAAATAGTACATGAAATGATTAGAGTAGTAAGGTTGAGAGGTCTGGGGATGCAAATGGAACATCTGGGAGACCAGAAAAAAAAACTGTTTATAAGAATAAAACTTGGAAAAAAAAAAAAAAGAATAAAACTTGGGTAATGATACATATGCAGGTTTCTTCCTTGAATAAAATGACCATATAATTAGTCCTCCGACCAGGACACTTGAGAATGGACGTAGACAGTTGTCACTGTCATGGCACAGCCCAGGACTATCATGGGGGATCCAGCACATGTAGTCACCGTTTCTTTGAACACAAAGAATTAGGCCATCGTCTTTCAATTTTATTTCTTTTGGGGGGACTGGGGTTCTTATGAATATTTTTAAGGATTTTTGTTATTTCTGCTGCAATCAAAAAACAGCTCATAAAGTCATCAGACAAAACATGTAACTACTAAGTAAAAATCCCACACACATTCATTCTTTTATCAGAAAGCAAAAGATCACGTTACAAGTCCATCACCCAGAGGCTCCCATCATTGCCCTTTGTTATTTACCAATTGAATTTTTATTATTCCATATATATATGTATACATATATATACATAAATGGGATCCTACTCTACCAGTTGTTTAATAACCAGAGCTTGGTCACTTTAATATTACTAATTTATTAATATTATTAATATTATGAATATAGTTCCATTCAATAAATGTTATTTTTAGGGACCACATAGTTTTCTATTAGTTCAGAAAGTACTATAATTTATTTAACCAGTCCCCTATATATGGACATTTGTTTCCAATGTAGTATAAACAACACTATATTAAATGCTTGAGATATGCATACTTTTAAAAATACTTATTTGACAATTTACTTAGGATTTATTCCTAAAAGTGAAATTATTGGATTCCAAAGTATGTGTGTATATATGTATATAATATATAAATATATGTTTATAAAAAACATATATATATATGTTTTTTTCAACTGTCAATAATCAATTTTCCCATTAAAGGCTTTATAAGTTTTCCCATCTGGCCATAGAGTGTGAGAATTCCTGTCTCATCATATCAGGGCTAACATTAGATATTAATAATTAATTTTTTTTTTGCCAGTCTGAGAGGCACAAAAGAGAATTTGGATTTAACATCCATTTCTGTGATTGTTAGTGAAGTGAAACCTCTTTTTAAATGTTTATTAGACATCAGTATTTCTTTTTCTTTTCTTTACTTTTTAAAAAATATTTATTTATTCATTTTAGAAAGAGAGAGTGAGAGAGAGAGAGAAAGAACAAGTGAGTGGGGTGGGGAGGGGCAGAGGAAGAGGAAGAGAGAGAACCACAGGTAATGCTTCACAAAACATTCCTTGTTTCCCTGCTCAGCTTGGAGTCCGATGTGGGGTTCAATCTCATGACCCCGAGATCAGGACCTGAGATCGTAACTTGATCCTAAGTCAAGAGTCAGACACTTAACTGACTGAGCTGCCCAGGCACCCCTAATAAGAAATTAGCATTTCTTGGGGTGCCTGGGCGGTTCGGCTGGTTAAGTGTCTGCCTTTGGCTCAAGGTCCTGGGATCAAAGCCAGTGTTGGGCTCCCTGTTCAGGGGGAGTCTGCTTGTCCCTCTTCCTCTGCCCCTCCTTTATGGCTCATGCTCTCTCTCAAATAAATAAATCTCAAAAAAAAAAAAAAAAAAAGAAAGTAGTATTTCTTATGTGATGTACTTATACCTGTCTTATAGGAATCTCAGATTTTTATAGATCTCAGAAAGAAAAATACATATTACAGCCCTCTGAGTCAGCTCTTTTATTTGTTTGTTTGTTTCTTTAGAGTTGGCTCTTATTCTTACGTTCTGGTTGTCAGCATCACTATCCATTCTGCTGCCAACATATAGACCTCAGAGATGGCTTTTACTCTTACTTTCCTCAGCTTCTCCACCACTTGCATACCCAATCTGATTTAATTTCCACCATATTTCTCAAATAGGTTCCTTTTCCACTTCACCCACTGATCTAGTTTGGGATGGTCTCTTGCTTTATTTTAGAAAGCTCCTAACTAGTAACAAAAGGCCAAAGAAGCTGATGCATGCTGGAGACAGACCTGAGGCTAGAGTTCACATTTCCCAAGTCCCATGAAAGTCATTACTATTTCCCCTGCTGGACTATTACTTATTCATCTTTGTACCTGGTGCTGACACATCGTAGGTACTTGATAAACAAAGGATGAAATTCTTTTTCTCATTTCCTATCTCTCTCCACTCCAATGAATCTTCTATGCTCTTATTGGAATTAGCTCTCTAAAACACAAATATGATTGTGGCACTCCTCTTTTAAGAATTGTTGCCTGTGCCCCATCGACTATTAGCAGGGTTTCTCAATCTCGGTATTATTGATGTTTGGCCCAGATAATTCTTTGAATGTGGTAGTACTATAGATGGCAGTGGTATCCCCCCTCCTCCACCTTAGGGTAACAACCAAAAAAAAAAAAAAAATGTCTCTAGACATTGACAAATATTCCCTATAGGATAGGGGTGATGGGCAAAAAATCACCACTGGTTCAGAACCATCAGCCTGTGGGAAAAAGTCAAACTTAGCATGTCAGTCTTGCTCTGCTACATTTCCAGCTTCATTTTGGCCTCTTCTGAACTTCCTCAAATATGCCTTCTAGCTTAGCACCTGTCTGACTCTTACGTGCTGTTCCTTTAGCGCTTTATTCATAATGAAGGCCAACTGCCACGTCGAAGAGACAAATGCATGCTGGATCAGATGTAAGAGAAGTTTGTTTTGGCTTCCCTAACAGCACTGTGTGGCTGAACAAGTCTGTGACTAGCCTTTCAGGAAGCCAGACTGGTTGAGGCTCTGCCGTCTTCGGTATACAGCTTCCAAGATGGTCCTGGGGATCATCTCCATTCTACCTCATGAAAAGAGAGAAGAGCATTGAGGAGCACACCAAGGAGATTTTTATGATCTGAATCTAAACTGATGTACCTCCCTACTACTCTCATTCTATTGGATGGAACTCAGTCACATGGCCAAACTCAACTGCAAGGGAGTCTGGGAAATGTAGTCTAGCTGTGTGCTTAAGGAAAAAGCAGATCATAGATTTGCACTGATTAGCTAGCCCTCCACTGCAACATCAGCTTGTCAGTTCAGTAGATTTTTGGTTATCCTTTTAGGCCTGGCTCAAATGTCACTCCTAGAATGATAAATTCTGATCTCTTCATTATGACCACCTTTATGCCCTTTGTTTATACTAATGTACATTATGATATCAAAATAATTTAAAAAATCATTACCATCTAGGATAGTTCCCGATACGCAATGGGTATACATTTGTTGAAAAAAAAAATGAATAGATAATATGTGATTATGTGTTATAGGAATGTCAAAAGTACTTAATGAAGTTTTTTGTTGTTGTTGGTTTTTTTTTTTTTTCTTTTTATCTCTGTCCCAGCAATCTGCATTTAAGGTGAGACAAGGGCATTTGCAATTTCTTGCAGGACAGGAAGCATCATGTGACGCCCAGGAAAAAAGTAATGAGAATTTTCTCTTTCCTGTAGGCCAAATTCAATTCCTTTCCGGATCTCCCTGAGCCTCTCACAGTCACCCTTCCCTTCCCTTGCTACCCACAGATGCTCTTTCCCAGGCTTCCCAAGCTCTCCCCAACCCCTCTTGGCCCACTTCCTAGGGGCCCTGTGACTTAATCCTTCCACAAGAGATCTGCATTTAAAAAGGAGCCATCGTCAATCTTGAGGAATCACTGACTGATTAGTTATAAGTTATAATCAAAGAATTTTGGGTCCTGATTCTGAAAAAGGCCGCCATATTGGTTGTGGTGTTGTTTAATCTACACTTGTGTACCTTTTCCCAGGGAAGGAAAGGAATAGTTAAAGAGAGAACTATGCCTACTGCATATAAATTCTAGAAAAGTTTTTTTTTTTTAATTACAAATGGGAATGTTGTACCTTAGAAGCGAACAATCTTCTTTTGAATCCTGACTATATAATTGCCAAGGTAAACAGGAGCAAAGCCTTATGTGCCTTTGATGCCTGTTGTTCTTATTAACTAAAATGGGTAAGAATGAAAGCACTTCTGCAACGAATGTTCAGGGGATTTGAGCACCCATTTAAGGCTGTAACCAGGCCAGGATTTCCTTTTTGAGGCCATGCAGAATCCGGTCCAAAAACGTGAACATAAGAGGAATGTTTCTGGTCATTTTTCTCAAATCCACCAGAGGGTTCCCACTGAAGTTTCTGACAAACTTAGCCTAGGCGCTGCATCTGCATGACAAGGGAGCATTTATGTAAAATGTTTTTTCCCCCCTTGTTACTTTGACAATTCCAGCTCTTACTTTCTCCTCTGCTCGATCTGACATCTGAGAAGGGAGACCACAATTGCATTCCATTTTATAGATCCGCCTGATTAAAACCAGTTCTCCCTATAGGTCCCATCGTGTATGAGACACACGGTTTTTGTCAAGAGACCAGCTACTAGCAGAAAGAGTTTTGATGCTATTGCTAGTAAGAAATTAGTAACTAGATCCTCAGCCTGTTTTAAGCCAACTTTATAATTATACTGTTTCAGTGGTAAACCAGACCCTTGAGCCAAGGGTAATTTAGAAATTCTAGATCTGTATTCCTTTGCCCCCCCTGTCTTAAATGTTCATCTTTGCTGCCTCTCCGTCTTCTTCTTTCAAACATATAATTTTCTTCCATTCCTTCCTCACCCCTGGCTCCTTGTTTATGTGACCCCCTGTCACAAATGGACAAAGGCATCTTGGTTCCCCTCGTCCTGGGATAGCGTGGACAAAAATCAAGGCTGTGTAAGCACAAATCCAGTTCTGGAACGTGTTGCCACTCTGTGAGGGCATCACCAGGGCAGGCTCACTGGTTTGCCCCTGGGACTGGAAGTTAACATGGGGCGTTGTCCTGCCCTCCAAGCTTCTGCATCCAGGACTTAACCTTTTTCCCCTAAGACCAGAACCTTAACCTTTTTTTCCTAAGACCAGAACCACCCTGGAGATTACCTTCTTCAACACTCAAGCTCTTTCCGATTCTGTAAACTTTTTGTACTCAGAGCTCTTTTGATATGGAAAGATTTATTAAATATTAAAAATGAAAACCAGAGCTTCCTTGGGGAAAAATTTCACAGTCTCACTTGCATATTTACATTGTGTTCTCTCTCCCAGTTTTCTTCCTTTACCCTCCCCTTTTTATTTTTTATTTTTTTTTCCTGGTGCAATTGTTTTTCTGCTTCTTCAAGCTATATTTTCGGATGGTTAAAAAAAAAAAAACATCTCTTAAGTATACCTTGAAAGCCTACATTTTCATTTCAGCTGAAAATCATCCAAACCATATGCATTTCAATTGAACACTCCTCCAGCTGGCCTCCCTCGGTCAGAGACCCTTTTTTATACCTGACCAAATTTCTTCAGAATGTGGCTGAAATTGTATTGATCCAAGATTTCTAAGGGATCACCGGCACCAAATTCTAGATCCTTCGGTTCATATGGCTTGCTAGTTGATAGTATTTCCACTGTACAAAGCTTGAAAGCATTTTCCCTCCAGGATTGCTCTTGCTTGGTTTCTTCCTTTAGTTTCTCTCTCAGGAACGCTAATCCTCTGCTGAGAAATCAAGCTGCAGGGGTAGCTGCTGCATGGCTGCTGGTGGTACATACGGAGGGGCAGCCAAAGTCTCCTTTCAAGGCAGCTGCTTTCTATTTCAGGAGTCTCGACATGGTGGCTGTGTTGATTGTCTTTTCACCTCTAGGTTTGGTCTTACTCATAGCTAAAACATAACTAACCATTTTTGCTAAACCCTGTAGGGCCGCCACTTGAGTCCATCACTGGCAAGCCCTCCCTGTAAGTATTCACCCAGATGGTATGGGAGTCCCAGTAAGCAACATCCCTCCCCGCCACCTCCACCTCACTGCAGGGAGAAATTATGGCACTTCCACGAGGGCCCACTGGCGACAAAAATGGGCTGATTGAGTTATTACTAAATGGCTTTTCAAATCTTCTCATTATCCAGGGAGAGGGGAGGAGAGTGAGTTCTGTAGATTGTCAGAGCCCGGTCCCTTGCCCACAGATAAAGCCAAATCCAAGGGATTCCTGTGAATGGGGCGCCTGGGAGGCCATACCTTGGAAACAAACCACAGGGCCTCACTCAGCAGGGCTGCCCCTTGGTGCTGAATGCAACCAATTCTTGCCTGTTTTAAGTGAAAACATCCCAGGATGGGAAAGCGTATTCTAAGAGTGGAATGCTTTGTAGTTACTTGTATTTGGGGGGCAGCATGGTGTGTTCATAAATGAGAGTGCTACTTAAAAGTCCACCCCTTTCTGCTCCCAGACTGCAGCTCCTCAGGGAGCCCAGTGATAAAGATCACTAATATTTTCCCTCTAAGGAAGGGAAAGGAAGCTTTGCTATCTGCTTGTCTGGATGCCAAATTAGGTTGTGCATTTATTAACTCTTTGATAGCCTCAGTTACCTTGGAGACTCATGTTATATATATATACATACACACATATACATATAATGGGAAGTTATAAATACATAATCTCACCGTGTTATAGATATAAAAATGCACTTGTCTTGCATGTTTCCATCTGCCCGCATATTAACCTCACTCTAGGATACCTGTGTGATCATGGGCATGCCACGTAATATCTCTGCCTCTCAGTTTGCTCCTCTGAAACATAAAGGAGCTGAAGGAGCTGGTGTGCTAGGTGAGGAGGTGCTTCCTTTCTATTCCATCCCTCCCTCCACGGTTCTGGGCCTGTGGTCTCAGTGCAAAATGCTGTGTTAGGGCATTACAGCCACCACTCGGTTCCTGAGGTTATGTCAAATCCCAACAGTCTATGATTCTAATATTTTTAAACAGTTTTGTCCAGAAATTACTGGCAGCAGGAAGGGGAAGACAGCCACAGGTTCAGCAAGGAGGCATATTCTGAGAGATTGGGTCCTGTGAATAACAACTCACCTGGCTTCATAAACAGGACCTGGCTGGATGAGCTTTATCTCTTCCGTGGCGATCTTGGTTTGCCTGCTAGGTTAAAGGCCAGGGACAGCCTTAATCCAGCTTGGCTGTAGTGAGACTTCTGACTCAGTCTTGGGTAACACACTTACCAATAAACCTTGGTAGAGGTCCTTTCACCTCAGACCCAGATTGCAAATTTCCCCATGTTCTGATACATCATGCACAAGGCTGCCAGAGTGAACCTCTTAAAAGTCATTCTCTTTAAAAGCCAGGAGTGGCTTCTCAATTGTCTTTCTGATGATTCTCCAGGCCCTCAGCTTGACATTCAGACTTCACCGAGTTTTCAACCTTTTTCTTCCATCTTTATTTCTAGGAGTCTTCCAGAGAAGATCCATCTCTTGAATCAGAAGTGTCTTCTAATTGTTTTATTCCTCCCTGCCCCCCCTCGCTCCCCCCCCCCCCCCCCCCCCCGCCCTCCACATTTGCTCTCGTCCTAGAGCTGCTGTGTGGCAAGCCTGGAACATGTCCTGATACAAAGCCAAAGTTCCCTCCCCACATCCTAATCCTTCCTGTAAAGCCCACATGTGGACCTGCCTCCTCTGTTGACATCTCTCCAGTGGATCTCTGGTGGAGGGAACCCATCTTCCTCTGACTTTTCAAGTCAATTGTAGTCTGAGTGACATTGTCTTGTCCTTGTCCCTATTAGCCCAGTCACTTGGTAGAGTCCTGGAGGAGTCTCATAGAATTGGAGGTTTTCTGAGGAACCCAAGGGGGTGGGAGTTTGGGAGAAGGAGAGGTACCTCATTGCAAGGAGACAGAGTAGAAGGTAATTTCATGAGAATCCAAGCACATCGTTAAGTATCATGTCTGCATGTCCACTAACAGAGAGAGACAGCATACTGGGGCAGGGGGTAAAACATCCTTGACTCTGTGTCTTTAAGTTTAAGGGAAGTTCTGACTGAAGAGAGAAATTTGAAAACATGACCCTAACCCCGCCTCCCCCACCCTTCAGCACTCTGCCAACCATGGTCCACTGTAGCCCAAAGACTTTGGCTTTTAAGATAATTCAGGCAGATATTTGACTTGATAAACTGAGAATTAAAAGAAGTAAATTATAAACACTGGTATTTAGAAGCCAATTTCATAATCCCATGAACATTTTCCTGTGCTTCTCTTAATCAGCCTAGGAAATGACTGCAAGATTACATTTGCTTGGTTAATAGATCTTGTATGAACATGATTATTTATGGAAATCATTATAAAAACAGATAATAGATGTGGCAGGACTCTGACAAAGTTAAGAAGTCTCAAAAGGAGAGAGATTTTTATTACTAGGGATCACTTTTTTCACCTGGGGATTCCTTTCTCTTAACCATCAGGTGCATGCCAGGCTCCCCAAGGGCAGGGTAGGTAGGCTGCCACAGGTGACTCACTGAAGCCGTCACTCTCTTCGTCTCCAGACAACACTCAGCCAACTCAGTCTTCCATCTCTGGCAGGGGGAGTCTCCTGACTCATCTTCCATTGGAGTCTTGGGTAAGGTTTTTCTCCACTTTGCCTTCTTTTTTCTTTTCTTTTCTTTTTTTTCTTTTTTTCTTTTCTTTTCTCTTTTTTTCTTTTTCTTTTTCCTTCCTTCCTTCCTTCCTTCCTTCCTTCCTTCCTTCCTTCCTTCCTTCCTTCCTTCCTTCCTTCCTAGATTTTATTTATGTATTCATGAGAGACACAGGCAGAGGGAGAAGCAGGCTCCATGCAGGAAGCCCAATGTGGGACTCAATCCCTGAACTCCAGGATCATGCCCTGGGTCAAAGGCAGAGGCTCAACCGCTGTGCCACCCAGGCATTCCACGTCCTTTTCGTTAGGGAGCTTAATTCTGGGACAAAGAAAATCAATAGCAATTTAGGAGAAACACAGGAAGTGGGAGAGGGATGCTAAACTATTTTACAGGGAGGGTGACTGGTAATTGTAAAATCATTAATCTCGGGGCACCTGGGTGGCACAGTTGGTTAAGTACGCAACTCTTGGTTTCGGCTCAGGTATGGATCTCAGGGTCATGAGATGGAGCTCCAAGTAGGGCTCCATGCTGATTGCAGAGCCTGCATGGGACTTTCTCGCCCTCTCCCTCTGCCCCCAAATAAATAAGATAAATCTTTAACAAAATTAAAATTAAATCATGGATCTCTCAGAATAGCCAGCTTCTGCCATATCTGTGAGAGCTGGGACAAGGCACAGCCCCTGAGTGTGAGGATGAGGACATGTGAGCTTGCTCTCTGGAATGCTGGTCTTCATCAAGAGTCTGTTCAGTGGTACTTTTTTTTTTTTTTTTAATTTTAAAAGATTTTATTTATTTATTCAAGAGAACGAGAGGCAGAGACACAGGTAGGGGGAGAAGCAGCCTCCATGCAGGGAGCCCGATGTGGGACTCGATCTTAGAACCCCAGGATCACAACTTGAGCCGAAGGCAGACACTCAACCGCTAAGCCACCCAGGTGCCCCTGTTCAGTGGTTCTTAATGCCAACTGTGTCCCAGGGCCACCTGGGTTCCCTCGGAACAACGCGGACGCCTGACCCTATTTATGATTTAACCGATCCCCTGTGGGTCCCTATTTGCAAAGCCTGACACGTGTCCTGAGGCTCAAACAGTATTAAGAACCATTGATTTAGGCTCCTGATACTTAGCGGTCTCCTTAGTTTATTTCCTATTCTCCAAAGATACATTTTTCAAAGGGCTCCAGATGAAGAATTTGGTAAATCCCAACACCAGTGCCTTGACTGGTGAAAAACAAGGGGAAAACCTACAAAAACGAGATGGCTTCCGAAAAGAAGACTACATAAATTATTTTGGAAAAGATTTTTCCTCCTTGTACAATTTTCAGGGGATTATGACACACGCACGCACACAGAGTCAGGGAGATGGGTAAACAGGAAGGAAAAGATTGACTTTTATTGCTCCCTGGTTGAAAGTTAAAAACAATTTTTTTTTTCCTTTATACTTCGACTTCTTCCTTTTCTCCCTTAGCACTGTGTCAAGCTGTTTTTAGGAGGCATAGGTGGTTGGTTTGGGGGGACGATGAAAACCATGACATCATCATGCTATTTTGGTAGAATGAGACGAATATGCCCGGTTGGGTCGGCTTAGGGTTTGGTTCTCTGTATTTAGGAGCTGAATTGCGTCTTTTTCTAATTTGGCTGCAGCTCTTCACTGGAGACGGGAAGGATAATATTTATTCAAAGCAAATTTGCAACCTTCATTTTCAGTTTTAGGTCCGGACTCTAAACTGCATTCTCTTCTTACCGGCGGCAACCCCGAGGCTGACCAAGAATTGCCAAGGGGCTGGGGTCTGCGGGCTTCCTCCAGGAGCTCCCCCCCCAAACCCCAACAGTCTCTTCTATTTTAGGTCAACTGTGAGCCATCGGTTTGGAAAGCAAATCCTTCACCTGAACTTTTTTGATGCTGATAAGGGCCCAGTGGCTAGCAAGAGGGATTTAGACACACCGTGGAAACTTCTTCTCCTCCACGTGTCAGCAACTCCTATTTTATCATCGCCCCCCCCCGCCCCCCCTCCTCCGAGGTTTTGAAATGTTCCCCCTGAATGCAGTATGTTTACGACATTTCTCCAATGCAACTTCTCACTCCTAATAAACAGCGTTTTGAAAGGACTCCCCCCTCCTTTCATCCCTGGAGACAAAAGCACACTTCTTGTGGGTATGGTGTCAATGGTTGCCCTGTAGGTCTGTCCTGTTGTTTTCTAAACGAACTCAGATATTGTTTTATTGTCAAAGGAGGCATTTGTACTCTGATGTTTCTAACCTATTTATGGGTCCCTGATAGATGGTTTTTTTTGGCAGGCTCCAGATAAGCCCGGGTCAAGGAAACAGCTTGCACTCATCTTTTCAAGTCTAGCTCGTCTTTGCCATATCATTTCATTATTTCCTTTCCTGTTATCTTCAAACATTCCCTCAAAGCAGAGCCTGACAAGAACAGGAAGGTTGGCAAAGGTCTGGCAAGGAGGTTGTTTTTCTGTGTTCTGAAATGGACGGTCCCCTCCCCCACCCTTTCTTCTTTATGACCCACTCCCCAGGCCCTCTCCAAAGCTGATGGAAAAAAAAAGTTAAGAACGCCTTTCCCTCTTTAAAGAAGGGTCTCTAAGAGGTTTCTAATCAGCTCACTGTCAGCCTGTTTCCTCTGATCAACTTAAATAGGTCCACTTGAAGTTCACAACTGCCAAAACCAGTGTTCAGACTGAAAGCATGGGAGCATTTGAGAAGCATTTATGAACTTCCACCCAAGATTATCCAGGAGGCTGAAAGCCCAGGGAGAGCGCCTGGCCCACAGACCCTTTCTTCTTGATTAAATTAGCGTTTCCCACTAACAGGAGGAGGAATTCCCATTCCACAGGCTGATTCCCCTGCCCTTTCTACCTCCCCCAGCCCCCATTAACATGTAAACTTGATTCCGGAGCCGGGCTTTGGCGACCCAGGCCCCCTGTAAGCCCACCATAAACATCTCGGTACAAATGAACCTTTTAACCTCTCCTGGATGGTTCTCTGTCTAACTTCATCCATGAGCAACCAAAAAAGTGAGACACGTTGTCTCTGGTGGGCAGGAAGTTGGTTTCACACTGTGTCCGCTCAGGTCCTTTGCTGAGATTTTCCTGCTCTGTCTTCAGAAAAGAACGGCTTTGTTAACCATTAGCCACTGACAGGAGTGTGTCCATTTCAGCAAAATTAATAAGAGATAGCATTTTTCTTCCTTCTAAATGGCCCATGTCCGTAATTAACATCGCCTTTCATTACTCAACTTGAAAGCCGCCTTCTCAGGCTCCCCTTGACCTTGCCCTGGCTTTGTTAAACTGTGGCTTCCAGCCTGTGAGGGACCTAAATGCAGAAAAAGTGCCTGAGACCCTTGCCAAGGTGCCTTGGAAGAATCATTTAACAAATACTTATGTGCCTCCTGTGTTGCGCTACCAAGTTGAATGGTTTTTTAGGCTGTTGTGGAAAAGCAGCTGGGAAAAAAAGATAAAATAGGGCTAAGTAGCCCCAACGTAGCAGAAATCAGTGATCATGGGCCAGGATGGGAGCAGAGCCAGTGCGTGTGGGAGAGGGTGGGGTGGCAGGGGGGCTAAGAGGGGACCCAGGTGGATGTTTTACAGAGGAGATGAAATTAAAATGTTGGGAGTTCATTGCCAAAAAGGGATGTAAAGATTCAAATGATTTCCTTGTTTTTTTTTTTTTTCCAGAGAAAGACGAAGACTACTTTCATAGAGAAAGAGGATTTTTTTTTCTTTTTGGTGGTTTTTTTTCCCATGTATATTTAGCCAACGAGGTGTAGCTGTTGACATTTTAATAAAGGCCCTGGATTCTAGTTTAGACAATTTGTCTAAAAAGGTGTAAAATGTTTTCCTGTCATTTTTTCCCCCCCACCAGGCCTGTGCCCCAGGAGGATTCTTGATCACAGAGGTGGAAATGTCACCTTGGGGAGAGTTAAGTTAGACTTTACATCGTTCATAACTTTAACCAACCTCCATGTTGACAAGAGCTATTAAGAAAAACCCAAATGCCCCATAAGAGGG